>NC_133463.1:3867000-5156000 GCF_048565385.1 Saimiri boliviensis | reverse complement strand
GCTTCTTTCCAGATAATGTCTAAACTAAAACCTAGAGGGCCCCCACTGTTGAAGCGCTATACCGCGTTACGGCGTGACAGCGACATTGCTGGCTCTTTCAGGAGCAAGCGTGCACTCTCTCTGAGTCACCTTCATTAAGAGGACCATCTCTCAAACCTTTTTTATTCTTCAGCTAACACTTCCAATGGTTACTGTTTCCAAAAGCAGTAACTTTCCTCAGAGACGCTGTCTGTATCTTTTATCCTTCCTTGATTCTTTACAATAGAAATGACTTTGAAGTTTGCAAGTCTATTTTTGTATAAAGTCTTTGAGGAGGGATCCCGCTTTCTTGTTCTTTAGTATTTGCTGTTAATGCACATGTACCTTCTCAAACACAACTCCATGGAGTACATTGAAGGACATTTCATATATTTTGCATTCTCTTTTCTCAAATACAAATCACTTCCATAAAACAGGAATACTCCATATTGTTTCTCAACATAATATATCAATTTTTAATTATATGTTACCAAAATATATCATGTTAACATAGAGCTGACATTAAGTGAAGAATAGGAAAGAATAGGGAATAATTCATACCTACTTGGAAGTAGGAGAGGACACAATTTATATTGTGTAATTTTTCAAGAACCACTCACAATCTCATAATAAGAATTATGAGGTATCTGTGGATCTATATTCATCAGTAAAAGATTAAATATAGGCAAATATCACAGATAGAACAATTGTAACTAATTTATGAGATACTCTACTCTCAATCAGGATTACAACATTGAAATTTCTTTTGCTACCCAAAAAGAAGACATTCATCTCAAACACAATGAAGTGTTTAATTTTTAAAACAATAGATTCCTTGGCAAATCTGATACAACTTATCAGACCTCTAGCAGAAAAAATAAATTATAAGCATTTTGCTGTTTACTTGAAATCCTAAGGGATTTATAGACACTTTGCAACTTTATAGAGACTTCCAGCAAAAAAGAGAATCAATGTTACTCCACCGGAAACATTTGACTTGATCCATTTCCTTCCATCGGGTAGTAAAATTTATTGTGAATATCGTTCCTCAGAGAGGATGACGACAGCTAAAAGGAACTGAGAGTGACGGTGATATGTCTATGGCAGAGGGCTTTGCATCCCCAAGAATTTTTGATGCTAGAGTTTTTTTCAATCATATGAATTGGTGTAATGACTCCTGTATTTGCCCCCCAACTTTTTTTTTTTTTTTTTTTTTTTTTTTTTGAAATCTCACTCTGTTTCCCAGGCTGGAGTGCAATGGTGCTCAGTTCACTGCAACATCCATTTCCCAGGTTCAAGCAGTTTTCCTGTCCCAGCCTCCAAAGTAGCTGGGATTATAGGTGCCCCCCACCACACCAGGCTAATTTTTGTATTTTTAGTAGAGATGGGTTTCACCATGCTGGCCAGGTTGGTCTTGAACCCCTGACCTCAGGTGGTCAGCTCACTTCAGCCTCCCAAAGTGCTAGGATTATAGGCATGAGCCACCCCTCCTGGTCTCATGTGTATTCTGAGAGTACATACCTAGATTCAGGATGATGTGACCGATACAAGGGAAACACAATCTAAGTAGTGTTAAGTTCTTATTTTTTTTGAGAATATAATATATAAAATTCAATTTTTTAAAATGTCAATTTATTTCATTTTATGCTGCAATTGTGATAAGGAAACTCATTGGGTCATTCTTACAATTATCAGTGATTTCTAGAAAACTGTAGGCTCCTTGATCTTGGGAATTCTGTATTCTTCTATTAATTTCCAAAATATGTGATTTTTGTTCTATGAATGACATAAAACATAGAACAGAAAGTTTAAAATGACACTTATGTGTAATATTTACCTAAAATGGCATTAAGATATGTTATTCAAAACCAAGCATAGGCCATTATATTTGCTTCAATGAGAACCTCCAGACTTATTCAAGAAAAAAGTATATTATGCTTGAATTTCTGTATTTTTCTAGAATCACATTAGAACATTTCTGCTGAAAGAAAAATTGCAGTACCTCAGGTAAGTCAGAAAGACTGATACTTTAAGATGTAGTAAATGTGCACACGCACACACACACACACATGTTCAGATGCACACACACACACACACACACACACACACACTTAGAGCATAGAATGTTCTCGTATTACCAACAATTGATGGATATTTACAAAGATTTAGTGGTTAATCTGTATTCTCTATTCATCTTAACTTATTAGTTGATAAACTAAATAATTTTATATTGAGATTAAACAGTAGCTCAGAACAAAATAATTTTGGTGAAACAGGTGGAAGGATAAAAAAATAAACTCTATTAAGTTGTTGTGGTGTGAAAAATAATTTGGAAAGGAAATTGATGATTCTTCCAAACATCCTAGGTTTTGAAGTAGCAAAATAAAAATGTGAAATTGTGCTTAATTATATCTTTATATACTCTATATTACTTATTGGTATCTAATAACTGCTTAATATTTTTATAACAAAGTCAGACTTGTGAATTTGAAGTTTAATTTTGCCTTGAAGGCTAATCACTTAAAAATCAAAACAACAAGCAAACAAACAAAAGCAACCAAAAACCCTCTGAATTACTGAGTTTGAATGTCTATCATGTGAAAACTGTAGATATTAAATAATTGCTTTACTCAGATCCAGACAATATAGGGCTGGGAAGACATGACGAGAAGGAACTCATGATTACCTGTCTGAGAAAATAATTTCCAAAGACTCTCTAATACCCTACAAGAAATTTCTTAACCTCCTTCAAGCATCTCCTGGTTTGCATAACTTGCACATTTTGCACATCTACTTCTGCTTGTATGACAAAGTGTATTACTAGGCATTGTTTAGGACTGCAGTATTTTTAATAATATGCTCTGTCAAAAACACTTGCCTAGTAATATGAAATCTCCACCAATGAACTAATAACAACTCTAGCTTGACCCTCTGAAACCAATGAACTTTGTTTCTAAGAAACTTATGTAAACCCCTCCCTTTGTGCAAATAAAAGCTTCCCTTTTTTCTTCTCTTGATACACTTGTGCCATCTCAGATTTTAAACCTCAAATTTCATTCTTGAATAACCTCAACATATTTGGAGATACTAATCTCTATTTTTCAGATTGACAATTGTAATTCTGATGGCCTTGAAATGTAGAGTTCATACCATGCATAAGAGTTGAAAGGAATACTTATGATTTCAAAGGAAGTTCTCATATTACAAGAATAATTGTTTCTGGGTTGAGGTGAAACAAAGGGAGAGAGAGGTATTTGCAGTAGCAGTAGAAAAAATAGGGTAAATTTGATGAAATTTAAATTGAATTCTGTTCAAACCAAAAGAGATGTAGTCTTATGAAGCATGACCATAGAATTTATCAATTAATTATTAAGTATAACCTTCTTAGTAGGATTTCCTAGGATCTTGTCATTTCTTATGACTAGTGACTTCTGCGAGTGATCTACCTCCTTTAGTTTTAGAGCAGATTTTAGAATTTAGTCATCCCATTTATCATTTAACACAAAAGAATATCATAAATGCAAGTGGACAGTCTTGTAATTTTATGTGTTCTTGATAAGATGGATGACTAAAAATAGTATTTCAGGTTTGTCCTTCTACTATATATGCACATACTTTTTCTAGGATAGTATTTTAAAAATGTAAATTTGAAATGGCCATTTTTTATTTAATTAATTATACACCATTCATTACTTCAGAAACAAAAGAGTGAAATCACATAGAATTCAAATCCCTCCACATTCTGGTCTGCATGTCTCTCAGTAGTCACTTCTATATCAGGTCCTTGTCTGTATGAATTCTGGTATGTGGGCCCTGTCCTGCCACATAACAGTGTCTTTGCTCATGGTCACTCTCCCCAGGCCCACAGTATTAGTCCATTCTCATGCTATTAATAAAGACATAACCAAGACTGAGTAATTTAAAAAGAAAATAGTTTTAATGAACTCACAGTTAAGTATAGCTGGGGAGGCTTCGAGAAACACAATCATGATGGAAGGAGAAGCAAAAAAGTTCTTTTTACATTGTGGCAGCAAAGAGAAGTGCCAAGCAAAAGAGGGAAAAACCCCTTATAAAACCATCAGATCTCCTGATAACTCACTTACTATCATGAGCACAGCATGAGGGTAACCACCCTCATGATTCAATTACCTCCCACTGGGTCATTCCTATGACACATGGGGCTAATGGGAACTACAATTCAAGATAATATTGGGGTGGGGACACAACCCAATCATATCATTCTGCCCTTGGCCCCTCCCAAAATCATGTCCTTGCAATTCAAAACACAATCATTCCCTTCCAACAGCCCCCCAAATCTTAACTCATTCCAGGATTAACTCAAAACTCCAAGTCCAAAGCCTCATCTGAGACAAGGCAAGTCCTTTCCACCTATGAACCTGCAAAATCAAAAGCAAGTTAGTTACTTCCTAGATACAATATGAGTACAGGAATTGAAAATACACCTGTTACAAATGGGAGAAATTGGTCAAAACAAAGTGGCTACAGGCCCCATACAAGTTCAAAATCCAATAGGGCAGTCATTAAACCTTAAGGTTTCAAAATGATCTCCTTCAACTCAATGCTTCACATCAAAGTCATGCTGATGCAAGAGATGAGCTCTCACAGTCTTGGGCAGCTCTGCTCCTGTGGCTTTGCAGGGTACCACTCCTCCACCAGCTGCTTTCAGAGGCTGACATTGTCTGTGGCTTATCCAAGCACATGGGGCAAGCTGTCAGTTGTTCTACCATTCTGGGGTCTTTTTCACAGCTCCACTGGGCAGAGCCAACTCCACATTTCCTGTCTCTGCACTGCCTTAGCAGAGGTTCTCTGTGAGGGCTCCACCCCTGGAGCAAACTTCTACCTGGACATCCATTCATTTTCAAACATCCTCTGAAATCTAGGTGGAGGTTTCCAAACCTCAATCCTTGTCTTCTGTGCATGCACAGGACAAACACCACATGGAAGCTGCCAAAACTTGGGGCTTGCATCATCTGAAGCAATGGCCTGAACTATGTATTGGCTCTTTTTAGTCACAGCTGGAGCGGCTGAAATGCAGGACATCATGCCCCAGGGATGCTCACAGCAGACGGGTCCTGGACTGGGCCCAGGAAACCAGTTTTTCTTCCAAAGCCTCTGTGCCTGAGATGGGAGGGAGTGCCATGAAGGTCTCTGACATGCCTTGAAGACATTTTCCCCATTGTCTTGGCGATTAACACTCAGCTCTTCATTATTTATGCAAATTTCTGCACCTGTTTGAATGCCACCCTAGGAAACAGGGTTCTCTTTTCCACTGCATTGTCAGGTTGCAAATTTTCCAAAGATTTATGTTCTGATTTCTCTTGAACTTTTTGCTGCTTAGAAATTTCTTTCATCAGATACACTAAGTCATCTCTCTCAAGTTCAAATTTCCACAGAGCTCTGGGACAGGGGCAAAATGTCACCAATCTCATTGCATAGCAAGAGTGACCTTTACTACAGTTCTCAACAACTTTCCCATCTCCATCTGAGACCATGTCAGCCTGAACTTCATTGTTCATTTTACTATCAGAATTTTGGTCAAAGACATTCAACAACTCTCTAGGAATTCCAAACTTTCCCATATCTTCCTGTCTTCTGAGCCTTCTAAGTCTCTAGGAAGTTCTAAGCTTTCCTACATTTTCCTGTTTTCTTTTGAATCCTCTAAACTGTTTCAATCTCTGCCTGTTACTCAGTTCCAAAGTCACTCCCACATTTTCAGGTATCCTTATAGCAGCACCTCACTCCTGAACCAATTTACTGCATTAGATTGTCTTCACACTGCTAATAAAGGCATACTAGAGACTGGAATATTCATAAAGAAAAAGGGTTTGATTGACTCACAGTTCAGCATGGCTGGGGAGGCTCTCAGGGAACACAATCATGGCAAAAGGGGAAACAAACACATCCTTCTTTATGTGGTTTAAAATGATCAGATATTGTGAGAACTCACTTACTATAATGAGAACAGTACGAGGGTATAACCATGGTTCAATTACCTCCCACAATCAGTTCTCTTCCACAACAAGTGGAGATTACAGGAACGACAAGATGAGATTTGAGTGGTGACACAAACAAACCATATCACCCACCAAAGCTAACTTTATTCCTCTTCTCTTCTTCTCTCCCTCTTTCCTTCTCTCCTACCCTACTTTGCTCCTGCCCTCTTTCTCTTCCTCTCTCTTTCACTTTTTCTCTCTCTTACTCTCACTTCTTCACCTAGCAAGAATCTATTACATTTTTATGTTTGGCTGAGGCCCACAGATTAAATAACCTTTAATTCACTCTTAAACTGGCACCAGCTGGTTTAGTCTGACACCAAAGCTATGCCCATGTATGGCATAATCAAAATTATGTCTGCCATGAAAGCTTTTCTGAGGACTTGGAGAGAATTGGCCAGTGACTTTCTCTCTGGGTCTACATTTCCATCTGCTATTCTTCTTACTGCATGTGTAATACTTAAGAACAGAGATGTGTCTTACTCATTTTATCTTCCCTCAGTCTAGCAGTGTGTCCATATGACCCTAACAAGTGTTATCAGAATAATTAGCTATCTGTTGAGGTAAACTATATGCTGCTTCTACCTAATCAAACGCTTTGAGGATTCTGGCTCCAAATCAACATAATGTCATTTTCTCTTTCTGTGCTTTTGGTGCTTTGCAACTTATCACTGAAGACTGGACTTTGAAAATCTATAATTGATTTAAGTTTTTAAATTCTTCTTTAACTACAACCTGATTTAAACTCCTTCTTTGTATTATCTCAACATCTTTTAATTTGTTAAAGAAACTTCATTTTCTACTTTGTCAATGATTTCCACATAAGTGATAGAATAGCAGTGAAACAGTAATGGAAATCATCAAATTAATATATTTTCCTGACTAATGAGGGAAGTCAGCACTAAGATTTGACATACTTTTTCTTTGCCAACATATAACTAAGTGTTCCATATGTTTTCTAAAATTGTATTGTATGTCTAATCTCACTGTGTAAACATTTAAAGAACTAACACCAATCCTTTTTTAACTTTTCCAAAAGATAAAGAAGGAGCACTTTCTAACTCATTTTACAAGGCCAGTATTACTCTGATACCATAACCAATGACACCACAAGAAAAACAAACAAACAAACAATAAAAACAAACAAACAAAAAAATCATATGGACTGATATTTTTTATGAACCTAATGAAAAATTCCTTAACAAAATACTAAGAAAGTGAATTCAACAGCACAACAGCACATTAAAAAGATTATACACCATTATCAAGTGGGTTTTTTCCTGGAATGGAAGATTGGTTCAACATATGAAAGTCAATCAAAATAGTTCAATATATTAACAGAATGAAAGCAAAAGGTACATAATCATCTCAATTGATGCAGAAAAGGCAATTGAATAAATTCAACACTCTTTTATGATAAGCACACTCCACATCCTAGAAACAGAAAGAAACTACTTTAGCATAATAAAAGTCATACATAAAAACACCACAGGGAATATCATACTCAATGGTAGAAAACTGAAACCTTTTCCTATGAAAAGGATAATATATTCCTATGTGGTCAGGAATAAGACAAAGATGTCTGCATTTCACCATATTATTTGATATAGTACTGCAAGTCCTAGCAGGTATAATTAAGCAAGAAAAAAGAAATGAAAGAAGGAATTGAAAAGGAAGAAATAAGTTATCATTGTTCACAGATACTATGATCTCATATGTGAAAAATTCCAAAGCCCAAAAGTAATTGTTATAACTAATAAACAAATTCAGAAAAGTATCTGGTTACAGATTCAACATGCAAAATAATTTGCCTTTCTATATACTAACAATGAACAATCTGAAAAAAAACTAAAGAAAAAAATGTTTATAACAGTATCAAAGAGAATAAAATACTTAGAAATTAAGTACAAGGTAAAATCCTTATAAAATATAATCTATGAAAGTTTTCTTAAAAAATTAAACAAGACAAATAAATGGAGAAAATTTCATCTTTATAGATGTGAAGACTTAATATTGTTAAGATATCAACACCACTCAAGGGAACCCACAGATTGACTGAAAAAACCTTATCAAAACCACAGTGAGGTGTTTTACAGAAATAAAATCCCATCCAAAAATTTACATGGACTCTCAAGGGCCCCCCAAATTGCCAAAACAATCCGGAAAAAGAACAATATCAGAGATCTCATATTTCTTGATTTCAAAACTTCCTACTACAGTCAACTACGTGGTGTATGTCTAAAGAGAGGCACTTAGGCTGGGCGCGGTGGCTCACGCCTGTAATCCCAGCACTTTGGGAGGCCGAGCCTGGTGGATCACAAAGTCAAGAGATCGAGACCATCTTGGTCAACATGGTGAAACCCAGTCTCTACTAAAAATACAAAAATTAGCTGGGCATGGTGGGGCGTGCCTGTAATCCCAGCTACTCAGGAGGCTGAGGCAGGAGAATTGCCTGAACCCAGGAGGCGAGGGTTGTGGTGAGCCAAGACCGCGTCATTGCACTCTAGCCTGGGTAACAAGAGCAAAACTACATCTCAAAAAAAAAAAAAAAAAAAAAAAAAAAAAAAGAGGCACATGGAAAAACAAAATAGAATAGAGTCCAGAAAGAAGCCCTCACATATGGTCAAATAATTTTCAACACAAGTACCAAAAATACTCAATGGTAAAAAGACAGTCGTTTTAACTAATGATGCTAAGAAAACTGGGTATCCATATGCAAAAGCATGAAGCTGGACCTTCCATTACATTATATTCAAAAATTAACTCAAAGACCTGAACCTAAGACCCAAAGCTGAACAGCATTTTCAGGATGCATGCAATTGGCATCCTGAAAGAGAAGTGGAGAGAGAATGGAGTAGCATGGAAGAGCTGAGAGTTTTCCAAATGGATGAAGCCATTAATCTACAGATTTAAGAAAATCTACAGACTTTGAGCCCATGATAGTAAAACTGCTGAAAAATAAGGACAAGGAAAAACAACTGAATACTGACAGAGGGATAAAGGCACTATATCAAGGAAACAAAATAAGGCTGAAAGAAGTTTCCTGGAAGAAGATTTGAATGAATATTTATGTGATCTCTTGATTCAGAAATATTTTTAGTAATTTCCAGAAATAGTCTACGAGATTCACATTTGAAAGATCAGCACATGTTTGAAGAATACAGAGAAGGAAACACAGACTCACATTTGGTTTGTCTTGCCATGGCTCACACTGTTCCACTGCCGACCCTGCACACTAGCCCTACAGAGGACACACAAGCCATCAACAATACAGGACTAGCAGCAGTGCCCTCATGGAGAAGCATCCAAACCCTAAACCCCAAACACCAGCAAGAAATTTGGCACCCAACATGCATATCAGAGAAGTAAGGGTCCCAGGCTTGCTACTTTGGTATGGTGGGCTTTGAAAAACAGAAAGGGAGCTGAAGTTTGTTTGGGCATGCTATGGAGTCACTGAAGATTCCACCCCACGAATGCAGGGGAAAATGATAGCTCTGTCAATTGTTATTCTCACACTGTTACTACCTTTATCAGCACATATTTTAGAAGTGGGTATATTTGGCCCTGTGATGGACTAATCAAATTCAAAAAAGGTCATTTCAGTAGAAAAATTAATCTGAACACTACATAAAAATAAACTTCTTTAAAAGTGGGCTATTTATAAAGCCCCCATAAACAAACTTAAAACCAGAGAAACATTACCAAGGGATTAGTAACTCCACTATATAATAAGCTCTTCTTAAAAATGCGTATACTGTCTTTCATAGCTGTAGGACTGAACAGACTGGATCTGACATCATTACACCAAAACACTCAGTACCTAGTGCACAGAGTGCCAAACAGACATGACCAAACAGAAAACGACATCTCTGTAAGTAAGGCAAGATTCATAAAAGCATGAAAATGTGGAATTCTACTTTTGTAAATGATCAAACATGAATAGATGAAAACCAATAGTGTGATCTTAACCAGTAAGTGCCAGTCATTGAACAGCATGCTAATATACTTTTACACATTGTTGTCAGGTTACTTAAAGTCAAGCTAGGTTCATGAGAATAAACAGTGTTCGGGAGAGAGATCCAAGATGGCTGATCACTAGCAGCTCGGGATTGTAGCTCCCAGTGAAAGCACAAAGAACGAGAGGACACCACACCTTCACATGAATTCTTGTTGTTCACTCACCAGGAGATTCCCAGCGGAGGAGCCCCACGGGTCGCCAGTGCAACTCTTGTGACCGGCGAGGCGGTTTTGCCGGCGCCTCGGAGCGTCGGTTCTTGGTGCAGAGTCAGAAAAGCACCATCAATCTTAACGCCGCTGATTTGGTCGGTGCAGTGGTTTGCTCAGATTTCGGCGCCAAGAATCAATAAGTTGGACGTCCACTCAGAAAGCCAATTACAAAGACGGTAAATACAAAGACCACAGATGGATAAATTTATAACGAAGGGAAGAAAACAGCCAAAAAAGGCTGAGAATACCCAAGATCAGAACGCCTCTCCCTCAGCGGGGAATCACGGTTCCTCATCAGCAACGGAACAAGGCTTGATGGAGAACGAGTGTGTTCCAATTACAGAAGCAGGCTTCAACATGTGGATAATGAGAAACTTCTGTGAATTAAAAGAACTTGTTTTAAACCAATCCAAAGAAACTAAGAACTTTGAAAAAAGATTTGATGAAATGTTAACAAGAATACACAATTTAGAGAGGAATATAAGTGAATTGATGGAGCTGAAAAACACAATAGAACTTCGTGAAGTATGCACAAGTTTTAACAGCTGAATTGATCAAGCAGAAGAAAGGATATCAGAGGTCGAAGACCAACTCAATGAAATAAAACAAGAAGACAAGATTAGAGAAAAAAGGATAAAAAGGAACGAGCAAAGTCTCCAAGAAATATGGGACTATGTGAAAAGACCTAATCTACGCTTGATAGGTGTACCTGAATGTGACGAAGAGAATGAATCCAAGCTGGAAAATACGCTTCAGGATATTATTCAGGAAAATTTTCCCAACTTAGTAAGGCAGGATAATATTCAACTCCAGGCAATACAGAGAACACCACAAAGATATTCCTCAAGAAGAGCAACCCCAAGGCACATAATCGTCAGATTCACCAGGGTTGAAATGAAGGAGAAAATACTAAGGGCAGCCAGAGAGAAAGGTCAGGTTACCCACAAAGGGAAGCCTATCAGACTTACAGCAGATCTCTCAGCAGAAACCCTACAAGCCAGAAGAGAGTGGGGGCCAATATTCAACATCCTTAAAGAAAAGAACTTTCAACCCAGAATTTCACATCCAGCCAAACTAAGCTTCACAAGTGAAGGAAAAATAAAGATTTTTGTGAATAAGCAAGCACTCAGAGATTTCATCACCACCAGGCCTGCTTTACAAGAGCTTCTGAAAGAACCACTACACATAGAAAGGAACAAACAGTAATCAGCCTTTCTAAAAAAATACCAAAAAGAGCATCGATATAATGAAGAATTTACATGAACTAATGGGCAAAATAGCCAGCTAATATTAAATGACAGTATTAAACTCACATATATTATTATTGATTCTAAATTTAAATTAACTAAATCCCCCAATCCAAAGACAGACAGGCAATTTGAATAAAAAACTAAAACCCATCAGTATGCTGCATCCAGACCCATCTCACATTCAAGGATACACAAAGACTTAAAACAAGGGATGGAGAAGGATTTACCAACCAAACAGAGAGCTAAAATAAATAAATAAAAAGCAGAAGTTAAAATTAAGCAACAAAGATCAAAAGAAGCAAAGAAGGACATTATATAATGATAAAAGGATCAATGCAACAACAAGAAGAGCTAAAGATCCTAAATATATACGCACCCAATACAGGAATATGTAGATCAGTACCACATCATATCAACTTAGAAGTTTAAACGAAATATTGGTTGGCTCCTTGTTTGTTATTCTCTTCCCTCATTTTCTTTTATGTCTCCATTATTAAGGACAATTATAGGCATACCCATATTTAGACTGCATTCTAGCCTGGGCAATAAAGCAATACCCCCATCCTCTCTCCCTCTTCCTCTTTCTGTTTCTTCCTCTTCTTTATTCTTTTTCTTATAAAAAAAAATAAAAATAATAAAAGAAAAAAAGAATAAACAGTGTTCATGCTCTTATGCAAAGATATAATCAGCAATGTTTTCACTGATTAATATTCCAAAATATCTACAGGCTTTCGTTAGATTAATAATATATTTTAAGTGACTTACATGTCAAATATTAATCTGTTCATAAGTTATACAATATACATAAAATCCATTGAGTATATAACAAACAGTATTATATACTATTATATATATATAATATTCATGTTTGATCATTTATAAAATATACACAAAATGATATATAATATATAAAAATATTACATGTATACTCACATATAATATGTATTATACATACTCTTAATTACAATATACAGTTACATAATATACACAAATCCATTAGGAGTATATAATATACACTATTATATACTATAATATATATATTATATATTATATATGTATTATATATATAATATTCATGTTTGATCATTTACAAAATATACACAAAATGATATATAAAATATATAAAAATATATGTATACTCATATATGATATATTATATATATACTCATATATGATTATAACATAAGAGTATATATATAATAGATATATATGAGTATATATATATAATAGCAGTAGGATATATTATCTATTATATATATACTCATATATAATATACAGTTAAATGATATACACAAAATACATTAAGTGTATATAATATATACTATTAATCCGATAAGAGTGGGTCATCTCAGACTATAATTACTGTTATGAGGAAGTGTTTACGATTACCTATTTACTTAACAAACCTTAATACATTTACACAGGAAACTGGCAATTTTGTTTTACATGTGTAAAGAAAATTCATATTTTCTTTTTTGTCTTTTTGTTTTTTTTTCCTTTTTGTGGTGAATGGGGTCTCGCTATATTGCCCAGGCAGGTCTCAAACTCCTGGACTCGAGTTATCCTTCCGTCTTTGCTGGGATTACAGGCATGAGCCACAGTGCCCAGCCGAAAATTCACATTTTCAAGTATATGTATTATATACTCATAAAACATTAATATTATACTCATAAACCATTATTGTTGCTATGTATTTCATTTGAATGTTCTTCTGCACTTTAATAAATTTCTAAAGTAAAAATTTAATGAAGGGACATGTTTTAAAATACATCTTTTACCAACGATAAAAAAATGGAATTCCATGTTTTATTTACAAAAGATAAAGATATCAGGTAAATATGGATGTACTCCTTCAGAATGTGAAGTTTGAATAATATTTTTAAGTGAAAGAGTATATTAAATACCCAAGATGGAAAGAATCCTCATATTTTGTTTGAAATGGAATAGTAAGATATATTATTTTAACCCATTTAAGCTGGAGGCTATAATTTTTTGAAATTTTGCAATCAGACTTTGGCAACGACACTGAGCAGTAGGACAGAAATAACTTCCACATGCTTAGTGTTCCAATAATAGAACCATAGGCATAAATTGGTTGAGATGTTACAAGTTATTACTGAAAAGAGTATTTGTAGAATATCATATATGTTTTTCCAGACATTAAATAATATTAGAATCAAGATCATCCTATTTTATTAAGAATTTTCACCAGTTATTCTTCCTCATTATTTGATTCTATCACATGAGGTTTTTTTTTTTTTCTTATCGGAATCACTGGTATTAACGAAATCTTACATTTAAAAACAATTATTAAAGAAACAAGACTCTATTACATATAAGAAATATATTTTTATGTTATTAAAATTTTAAGTTAAATTAAATAGAAATTTTTCAACAGAGACTTTTTATTGGAACTATGAGTTTAAAATTTGAGTGTTCTCTTTCTAAAACATAGGGACAATATGTTACAGAATTCATATATTACAAAATATTTTTCTTTTTTTTACTTTCTTTCTTTCTTTCTTTCTTTCTTTTTTTTTTTTTTTGGAACCTGAGAATTTTGAAGTTTACTGAATCCAACTAGTAAGATGGAATGAAGAAAGGACTCCTGAGTTCTTTTTTTTTTTTAAAGAAAAAAAAAGAAAGAAAGAGAAAAAAAAGAAAAATAAATAAATTAAAAAAAAAAAGAATGAAGGAGAGGAAAAGTGGAAGAGGAAGAGGGAGAGAGAACGGAAGTGTTGCTTATTTGCGGAGGCTAGAATGCAGTCTAAAAACGAGTACTGAAAACCTCTTTTATACCAATAATTTTGCTTAATAATGGAGACAGAAAAAATATGAGGGAAGAAAATAACAAGCAGCTAACCAATATTTCATTTAAACCTGTAAGTGCTAATGAGTGTATATTTTGTGTATTTAAAGTGGAGAGTTCCATAAATCTTTATTAAGTTTACTTGTTCCGGATGTGAGTTCAAGTCCTGGATATCCTTGTTAATTTTCTGTCTCGTTGATCTGTCTAATATTGATGTTGAAGTGTCCCCCTATTATTGTGTGGGAGTCTAAGTCTCTTTATAAGTCTTATGTATCTGGCTGTATTGGGTGCGTATATATTTAGGATCGTTAACTCTTCTTGTTGCATTGATCCTTTTACCATTATGTAATGCCCTTCTTTGCCTCTTTTGATCTTTGTTGCTTTCAAGTCTATTTTATCTGAGATGAGAATTGCAACAAAATATTTTTCAAAAAATATGTTTCATATCATACTCAAGAACTGAAATGATAATTCTCCTATTTTTAAAATTATTAAAATTTAAAAACTGTATTGTTGTAAATTGAATATATGATGAGATATTATGGACAACATTTAAAGAAATAATATTCACTTTGAGGAAATCCTTGGGAAAATGACAAATATATGTTCTTTTTTTTTTCTTAGAAACTCATTCCATTGAGTGTTAATAATGGTAACATCTTCAAGTGGTTAAAGTAAGTTCAATTATTGCAGATCCATTAAATAGAGCCATTTCTACAACTGATTCTAATACAGATTTGATGGAATTAATTTATTTAAAAAAATTAAGAAACAGAAGTGCACATTTGCGTTAAATATTGTCCTGTTTCTTAATCTCTGACTTTTGTTTATTAACTTTTAGCAGCATTGATTTAGCAATAATTTATGACATACTTTTATGAGTAATAATATTCTCTTTTGAAGATCCCTTTAGACCAGCAGGGAAATTCAATAAGATTCAAATATTTCTTTAAAGATATTTTTCTTTTCTGAAATTAAATGCCTTTAAGGATAGAATTTTTTAAATTAGGTTGGTAGTTTAATCAAAGATCTTATATGTTTAAATTGTACCTTAGTGATACTAATTTTTTAGTTTCATTTTTTCATATGCAAGACACCTTGATAACTGGGGAGATGTGCTCTCCAGTTAGAGGCTACTGTTCAACAGGGTATATTTTCCTGTGAAAATCAGTTTTGAAGTTTTAACCAAAAAGAAACTTTCCTCCAATTTCCTTAGAGAGTTATGGCCAATACTATTTAACAGATGTGTTAGGATCTAGACCTAGTTAGGACTATTATTTTATAGATATAAACTCACCTAATAAATAATGGCATTGCTATGAATACACACGATGACCACAAATCCACCTGTAACTGTTGAGAACACTCCACTTTTACCATGAGAAGGAAAGAATTTAAACGTGAATTTTGCTTCTAGGGCTCACATTTCAGCTCATATTTTTCTTTTTATGCCCCTTTACTTTGGTTATTCCTCATGCCTATGTATAAAAAATAAAATCAGGCCATGTGGCTTTTCAAAACATATCCATTAACAGTAAGTCAGTGCTTTGGATGATTAGATATTATATCTGAATGAGCTTTCTTAAACTTTATTTTTCCTGGTAGGAGAATTATCCAGTTTTATCTGTCTCAGTCATCATTTTAAGATGAGCACACACACACACACACACACACACACACACACACACAATTGAACTAGAAGCCTTAAAGTAGGTTGCAATCACTTACAAATATCTATGGGTATATGGTCAGTGTCGAAACATTTATTTTTTCATGAACTTGCTGAGCATCATGTATGTGTGATAGATGTTAGAAACAAGCATGCAACAAATAATCCTAAATCTCTGAGATGAGTGTCACTACAAGACAATACAGGAGTATGAGAAGGAGGGGAATCTTGCTATAGGGGTAGGTAGACCCGTGTACCACAGTCACCGTGGGCTTCAGGAAATAATAAAAATTATTTTTCATCTGACAGTATTAATTGTAGTCCTAGATGAAGAAAATAGTTTTACCATTGCCATATTATTCTCAGTATTCTATAAAATGAAATGCACTGTGTTCATACATAAGAAGCCCAAAGCACCCTCAAGTGACGTGTGTGACCACCTCTGCTCCCTCGTCAGGGGTCCTTAGCTTGGAAGCTCCATTTTAGAATGAGGGGTTTCTAAAACATGTTAAATGGAGCAACTGAACACTCAAAGTGATTTATAATTTTCTAAAGGCTTTTCATCTACCTACTTAGCACAATTCACTAACACCTCTTTACTAGTATGCCTGATAGGAGGTGAGAGTGATCACCTAGGGAATATTCAGTACTCTGCAATGAGTATTTAGAGGTGAAAGATGTTTCCTTCGTCCTTCTTCGGTAGAAATAGAGTGTGAGGCAAAGTCTCACATATTAACAATTGATTGAAGGAAGATGTTCAAGCCTAAGGAACTGGGGGTCATAGAAGAAGGCCAGCATGGCAGCCCATCAGAAAACAAACCTGAGTGGGAGTTCTCGGATCCCCGAACGTGACTCAGCTTCTCAGTGGAGCACTCATTCAAGTATGCTTTGGCTCTGGGGCCCGAGTCATCACTGCAAATCCAAACAGCTCATCTATTGAACAATTTGTTAGCCGCCTGCTTCTTTGCCCTGGTCTTTCAATGGACAAACTATGTCACCTGGGGATCTGTTATGCCACATTCCTGCTGCGTTCTCTTGAGCCTAGGGCAACAGGCAGGTCCCAGGGAGTTATCTCCTGTCACTTTGGGTGTGATGAAGGCCATGCTAACTCCAGCCCTAGGCACGATAGGAGACAACAGCGGTGGTGTACTATGGGGTGGCCCTGTGCAGGGTCGTAGTTCCAGGGCTGCTGAAACACTGGTAGCTGGGGCTGCCCTGGCCAGAGAGATGAGCAAAGCCAAGAGGGGAATGGAATCAGGCAGGCAGGGCCTGTTAGATAAAATGATAGTGGGGGCAGAGGGAAGGAAACTGTGTTCAGGAAAACTACCCCATTTTATTATGACTTCATTATTTATGACAGATACTGGTGCAGGGGTGGAGAAAGGGGAACCCTTGTACACTGGTGGTGGGAGTATAAATTTGTACAACTACTATAGAAAACTGTGTGGAGGTTCTTCAAAAATTAAAAGTAAGGCCAGATACAGTGGCTCACCCTGTTATCCCAGAACTCTGCGAGGAGGCCAAGGCAGGTGGATCACCTGAGGTCAGGAGTTTGAGACCAGCCTGACCAATATGGTGAAACCCTATCTCTACCAAAAATACAAAAACTAGCTGGGTGTGATGGTAATCGCCTGTAGTTCCAGCTACTCAGGAGGCTGAGGGAGGAGAATCGCTTGAATCCAGGAGGTGGAGGTTGTAGTGAGGTGAGATTGTGCCACCGCACTCCAGATTGGGTGACAGAGCAAGATTCTGTCTCAAAAATAAATAAATAAATAATATAAAATAGAACCATTATATAATCCAGCAATCTCATTAGTGAGTATATATCCAGAGGAGGGGAAATCAAAGCAGATGTTTTGGGTTGTGGTAAATAAAAATCAGCTGATAACTTTCAATATTAAAACTTGCTAAAAAGAAATAAATAAAATAAAATAAAACTTTAATTTCTGGTGAGTACTGCTCCAAGATTCAAAGGAGGCTTTTTCACTGAAATCTTTCCTGACATACTTCTTGAAATAAACTCTAATTATGTAAAAATAAAAAAAATACAATTGTCTAGAATCCGAACACAATGCAGTGCCCAAGCTTGCCCTTGCTTTTGTCCTGACTTAAATGACTGTCTCTGCAGTTTTTATTTCCCTCACAGTATCCCATTTTCGGTTGGCACCTCTTTGACATTCACATTTTGGTGGATAAAGAATAACAATGAAGACAAGCAGACAACACACGTTGGTGCTAAAAAGTACACTTCAGGACTCAGAAATGTCAGCGGCTATAAAAAAGAAGAAAAGTCAGCTTCGGTGACACCCATGTCTGTCAGCCCCACACTGCACAACCTCTGATCACACTCTAGCTCATGTTCGGTAAATCTTCCTTCCCTTAATCTTTATTCTGTCATGATTTTCAATTCACCGACAAGCTTTGTTAAGCCTTTTTAATGTGGCAGACACAATAGAAGTTTTTTGTTAGCTTTTCACAACCAATGCTTTCATGGAAAAAAAAAATGATTTTTTAACCTGCAAGTCATTTGCTACCAATGCAGCAGCTCTCTATGGGTTAAATAGGTAACTCCTAAACAGTTTTTTTTTTTTTAACTTCTGCTTGTACATGTGCAAAATATAGGAAGATGGGTAAAATATCTGTTGAATAAACTCTAATAACTGATTAATTCTTTGTGTGTGTGCTTTTGTGTGTGTGTGTCTGTGAATCCTGAAGGACTGTGTTCATCCCACAGAGGAACTGGCTATCCATGCCTTTACTTTAGGATGAATAGAACTTTAGTATTAAGCAATGTGGTAAATATTGCTGACTGACTGTTCCAGATGCTATTTGCAACCTCTTCTGTGTCATAAGGCACTACTGAGGATAGAAAAGTTAAGTACTGGCCAAACTTGTCTTGCCCCACCCCATAAGGATTTGTCATGGACTTTGTTCAACAGAATGAGAACTACCGAAAGGGTTTCTGGGAAATATTTTCTTAACTGATACAAGGGGACAGGTGTGGCTGATTCTACTCATCCCTCTTCCTTTTCTTCCCTTCCTAAAAACTGAAGCGATGTTTGTAGCTGTTGTCACCCTCCATGACCAGGATTTGAAAGCCGTAAGATAAAAGCTAATACTCTACAGATGATAGGAAATAAATGATGTGGATAGATAGAAGATGGAGAGATGAATGGAATTGCTTTGAACTGGAGGGCTTCTGCACGGCAAAGAAAACAATTAACAAAATAAAGGAACAACCTACAGACGAATTTGCAAACCATGCATCTGACAAGAAGTTAATGCCCAGAATATTCAAGGCACATAAACAACTCAACAGAAAAAGTCCAATTAAAAGAGGGGCAAAAGCCCTAAACAGATATTTTTTTAAAAGAAAACATGTGAATGGCTAAGAGGTATATGAAGAAATGCTCACCATCACTAATCATCAGAGAAATATACATTGAAACCACAATGAGATATAATCTCACCCCGGTTCACATAGCATTTATCAAAAAGACAAGCAATAACAGAGGCTGGTGAAGATGTGGAGAAAGGAGACCCCTCACACACCAATGGTGGGAGTACACAGCCACTGTGAAAAACGGTAGGGAGGTTCCTCAAAAAGTAAAAATAGAGCTACCATATGACTCAACAACTCCGTTACTGAGTATATACTCAAAAGACAGACAATCGGTTTATCCAAGATATCTGTACTTCCATATTTATTGCAGCACTATTCAGAATAACTAAGATACAGAAAAAGAAAAATGCAGTAGATAGACATATAAATAGATAGCACACACACACATACGAACACATATGGACAACAAAATGCTATTAAACCATTAAAAATAATGAAATCCTGACATTTGCAGCAGCATGGTAGAATCTGGACAATATATTAAGTGAAATAAGCCAGGCACAGAAAGATAGACGTCACATGAGATCACTCATATATAAAATCTAAAAAAGTTGTTTTCACAGAAGTAGAGAGTAGAATATCGGTAACCAGAAGCTGGCGAAGGGAGAGAGAAGGAGAGAACTGGAAGAGGTTGGTCCATGAATACAAAGTCATAGTTAGGAAGAATAATATGGTGCTCTATTATATAGCAGGGTGATTATAGGAAGAAACGATGTAAGGTATGTCTCAATGTCGCCAAAAGAGAAGATTTTGAATATTATTAAAACAGAGAAATGACAAATATTTAAAGTAATGACTGTAAAAATTGCCCAGATGTGATCATTACACAATATATACATGAATTGAAACACCACAATGTACCTCATTAATATGTACAACTGTAATGAGTCCACTGTACCTATAAAAATTAATTTTAAAAATGTAAGAAATTGGTTCCTATATATATATATATATTATTAATTTGATTGTCACACTGAAAGATAGTTAGCAAATGCCACCATCTAGAATTCTTGTTAGGTGGGGAAAAACAACTATTTACTTCATCAATACATAGAGTTTCTCGTGTTTTAAGGCTAGAATCATCATATATATGTGCATGTATATGTATACTTCTATATACATCCATATATATTTGTGCACATTCACATATGTTTCAAAGTAACAAAGTGTATCTAAATAAACAACACGTATAGGGTATATAGGGTAGAATCAGATTCAAAGAGGAGATTCCTCTACATTTGCAGGTAACCTTAATAGAAATGTGATATAAAATTATCTCTATTAACAAATTGGGATTAATTTTAGTACTGCAGTAGGAAAGAATGATTGGGAAGGAGGATTCATTCATAAAGTGCTAGCTACCAAGATATCACTTCAGTCGGGAGACCCCCATCCTGGTGGGCTGAAGGTATTGAGAGACAGACACCACCCAAATAGCACAACAGAATGGATCCATCCTGGGGCTCAACAGCCTGCGAGCCTGCGGGGCTGACAGCATTCCAGATCGTAGGCCCCAAGCAGAGATTCATCCATGCATTTATTTGCTCTTTGACAGGTGATTCTTACTAATACACAGGTGTTCTACATATACACATAACTCAAGAATATACCAAGTAGGCAGCTGTTAGCTGCATACCACTAATTACAAACCAAAAGGTATCCTTCACAAAGGAGCCATGGAGGCAGGGTACACTTAATGTTTCTCAACACTAGCTAATGGAAGGTTAGCCTTTTATCTGCTTCCTCTTTCTCTTTTACAGAAGAGGAAACTGAGGTATAGATGTAGCACTTGGCAAAGATCATAGTTGCTTAAGAATCTGATCACGGCCACACATTTATTTCAACTAATTGTGTCCAGTTTCATCAACCTTCTACTACCCAATGATCCTTCAGAATTCCAAAGAGTATTCCATGAACAAAATTATGTAAACTCATATATAATAAACAAACGGAAGCTGCTATTTATTTATGGTTTATAGATCACATCATTTAAATTAGAATTCAACTAGAAAGAAGAAAAATTCAAATGTTTTAGTATCATATAAGGGGCAGAATGTTTAAAGCACGTTTTAAGTTTAATGTTCACAGTAACTAAAGTTACCTAGTTTCTGCTTCTAAGGAGCAAATTGAAGTCACTCACACATAGCTAGTAAGCAGAGAAGCTAGGATTTTGTACCCAAGTTCCCAAGTCTGGTGACAAGAACGCTCATACATTTTCCACAACACAAAAAAGTACTACTGAAAAACAGAAACAAAAACAAAACAGTAGAGTTTGTTTCCTTTGATTGATGAAACAAAGGAGAGTTTTGGAGTTTACTTCCTCCTCTATTCGAATCCAGCATATTCAAATACTTTTTAATACCAGTTGCTTGTGATGCTTCCCAACTCTGTCATACAGGTCTCTGTCTTTTCTGCTGCCTAAATTTTGATAAATGTTTGTGGTTCCCACTATATTTTAAGTGCATGTTTGTGTTAATACTTGTGTTACTTGATCAGTTAATATCACAAACATTTTAAAATGATAAAAAAACAGACTTTGACAGACTTGTGGAGTTGACTTCTGTAATTTCCCAAAATTTGACCTATTTATCATGTTTTGTATTCTGCTAATAACATCATCATTTTCTTCCAGCCCCAGTATTCAGTGACCTGGTTTTAAACTCAAAGTTTCCAGTTGTTTTGGGACAATATCTAGACTTGCTCTAGCTGCCAAAATTCTAGGTCATTGATTTTGACAACTGTATTTGCTGGAGTATTAAACTTTTCAATAGTAATGACATTGGCTAAATAGCCTCAGTTTATTAAACAAGGATACCAGACAAAACAAAACTTTTCTATGATTACCATTATTTGATAAGAGAATGGACATTTAACTCCATAAATAGAAGACAATATATCAAATTAAAGATCTGTCCTTAAAAATAAATTAAGCCTTATGAAAAATCTGCATATATTAATTTGAACATTTTCATTTTACCCTAGACAAGTGAAAATTTCCATAAAAAATAATATCCATTACTATGACTGAATCTATTTACTTTTTGCTCCTGTGTAGGTATTTCATTACCTCTGCATAAAATATATCTTCCCACCAATTCTCCTATTTTATTCCTTTTTTTTTTTTTTTTTTTTTTTTGAGATGGAGTCTCACTCTGTCACCCAGGCTGGAGTGCAGTGGCCCTATCTCAGCTCACTGCAACCTCTGCCTCCGAGATTCAAGCGATTCTCTTGCCCCAGCCTCCTAAGTAGCTGGGATTACAGGTGCGTGCCACTGCGCCCAGCTAGTTTTTGTATTTTTAGTAAAGACAGGGTTTCAACATCTTGGCCAGGCTGCTCTCGAACTCCTGACCTCATAATCCACCTGCCTCGGCCTCCCAAAATGCTGGGATTACAGGCATGAGCCACTGCACCAGGCTTATTTTATTCTTACTCATTGTTTATATATAAACGTTAGGAAACTGTTCTCATATTTCTGGGCAGCTACAGACTCAACCTCTCATAGCACTTCTTCATATTAACTATGAATGTTGTAATTTCACATTTGCTTACTTGCTAATTTGATTAATGTCTCCCTTCCCAGCTAGGCTGTTGGCTCCATGAAGGCAGAGACTAAACATTTTTTACTCAATATTACAGTCTTACTCCCTAACAAATTGACACAAGCTCCCACAAAATGTTTGTTGAATAAATACATGGTGAATACACCAGGAAGCTGACAATCATTTCACAAGTTTGTTAATATCTTGGATTAACTTAGTTATATATGAACACATTTATGTAAACTTTTTAATTTTGGGACAGTTTTTGATTTACAAAAACTACAATTATAGAACAGAGTTGCCATATACCACATAGCTGGTTCCCCCTATAATTAGCATTTCACATTTCATAACTATGATACATTTATTACAATTAATGATACAATAATATGAATACACTAATGTTAACTAAAGTCCGTACTCTTTTCAGATTTCCACAGGTTTTAAAAAACTTTTTTTTTTTTTTTTTTTTTTTTGCTGTTCCTGTATTCCATTTGGACTGATAGACATTTAGTCAACATGTCTCCTTAGGCATCTCTGGATTATAACAGTTCAAATTTTCCTTATTTTTGAAGACATGGTCAGTCTTGAGGAGTATTGGTCAGGTATTTTGTAGACTGTTAATCAACTGGGATTGTCCACTGTCTTTCCATGATGAGACTAGGATTACGAATTTGGGGGCTAGCATCACAGAGGCAAAGTGCCATTTTCATCAAATCATATCAAGGTACATATTATTAATTTGACCATCACAGCTGATGTTAACCACCCACCTGCAAGTTTTGTTAGGTTTGTCCACTACAAACTTGTGTATTTTTCTCTCTCCCTTCTTAACACTGGAAGAAGATTGCTATACACATTAATAAACAATATTAAGAAAGAAAAGAAGTTTTTATTAATAGCACATTTTTACTGAGATAGTAACATCCACAATATTGCATTTGAATTCCTATTGTATGACATAACTTTCAAAGACACCAAGGCAAATATTAGCCTTCTGTAAGTGTTCAATGGATTACTAATCTTTAAAAAATATCTTACAGCCTATGATATTTAACACTTCTATAAAATATCTTAAATATCGTTGTAGCCTAAGAAAGAAGGCAAGGACACCAAAATCTTAATTTTTGAGAATTTACAAACAGAGAAGCTAAATTTTATGTCAATAGTTTAATATCGCAGGGGTCTTGCATCACTTTGAGGATTTAGTGATTTGTGTAGCCAGCACAACAATCAGGCTTTCTGGCTCATACATGATTTTAAATGTAAAAAACCTATTTGAACTTTGAATTTTATTCACTATTGCCAACATGATATGCAGTATTAGTTAATGTGGAAATATGACCTTTGATCGATCATTACAATAAAAATGTAAGTTTATTGATTGTTTGCTGTATATGTTTATGTATTGATTATACAAAATCAGTAAATACACATCAAACCATAATGAATCTTTAAAATATTTGAGTTCATGACAATGACAATAATACAAATTTAAATATATTATTATTACTCTACTTATTCTTAGGAGGTTCTACATCCAGAGACAGTGACCAAGACAGGGAAAGTCTCAGATGACATTTCAGAGAGAAGCAGAAAGGAGCCAGAGATATTTCTATTAAAAAAATAAAACTGCAACATATGACACTTGCCTTTGTATGTTGGAGGAACTGCCAAGTGAAAGAGAAAATTAAATTATTGTGTCCTTGAAAGAGAACGTTGAATTATTGTGTCTTTCTCAAGACAGAACTAGTACAAATGGATGAAAGTTATAAGAGAGAGATTTTATTCAGTAAAAGAAAGTATTTCCTAATATTAAGTTGTCAAAAATTTAATTGCTACGTTGTGAAGCAATGGCTTTCTATGTCATTGACAGATTTCCAGCAAAGAGCTGTCTGAAAGAATCTTTTCAGAAGAGATTTCTAATCTGGCAGGAAATGGGGCTAGAAAATCTCCTGATCCCTTCCAGTAAGGTTTTAAGAAAACACAAGTCAATGTGCTCTTGGGAGGCTGCAAGTTGTTGTACCTGATATATATGTTCAAAACTATTCATCTTGATTTGCAACCAGATATATGCTTTAAAGTCCATTTACTTCCAGTTGCTCCGCTACACTGTATTTTTCTACACTTGCCACTTAGAAAGTCACATAGTGAGTTATAGATAGAAAATTTATTTAAAAAAATTTGTCTATCAGACACTATTATGAGGGATAGAGATTTATGATGAACGAAAAGAACTGTACTCAGAAACACAGAGAACATCTACCATGGACAGCGTCTGTTTCCTCAAGATCCCAGCAACGTTTCCGTGCTCTAAAGCACTGTGGCCTCTTGGAAGACGTAAGAATTTACAGAGTAGTACATATGAATCTCTAATTGTAGTGCTTACTGCAGCTCCATGTGTTTTTCTCCCTTCTGTCTTATTTTTTCTTTACATTCTCAGCAATGTCTCCTTCAAACAACTGTTGATTAATAAGGCACTGTTCATTCACTTCCTATTTGTTCCATGTGGGCTCTGTTGAGTACTGGAGACATAAGGGCACAGGTGGTAGTTACTGTGTGACCAGAGACAGCCAGGACTTTCTAGGTCCCATCTTCGCAGGACACTCTCAGGGATCAGTTGCCGTCTTTCTAGTCGTGACTGCTTGACAATTCATCAGTCATGCCTGCTTTTTAGGGACTGCAGTTCCTTATTCTTGTCTTGCATGGCTTCTCCCTCTTGGTTTCCTGTGACATTTGAAAGCTCCTAGTCATTGAAAATGGATAACCAGCTATTGAGAGCCAACAGCGCTTCCCAATTCCAAAGACTGCCCTTGCTTAGTTTGCAAGAATGCAACAATTCTGATCATTATTTTTTCTGGCAATATCAGTTGGACATTAACTAAGGATCTAGGAACTCTAATGGTATTATTATAGGCTGCTTTGTACTGGGACTAATTAATAATGTAAATGTTAGGTTGTTTTCTAACATACGTAAGTACATTTCATGATTATTCTGAAAAAAATACGTCTGACATTAGTTAAAGGGATGGTTTTCCAATGAAACTGAGCTTTTAATTAAGTGAAACCATACAACTGGATTTGTCTAAAGATAAAGAGACGTTGTGTTGGTTTCTACTGTTGTCGTAACAAATTCCTACAAACTGAGGTGGTTTAAGAAAAACTCACAAACTTGTATATTCCCATACTGTTCTGCAGGTGAGAACTCCTAAATGAATCAAATGGGGGAGAAATTGAGGTGCTGGCAGGGCTGTGCTGCTTTCTGGAGGCTCTAGAGTGTAAGTGCAGCCTTTCACTGCTACTGGACTCCTGCTTTCTTTGATTTGTGGTCCCTTCTCCATCTTTGGAGCCAGAAGCACTGGGTTCAGTTTCTCTTTCACTGCTGTCTCTTGTTCTCTCATTCTGACTTCTTCCACTTTTAGAGAATCACATTAGACCCACTTGGATAATCTAGGCTAATCTCTCTATTTTAAGGTCAGCTGATTACTAATGTTAATGGTATCTGCAACCTTACTCCTCCATTGCCACGTGACATGGCATTTTCACAGGTTTTGGGATTTAGGACATAGACATCTTTGCATGGGCATTATTCTTCCTACCACAGGTGGGTAGAGTTAAATCCTATAAAAGGAAACCAAGTTAAAATGTCAGTTTTTAATTATTGACAAAATATCATTTTCAAACTTCTTTACAGTTATTGTAACTTATGAATTAGAAAATTTTAGGAGTCTTTAAGATGTATGCACAGTTATCTTTTTGGGGTCAGGTAGCATTTAAAGGACATACATGGAATGGATGTTGAATGGCAACATTCTTCGCAGGACTATTTTGGCCCTAAAGAATGACAGTGAGGAAAGCTGAAAGGTTACAGAAGAAAGATAATTAGAGTGAGTTCTAATCTACAGCTCAGGCTGAGATGACATTCTAGACACCTAGTACTGAATGAATAGTTCAATGGAAAATGCTGTGTATGATGGAATAATGTGATAATGACTCTCTATAGAACAAAATAAAAGCTGAACATGAATTTTATTTTTGTCTTTTGATTCCATAATTTATTATTTTACCTTCAATTTCCTCATAGCCAAGTCTTAACCATTTTGTGTTTCTAGTTGTGAGAATTTACATTTTTGTCTTTCTCATCAGTCTACATTTTTATTTCCATCTGGATGTATTTAAGCCCATGTGACATGATGTTTGCATTTGTTTCCTAGCGCATTAAACATTTTTGGTATTATGAAGTGACCGTCTCTGTATTTAGTACCATATTTATTGTGAAGTTTGCTTTGTCCAATATTAACAAAGCTACAAACCTTTCTTTTATGGTTTCCACTGTATTCTTTTCTTTTTTAAAAAATACATATTTATTTAATTTGTAAATTAACTGTATTAGTCTGTTTTCACATTGTTATAAAGAAATACTAGACACTGGGTAATTTATAAAGGAAAGAGGTTTAACTGACTCATAGTTCCTCATGGCTCGGGAGGCCTTATGAAACTTACAATCATGGTGGAAGGCAAAGGAGAAGCAGGCACCTTCTTCACAAGGCATCAGGAAAGAGAGAGAGCAGAGGGGGAACTGCCATACACTTTCCAAACCATCAGCTCTCATGAGAACTCACTATCATGAGAACAGCGTGGGGGAAACTACTCCCATGACCCAATTCACTTCCACTAGGTGTCTCCCCTGACACATAGGGATAACCATTTGAGATGAGATTTGGGTGGGGACACAGAGCCAAAGTAAATCATTAACTTACATGGAAGCATTGCTTAAAATGTCATAGTGTTGATGTAAAAACTTCAAATCTATTTAGTTATTAAACTCTTAGAGAAATATTCAAATTACGTCAATTTATTTATTTGTTTTCCTTTTTTATTTTGCAAACTTTTATTTTAAGTTCTGGGGAACATGTGTAGAATGTGCAGGTTTGTTACATAGGTAAACATGGGCCATGGTGGTTTGCTGCCCGGGTCAACCTGTCACACAGGTATTAAGTCCCACACCCATTAGTTGTCCTTCTTGATGCTCTCCCTCCCACCAACCACAACCAGCCCCAGTGTGTGTTGTTCCACCTATGTGTCCATGTGTTCTTATCATTCAGCTTCTTCTTATAAGGGAGAGCATGTGGTGTTTGATTATCTGTTCCTGTGTTCCTATGTTAGTTTGCAGAGGATAACAGCTTCCAGCTCCATTCATGTCCCTGCAAAGGATATAATCTTCTTCCTTTTTATGACTGTATAGTATTCCATGGTATATATGTACCAAGTTTTCTTTATTCAATCTACTATTGATGGGTTTTCATCATCATCTTTGCTATCATAAATAGTTCTGCAATGAATGTACACATGCCTGTATCTTTATAATAGAATAATTTACATTCTTTTGGGTACACACCCAGTAATGAGATAGCTGGATCAAATGGTATTTCTGCTTCTAGATTTTTAAGGAATCACCACACTGTCTTCTACAATGGCTGAACTAATTTATATTCCCACCAACAGTGAAGACACATTCCTTTTTCTCTGCAACCTTGCCAGCATCTGCTGTTGACTTTATAGTAATCGCCATTCTTACTGGCCTGAGATGGTATTTCATTGTGGTTTTGATTTGCATTTCTCTAATGATCAATGATGTTGAGGGTTTTTTTTCATATATTTATTTGCTGCATGAATGTCTTATTTTGTGAAGTGTGTTAATGTCCTTTGCCCACGTTTTAATATGTGTGTGTGTGTGTGTGGTTTTTTTTCTTTTAAATTTGTTTAAGTTACTTGTAGACTCTGGATATTAGGCCTTTGTCAGATGGATAGAAGTCAAAAAAATTCTCCCATTCTGTAGGTTGTTGGTTCACTCTTATGATAGTGTTTTTTTTGCTCTGCAGAAGCTCTTTAATTAGATTTCATTTGTCATTGTTTGCTTTTGTTACTCATAGACTCTGGATATTAGGCATTTGTCAGAGGAGTAGATGGCAAAATTTTTCTCCCATTCTCTAGATTGCCTGTTCACTCTGATGATAATTTCTTTTGCTGTGCAGAAACTCTTTAATTAGATTTCATTTGTCAATTTTTGCCTTTGTTGTAATTGCTTCTGTCATTTTTGTCATGCAATCTTTGTCCATGGCATGTCCTAATGGTGTTGCCTAGATTTTCTTTCAGGGTTTTTGTAGTTTGGGTTTTACATTTATGTCTTTAATCAATCTTGAGTTAATTTTCGTATAATGGGTAAGGAAGGGTCCAGTTTCAATTTCCAGAAATGGCTAACCAGTTCTCCCAGAATCATTTATTAAATAGGGAATCCTTTCCCCATTTCTTGTTTTTTCAAGTGCACAGTATATTTCTAAATGTTAACTTTCAGTCTTCCAATATCTTTAGATTTCCTCTTGTAAAAAATATATCTTATATTTGGAGATAAATCATCATCTTACTGTGTGCTTACTATTTGTTCAACACACTCTAGTTTACTTTTTTCATTTATTTTTTTTAATTTCTTTACTACGTGTTAGCATTATTTTTTCCACTTACTGCTTTGTTAATTTAGAAGATACACATTCTGGCTATTTAATTAGGGCTTCGTCTAGGTAATCAACAATCCATTTTGACGTATCAAAATTTAATATTAATTACATTTACTTCCATTGGATATTTTTATATTGCTTTCACAATATATTTTAGTTCTGTGTATTTATTCTAAACCACAAGCAATTATTGCTATGTTAATATAAACAATGTTCATTTAGACTCATCTACATATCCATTTTCTCCCATACTATTTATTCCTTCTCACAGATCCAAGCCTCTACCTAGCACGATTTTTCTTTGCCTGAAATAGCGCCCCTTACTTTGCTCACTATCTGACTGACGGTTTCAATTATACTCTAAACCTCAGCATCACAAAACACACCTTTGTAACAAATCTGCACATATACTTTCTGTTTCTAAAATAAAAGATGAAAAACAAAACAAAAAAAATAGAACGCAGTATCTGACACATCATAGACAAGTATTCAATAAATATTTGTTGAATAAATAAAAATACAAAAATTTAAAACTACTCGAGTATTTCCTTTAGTAAATCTTTGTTTTGTTGATTTTTCTTGAGTTTTCTATTTTTCTGAAAATAAATTTATCGGGACTTTTAAATAATATTTCCAAAGTACAACAAATTCAGATAGTTATTTTCTTCTAACACTCTACGAATATCATGTAATTGCTTTGTTTCTTACATTTTTTTCTATTAAAAGTATCTATTGTTTCCAGTTAGAGCCAATATGGAATAAAACCACTGCAGCCGTCTCTCCCACCGATCATACCTCAATACTCTTAATAAAATGCAAAAGGCAACTATCTGAGAGCATTGGACGGTAAATAATAGCAAGAACTCTGAGGAAAGAAGTCAAAATTGACTAACGACTAATATCAACACCAGGAGTTTTCAGTTTTTTGTTTTTTTTTTTCTTTTTCTTTTCTATTTCTTGCTTCCTTTATCTCCCAGAATGGACTCGAGACCAAGACAAATTAAGTCACGGACAACAAAGACTCTGATGTCTCGCTGATCAGAGACCTGGGAAGAGGTTCCTGAAAGCCAGCAGCTGTGGAAGACATGTCTGTGACTATTCCTCTGTTTTGGCTCCTGAGCTGATTCCAAGGCCCGCCAGCCATGCAGCTGCGGCCAGGGAGCCTGGGGCAGCTGGGCCAGCCAGAAACCCAGAGAGAAAACCCATCCACAGTGTAAAGGAACTGGAAAAATGAGTTTCTCTGGCATGAGGTATCCCCACTCTTTTTACTTTTTCTCAGGCTATTTTCTCCAGTCATGAGGAAATGTGCATCAGTACAGGAAATTAACTCTTAGAAAAGCCTTGGATTTCTGGACAGAAGATCAAAGAGAGTGATGCTGGAACCCAGTGAGAGTGAGGAACTCCCATCTAGGAGGAAAGGGAAGAAGGTCGTGTCCCAATTTTATGTGTGAACTGTGAGAAGCTCTGGGCCCACCCCAAGCAATGCACTTGGAGAACACACCCAAATGGCAGAGCAAAGGCTTTGAAACTGCTATGGGAGACACCACGTGGAAATCAGACAGAACTGTCTAAATCTAATCATCTTGTTCACCTGCCAGATAGTTCTTGTGGTAAGCCAAAAATGCTCCTCCGAAAATATCCGCATCAAAAACCTATAACTGGATAAAGGCTTCTCGCAGATCTACCTTAGTTAAAGATCCTGCTGAGCCCTCAGCCTGTGACCAGCGTGGGTTAGCATGGACTGGGTTTCTCAAAAGGTTCTCACGGGTTACCTGCTTTGTCATCTGAAGTTTTGTAAAAGAAGCATCTGCTTCAGAGTTCACTGTGCAGCCAACGCACATGGACGGTAATCCCATAAGGGTGTAAATAGCAGGAAGTGAATATCATAGGGGAGCATCTTACCAACCTGCCCAGCAAACTCTGATGATTCACATCTCTTGTACATTACGCCAAACATATTTACTTACTTCCAGGGTTCCCCAAAACTTCATCGTATTATATTATAACATTAGCATATTTTACAGTCTTCAATTATTTAATATGAAATGATCATGGAAATAAAAATAACTTTCTACTAATACTTGTTCATATAGGTGGTGAAATAATGAATGAACAAAATTTGGTAGATTATTCATTGGAAGCAATCACTGTTTCTTACAATATGTAAATTTAAGCTTTTAGAATCTGCTCAAGTCTATTTTACCTAAAGCAATAGTTCACTGGGAGTGAATGCTCATCTAAAACAATAGCAAATGCTCATTATTTGAGAGTTGGTTAAGAAATGAGCTGAACCCCACCCACCCCACTGCATCATAGCTTCTGTGTTCTTTGCTTTCTAATGTGAAAGCATAGAAGTTAAGTAAAATTAGTAGAAAGCTGTGCCAACACAGCTTAAAACAAGTCTCTAAAGCCTTCACCCTCTTTCTACTAGAGACCACTTACTAAGTGTTAACTCTTAACAGCTATTGTAAATGTTTGGAGCCATTCCGAATAATGATAAAATACAATTTTAAATTGTCAGTGGTTGCCTAGGTATTTTTAGCCATTCTGATCAATGATTTCTGGAAGAATTTTTTCAGACAGCAACTATAATTACATGGCATTTTTTAACAAATGTGTATGAAAATCCTTGTCTCACAAAATTGCTTTTAGAAACCAGTGAGTAAAGAGAAAAGAAAATGGTCAGCACATTGTTCTAATTATTCCTGCAAAGGTTGTTTTCTGTTTTTGTTTTTTGTGTTGTTTTTACTTTCTTTTATCCTTCCCCATCTATTCTCCAACCAGCTTTACAATAAAATTTGATTCATTATTAACAAGTTTATATACATATGTATGTCTTATTTCAATCGCATAATTTTTAAACTGTCAAACATTATTTTATATTCATTTTAATATTTTTTTGATTTTATTTTATGCCTGATAATCTCTTGAGTGGAATTTTTTAAAATATTTATCACAATATTTTTATTTCTACATCAGCAGATAAACTATTCAAGTCAGACTTATACAAGCCTATTCTCTCTCAGAATATTGGCAAGTAAAGAAAAAGTTCTGCATCTTTCCATAAGGTATTATTTCCAGTATCTCCTTGGAATCAAAAAGTAAGAGAACTAAAACTGACATCTAACTGTCCTAAGCAAAACTGTCCTACATACTTTTTCCGCCTAATTTCTTTCTTTAGGCTAATGAACCATGTTAATTGTGTCATCAATGCAGTCACTGTGCCTTCTCTGAAGTCAATGTGACTTTCCCATTTTTTATCGCTATGCCTAATAACTTTTCAACATTTATGTAGTACTTTCCATATCAGAGTACAGTGTAACCTGATACTTTTGAATGGGCACTGATTACAAGACAAAAGAACACGCAATTCTAATATAGAAACAGGAAGTGAAAGAGCAAATTGATAACTTTTAATATGGCAACAGACGTATGGATCTCCCAACAGTTAAAACAGTAGTATAAGGGAATCATTTGCCTTCCTTTGCATCATGGTGAGCACTTACTACAAGATTGAAAAACAAGCAGTAAAATTTGGCTTGTCCCTCCTTGGGCTTACAGAGGGTAGAGACATTTACATCTTCACTGTTCTGTTGTTGTTGTTTTTAACTAAAGCACTGACTTTTCAAATGCTTCCCAGTGGAAGCACAGCATTCTAACTGAATAGAACTTTGGAAGAAATACAACAGGACAGTATTCCTAGTTAAGTCAGAGCAAACTTGGATCTAAGTAAGGAAAAAAAATCTTCGAATATAAGTTTAACATTCTGTTCTTTCAAAAATATTTTTTTCACAAATGTAAGATCATGTCTCATTTTTAAGTTCTCTAATTTCTGTAAAGAAATGGAGAATTCTACACTCATGAGGTATTTTTCTGTCTTTAACTCTGGAAACATCCATATAAGTCAGACAAAGAAGTAGAAAAATCTGTAGAGAAACACTGCATTTCTTTGCTCTTTTTTTTCTTTGCATTTCAGTCATTCTGAAACCTATGCCCTCTTGTGCAACCTCAACTCTAATATGTTGACAACACCAGATTAGCAAGGGATGGGTTGGGAATGAGAGCCCACTCTTACCCAAGTCAGGCACACCCCTGTCTAGCCTCCACTTTGAGAGATGACCATGGGTAAGGGTTGGCATACTATACCTATTCTGGAACCACCCAAAAAACGTGTTTTTATTCACACTGGAAGCACATTTCACAGGTATCAAACAACCAAAAATTTAAAAGGCAGATGGCACAGAAGTTTTGAAAATTATCTATCGAAAGAGACATGTCATCAGCAAAGAGTGTGGGGGTAAATTGCACAGCCAATTGGAAAACACTTAGCATTGCCTGGTAACATTGACCATGCACATATGCCATAACTGTCAACTTCACTCCCAGAGCATCCTGTCACCATATGTACGGCCATTATGACAGCATAATTTGAAACAGCCAGAGACTGGAAACAAGACTGTTGCCTTTATCGGCTAGTGATCCTCCTTTTGTTTTAGGAAGGCATACTGGCCACAATCCCTTCTTAGATTTCAAAGCAAAGTCTACTCTGTGCAAGGATACTTGGATCTGAGGCGTCATTTACATCAGAACAATTTTATGTGTTCATGCCTGGTGAACAGAGCTATGTATTTCTGCTTGATCATTTGTTACGACTCCTGAACTCCCTTAGGACCTCTCAAATGCCTCAACATGGCAAGGAACAATTGTGGTCTAAGGAAAGAATTAACACAAAGGCGCAGATGATGATAAGTACTTTTTTCTAAAACAATTATCATTACCAATACCTAGATCGATAGTGAGGTGAGGTTTATGGTTTTCTATATTTTGTTAGACCAGATTTCTCATAGAAGTTTTAATAGCAGGGATAAAGAATTGTTTAGGTCCTTAAAGAGTTAAAAGAATTAGAATAAAGCTATAATAAAGGGACACAGCAATGTGAAAGGAAGAAAAGTTTGGAGTGGAAAGAGAGAAAATGCAGAGAAGCCATTTCTAATAATACAGACCAGGCTCTAATGAGAGACAGTAGCAAACTTCTGACCATTCCCACCTTCGTGCTGACTCCTTTCGACCTAGCCCCTCCTCCTCAAATCTTCCTAGCTGCAATTCTAAGATCACTAAAGGTAAACCAATAATGTTAACTTGAAATCAAGTACTATATTAGTCCAGAATGCTTTTCCTTAAAGATATTTAGTGATTATATGCTATTTATTTTGATTTGCTTAGGTAATATAGGTGTTTACGATACTGGTTAATGGAAATCTATTTGTATTATTGAGCTCATAAATTGGGCTAAAACTTCCAAAGTAATTTCCTTTCAATAAGTATTCCAGAATAGCTTTCATAATTAATGCAAAGTGTCTCACTCAGAGAAGAAGGTCAAACAGTTGATGTGAAGTTATATATATATATATTGAAGGATTTTGCAAAGCCTGAGAAATGCTGGCTAGGTATTCCCTGAATCGTTACTTACATTGTGCTTTGTGAGATTTGAAATATTAGTCGCTATTGCTTGCAGCCAGTCAATGCAGTCTTCAGCAGACAGGCACTGAATAATCCCACTGCACACCCCGTCCACAGCAATGACTTGAAAGGCATTCTGCCTGCAGATGTTCAGAACAAATCAGATCAAAACGTCATGTCATAGATCTATTTGCAACTCTTAATAGTATCAGCTGAAAAAACTAACTTTTCAAACAATATAAATACCAGCCTTTGAATCCATATTTATTTACCTGAATTTATAGATCTGTTTAAATAAAACACTGAAAATCAACCCAAAAAACATGTAATTTCAAATTAGTGGGAACCATCTTTAGATTCAAATAACTACGGAGAAACTAACTTTTAAAACCTGTGATACGTAAATGAAACAGAACCTAAGAAATTTTAGATGCATTCTTTTCCCACTTTGCTATAACAATATGCATCGTTTACTTATTATTTTGGCTACTATTTTCTCCTCTTAACATTTATCAATGCATCTTCTGACTTATAACAGGAAGATCGCAAACACAGGCAATAAAATATTAAGCATGATATCAAAAAGTCACTTGCTGTCCACATGGACAAAGTGCTTCCACTTTGGAACTTATTCTCAGTCTGTTCATCTTCGCAAAGATGACCTCCTTTCTACGTCTGAATGGCCATGCTCTCCATTTGCAAATTTCATTAACATTAAACTTTTTCATCAAATGCAGTAATCAGTCTATGCATTCTGACAGTCTTTTACTGATTTTTGTTTTTGTTGTTATAGATAATCAAATGATGCCTTTTAAAATTGTTCACAAAAGTGCTATTGAATTTAAAAGTGCTCCCTGCAGCTTCAATGACTTTTTTTTCCCCAGCCTCTAGATATTGCAATGTTTAGATATAAACTTAATGGACAGGAATAGATAAAATCCCAAAATAAATAGAAGCCAGCCAAAGTCTCATGCTTGAGAATCGCTCTGTTGTGCAACACAATACACAAAACTATATCTCAATTCCAGCCAATGACGAAGTAATAGAAAACTTCTGCAATTCAGTATTCAAAATGCGATGTAAAATGCATAAATGTATATGTTTTCTCCAAACAAACATCTTTCCTGGCTCTTCTACTAGACATTTGTGGATATCAAACATGAGTTTATTCCCCAAACAAGAAAAACCCACAGAGCTCAGGTCTACTGGTAGGTCAACAACACTCTGCCTTCCTGTCTCATAACTAGGCACATGGTAAGGCATTTGGCATCCAGGGCTGTGAGGGTTCAAATTATTAATATTTTTAGAGAAACTGGCTCTCATCTTCTTGACACAGCACTTTATAATGTAACAGGGCCAGCATGGTAGCTCACACCTGAAATCCCAGCACTTTGGGTGGCCGAAGTGGGCAGATAATGAGGTCAAGAGATCAAGAACATCCTGGCCAACATGGTGAAACCCCATCTCTACTAAAAATACAAATTAGCTGGGTGTGGTGGTGCACACCTGTAGTCCCAACTACTCGGGAGGTTGAGGCAAGAGAATCACTTGAACCTGGGAGGCAGAGGTTGCAGTGAGCCGACATTGTGCCACTGCCCTCCAGCCTGGAAACATAGCAAGTCTCCATTTCAAAAAAAGAAAAGAGGGACATGCTCGAATATGCTTTCTTTTTTTGTTTTCTTTTAAAAATACATTAAAAGAATTTCAGAAGTATAACTATTGTCCATCTCTTTGAAATAAAGTTAGTTTGAATTTGTGACAGGATACACATTGAATGAAAAGACTGTTATAATCTCACATATTTTTAGCTTTAATTCTGAAGTTTAATGATAAGATGTTAATGATAAGTATTCAGACAGAAATTTAATCATCCATAGAAAATGAGAAATAAGTGGAGTTTAGTAATACATATTTCTTTCTGCTCTCTGGTTAATATAACTGTTGCTTCATGTACCATAAATTAAAGCATATCTTGAACATAGTAGTCTTGTCTGCTCAAATGAATAATAGAAGCTAGATATCTTTAGCAGATGAAAGTCAACACACTTATATCAAATCTGCAACCCATGTATTTATAGATGTTACATAGTCCCTACATAGAATAACTCTGAGGGGCTGATCTTATATAAACCTAGGCTTATAAGTTAATACATATCACTTTTTACATTCGGTTTCAACTTTTCAAAATTGATGGATACCCTTTTATGAACGTAATTTAAATACTTAAACAGTTTCTTTGATTACCTATGACCTCTTATAGAATAGGCTAATCATAAACATTACAGTTATCTGGGGCCTCTATTGCTAAGTAAAGAAAGTTACTCACTTAGCTGTGCCTCAATTTCCTCTAAAAATGAGAACAGTAACAATTTGTGTGAAGATTTAAAAAGTATTTTCTGAATAATTGGTGGATCTAAATACTTTAATATACAGCTGAAGTTCTATGTACGATATTCCCCTGAATAGTCATCCATATGGTCTTGATTGCAATATTTCAGTGTTAAAAGAAAATGTCTCCACAAGAATTATTGTCTCATTAAGCACTAGGGAAAAACTGCGGTGTTTTTGTGTGTATTTGTGGCTTTCAAAAAATGCAATTATTTAACTCAAGATAAAATGTAATAGTCAATCTTGTCTTATTTAATAATATTCAATATTAAATCAATAGACTCCATTACCCATTAGCATTATCAGACATTAAATTTTACAACATTTATAGTAATCTTATGGATATCCAGACAAAATTATGTGTCTATATAAGTGTCTATGTTACATATAGAATATATATTCTGATATATATATATATATATATATATATATATATATATATATATCTGAATAGTTGGATAGTCTGAAGTTTTTTTTTCATTCAGGCTCAGTTTTCCACTCTCCATTTGTAAAGTTTTCTAAAGATTCTTGGTAATTGCTCTGGCAGTAAAATGTATTTTCAAATGTTGGCCAGTTTCAAAGTAGGTTTATTCATTCATTTAAAATACAAATTTTAGTCTTCCTTGAAGAAAAATATACTGCTCACTATCAAATTCATGAATAATTTTCAACCTAACATAAGCAATCAAATAAATATACATCATTTCTAGTTAGTATAATGAGTCCTGTTTTGATTCAGTGTTGATTTTACCCCACATGGGGGCGTGTACTTTCATGCACAAGGAACAGTTGCCAAGACTAAAACGTGCAAGTTGGGAGTGGCTGGAATGAGCATGAGTTCTAGGAGTTCACCGTGGAAAAGCAGGCAGGCTCAGAATGAGGTGGGCTTAAAGTCTGCAAGGGACCAATGCTGACCTCAACATAGAGGACCACCATGCCTAGATTTGTGTGGCTTGGGTGGTCCTGTTACACCAGTGAGAAGAGGACTATAACTGGTCAAACATGAGGTGATATTCAATGAAAATAAACATATACTGATGAGAGTGAAGATGGAGCAACTTAGTTCACCTAGTTGTGCCTCAATTTCCCCTAAAAAATGAGAATGATTTACAGATTTAACAGTGATTTGCTGAGTGCTTGGTGGATCTCAGTACTTCCACATATGGCTGAAGTTCTACATATAATTTCTCCCTTAAAGGCATTTCGAAACGATGTGATTCAGTAACTGCTTTGTAAAATGAATTATAAAGGCGGGAGTCGAATTAAAGCTACTCCATCATGTTGGGCTAAGCAGTGGAATGGCTCAGTTGGGGCAGATAAGGGAAAACAAAATGCTTAGACAGAAGATAATTAATCCAAAAACAAACATCTGAGGCATGAAAAGCATAGCATATCCAGAGAAATATGGATTGTCTGGCATATTGTGTGTGGATCAGAAGAGGCAAGCTATGAAGCTGGTGGTCACACGAGGCGTAAGCAGTGATCACTCAGAAATCTTGCTGCAACATGTCTCCCTGATCCTGAGGGTCAGGGGAGCCAGTGGAGACACTGAAGCATTGGAGACAAAGGATCATGTTTATATTGTAGAAATGTCTCTCTGCGGGGTGAAGAATATGTACAAAAGTGAGAATAAAGTCTGAGGGAAGTTGGAAGGGTATTGCAACACGCAAAATGATCACTGAGAAAAGTCTGTCTCGCAGAGTGGCCCTGTGTGAGTGGAAAGAATATTGACTCATTGACTTGATTTCATTATCACTTAATTGGTGGGAGAATGTTATTGAAGGAAAGGAAGAAATAAGAAGAGCCCTCGGGTGTGTGATTTCTGCATCTTCCTCTGTCTTACTGAGTGTGATCCACACACAGGAGGCCTGAGTTGCTTCTGCCCTGTGTGCACTACCTGGGTTCACTGCCTTGTCATCCCTTTAGTTTTTCAGGCACAAGGCCAAAGCTGTTTAGGTACATCAGGAGCTTTTGCAAGTTACTTTTTGTGACTTATTTTCCAGACGTTAACTTCACCAATTGTTCCATGAGTTGAAATCACATCCTCATCATTCCTGAAATAAGTCCTGCACTTTATGCATCATTCCTTAAATAAGTCCTGCACTTTCTTTCTCCCCAGTACTCCTTTGTCTGAAACAGCATCTATGCTCCTTCAATATCTCTGAGGTCCTTGCAAGTCAGTTAAAGCCATGAAAGTCTCCACAGATTCTCTACTCATGAAATGAAGAAGGGGTCACATATCCTGCACACGTCAAGCTGTATTCTGAAGATTGCAGACTGGACTTCTTAGCTCCTGAAAAACCTGTTAAAAATACCAATTGTGGGATTTCTACCTGTCAAAATCCAATTCAAATTTTAAGACGTTAAACTCAGATGCCATCTATTCCATGCTATTTTCTATAACCCATGTATTTGAACTGAATCTCTTCCACTTCAGTGTCCTTAGACTTCCTGATTTCTTTATTGCAGCACTTATCCTCTGTAGTATTAAACATGTTTTTGTAACTGCTGAATACTATTCGATCTTACCAAGCTGCTAGCTCCTTGAAGGAAAAGCCATATATGCTATTTGATACCTCTCCTAGCATTAGCACGGTGCTTAGAGTCTTTAATCTGTAAGTAAGAAACAAAATCAAATGAGCCCATCTCTACTTTGCTTTAGCAATCCCCTGCTTTTGCTAACTTGATAACTGATATCATCCAAGACAGCTCCACGGCCAGACTTGAATTCTCACATTTCTGTTCCTCAACTATAACCTCTTCCTTTCTATCACCACCAAATGATCTCATTTCCTTTCTGATCTTTCTTAGCCCTTCCAATTACCCTGATCTTTCTTAGCCCTTCCAATTCCCCAAGTCCATATATCTATTCAGGATCTACTTGCATTGCCTAGGCTGAGTTGCCCGTTCATCCATGCAAATTATGTGGTTATTTTTCACTTTCGAATTTCCTATCACTGTGACCTCAGCTACTCCGATCTTACTACTTCCCAGCCCTCAAAAACTCCACTTTAACTAAACGAATACCCTTTTCTTCCTGGCATGGCAGGATTCCCTGGCAAAAGTCATAAATTTTGTCTACTTTTTTATCTTTCGACCCTCAAGGCAGCAGGTATTACATATGCAGATGCTTACCTGGCCAGCATTTTATTTTTCTCTTACTGGATAATCCTAGTCACAATAGCTTTTCCATAATTTCTCTGTCCTTCTATTCCTGAATCCTGCCTATCTCTAGGAGATTTGAAGCAGACAGCATTGCCAAGCAAATCGTGAATATCTCACGACACCAGGAGAAGCACTACATTTTATATCTTTAACATATTTTTGGTTAAAATTTATAGGCTTTAAAAATATATATAGTATCTGATCAAATGTAATTTTTTATTCTGTGACTAAAGCCTACCAGAATACACATAATTCTTCAAGGGTTCTTCCTTCCTTCCTTTCTTTCTTTCTTTCTTTCTTACTTTATTTCCTTCTTTCTTTTCAATTTTCCAAGACATTCAAACACTCTTGAGTACTGTCCTCTGGCTGTGGCAAAATTAAAATTGATATTAATGAATGGAATCATATAATTAAATAAGTGTGTCATAAACTGGAGAAATGAAACAAATAGTGACTCTTAGGCAAGATAATTTGCCCTAGGTTGAAAGAAATATACAAAATTGATTAGGATTGTTCAAAGGAAGTGTGGGCTTTTCCAAAGAGAGTTATGTATCTTAAGGGGATTATGGCAGCTTCTTTTTTAATCCGACACAGAATTGTGTAGGAACAAGTAAAGGGGTTTATGCCAAATGAAGAAATACTTGCATGACTAATGGAGACGGTCTTAAAGGTATTAAGTTAAAAGATTTTTTAAAACCATTTATTGTTCTTGAGCTACATTTAGACCAGTCCTTGTGGACCTCCTGAACAGACTGTGAAAGTGGAATGCAATCAGTTCAATTTCTGTATCCTGTGAGAATCATCAGGATGATGAAGCTGCAAGGGTAGCTGCCGCATCAGATATGCGTGCTATTTCTGTTTACAAGCACCTTTGCCATTGAGTCTTCCTTCTCCGCTGGGCGAGGTGGCTCAGGCCTGCAATCCCTTTGGAAGGCCAAGGTGTGCAGATCACCTGAGATTAGGAGATTGAGACCAGTCTGGCCAACATGGCAAATACCCATCTCTATTAAAGAATACAAAAAGTAGCAGAACGTGGTGGTGGGTGCCTGTAACCCCAGCTACTCGGGAGGCTAAGACAGGAGAAGTGCTTGAACCCAGGAGACAGAGATTGCAGTGATCCGAGATCGCGCCACTGCACTCTAGGCTGGGTGACAGAGTGAGACTCTGTCTCAAAAAAAAAAAAAAAAAAAAAAAAAAAAAAAAAAAAAAAAAAAAAAAAAAGTCTTCCTTCTCAGTTAGTAACCAACACTATGATGTGCTTAAATTTTATATTCCCTTTTCCTCCTCATCACATTTTATGAATATACTCTTACACATTGTGCTCCTTTCTCTACTGTGAATATCTTTCTTCTAATACAATGTTTTTTCATTAATTTGCTTCTACAATTGCTCTATCCAAAGCCACCACAGATTAATCGGTGTTTCTCAGTTCTTTCAGTATTTTTTTCTGTAGTTGGTACAATCAACCTTTTCTTCTCCTTAAAACCCTGACTGAAACATCTGCTATGACATCTTTGTGTCATAGTTCTTTCTTTGTCTGCCTATCTACTTTTTTCTGCCTTCATACATTCACTAATTGTGCTTCCTCTTCAGAGCCCCTGAAATACACATTCCTAAAGCTTCCCCTCCTTCAATGAGCAGCCATAAATTCAGTATTTATGGTAAGCCACTTTCATAATTGGCTTTAATGTTAGAGGCCCGTTTGCTAAGATTGTTGTGCTATTAAAAGCACCATTCTCATAACCACTAAACTTGCCCACTGTTCAGATACTAAACATCATTTTCTGGCACCAAATCGGTCACCGTCTGAAACAACCTCACCTGAAAGTAAAAAGTGTGTGCTCTCTGGGAGAAAATTATACATTCTACTGACATTTGATAATTTTAAAAGTCCAAAAGCCTACTTTCAATACTACTAATTTCAATATTATTCCTCTTCATAGTGTTTAAGAAGCATGCAGTAGATTATAAATCCACCTAAAGAAAAAACTAAGAGATGAATATTTTCATTAAAATATATTTAACAAATAGTTATTGAGTACTTTCAGCCATAAAGTATGCTAAACACTGAGAGTACTCCACAATTTTATGCTTCTCAAACTCATATATATACATAACAGACGTATATAATGCTATACAAACTCACACACACACACACATATTTACATGCTTCTTTTGCATATAAAGAAAATAAAGCTTGGAGAGATTAAAAGACCAGCCAGGTTTTATAAACTTCATCTCTTAGTCTAACGCCCTTGACAATGCAATATTATGCAATATTAAAACATGCCTCAAAATTTAAAGCAGCTATTTATATCTGAATAAGGGTCACTACATTATAATAAATATAAACTGTGTTATTACTGGTAAAAAATATCATGATGTTTTAATTTATATATACACAATAGTACATGACTACACAAATTGGTTGCAATTGTGAAATTGAAATTATGGGCTATGGGAAAAAAGCAACCAAGAAATAATACTCTAAATTTGTGCCAAGATAAATAATTTTTTTTATTTGTAATCGTGGACAGCACTATTCATAATAGTCAAAATGTGAACTCATCCTAAGTGTCCATCAGTGGATGAATGCTAAAGAAAGTGTGGTATACATTAACTACATTCGCACATATGTATACACATATATATGTCTATGTACGTGTGTGTGTGTGTGTGTGTGTGTGTGTGTGTGTGAGATAGAATATTATTCATCCATGAATCGTGGGTAAATCACTTATTTACATTTTCTTGTCCCTTTCTCCTTTACTGAATCTGCTACCACTAGTCTGTGAGCTTTTTCAGAGAAAGAATCAAACACAATGTCTCCCACTTTCAGATATTAAATCAATATTGACTGAATGAATGAGTAAACAGTAAATTAGCTCTTGAATGTGAATCTCTATGAAATCCATTCTGAACAGTGATGTTCGTAACTGCTTATTTCCGTCATGTGTATTGAGTGTAATCAATTCAGTTGATGAAGCTGTTGATGTGCTGAATGCCATAAAAATGAAAATGTAAGGAGTCACCAGGACCCATTCAGACAGTTCCTTCCTCGTCAGAAATTTCTCTAGCTAAATGTCTTCAAATAATGGAACTGTATTTTTAAAAATTAAAAGGAAAATACATGTACACTTTCAAAAATATACATTCTTTTAATAGCAATATTAACAGAGCTCTTAAGGCAGAGGAAAATAGAACTAAAAGAAATAAATGAGGAGAAAGATTAAAAGTAGAATATATTTAAATAAATAGTTACATGAAAGCAATAGTAAAATATTTTGAGGTATCTAAAATGTGTTTTTAATTATATTCAAAATAAGCCACAAAATAAGAAAAAAAAAAAAAACAAGAAATTAAAGTGTCTTATGTTTCTAACATTTTCTGAAATTGATATAAATTGTGTTAAATTGTAATAGTTATACATATATGGCTCTATATCTATGGTAATGTTTAGGCAATAACTAAAACAATAACAAAAGGATGAATATATGAAAATTGAATAGAGGGAATAGTGAATAACAAACATTTCTAATTATTACAAAAAGTAAGAAAATAAAACAGCACAAAAACTAGTGTGTTGAGAAAAAGGACTTTGAGATATATGTTTATCTCAACAGTATAAAATCCAACAAATCAATTTTAAAATTGACAAAAGACATAAGCAGACACTTCACCAAAGAAGATATATTGATGGTGAATAAGTACATTTAAAAAATAGTTCAATGTCATTAAAATATGCAAATCAAGGCCACAGGGACATGTCACTCATGCCCATCAGAGTGGTTCAATAAAGCAACAACACTAAATGCTGGCAGAGATGTGGAGAAACGATAATTCCTACATTGTTGGTAGGATTGTAAAATTGGAAATCACTCCAGAGAGTGATTTTGCTGCTTCTTTAAAGACTAAATAGTATTATCATAAAACCCATTAGTTGCACTTTTGAGTATTTATCCAAAGAAATGGAAATGTATGTTCCCAAAAAATCTATATACAAATGTTCACAGCCTCATTATTTAGAATAGTCATAACTGGAAGCAATCTAGATGTTTCTTAAAAGCTGAATTTTTTAATGCACTAAATCTATACCATAGGATATCACTCAGAAATGAAAAGGACTGAACAACTGAAAAACAAAACTACTTGGAACAGTCTCCAGAAAATTATCTTGTGGGAGAAAAACAACAACAGCAACAACAACAACAATAACAAAAAACAGACATATAGACCAAAGGAACAGAATAAAGAGCCCAGAAATCAATTATCTCATTTAAGGCAAACTCATATTCAATAAAGGTGGGAAGCTTGGAGCAAGGGCGGTCACTTCAAAAAATGGTGCCAGGAAAACTGAAGATCCATGTGCAAAAGAATGAAACTAGACCCTATCTCTTACCATATACAAAAATAAAATCAAAATGGATTAAATACTTAAATCTAAGGCCTGAAACTATGAAACTGCTGGAAGGAAAGACTGGGGAATTGCTCTGGGACTTTAGTCTGAGGAAAGATCTTTTTGTGCCAAAATAGACAAATGTTAGTACATAAAAGTAAAAAGCTTCTGCACAACAAGAGAAAAATTAAAGTGAGAGACAACCTACAGTATTGGAAAAATATTTTCAAATGACCCATTTGATAAAGAATTACTGATCAGAATATATAAGATGCTCAAACAACTTGATAAAAAAATCTGATTTAAAAATCGGCAAAATATTTGAACAGACGTTTCTAAAGAGAAGACATATGTATGGTCAACAAGTATATGAAAAATTGCTCAACATCACTAATCATCAGAAAAATGCAAATCAAAACTACAGTGAGATATTTCACCCCAGTTAAAATGGCATATATTTGAAAGACAGACAATAACAAATGCTGGTGAGGATGTGGAGAAAGAGAAACCCTTATGCACTGTTGGTGAAAATGTAAATTAGTACAACTGCTACTTCAGAACAGTGTGGAGGGTTCTCAGGAAACTGAAAACTAGACTACCATATGATCCAGCAATATCATGAGTAGGTGTATCTTTTTTAAAAAGGAATTAATATATTGAAAAGACCTCTGTGCTCCTATGTTTATTGCAACACTATTCATAATAGCCAAAATATGAAATCAACCTAAGTATCCATCAGTGGATGAATGGCTAAAGGAAGTATAGTATACATTTATCCAGGCATGGTGGCTCATGCCTTTAATCCCAGCACTTTGGGAGGCCGAGGAGGGTGGATCACTTGACGTCAGATGTTTGAAACCAGCCTGGCCAACGTGGTAAAACCCCATCTCTAATAAAAATACAAAAAATTAGCCAAGCATGGTGGCATGCATCTGTAATCCTAGCTACTCAGGAGGTTGAGACAGAAGAATCATTGGAACCCAGGAGATGGAGGTTGCAGTGAGCCAAGATCATGCCATTGCACTCCAGCCTAGGCAACAAGAGCAAAACTCCATTTCAAAATAATAATAATAATAAGGAGTAGTATACATATACTACATTCATATATATATATATATATATATATATACACATATATATATGCAATAGAATATTATATATCCCTGAAAAAAAAAAGAATATAATTCTCTCATTTGTAGCAACATGGATGGAACTGGAGGTCATTATGTTGAGGGAAATAATCCAGGCACAGAAAGACAAGTATTACATGTTTTCACTCATAGTTGAGTGAGAGCTAAAAAAGTTGATCTCATTAAAATAGATAGTAGATTGCTTATTACCAGAGACCAGGAAAGTTAGAAGGGAAAGAGAATGAAGAGAAGCTGATTGATGATTACAAATATATAGCTTACAATAAGAAAAAAGGCCTAGTATTACATAGTTCAAAAGGTGACTATAGTTTAGAACAATCTGTTGTATATATTTGAAATAGCTGGAAAATAAGAATTTGAATACTTCTCACCTAAAGAAAAGATAAATATTAAGTTGATGGATATTGTAAGTATACTGACTTGATTTTTACAAATTCTATGAATGTATTAAATGATCACATGTTTCTTAAAACTGTGCATCTATTATGCATTGATAAAAATGGAATTAAATAAAGTTACATAGTAAGGTATATAATGTTCTCAATATAATGAAATAACAGAAGTGAAGAACAAATTATTAGTTGTCAGAGGTAAGAAACATGATGGGGAGGAGGGCAGGAGTTATGCTGGTGTAATTATGGAAGGACTTCCAGAAGGATGCCTGCAATGATGGAACTCTTCATACAAAAGTTGACTGCATTGGTGGATTCAGGAACATGCATATGTAATAAAAAATTTCACAGAAATACACACACACACACACACACACACACACACACACAGGTAAAATCTGAGTGGTGAATTTTGTCGGGTCAATTTCCTGGCTGGGATAGTGTACTACAGTTTTGCGATATGCTACCATAGGGATAATAAGCAAGGAGTAAATGAAAATACTATTTCCCATAAGTGCATGTGAATTTATAATTTTTTTCAAATAAAATATTTAATCATAAAAAAAACTAGGATTTTCAATAGAAAACAATAAGATGGTATAATAAAAAATATATCTGTAATTACATTAAAGCTAACTAGACTGATTTAATTTAATGACCAAGTTTGTTACTTTGGATTAAAAACAAAAAAGAAAATTCCAAATATATATATATAATATATAGGTGTATATATAATATATACACATATATATTTAATGCAGAAGGGGCACATTTTATACAATAAGACTAAGAAAGTTTTAACAAATAGGATGGAAAAATATACAAGTAGATATTAATAAATAGAAATCTGGTTCTTATTTATTCTAATACAGATAGAATAGACTTAAAGGCAATACACATTTCCAAAGGTACAGGACATGCCATAATTATCAAGCATCATACAAAAGAAATTTATAAAAATTCTAAATCTAATTGTATCTGACAACATAATTAAATATATACAGCAAACACTGAGTCGACAAAATAGAGAAATACACAAATCTACCATCATAGTGGGACACCTTACCAAGTTTTTCTAAAACTTAATACAATAATCAGAAAAAAAAATCATGACTGATGCAGAGGATCAGAGCTTTTAATGAACACGTATGACCTAGTTCAAATATGTACAACAAAGCACACACACACAAAAGCAATACTCATCCTTTACAAATGCATATAAAATATTTCCCAAAATAACTTATATGCTGCGTAAAATTAAGCCTCAACATATAACAAAGGATCGACATAATTCAGCATGAAATTATACTAAATAGCAATAGCAAAAATAGGTAATTAGAAAATCTCAAAATATTTTGAAATTTTGTGGTGTAGTTTTAAATAGTTCATAGATCAAAGAAGTAATTATAACAAAAAATATAAAACATCATTAAATGAATTTTTTTAAAACACATAAATATCAATACTTGTGAATGTCTTATTTTGGCCAAGACAGAGCGGCCTCATTCTTCTCAGATGCTTCCTGATGCAACTAAAAAACGTCACACATAACATGACAAAAGTATTGGAAGCTGCTGCAAGGTGAACAGTTAACCATGAATGCCCAGGGACGTTAAACTCAGGAATAAAAATTGTAAATTCAATTGCCTTGAGTTTTCTATTGCCTTCTGCATATCCTAGGCATGACCTTCTGAAGCCTCCAATCTGAACAGCAAACAGCAAGATTTTTTAAAATATGAAGGCTCCAATGAAAGCCTGTTACTCCTTTTCTTTAAATGACTAGAGAATGAGTACACTAAAAACAAAACAAAACCCTTTGGCAATACCTGCCCTAATCCAGTCAAGTGCCAATGGAACCATTGTCCCCCCGTTCCTAAGGTTTTCCGCAGGGCTTAGCAGGAAGCTGGTCTTCCCTTCTACACCTGAAAGAAGCAGGCTCCAGTTTCCCTGCCAGGGTAGTGTCGGTGGGGTGTCATGGACAGCTGAACCTTCATACTCAACTGCAGCAATTAGTCTAAATGGGCTTGTAGGAGATGGGACAAGTAAGTACTGTGCCCTTCCACGCTGACATGTGTGGTTCACCGAGGAGCTGAGTCTCTCCCACCATCGTCCCCACGGTGGAATGAGGTGGTGGGAGGTGGAGCTAGTTGTCCTCACCTATCTGCCCACTTCCTTCCTTAAGTCAGTAAAGTCTCTTGTGAGGCTTAGCGTCTACCTCCATTTGGTAGCAACCGAGCAATGTGAATGGTCCTGTCCATCTACCTTTCCAGGTGTCAGCAAGGTGCAGTAGGATACTTAACATATACACCCACCCATCCTCACAATACAACACAACGAAGAGATCGCCTGCTAAAAACAACAACAGCAATAACAAGAACAAAAACAACAAAACCAGATGAAATAGGAACCCGAGTCTCAGCATTTAATATTCAAAAAGCATAGGATGATTTTTTTAAATTCCTTTGTCACATAAATATCCATGAAAATCACAAGTTGAATGAGAAATAAATTAATTATATTAACAATGAAATAAATGAGATATTGAAATTATCTCACAAGGATTTTACACTAATCATCCTAAAAATACTTCAACAAGCAATTATAAGTTTTCTTGAAATAAATAGAAATTTTTTTTTAAACTGACAAAAAATCAGTTATTTTTAAACGGATAAATTAGAACTGAAAAATACATCAACAGAAAATAAAACGCTGAATAGGCTAAAGAGCAGAGTTAAATGACAGAAAATAAAATTTAAAAATATAAATACAGATCAATAAACCTCTCTCAGTCTGTTTAACAGAAAGAAAACAGATTCTTTTTAATGTTTCTCAGTGATGTGCAGAACAATAATAGAAAGTTTAATAATTGCATCATCAGAAATCCAGAGGGAGAGAATGGAAAGTGGGACTGACCAAGTGTTTGAAAGAATAAAGGTCAAAATTTTCGTAATTTGGTGAAAGTCACAATCATACAGAGTTAAGAAGCAGAATAAAGCCCATTTTGGAGAAAATTAAAGAAACGTGTGTCAACATACATTGTAACTAGTCTTCTTAAACTGAAGAAAAAGGAAAAAAAAAGTGTTGAAAACAGAAAGAACGTATTACATAGAGAGGACACCAATTTGAATGACAGTGGACATTAACACCTGACATATTTCAGGTACTGAAAAAAAAAAAAAAAAGAACTGTCAACTCCAAAGTCTAAATCCAGGGAAACTCTCCTTAGAAATGAAGGTAAAATAAACATATTCTTAGATAAATGAAAACTGAAGGAATCACATGCTACCAAATCTACCTTTAGAGAATGTCTAAAAAATTACCTAAGCATAAAGGAAATGATAAAAGAAGCTTTGAAATTCAGAAAGATCATTGATGGGTACACTTTGGGTTAAGTATAATGAATCATCCTTTCCATGAGTTTTTAAAATTTTATTTGATGGTTGAAGCAAAACTCATAATACTGCCTGACACTGTTTGATGTATGTATAGGAAATTAAGGTAATATCTTTACAAACAGGAAAGATAAAGGAGTCTTAATGGAAGCAACATTTCTATATTTCTTCTGAAGTGGTGAAAGGTTTCCAGTAGATTATGATACGTTACCTACATATAACACGAGCAACCAGTCAGAAAACTATACAATGTGATTTACTCAAAAATACTGTAAATAGATCAAGAGGTAATTTTAAACTTGCAGGAGTAACTAAAACAGTCTTTGATGGAAATGTGAAAATCTGACTACATATATTAGGAAAAAAAAATCTTAAAATTAATTATCAAAAGAGGAGCCGGCAAACTACAGCCTATGGAACAAATCTAGCCTGCCATCTGTATTTGCAAATAAGTTTTATTGGAACAAAGGTGTACTTATTTATTTATATATTGTATATGGCTATTTTTATGCCACAAGAGCTTGAGTACTTTGTGACAGTGACATTAAAGCCTACAAAGCATAAAATATTTATTATATAGCTCTTTACAGAAAAGTTTCCCAACCCCTGGAAATTTTTTTTCTCAAAAAGCTGTAAGAACACAAAATCAAGCTGAAAAAATTAAGACACTGAAACAATCAGGGGAAAAGCAGAAACTCATAAAGTATATATATAAGTTAAGTGATTCAAGAAAGACCCAAATTAATCATTTTTAAAAAACTAACCAAATGTACAACTCCTTAGCAAAACTGACCAAGATAAAAAAAAGTTCAACACTGAAAAGGAGGATACTATTAATCTTGTATTTACTAAAATAGACAATAATATAAGAAAGTTGAAAGCTGAAAATAAATCTTATAATTTAGACAAACTGCTCTAGGCATGTGGTTTATGCCTGTAAACCCAGTACTTTGGGAGGCTGAGGCAGGCAGATCTCTTGAGCCCAGGAGTTTAATACCAACCTAAGCAACATGGTGAAATTCCGTGTCTACAAAAAACAATACCAAAATAAATAATTAAATAAAATTAGCTGGTCATGGTGGCATGTGCCTGCAGTCCCAGATACTAGGGAGGCTGAAGCAGGAGGATCACTTGAGCCCAGGAAATGGAGGTTGTGGCAAGCCAAGATTGCCCCTCTGCACTCCAGCTTGGGCAATAGAGATAGACCCCATCTCAAAACAAACAGATTAATAATCTATACAATATTCTTGAAAAGTAAACAACACAAGAGGAAATATGAAACTTAATAAAACTAGCTATTAAATACATTGACTCCATTACAATAAGTGAATAGGGGAATCAGGGCTTTAATTTGTGTTTTTACCATCAGAATAATAAGTGTTTAACTATGTTAGATGATTCTTTTGAAGCTCTTCTTTTTACTATCAAAAACATACTAAAATCATAAGGCATGTTGTGATATGTTAACAGGTTAACGAAAGGTCTCTTTTTAAATAAACACAATTCATAACTCCTAGACACGGACTCACCGACTCAAATCTGTGCCGGGCACATACTGGGAGAAGCGTGAATGAAGCAGAGGGATCAGTCTGAGGTCGCACCACCGCTTCTCCCACCTCAAGCCTGGGGACGTCGGCCACGATGAGCAGGATAATGTGTCCTGAAAAGAAGACAAATGTTCAACATGCTTTTTCTTCTTCTGTGCTTTGAGTTTCTGTGTCTCAAACCCATTCATCTGGGGAACATTGTTTTTACTCCAAATGATCAAAAGACTTTTATGGAATATCATGAGAAGAATTCCACATTATGGATAAGGAAAGATACTGGTTCACTTATTTATTAATGGAACGCTATAAGAAGTTGAGAAAGAAATCATTGAAATTAAGAATGCTAGTGAAATTTATTTTAAAATGAGGAGTGGAGATGAAAGGATAAGAGTGTGACAACATAATTTATTCAAGAACGGAAAAAGTGGGAAAAACTGTAACTGTAATTAACCGATAAGTGACAAAAATAAAAATAAGCTGAAGTTCATTCAATTAGCGAGTGTTTCGTGAATGCCAAGCACAATTAAAAGTGTTTTTAAGTTATCGGTTTCTTGTATATATTTTTGATTAGAATGAGTATTCCTATAAAACAACTTTCAAAACACTACTCGAGGAAATCTGTGCTCATTTTTTCAACTTCATGTTCCTAAAAAGTTTATACTTATGTAGTTTTAATTGGATATCAGGGCAACTACTGCTGGCTTAAAATTAAACATATTTTAAGTTTCGTTAGAAGTTTTTTTTTTTTTTTTTTTCCTTTATATATAGAGGAGACATATTCAAATACAATTTGGACTTTTTCACTTAATTCATGCTTCTTTCATTATTTCAGCTTTACTATTAAAACTTTTCCCTGGCACCAGCACATCGAATAATATCAATATTTAAATTGGCGTGGGTTGTAAGTGGGTCAAAGCTCAATTTGCCCAGTAAACTGTTAACATCGTGGTCTATTTATTCACCAATTTTTGAGTGATGGTCTTAGAAGAAAATTCTATATTAGTCTAGATATTTAGATACTAAAACTCTGCTAAGTCTAAATATTGTTAAATATTATACTCAGGCCTTAATTTCTTTAACAATGCTTCCAGTGAAAAACGATATTATGTTTACTAAACGGTCTATGTTGCCTGGCATTTTTATGTTAATTGTTGCAGACTGACCAAGTAAAAATGTACTAAGTCAGCAGAGAAGTTCAGAATACCTGGAAGGGTGGACTGGCTAAGATCCCTTAGCTAGGGGTCCCTGCTGGTGACTCAGTGAACACCCCAGCCTCCAAGTCGTCTGTTCTTCAATGCTAGCCAGTTGCTTTTTATGCTTCTCTGGTGACTCCAAAGGCACAAACCTAGGTTTCATATCACTCTTTCTCCTGGCCTCCTATCAGCTGTTATGGATGATCAGGATGTGACGTGAGGTCAGTTCTTCATGTCAGCTGTTATATGTACAGGCAGTTTATGACATGAAGTCAGTTCTTCATGTCAGCTGTTGTAGTTGGTCAGCACATGACATGGGGTCAGCTGGGTGACAGTCAAGGTGGGGAGGGCTTAAGTTGCAAATCAGAATCAGACTGCTTAGATTTGAATCCCAATTTCCCAACTGACTAATTCATTACCTGGAGGCAAGTTTTGTAGTCTCTGTCTTACTGTGTTTATCTTCAAAGTGCTAATAATAATGGTAACAGCTGCTAAGATCATAGCGACAAATAAGAAAGTTCTTAGAATATAGCCCAGCTAACGAACTCCATACTGTTTTCAATATATCTAAAAGGCTAATGGTAATTTTACATTTATGAAAATAGACTGATTATATGTGTGGCTTGGTAGCTGTAAGTAAAAAGTATCAAATAATGTATTGTCAAAAAATAATAATATGCTCAAATAATGGGCAAAATTTTTTCTAACACGGAATTCTTAGGGAAGACATTCTTAGGAGTATTACTGTTACTATTTAATAGGAACTTTAATAATACCTGCCTGTACTAAGTGCTTGAATTACACCCTTCGCAACATATTTGAAATACAAAGCTATTGCTATGTTCACATTTGAATGGGAAAACAGGTGTTTTAGTTTTAGTTTTTTTTTTTTTTTTTTTTTTTTTTTTTTTTGACGGGCTCTCACTCTATCATTTAGGAGTACAGTGGTGCCATCAAAGCCCACTGCAACACCCACCCTCAGGGCTCAAGTGATCCCCCTGCTTAGCCTCCCAAGTAGCTGGGATTACAGGTGCCTGCCACCATGCCCAGCTAATTTTTGTGTTTGTAGTAGAGATGGGGTTTCACCATGTTGGTCAGGCTGGTCTTGAACTCCTAACCTCAGGTGATTCGCCTGCCTCAGCCTCCCAAAGTGCTGGGATTACAGGCATAAGCCAAGAAGGTTTATTTAAGAAACATTTTATTATATTTATTATTGTTCTTCATGAGGTAACATGAGGAAGCAATAATACTGTGTGGAAGACTTGAATAAACAAACCAGGTGTCTGTGGCCAGGCCACAGATGGCCACAGGGATTGAAAGTGGCCCAGGACCCAGCCAGCTGCCCAAAGCAAGGTTGGCAATGACTGCAACTCCTTCCCAGAAGCCCAGTACATACACACACTTCTAAGTTCTATAGCAAACAATTTATCCAAGTCACTCAGCCAGCAAAGGGCACCCCAGGATTCACTCAGACTGACACCTCTGATAGCAGAGCCAACAGATCTACTGCAACACATTTAACACTCAACACTGATAACCAGAGGTGAAACATTGGAAAAATAATTTGAATTTTTTTACTCGATGACTTCACACTTTGGTTATACAGCTTCAGGTATATTATTTAAAGATGCTGTCTCATCTTTCATAAAAGACAATAATTTCTCTCAAATTTTGTTTCATCAATAAATGGGATAGAAAATGTCAAAGATTGTTAAAGACAGGGGTAATGAGATGTTGAGGACTGACTAATCACCAATACATGAGTAAGGTAGGTTTAACAAAGCATATCAATACACTTCATAGATTGACAGGTATGGAAATATATGTGGCTTTTGACATGCTTTCTTGTGGAATTTTGACTTGATGCATTTATCTACCAAAGGTATAATTATGTCACTTTCTTATATTTCTTCTTTATAAGAAATATGTAATAAGTCCCACTTCAGTTATCTGACTCAACAGAGTTGATGTATTTCATATTGTAGACCTGTTATTTACAGTGAAACACAGCGATTATTTATTTATTTATTTATTTATTATTGCATTTTAGGTTTTGGGGTCGATCCTTTAAAGAATTTTTCTCCTTACTTGAAGGAGTATAAAATTATGTAAATTTATGTAAATAGAATATAAATTTACTTTCTAATCATTTTTTGGAATAATAAATTTATTTTATTTTATATTGTGTAAAATATAAAATCACTTTTGTGCTTTTGAGAAACGTGACTATTTTTCAGGAGCTCTACTCTACAATGTCAAAAATATTGTTTCCTAAAATATTAATAATATGATTGGAAAAAGCAACATTTATGTGTCCTTGCTCTTTTTCCGAAGCTTTACACATGCCACACAATAACCTCAAGAATAACTCTCTTACCAAGACAGAACTAAACACAGGGCAAACTGCCGACCCAGATTTTATTAAAGATTTGGTGGCATAGGACGTATTAAATAAAAGTGTACAGTCTGGTTGGCTGAGTATCTGAATCAGTCTTTTGGTAAGCACAAAACAAAACCTTCTACTCCATCTCTAGAGAGAAGAAATTCAGTGAATCTGGGCTGGGGCTTAGGAGGCAAGGTCTTGTATGACATAACAAGTGACTCTCATTTACCTTAAAATTAGTGATGTCACGCATCCTTAGAAGGACTAGATTTCTATGTAGGATGATGGAATGTTGCCCACATAGTATAAACCTTTATTTCCCCTTAGACTTAAAATGTTGCCTTAAGATACAGTAAGGACATGTTAGAAAACTAGAAGAATACCTACTTAAGCAAAATTTGCTACAGATCAAGCTATAGACATTGAAATGAGAGTTTGTAAGCCAAGGATGGAACTGAGAGTTTAGACACATAAAAGAATCAATCAAATGTCTCTTTTAAGCAGACTGTGTATAATGTGCACATACTCTGTGGAAAGAAAACTCTCACAATGCGCTCTTCCTTCCGAGTGCCCACTGTGTGTTGTTACTTCATGTCTTTGACCTCTCCTAATTTTGTATATCTCTGAGTAGAGACGTTCTCTACTCACCTTTCTTCCATCAAAGCTTATTCAAGTTACAGAAGGAACAGCACGGGCCAGCCCTGGCTGTGTGAGCCTGCATGGTCTGGTTACTATTGTGGGTTAGTGCTCCCACGTGGGCAACAAAGCACACAATGGTTTGTAGTCCATCAGCTTAGGTTGATTTCAGTTTAGTCAGATGTTCAACGTCTCTACAGCTCTTTATCTCTGCTATTAGAATGCTGCTACTCATTCTTCTTTTTCTGCTTATGTTATAGTTAATTTTATAGATTTGTTTACAGATCTGGGTCTTAATTTTTTTAGTGTGTTGAAATCATAATTAACTGCTTTCTAAAGTATAATAACTAGCAGGGTATTTCCACAGAGTAAGTTCTCAACAAAAATGCATTTAATTGATGTGCATTGAGATTTTTTGTCTTTATTTTGAATATACTTTATTCTGTTTTCATTTGTTTTTATTATTATCTTCTATAGCATCATGATAAATACTTTTAACTTCCTTACACTGAAATATCTTCAGCAATGTCTAAAGAATGTTCAATCCTAATGCTAAAATGAGAATAAAATGTGCCTCTGGAAATGGAAAGAAGAAATTTTGAAAGTTGCTTTTTAAAAATGTTTTAAAACTGGATTTATTTGGGATCAGTCACATTATAGGATTGGAGTGGTTTTCTTGTTGTAATTATAGCTTGTTAAAGAAGGGCGTTATTCTATACATGTTCTTCTGTATGCCAGTGGAATGGGTTAAAAACAAACCAGAATGATGTCTACGTTTAGACCTGTCACTCTGGTTCTTCTGCTTATTATTATACAGAAGTTCATGGGCATAAGGCAAGACCTAGAACAAAACAGCTCCTAACAGCTATCTCCCACTCTGAGGGAATTTGCTCTTGTGTCTGTCTTAGGAGCAGAGTTGAGATGGAGATTCCTGTGTGAGGGACACGTGGAGGGGACACTCTCAGGAGAAACCCCTGAGGACTGACAGAAGCAGGGTACGTGATACCTAACACACGGTGAGCTCTGACTCCCAGGCAAAGGGGATCCAGACAAGAGGGATGAACTGTAAATGGGCACAGCCAACACCTCCAGCAACTGAGGGTGGAGGCAGCAGAGCAGTGAAGGAAAACGTGAGAGCGTGGAAGTTATCGAAGGCATCGGGAATGGGAGGGAAGAAGGTGAACAAAGCAATTACAAAAGCAAGAGGTAAAAATTTGGTTAGAGACTGTAAGAAGTCTGTAGAATTGAGAAGGGAGCCGATGAGAATATATACATATATAATATATATAATTTTTATATATATTTTAATAATAAAATATATACAATTATATATATATTTAATAATAAAAATATAAATTTTTATTTATATATTATATATATAAATTATATTTATATATTTTATTTATATTTATTTTATATTTTATTTGTATTATATATAAATAAAAATTTATATAAATAAAAATTTATATAAATATATATTTAGATTATATTTTTAAATATTATTTTTTTAATTGGGAAACCTGTATATTTCCTCATGAATTTTCAGTTACTCCAATCATGCTGTATTGTGGTTTTAAATATCATTTATTGTGTGGCAATTATTTCTCTGGCAAAAAAAAAAAAGTTTAAAAGATGGCCAAAATGAAATATGTCCAGCTGAGGTTGATTTTCGAAAATGTCCTTACATTTGTACAGATAACCTTTAGTCTTGGCAAATTTCCTTTTATCATGGAAAAAAGTCGACAACTTGATTGCCTAAGGTACTCAGCTGAGTAATACCGGGGCAATCGTGTACAATGAAGGTCATTCAGGGCTGAAGATGTGTCAAAGGATTGCTTTGAAGTAAAATGCCACTATTTGGACAAAAATTTCAAATGCAGGATGAATCATACGAGTTGGGAGAAGAAGCTGCATGATGTATGTACCGTAATATGTGGAATAGAACAATATATTCTGCTTAAGGTCAACTCTGCTTCTCTTCATGTGTGTGAACATGAAAGATAATTGTTAGATCTGCCTATAATCAGAGAAAATTATTTCTTTAATAATGTGTGCGTGTTTTGAAGGATGAAATGCAAGAAACTTCAATCATGTTTATAGGATATTAAAATCAATTTACTCAAAATCCAAGTAGAAAATAAAAATTACAATTTTATCAAATGTCTACAAAACAAAGATTCATTCTATCTTTTATTAAATACATGTATAGTTAAACGTTTATTACATGTTAAAATAATGTGTGAATCAGATTTTCTCACTTTGCAGAAATTACTTAGTGTGCATAAAGTTGACTAAAAAATCCTAACAAATGGCAAATTAAATAGTTACTTTTAGTTAAGTAATTTCAAGAGAAAGTGATTAAACCAATGTCAAAGCATTTTGAACCTGAAATCACATATAATGTACAGTGTTGTAAAATGATTGTATGATATTATACATCCCCAGTGACATCTGCAAGTTAATTATATCTGTTGCTTAAAAAAAAAAAAAAAAAAAAAAAAAAAAAAAAAAAAAAAAGCTTAATCCACACAGACTTGAGAGGGAAAAAATGTGCCACAAAACAAACCAGACCTATTTATTTTTCATGTCTTGCTTATAATAGTACTTAAATGATGATGGAATCAGGGATTTACTATCTATCAGATAAATCAGATTCAACAGCAGGTTTTAGAAACTGTATGCTATCTTCTTATTAATCTGAGCTATGCCTGGGTCATCTTACTGTATTGTTGGGATGATAGTTGAGATGTAAGCCACTGTCACAGAGAGGAGAAGAGGTGCCACTGCTCTGGTCACTTGGAGCACCTGCAGGAGACAAAATCATAACACCCCACTGGTAAGAATGCTGTACCATTCTAAACTGATGCCTTCCATTAAAATTTCAAGGATACTCAATAATATCAAGTAAATCAGATACTACAATAAAATTTTATTTCAGTTATACTAAAGCCAGAGTTTTGCAAGTAAGCCAAGTGACTACATGTATCTGGATACTAAAAAAGTCTTACAAAAATTTGTTTTTGATTTCAGAAACATTAAGGCTTAATTAAGGAAAATGAACAGCATTATAAAAGTCTTATTTTGTTTAATTATCTAAAGTAGCCTGCTTTTAGAAATAGTACTTAGAATAATGTAAGATTTTGATTATCTACAAAGTTCTATTTAATGTCATATTTCAATCAACTGGTAAATCCTATCCTTAGAAATTATAATTTTCCCAATGCAAAAATGTTTGCATGTTCTCTGTTTTTATAGGTGCTCTTAGTTTGTACTCAAGTATTCATTAAAAGTATCCAAATTTGTGTAATTGCAATGAAAAAACTTCCTGAGATATATATATATATATATATATATATATATATAAACTAATATATATGTATTTTGAGATAGAGTCTTGCTCTGTCACCGGGCTTGAGTACAATGGCAGAATCTTGGCTCACTGTAACCTACACTTGCGGGGTTCAAGGAATTCTTCTGCCTCAGCCTCTTGAGTAGCTTGGATTACAGGTGCAGGCCATCAAGCCCAGGATGGTCTTCATCTCTTGACATAGTGATCCACCTGCCTCGGTCTCCCAAAGTGCTGGGATTACCAGAGTGAGCCACCATGCCCAGCCTTACTGTTTGTTTTTTAAAGATGAGTAATGTCTTAAAGATTTGTCATTTTCTAAGATTTCCCAATTTAGTAACTTATTAGAGTCAGAATTAGTATACACAATAACTGACTTCTGATTACTTGGCATTTCTAAAGACTTTTTTTTTTTTTTTTTTTTTTTTTTGAGACGGAGTTTTGCTCTTGTTACCCAGGCTGGAGTGCAATGGCGCGATCTCGGCTCACCGCAACCTCCGCCTCCTGGGTTCAGGCAATTCTCCTGCCTCAGCCTCCTGAGTAGCTGGGATTACAGGCACACGCCACCATGCCCAGCTAATTTTTTGTATTTTTAGTAAAGACGGGGTTTCACCGTGTTGACCAGGATGGTCTCGATCTCTTGACCTCGTGATCCACCCACCTCAGCCTCCCAAAGTGCTGGGATTACAGGCTTGAGCCACCGCGCCCGGCTCTAAAGACATTTTTAAAAGTTACTAATGTTTATAAATATTACCTGTAAACATAATTGACTCTCAATTCATATTTGAAATATTATACTTGAATTGAAACAGCATAGGTCATAGGGAAAACGACTTACATAATAGTCAATGTGCTAAAAAAAAGATTTTGTTCTTATTTTTTATTACTCTAAAATTCTGTAATTTTCCTGAAACTAAGAAAGGGAACACAGGCTTTCTTGCTATACTGATCTGGAGATAATTTGTCTAATCTTTAAACTGTAAGAAACATCACACTATGTTTTAATTATTTTTCTTGTGAAGTTTATTTGCATTTTGTCTTCTAAAACAACATTTTAATGTATATATATATATATATTATTTTAAAGCATGTACATTTTGAACTGAACAAAATAAAATACAGCATATCAAACTGTGAATGAATCTTAAATACTCATTTGAATGAAATTTAAACATTTAAACATATATACAAAAAGAAGGTAGGTGTAAACTCAATGATTTTAACAATTTAAGAATGGAGGAGCAAAAAAAATGCATAAATAAAACCTGAAAAAAATTAAATAGAAAAGGGAAAATAATAAAGAAAATTTAATAAGACAAATATCAGATCTTTAGAGAAACTAGTAAATTAAATAAACCCATAACAAAAAAATATATATATAATAGTTTAGAAAAAAGACACAGAAAACACAAGTTATCAATATCGTGAATGAAAGAGGGGTCATTACCGAGAGATAACAGATGTTAAAAGGAATAATGAAAGGACATGATAAATAACTTCATGAAAGAAATCAACAACTTAAAGTGAACAAATATATTTTTTAAAAACCTAAGCAAAACTTACAAAAGAAGAAAGAGACTATTAAAAGGGTCCTATATTCATTCAAAAGATTAAACTCAGACAAAAGAAAAATTGTAATTCTAGGAAGGTGTTCAATCATTTAAGAAGGAGACATTATCACTGTTAAACTGATTCTTTTGGAAAATACAGGAGTTACCACTCTGCAACTTCTATAAAGACATAATAAACTTGATATCAAAACCCCACTAAACATCAGAAGAAAAGTGCAAGTGATGTCCCTTACGGGCACATACAAGAAAAAAATATGTAATCAGTATATTAGCAAACCAAACCTAGTAATATATGAAAAATATATCACATCATGACCACATAAGTGGTATTTATTCTAGAAAAGCAAGCTTGGTTTTACATCCAAAATCCATTTTTAAACATTTACTATATCAATAGGCTAAGGAACGAAAGCATACCCGTAGTATTTCAAGGTATGTAGCAAAATATTTAAGACAATTCATAATCAACTTTTTTTTTTTTTAAAAAAAAGCAAATTAAAAACTTTAGAATTCTAGGAATAGATGTGTTCCTCTACCTGATAAAGAACATCTTTAAATACCTATATCCAATATCCTAATTAATGACAAAAAACTGAATTATTCCCCCAGTATCAATAGAAAGAAAAGGGTGTCTACTCTTAACATGTTGTTCAAAATAAAATGGAGGTTTTAACCACTGCAACAGGCAAGTCAAAAGAATTTTTAAAATGCAGATTGGAAAGGAATAAGCAAACCTTATTTGCAGATAACAATTGTATATGTATAGAACCTTTAGGAATGCACAAAAGTCCTTCAAGAACTAATAGTAAAATTATGCTATGGTGAAATATGTTAATATATAAAATTAAATTGTATTTTATGTGCCGGCCATAAAGAACTGGATAATGAAATTCTAAAATATCACAATAAATTTAAACCTAAAATACATATAAATACATTTAACAAAAGATATGCAATAATTCCAAACTAAAAGCACTAATATATTGCTGAGAAAAAATAAATTAATTAATGAAAAGTTGTATCATGTTCATCGACTAAGACTTAAAGGGTTTATCTCAAAATTGTTTATAAATTTAACTTAGTTCCATTCAAAATTCCAGTACACTTTTTATACAAATTGGCATGCTATTTCTAAAATATATGCAGCAATTTAATAGATCTAGAATAGTCAAACAATCTTCAATAACTACAAAGTCTGTCTGGGAATGGTGGGTCATGCCTGTAATCCCATCACTTTGGGAGTCCAAGGCAAGCAAATCACCTGTCGGGAGTTCAAGACTAGCCTGACCAACATGGAGAAATCCTCTCTTTACTAAAAATACAAAAATTAGCTGGGTGTGGTAGTGCATGACTGTAATCCCAGCTACTTGGAACACTGATGCAGGAGGATAGTTTGAACCTGGGAGGCAGAGGTTGCGGTGAGCCAAGATTGTGCCATTGCACTCCAGCCTGTGGGCAACTGGTTTCAGTTACAAAACTGGTCTCAAAAAAAAAAAAAAAAAAAAAAAATTTGCAAAGTTGAAGAACCTATTTATTCTAGGTCACTTTAGGATATGTTACAATAATAAATAATGTAATTTTCTTTTATAAAAACAGACATGTACATTAGTAGAAATAACACAGTATCCCAAAATAGATCCAAGCATGTATAATCAAATAATTTCTCTATATTTATATATATCAAATACACATATACGCACACACAATTGATTCTTAACTAAGATGCACAGAAATATAACATATATTATAAACAAACATAAAAGTGAAAGTAACAAAGCTTCTAGAGGAAAATAAGAAAAAATATCTTTCTAACCTTGGGATAGGCAAGTATGTCTTAGAGAGGATACAAAAACAGTAAAAGAAAATAAAGCTTCTGCTAACAAAGACAACCTCAAGTGAAAAATGTAGTTATGCAAAGACTAAGAGAAAATTTTGTAACTTATATCACTGGCAAAAGGCTTATATGGAGAATATTTTTTAAAAGTTATGCACTATAATAGTTAAAAGAGCAAGCTGGGCAAAGAGGAGGTTATGACTTCTGCTGCAGCAGACTTAAACGTAGCTGCCCAGCAGCTCTGAACTGATCAACAGAGCTCCCAGCACAGCATTTGAACTCTGATAAGGGATAGACTGTGTCTTCAAGCGGCTCCCAGACCACAATATATCCAAAGAGGAACCTCAGAAAGGAGAGCTCTGGATGACATCAGGCAGGTACTCTTCTGGGATGAAGATAACATAATAAGAAACTGGTAGCAACCCTTACTGTTCTGTAGCCCACTCAGGCGACTCCCAGAAAAGCAGAGTCTGGAGTGGATCTCCAGCAGTGCTGCAGCAGAGGGGCCTGTTAGAGGGAAAACTAAAAAAAGAAAGAAAGAAAGAAAGAAAAGAAAGAAAGAAAGAAAGAAAGAAAGAAAGAAAGAAAGAAAGAAATAGCTTCAACATCAACAAAAAGGACATCCACTCAAAGACCCCATCTGAAAGTCACCAACTCCAAAGACTATAGGTAGATAAATCCACAAAGAAGGAAAGCAACCAATGCAAAAAGTATGAAAACATCAAAAACCAGAACACCTCTCCTCCTCTAAGGAATCACAACTCCTCACCAGCAAGGGAAGAAAGCTGGATGGAGAATGAATCTGATGAATTGACAGAGGCAGGCTTCAGAAGGTGGGTAATAACAAACTTCTCTGAGATAAAAGAACATGTTCTAACCCAATGCAAAGAAACTAAGAACCTTGAAAAAAGCTTACATGAAATGCTAACCAGAATAACTACCTTAGAAAAGAACATAAACGATTTGTTGGAACTGAAAAACACAGCACAAGAACTTCGTGAAGCATACACAAGTTTTAATAGTCTAATCAAACAAGCAGAAGAAAGGATACCAGAGAGTGAAGATCAACTCAATAAAATAAAATGAGAAGGCAAGATTAGAGAAAAAAGATTGAAAAGAAATGAACAAAGCCTCCAAGAAATATGGAATTATGTGAAAAGACCTAATCTACATTTGATAAGTGTACCTGAATGTGATGGAGAGAATGAATCCAAGCTGGAAAATGCTCTTCAGGATATTATCCAGGAGAACTTCCACAACCTAGCAAGGGAGGCCACCATTCAAGTCCAGGAAATACAGAGAACACCACAAAGATATTCCTCAAGAAGAGAAACCCCAAGGCACATAATCATCAGATTCACCAGGGTTGAAATGAAGGAAAAGATGCAAAGCACAGCCAGAGAGAAAGGTTGGGTTACTCACAAAGGGAAGCCCATCAGGCACACAGTGGATCTCTCAGCAGAAACCCTACAAGCCAGAAGAGAGTGGGGGCCAATATTCAAAATCCTTTAAAGAAAAGAACTTTCAAACTAGAATTTCATATCCAGCCAAACTGAGCTTCATAAGTGAAGGAGGAATAAAATCCTTTACAGACAAGCAATTGCTCAGAGATTTCATCACCACCATACCTGCCTTACAAGAGCTCCTGAAAGAAGCAGTAAGCATGGAAAGGAAAGAGTACTAGCCATTCCAAAAGTGTACCAAATGGTAAAGACCATTGACACAATGAAGAAACTGCATCAACTAAAGGGCAAAACAACCAGCTAGCATCAAAATGGCAGGATCAAAGTCACTCATAACAATATCAACCTTAAATGTAAATGGGCTAAATGCCCCAATCAAAAGACACCGACTGGCAAATTGGATCAAGACCCATTAGTGTGCTATATTCAGGAAACCCTTCTCACACACAAGGACACACATGTGTTCAAAATAATGGGATGGAGGAAGATTTACCAAGCAAATGGAAAGCAAAAAAATGTAGGAGTTGCAATCCTAGTCTCTGATAAAATGGACTTTAAATCAACAAAGATCAACAGAGACAAAGAAGGGCATTACATAATGGTAATAGGATCAATGCATAAAGAAGAGCTAATGATCCTAAATGTATAAGCATCCAATAAAGGAGCACCCAGATACAGAAAGCGAGTTCTTAACTACCTAGAAAGAGACTTAGACTTCCGCACAGTGATAGTGGGAGACTTTAACACTCCATTGGCAATAAGATCAACCAGACAGAAAATTAACAAGGATATCCAGGATTTGAATTAAGATTTGGACCAAGTGGAACTAATAGACATCTACAGAACTCTCCACCCCAAATCCACAGAATATACATTCTTCTCAGCACCACAATTGCACTTACTCTAAAATTGACCCCATATTTGGAGGTAAATCACTCCTCAGCTAATGCAAAAGAACAGAAATCATAACAAACAGTCTCTCAGACCACCGTGCAATCAGATTAGAACTCAGGATTAAGAAACTAACTCAGAACCAAACAACTTCATGGAAACTGAACAAATGGCTCCTGAACGTTGACTGGATGAACAATGAAATGAAGGCAGAAATAAAGATGTTCTTCTAAACCAAGGAGAACAAAGACACAATGTACCAGAATCTCTGGGATACATTTAAAGCAGTGTCTAGAGGGAAATTTATAGCAATAAACCCCCACATGAGAAGCAAGGAAAGATCTAAAACTGGCATTCTATTATCAAAACTTAAAGAGACAGAGGAGCAAGATTAAAAAAATTCAAAAGCTAACAGAAGACAAGAAATAACTAAAGTCAGAGCAGAACTGAAGGAGATAGAGACACAAAAAAAACCTTCAAAAAATCAATAAATACAGGAGCTGGTTTTTTGAAAAGGTCAACAAAATAGACCCTAGCCAAATTAATAAAAACGAAAAGAAAGAATAATCAAATAGATGCAATAAAAAACAATAAAGGGGATATCACTACTGATTCCACAGAAATACAAACTACCATCAGAGATTACTACAAGCAACTCTATGCACATTAACTAGTAAACCTGGAAGAAATGGAGAAATTCCTGGACACTTGCACCCTCCCAAGCCTAAACTAGGAAGAAGTTGAAACCTTGAATAGACCAATAACAAGGTCCGAAGTTGAGACAGCAATTAATAACCTATCAATCAAAAAAAGTCCAGGTCCAAATGGGTTGACAGCGAAATTCTACCAGATGTGCAAAGTGGAGCTGGTACCACTCCTTCTGAAACTATTCCAAACAGTACAAAAACAGGAAATCCTTCACAAATCATTTTACAAGACCAACATCATCCTGACACCAAAACCCAGCAGAGACTCAACAAAAAAGAAAACTTTAGGCCAATGTCCATGATGAACATAGAAGCAAAAATCTTTAATAAAATACTGGCAAACTTAAGAGCTTCTGTACAGCAAAGAAACAATCATTAGAGTGAACTGGCAACCAACAGAAAAGGAAAATTTTTTTTCAATCTACTAAAACAAATTTACAAGAAAAAAAAAACAGACAAACCCATTCAAAAGTGGGGGAAGAATATGAACAGACACTTTTGAAAAGAAGACATATACGAGGCCAACAAACATATGAAAAAATGCTCATCATCACTGGTCATTAGAGAAATGCAAATCAAAACCACATTGACATATCATCTCACACCAGTTAGAATGGCGATAATTAAAAACTCTGAAGACAACAGATGCTGGAGAGGATGTGGAGAAACAGGAACACTTTTACAATGATGGTGGGAGTACAAATTAGTTCAAACATTGTGGAAGACAGTGTGGCAATTCCTCAAGGACCTAGAAATAGAAATATCATTTGACCCAGCAATCCCATTACTGGGCATATACCCAAGGACTATAAATCATTCTATTATAAAGACAGTTCATTGCTGCACTGTTTACAATAGCAGAGACCTGAAACTAATCCAAATGCCCATTGATGATAGACTGGACAAGGAAAATGTGGCACATATACACCCTGGAATACTATACAGGCATAAAAAACGATGAGTTCATGTCCTTTGTAGGGACATGGATGAATCTGGAAGCCATCATTCTCAGCAAACTGAAGTAAGAACAGAAAATCAAACATCACATATTCTCACTTATAGCTGGATGTTGAACAATGAGAACAGAGGGACACAGGGAGGGGAGCGTCACACACTGGGGTCCTTTGAGGGGGCTTGGGGAGAGACATTTAAAGAATTAAAGGAAATTAGAATGAGAAAAAGTGAAGAAATGCTAAGAGGTTTATATGACACTATCAAGCAGAACAATATATACATTATAGAAGCCTGAGAGAAACAGGGAGATAGGCAGAGAGCTTCTTCAAAGACATAATTTTCAAAAGTGTCCCAGATCTGAGGAAGGAAATCAACATCCAATTGATTTGGAAGAAACTTGAAGATCTCCAATTAGGATGAGCCTAAAAAGGCTCACACTGAAATCCATCATTATCACTGTCAAAAGTCACAAATAAATAGACAATCTTAAAAGCTGCAAGAAAAAAAAAAACATGAATTTTTAGGTAAAAGGAAGATCTCATAGATCAACACGTTTCTCAGCAGAAACATTATAGGGAGACAGGAGTGGGATGATATATTCAAATTGATGAAAGAAAATAAAATCTGCCAATACAGACTAGCATACCCAGCAAACCTGTCCAATAAATGTGAAGGAGAAATAAAGATCTTCCTAAATAACAAAAAACATGGGACTTCATCACTACTGGACGTGTTTTACAAAAAATGCTAGAGTTCTTCAAGTTGAAGTAAAAGAACACTAGACAGAAACAGAAATGCATGTAAAAAATAAAGTTCTCTGGTAAAGGTAAAGATGTAGACACATGGAATACTATAATGAAGGGTGCATTTATAATAATTTTTATTGTGATATAGAATTTAAATGACAAAATGGTGAAAATAACAATAAAGTCATTCCTTCATGGGAGATTGATTCCAGGACTCCCTGAACATACCAAAATTCGTATCTGCTCTAATCCCTTATATAAAATGGTGTAGTATTTGCATATAGCCTACACACATCCTTCAGTATAATTTAAATCATCTCTAGATTATATATAATACCAAATAAAATGTAAATGACATGTATGTAGTTGTTATACTGTACTGTTTATCTGTATTATTTTTATTGTTGCATAATTTTTAATTAATAATTTTGATTCACAGTAGGCTAAATTCATAGATGTGATGTCCACAGATACAGAGAGCCAGTTACACCTATACATGTGTGTTGATGGATATAAAATAGAACAAGTTGTAATTATAAGGCAGTAGAATTTTGTATGTGATTGACATAATTTAAACTTATCAGTTTAAATTAGCTTATTTTAAAACAGTTAATAGTATTTAATAAATTATATTAAATTATTTCTTTCCTGACTTATTTTTAATAGGAAATAATAATTTAACAAGTATATTTCTCCTTTGAAAACTAAGTAAAAGGGAATTAATAAGATTGTGAGATAGAAATCTCTATATTTCATTCTCCAGCAAAGACATTAACTTGAAACCAATAGATGGTACATAGGTGGGGAGGGGTTGTAAAGGACTCAGATCTTTATACTGTGATTAAGTTGTTATCCATTTAAAATAGATGTTTATAGGATATCCTATGCAATACCTATGGGAACCACCAAAAAACCTATCAAGTATACACAGTAGAAATTGATAAAGGGATCAAAGCATAGAACTACAAAAAATGAGGAAACAAATAAAGATAGCAAAAGAGGAAAAGAGGGACATGTAATGTAAGACACACAGAAAACAACAAGATGGCAGCAGTAAGCGCTTCCGTAACAGCAATTTTTTAAACATAAGTGGAATAAACTTCCCAATTCACAGACATGAAGTGGTTACATCGGTTTTAAAAAGCAATATCCAGGTACAGGCATACCTCATTTTATTGCACTTCGTTTGTTATTATGCTTCACAGATACTGCGATTTTTACAAATTGAAGGTTTGTGGCAACCCTGGATCCAGCAGATCTGTAGGCTGTATTTATAACAGCTTGTGCTCACTTTGTGTCTCTGTGTCACATTTTTGAAACTCCCACAGTATTTTCAAGCTTTTTCATTATTATTATATGTGTTATGGTGATCTGTGATCAGTGACCATTGATGTCACTATTGTCATTATTTTGGAGCTTCACAAACCATGCCACATAGGGCAAGGAACTTAATGGATAAATGTTGTATGTGTTTTGAAAGATCAACTGACCAGCTGTTCCCCATCTCTCTCCCTCTCTTTGGGCCTCCATATTCCCTAGGATACAATAATATTGAAACTAGAACGTTGAATAAGCCTACAATGGCCTCTAAGTGTTCAAGTAAAAGAAAGAGTGGCAGGTCTCTCACTTCAAAACACAAGCTAGAAAAGAATAAGCTTAGTGAAGAAGGCATGTTGAAAGCCAAGATAAGCCAAAAGCTTAGCCTCTCCTGCCAGCTAGCCAAGTTGTGAATGCGAAGGAAAAGTGTTTGAAGGAAGTTAAAAGTGCTACTCTAGTGAACACAGGCATGTTTAAGCGAAACTTATTGCTGAAAGAGAAAAGTTTTAGTGGTCTGGATAGAATATCAAACCAGCCACAGCCATCCCTTAAGCCAAATCTTCATCCAGAGCAAGATGTTAACTCTCTTCAATTCTACAAAGGCTGAGAATTGAGGAAGGTAACAGAAAAAAAAGTTTGAAGACAGCAAATGTTGCTTTATGGGACTCAAGAAAAGAAATTGTCATCATATATAAATTACAAGTTGAAGAAACAAGTGCTGTTGCAGAAGCTTTAGTAAATTATCTAGAAGGTATAACTAGGGCTATGATCAGTGATGCATCTGGCTTCATTACAAAACAGATTTGTGATGTATCTATTAAACAGCCTCATATCAGAATAAGATGACATCTAAGACTTTCATAGGTAGAAGGAAGTCAATGTCTGCCTTCAAAGCTTCAGTACACTCTCTTGTTAGGGTCTAATGCAGCTGCTGACTATCAGTTGAATCCCATTTTTTACTTACCATTCTGAAAATTCTAGGGCCCTGATAGATCCCTTAATAATTATGGTAAATCTACTCTGCCTGTCTTCTAGAAATGGAGCAACAAAACCTAGATGGCAGTGTATCTGCTTACAGCAAGGTTTACTGAATATGTAAACCCACTGTTGAGACCTACTGCTCAGAAACACACACACACGTACACCAAAACACACACCAAAACCAATTCATTTTCAACAACTACTGCTTATTGATAATGCACTTGGTCACCCAAGAGTACTGATGAAAGTGGACAAGATTAATGGTGTTTCCATGCCTGCTAACACAAAATCCATTCTGATGCTCATGAATCAAAAAGAAATGTTAATTTTCAAGTCATATTATTTAAGAAATATATTAACCAAAGGGATAGCTGCTACAGATGGTAATTACTCTGATGGATCTGGGCAAAGTCAGTTGAAAACCTCCTGGAAATAATTTGCATTGTATATACTATTAAGACTATTCATGATTAATATTGATAGGAGCAGGTCAAAATATCAACATTAAGAGGCATTTGGAAGAGGTTGATGCTAACCCTCACGCATGACTTTGAGGAGTTCAAGACTCCTCAAAGTGAAGGCAGTAAGCGTAGATGTGATGGAAATGGTTGGAGGACTATGATCAGAAGTAGAGACTGAAGATGTGACTAAATTGTTCCAATCCCATGTGAGGTTTCTTAAGATGGAATCTATTATTGATGAAGATGCCATGAACATTGTTAAAATGACAGCAAAGAATTTAGATTATTTCATGAACTTAGTTGAGTAAATGGTTGCATCGTTTGAAAAGACTGACTAATTTTGAAAGAAGTTCTATTATGGGTAAAATCCCCCAAGAAGATTGCATGTTACAGAGAAATCTTTCATAAAAGGAAGAGTTAATGGATGTGACAAACTTCACTGTTGTCTATTTTAAGGCAACCACCACTCTGATCAGTCAGCAACCATCAATACGGAGACTAACAAAAAGGTTGCAACTCAGTCAAGGCTCAGATGATTCTTAGCATATTTTAGCATAAAATATTTTTAATTAAGGTATGTATACTTTTAAACATAATGGCACTATGGAACATATGATAGACTGTAACATAAGAATAAACATAACATTTACATGCACTGAGAAGCCAAATAATTTGTGCATTTTGCTTTATTGCTGTATTTCCTTTATTTTGCTGGTCTGGAACTGAACCTGCAATATCACCAATACATACTTATGCCTTCTGTCAATTACAGACTATTTTTAGATTTATGACAAACACAGGCTGAGTGTGAAATTGCAGAGAAAGATATTTCATGCAAATGATAAAAAAGGGGAGCAAAGTGGCCATATTTATTCCAGACAAAACAGACTTTAAATTAAAAAGACTTCACAAAGGAAGGCAGTTTGTAATGGTAAACGTGTCAATTCACCATAAAGTTATAACAATTATAAAAATATATATGCGTATAACAGCCAAACACTCAAATATATGAAGCAAACATTGACAGATTAAAGGGATAGACAGTGACACAATAATAGCAGGACATTTAAGTCCTCAACTTCTAACAATTTATAGAACAACTATGCAGAAAAAAATGACAAAATGGAGGATTTGGGTGACATTAAAGTCTAACTTGGCTTAACGCATAGACAGGACACTCCACTGAACAGTAAGATACACATTATTCTTACATGTACACAAAATATTCTCCCTAATAGTTTACGTGTGAGGTCACAAAACAAGTCTTATTGAATTTAGGAAAATTGAAATCATATCAAATATCTTTTCTAATACAATGGTATTAAACTAGAAATCAATAGCAGAGAGGAAATTGGAAAATAAACAAATGAGTAGAAACTAAAAAATGAACTTTTGAAGAATCAGTCAAAAAAGAAATCACAAGGAATTAAACATATTTTAAACAATATCCAACAAATTAAAATTAAACATAACATACAGAAACTCATGGGATACAGCAAAGGCATTACTAAGAGACAAAATTTTATCAGTAAACATTTGTATTTTAAACAAGTACATTACAAAATAATTTAAAAGCCTCAGATCTACAATTTTACTCTTCAAAAAGTTAGAAAAAGAAACAAACTAAACCCAAGGTAGTGGAAGGAGAGCAATTATAGAGATTAGAGCAGAAATAAATGGAAAGGAAAACTACGTGGAACATTAACTAAGCAAAGAGTTGGTTTATTGAAATGATCAACAACATTGACAAAACCTGGGCTAGGCTAAAGAAAAGTAGAAAACGTAAGTAAAAATTAGAAATGAAAGAGTAGACATTACAACCGATGCCACAGAAACAAAAAGGATTGTTAGAGACTAATATGGACAATTAGGTGGCAACAAACTAGATAATCTAGAAAAAAAAGAGATAACTTTCTAGAAATATGCAACATACCAATAATCAATTATGAAGAAATAAAAAATACAGACAGATACATAACTAGTAAGGTGATTGAATCATTAATCAATTACTCGCAATAAAAGAAGAGCCAGAACCAGAAGGTTTTATTGTAGCATTTAAAGGTTTTACCAAGCATTTAAAGAAGAATTGGCACTGATCCTTCTCACATTCTTTCAAAAAAATTTGATGAGGGGGAGCAGTTTCCAACTTGAGGTGGGCATTACACAGATACCAAAACCAGACAAAATACTACAAAAATAAAAGTAGAAACCAATAGTCCCAAATGAATATTAATGCAAAAGTCCTCCAAAAGATAATAAAAAACTGAATTCAACAACAAATTTAAAAGATTATACACCATGATCAAGTGTGATTTATTCCTGAAATGCAATAATGATTCAACATAAAAAACATCTATCCATGTAATTAACATACCACGCAAACAGAATGGAGAAAAAAATTCCACATAATCACCTCAATTGATGAAGAAAAAAGCATTTGCCAAATTCAATACATTTTCACAATTTAAAACATAATAAAATTTACAAACTAGGAATAGAAGGAAATTACCTAGACACAATAAAAGTTATGTGTAAAAAGGCCACAGCTAACATTATACTGAATGATGAAAAACTGAAAGCTTTTCTGCTAAGATTAGGAAAAAGGCAAGAATCCCCACTCTTAAGTTTTCTATTCGACATACAATCAGAAGTCCTAGCCAGAAGCAATTAGGCAACACTAAGAAATAAAAGTTGCCCAAATCCAAAAGAAGAAGTAAAATTATTTTTGCTTAGATGTAGAAAATTCTAAAGTTCAAACACACACAAAACTATTAGAAGTAATAAACAAATTTAAGGAAGTTGCAGAATAAACAACACACAAAAGTCAGTTATGTTTCTCTTCATTAATAATAAAAAATAAAAAACAATTTTATTTATAATTTATAATAGAATCAAAAATAATCAGGAATAATCAAAACCAAAAAGTTAAAAGTCTTGTACACTGAAAACTACAAAACATCATCGAGAAATTAAAGATGAAACAAATAAATGGAAAGATATCCCATTTTGATGTATTGGAAAAATTAGTAATGTTAAAATGTCCATACTAAGCAATGTGATGTATAGGTTCAATGCAAACCCTATTAAAATTGCAATGGTATTATTTTGCAGAAATAGAAAAGCTATGCTGAAATTCATATGGAGCCTCAAAGAATTCTGAATAGTTAAAAATATTCTGAAAAAGAATAACAGAACTGGGGCTTTACACTTTCTCACCTCAAGATATATTACAAAGATGCAGTAATCAAAACAATGTGGTACTGAAATTAACGCAGACACACAGAAGAATGGAGCTGAATAAACCTGAAATTAATTCTCAAAATGCAATCAAATTATATTAACAAACACATTGTCTTCTTTTCTATTAATTATATTGGTAAAACTGGATATCCTCATGCAAAAGAATGTTGGGCACTTATACTGTGTATAAAACATTGACTCAAAACAAATTAAATACCTAAACATTAGACTTGAAACTAAAAAAATTCTAGAAGAAATCTTAGATTAACATCTTTATGACATTGGATTTGGCAATTATTTCCTAGATATCACACCAAAACCACAAGCATTGGAGACAAAATAGACACTATAGAAGAATTAAAATTTCCGTAAAACAAATAAAATGATCAACAGAGTGAAACAGCAACCTTTGTCTGATAAGAAGTTAATATCCAGAATATTTTAAGAATTCTTACAACTCAACAACAAAACAAATAACCAGATTTAAAACTGGACAGAAGACTTGAATAGACATGTCTTCAAAGAAGATATGCAAATAGCCAACATATATGTGAAAAGATGCTCAACATCACTGATTATCAGGGAAATTCAAGTCAAAACCATAGTGAGTTATCTCTTGACAACCATTAGAATAGCCACTCTCAAAACCAAAACAAAACAAAGCAAAAAACAGAAAATAAGAAGTGTTGGTGAGCATATGGAGAAATTGGAAGCTTTGCCGCCGTTACTTAGAGTGTAAAATGAGGCAGCTACTATGGAAAATAGTATGACCATTCTTCCAAAAATTAAAAATAGAATTACCATACGATTCAGCAATACTACTTCTGAGTATATATCCAAAATAACTGAAAGCAGAGTTGTGAATATTTGCACACTCATGTTCACTGCAGCATTAGTCACAATCACCACGATATGGAACCAATCTAAGTGCTCACTGATTGATGAATAAAGAAAATAAAGATATGTTACACAATAATGTGTATAGACTTAAGACGACTCTTCTGAACACTTAAAATGGTACAGATGGTAAATTTTATGTTGTGCTATTCACCACAATAAAAAAATATGATCACTTGGGAAATAAATTGGGCATTTTGTATATTTTAATTAATTTACTTATTTTTGAAATGAAGTCTCATTCTGGAGTACATTGGCATGGTCTCAGATCACTGCATCCTCACCTACCAGGCTCAAGCCATCCTCCCACCTCAGCCTCCCAACTAGCTGAAATCACAGGCACATGCCACCATGCCCAGTTATTTTTTTTTTTTGTAGGGATGGAGTTTTGCCATGTTGTTCAGTTTAGTCGCAAACTCCTGAGCAGAGGTGATCTGTTGGCCTTGACCTCACAAAATGCTGGGATTATAGACATGAGCTCCAGCACCCCTCCAAATTTGGCAATTTATTAACAAGTTAATTATACATCTATCTAGTCACTCAGCAATTCCATTCTTAAGTATTTATTGTAGTAAAATAAAATTACAAAACTTACAAAAGCCTTGTACAAGAAGCTTCCAGTGATGAGATTGCTGAGTTGAATGGTATGTACCCAAAATACATAAATCATTCTATTACAAAGACACATGCATGCATACATTCATCGCAACACTATTCACAATAGCAAAGACATTGAATCAACCTAAATGCCCATCAACGATACACTGGCTAACAAAAATGTTATACAAATACACCATGGATTACTATGCCACCACAAAAAAAGAATGAAATCATGTCCATTGCAGGGACGTGGATGGATGGAGCTGGAGGCCATTTTCCTTAGCAAACTAACACAAGAACAGAAAAGCAAATACTTCACATTCTCACTTATAAGTGAGAGCTCCGAGGCGGGCAAATCACAAGGTCAAGAGATCGAGACCATCCTGACCGAAATGGTGAAACCCCGTCTCTACTAAAAATACAAAAATTAGCCGGGTGGGGTGGCGTGCACCTGTAGTTCCAGCTACTTGGGAGGCTGAGGCAGGAGAATTGCTTGAACCTGGGAGGCAGAGGTTGCAGTGAGCCGAGATCACGCCACTGCACTCCAGCCTGACACCTGGTGACAGAGCGAGACTGTCTCAATAAATAAATAAATAAATAGAAGTGAGAGCTAAATGATGAGAACACATAGACAAACAGAGGGAACCAAACACACTGGTGCCTTTCAGAGAGTGCAGGGTGGTAGGAGGGGTAGGATCAGGAAAAATAACTAGTGGGCACTACGCTTAATATCTGATTTGTGTACAAGGAACCCTAATGACACAAGTTTACCTGTGTAACAATCCTGCACTTTTTCCTCAGAACTTAAAAAACAAGTGTAAAAAAAAAAATGAGAATGTTGGCTGGGCACAGTGGCTCACGCCTGTAATCCCAGCACTTTGGGAGGTTGAGGTGGGCAGATCACAGGGTCAGGAGTTCGAGATCACTCTGGCCAACATAGTGAAACCCCACCTCTACTAAAAATACAATTAGCCAGATGTGGTGGCACGTGCCAGTAGTCCCAGGTACTCAGGAGACTGAGTGAGGAGAATTGCTTGAACCTGGGAAGCGGAGGTTGCAGTGAGTCAATATCATGCCATTGCACTCCAGCCTGGATGATAGAGTGAGACTCGTTTAAAAAAAAAAAAAAAAATCCCAGCAGCTTTATTTATTATAGCAAAATACTGGAAACAGTTCTGATATCTTCAATAGAAAAATGTATTAATAAATGTAGCCCATTTATACAATGCAATAATGAACAGCAATATAAATGAACAAACTAAGAAATGTGCAGCATAAATTAATCTGAAAGAAATTATTCATGTAGAAAGAAGCCAGAATTAAAAATAAATAAAGTGTAATTCCATTCTATAAAGTTCTAGAAGAGACAAAATAATACATATTGGAGAAAGTGTAAGTGAATAGTCATTTCTGAGGTTGTTATTTACTGGGAACAGTTTTATGATTGTAACAAGTGGATTAAGCAAATGTGTGCCTTTTCAGAACTGACCCAACTGTGCAAGATCTTTGCATTTTATTGCATACAAATTATGTTTCGGTGAAAACTATATTATTCTTCAATTTTTCAAAGAAAGTATTAGATAATATACATTTCATTTTAGAAAATGGAACAGGAAAATAAAATTGATAAATAACCTTCTAAGTAGTTCTACATAAATTAGTACATTCCCACAAAGGCAAATGCTTTCTTCCATCTTCCTTCTCTCATCACGACAACTTAAGCACACATTCTTGTTTAGCAAGACCAATAATCAAATCAAAGTATTTCATTTTTAGTTAGAGAAAATATATTCACCAAATATTCTGATGAAATTTAATACATCAGAATATAATACATGCATGATATTTAATATGCTTATTTTTAAAACAAATAATACTTCTCCAATTGTAGCTTAGGAAAAAACTGTAATGTCGTGAATACATTCTTCAAGAAAAATAACATCTGTTCCTTTTTTATAAGGCTTAGTAGCGTACTTGATAATATAAAAATATTTACAGTCAGACAAAAATCTCAACTACAAGAAGAAATCACGAATTACTGTCAAGATAATAATTATGTTACTCTAATGATGTGAGCACTTTATCCATTCTTTATTAATGCTTACATGCGCAATCTTCATTCAGTGGAAGTTTGAGGAAAGCAGGTGCCCTTTTTAAAAATGACACCGTTAGATTCACTTCTTCTCCAGCATTCCGAAGAACTTGAACCTAAAAAAGAATTAAAAAAATACAATTATGATTATGTTTCACATTTTTACATGATTGCAAAGCCTTTAAATTATTGTCTCTTCCACCTTCCATTTCTCCCTAGTAATCAGAAACATTTTATGAAAGATAGAGGAAGTGAATTATTTATCATTGTAGTAAGAGCCATCAATGATCATCCTCCTGTCACCATTCTGTGATCCCATTTATACATAATCTACATCTTCCATTCATACTTACTGAGGTCTTCCTGAGCTTATGGTTTATATTAGGTAATATGAGGAATCATGAAGTCCACAGAAAGACAGATATATGTATTTGTTAGTAAATATTAATACTTGTTGAACATCTATTATGCACGAATAAATGGGATAAGCTTCGGAGCATCAGTTATGCAACATAAAATAAGTGAAGATATGAGATAAAATTATTCTAAAAAGAATAAAAACTGGTTCTGCTGATACTGACCAGAGTGCTAATTCAGATAAATCAAATTAACCCAATTCATTCTAATCCCCTTGCAAAAAATAAATAGGCATTACATCTTCTACTTAATTTAATATTTTCTTTTCCTTTCCCTGCAAACCTGTCATTATCAATAGCATCAGTTGTTATATAATGTTGAAGTCTGTTATTATCAATAACTCTCAACATTTTTTAAATTATAGAATTAGCAAGTCTAGTTCTTCCAGTTAAAATCATGTCAGGTTCTCCAAAAATTATATCTAAAAAAATGTAAGCAATGTAAAAATCTTTAAATTACGCAAAAATTTTAAAAAGAACAAGAAACTGGAGAGTTATTTATAGCAAACACACCAGAAAAAGATATAAATATATTTGTTACTTTAAAACATCACAGAAATAAGGAGATAAGAATAATCCATGAGAAAACAGTTAATAAACATGGAAATACATGTTGTTAAATATAGAGAAAAATTGCTCGACCTCAGATCATTAAAGAATTGGCTACTTAAAACCAATTTAGAATGACTTCTGGTCCTGACGAGATGGCACAGGTGTCCGGCTGTGGTGGCTCACACCTGTAATCCCAGTACTTTGGGAGGCTGAGGGGGCGGATCCCCTGAAGTTAGGAGTTTGAGACCAGCCTGGCCAACAGGATGAAACTCCACCTCTGCTAAAAATAAAATAAAAATAAAAAATTAGCCAGCTTGGTGGTGGGCATCTGTAATCTCAGCTACTTGATAGGCTGAGGCCAGTGAATCACTTGAACCTGGGAGATGGAGGTTGCAGTGAGCCAAGACTGTGCCGTTGCACTCCAGCCTGGGCATCAAAAGCAAAAATCCATCAAAAAAAAAAAAAAAAAAAAAAACCACAAAAAGCAGCACAGGCTCATCTGTCTCTGCTCCTCCCCAAGAATTACAACTGTAAACACTGAAGAAAATAAGAACTCTGAAAGGCAGAAGAAAGAAGACCTGATTAGGATCTCAGGCCAGCACTGGACAGGGCATACCTTACCCGCTCCACTAAGCAGAGGAACACCAACTGGAGGGGCATTTTCTCAGCCCTAACACTAAAACAGAAAGCACTCTAGATAGGCTCATGCCACCTCTAATTGTAAAGGAGCCCCTCTAATACCAGGCAATGCCACAAACATCAGTGAGTGATGACAATGGGAAGCCAGCAGAAGTGCCTGCCTTCTCCCTGGGCCTGAGAATCATTTGCCCCACTCAGAGGTACTGTGTAACTGGGAACACTGGCAGGAGTTCCTCCTCATAAGTGCCCGGGAGGGAGGCCACTTTGTCAAGGTCCCGAGATACCCTCCCCTGCGTAGATACACCATCCTAGTGGAGAGGACCAGTAAAGATTGACCTGTTCCAAGTTCCCCGTTATCCTGCCTCCTCCACAGCAGGAAGGAAGCCTCCGTAACCAGCACTGACCTGGGAAAGCTTTTTCCATCCTTTCAAACAACAGCAGCAGGGAACGGTAGGAGCCCAGTGACATGACATAAATGTGTCATAACAAAGCAGCACCAAATGACTCTAAAATGTAGATCATAAATGGAACCATGGCCCACGAACCCATGAGCTAAACAGTAAATTTCTGTTTAAAAAAGAAACCTCAAGTAAGTATCAGAGTCACCTAAGATAATAAACAAAATGGCCAGGATATAGTAAAAATTATATGTCATACTGAGAACCAGAAAAATCACAAATAAGATAAATCACATATTGGAACTTTCTCACAAGGATTTTGAAGCAATTTGAACAGCAATGCTGCCATAAGAAATTACAAGCTTTTTTGATCCAAGTTAAAAATTATAAAATCTCAGCAAAGAAATAAGCTATAGGTTATAATATCCAAATAGATATTATGCAAATATTTTTACAATATACATTTATCAAATTTATATTGTAAAAATTATAATAACAATTTTTTTAAAACTTGGGGGTAGTTTAGTAACAAAGTGGGAATGAGAAAGAATAGAATTAACAAAGATGAGGACAGAATAATAGAATTCACCCACTCACCCAATCTGAACAGTAGAGAGTATATAGCCAAAAAAAAAAAAAAAAACTAACTCCCAGTAACCTGCAGGATAGTAACTAAATATATAAAATGCATATCAGGAGCTGAAAGAGTATTTAAACCTATAACTGAAAAATTCTCAAATTGAATGACAGACATGAGCCCACAGATTTAAGAAATTTAGCCAGCCTCAAAAGGATCCTGCCAAATAATTCTACACTAAGACACATCATAATTAAAATTCTACAAACTAAAGATAAAAAAGAACAAACTTTAAAACTTTTTAAATGAGCCAAATAAAAGACTTATGTAAACATTATTAAATGTTTTAACAAATCAAACAATGCAACATCATTGCAAATCAGATAATATAACATGATCAACTGGAGCTTAATCCAGGAATACAAGGTTGGTTTAACATTAGAAAATCAATCAGTATAATTAAGCACATAAAAAACTGAGTGGCAATATAAAAAAAAAATTGGCAATATACAACGCTTATATCTGTTGAGCACTTTAACCAAAGTAATGGTAGAACAGAACTTCCTCGAACTTACAGAGAGAAGCTCTAAAAGACTTTTATCAGTCTTTTAAATGATAAAAGACTAAAGTCGAAACTGACAGAGAGAAGCTATAAAAAAACCTAAATGTAATATCCTTTAGTCTTTTATCATTTAATATCATTATCATTTAATATCATTATTTGGCCTTATCATTTAATATCATTATTAAATATAAAAAAAAAGTGTCCACACTATCCGCTTCTAGTCAACATTTCCATAAAGGTACTAGGCAGGGCAATATAGAGAAAAAACAAGTAGGTATCTATATTTGAAAAGAAGGAGCAAAAGCATCTTTATCTGCAGATGACATGATGGCTTAGCAAAAAGTCCACTAGAATCTACCAAAAAAAATAAAAATGCTGCTGGAACTAATCCTAACTAATATTTTTAGCAAGTTTCAGAAAATAAGATAAATATAAAATAATTATATTTCTTTATAAACAATCGGAATTTCTAATTTAAAAAAAAAACCCATTCATAAAATCACCAAAACTATGAAATATTTATGTATCAATCTAGTAAAAGTAATGAAAGCCCTGGCTGGGTGCAATGGTTTATGCCTGTAAGCCCCACATGTTGGGAGGCTGAGGCTGTTAGATCACCTGAGATCTGGAGTTGGAGACCAACATGACCAACATGGAGGAATCCCGTCTCTACTAAAAACACAAAATTAGCCAGGAGTGGTGGTGCGTGCCTATAATCCCACCTACTCATGAAGCTGAGGCAGGATAATCGCTTGAACCCAGGAGGCGGAGGTTGCGGTGAGCCAAGTTTGCACCATTGCACTCCAGCCTGGGCAACAAGAGTGAAACTCTGTCTCCTAAATAAATAAATAAATAAATACACACATACATACATACGTAAAATCCCTGTGGGCAAACCATTGCTATTAGTAATTTTTAAACATTTAAATATATATGTCAGAAAACTCAGTATTTATCTACCCTAGTTGACATATGGGAATCCCAGCAAACTTTTCTATAAAAATTGACAAACTGTTATTAAAATTCATGTGGAAATTTGAAAAATCCAGAATAACCAAACCACCTTTGGAAAACAAAAGCAAAGCTATTAAACCAATTTCATTTGATTTTAACAGATATAAAGAAACTACAATCATCAAGACATTGTGTTATTTAATAAATAAATAAATAGTAATATAATATGTGTCCAAAAATAAATGCAAACAAAAATAAACAACTATTTTTCAGCCATGTTGCAAAGGAGTAGAGAAGGTAAAATCTTTTAAAAAATTGTGCTGGGAGGAGAGAGATCCAAGATGGCTGATTACTAACAGCTCAGGATTGTAGCTCCCACTGAAAACGCAAAGAAGGAGAGGACGCCACACCTTCACATGAATTCTTGTTGCTCACGCACCAGGAGATTCCCAGCGGAGGAGCCCCACGGGTCACCAGCACGACTCTTGTGACCGGCGAGGCGGTTTTGCCGGCGCCTTGGAGCGACGGTTCTTGGTGCAGAGTCGGAAAAGCACCATCAATCTTAACGCCGCTGATTTGGTCGGTGCAGTGGGTTGCTCAGATTTCGGCGCTGAGAATCAGGAAGTTGGACGTCCACTCAGAAACCTAATTACAAAGACGGTGAATTCAAAGACCACAGATGGATAAATTTATAACGAAGGGAGGAAAACGGCCAAAAAAGGCTGAGAATGCCCAAGATCAGAACGCCTCTCCCTCAGCGGCGGATCCCAGTTCCTCATCAGCAACAGAACAAGGCTTGATGGAGAACGAGTGTGTTCCAATTACAGAAGCAGGCTTCAAATGTGGATAATGAGAAACTTCTGTGAATTAAAAGAACTTGTTTTAACCCAATCTAAAGCAACTAAGAACTTTGAAAAAAGATTTGACGAAATGTTAACAAGAATACACAATTTAGAGAGGAATATAAGTGAATTGATGGAGCTGAAAAACACAATAGGAGAACTTCGTGAAGTATGCACAAGTTTTAACAGCCGAATTGATCAAGCAGAAGAAAGGATATCAGAGGTCGAAGACCAACTCAATGAAATAAAACAACAAGACAAGATTAGAGAAAAAAGGATACAAAGGAACGAGCAAAGTCTCCAAGAAATATGGGACTATGTGAAAAGACCTAATCTACGCTTGATAGGTGTACCTGAATGTGACGAACAGAATGAATCCAAGCTGGAAAATACGCTTCAGGACATTATTCAGGAAAATTTTCCCAGCCTAGTAAGGCAGGATAATATTCAACTCCAGGTAATACAGAGAACACCACAGAGATATTCCTCAAGAAGAGCAACTCCAAGGCACATAATCGTCAGATTCACCAGGGTTGAAATGAAGGAGAAAATACTAAGGGCAGCCAGAGAGAAAGGTCAGGTTACCCACAAAGGGAAGCCTATCAGACTTACAGCAGATCTCTTAGCAGAAACCCTACAAGCCAGAAGAGAGTGGGGGCCAATATTCAACATCCTTAAAGAAAAGAACTTTCAACCCAGAATTTCACATCCAGCCAAACTAAGCTTCACATGTGAAGGAAAAATAAAGTTTTTTGTGAATAAGCAAGTACTCAGAGATTTCATCACCACCAGGCCTGCTTTACAAGAGCTTCTGAAAGAACCACTACACATATGAAAGGAACAAATAGTATCAGCCTTTCTAAAAAAATTATCAAAAAGAGCATCAATATAATGAAGAATTTACATCAACTAATGGACAAAATAGCCAGCTAATGGCAGTATTAAACTCACATATATTATTATTAATTCTAAATTTAAATTGACTAAATCCCCCAATCCAAAGACAGGCAATTTGAATAAAAAACTAAAACCCATCAGTATGCTGCATCCAGATCCATCTCACATTCGAGGATACACAAAGACTCCAAACAAGGGATGGAGAAAGATTTACCAACCAAACAGAGAGCTAAAATAAATAAATAAAAAGCAGAAGTTACAATTAAGCAACAAAGATCAAAAGAAGCAAAGAAGGACATTATATAATGATAAAAGGATCAATGCAACAACAAGAAGAGCTAAAGATCCTAAATATATACGCACCCAATACAGGAATACGCAGACATACAAGACTTATAAAGAGACTTAGACTCCCACATAATAATAGTGGGAGACTTCAACATTAATATTAGACAGATCAATGAGACAGAAAATTAACAACGATATTCAGGACTTGAACTCAGATCTGGAACAAGTAAATGTAATTAACATTTATAGAACTCTGCACTTTAAATATACAAAATATACACTCTTATCAGTACCACATCATATCAACTTAGAAGTTTAAAAGAAATCTTGGTTGGCTCCTTGTTTGCTATTCTCTTCCCTCATTTTCTTTCATGTCTCCATTATTAAGTACAATTATAGGCATACCCATATTTAGACTGCATTCTAGCCCGGGCAATAAAGCAATACCCCCATCCTCTCTCCTTCTTCCTCTTTCTCTTTCTTCCTCTTCTTTATTCTTTTAAAAAAAAAATTGTGCTGGGACAATTTCAAATCCTTGTTAGAAAAGAAAAAGAGCTTTAATCTATACCTTACATGACGTACTAATACTAATACTACATCAAAGTGACTCAATTACCTGAATGTAAGGTCTAAGCTTATGAAACTTCTAGAAATAAATTTTGGAGAAAACCGTTGTGGCATTGAGGTAGGATTTTTATCTTTTGTAGTTATGATTCCAAAAGTGCAGCCCATAAAAACACAAATTGTTAAGTTGGGAGTAATAAAAATTTAGCCATTTTTTCTATGCAATATGCTTTTAAGAAAGTCACAAACTTGGAGAAAATATTTGTAAATCTTTATCTGATAAGTAATATATACCTGGACTATATTTTAAAACACTCAAAACTCAATAATAATACAAATGACTCAATAAAACATAAGAAAAAAATTTAGGCAGCTATATCCTTGAACTTACAATGATGGCAAATCAATGCATGAAAATATGCTCAATATGATAGCAATTAGGTAAATGTAAATTAAAACTATAGTGAGATACCACTATAAATCTTCTGGAATACCCAAATTAGATATCCCTCAGATGCTAAGTGTGTTTAAGGTTGTGGAAGAACTGGAACTCTCAGAGAATAAGAATAAAATAAAGTCACAATCATTTTGGAAAATATTTATCAATTTCATAAACTTGAAATATGTATGTGCTATATAATCCAGTAAATCAATTTTTCGAAATTTATCCAAGAGAAATGAAAGTAAACGTCCTTACAAATACTTTTTATTAATACTCACGGCAGCTGTATTTTTAATGAGAAAATTAAGACAACTCAAATGTCCATCAAAAGGTAAATGGGTAAACAAACTGAGATATATCCTTACAATGGGATGTCATATTAGAAATTTCTGATAACGTAAAATATATGGGGCAGTGGAATAAAACAGCTAAGTACTCGTATTCTATAGTAAGTGTACAGTAGATAATATAATATGTAGGATTAAACCAAAAGACATAAGAGTATGAAAATCAATTGGGAATAGATATGTAAATATGGGAATATGTAAATATGGGTATAGATACGGGAAAAATATGACATGTATAAGTTAAATATGGTTGACTACGAAATAGGCAATGGGCGATTGTTTTACTTTTAAGACTTTACATGTGCTTCAATCTTAAAGTTCTATTCAAGTATACGTGAAAAATATAAGAACATTAAACAATAATAAAATCTCACCCTAAAGAGATAATAAGTTTCTAAAATATAAGGTCACTTATGAGTATCTATATGTGTAATCATAATTTTAAGTCTTTGGCAAATACACATTTCTTAATTAATGTAGGGTTTTTAATCTTTTCAGGGAATAGGATTGAGACAGTATGTTTGTTTTTTTTTTCTGTTTTTCTTCTATGCTTTAAATGCATATTATATCAGCCTGATATTGTCAGATTGAAAAATATAGGCCCTATATCATAAATAATAATGAATGGATTCTACCTGCCAAATCAGAAATCTGCACTAATAAATCCAGTTGTCCTTTTTACTTTCATTCACATTTTATAATTCAAATAAAATATTGTGAATTTTAATTAAATAAAGTATTAGTACAGTTATTCTCTGAAAGTGGTGTAGGTGAGTACCCCAGAAAGAGGATTGATATATGGTGACAATGAATAAGAATAGAAAAGACAAATTGAATTCAAATACATATTTATGGATTTAATCTAATATTAAAACCACTACAAATCTAATGAGTCAGTTCATGAACTGAAACTCTTAAGTTCCATTCATCTATGAAGAAGAAAAGTTCATACAACCGTTTTTTGTTCTTTGCCCTTTCTGGTTGCACCTTGGAGACCATTCTATCTTCTGTGAGATTCTAAAGAGGAATTTAGCTACCTGCCACTGCTCTGGGATATAAAGCCAAGGATGCTCATAGCTGAGCTTGCTTTTAATTGATAAATAGAGGACACTGCTGTTTTACAGGGGCATATTTTAAGCACACGTCAGGAAACACACACACACACCACACTTCACAGACAGAAAGGGCAGGAAGATTAGCTTGTGAGAATCATAGTTACTGGCCTCACATGATGTCAGGAAATCCAGTAAGATTTTGAACTTAAGAGAGTCAGATTGATGTGTTTCTGCCCACTGGCAACAGTGACGGAAAACAGCCACCTGGAGTGTTACCTTAACATTGGACTCATCCGATTTGATATATGTAAATTCTTTTCTTAACATTCCGGATCCTGTTTGAAAAGGATCTTAAACATGACTTTGAGGGTTGATTTTGAAACAGGTCCCTTTACAGATAAAATAACTCTGCTAATCTAAAAACTATAACATGCTTTACTGTTCACTCTAAAACAGTGACTCTAGGTGGGAACCAAATAAATAAATCATTTTTTATGCACTGCTTTATGAACTGAAGGAAAAATAAGAACTTGGCTTATTACAGGTACCATGGGATGACAGCTTTAAAGCATTTCATGCCAGGGTTAGGAAGTCCTTCTGCCCTTGTGTGTCTACTAGCACATTCAGCTTGATAGAGGAGTCTTCTGGGGGCAAAGTCAGGGAGCACAGGACCCTTCTGTGGTTTCCTGCGACACACACATTTACAACTGCAGATCGCTCACAGGGTCATGGCAGTTGCCAGCTATGGGTAGGAGATAAGGCTTTCTTAAGAGAGAAGCATTCGACTAAGAAATGAGTCTGTAATATTCACAAGTGCTTGTACTATTGGATTGTAAAGTAAATCGAGTGCAGTAGCCGAAATTACCTGCTAGAAAGTAGCCTATAGTGCTGCTTCTAAGAAAACCTTACCACATAACTTTTGGAAGTAGTGGGTTAATCAACTATGTGACGTCAAATATAATTTGGAATGTGGAGGAAACACCACCCCTAAAAAAAGAAAGAATGTGAGATGATTGAGACACATCAGCCCTCATCTTGAGTGGCTGCAACCACAGGATACAGAGCAGAGCTGAAAAATCTAGGGAGGGAGTTGGATTATTGTTGACATAATAGCTCAAGGAAGGGAATGCGATGCTCCTGAGGAGGCATTGTATGCATTCATTTGCTTTATTACGTTTCTCTGCGTTTTGATTTTTAAAAGTACTTCATAGATTTAGAGAAATAAAATAGGAACTTTTCAATAGGCATTTCTAGTCTAAATTTTATGTCGTTTAAAATGAAAAGTCCCAGCAGGAATGTCCATCGGTTACATGACAAAAAAAAAAAAAAAAAAGAACTATGACTAATTTAAATTTTTAGAACTCCTAAAGTTTCAGCCTAAAATAGTGCATAATTATGTTTCGTTTTGATAATTGTTTATTACAATTAAGAATGTAGGTTCAGCTCTCAGTTCTAATAACAAATTTTAGTGCAACTAATAATGACATAAATCATTAACTTTCAGTATAGAAAAGAACGACTTATTTTAGATAGACAAGAATATTGAAATATTTGATCAGTTTTTACTGTAATATTTAAGATTATGACTAAATATAAGTCCATTGTTTTCCAAGACCCAATTGAAACAAGGTTCTATGTAATAATAGTTTAAAAAGTCGTATCCTGAGTCAATCTTTAATTAAAGTAAAATACATCATTAGCTAGTTCACATGGCTATAGAAATACCATTTCAGATCTGTTGTAATTCCAAGATGATTTTCTCAATGATTCAAGCAATGTTTCCTTTTTTTTTTTTGGAAATGGAGTCTCACTCTGTTGCCAGGCTGGAGTGCAGTGGCACAATCTCGGCTCACCGCAACCTCCGCCTCCTGGGTTCAGGCAATTCTCCTGCCTCAGCCTCCTAAGTAGCTGGGATTACAGACACGTGCCACCATGCCCAGCTAATTTTTTGTATTTTTAGTAGAGACGGGGTTTCACCATGTTGACCAGGATGGTCTCGATCTCTCGACCTTGTGATCCACCCGCCTCAGCCTCCCAAAGTGCTGGGATTACAGGCGTGAGCCACCGCGCCCAGCTAATTTTTGTATTTTTAGTAAAGACGGTGTTTCACCACGTTGGCCAGGATGAGCTTGATCTCTTGGCCTCGTGATCCGCCCGCCTCGGCCTCCCAAAGCGCTGGGATTACAGGCGTGATCCGCCGGGCCCGGCCCAATGTTTCCTTTTCTTAAACTTGTTATGTAGCCAATTGACTGCCTCAGGATTCATTACGCAAGTTAATTTAAATTTTACAATTGATAAAACTAATGGAAGTTCTATTTTGAAAAAGCATCAGGAACAGAAGGATAAAACTGAGTTTTATCTAATTCTTAAAGAAGACATGATTCCAGATGTCTCTTCAAACCATTTTATTAAGGTGAATTAAAATGAAAATTAAAAATAAAGGCAGACATAGTAGCATAAATAAAAGGAACCAGAGACCATTATTAATATGAAAATATATACCAATACTCAATTATGAATACAGTATTAGCATACAGAATTTCACAAGTGAGAAATGAAATATTGCTATGAGCAGTCGGTCTTTATTTCAAAACAAAAATCCTGAGTAAATATTAAGAAATTATTATCAACATAATTAATTTCATCAAGTTTTATGTGTGATTATATATATATATATACATATGCGTGTGTGTATAGATATGTACATATATTTACATATTTCTCCCTTCAGTTAAAGATTCCAAATGAATGTTTGGTCAAATTGAGCAGCAATTCCTGAGGAAAACTCTAAGAAAAGTGGGAATAAAAAAAAAAACAATTCCCTGGCATATCTCCCCGACTTCCCAACTTAGGGCTTTCAATTTTTTTATTTGCCTGTATTTGCTGGAACTCATAAAATGTTGTTGAAAAATAATGGAGATAATGGTCGTCTTTATCTGGTACCTGACTTTAATTGACATGGTTTTATTTTTTTTCCAGCAATTCCTAGTTGCCTTTATCTATAAAAAGCATATTAAATAATCTCAACATATACATGTAAAAAATATTATCTATATAAATAGAATATTCCCATATACAAAATATTTTAAAAATTATATATGTATATACAGTGTTGCCGTAGAAGCGGTATCTTAAATCTTAAACTCTGTATAATTTGTACAGTAGATTTATAAAAATATAGTTACTTCTCAAATGTTTAATCAATACCACTCAAATCAAAGTGCTAAATCGTAAAGTGTATTAGGAAGGTGTGGAAAATAGAGAAGTCTCCTGCATTTAATATACTAATTGAAGGTTTGCCCATTGTTTTGAATTTCCAAACGTACTCCTAAAAAGAACCTAAACACAGTATTAGAAAAGTCCCAGAAAAGTCTCCGCAATTTTCATTTTAGTTTCCTGCATGGTTTGAAGTCAGTCTTTCAAAAGCTCTTCAAAAGTCCTTCAGGAATGCGTAAGGCATTTGTTCATTTGTTTTTGCTTGGATGAGCTTGTTCCTCCTGAGCGCACCATCTAAATCATGACACGTGTAGAAGGTGCCAGAGTTTTAAAAATTAAAAGACCTTGGAATCAGTTGTACCATCATGCTCCATTATCCAGGTGTGTGTTTCCACGTATTCCACTCTTTTTTTTTTTTTTCACTTTTCACTTTATTTGATTTTATTTTTACTTATTCATTTTTATTCATTTATTTATTTTTTTCTTTTTCTTTCTTTTTTTTAAATTGTATTTTAGGTTTTGGGGTACATGTGAAGAACATGCAAGATCGTTGCATAGGTACACACATGGCAGTGTGATTTGCTGCCTTCCTCCCCGTCACCTATACCTGGCATTTCACTGTCTTTTTTTTTTTTTTTAGCTTTTAATTAAGCTGACTTTTATTTATTTATTTATTTATTGCATTTTAGGTTTTGGGGTACATGTGAAGAACATGCAAGATTGTTGCATAGCTACACACATGGCAGTGTGGTTTGCTGCCTTCCTTCCTTCCTTCCTTCAATGAGAACAATGTGTTCTCATTGTTCAACATCCATCTATGAGTGAGAACGTGCAGTGTTTGATTTTCTGCTCTTGTGTCAGTTTGCTGAGAATGATGGTTTCCAGGTTCATCCATGTCCCTACAAAGGACACGAACTCATCGTTTTTGATGGCTGCGCAATATTCCATGGTGTATATGTACCACATTTTCCCTGTCCAGTCTATCATCGACGGGCATTTGGGTTGGTTCCAGGTCTTTGTTATTGTAAACAGTGCTGCAATGAACATTCGTGTGCGTGTGTCCTTATAGTAGAATGATTTATAATCCTTTGGGTATGTACCCAGTAATGGGATTGCTGGGTCAAATGGAATTTCTATTTCTAGATCCTTGAGGAATCGCCACACTGTCTTCCACAATGGTTGAACTAATTTACACTCCCACCAACAGTGTAAAAGTGTTCCTATTTCTCCACATCCTCTCCAGCATCTGTTGTCTCCAGATTTTTTAATGATCGCCATTCTAACTGGCATGAGATGGTATCTCAATGTGGTTTAAACAGGACCCCTTCCTGACACCTTACACCAAAATTAACTCCAGATGGATTAAAGACTTAAACATCAGAACTAACACCATAAAAACCCTAGAACAAAATCTATGCAAAACCATTCAGGACATAGGCGTAGGCAAGGACTTCATGACCAAAATGCCAAAAGCATTGGCAACAAAAGTCGAAATAGACAAATGGGACCTAATCAAACTCCACAGCTTCTGCACGGCAAAAGAAACAGTCGTTAGAGTGAATCGGCCACCAACGGAATGGGGAAAAAAAATTGCAGTCTACCCATCTGACAAGGGGCTGATAACCAGAGTTTACAAAGAACTAAAACAGATCTACAAGAAAAAAAACAAACAAGCCCATTCAAAAATGGGCAAAGGATATGAACAGACACTTTACAAAAGAAGACATACAGGAGGCCAACAAACATATGAAAAAATGCTCGTTTCACTGTCTTAAGCGCTCTGGGTCGCAGCGCAGCAGCTGCGTCACCGGCGAGCTCAGCCGCGTCCTCCCGCCGGGCGATGCGCACCGGAGCCGGGAGGCTGCTGTCCGCGGCCGGCGCCCTCGCTGGGGTTTTCCGTCGTCTGCTGGGTAGTCTTCGGACGGACTCACGGCCTGAACACTGGAGCAGCGGTGTCCCCTTCACAGCCATCAAAAACGCGCTCCTGCTTGTCTCGGCTGTTTTCTTTCCCACCCTCGAAGGTTTCCAATAACGAAGTGCACGGCTTAACCGCGAACTCCCGGAGACCGTGTATACGACCTTCCGTCTAAGGCGCCTCCATCTGGTGCTGTCGGGTTGTTCTGTCCCGAGTGGTTCAAAACACTGAGTTACTGGCTGGCCAGGTGTGTCTCCAGGTCACGGGGAAACTTTGGGGAGCTTCGGATCCGAGGTTCCCGGCAGAACCCGCGGCGGCTGCGTCCCCCGCAGAGCAGGACGGGCCCCGGGCCCAGGACCTCGGCGGCGTCACGCCCTGGCGGTCCCGTCCGTGAGGTCGCGCTCTGCGTCCGGGGTGTCCGAACTCGGCTTGCCTGGCTCCCGATGCAGAGCTTGCCTGAGCAGTGTAGGCACGACTGGTGCGCTTGGGTTCCAGCTCAAATACTGTCTTGAAATCCTTCACTGAGTATACATTTTACCCCACCGCTCCGTCTGTAGTGCCGCCAGCACCGGCCACCTGGAAGAGGACCAGGAGCGTCTGAGCGAAGGCGGCCTCGGGACGCGGGACCCAGGCCCGGGCTGGAGCCGCGGGGTCCGCGAGCCGGGTCCAGGTCCAGTGGATAGAGGCTGGGGAGGTCCTGCTGCCCGCACCCTGGGTCGGTGGATGGAGCCAGTGCCCGCGACCCCCAGGCTCGGCTGCCCGGGGCGCCCGCCCACCCCCAGCAGTTCCTCCAATGTGCATTTATGGTTTTAACCTTGAGGATAATTTTTGTTGATTTCAAAAATGGACTTTATTATATGTATTTTAATAATAACTATTTAATGAAAACTTTTTATGGGCCAAGTATCATGCTGGGCTCTTGGAATCTGTCTGTCGATATCACGGCTTGCTGTCATCATGTCGTTGCCCAGGACACATTTTCAAGCGTCGGGAACAGATGATGGAAGATAGACATTAGGGGAGCACGTGGTAGACAATATCCAAGAACAGAGGGAGAGTTTGAGAGGTGCTTATAGAAAAATAAAAATAAAAATAAAAATAAAACACAGGCAGAGCAGGCTAGCATCAACACAGCCATGTGGAGAGTTATTTTAAATAGATCAGTGAAGGTAGGATCCTTTGATAGGATTCTCAGTCAAAGAGTAGAAGGAGGTAAGCATGTTTGCCATAACAGAGATTTAAATAAAGGGCATGCTGGGCTTTTTGGAAACGTTGAAAAGCTGAGTGACTTGCTCAAACATTGCACCTAATATATGGCAGACTGACTCATAAACCTACATGTAAACAGGAGTTCTCCATTTTTTTCCCACTATGCCACTTTCCTAAAATGTCAGCGGCAAATCTTGCATAATTTCTTTAAAAACGTATTTTACTCTCATAGCAATTTCAGTACAATCACCTATCAACTTCCTCATGCACCTTTATCTATAGAGCCCAGCTGCACAGCACCACTTCACCGCCTTAGTTCAGCGGAGAAGGAAGACTGTCTAGATACAGAAAACAAGATAGAAGGGGCTACGTAGCTCCTTTCCATATTGATAAGGCTCCATTTGTTTAAGTTATTAAGTTGTGTATATTTTCTTTTAAGATCAAGAAGCATAGAGTTTAAATTAACTCAACAAACATATATCAAAATGTCTATCACATTCCAAACACCGTATGAAGTAACAGAATATGCAATGAGAAATGAGATTGATAAAACCCTTTAATTCTAGAGACTTCTAAACTGGTGGGAAGACAAATGTTTGCAATCAATTAAAAGAAAAAAAGGCATAAGAAGAGTTTTTAAAAGTAAATAGTATTATGTTAAAAATGCCGGCCCAACTCCAGTCTGTATAAAAGGAGTCACAGTGTTTTTTTTTTAGCGTCTCTGCTAGTAATACTGACATCACTAAAGTATGGCACAGTTGTCTCATTGCTTAGTGTGATACAACAAACGAGGAATCCACCAAAGCCTGGGCAGCCCTGCACACAACATGAAGGTCCCAGCAGTTTTTCCACAAGTTTCTACAGTGCCGACTAGGTTGTACCTCAGAGAGTGCCAGTGACTTCCTCAAATGAGCAAAGTTTCATTATCATATCAGATGTTTACTGAAGTCCAAAATACTTAAATCAGATCCATTGTGAAAGTCTCTCCACCTTCCTTCAATGATAGAAAGGATACTTACAAAATGCAATCATTGAATATGAAATTAAGTATACTCAGTTCAAATCTTGGAAATGGGAAGAAAAAATATATGTTTTAGAATGAAAGGTTGTAGCGTATTTCTTATATATAGATACAATATAGTCGAGGCAGGATATTGAGGTAGAGAACATCTCTATATCAAGAAAATCCAGGCTGGGTATAGTGGCTCATGCCTATAATCCCAGCACTTTGAGAGGCCAAGGCAAGCGGATCACCTCAGGTCAGGAGTTTGAGACCAGCCTGAGCAACTTTGGGAAACTCCGTCTACAAAATATAAAAAAAAATTAGCCAGGAGTGGTGGTGAATGCCTGTCACTTGAACCTGGGTGGCAGAGGTTGCAGTGAGCTCAGATTGTGCCATTGCACTCCAGCCTGGGCAACAAGAGTGAAACTCCATCTTGAAAGAAGGAAGGGAAGTGGGGTGGAGGGAAGGGGAGGGGAAGAGAGAGAAGAAGGGAACGAGAGGGGAGAGGACAGGAGGAGGGGGGAGGGGAGAGAAGGAAGTTGATCTTTTCCTACTTACTGTCATCTTCATTTTTTGTTTTCTTAAACGACACTTTTCCTTCTACTCTCTCCCACACTCGGCTTTTCCTGTTATACTTGGGAAAAATAATCCCAAATCTACACACAGTACAATTCTATCCGCTTCCAGAATGAAGGATTTAGAGAATAACCTAGATCTCAAATCTCCAAAAAAGAAAATCAAATAATCTCTAAGAGGAGGAAAGGAAGGGAAGGGGGAAAGGGAAGGGGAGGGGAGGGAGGGAGGAAGGAAGGAAGGAAATTCAGAATGTTTGTATAAAGCTTCGTACATATTTGATATAATCATATTAGATGGAAATGACTTATACACATATTTACTCTAAATTCATAATAATAAAACCATAGTTATGTAAATGTTTAGCCTGAAAAGTGTGTAACGTATTTAAGTAAAAATTGTGAAAAAGAGGAAATTATAACACTTATCCTTATTTTAGCAGAATTTTACATAGGTTGTTTCAAACATAATGAATTATCAAGATCTGAAAAACAAAGCTAAACACTATTACACCCACGTTAGATTTGCTGCTGCAGAATGCAGTTGCTAAATATTTGTTTATAGACATTATCACAAAATGTTTGCACAACATGGCACTTAGAAGTCAATATTGTAGACTTGCTTACACTGTTCCCTGCCATATACTGTCATTTCGGTTCATTGTGTGAGTCATTTAAACATGCTATTCTGAATTTTAAATGCCATCCCCTGTGAGACACACTGAGGACAGTATGAATACCCTGATACCATTAGCAGCATTGCTGGGGCCACCACGGAGTGGGCTGTGTTAACACTTTCATGGTAACTGAAGCCTGTGTAGGGAGAAACACAGCTGTACCACCATGGGAAAGCAGTGTTTTCTTTGGGCGTCCAGTAATTTTAAACGTTTAAAAATAGATGGCTATATCCCAAATATAATGTATTAAATGAGTAGGGAGAAAACTGTCTGCTTTATATGTGGCTAAATACATTTAAAAAAATAGATTCATTCTGTCACCTCATGACTGCTTTAAGTTTCAGCCTTCAGAGAAGTCTGTTTTGCACAAAAATGTCAGTCATAGGATAACTAACAACCTCTAAGATATTTACCAAATTGTACAAGATGCATGCACTTTATGAGATTGTTCAATATTTAATACATACTTGGAAGTAATTTATGACCCCATCTTACTTGGATGAAAATTAGTGTGAATGTCCAAAAATAACCCTTAAAAATATTGTCACCTTTCTATTTTACCTAAGGCTTTTGTCTAGTCTACTGTTCTACTTCAAGTCTTGCTTCTTTTCCAAGAGAGTCCCAAAGGACATTCCCATCACCTGGTACCTGAAGGATAAGAAAAATAAATAAATAAACACTTTTGGGAAATTTCTTGTGTCCATGCTCTGGGCTTCAGGCTCAGATGTCACCATCATACCAACTCTCTTCCAAACCAGAGGCATCGTTACCTCAATGCAAAGAAACCTCCATGCAAGGAGAACACAGAACAATGACAACATATTAGGCATCCTTAAGTGCCAATGTATTAGCACACTCGTGTTTCATAACTGCATTTTCAGAGGCCACTAGCCTAGAATTATTGCATCTATGTGGCCTCAGGAATGGTGTAGAAACAGGGAATTCAAGCTCTGTCTCTTTACACTCTAAATGAATTGAAGTAAATGATTGCTCATTTTATAATCTGTAGGCCATTTACTTCCGATCTAATGTTGAAATGGGTTATGTTCCCCTTAGAGATTTTAGAGGAATGAGTGCTCATTGGGAGTGTGGGAACACATAATGAGAGTGTGAGAACTCACAAATAATACTTTCAAGTGAGACAGTGTTACAAAAACTACTGAGGCTAATTCTCACAAACATTTCCCTTGCAAAGCAGGTGGTAAGTAGGCGGGGATGGGGAAGCTGGGCTCCCTGCCCATGTGGAGGATTAGAAAGGAAGCCCCATATGCCTTTGAATTCCCATCATTCTCACCCTACCTGCCTCAGTTATATTTGGAGTCTGGGGTAAGATAAGAGTTCATGTTCCTTAGTAAGAAGAGGAGGATGAAGAGCAGCTTTTACTTCCATATCTACTATTGCTGTGATCGCCATAGCAACCTGGAGCAGCAGAGCCTCCAGACAGACCTAGTCCACAACTAAGAAGGGGCATGAGAGAGACATCTTGACAGATTGAATGGGGCAGCAATTTGTCAGATCACTGGACTGGGAAATGGCTACAGATCTGCTGATTCTGTTCCTATGTTAGTTTCACAAACTGGGGACTGAATAAATAGGTCCATAACATGTTGCATGCAGGGCTGAAAATCCAAGACCAGAACTGTTTCTATTCACTGCTGAAATTGACTGTCTCACATCCATGACTCTGCAGATACCACAAAACTGCTTAGTAACAACAACAACAACAACAACAAAACATTACACATTAAGGGAAGCCATTAAGAGCATTAAAGCATGGGCTCTTTTTGATATTGATTAGTGAAAGAGATATAAAATAATTTCATAGATATTTTACATGTCAATCATCAAAACATTCCTTGATGTAAGTAGAAGTACATAACTTTATTCCAATCATTGATGAGGGAAAAAATCTGAAATCAGTATGATTTCTTTCATGACGTCTAGAGTCATGTGGTATCCAAAGTTCAGTCCACTCGTCCTTAGTATGCACTCACCGCTTTTCTTAACATAGAGCAGTTAAGTTTCTAAACTTCATTTGCTGTGGTCATAATTATTTGCCACTCACTAAGCATAAGAATGTCACATTCCTTGAAAATATAGAGCATAATTATAGGAAGATAGCATAAAAATCCCCAAATAAACCAAATGTTTCACATTGTCCACTGTAGAATCTAATAATACTTTATACTGTACGTTTTTATTTTTATTTTTTGAAATGGAGTTTCACTCTTGTTGCCCAAGCTGGAGTGCAGTGGCACAATCTCAGTTCACTGTAACCTCTACCTCCTGGGTTCAAGTGATTCTCCTGCCTCAGCCTCCTGAGTAGCTAGGATTACAGGCGTCCCCCACCACACCTGGCTAATTTTTGTATTTTTGGTAGAGACGGAATTTCACCAGGTTGGCCAGGATGGTCTCGATCTCCTGACCTCGTAGTCCACCTGCCTCGGCCTTCCAAAGTGCTGGGATTACAGGCATGAGCCACCACACCTGGCCTGTACTGGATGTTTATCAGCTGTGCCTTCAAATTATTACTGCCTTGTTTTGTGGGTGTTGCCACCTTAAATAAGAAACTCTTTATGGGTAGAAACAGACTTTCAGTAATGATTTTTATATACAAGAGGATACTATGTGTACATTGAATATTTAATGCTTGTTTTTAATGAAAATAATGTGGTATAGTTTTGAGCCTTCTATTTGAGCTACAACCCAATAAAAACAACTTTTCATTCTCTCATTTTTACAAACTGTAATTCTTTCAATGAAATATTTGATATTGTTAAATATAGGCTGATTTCTGTCATGGAAGTCAAAATATTTTTCTAGTTCATTATTAAATCTTGAAATATATTTTATATCTGATCATCTAAATAGAATTTGGTAAAGAATACAAAACCTTCTCTCATCAACCTTCAACAGTGGGTCACTGTGAAAGGAAAACTTTAGAAATTACTAATGTGCTGTAGACTTTTTTATGTTGTTAACATTTTCATGCCAAAAGACGATACCTCATCTAATTATTTTAGCACTAAATGGCAGTTTCTTTCCATTTACTTCCTTGGATTGTGTGATACCCCATGTCAGGAGCTTTTTAATTAGCCTGAGCAGCTCTCCAGCTAAACAGTAAATACATTTAAATAAACCAAGCATTATAGCTCCAACCACTGCAGTGGACTTAGACATAGTTCTCCCTCGGTATTTTTGAGATATCTCAAGTCATCGAATTCCAACGTCCCATTCCTTCCAAAAGAGACTACACACACCTGATTATAGTTGGTCTTCACATTAAATTTGTTCGCATTGGACAAATCTCAAGGAAGAAAAAGATGATGACCATATCCATCACTAATTTTAAGCTCCACAATCAGAGCAAATTAAAATTCGCGTGGGGGGAGTGCAGGAAGAAAGGTGGGAGGAGAGTGACTTAACGAAAGATTGTTACAGCAAAGGGTTTGAGATGTTAGGTCTTATGAGGTAAAACTTCTTTTCAAAATTTTAAGTATTATATTTCAGGACGTTGACATGTAATTTTAGCCATGTACTCTAGCCTCAGCTGGACAAGGTCTTACCCTTTTGTAGTCCTCCTCAGTTCATAATGGATCTATTTTTGTACCTTTCCTTATCCAATGTATTATCCTAATCAACTAACGTTTACTGAACCTCTACAAGGAGAAATACAACAGTGTTCATTAAGAGCTCACGAAAACGTGAAATATTGACAAACATTTGTAATTGTCAGGATCTAGTCAATAGAAAACAACCCAGGCTTTTCAAATGGCACCTTAACATGAGATGTTTTGGAAAACCTCAAAGGGGGAAGGTGAGGCAACATGTAACAGTAGAAACCCGCCACCACCGACGTGGGGAACAGCTGAGGAAGAGGGTGGTACAGGGCCCCAGGGTCTACTGGTGCTAGACCAAAGGCTAGACTCCACAGCGAGTGCAGAGGAAGGGCTCTCAGGGGAGAGTTAGCCTGAAGGCAGGATGGACGGGTCTCAGGCCCCGTGAAATCCAATTCTATACAGGCGAGGAGCTAAGAAGAATCAAAGGGACTAAGAAGATGGAGGAAAGAAGCCGAGGGTGTTCCCTAATGGGGAAGTAAGCAGAAGACAGGCCCTAAGAAATTCATTTCAAATCCTGTAGGAAAGAAAGCATTTTTCTGTTAACACACCACACACCACAGATTTGGAACACTTAAAAACAGTCAGACACTTGGCATCAGACGAGATTCAAATTCTTGGCAGAAAGCTGGATAATTACAAGAGTCCCTCAATGCCCAAGCTCTATAACATCCTTGAAGAAAAAATAAAGTCAAGTATTTTAATTCTCATTATATTCTCAAAAGAAAAATTATTATCACAAAATCATCCCCAAACTACTTTCTTCAAATGGCATGTACTTGTTAAAATTTGGGCTTGGGAGCTAGATTTTATTAGTTTCAATTCTATTTCCATAGTTTGCCAGCTGTATAACCCTGAGCAATTGATTTAATCTCTCCACAATACCTTTCACATCCGTGAAATAATAGTAATAATCATATCTACCTAGCAGTTTTATGAAGATTATGTGTTTCACTACTTGAAGAGGAGCTTGGAAGTTTGTATTTACTTAATAAATGTTACCTTTTTTACTAGAAAAAGCATTAGATTAATTAAAATAAGAGAAAATTCACATAAAATGCTTTATTATGAGATGTCTATGTATTCCCATAAAAGAAATATTTTATTCAACAAAATTATTCAATAAATATACGGAACTCCAATGAAATAGACTTAACAATATCTGACTGTAGGTACCCATTTGCTTTCTCATTTCAAAGACCATAAGACAAACTCCAGAACATAGTCAACATTTAAATAATATAGCTATTTGGAATAAGATGAATCCCTAAGTAAAACAAAGATAGTTTAAGCCACACACACATACTACTTTACTCAGAGAAAGAGAAAGAAAGAAAATATGAAAATATATGTTCAATGTTCAAGGGATATAGTTTACAATTTGTAGCAAAGGAGAGGAGTTATCCCAGAAATGCTAGAACTGAAAACCAAAAACTGGTGATGAGGTAGTGGCTTCAGTGGTTAGCAGAGCGAAAAGATTGGTAATAAACCAGGAATCTTGGGAACAAGGAGGAACTTTAATTTCAGCTTGTCAAATTGTATTGCTTAGTCAAAAATCGACATCAGGGAAGATGCATAAATAGATATGTATAAATCAAAAAATCTGTCATTAAAAATGACACCAGATTAATTCTAAAGCATCAAGTACAGAAATATATTAGGGATGACTTAAAGTCCAAATATTTTTTAAAGGGAGGTTTTCAAAATAGGTTGAAGTCCAAATTGTGTTGACCCACATTTAATCCCATGGTTTTATGTATATAAACATAGGTAAACCAAAGGCTGCTTGCCGTCTGGCATTTTCCTTCCTGAACTTGGAAGAAGAGCTGTTATGCCAGGTGAATATAAAAGTGGTGAGGATTATTTGAAAATAGGAAAGAAGGAAGCAAAATCAGCAGGAGAGAAGGACAGCTATTTCTGAAATTAATGGGGCATCTAGATTACAGTGAGAGGATTTTTTAGTATTTCGTTCATTGCACTTTTATATTTATTGATGTCAATACACAACACTCTGAAAAAAAGAGAGAGAGAGAGAGAGAGAGAGAGAGAGAGAGAGAGAGAAATGACTCTCACTCCCAAAGAGCTGACATTTCAGAGAGAGAGAAAAATAAACAAAAGTAAACAAAAAAAGGAAAATCATTGTAAATACAAATTTATTGTTTGTAAAAATAGAATGGTTGCATTAGAATAGTTTTAGATACACAGAAAGTAGAAAAGACAGCACAGAGAGTTCCTACGCACCCCACACCCAGTTTCCGATATTCTTTACTACGGTACACTTGGCATAGTTAATGCATTGGTATCCGTGCGTTCTCACTAACCAAGGTCCATTTTTCATTCAGATTTCCTTGGTTTTTCACTAATGTCCTTTTTTTCCAGTTCCAGGCTCTCATCCAGGATACCATATTCCATTTAGTTGTTCTGTCTATTTAGGCTCCTCTTGGCTTTGACAATTTCTGCAGATTTTCCTGTCTTTGAAGAACTTAACAGTTTGAGGTGGACTGGTCAGGTATTTTGTAGTATATTCCTGAATTAGGATTTTTTCTGATTTTTTTGTCTCATAATTATGTTAGGTTTATGTGATTTGGAAAAGGAGACCACAGAGGTAAAATGTCATTTTCCTCATATCGTATCAAGTGTACGTGCTATCAATAGAACTCTCATACTGGGTATTTTCCTTGATAAAATGGCTGAGGTGGTGTTGTCAGGGTTCTATATGCTAAATTTTCTCTCTCCACCCCTCCTTTTCACACTGCATTCTTCAGAAGGAAGTCACTATGTACAGCCCATAGTTAAGAAGTGGCAAGTTACACTTCACCTCCATGGGTACAGCCTATCCACATGAATTACTTGAAATTGGTTTGCACAGATTTTTCTATTCTTCCCCCATTTAATTATTCAATCATTTATGTCACTGGGGACTCATTGATATGGATTTTAGCTAATGAATTAAAATCCATTATTACCGGATTTACTTTGTTGTTTGGATGGTTTCAGTTTTGGCCATTGGGGGCTCTTTCAGGTCATTCCTTTACCCCATTGACATGTCCTATCAATTGTGTGTGTGTGTGTGTGTGTGTGTGTGTGTGTGAGAGAGAGAGAGAGAGAGAGAGAGAGAGAGAGAGAGAGAGAGAGACTATAAAATAATCCAGCCTCATTTTATGTTTGTCCTGCCACAGTCCTTGAATCATCCATTTCTCTTTATTGGAGAACAGTATTAGACACCAAGCGCTAGGTACTGGGTGTGTTCATTTCCACTTGACTGGCAGTACTTTCTAAACTCTCCAGCTGGCAGAGCAAGAAAAATCTAGTAGGTTTATAAACCTGATTATTTACATAACTGCATAAACGTTTCTATGTGCAATCACCTATATCTAAATTAGGCAAAACCGGATGATTTTTTTGAAATCCTTCTATTCAGAAAACTTTTTAGTTACCCTGTTTTTACCAGGCATTACTCTGGGAACACCAATTACAGTGTAAAAGATAGCATTATTGTCACCATTGCCTCTAGGTTTAACTAGAAGGCCAGTAAAGAGACGCTTAATAACAGAGCCCGGTTGAATTTTACTGGGCTCTATTATAACATGCAAAGCAACACAGAGAAATGGCTTCTGACTCTGATATTTTGAGGTTTCAGTATTGCCGTTCAGGTGTCTACAGAATTCAAAATCCTTCTATCTCTAGTACCTAGTACCTACTACTCTAGTACCTAGGTACTCTAGGTACCCCATTTAACTGGTGTCATACAGGATTTATTGTTTTGTGGCTGGCTTATTTAACCCAGGAAAATGTCATCAAGGTTTATCCATGTTGTATCATGTGAAAGGATTCCTTCCATTTTAAGGGATAATCATATTCCATTGCAAGCATACATTACATTTTGTTTATTCATTCATTCATTCATTCATTCATTCATTCATGAACATTTGCATTGCCTCCATTTTTCGTTACTGAGGACAATGCTTCCATGTAAATGGAATTGCAAGCATCTCTTCACAACTACTGTCAATTCTTTTGAATATAAATCCAGAGGTGACATTACTGGATTACATGGTAGCTATGTTTTTAACTTTTTGAGGAAACATCATACTGTTCTTCATAATGGCTATACCATTTTACATTTCCACCAATAGTGCACAGGAGTCCTACTTCCTCTACATCCTTGCTGTATCAGTCCATTTTCACACTGTCACAAACGTTTATCTTTTACCTTTACCTATAAAAGTAAAACGCTATATCATTTCATTTTCACACTGGTATAAAGGAGTCCTGATTTCCCGACATCCTTGCTGTATCAGTCCTTTATCACACTGCTATAAAGGTGATTTTTAAGGGAAAGAGGTTTAATTGGCTCACAGTTCAGCATGGCTGGGGAGGCGTCAGGAAACTTAACAATCGTTGCCGAAGGTGAAGGGGAAGCAAGGCACCTTCTTCATAAGATGGCAGGAAGGAGAACTGCCAAGTGAAATGGGAAGAGCCCTTTATCAAATGATCAGATCTCCTGAGAACTCACTCACTATCCCGAGCACTGCATGGGGGAAACCACCCCCATAATTCAGTTACCTTCACACGTGGGGAACACGGGGATTACAATTCAAGATGAGATCAGGGTAGGGGTGCAGAGCCTAACCATATCACTTGCCAAGACTTGTTTTCTGTTTTGATTTTGTTTTTAATAGTGGCATTCCTAAACGGTGTGAGGCGATATCACTTTGTGGTTATGATTTGAATTTCCCTAACGATTAGTGTGTTGAGCATTTTTTCACGTTTTGTTGGTCATTTGTATACATTTTTTTGAAGAAATGTACATTTAGGTCTTTTAGGCAATTTTTAATTAGGTGAGGTTTTATTGTTGTTGTTAAATGTAGGAGTTCTTTAAATTTTCTGAATATTAACTTCTTATCAGACATATGATTTACAAATATTTTAAGTCACTCTATAAGTTGCTTTTTCACTCTGTTAACTGTGTCCGTTGATACACAAAAGTTTTTCATTTTGATTAATTACAATTTATCTATGTTTTCTGTTGTTGCCTGTGATTTGAAGTTCCATGCCAAAATTCCTTGCGAAATCTGACAGTATGAAGCTTTTCTCTGTTTTCTTTTATTGGTTTAACATTTTTTTTAGTTCATATCATTAGATTTTTAATCATTTTTCAATTAATTTTTGTATGGTATGATGAAATGGTTCAATTTAATTTTTCACATATAGATATCCAGTTTTCCCAACATCATTTGTTGAAAAGACTATATTTGCTTATTAAATAATCTTTAAAATCTTATTTAAAAAATTACTGAGCTCACTATCCTCTCCTGTAAGTCATATTCATCATATCTACAATGTGATGCCTGTCTTTCTACCACTATCACATTGTTTTAACTGTAGATGTGTAATAAGTTTTGGAATCAGGATGTATGATTGATGCCTCTAATTTTGTTCTTGGTTTTCAATGTAACTTTTGCTGTTTTTGGTGTCTCTTGCAATTCTACATAAATTTTAGGATGGAGTTTACTATTTCTCAGAAAAACACCATCACAACTTTGAGAGATCACACCAACTCTGTAAATTACACTAGGTAGTTCTGATACATTAATAAAAATTGTCTCCCAATCCATGCACATAGAACGTCTTTCCATTTACTTGTACTTTCTTTAATTCAGAAATATTTTGGAGTTTTCTGTGTACAAATCTTTTGTCTCCATTATTGCTCAATATTACATTTTTTGCCATTTGAAATAAAATTTATTTTAGATAGTTTGCTGTTAGTGTATAGAAGTCCAACTGACTTTTGTGTGTCAATTTTCTATCTGCCAATTTTGCTAAAATTATTAATTCTAACTTTTTTATGGACTCTTTAGGGATTTCTACATATAAGGTCATGTAGTCTGTGTTCTTTTTATTCTGAAATAGTATTTCATTTTACTACAGTTTGCTTTTTCATTCACATGTTGAAGGTCATCTTTCTTTGTTTCAGTTTCTATTAGTTATGAATAAAGCTGCTATGAACAAATATGAAAAATCCTGTATTTTTTTGTGTGAATGTATTTGTATTTCTCTTGAATAAATACTTATGAGTATGCATGTAGCATTGTATAGTAAGATAATATTTCACCTGGTAACAAACTGTCCAACTGTGTTCCACAGTGGTTGTGCCGTTTTGCATTTCTAGCTGTAGTGAATGAGTTTCTGCTGCTCTGCGTCTTTGCCAGCATTTGCTATGGTTGATTTTCTGAATTGTAGCCATTCTAACAAGGTTGTAGTATTATCTTGCTGTTTTCTATTTAGTATTATACATAGATAACAATTTATAATTTACATGGACTATAAGTATATCACAAAGGTATTAGCAAATAAAATTGAAGCAATGGCTATTGAAACACATTCTGATAGGGACAAGGGTGTCTCCACAAAAATAATAATAATTACTATTATTATGTGATTTTTATAAAATGCCTTGCTTAGGACGTTTCTACCAGGGCTGACACCTGGGCATTTATACTGTGGCACTGACGTCTTGGCTGTTCTTCACAGGACATAATCTCATACTGACATTTCACTCTTATTTCTTAGGAATAAAGTTTATTACTGGGAGTATTAAGTCTGGCTAAATTTTGTTGCTTTGTTAATATTCTATTTTGCAGAGAACTGAATGGAATATTCCTTTCATTCATTTTTCATTGTTGTTGTTACAGACAAGGACCTGTTTCCCAATTTTCTTGGAATATTCCCTCATAGAGGAATATTTGTGTGATGCTGGGAAGCCCAAAAGGGCAAACAACTTCTATTATGTGACTCGCCAGAGAAGGTTTCTGCGATAAGAATTATCTGTTTGTTTGCTTATTTATTTATTTATTGAGGCAGAGTCAGTCTCTGTTACCCAGGCTGGAGCTCAGTGATGCAATCTTGGCTCACTGCAACCTCTGCCTCCCAGTTCAAGTGATTTTTCTGCCTCAGCTTCCCAAGTACATAGGATTACAGGCATGCGCCACCAAGCCAGGGTAATTTTTGCATTTTTGGTAGAAATAGTGTTTCACCATATTGGCCAGGCTGATTTAAAACTCCCGACCTCAAGCAATCTGCCCATCTTGGCCTCCCAAAGTGCTGGGATTACAGGTGTGAGTCACCAGGCCTGGAAAAGAAGGAGACTTTTAATCTAAGGTCTGAATAACAGCAGGGGAGTAGGGAGCACAGTCATGAGATCACTGGGTATCCTTAGAACCCAAGAAAAAAAGAGGAGAGAAAAGTGAAACATGTTCAGTGCCGAAAACAAAAACCACACCAACAGAAGTCTATGTCCCAGAAAACGATGCTTCTAAAGAGGAGGAATAAACTCTTAATCCAACAAACAATAGTAAACAATGCCTTGCCAGGGGCTCTGCACTACAAGAAATGTTGTAGGAATTCCTACAGGGATTGGAAACATGATATAAGTCTGAAGCTCAGATCCACAGAAGCAAAGAACTCCAATGAAAGAATAAATGAAAGTAAATGAATTATCTTGCTTCTCTCATTTTTGATTGTCAGCATAACTCTTTGTTTTAAATAGTAATACTAACAATATGTGGGGTGACAAGAGTATGGATAAGTAAAATGATAGTAACTCATAAGAGATGGGAGGGAGGAATCGGGAACATTCTGTGATAAGGTACCTGCACTACAAAAGAAAATGCAGCACAGTGCTCTCTGAAAGTGCGTGCAGATTTTAAAATACATGTAACAGAAACTAAAGCAAACACTAATTGTTTTCAAAAGAATAATTGATGCAGTAAGAGAAGAGATGTAATGGGCTTAATCAAAAGCCTAAGGTAAACCACGGAAGTTAAAAAAGAGTGTGTGGGGGTGGGTGCGGGGACAAAGAACCAATGAAACAAATAGAGAAAAGTTACAAACATGGTGGATATTAATTCAGCTATATTAATAATAACTTTATATTTAAATGGTCTAACTAATCAACCAAAATTATCAACCAGATTATCGAGGGAATATAAAAGACCCAACTCTATCTTATATAAAAAACCCATTTTAAATGAAGACTTCCATAGATTTAAGGTAAAGGGATGAAGTAAAATATACTTTTCTAACAATCAAGATAGATGGAGGAGATATATTAATTGCAGACAATGGGGACTTAGAGCAAGAATTATCAAAGCTAAGGAGGGGAATTAAATAATGATTAAGTGAGAAATTAAGTAAGATTAAACAATAGAATCTCAAAGAAGACATAGCAATATTAAACCATCTAACAACAGCATGGCACTATAGGTATGACAAAAACACTGGATGAATCGGAAGGAGAAATAGACATATACTATAATTGTAGCCTTTAATGACGTTCTTTCAAAAATTGATAGTCCAAGCGGGTAACAGTTGTTTAAAAATACAGTTGCACTGAACAGTACTACCATTCAAATTGTTATAATAGACTTTTATAGAGTATACCAGTTACAGATAGCAAAATATACACTTTTTCAAGCCTATATGAAAAAATCATAAAAGCAGACTATTTTCTATGCCAGAAAACACATTTTAACTATTTAAAAAAATATCAATTTTACCAAATATGTTCCCAGATAATAAGAAATTTAAACCAAAAATGAGTAAAATAAAGATAGCAATGAAATTGCCAGTTATTTTGAGATTACTCATGACCCTTCTATACAGCATGTGATTTATGAAAAAGTCTGAAGAGAATTTAAAAATATTTTGAACTTAATAAAAGTGAAAATAATCTTACCAATATTTGTGAAATCCAGGAAAAGCAGTGCTTAGAGATAAATGTATGCCACTGAATGCATGTATTAGTAAAGAAGGCTAAAATCAATGATCTAAGCTCTCACAACACAAAATCAGAAAGAGCAGCAATCAAAGCCTAAAGCAAAAAGAAAGCAAATAATAAAAATTACAGAGGAAATCAATGAAATGGAAAACAAACACGGATAATAACAGGAAAAAATTAATGAAACTTAATGCTTGTTTTTTTGTAAGTTAAAGAAAATGATAAATTACTAGGAGACTCAGCAGGAAATAAAGAGAGAAAGATAAAAATTACTAGTGTCAGAAACGAAAGATGTTCATCCTTATTGATACCATGGATACTAAAGTGCTAATAAAGGAAAACTGTGAACAACTCTATGCCCACAGATTTGATAATTTACATAATCTGGGTAAGTTGCCATAAGAAGAAATAGATGATATGAAATGGTCTATGTTTATTAAAGATATTTAACCAATAAATAATACCATGACAAATAAGGCACCAAATCTAGAGAGTTTCCTTATAAAAATATTTTTAAATACTATTACATATTTAATGAAGAAATAATCCTAGTTCTCCACTATTTTGTCTAGAACACAGAAGGAGAGGCAACAGTTTGTAACTCATTCTATGATAATATAATTAGCCTAACACCCACAAAAGTTTGTGAACACATTACAAAAAAATTAAGAACAATATTTCTCATGAATATAGCTACAATGACTGAACAAAACATTAGCAAATCAAACTCAGTAATGTATAAAAACAACTATACACCACACCAAATGAGAGTTATACCATTTAAGCATGTGTGAATCAAAGCTTGCATTCCAAAGAAACTCACCGTTCCAAAAAGTCTACCAGAAACAAAAACAAAACAAAACGCAAAACCTCTTAGAACTAATAAGGAAGTATAGCAAGGATAGACATTTAATTTAGAAGTGTTAATTGCTTTCTATTTACCAACAATAAATAACTGAAATTTGAAGTCTGAAAAACAATACTGTTTATAATAACACCCAAGAATTGACACACTTGGGTCCAAATTTAACAATATATGCACAAAACTATATGTGGAGACCTACAAAGATCTGATGACAGTGCAAAGACAGTCTAAATTAGTAAATGTTCCATATTCATGGACTTGAGGGCTCAACATGGTTTAGATGCTGATTTTCTCAAGCTGGTCAATGGATTTAACAAAATTCTCATCAAAATCCCAAAAGCTATTGTGTAGACATTTAAAAGTGATGTTAGAATTTATATTAAACAGCAAAAGACTTTAAATTGCAACAGCATATTGGGAAAGAAAAAGAGGGCTCATGTTTCCCAATTTTAAAACTTAAACTACTACAAGGCAGCATGGTGTTGACAAAAGAATACACACTGATCAATAGAAGAGAACAAAAAGACCAGAAATAACTCCACACACGTATAATTAACTGATCAGCAAAGAAACAATGGCACTTCATGGAAATTTGGTACGTTTTTTGACAAATGCGTTGAAACTATTAGAAAGTCATATGCAAGAAAAATTAAAATTAGATGTGTTACCTCTTTCACAAAAATGAACTTAAAATTAATTATGGATCTAAATTTGAAATGCAATACTATAAAAATTCTTAAAGAAAGTAGAGTATACAGTGACCTTGAGCTTGACAATTTGTTTTTAGATGCATCAAAGACATAATTCATGAAATAAAAGACTGACGAGCTGGAATATACTAAGATTAACAACTTTTCCTTTGCAAAATATACTTTTAAAAGAATGAAAATACAAGCCAAAAATACTGAGAAAATCTTTTTGAAACATATGTCTGATAATGGAGTTGTATCCAACATACACAAAGCACCCAACACGCAGCAATAGGAAAGCAAACAACCCAATTTTTTTAAATGGGCAAAATCTCTGAATAGATACATTATCAAAGAAAATATAAATAAGACAAATAAATACATAAAAAGAGTCCCAACATTGTTTGTCATTAGAGAGTTGTGCATTAAAATAGCAATGAGATACTACTACACACTTATTAACATGGTTTCCACCCAGAAGAACTAATACCACCAAATGTTGGCATGCATATAGAGCAACAGGAATATTCCTTTGCTACTGGGAGATACACAAAATAGTATAGCCACTTTGGAAGACAGTTTGCAGTTTCTCATAAAGCTTAAGATAGTCGTACCATACAATTCAGCAATTGCCTTTGAGCCAATTGATTTTTAAAAATATATCCACACATAACCCTGCATGGAGATGTTATAGAACTTTGTATAATAATTGACAGATAGTAGAAGCAAGTGTGATGCCCTTCAACAGGTAAATCAATAAACAAAATATACTGTGTCCATTTAATGAAATATTATTCAGCAGCAAGAAAAAAAAAGCTTTCAAGACAGAAAAAAAGTCAAAAATCTTAAATACACCTTGCTAAATGAAAAGTCAATCCCCCGCCTATGAATGAAAACATGTGTACCCCCAAACCTAAAATGCAATAAAAAAAGTAAAATTTAAAAAAAAAAAAAAAGAAACAATCAAAAAAAGAAAAAAGCCAATCCAATAGACCAAGGCTAGATTTTCTACAGTTTTAATTATTTGGTATTCTGTTAAAGGAAAAACTAAAGAAACAGTGAAATGATCAGTGGCTTCCTGCAGGTCATGGCCATGGTAAACGGAACAGATGGATCCTAGAGAAATTTTTAGGGCAGTGAAACTATTCCGTATGACTTTAATGGTAGCTACAGACATGATACTACTCAGGTGTCAAAATCCATTGAGCTTACAATCAAAGAGTTAACTTTAATGTATGAAACTCTTGCAATGAAAACAACTTAGGAGGCTGAGAGATATGATGAAATGCAGAATGTGACAAAAAAAGTCTTACTGTATTACAAATGTTTGAAGCAATATCGTTTGAAGTCTGTAAGACAAAAAGAAAAGCAACTGAGAGTAATTCTTCTACTCTACCTGATAAAATTGTTTCCCACTGTGAAATGGGCTACGATACTGCTGTACACATATAGTAGATTAGAAGAATTAAATAAATGAATGACAGGTAATATAACCATTTGTTAGAATGGGAGGTTATAGGTGAGCAAGGGGAGGAGGCTGTGGTGTTTCATGTGATAAAGGACTGAGTTGGAGACAGCAGTATAAACTCAGGGATAGTTAATAACAGTTACACATAGAAATGTGTATGAACAGATACAAGCACACCTGTTTCCTTGTGCTTGACTTAACTGACAGATATTGCATATTTCATATACTGAAAGTTTGTAACAAGCTTGTGTGGAGAAAGTCTATCAGAGCATTTTTTTTTCCAATAGCATGTGCTCATTTTGTGTCTCTGGGTTGCATTTGGGTAATTTTCACATTATTTTGACTTTTTCAGATGGTCAAACTACCTGAAAAATAGATTTTTTAAGATATTCTTTAACAGATATTATTTTAACAAATGCTATTGTATCTGTTATAGTGACCTGTGATCAGTGATTTTTTTTTTTTTTTAAACAGTTTCACTCTGTCACCCAGGCTGGACTGCAGTGGTGTGATCTCAGCTCACTGTAACCTCCATCTCCCAGTCCAAATGATATTGTTGCTTCAGCCTCTTGATGATCAGTGATCCATGATGTTGCTATTGTAATTATTTACAGGGTGCCACAAACCATACCTATATAAGGCAGCAAACTTAACTGATAAATGTTGTGTAGCTTCTGACTATTCTACTGACTGATCATTTCCCCATTTTTCTCCCTGCCTGCAGGCTTCCCTATTCTCTGAGACACATTATTGAAATTAGGCCAAGTAATAACCCTGTCTTGGCCTGTAAGTGTTCAAGTAAAAGGAAAATTCACATGCCTCTGACTTTAAATCAAAAACTAGAACTTATTAAGCTTAGTGAGGAAGGCATGTTGAAAGGCAAAACAGGGCAAAAGCTAGGCCCCTTGCACAGCAGTTAACCAAGTTATAAATTTAAAAGAAAAGTTACTGAATGAAATTAGAAGTGCTGCTCCAGAGAAAATGCAAATGGTGAGAAGTCAGACAGCCATATTGCTGATATGGAGAAGGTTTTAGTTGTCTGAATAGATCCAACCAGCCACAACATTCTGTTAATCCACAGCCTAATTCAGAGCAAGGCTCTAACTCTCTTTAACACTATGAAATGTGAGAGGAAGAACACTGGAGAAGAAAAGTTGGAAGCTAGCAGAGGTTGGTTCATGAGGTGTAAGGAGAGAAGCCATCTCCATGACATAAAAGTGCAAGGAGAAGCAGTAAGTGCTCCAGAAAGTTATGATGAAATCTAGTGAAGATAAATGATAGAAGTGGCTACCCCAAACAACACATTTTCACTGTAGACAAATAGCCTTCTGCTGGATACCTTCGAGGACTCTCATAGCTAGAGAGGAGAAGTCAACATCTATTTCAAAGCTTCAAGGAACTGGTTGGCTCTATTATTACAGGCTCATGCAGCTGGTGACTTTAAGTTGAAGCCAATTCCTGTTTATCATTTTGAAAATGCTAAGTCCTTAAGAACTAAACTAAATCTCCTCTACTTGTACTCTAGGAATAGAATAACAAAGCCTGATTGACAAGATATTTGTTTACAGCATAGTTTACTAAATATTTTAAGCTCACTATTGAGACATACTCCTTACAAAAAATAGATTCCCTTTAAAAGGTTACTGTTTGTTGACAATGCTCCTAGTGACCCAAGAGCCCCAATGGACATACAAAACAAGATTAATGTTGTTTCCATGCTTCCTAACACCACATCCATTCTGAAGTCCATGGATCAAGGCATAATTTCAACTTCTGGGTTTTGTTATTTAGAAAATACATTTCATAAGGTGATAGCTCCAAAAACAGTGATTCCTATGAGGGACCCAGGCCAAGTTGATTGAAAACCTTCTGGACAGGATTCACCACTCTAGATGCCATTAAAACAATGTCTATCTCATGGGAGAGGCCAAAATATGAACAGTAAGAGGAGTTTGGAAAAAGTTGATTCTAACCCCATGGAGGACTTTGAAGGGTTCAAGTTTTCAGTGTAGGAAACAACAACTAACAGTGAAAATAGCATGAAAACTGGAATTAGAAGTCAAACCTGGGCCTGGCATGGTGACTCACACCTGTAATCCCATTACTTTGGGAAGCCAAGGCAGGTAGGTCACCTGAGGTCAGGAGTTCGAGATCAGCCTGGTCAACATGAAAAAACCCCGTCTCAACTAAAAATAAAAATGTTAGCTGGGTGTGATGGCGTGCACCTGTAGTTCAAGCTACTTGGGAGGCTAAGCCAGGAGAATTGCTTGAACCTGGGTGGCGGTGGTTGCAGTTAGCCAAGATCGCGACATTGCACTCCAGCCTGACAACAGAACAAGACTCTGTTTGAAGAAAGAAAAAAAAAAAAAAAAAAGTAGAACCTGAATATGTAACTGAGCTGCTACCATGCCATGATAAAACATGAATAGATGAGGAGCTGATTTTCACGGAAGGGCAAAGAAAGTGGTTTATTGCAAAGGAAACTCTTTCTGATGAAGATGCTATGAACATTCTTGAAATGACAGCAAAAATTTATAATTTACATAAACTTAGTTGATAAAGCAGTAGTGGAGTTTGAGAGGATTGACTCCAATATTGAAAGAAGTTCAAAATGCTATTCAACAGCATCACATTAGAGAAAAATTTTTCATGAAAGGAAGAGCCAATAGATATGGCAAATTTCGTCATTGTTTTATTTTAAGAAATTGCCATAGCCACCCCAGCCTTCAGCAAACACTACTTTAATCAGTCATTAGTCATCAACATTGAGGCAAAACTCTATCCCAGCAAATAGATTATGACTCACTGAGAGCTCAGATAATTGTTAATGTCTTTAACAATTAAGCATTTTTTAAAATTAGGATATATACATTTTTAAGAAATCTTGTATAACAGACGACGATATTTTAAAAATATAACTTGTATATGCACTTCCATATAGGTATTTACATAAACCAAAAAATTTACATGACTCGCTATAGTGTGATACTCTCTTTTTTATCTTTTTATTTTTTATTTTTCCTTCAATAGTTTTTGGGGTGCAGCTGGCTTTGGGTTATCGGCGTAGGTTCTTTAGTGATGATTTCTGAGATATTGGAACAGAGTATACTATACTGAATATGTAGTCTTTTATTGCAGTGTCTAGAACCAAACCCACAGTATCACCAAGGTATGCCTCTATGTGTATATGAACAGACATATATACATACATGTATTTCATTGTATTTCTGAGGTGTGCCTCTGTATATATGAACAGGCATGTATGCACATGTTCCCTTACTAGCTGAGAAGGCCAAGAAAGCACCACTACTTGCACACCTAGAACCTATATATATATATATTTTTTTTTCTAATACCATTCTCTAATAAAGACAAGCAGAGTTTTTAGGGAAAATGTCTAATTCTTGGACTAGCAGAAAATATGCAAGATTTGCCTGAAAAGTATGCTAGCACCAGAAATTGAGGAGCTGCAAAAAAAAAAAAAAAAAAAAAAAAAAAAAGATAAAATAAAAATAAACCTACTATATTAGGGTACTTAAAATGACATTGAAATCAACATAAAGAGTTCCCAATTCCAAAACTGGACCCATTTGACCAGTAACATATATAAGATAGTATCGGATTATATCCCAAAGTATAAAATAGATATTTGTGAGTCCATAGTAATTTATCAAAATGATCAGATAAATAATAAATTGAGATGACTAGATAAATCTATGTTAATAGAATTCTAAATAATTTATGCAGATAGCTTGCCCTCACACAGTAAAGCATGCTTTTCAACTAAATAATTGGCATTGTGCATAGCGGCATATTTCTTGAAAATACAGTCTGGACAGAAAAAAACACATTTACAATGAAGAATTCTGAAAAATTCTATCTCAGTCAGGTGATCAAGGTTATTATCAATGGTAATAAGTCATGCTGGTAGTTTTCTCTTGATATGGTGTGATAAGAATGGCAATTGCACTCTGTGGTTTTCCGCCAGAAAAACACATAAACCCAGCACACACAGACACACACACACACACACACACACACACACACCAGAAAAATCTCAGCTGAAGGACATTCTACAAAACAACCTAACCAGTACTATTTAAAACTTTCAGAATCATCCAAAAATCAAAACCAAGGACCCTGTGGAGACATGACTATTAAACACAATGTATATTCTGATGGGATACCGGAAGAGGAAAGAAAAGTCATTACGTACAAACTAATGAAATCTGAATAAAGTTTAAGCTTTCCTTAGTAATAATATATCAATAGTGATTTCATGATATCAAAAGATAATAATATTAGAGAAATATATGTGAGGGATATATTAGAATTCCTGGTACTATCTTTGCAATTTTCTGTCAATCTAAAAGCAGAATAGAGAACCCAGAAATAAAACCATACACCCACGGCCATTTAATCTTTGATGAAGTGGACAAAAATAAACAACCAGAAAGGGTCTCCCTATATAATAAATGGTGCTGGAACAGCTGGCTAGACATACGCAGAAGAAAGAAACTGAACCCCTACCTTTCACTATATACAAAAATTAACTCAAGATGTAACAAAGAGTTAAACGTCTGACATAAAAATGTAAGAATCCTAGAAGAAAACCTAGGAAACATCATTCTAGACATCAGCTTTCGGAAAAAAATTATGACTGAGTCCTCAAAAACAATTTCAATGAAAACAAAAATTGACAAGTGGGACCTAATTAAACTAAACCACTTCTGCACAGCAAAAGAAACTATCAAAGAGTAAACATACAACTTACAGAATGAAAGAAAATATTCACAAACTATGCATCCAGCAAAGGTCTAATATCCAGTCTTTATAGAATTGGAACAATAATGCAAGCAAAACCCAAATAACCCTATTAAAACATGGTCAAAAGACATAAACAGACACTTCTCAAAAGAAGACATACAAGCAGCTAACAAATATATTTTAAAATGCCCATCATCACTAATCATCAAAGAAATGTAAATTAAAACCAGGAAACACCACAGCTCACCAGTCAGAATGGCTATTAATAACGGCTGCAGAGAAAGGGGAATGCTTATACACTGTGATGGGAATGTAAATTAGTTTGGCCACTGTGGAAAGCGGTTTCAGGTTTCCCCCAAAATTTTAAATATAGCTACCATTTGACCCAGCATTCAAATTACTGGGTATATACCGAAAATAAAATTTTCATTTCACAGAAAAGACACGTGCACTCACCTGTTCACTGCAGCACCACTCACAGTAGCACAGCCATGGAATCAATGGTGGATTAGATAAAGAAAATGTGGCACATATACACTATGAAACGTTATATGGCAGGATAAAAGAACTAAATTGTGTCTGTTCTAGCAACAGGAATGCAGCTGGAGGCTATGATCCCAAGTGCAATAATACAGGAATAGAAAACCGAAGACCACATGTTCTCACTTATAAGAGGGAGCTAAACACTGGGTACTCACGGACACAAAGATGGAAGCACTAGACGCTGAGGCAGGAGGGAAGGAACGGCACAAGACCTGAACAACTGATTGCTGAGTAATATGCTCAAGACCTGAGCAATGGATGTTTCATACCGCAAACCTCAGCAATATGCAATATATCCAGGTAACAAACCTGCACATCTACCTCCACAATCTAAAGTAAAAGTTGGAAAAAAAAAAAAAAAAATATATATATATATATATATATATATATATATATATATATATATCATTATGTGTAAAAAAGGGTATATTTCATTTGGAGAAAAATATATAAAAATTCAAAATAAATGTATATTTCAATCTTTTTATTTTAATTACTTCCTCTCTTGGGATCATGATTCAAAAACACTCAAATGAAAAAATAAAAACTAAAACCATTCTAATATAAACAGTTTGATTAAAAATCAGATATAAAGAGAACAAAGTTTGAGGGCTTATAATGTTTAATTTCAAAACATAGTATGAGGTGACAAGAATCAAGAATGTAACATTAGTGTAAGTGCATGTGAATAACTTAATGGAACAGCATTAAGAATTTGGAAATAAAGTCTAACATTTAGGGCAATTCATTTTCAACAGAAGTGTCAAGGCAATGTAATAGAAAAGAATAGTCTTCTCAATAAATGGGACACCTTACCTTACCATATACAAAAATTAACTGAAAATTGAACCTAGACATAAATACAGGAGTTAAATCTATAAAACCATTAAAATAAGACATGGCAGTAAGTCTGCATGGCCTTAGATTAGGAAAAGATTTATTAAGACCCCAAAGGCACAAATTTTAAAATATTGATAAAGTAGACTTCATAACAGCCAATACCTTTGAGCTTCAAAAAAACACCATTAAGTAATTGAGACTAAGTCACAGACTACAAAAAGGTATTTGTGAATTGTATATCTACCTTATAGCCAGATCACACAAACTCTTAGAAATAGGAAGAAGTGGACACAGTTAATAAAAGCGGTATAGGAATATACAATAAAGACAAGAAAAGTTGTTTAATATTCTTAGTCATTAGGGAAAGGCAAAGTAATATCAAAATGTGATGCTGCTTCATGACAAGGATCAACATGTAACATGCTTTTTAAAAATTATTTTCTGTTACTTGGTATTGTGTTTCTATTGGAAAACAGATACAAGAAGTCTGGATATTTTTCTTGTGTCATTCTTTTGTTAATGGATGTTCCTTTTATTTCATGTAGTATTTTATTTCTGAATAATATTGGTTCAACGTAAAAATGATCAAATAGAGTATCTCTCATATTCTTGGTCTATCATATAACCTTCTTGTTTGCAACTTTATTCCATTTCGAGATGTTTCCCAACTTTTTTGTAATCTAATTTTTAAAAACGGATATCAACGTTTTAATATCCAAGAGCTCTTGATCTTCTTCTGCATGTTTCTTTTATATATAATGGTAGTATTAATTCATTTACAAATTAATTTTCACCATCTATCGGAAAACATTACAGTGTAAAAACCTTTTGTTTAATAAACCTTCCTTTGTCTGTTTCCTCGATTTTTTTTTATTATTATTGTTTTAGCCTCTGCCTTTGATATGCATCATTTTCCTCAAATCTTGATGATCCTTTGGTATCACAAAATATTTGAGAGTGAGACACTGAAAAGCAAATTGACAGCATTAGGTACAGGACGCATGGTTTATCCATTGGGCTCCACCGTGGGGTTTAGGGTGAACCCTGTTTGCACCAGGAAAATCCAAACCTATTATTTGTGGATCATTTCTGTTAGATCAATTTCACTAAAAGGCATCCTCTCACCTCTTCTCTGAGTGGTGAAACCGGCTGCCAGTGTTCTGAGAGTTGAAAGGACAAACGCAGAGCTCTTACTGCCCAGAATGTACATCTCACTGTATTGACGGCAGTTCCTGGGGCTGAATACTCAGAGCCTCTTGAAGTCCAATTCGATTGCGTGTTCTTGGCTACACCTCGTCAACCCTTCCTGTCAACACTCCCATCCGCGATTCCCATCTGAGGTCTGCAGTGGGGATGTTCGCCAGACAGTGCTTTTGGCTGCAGCCCTTTGGCTGTTTAGACGCCTCTCCTCTTGTGTGCCTGCTCTCCACTCTTAAATAAAACTGCCAACAACCCTCGCCTACTGTTTTCTCTTCTCCTTCTCTTTTATCTGTATTATCTTTACCTTTAAAGAATTATTTATCGTCATACAAAAAGTGTTTCAAAAGGGGAGAGAAAGAAGTAAAAACATTCTGTCTAATCTCACATCTCTGTATCCATTTGCTTAAGATTGTAGCTTTACCCCTTGGAAAGGCCTTAAAGTTGTCTTTTGACAGAGAATTCAGAAAGAGTCAGGGATACAAAGAGTTTCCCTCGTGTTAAGATCTTGCCTCGGCGTGGTGCATTTGTGATCATTGCTGAGCATGTGCCTGTGTTGTCATCCAGCGAGGCCCAGGGTGAGGCCGATTATAGGTTCCTCTTTGTGTGCTGCAGCTCTGTGGGCTTTAACAAATGTTTGTCTTTGACAGTGAACAAACTGAACATTTTAGCTGAAAAAGACATAAGCAATAATCTACTTCAAACTCTTAATCTTTCAGATGAGTGAAACGAGGGCCAGGGAGATTGATGCCCTTTGTCAACGTCACACAGCGGAAAGTGTGACAAAACTTTTACCTTGCCTTAAAACACCTCCATCCTCGTATGGTTTGTTCTCCTTGGCTTGATCAGCTGATTATTTTGAAAATAAAATGTCAGCTATGTGAAAAATGATGGCATTTGTATAACACACATTCCTCATTCCAACTTCCTGGACAGGACAGTGTCTGAGAAGATCCTTGCAGGATGTGTGAAGGGACTGCAGGCACACCATACCTGCCTTGCTAGCTTTCTCTTCCCAGATTGTCCTAGTATAGTTGTGCCTGCTGGGATGTATCCTGTTTTTACTCTCCTCTCTAAGGAAATTGGTGGGGGCCCTACTGGTTCTTCAGGCCTGGTTTTGTCTTATTATTAGGAGGAGCTAAGGCTTGAATGTTTCTGTCTCTCCAAATTTTATATTGAAACTTGATCCCCATTGTGATGGTGGCAGATGGTGGAGTCTTTTGAGAAGTTATTAAATCATGAGGGTTTCACTTTCAAGAGCAGAATTAATTCTTTCATGAAAGAGCTTCAGAGAGCCGCCTGGCCCTTCAAAATTTTTCTGCCATGTGGAGACCCACCAGCTTTCATCCCTTCCAGAGGAGGCTGCAAAAAGGCACCATCATTAAAGCAGAGAGCGGCCCTCACTGGACTCCAAGCCTGCTGGCATCTTAAACTTGGACTTCCCAGCCTCCATGACTGTAAGAAAAAAAAAAATAAAACCTCTGCTATTTATAAGCTACCCAGTTGAAAGTATTTTGTTTCAACTGGGTAGCTTATAACTGATAGACAAATGCAGAGCACGCACTGCTCAGAATGTACATCTCACTGAGCATTCTAGATGGAGCTTTGCAAAACTGGGTCTTTCAGTTCTCTAAGTTGTCCAACGTCACTCAAAAAGTAAGACCACTAATAAGGACTTGATAAGAAACAGCAGTCAGTAGTACAAGCATGCATGTCATTAAAGTTCCCCTGTGCTGTCTAGATGTATAACCTCTGCAGGAGAAAGACATGTTGGTCTAGCAAAAAAGGCATTTCTAAAAGTAATAATAGAAAGCTAAGTCTGTAAATAAGACAAGGATATTTTATTTCTCTTCAACTGCAGACGTAGTGCAAACAGTATTTCTGGCCTTTGGGGTTTGCACTCAACATTTCCCAGAGCACTGGGAAATATTAAAAGTTAAATTACATTGTGTATGGCTTTCCTTGGTGAAAGCTAATTCAAAGAAAAACTATCCACTATGGTTAGAATTCTTAAGGAAGTATTAATCACTTAGAGCCCGAAACCTGCTTCCAGATTGTAAACAATGTAATCGTTAGCAGTTAGGTAAAATATGATTTGAAACACATGATATTTTAATCTAAAATGATCTATGTGCTCAACTCACATCCTAAATATGTTCCTTAGTGACACATAAAACCTCCCAGACTGTTACAATATATAAATTTATGCCTTTCTTCAGATGATTTGTTATAACTCTTGTATTGTTTTTGTCTGATTAAAGTGAAAAGAGTATGTTCTTACTCCAATGGAAGTTTTGAATAAAGTCAAGCATATATCATAACAAGAAAAATGCTTTTAACTAGTATTTTTGCATTAGGTTTTATCAGCATTTGTTTTCACTGTATGAAGGTGTCATTTTAAATTATATAATTTTAGCTACTCCTTCTATGCTTTTAGAATTACGGGGTTTTCTTAGAGTTTAGTTCACAATCGTAACTTCAGAATTAGGTGTTAATTATTTGCAATTCAAATTACCTAATAAATTCTGTTCATGAGAATCATAGAAACAAAAAGGAGATGAACATATTTTTTGGAAACCCACAAATCTCAAGTCTGAAAGTGGAAATGTTCCTTTAAAAGGAGCCTCTGGAATCAACTGTGTGTCCATCTTGCTTTGCCTAATGATCTACTCTTTCAAAACTCTAGTAGATAGAAACTTCAGTTATATGAATAGATTATCTTGTTAGAACCAGGATGCTTTTTAATTCAACAAACACTTTGCTGCTATATAGTAAAATCTTAATTTGCATTATTTCTATTGGATAGAGGATCATCATTGTTATGTTAAATACCTTTGTAAATAAATATTGTTTTCATATTACCGCCTAATAGTTTTCTTCAATTTTTTGTAGACACAATTATTAAAATCTAAAGAAGTGATGCCCACAAATCAATAAGGTTACAGCAGTAGAGTTACTTGTGTATTCTTTCTTTTCACACAAAGTACCCAGTCTCACTGCTTTTTGCATAGATGGAACTCAGACAATTTTTTATTCATTATTATAAGTATTATTTGAGACAGGTCTCCCTCTGTCTGCCAGGCTGGAGTGCAGTGGCACAATCTCAGCTCACTGCAACCTCCACTTCCCGGGTTCAAGCAATTCTGCTGCCTCAACCTCCCAAATAACTGGGATTACAGGCACGTGCCACCACACCTAACTAATTTTTGTATTTTTAGTAGAGACAGGGTTTCACTATGTTGGCCAGGCTGGTCTGGAACACCTGGCCTCAAGTGATCTGCCCGTCTTGGCCTCCCAAACTGCTGGGATTACAGGCTTGAGACACCATGCCCAGCCAGTCAGACAATTCTTGATATGTGATCGGTTTGCTTGTTAAGCAAAAGAAAAATACAGATGACAAGATACAGAGATAACCACCAGCTTAATGTGCCTTGGGTTCAGTGGTAAGGAAATTGCCATCAATGTTTGTAAAATTTATTGGTGAGGTAAAATGAGGAAACTGAGGCAAGTATAAGCAAATAAGAATATAATTTATTCAGCTCCCCAGAGAGGTTCCGTGGTCCTGGAAGGGGCCAAAGAAGTCACGCCTGGCTGTTTAGGTCATGGATTTTTATGGGGAAGGAAGGCGATTGATTGACTATTGGGGAAACGAAGCGAAGGCATTCTTATTGGCCGTTAAGAAGTAGAAAATGGCTGTCAGGAAGCAGGAAATACCTGGAACTGGTTGCCATTGGTAGGTGGGCGGGACTTTGGGTAAGTGGGCCTTGATTGGCTGTTGGGGAAACAAAGCAAAGGCAATTTTATTGGCTATTAAGAAGCAGGAAATGCCTGGAGGTAGTTGCTATGGGTAGGTGGGCGGGACCTTGGGTAGGTGGGCCTTGATTGGCTGTTGGGGAAACAAAGCGAAGGTAATTTTATTGGCTATTAAGAAGCAGGAAATGCCTGGAGGTAGTTGCTACGGGTAGGCGGGCGGGACCTTGGGTAGGCGGACTTTCCGGGGGCTTACAGAGCAGCCTGCTGCCAGGCAGGGTCTGATGGGGCTTCTTTACAAAAGTTTTCTGCAGGGTTTTTCCACAGCAGGCTCGGGGTTGGATACATAATTTAGTGCTGAATGTGGGCTTGGGTCTGGTATGCGGAGGCGGGTGCGGGAAGCCATGAGGCAAGGCCGGATAAGGAGCGTGGGTGATGAGGCAGCTCTCAGGTGCAGAGAGAGATGGATGTGTCTGCTTAACCCTCTGCGAGGCAGCCGGCCTTACAATGTGAACATCAGCAGTGGCAATAGATTGTTTTTTTTGTGGGGCTTTGGTGTCTTGGAGGCACAACTCATAATCTCCAAAACATGTTCACATGGAAAATAAAAAGACACGCTGCTAGGATGAGCGAGGAATCCCCATTTTTCACAGGATGTTGCCTCTCTTGCTGTGGGTGACCATGTCAATGTCTCACTGGAATTGGCGGAGGGAGCATGGGATGCTGAGCAGCCGCCTTGCTCTGTGTGTGACCCCCCAGGGCCCATCATGGGTCCTAATCAGACAGTCTCCTACCTTGACTCGGCAGTGCCCACGGAGAGGGAACATTGAGAAGAACAGCAGTATGTGAGCGGTGCCATTGGGTGGCATCAAAATAATGTATGACTGCTTAATTGCCAGGTGTATGCTTGGAGTTTCACATATGTTAATCTCATTCATTCCTGTAACATTTATTGGTGGTTCATTCTTATGAATATATATCAGAGAGATAGAAAAGGTTTGTTCATTTTGTTTGCCTTAAATTATTATGTTAGTAATGGTTGAGCTGGTATCTGCATAGAGTTGTTTCTCAGGACTGAGGCCCTATGTGGCCACCAGGCTGCATGCCAAGCAGTGCTGGGCACTGGGTCTACTTTCCCTTCATGAGGAAGCTGCGGGTTTCTCTTCCTTAACAGTCTTCCAGCAAGAATGCAGTCGGTGATGTGAGTGAAGCCGGGAATTCACCTACTATACTCCCATACTGGCCCCATGAGAAATATATACAGTAGATGCAAATGCTTCAGGGATCTAATTCTCGGTATTTCGTTACAGAACCCCATTCAAAAATCTACTGAGCACCCACAGTGGACAATGTAAAATCCCCCTTCTATATCAAGCAAACCTGATAACGCAAACACAAAAGTAGCATTTACACTGTTGAAGCCTGACAGTAAAGCGGATTACAGGCTGAATGCAGAATTTCTAACATCAAGGAATAGAGTAGGCGCATAAAACAAAAGTTACGTGCACAAACAACATGCTTTCATACCTGCCCAATTTGTTTCTGAATTTGGTATTTTACAAGGAATGTGGCATAACAACGTGCTATTTGAAATAAGAAATGTGGAATATCAGCATGCTTGTTCCAAACCACCTACATTCTCTCAGCTTGTTATACCTTTTTCTGCCCTTGCAGGCTTATTATCAAACATTTAATTAGCTTCTCTGCTCTACTGAGGTGTCAGTCTATTGGCTTTAGCTAATAAGCAGCGAGAGCAAAGCATCTAATAGCTGTCAGAAAGTCAAAGATTTGAAATAAATAAAAATGTTGGTACCCATATTTCAAAGCTGGTAGAGTTAAGCTTCTCAGAAAAAAAATAAAAGTGTATTCTGAAGGACCACATACAATTTGCAATACAATCCTAAATTTCTTTCCTTTATAACAGAATGAGCACCATTCAGAAGTGGAATTATCAGCGCATTCTAATCTTTCATGCCGCACTAATCTGTTTAATCAAAGCTCCATCTCAGTTTGTCTAAGCATGCTGCCTGCCTCTGAAAGGCAAATTGCATTCTGTCTAACAGCATGTGGTTCTAAAAGAGAATGCACTTGTTTTTACTCCCTAGATAATGAGTTTAAAATCACTTTGTACTTTGGAAAAAAGAGTCAAGTTACAAGCAGCTTTGCTTCTGTGAGTATATTTAAAATTTACACAGGAATCTGCAAAATAGAAGGCTCTGTGCTGTGCCGGTTTCTCACTTGTTTACAAATTTGTTCTAAAATATTACTTTTCTCTGCACATATTGGTAGGGAACTTGAGACTTGAAATACGTATATTTTACATGAAGTTAAGCACAGAGTGGCAAGAGCATGGCTCAAATAAGATTGTAAGAAGACAAAGACAAGTGTCAAATACTAAAATACCTTGATTAGTTATGCGAAGTGTTCCTAATTAAAAACCCTCCTTCCTATCAGCACTTCCGCAGTGTGGCTTTTCACAGACACTTGAGGTTGGGGCTCTGAGATTTGAAATGTATCAACATAGTTTTCTTCAAATAGCTTTTAACAGAGGAGCATTCTGTCCAAAAACCAAATAAACTAGAGCCGTGACAAGTGAAAGGCCTACAGTGTTTCTTATTTCCTTTGACCTTTGAGTATTAACTTTTAAATACAATTTCTCCACTAGTATTTCTCATAGGAGCTGTTAGAGAAATCAGTGAGGTTTTACAATGGTATTTAATCAACCACGACAGACATGTCCCAGAACATCTACCACAGTCCTGTTCCTTTTTCTATTTTTTTAATGTCATTTCACCACCCTCAACAGAAGTTCCTTAAGCTTTCAGTTTCTCTGCAAGTTTAGCTTAGAGGCCACCAATAATGGAACCACTTAGGTTGGTTGCTAAAATCCACATCCCTGGGCCCACCCAAACCTGCTTAATTAGAATCTCTAATTCCAGGACTCGGGAATCTGCAGATTTACAAATCTAAGAAAATATCGCAGTAGAACTGGATGACTACTCTGTCTAGTGCTAAACCTGTCTGCCTTGAGTTTAAGGTGCTCTCCTCTCTCACTCTCTCAACATACACTTGCACACACAAACACACACATTCACACACATGCAGTCTTTATATGCCTTTACATTTGTTCCTAGGTAATCTATCTGAGGGGGATTGGTTCCAGGAAAAACCTCAGAGGATACCTACACCATGGATGCTCAAGACCTTTATATAAAATGTTATACTATTTGCATATGTGACGTGGTAAAGGCCCCATAAAACTGCATACCTCGGCTTTCTATTGAAACTGCTCTCTGTAACTCAAATGTGACAGGCAAGCAGTCCAAATCCATGACTGTAATTTCCACCCTACCCAGACAATGTGTAAGCAAATGCTAATCTGGACTTCTGTGAACCTCTTAAGTAACAATCAGAATGTCAAAAGTCCCCTGGCCCTCGGAGTATCCGGAGCCCCTCACCCTCATCTTCGCCCAGGAATCCACTGGAATGTCCGGAGCCCCTCACCTGGGTTGGAGACACGCCAGTCCTCCGTGGCCGCTGTCAATAAAGACCCTGCAATTTGGCATACTTTTGTCTTGGTGTTGACTTTCTATGCTCAGGCCAGTACAACACATATAAACTATGTACATCCTCCTGTATGCCCAAATTCATCTTTAGATAACTTGTAATATCTATTATAATGTAAATACTATATGATAGTTGTTATATTGCTTTGTATTATTTTTATTATTAGTTGTTATTTCTTATTGTTCTTCCCCAAATATTTACTATGGATGGTTGGTAGAATCTGCCCATGTGAAATCGCATGAATAGGAAGAGCCGAGTGTACTGTGTGAGATTCTACGGGCATAAATGTACGGTTTCAGCTTTTAAACATCTACAGAGATTTAGAGATCTGTTTCACCCAGTGGTATATTTAGTGGATGCTGACTGGTAGGGGTGGATATAAAAACTGTAAAAACACAGAAAATGACCATCCATAAGTAAGAATTCTTCAAAACACACTTCATCCTTGAAAGGACTCATTAATCTATTTCTAATTTTAAAAAATCAATTAAGAGAACATTTGAAAATTTGATAACACACTGAATAAATGTCATATCTGCCTAATGAACGGAATGACAGTTTTTAGCAATGCACTACATTCTTATTTGCACATGGTGAACATTACGACATCAGGAAAAAGAAAACTCACCACTTCTTCATGTCTGCATTTTCTCACATTAATGCCATTTATCTGCAATGAAAAGAAAAGCACAGTTTCCCATGGCATACTGTAAATTGATTTGATGTTAGACAGCATATATAATGACAAAATGTATACCTGTAGGATTGCATCTCCAATAAAAAGTAAGCCCGAAAGCTCCGCTGTAAATGAAAAACGAAAAAGCACAGTTGATAATGCATTGACTGTTTTTGTTATACAGATGAAAGGGCTTTTAATTAATAAAGATAAAACCTATAAACAGAGAAGTAAGGGTTTTTTATGGTTAGCATCTTAAAAGATATACAAAGAAATGGAAATTCCAAACAATATGATTCAGCCTAATTATTGAAACACATACAGAGATATTTCCATTGACTTTAACTTTTGCAGACCTAACAGTTGCCAAACATTAGTCACTCTTCTAAGGGTAGATGACCACATTTTCTCATGCACTTACGATTATTAGGTCTCTGTGAAAAAGTTTAAGACACAGACATTCAATCCATCAGCTATGGAATTGGTTCCAAGTTCGTACTGAAACATTACATTGTTTTACTAATTTCGGTTTTTGACACATCTGCTTTCTGTCTCCATTATTTTCCCTACAGTTTCATATGAATCGTTCGCTGAGTAAAACCGTGCATGAGAACTGAAAACAGATACCTAAAATTGTCTTTACTTGATGGGACTTGTTATCGTTAGTTCTGTATGTTTGTTGGTTTAATAAAACACCTGAAAAGCTGTGCAGTCCCAATCTCATACCTACTTTCGGAGGTTTCTATTTTCATCCTTGTGCCCCTTCTGTGAGAGAAGTTCTTCCCCACAGGAGGACACAGGGCAATGACTTAGGAAGCAGAATCAGCCACTAACGCCTGAAGGTGGGGAGGCTGGAGCCAGTCAATCAGATCCTGATTTATGGTTCTTTTCTTTTCTTTTTTATTTATTTATTTATTTATTTTTATTTTTATTTTTTCTTTTTGAGGCAGAGTTTCGCTCTTGTTACCCAGGCTGGAGTGCAATGGCGTGATCTCAGCTCACAGCAACCTCTGCTTCCTGGGTTCAAGCAATTCTCCTGCCTCAGCCTCCTGAGTAGCTGGGATTACAGGCACCTGCCATCATGCCCAGCTAATTTTTTGTATTTTCAGTAGAGATGGGGTTTCACCATGTTGACTAGGATGGTCTCGATCTCTTGACCTCGTGATCCACCCACCTCGGCCTCCCAAAGTGCTGGGATTACAGGCGTGAGCCACCTCGCCCGGCCGATTTATGGTTCTTAAATATTATCTCACACTTCAAAAACAATGCCTTACAAATAAAATGGCTGGAATACAATTCTCTAAACACGTTACCTCTTTGCTCCTTGGAGATTTTTGAAACGACAACTGGAATGTTATGTTCCGCTCCTCCCTGAAAAGAGAAAATCATATATTGTACTTTTTATAAAAAAAAAAAAAATATGCTGCTTTTAGCTGAGAAACCATGCAGGCTCTGAAGGAAATGTTAAGTGGACACGAGGCAGAATTTAAATAAACTTGTGTTCTTTCTCCACTAAGTAGACAGTGATCTCATGAAAATGATCAATCTCTTTAGGATTTTGCTGGGACATCCAATAATAGCAATTAAATTTGAAAGTTTTCATTTATCAACAAATATTGATTACATATTTAGAGAGTCATTCTCTTCAATGTTTAACAGTGCGGCCTGTTATAGAAATTCTTATTAAGGATTCCAAACACCATATAATTATGTATTTCTGTTATCCTGCTAAGTTATTCTGTGCTGGCAGCTAAGGGCTCTTGGTGGAACAGTGACCCCTTGGGATGCTAAGAAAGCAGAGAGACTTTTACCTGCACAAATGGATAAACAAAATCAGAATGTGCATATGCATGAAAACCAGAGATTCATCTGCATTTCCTTCCTCACTATTGAATTCTTCTTTGTGTGAAAGCACATAGTAAACAAATCATACTGCCAAGAATATTGTAGTAGTACTATTTTTTATTTGACCAAATGAGATATGAAAAAAGAAAGATAAGTAAACTAAACTTACATGAAAGAAAATAAGATAAATCCTTAAAAGCTGAACAGAAATCTCGTCTCCTTACTGCAGAATTGAGAAGGTTGAAAAATGAAATCAGTACATAAAAGAATAAAATGTCATAGAAAAAAAGAAGCATAAAACTTTTAACACAGGCTCGTTGAAAGGACGCTCTGAATTCCATTGAGGTTGTTGTATCTCCAGAATATGTAAACCACCTAAGCTCCTTTTTTCTAGTACAAAAAAAAATGATTTTAAAGGAGATATTTTTTCCCCTGCATGCCCATTTTTAACACTTAATTGCCAGTATACTTAAATATAAAATGGTCAATAGTTTTGTAGAAAAGCAGAAATATTTACTTTTTTTTTTCTTGGCAAGTAGAGTACTTAACACTTCCAGAATATTAGGAAGAAATGTGATAATTAAGATAATGAAAACTGTCCTGCTCACACTGAATTTCAAATCCATTGCTAAACTCCCTTTTCCTCACTATTTCACAGCAACCCGATATTCATGCACCTCACCCCTCAGCTCTGTGGGGGAAGTCACTGGCCTAGGTTACAAACGGCTTCTACTTGTTCTGCTTTTCGGTCTGTGTCCCTAACAAGCAGTGACTGTGTGTAAGATGACATTGCCTCTGGTCTGAGGAGAAATAGTGATTTGTGGCTTATAGTACAGTGGAAATTAAGTGCTCATTTAGCACACAGCAAACTCTGAATAAAGGATGGCTATTATGCTAACACAGCCCATCTATTAAGATTTATGAGGAAACTCACATAGCATTAGAGTTGTAAATAAGATTAGGACTAATCCCATCTAAGACCCTTAATATTTATGAGTTAAGACTCCAAATTCCCGGTCCCCTATTATCTGCTCTGTTCTGTCCCATTAGAGTCATCAGCTTCTAAGATGCTATTTATTCATTTCTTACACTTATTAATAGTTTTCTTTCTCCTCCTCATCCCTAAGTAGAATGCAGATTTCTTGAGGGCACAGATGTTTCTTGGTAGTTTGTTTTGTGCATTGATGTAATCCCAGTGCTTGGAATAATATCAGATTTATCTTTGAAATGTTTGTTGAATTGAATAAATGAATGAATGAATGAAGTCTATGGCTTTTCCAGGACAATCCTAAGGTCACTGACAGCTTCTTGAGAAACTCGGAAATTAGAAAGGATATTAAGGATGCATCTCCGTTTTTTAGAAGGAACAAGCTGGTTAACTCAAATTAATCATTAACTAATGAACTTTTAGGTAGAATTAAAAGATGAAACATCAGATACTGTGATTCAGATATTTTGAGATGGGGAGCAACAATGATTTTGCTGGTCTCATCAGTGAGGCTGTTATGAGTATTTTCCTTTAGCTGTTTTGCGTTTCACCCTTTTCTCTCATTCTACTACTGAACTCAAATTTTTTTTTCAATGCATAGATTATTAATGCAAGTTACCGTGGCAATACATTGGGAAACCTATTCTTGGTGTCCATAGAAAAGATATAGAGATTTTCTGAGGGTTGACTCAATAATCCCATTCTTTCTTCAATACCCAGATGTGTACAGTAATCCCCTGCTTATCTGTGTTTCACTTTCTATGGTTTCAGTTACCCAGAGTATAGTATAATACGATATCTATCTTTGAAATGCAAAAATGTAATTAACCTTTATTTTACCGTCATTTTTCTTTTATATGTAATACATCCTAAGATTTGAAATGGTTTGAATCCAAACATGGTTTTTGGTTTTCTGTTTTCATTTTATTTTAGTTTTTTGAGATGGAATCTCACTCTGTTCCCAGGCTGGAGTGCAATGGTGCGATCTTGACTCATTGCAACCTCCACTTCCCAGTTCAAGCTATTCTCCCACCTCAGCCTCCTGAGTACCTGGAATTACAGGCACCCACTGTCATGCTCAACTAATTTTTTGTATTTTTGTAGAGACGGGATTTCACCTTGTTGGCCAGGTTCATCTTGAACTCCTGACCTTGGATGAGCCTCCTGCCTCGGCCTCCTAAAGTGCTGGGATTACAGGTGTGAGCCATATGCCTGGCCTGTTTTTTGTTTTTGTTTTTGTTTTTTTTTGTTTTTTTTTTGTTGTTGTTGTTTTTTCTTTCTTTCTTTCTTTTAAATTAGACATTTGGAGCTCTGACACACTTTCTAAATTAATTTCTGGAAATGACTTTAGTAATTACTAAATTTTAAGACAAAACTCAGAAGATAAAATTAAAACTCAAAATTATACTCCCTTCATTACTGAAGAAAATGTGAGCAGCTCAGCTGTCATAGTTAATTAGATTTAGTTCAGGACCGAAATAGGGAAATTTAAGGTTTTCCAGTCAATAATTAAATTATGTGGCTTGCCTCATTTAAAACAGGTGACAGACTTCCGTGACACTGGAATAATAATGAAAATCTCTAAACAGCCTCTCCTCCAGAGCAGCTCCTGGACCTCCATCGCCCTGAGCCTGAAGGAGTCCAGCACTCACTGTTCTCCGGCCTGGTATGCTCCTCCTTCCCTCGTAACCAGAAAAAAACTCTCCAATTTTGAAATTTTGACTTCAAGCCCCCTCCTTCAGTGTCTCCTTACTTGAAATAATTCAGTTATGTAGCATTGGATCGTGTCTGTGATTTACATTTGTTTAGGTAACAATTTGATGAAAGTCTACTTTCTCACTGGAATGTAAATGGCCTGAGATCAGGGCAAGGCTTTCATCACCATCTTCTTTCCAAGGCACTCCTGGGTGGGGCTGCGGCTCTGGTTTAGAGAACGCTTGAATTAGCTGAGCACTGTTATTTTCAGCTTATGGAGAAATCCAAGACTAGGAAAAAGGAGGCAGTGTTCTAAAGCACAGCTCTGGTAGCATTCACACATACATCGTTCAACTTTGTAACATTCTTTTTACAAAGTATAGTGGATTTTATAGCTAGTTCTATCCGAAGAAGGATATGAAATCTCATCTAAAGCATTTTGAGAAGGACGCTACACAATGATTTTTATCAGCATTACTGTGAAATACCACCAAATAAAACCTCGAATGCTTTTAGAGCATCGGGAGTCTTGCCCAATAATCTGTTTAGTTCAATGTTATTACTATTCAATCAGTTAATTAATCAGTCATATTACGGGCATGGCGGTGCAGGGAAGATCCATACGGCTAACCATTATTTTTCCATTTAGAGAAAAGAAACTACTCATAAGCAGAGAATAACAGTAATTAGAGTTAAGGGCTGGAATGAACAACTACAGAAGAGGCGCTTAAATAGTATCACTGGAGGAGTACAGGCAAGTGCCATCATCCTTCGGGATGCTCCCTTTATCTGCCAACATACTTAGCTTAATTTTGGTAAAAAAATAATGGCAAAAAAAATTTTCACATGATATATGATTGTCTTCATATGATAGTCTAAAATAGAGAAATGGTTGTTGCTCGGGGCTGAAGTAGGGGAGATGGGGATGAAACGGTGATGAATAATCCGGGATTTCTTCTGAAAGTGATAGAATGTTCTAAAATCGAGTGTCATCATAGTTGCACAGATCTGCGGATAGACTAAAAACAATTTAATTGCACACTTTAAATGGGTAAATTATATGGTATTGGAATTATATCTCAATAAAGTTATTTAATAAAAAAAAGTAATAATCTTTGAAATGATAATTGACTACTGCTTTCAACTAATTATTGGGACTAATTCATAATCCTTAAGGTAAGCTTTTCTGTCTGCCTGTTATCTACTTTTATGATGGAAATGGACATAATCACTTTGTCTATGGTGAAAACAAGCTAATCGGATTTGAGTAAAAATAACGGGAAGCAGAATGCAGAAAAATGTACACAAGCATGTCCATGCACTTATAACAACAGTCGTTATTTAAATATTTTTGCCCAGACATCACTAACAAGTTAAAAGGCATACCTTTATTATAAGATATATTTTATTTGGAAAATTAGTACTCAACCCTTTGTCTTACAAAATTGCTTACTTGATCTTGGTCATTTTGATCCATTTATTTGGGTTTTATTTTATTTTATTTTATTTTTATTTTCTTTGAGACAGAGTCTCACTCTGTCACCCAGGCTGGAGTGCAGTGGTGCGATCTCTCACTGCAACTTTCATCTCCTGAGTTCAAGGAATTCTTCTGCCTCAGCTTTCTGAGTAGCTGAGACTACAGGCATGCGCTACCACACCTGGATATTTTTTTAGATATATTTTTAGTAGAGATGAGGTTTCACCATGTTGGTCAGGCTAGTCTCGAACTCCTGACCTCAAGTTATTCCCTTGCCTCGGCCTCCCAGAGTGCTAGGATTACAGGTGTGAACCACGGCGCCTGGCCTTATTTCAGTTTTAAATAAACCAGAATGTAAATAGCATAGAGAGGAGACATGATTTGTGTCCCTGAGTAGAACATTTTGAGGCAATTTATTCCAGGTTTTGTAGTTCTAAGCATAGTTATTAAGAGTAAGGACTCTGTCATCAGCTCTCGGGGGACTGAAGTTCAACCCTACTTCTTATACCAATAATGAATTACTTAACTTCTTGACATGTAATCTCATTGTGGAAAGTATAGCAATAGTTATCTGCTTCTCTGAATAATAAAGGCAAGTTAAATAAAATATAAAGTATGTACCTCAGAATCTGGCACTTAATAAGTGGGGCATAAATATTAGCAATTATTTATAAATGAGAAGATGATTTAAAGTAATAATGATTATAAGTATATTTTGGATTGCTACAGTGTTAAAGCTTCCGAAGAGAAACCACTTTTGATTGCATACATTTATTTAATGGACCGAGATAATTTATGATTTCCATAAGAAAGTTGTGTTTGTTGGAAAATACTGCGTAAAATATTTTTATAGTAATAATATTTAAAACATCCTTTACCCCAAAGGTAATTTTTTAAATGGTAATGATCAGAAATATAATTTAATAATGTGCAAATAGATAATATTGGATTTTAAAAGATATGAGAGATAAATAAAAGCCTTGCAAGGACAAGATGATGGTTTGTTTTAACATAATTATCCCTATGATAATTTCCATAAGAAGAAGGCAAAATACGATAATATTGGATCGTACGATGTGAAAATTTGTTGATTTCTGCAGATGTAGTTGAGGAAACTATTACAGTTATTTTTTATTTTTTTTAATTGTACTTTAGGTTCTGGGTACATGTGCAGATCACGCAGGATTGTTGCATTGGTACACACATGGCAATGTGGTTTGCTGCCTCCATAAATGCCAAGGCTCTGGATGGTCCAGATCAGAGGACGGGCACTTGGGAGGGGAAGGAGACAGGAGTTGGTGGGGCTGGGTGAAGAACCAGGGAATGCAGGTAGAAATGGCGCTGCAGGCAGGGAAAAGCAGCCAGGCTCGAGGCCATGTGCAGAATGACACCAGCCTGCTGAATCTACCGCTTCAAAGGGGTAGTTTCTGCCTAAGAACAGACAACAGAATGTGCAATTGAGTTGAAAATTTAATGATTCTTTTTGTCCAGTTTTGGGGAAATCCCAGATAGGGCTTTCTGTGGACATTTTTGTAAAAAGTAAATAGAAGAGTTTGATTTTTTTAAACTGATGTACAAATTAATACACGGGGGAAAAAGAAAACACTAGTGTGTGGTTTTTGAGAGATATGTCTCAATCAAGGAAAATTAAATCATAACAGGCAGGAAGAAACTTAAATCACTCTCAAAAAATACCAAAAGTTACAGCAGGTGTGAGGATGCCTCTCAAAGGCAGCCTGAAAGAAAGAACAGCGTGGGTAAGCAAGGAAGGCTGGAGGGCTGGGAGCAGGAGTTAGCGCGGTGCCTAAAGCCCTGCAAGGGTTCTGATCAGAGAGGGAGGTGGCATCGCTCTCTCCTTTGAGGGTCTAGAGTAGGAGTTTGCTTCACTTGAAGACGACAGAGGCCCTGATGTAAATGTGTGTGTTGTGCCCTCCAAATTTCACCTCATTACATTTGGCAGGCACTTAGTAAGTGAAGCATACATATTAGCAATTACTCCTTTGAGCCTTCTGTATTTGCTAAACAGCAATGAAAGAATAACCGTAGCACAAGACAGGAAGGCAGAGAAAGTAGCACAGTCCAGGAATGGGCATTCTCCCCAGAGGTTAAAAAAGAATTTCTTTTCACTCTAGAACTTGAGGACAAATAATTCATCAAAACTGGGAGATGGGAATGCGAGAGTAAGAGTCAGCCTGTGCGTGTTGCCTCCCTGGTCAAGGCGTCAGCTTCTCCATGTGCAGCATGAGCTCACGTGGGCCACTGTGCTCAGAGGTCATTTGTGGCTTTGCTCCTGCTTTTGCTTTTTTCTTATTATTTCAAATTAACATGGAGAAATAGGTAATTTGGGTCTTTACTTATTCAGAGTCAAGCATGCTTGTTGTAAAATGATAGGATTTTAGGAATCTAAAGGATGACTATGTCCAAGAAGATAAATTAGTAATTCCCAGCTTAAATCTCAATGTAATTGATGTTAGAATTCTTTCGGGGTGGCTATGTTCCAAATTGAGTGTCTAGCATTTTTGGAGATGATTTGATTAGTTTGACTTTTGAAGGACAGGCTCAGATTGGGTAAGAAACTCCAAAGAATATACTTCAAAAAACTTAAAGAGAAAAATTAAGAAATAATAGAAAACTAGACAAAATTTAAAAAGAAAAAGGATTCAAATTCATTTAAATCATATTTAAAATACATAAAGCTATTACAATATTCCTTTCATTTCTACTAAGCATATATGTTCCTCTTATTCTTTGGGATTTCAGGAATTTTTGAGGCGGGAACACTCCTCAATGTGTTCTACATGGTATACTGGCATTAGTCCTAGAATTAAACCACAGAGACACAGAACTGCCTCAACCTCCAAGCCACCTGCACATATTTTTGTCCCAGAAGTTTGAACTGAGGATGGGGACCCAGGCATCTGTCAACTTCCCCTTTGACTGCCACACTGCATTTCGATAGAAGACAAGGCTGACCGACTGGAGCCTCCTGATTCACCTTCCTGTAGGTGGCAGGCTTGGTCTTGGGGAAACAGGAAGGTTCTGTTTTTGCTTAAAACAAGATCAAACCCAAAACCTTTTCACATGTGAGTCCTAAAACTGTAAACCCGAAACCCTTTTATATGTGATTTCTAAAACTGTAAACCTGGAACCCTTTCATATGTGATTTCTAAAGCTGTAAACCCACAACCTTTTCACATATGAGTCCTAAAACTGTAAACCCAAAACCCTTTCATATGTGGTCTCTAAAACTGTAAACCTGAAACCTTTTTATATGTGATCTCTAAAGCTGTAGACCCAAAACCCTTTCATATGTGATTTCTAAAGCTGTAAACCCGAAACCTTTTCACATGTGAGTCCTAAATCTGTAAATCTTCATATGTAATTTCTAAGGCTGTAAACCTAAGATTCTTCCACGTGTAATATCTAAAGTATGAGCCTAAATAAAGGTAGAAAGTTCCTTTGTTAGACGAGCTGGGTAATTTGGAACCATCGCTCGGCTCCCAGCTGTAATAATTGTAATAATAATAATAAACTCCTTCCTTCCCCATTCAGTGTTCCAGGGAGCTGTTTCCCACGGCCTTTCCTACTACAGAACCATGTCTTAGGTAAAGAAGAAAAACAAAGGTCAAGACTAAGTTTTATTTTCCCACCAACTTACACTCTGCAAGGTACTCTAGCTGGAGGGCTTGAAAGAGACAGCAATATTGCATGTGGGCAGCAGACATCAAGGATTTGTGGACAGTGGTAGCTAGAGACATCATATTACCCACAGCCCACAGCCTTTGGGACATATTAACCAACAAAACACTGGACTCAAACCTACCAAAGAAGCCGCTCCACGCTGTCCCTGCACATGCTCTGGGGAGACCTGAGGACTCAGTGGTGACTGTGCCAGGGAAGTCCCCAAGGCAAGATCTGTCAGGAGTGAAGGGCGTGGCCAGCTGGCTTTGACTCCTAGCAGCACCTGTTAGAGTGTTTGATTGCGTTCTGACTAAAAAGGACATTTGTTACCCTTTAGCCAAGTTTTTTAAAAGAAGAGTGTTTTTGAATATAAAACTAAAATACCATGTGTTCTGAGTCCAGTGGAATTCACAAGCACCTGTAGGCATCTTAACTACACTGGAAAATGACTTTTCAGTTACCTAACATACCATCTTCCTTCTGCTACCTTACATAGAGACTGTACAGATTTTAATTAGTAATTCTCATCATGAATCTTCTGGGTGTGTGCCAGTGAGGATTACTTAACTAAGCAAAAGGGTAAGATATGAATTTATGTGTTTATATGCATACTTATATTAGTGGCCCAAATTGCTTCTGAAAACTGTACATAAATAATTCAACATTAAAATATTAATTCTACTTCTAGCCCAGAATGATTTTTTAAAAATGTTTATACATGTGTTCAAATTCTCAGATCTTAGGAAAATAATGCTAAAAAATAAACGCTGTCGCTTATTTAATTCATATATGACAGGGGAAAGAGATTTTTGTAATAACATTGCTGTTTAGAAGAATCACATTTTAGTCTAAATAATCCAAATAAAAGATAGTTTAAAAATAGTAAAATGAAATTCAGAGGTAAGTATTGAGAAGCAAAAATAAAAAACCATAAAAGGAATTTTTTTAGGATGAATGGGTAATATTCTAAATAAAAGTATTGATGTTTGTATTTCTTGGCAGTGTATAAGAATTATGTAAAACATTCTTTTTTGTTAATTCCAATATAAGATATTAATCGTAGTTCAAATACCACTTTTTGATCAACATTTTGAATGGAAAATGCACATTTATTTAATTCAGAAAATTATTCTATTTATTACATATATAATAGTTTGGTTTGGATTGAAAATGAAAATATAAAACTGAAAAGATTTATTTAGGAAAATTTTTGATTCTTTAAAAACTCTCTAGGTTAAAACGTGGTATTTTAGTAAAAATAAATAGCATTGTATAACTGAGTTTACATTGTAAATACAAAAACACAACAAAAAAGGAAAAGAACATCTCTAGGTGACACGAAATTAAAGTAAGCTCTACTACCAGAAATAAGAGTTAGTGCCTGGTTCAGTAAAAATGATTATTTCAGATAAAATCAGCTCTCATTATTAGATTTTATTTATGGGTTTTCTAGTATCTTTAGTGGTCCCTTTAAATGCTTTACAGCAATCTCAATAAGCAGCCTGGTCAAAAAAAAAAAGCAAACCAAAAAATCTCATTTATTGAGAGATGAAATTCTCATGACATTCTTTCCACATCCTGTAATTTGTTCCGCATGCCTCCCCAGTCTTAGTTGGTGATGAAATAAAGTTTAATGTTGATAAACTGAATGTACAAAATATATTTTAAAGCTAATCCTCTGTATAGCAATATTCTTATCATTGACAATACCACACCGTTGGATACTGATCGCTGAGTCATTTTCACAAAGTCAACTAGAGCTGACGTTCACAGCATTTAGAGTTCTGCTTTCCATATCTCTAAGACATGAGTTGTGTTGAAATTTCAAGAAATGTGTACTTGAAATACGTAAATGATTTTCACCCTAAGTCAAACGAATGCCCCAAGAATTATAAAATTAAACTTTATTAATATATGAAGAGATGTAGGTTTGATAAAATCATTGCAGTCATGAGATTAATTGTTCAATATTTATACAACCTTCCATCCTTTAAAAATTTCTCCTTCATTTCAATGATAATACATTGCAAATGTGTTACATCTCTAATAGTCAATAATAGAAAAAAAGCCTTTAATATTTGATAATAAACTGAAATGAATACATATGTTCACTTTTAAAAGGAAGTCTATGCAGAACTTACGTCTATCCTATATGATTAGGACTATAAAATTGAATTTACTGATTTCCTTTTAAAAAATGAAAACTAAGATAAACAGAATATAATGCCTCACTTACTATTGGGCTTTGTTAGTGTGAAAAATTGTTATTTTTTTTAATCTTTGTTTTGTTTCGTTTTGTTTTTTAATTTTTTTATTGCATTTTAGGTTTTGGGGTACATGTGAAGAACATGCAAGATTGTTGCATAGGTACACACGTGGCAGTGTGATTTGCTGCCTTCCTTCCCCTCACCTATATCTGTCATTTCTCCCCATGCTCTCTCTTCCCACCTCCCCACCCCCCCATCCCTCCCCCATTTCCCCCTAACAGCCCCCAGTGTGTAGTGCTCCCCTCCCCGTGTCCATGTGTTATTGCTTCTTTTATTAAAGATCATCATTTCCTACTCCAGTTGGTTAAAGAAAGATATGTGGCCGGGCATGCTGGCTTACTCCTGAAATCCCAGCACTTTGGGAAGCTGAGGCGGGCGGAACATGAGGTCAAGAGATCGAGACCATCCAGGCCAACCAACCCTATCTCTACTAAAAAATACAAAAAATTAGCTGGGCATGGTAGTGCCCGCCTGTAGTCCCAGCTACTCGGGAGGATGAGGCAGGAGAATTGCTTGAACCCGGGAGGCAGAGGTGGCAGTGAGCGGAGATCACGCCATTGCACTCCAGCCTGGCGCCTGGCGACAGAATGAGACTCTGTCTCAAGAAAAAAAAAAAAAAGGAAAGAAAAGAAAAAGAAAAAGAAAAAGAACGGTATGCATACGACATCATATTTAACATTTCAGAAGAAACCCGATAAAGAAAGTTAATGACTTACATTCAATGATGAGGTAAAGGTCCCATATCCTTTGCTAAATTTTCTAAATCAAAGGCTAAGAGTTTGCAGGAATTTTGTGAGGACCTACCTAATTTACATCCCAGTCCAAATATTAAGGAGTTTGCTATAGCCATTCTTATCTAATTATTAATCAGCAAACATTGAAATGCACCAAAGTTCAGCCCTTATTGCATGGCCTTTGTGAGGATAGACTAGAAAGGCAGGCTACCTTTATGCTTAATCCAAATCCTCCTACTGTTTGTCTTCTGATGGTCACCGTTCTTTCCTGAAAGACAGGATTTTTAAGAATGGTTAGTGTTTCCTAATACTATACTTACACATTGTTTTTTGCTGGTTTTTTTTTTTTTTTTTTTTTTTTTTGGTTTTCTTCTGGGTTTTGCTTTTGTTCTTCAAAAAAAAAAAAAAAAAGAAAACTCTTTTGTGGTGGCATAGAGTCTCCATATCTTGTAATAAATAGTCCTTGACTTTTAAATCAAAGGACTATTTGTTAAAAGGGATTAAAGTGTTATTAAACTCCTCAATTCTTAAAAATAAGTTCTTCTCAATGATTATATTGGACATATTTTGAAATCTTAACTTTTATACCTCTTCTTATTTCCACATCATGTATACTTGTTTTCTAAGAAACGACAAGTTTTAGGTTGTATAAAAGTAACTCAAAGACAATGGTAAATACGATCTTGGTAAACCAGGGTCCTATCTCCATCACTTCCTGGAATTTGGGAGCTAAGCTAGGAGGCTGCCGTGGCCAGCACAGAAATAATTCATCTCTGTGTGTGTCTTAGATTGAAAGTGAATAAACCAGGTTCAAAATAAATTCATTGCTTGTTCATAAAATGAATAAATTACACATCTAAGTAATAATGATAATTGAATTACCAATTTTAAAAGTGAGTTTCTTGTCCCCTCCACAATAGAAGTAAATTGGCCACTGGCCCACAAAACTTAAAAATCACAAAGATAATGGCATGAGAACAAAGAGGCACATTTGGACAAATCCTGTAATTTTCTATTTGAAAAGTCCATACTGCTCTGTTTTTGGGCAGTCGGTGACATAGTGCTTATTGTAGAGGCATGCTGAGAGCTGAAGGCTTTAATTTATAGTCCGCTCCATTATTTCCATCTTCTTGAGCCTTCCCCCATGCAGAGCCATTTGAGACACTGACCCTTTCCCCCTACATCTGGAGTAGTTATTTGTTATCTGTGCCTTATATCTCTACAAATGCCTTTTGCCCTCATTATCCATTTTTAAATGTAAACACTGCCCTCATTCTTACAGATGAATTGCTTCCCTTATTCCCTTGTTCTATAGAAACTGTGTGGAGCAGATAATATCATTTAAAAATAACTAGGAGGAAATTGGAAAAATGTGTGCTTCGGATGGCTCTTGCTAAATGTTTTAAGATAGCATGTAACTCTTCATTTTGGCAAGGTTAAAAATTTCCTTTTTTAGCCAAAACTTTAATTTCTGTAAATAAGACTAAATAGTACTTAAAGAACAAGATTGCCAAACTAGAATTTGATGTATACTATTATTGACTTATTTTGAATTTTTAAAATAAGACTTTTTGATGAAGATTGGTGCATATTGACTTAGAAATTATTATTATTGAATGCAAAAGAGTAGCATTCAGTAATACAAGTTTTCTTTATTTTGACAATGTGCTGAGTAATTTCATGTTTCAAAAATACTTATGTTACTCTTAAAATCTGACATCTAATCATACTTTCAAACCAACATTAAAATTATAATTGTACAAATAAGTTTACATATAATAATTTATGCAAAGCAACTTGAAATGTAAGACAAATTGTTTGTATCAAATAACACCACAAAGTATGTTTTTATTTTTCAGCCTACTGCTGCATTATCCGACAAATGCAAGCAGAAATATGGGAAGATATATTTTACAATTTATATCATAAAACCTGCATATAAACATGGCTGCATACACAAACGCAAAAAGGAAGCTGAATCAGGTACACTATAGGTACACAAAATCCACAAACAATTTAAAATAAACTAAGTATGTATTAGAAATGTGCTTTTATTGAACAGGACAAATGCAATCTGTCTAATGAATATTTATTCTTTCTCATTAAATGACACATTAGAGAAGTTGAATATTGCAAACAATATTGGAATTGAAGTTAGAGAATGTGCCGATAACTCAAATAGCCACAAATTCATATAGCTTCATATGTTCAGCAAATTACTTAAGCCTTGTGAACCTGTTTTCAAATTTGCAAAATGCTGATAAATAACACAAGCAATTAAAAGCTTTGTTTGGAGAATTAACATTTGTAAACAACCCTGGCATATAAGAGAAATTTGATATTCACACACACACACACACACACACACACACACACACACACACACAATCTGATGTTTATACAGGGATTCTTATATATAATAGTCATTTTAATATATTTGTACTGTAGAATAATTCAAATACTGGAAGACTCAGATTCAGAAATAGGTGAATTAAATCCTGACTATTTTTCCTATAAAATAGATAGGTAAACTGCTTTTATAAAACTGACCACCCAACTAAACCAAAAATTCCTGGATGGCAGAAACTATTTCCATTTTTTCTGTTCTGTAAAAAATAAATATGTGATTCCTTAAAACAGTCTCAAAATCAATGGTGCAGTCATCTAGACAAACCATGTCAGCTGTCTTAAAATACAAATTTCAGTCAGAGCAAATGCATTTTAATTAGCAAATGACATCCCCTAAATGTTGTGGAGCATTTGGCATAGCGATCATTGGCCATGAGGAAAATTTGGTCAGTAATTGCTGCTCAGTAGCGAAATGTGTACTGAAATGCTGCTTTCCCTTGATAGAAACAACAGCATCCCAGGGTCTTCAAAGATCGTTTCTTTGAATTTCTTTACTCATTCTACGGAAGTCTGCCTTCTAATCTCTGGTAGAGAATATTTAGAACATGTTCCAAAACAAATACAAAATTGCTGATGCAGAAAACATTTTGGAGAGACTAAAGTCTCAGCAGAAACTGCCAGAAAATCTCAAAAACAGCACTTAATGTGTTTTTTAAACACCTGGGCAGACGCACCTACACATGCAAACCCCAGCCACTGCCTCCCAATGCTGCTTCTTCATTAGCTTACTTTTAAGAAAGTTAGGAGAGAAAGGGCAAAACTAATTACTTTGTGTTTTAAAACCAAGACCATACGTTGGTCACTGCAGGCAGCAGGAAGCATAAAAGGGCAAATCGCTGTTCTCAGGGTGGCCTCTGCTAATGTCCTCTCAGTTGTTTGTGCTGGCAGTAGCTCTGCCACTACGAAGGCTTACAGTAGCTTTACCCCCTTACAGCTCTGCTTCTTCCTTCTTCCCAAAAATAGATGCAATAGAAAGAAGAAATGAACCGTTTCAAATACTCAGCTCATAAATCAGGCAATACCTGGAAGCTGATCTGAAATTATATCTAGTTAACACATCTTGAGTGTCGTAAAGGCTGTTGCCAGGTAACAAAGCACCGTCCTTCAGGAGACCAAGGTATTGTCAGTGATTTCATTTTGTAAAACACAAAATCTGGGCTGATGCTCCCACACAGACTCATATATATATATACACACACATACATATACACACACACATACATATACACACACACATATATATATACACACACACATATATATATACATATATATTAAAGAATCTTAAATAACATGCCTTTACTTAATAGTCTTATTCCTTATGAAAATGCAAAAGATTGAGTCCAAGATAATATCAGACTTTATAAAGATTTGCTGGACACCTAAATAATCAACATCAATGTTACAAAAAAAAAAGCCTTGTATTAAATACTTAGTATGCTTTGTAGAAAAATATAATTAGCACTGCTGCTTTTTGGAATATTACATTATATGTATATAGAGAGAGATTATATGAACTATATGGGAAGAAAAATATACATGACACCAAAGAAAGTTGGTATTGAAATTTTGAGATATATATGTGAAAAGATTAGGAAGAAATGGAAACATGCAGAAACCAAAGAGATGATCATTGGAGAACTATCTATACTAAGTTTGTATTACAAAAACCAATATACCATGTGGGAAAGAAAATAGAGAACATTAATAGTTCTTTTTGACAATTGAGGAAGAGTAGCCAAAGTTGAAAACGGGATAATGAAGATGATGGCTTCTAATTATTAAAAATTTACTGTATGTATTTATATCCCTCATAGCACTTGCAATTGTTTCTTGAAAATCACTATGCCCTTGACTTTTTTCCTTCAAGTTTTCTGAGAGCTGAACCTGTGTCTTACACAAAGTTATCTCCCAAGCATTTAGCACAGGTTCTAAATCAAAGTTAGGTATTAAAATGTTAAATGAATAAATATTCACTCAAACATTTTTCTGATTAATTATCACAGCAACCCACTGGTGTAGGAATTTTCTTTTCCTAATTAAGAGATGAGAAAATCAAAATGTAAAAGAGTGAAATTAACTTGACTGAGATCCAAGTTGTGATTGAAACCAAGGTTTCTCTGATCTCTGCTGTTCTTTCTATCCCAACAGGCCTGAGATAAAATGCAGAATTAGGATGAAAAAAAAAAAAAATAGCCCCAAACTGAAAACTCATGCAATGTAGTAAAAAGAAGGAGAAATGTGAGAAATGTAATATTTTCCCTATAGGATTGGGAATAAGGTCAGAATGTTCCTATTCACCATTACCATTCAACATCTTGATGTCCTAGCTAGTACAGTAACAAAACACTATGAAATAAAGGCTTACAAAATGAACAAAAAGAAAGAGAGCTGTCTTTGTGTTTTGTCAGTGTATAAAATTCCAAAGAATTGAAAAACAAAATTCTTTTGGAACTGGTAAGTAATTATGGCAAGTTCATAGAATACAAAATTATTATGCAAATTACATTGCATTCTTACATATTAGCTATGAGGAATTGAAATTTAAATTTCAAAGAATAATGCTATTTTCAATAACACATATTAAAAGGAAAATATTTTGTAGCTAGGTGTGGTGACTCACACCTGTAATCCCAGCACTTTGGGAGGCCGAGTTGGGTGCATCACTTGAGATCAGGACTTTGAGATCAGCCTGGCCAACGTGGTGAAACCTCGTCTCTACTAAATACAAAAAATTAGTCGGGCATGGTGATGCTTGCCTGTAGTCCCAGCTTCTAGGAGGCTGAGACAGGAGATAAAATTTGTTCAAAATATATGAAGAGATAACTGTATTCATGAATTGAAAGACAAGATTTTTAAGATGTCAATTTTTCCCAACTTGATTTGTAGAATCCATGCAATTCCAATAAAAATCCAGCAAGCTATTTGTGGATACCAGCAAACAGATTTTTGGGTTTAGATGGACAGCCGAAAGACCTTAAATAAATAGGCAGTATAATACTGAAGAGAATAAAGTTAGAGGACTCAGGATGCTTGACCCAGGACTTACTATAAAGTTTAAGTAAACAACATTGTTGCTTTGTTTGGCAGAATAAACATACAGACCAATGGAAGAGAACAGGTGGACCAAAAAAAATAATGCAAACAAAAAAATACAATCAACTGATATTTGACAAAAGAACAAAGGCAATTCAATAGAGAAAAGCAAGGATACTCTTTCCAAAAAAGAGTGCTGGAAGAATTGGACATCCATAAGAATGAAAGGTATCTAGATATATATACTACACTCTTCACAAATATTAACATGAAATATATCATAGGTTGGCTTAAATATTAAAAACACAGTATTACAAAATTCCTAGAAGAAAATATAGGAGAAAACCCATGTGAGATACATATTTATATGTAGTGATATATATATCACACAACACCAAAAACACAATTCATTAAAAAGTTGATAAATTAGGATATATTAAAATTAATAACTTCTGCTTTGTGAAAGGTACTGCTAAAAGAATGAAAAAACAAGCTACAGACTGGAGGAAAATATTTGCAATCACATATCTGATAAAAATGTTGTATATAAAATATATTAATAACTCATGACACTCAGAACACAAACAACCCAATTAAAAAGTGCCTAAAGTATTTGAGCAAACACTTCATTAAAAAAGATACGCAAATAACAAGCATGCTTACGAAGGTATGTTCAACATCATTTGTCAGTAGGGAATTGCAAATTAAAATAATAATGAGATAATATTATACACTTATTAAAATGGCTAAAATCCAAAACATTGACAATACCAAATGCTTACAAGAATTTTCTTCAAGATTAATTCTCATTTCCTATTTGTGTGAATGCAAAAGAGAATTTGACAGTTTCTTAGGAAGCTAAACCTAATCTTAACACATGATCTGGGAATGATACTCCTAGGTCTTTATCAAAATAATTTGAAAGTTTATGTTTATACAAAAACCTGCATGCAAATATTTATACTATCTGTATCCATTATCACCAATAACTATAAATAGCCAAATAAGATATCCTTCAATAAGTGAATGCATAGACAAACTGTGGTACATCTATACAGTGAAGTATTAAATAATTTAAAAAATGAATAATCAAGCTGAAAGAAAATATGGTGATTCTTGATGCATGGCTTCCCACATTATCAATATCCCCTACCAGAGGGACACATTTGTTATGACTGATAAACCCACATGAACATAGAATCTCCATGTTAATGAAACTATTCTATGTGATATTTTAATAAGAATTGCATACCATTATACAGTCAAAACCCACAGAACTTTAGAGCACCAAGAGTAACTTTAATGTATGTAAATGTTTACAAATAATTTAGGACTAAAGCAGGAATGCAGTCTGTGACACCTGAACTACATGACAAATGTATGTTGCAACCTCAGTGATGGAGCAGGAGGAAGATGCACTGCCTAAGTCACTGTGGAAATGAAGCAAGAGACAGGCATCTGCAAGACCAGGGCTAAAGGTTAAAGGCTAAAGGAACTGCACGTGGAACTGTATTCTAGTTGAAAGTTGTTTCACATTGAGCGTATGGTGTGGAGACAAGAGTGATGCCATCATGGATGCTAATCCTCCATGTCGATTTCTGACTATCCCAGACCCATGAATGCGTTCTGACTTCTGCTTTACCATCCTAATTTACCAACTCTGTTGTAAGAACATGTCAACCTCGATGTTATTACACAAAAAAATACAAAAAAAAAAAAAAAAAAAAATTAGCTGGGCATGGTGGTTCGTGCCTGTAAGCCCAGCTACTCAGGAGGCTGAGGCAGGAGAATTGCTTGAACCCAGGAGGTGGAGGTTGTGGTGAGCCGAGATCGCGCCATTGCACTCCAGCCTGGGTAACAAGAGCGAAACTCCGTCTCAAAAAAAAAAAAAAAAAAAAAAACTTATGGTACACACCTGTAGGTCAAGCTACTTGGGGGCAGAGGCAGGGCAGCTTGAACCCAGTAGTTTGAGGCTGTGGTGAGCTGCGATGATGCCAGTGTACCCAGGCCGGGTGCAGAGGGAAACTCTGATTCAAAAAATTAAAAATTAAAAAAATGTATATATACATATTTGAATATTCGTATTAGTGCCTGTTTTGTCTGACACTGTGTCAGGCATACAGTTTCCTAACAGATTCACACCATTTGTAAATATTGATATTAATAATAATCATGATGTTTACATTTGTGCAAGGTTCAATATTTTACTTAGTGAAATTGGCTTGTAATTTTAGATTGTTGTTAAATAACATATTTGACAGTCACCTTTATCATAATGCTAATTTAGGGGTGAATTATCATAACACTAAGAATTAACATGGATTTTTGCTTTTAGTGAAATCTTTATTGTGCAGAAGAAATTTTACATCCATATAGATAGGAGTATACATAACCATTCCGCAACATCTGTGGGAGATAGACTTCATGATCTCCCTAGAGTACCAAATCTTCAGACGATCAAGTCCCTTATATAAGATAGCATAATGATCTAATAATCATCAAGTCCCTTATATAAGACAGCATAATGTACTAGGTATTACCGATAATACCTAATACAACGTAAGTTCTATAAAAATAGTTATTATACCATGTTGCTGCATTAAAGCTTATACAGTAAATCGTTATTATAATTCATTGCTTTTTAAATTTATATTAGTTTTTATTGTTGTATTTTTTCTTGAATATTTTTCATTTTACAGGAATGGAAGCTGCTCTGGGTGAGTGAGTGAGTGAATGGTGAGTGATTGTGAATCATGGCACACTACTTTATACTACTGTCGATTTTATAAACACTATGCTTAGGTTACACTAAATTTATTTTAAAATACTTTTCTTCTTACAGTAATAAACAGCCTACTGTAACATTTTTTACTTTATAAAGTTTTTTGACTTTTAGTAACAGTTTAAAACACAAACACATTTTATACCTGTGTAAAAATATTTTCTTCACGTTCTTACTGTATAAACCTTTATATTCTTATTATTTTATTTTTTAAACATTTTTGTTAAAAACTAAGACATATACACACACATTAGCCTAGGCCTACACAGGGTCAGGATCATTCAGGTGTAACTAGGAATGTTTCAGCTCCATTATGATCTTATGATGTGCTGTAATATATGTGGTCCTTCCTTGGCCAAATATCATTATTGCTGAAAGCAATAACAAGTTAATTTTTAGACAGTGTCGCAGACAAGAGATGCCCAAGGAGACATGAGGGTTACCTACAGTGGTGTCCTGGATGTAATCCTGGGCAACTGATGAAAACTGAGAAAATCTAAATATACCATAGACTTGAGTTACAATTTACCTATCAAAATGTGTTCATTCACTGTAGCCAACTTACCATGCTATGTAAGACGTTAATAGGGGAGCCTGGTGTGTGTGGTATATCTCTATATTATTTTTGCCATTTTTTTTTCTGTAAATCTAAAACTGTCCTAAAAATAAAGCACATTTTTAATGGAGGGCATTAAATTTAGTGAAGACTTTCTGAATGTCAGACACTTATTTGCACTTGATTTAAAATGTAAAACAACTGGGATTTAGGGTTCAGTTTGCTTATACACTGCAGGCTTATTCTACCACCCCTATTTCCTCCCATAAGGGTGCTTGCTTCAAATGTATTTTTTACCAATAAAATCAGACTGTATTTTTTTACCTTCCAGTATTTTTTACCAATAAAATCAGACTGACCTTTCTTTCATATAATTCAGTTTTTCTTTAATGCTTAATTTTTATCTGTATCAAAGTAATGTGTGTATGTTAAAATAGCAGTTCCCAACCTTTTTGGCATGAGGGACTGGTTTTATGGAAGAACATTTTTCCACAGACCAGGATGGTGGGGCTTGAAATAGGGATGATTCAAGTGTATTACATTCATTGCACACTTTATTTCTATTATATTGTAATGTATCATGGGGTAATTAAACAACTCACCATAATGTAGAATCAGTGGGAGCCCTGAGCTTGCTCTCCTGCAACTAGATAGTTCCATCTGGGGGTGATGGGAGACAGTGACAGATTATCAGGCCTTAGATTCTCATAAGGAGTGCACAACCTAGACCCCCAGCATGTGCCGTTCATAACAGGGTATGTGATTCTATGAGAATCTAGTGCTGCTAATGATCTGACGGGAGGCAGAGCCTGACTTGTGACCTGGTTCCCAAAGGATCATGGACTGGTACCACTTGGGGACCCCTCTGTTAAAAGTCTAATATTCTACACGAGTTGCATTAACAACCACAACAAAAATCCCTTTTTGCACTCAGCTTTCCCCTGCCTGCATGCAAATCTTGTACCATTTCTTCTTATGATTCATTCCATATTTCTAAATAATATACTTGCAATTTATTGTTTTCTGTTTAAAAGATGGTATCTCTACCACAGAGAAAAACATTAATTTCTCATAAACAATGCTACACACCTACACTTTTTATCCTCCAGTCTCACCTGCAAAGATAATTACCAAATTCAATGTTTACATAATTACTTTGAAATATTATTCACACCTAATACAATGAGTATCGCATAATTGTGTTTCCATCTTATGCAATTCTTAGCATTTCCTGAAGTTCATGAATGCTTTTGAAATTGTTCTAGTTTTCTATATACTTACTATTAAATCGATTCCCCAAATTGACAAAACAGCAAAGCCCCTCTTAATAAACTTACATACTATAATGTTTTCAATCATAGATAATATGATTTTTAATTTTTAAAAAATCTATCTCTCTCCTGGACTCATACATCCTCCTGTTCCAATATTAGCTAATTGAGTTTCTTGTGTGCTACACAGCTGTTGCCCTGATACCTCTATTCGTCCCATTCCTGGAAACTTGTATCGTATTTCTGTGGAGAACCTATTTCCTAACTCCGTGACTTCCTTTTTAAAATTAACTTCTTCTGTGTGCTTACTAGTAACTTTTCATCATTCATTCATGCATGGTAAAAAAAAAAAAAAAAAAAAATGAGAGTGGAAACTGGTATATGTTGTTAGATTTTTTTACTGGTACACCTTACAGATGCTGAGGAGCTTCCAAATGTCAATATCCATTGCTGAGACTTTTTCTTGAGATTACTGATATTTTTTTTTTGTCTGAAAAGAATCTTCCATTCACTTGCCAAGGATTTACAGACCTAGCGTCTGTCTTCTGGGAGCAGAGTGACGCTGAGGGAGGGTACCTGGCCCATCTCTCTATCTTGCCATGTTTAATCCCTTCGTTTTCAGTGCAATGCCTCATCACAGATTCACATGGAGCACATTCCCAGGACCTCTGATTCACCCTTCCAAAAGCAAACATCATGTTTATTTGCTGTTAGAGCCAGAGACTGGGGAAGAAGGGTCTTCAGGCTATGGCAAGAGATGCTGTTCTAAAACCTTAAACAGGTTCCATCAGTCTCTCCATCTTTAGCCCATCTCCATATCCAAGACTTTAGAAGTACTTTGGGTTTCCAATTCTTGAGCCTTTTCACCATTTGAAGTTGAGGACTTGACCACTTTATGTTGGTTCCCTAAAGCCATGACAGGCATGCAGACTTTCCATTTCTCTGACTGCTAGTTGGTAAAGTCTCTCTCATCACATATTTTTGACCAATTTCCATAGGTTTGATTTTATTTTTTACATCCCTCATTTATTTTATGCTTCTTTTCCATTTTCTTTATAGATTTTCTCAAACTGAGATTCATTTCATGAACTAAGCCTTAATTAACTGATTTATTTGAAAGCTACCCTTAGTCATAGTTGGCTTCAAAATACTGCCTTTGTGAACATATCCACAATGTCTTTCTGTCAGTATTCTGCTATGGCCTTTGGATGAATAGTTCTGGTCATCCTTTGGCAAGAACACAGGGGAAAACATTAAAAAGTTAATTCGAGTTAAAAAGCAAAAGTTTTATAGTCATGTTGAGTGCCAAAAAATAAATGAGTAAATAAACTTCTGGAAAGGGATAATTAAATTATAAAAATTCAGTGAAGATTAAACGAAGAATTCAGAACCAGAAGAAATAAGAGGATTTTTATGTTTTTTTGTTTTGTTTTGTTTTTTACAGTATTGAATATTTCAAATAATTGCTGTGTGGTTCCTATATACTAGGCACTGTTTTACATTCTACAGAGACAAAAGAGAATGAAACAGATTTAAAAATTCATCCCTGTTAGGTGCTTACACTCTAGTGAAGAGAGAATGGCAATAAGTGACTGGGAAAAAATAGTCCCAGAGTGTAGCAATGAAATTGGAATAAAAGATCACCTGTTTGAGTTGATAATATTTGTGTATAGTTTTCATTTTGGTAAGGAAACAAGTCTTGCATAGACCGTGATGTACAAAGCCCCTTAGGTGAAGCCGCCTGGCATACTCAGAAAATAGAAAGGTCACTGTGTCTAAAACCCAGCGAGAGATGAAGAAAGTAGTAGAAGATGAGAAAGATGAGATCAGAGAAGTAAGGACGAGAGGAGCTGTCCAACACTGGGTCTCGAGGGCCACGTACCAGGTTGGGATTATGCTGTGTGACACAGAACACCAGCATAGAAAGTTGAACACAGGGATCATCTGGTCTGACGTACGTTTTAAAATATTATAGCATTTCAACCTCTGTGCGGAGAACAGACTATTGGAAGGCGATGGGAAAGGAGCCATGATAGAATTGGTGAGACTGAGGCTATGGTGATGATCAAGGTGAGAGATGATGGTGTTAGCAGTGGGGATGAAGGGAGGGGACTAGATATAGATGTATGGTTTATGTAGACAATCACGCTCTCTGAAAAAAGGGACAGCTTTATTTTCTACTTTCTGCTTTTCATGACTTTTATTTCCTCATCCTGACTTATTACCCTGGCTAGCGCTTCCAGTATTATGTAGAATAGCACTGGTGTGAGCAGACATCCTTGCCTGTTACCAAAGAAGAAAGCATTCAGCCTTTTAGTATTAAGTATGGTATTAGCTGAAGATTTTTATAATCACTCTTTGAAAATCTGCAGAAATTCCTTTCTATGCCTGGTTTTCTGATAATTTTTATTTCTTATCGTTAATTGATTTTATTGATTCAAATTCTAAAACAGGCTTGAATCTCTGGAATAAATACCCCACTTAGGCAATAATTAAATATTTGGTACAATTATCTGGTAATAACAACTGAGCCTTGATATTTTTTTCCTTCAATGTTTTCTCATTATAAATATAATTTCCTTTATAGTTTCAGGGCAAATAAAATAATCCATTTCACATAAGGGAGAGTAGTCATGACTTGTGCTATTTAAGAAATTGGCTGAACTCAGCTAATTTATTAAACCTGTGTGTCTAGTGTTGTTCATAATACTCCCTTACTTTCTTTTTGATGCCTGTAGGGTCTGAAGTAATATCTCCTATTGTATTCCTAATATAAGTAATTTTTACCTTCAGTTAATTTTTCTTTGTCAGTCTTCCTCCTAAAGGTTTGACGATTTTATTGATCTTTTCAAAAAACCGGAGTTCTTTTCATTAATTTTTGTTACCTATTTTCTGTTTTCATTTTACTAATTTCTGTTCTTTATTATTTTCTTCTTCTTCTTTTGTGTTTATTTTGCTCTTCTTTTTCTAAATCATTGGGTGTTTACTGATTTGGTATTTCTTTGTTTTTAATCACTGTATCTATTTTTGTTTCTTTCTCAATACTTCCGTAGCTGCATCTCCCAAATATTGATATATTGAAATTTTCATTTTTATCCAGTTCAACACATTTCAATTTTTATTGATACATGTTGTTTGGCTTGTGGATTATTTAGAATTGTATTTAATAGGTTCCAAAGTGTTCGAAGAGTTTCCTTGTATCTCTCCATTATTGGTCTCTACTTTGATTCCATTTTAGTCAGAATGGAATATACACTGTATACACTTCTGTTCTTTTAAAATATTGATATGTACTCATTTTATGGTCCAAAATATGTTCTATCGTTATGATAAAAACCAGCTTTGCAAAAAGTGTATCAGTGAGAAAAGTCTGACAGCTAAAAAGACCTGAGCTAATCCATCCCCCTCTTGCCTTTAACTTTCAGCATGCCTTAATCATACCTGGGCGAAGGCCAGAGCTAATTTTGGAAGATATTTAGGTTATAGTTTAAATGATAACAGTCTTTCCCCAAAACTCAGCCACTTTTGTAAAGCTAATGAGAGATCACCTGACCAGGGGGAGTAGAGGAGGCTGAATTCTAGTAAGGTGCAGACATACACAGTTGCTAGCCATTCATGGAAATAACACTACCGTAGAACCTAAGATTGGCCTTTTGAGATATCTTCTCATGGTTTTGTGCGTGTCTAACACCTGGCTCGACCTGGCCCCATCAAACCTACTCTGGTGGCTCCACCTAGAAGCTTCAACTCCCTGTGATTTTATTTCTCAACATCACCTGATCAACTCCACTCCTTTCCCCAATCCATCTTTGAAAAAATTCTAATCTATGAGCTTTTGGGGAGATTGATTAGAGTAATAATTCTGTCTCCTGCGTGGTGTGGCTGGCCTTGTGTCCATAAAACTTTTTCTTTATTTACTGCAATACTGTGGTTTTTATTTGTGTAGCAGGTAGAAAGGACCGCTCATACAGTGAATGTTCTTTTGGTATTTTAAAATAAGATATAATTTGCTGTATGTTCTATACATTTGTTCATTAGATCTGGTTGGTTGATAATATTTCTGAATCCCTCTATATTATCTATCTTTTTGTCTACTTGGTCAGTCAATTTTATGTTATCTACCTACATAGATAGATAAAGAGATAGATAGATAGATAGATAGATAGATAGATAGATAGATAAACTGTTGAAGGAAATTCAAGTATTTTACCCCAAAATATGTATTTTGACATATTTGAAATGGCTGCCTTCTGGCCAGTACACAGAAGTGTTCTTGTTAGCCTGTCTTTTGTGGGGAAACTTTGCATCTGTAGAGAATCTCTATGAATGCAGGCAGGCCTCTCCTTTCTATGCCTTTTCCAGGTCAAAGAGAGATTAAGAGTCTGACACTTCTAAAATTCTGAAAAGAAATGTTTAGTATCTAGAGGCTTGGTCTACACAACAAAACCACTTTGCAAGTCAATCTTCGTACTTTCTTCCTCCCGTAACCTGACTTGTCATTAAAACCTGTTTTGGGTCATATTCTTGAGTCTGCATTCTTTCTGTAATTTTAAGATGGTATTTAAGCTTTTATTACTTACCGGGAAGTTGTGTCTTCATTCTGAAGGCTTCCAGGTATACACATTAAATAAATATGTATGCTTCTTTTCCTGTTAATGACTATGTCTCATGTCAGTGATCTTTCAGCAGACCTTTAGGGTGTCAAAAGCCTATGGCCCTCACACTGTCTATTGGTGTTGTCAGAGGCATTTGAAACAGAGCAACTCAATCTCGAATAAGGGTTGGGTAAAATAAGGCTGAAACCTACTGGGCTGCATTCCTAGGAGGAGAAGGCATTCTTAGTCATAGGATGAGAGAGGGGGTTGGCACAAGATAGAGGTCAGAAAGATCTTGCTAATAAAATAGGTTGCAAAAAAAAATTAAAAAGCCAGCTAAATCTCACCAAAAGCCAAATGGTGAGGAGAGTGACCTCTGGTGGTCCTCATGGCTACGCTCCCACCAGCACCATAACAGTTTACACCTGTCAGGGCAACATGAGGAAGTTATGCTGTATTGTCAAAAAGGGAGGGGCATGAATAATCCACCCCTTGTTTTGCATATAATACAGAAATAACCACAAATATGTGCCACTAGCAGCCCCGAGGGGCTGCTGTGGAGTAACCATGCCGTTATTCATTTACTATCTTTATAAACTTAGTTTTATTTGACTCTATGGACTCACATGGAATTCTTTCTTGTGCAAGACCCAAAAGCCCTCTCATGTGGTTTGGACTGGGACTTCTTTCTGGTAACGGTGTCACCATTTTTCCAGTTCAAGAGAAGTACGGAAACCTTACCTTCATTTAAATGTCCCTTTATCTTCCCCTAGTTTTAATTGTTATAAACATTTCCTCTATATACATTGAGGAGCACATTAGACAATGTCGTAATTTTTGCTTGAACTAACACCCATACTTTAGAAAACTTAAGGGGAAAAGGAAAATGTATTGTATTTACATGTATTTTAATTTATTTTTATTTTTTTTTCTTCTTTTGTGGTGTTTCAGGATTCCTTCTTTAATCATCTCTCTCTTGAGAGAGATCTTTGTAGCTATTCCTTTAGGGAAAGTCTGTTGGCTATAAATTTTCTTATTTTTCTTATATCTTATGACATCTTGATTTTTCTCTTGATTCCTGAAGAATATGTTTCACAGATACAGAATTCTGGGTTGATAGTTTTTTTTCTTTCAGCAATTGAAAACTATTGTTTCGCTTCCTGCTGGCCTTCATTGTTTCTGATGAGAACTGCACTCATTTGTTTTCTTCCTATTGCCATTATTTCTTCCCTGTTGCTTTCAAGGTTTTCTTCTTTGCTGTTAGTCCTCATAATTTGTTTGTGGAATGATTGACATAAATTTGTTCGAGTTTATGCTTTTTAAGGTTTGCTCCATTCCTTGAATATATAAGTTCATATCTTTTGGAAAGTTTTGAAAAATTTCAGCCATTTTTTTAAGTACTCTGAGTCTGATCTCTTTTCCTTCTCAGGTGACTCTGCTAAAATACATGTTAGAAATGTTGTCGTACTTCCATGAGTCCCTGAGACTCTTTTACTTTTCAGTGCAGTTTCCCTGTATTTTTCAGAATTAGTAATTTTTATTCTTCCCATTGCAAGTTAACTGTTTCTGTTCTCTGTCTCATCCACTGTGCTGTTGAGCCCAATCATTAAATTTTTATTTTTATTGTTGTATCGTTTAGTTCAATAATTTTAAATTGTTTATTGGCTAAGATATTCTATTTTCTTATTTGTTTCAATTGTGTTTGTAACTAACATATAGCAATTTTATAATGGCTATTTTAAAATTCATATTATATAATTCTAATATCAGTGTCATTTCAGATTTGATATCTGTTAATTATTTCTTCTCATTCTTGTTTCTGCTGGTAATAGGTTGGAATTCTAGCTCCCTGCCAGGCCTCCACTGATACCACCCTGGCTGGGAGGAGCAAGAGAGCCTCATTACTGCTCTTGAGAGGTCTCAACTGACTCCATTCTTTGGCATGGCTTATCATTGGGCTGCACAGATCTGAAATTCAGACAACCAGATAATCTCCTATGATACCACAGTGAGGTGGAGTTTGTGGGGGATTGTTGTTGATCTTGCTCCATAGAGATGAAAGCCCCTGTTCCTTGTTGTGACTTCTCTAATACCACCCTGGCAGGCAGAGTTGGAGAACATCAGTGCAGCCTGGCGAGAGTGCAAGTCTGGGCTCTCCACTTGACCACTGCCATTGGAGATAGAAGGAGGGCACATATTCATGTGTGTGGTATTTTGCTAGAGCAGAGCATTTATTGTGAAACAGTTTATTGTCTTGTTAAGCTGCTCGATTTTTTTTTTTTCCAAAAAACAACATTTTGCTTGGGTTTATTGTCATTTTCAGGTCACTGGCTTCTGTAACTGATCTGGGGTATACGAGGCCAAAAGTCCCTTAGAGGACATAGTTCTATGATATTCCTCAAATCCTAAAATCCCAAGCCAACCTGTCTTTCTTCCTTACAGAGACTTTTTTAAAAGATAATATTCACAGTTTTTAACTTGTATTTCGTAAAAAGAATAGAGTAAAGCAGTTCTATCCCTACTTTCTAGAAGAAAGAATGGATATATCCTGGATATATTTTTGACAGAAAGCTAGAATGATTTTGTTAAATGATTGGATGTGGCTTCAGTGAAAGAGTAGAGTAAGGAGAGATTCCAGGGATTCTGTCTAATGCAACTGGAAAGGTGACATACCCATTTACTTTACTGAGACAGGAAACGTTTTGAAGGGAACTGATTTGGGGAATAATCAAGGGTTTAGTTCATCTAACATGTTTCAGCTTATGTTTCAGTTAAACATGTTTAAGTTGAAAATGCCTGCTGGCCCTCCAACTGCAGCTGCTGTACAGATAGTTGCACTGCCTCAATATGGAGAGCAGGAAACAGGACAGGGTAAGTTATAAATTGGAGCCTAGTCACTATTAAAGCCATGAAAATTGATGACATCTGAAAGAGCAAGTGCAGAAAGTCAAAGAAAAAGAAAAATATAATGAACGAAGCCTCTACCATTAAAGTGCCTTAATATGGAAAGGAAGAAAAGACAGAGAAAAAGTTGCTTAGAGATTGGAGGAAAAGAGGAGTGTAGGGTACCCAAGAAGCCAGTAAGAAAAGATTTGCAGGAGGAAGGAGTGTCAGTGGTGTTGAAAACACAAGCAAAATTAGGAATGGGAAATATCTATTAAATTGAGCAACTTTGACATAAGTATTGAACTTGAAAAGAGAAATGTCAGTGGGGTAGTGGGGGTGAATGACTGAATTTGGGGAATGATGGCAAAGAAACAATAATTTCGATGGGTTTGCGCTGGGTGAGGAGGCAGAGAAATGCAGTGGAAGCTGGAAGAGAATGCTGGACCAAGAGAGAGTTTGGTTTGGTTTTTCTTTTGAAGGAGAGGAAATTATAATTGCTTGGTCGGAATGATCAGAATGATCACTGGTCAGAATGATCTAGTAGAAAATAAGGATTTGATGCTGTAATCAGTACATTGCTGGAACGATGTCTTTGAAGATGCTTGCAAGGATGGAATTTAGTGTATTACTGGATGGTTTGATCTTAGATAGGAGAACAGACCATCTATGGTAACGGAAAGGGAGAACACACCTAAGGCCACGAGTCCAGGAAGTTAGATATAAATGGCAGTGGGGCATTGCTTTCTCGGCTTCATTTTTTTTTTTTTTTTTTTTTTTTTTTTCAGTGAAGGAGGAAGCAAGGGCATCACCTCGGAGTGCAAATGGGAGAGATGTTATTGGATACTTGAGGAGAGAGGAGTTGATAAAGCATTGTCATCTAAGGGAGCAAGGGACTGAATGGACCAGAAAAGAAAGTGTGATATAGTAGTTCCTGTAAGTGAGAAAAGCACAAACACTCTTATTTATATTTTATGTCAGTCTCTTGCAGGCAGTCACATGGAGTCTCCACTGTTAAGGAAGATTTAGAAGAAAAAAGAGAGAAGCATTCCATGGAATATTACAACTAGGTGACCCTTCATAAATACAATTCTACGTTCTAAGAAAGCAAATATTGCGTCTAGACAAAGTAAAGTACTAAGATCACATAGATGCCTTTTGACAGACTCCAAAATAGAAGTCAGGTCTCTCCTATAAACCATTGAGGCTCAGAATATGTAGTCTACAGTGTAAGATAATGTGGCACATGCTTCAGAACTGGTAGAGAAATTAAGGAGTGTAAATCCTCATGTGCTCATTGCAGAGGTGTTCCAACTTGTGTGTATAAGTAATTGCTTTAATTTTATTGATACCACTTAGAAATGTATATATCATGGAGGTTAAAACTGAAGTTATACATATCTTTTTTTATTTTTTAATTTTTTAATTTTTTTATTTTTTATTTTTTATTTTTTGTATTTTAGGTTTTGGGGTACATGTGAAGGACATGCAAGATTGTTGCATAGGTACACACATGGCAGTGTGGTTTGCTGCCTTCCTTACCCTCACCTGTATCTTTTATGATAAATATTTTATAAGCTACAATTATGTGACCAAGTTTTTCGGGGGGTTTAAAACCACCTAGAATTTCTTCTTTAAAGCACTTTTTCAAGTAAAATCAAAAATAAGTCCTCATATACTATAGCAATTAATAGTGTCCAAAGTGCATCTGAAGATGTTACTTTGTGTGACATTTGAAGCAAAGAGTCACTCAGGTGTTAAGCTATGGATAGAACAGCACAAGAATCCTCTTGACTAGGGTAATGGGGTCCATGACATGGAGTCCAGCACGACTCTCACTCTGTTATGGACAGATCTTAGCGTTAAATCACATGAACTTCAAAGTATTCATTTATGGAAGAAAGGCAATGATACAGACAAATTAGCAAAATAATGATGTGATATAAATATAAGTAGTCAGAACAAAATGTCTCAAATACATTTAAAACAGTCTAAATCATCTATCTAAAATATTCTGTAAATTAAAAAGAACTAAGTATAGTCAAATGCAAGCCACAGTAACACCTCAAATTTTCAAAATTTAGCTAATCTGCAAACTCATAATAACAGTTTTGAAAACCTTAAAGAAGAAAAATGCATCACCACTATTGTTTAATCCATGTTTCAAAATTTACGCTCTCAAGTAAGAATGCCTTAAATTCCCACTCATATTCTCATTTCTCGTGCTACAACATTGGCATATTGGCTGTGGATTCAAGCCCACTGTATAAGAAAGTAACGGACTTAGTGTTTTAGAGTGCAATGAAGCAGGGGCAATTATAGAACCATTCCATGCATGTGCACATCCATAACTATGCTTATAACCTTCATGGCAATCCAGGAATAGTTAGTATGGACTAAATGATTCCCACAAACCAGGTTATCACCGAGTGAATGTCCAGTTCAAAAACCGGTATCCATACTGATGCTTATTCAAGTTGAAGTGTACGTGGTACGTTTTGTTTAAGATTGCAGACTGCTTTCACAGACGAGGAGAGGAAAGGTATAATCTAAAATAATTAATATGAAGATAAAAGCATTCACATTGTAAAAATAAAAATATTAAGCTACAAAGAAATTTGGATGACCTATGTGGCTCAATATTTGAACGCCTAGAATGTTCCCCATCTTACTCTCTTATTCTAATCACCTGTCATTATCATGTATCAGTCTCCTCAAAGCCTACATATATTAACAACAATCCGCTTATCAGAGATAAATTTCAGTCATTGCCTTCTTAATGCTCAAAAAGTTAAAAGACTTATTTATACTCTGGGCTTTGGTTATCCACATTTCATTTTTCAATTTTTTATTATTATTTTTTTAAAGCTGGTTGTCTTACCCTGTTTCCACATACGTAGTAAAAATTAACAATGTGTATGATAGCAAGTATCAAGCAAAATTATATGAATTAAATTAAAAAATGTTTTAATTTTTTAATCCTCTACTGGAAGAGGATCTTTTACTGCCTTGGAGAGGAGAAAAACGTATTTTCTAATTAAATTTCTCGACTTGTGCGACTAAAACAACTGAGGAGCTATTTCACAGGGGAGGAAATTACAAACACATTCTTGACAAAAGTGAGAAATTTCAACAAAAACATTTTACTCCTTGATCTAGTATGTTGACATGTAGATTAGGTAAATATTTACATCAATTATGTTAACCTTATTTTTACATTATTATCTATTTCATTTCACTCTCTAGTGTGTCCTGATTATGGATTTCCAGAACAATATGGATTTTAGCCTATTAGTTTATGTTCAATCTCATTTAAGTATTTCCTATTTGATTTAAATGCCTTTCTGCAGAAGCAACATAAACGTCTTAAGTCTATAGTCTTTGATACCCCAGGCTGCTTTACACTACTGCTATTTTGAGAACTCTCTGGTTTAAATCAATAATAATGAAACTCCTTTGCATTTAAAGAACATTTGTTCAATCACAAAAGATGTATTTTAAGGTGAGAAGTTTTGTTTTCTAATTTTATGCAGAAAGATTATTTTTCTAGCACAAATTACTCATCCCAGATAATCATTTAAAGTTTTAGGCAAAGTGAATTAGAGAAAGAAACAATTATCCAGATGAGTAATTCTTTTATTGTTTTAGCAAATATTCATGATTGCAAATAAGGTTGTGGGGTTAAGATAAGCACACATGAACAGTTTAGAATCTGAAAGGAAGAAGGGACCATCTTTATTGTTCGCCTCCAGTGGTCAGGTAGGCAATGCAATCTCATTTAATTTTGCCACAGTGGACTATGTGTAGTAGGTGGTCTCTGTTTTTCACTCACAGGAATCACGATTCAGAGAAGGCAAGAAGTTACACAGAGTCACAAAGATGCCAAATGGGGAGACTGAGATTAGAAGTCAGGCCTGTACCATTTCAGAGCTGATAGCTTTTCCATAAACACCCATCTACACCCACATCCACACACACACAGACACACACACACACACACACACACACACACATACACACAACTAATCTTGAGTCTGACACTCCTTTGAGTCAGATATATTAAAATCTCTTTCAAAGACAAAATACAATAAAATGATGAATAAAATAAACAAAAATAATGTCAAATATGCAACCAGAGTAATAAGGAAAGAAGAAAAATGTCTCAGTTCTCAGAAATGATGACAAAGTATAAAGATTCACAGGTAAGGACTCAAAGACAACACTCAGGGCCACTACCTCAAGGACCCAGGCAGGAGAGGAGAGGCACTGTTACCTGCACAGAAAACCCTCTTAGTGTGTCAGTATGCAAAACCATTCCTATCACCCAAAGGATTACAGTAAAAAACTTGCTGATCTTGAACGCAGATCTGGATGAAAGAATTAAAAACCAGTTCTCCCAAGATTTTGTGAATTGGTCCACAGGTGAGTTTGTGATGAGTTGTCTCTACCTGTATGACCTCATATCTCCAACTGAGAATTTATTTTAAAGAATATTTGGGTTGCTAATACCCTCTTGCACCTGGAAGAAGTGAATGTAAATTCTGTCTTCATAATACATTATAGAGTCAAACTAAGGGATACTCACAGATCGCCAAGGACCATGAGCTCACAGTGAGAAATCCCAGGGGGAAATTGAACACAGTGAGTGTATCAGCAGCAGAACCAAGAACAGATAAAAGAGTCAGATCTATAAAGTCTGTAGATCTTGCATTTGCAGATGCAGCATACAAATAGTATTGTCTAACAAGATTAATATTAATAGAAAAGAGACATCAAATGTATGCTCGTGATGTAAAATACTATGAGGCAAATATAAAATAGGACAGAATAGAACTTCCAGAAGTGATAAACATAATAGCCAGAATCAGAAATTCAGTGAATAGTTTAAATAATAGATTCAGTTTAAACTATTAAGTTTCTGATTCAGGATATTATGTTTTTAGCTGAAGAGAGAGATATTGAACTGAAGGGAAGACAGGAGGAGTTGCCTATAGCAGTCCACAGAGGGCAGACAAGTGTAAAATATGAGAAAAGGTAAGAAAATGGAGAATCCAGGGAACTGATCTAGCATCCATCCAAATGTGACTGGAGAAAAGAATACAGAGAATAGAGAGCAGGCTTTTCAAAGACAATGGCTAAAAAAATTCTTCAGAATTGAAAAAATACAAAAATGTTTATATGCCAGTCTTATGACTCCCAAAGAAAATAAATCTTCAGATAGATACATCAGAGTGACACAGTAGATTACCATGGGGTGTGAGCCGGCATGGATTTGGAAATCTTCAACACTCAGAGAGAGGACACAGCTCTTCTACAATGAAAATGTAGATAGATGGCAGGCTTTCTCAAACACCGAAACTCAATATGAGAACTAAGGGATCAAAATATAACAAAATTACATCAACCTGTCAACCTTTATTAAGGAAGAAGAAAAAAACACAAACACTGTTAAATTAAACTAGCAATGTCTATCAATCAGTCATCTGTCTATATCTGTCATCCTTCCATGCATCTGTGTATGTATATATCTATCATCGATCTCTAAACCTATAATCTATTACTTTCTTTTTATCATCTATTTATGTAATTGATATAGCTACTAATATATCTCCATATATATATATATATATATGTACACACACACATATATACATACACATGCACATACACGTGTATATATATATATATATATATATATATGTACGTATACACATTTATATAGCTTAAGGACAGATTTATATGTAGTAAACAGATAAAGACACTTAAGGGATTATAAACACAAAGTGTGCACGAGTCTCTCTTTGTAGTGGTGGGGAGCAATGGCAAGAGGGTCTCTGAGGGCCTTGGAGTTGTAGGTAACAAAGTATTTCTTAAGCTGGTGATGGGCACATGACTGATCACATCCCTTGTGAACTTTAAACTCAAATTTCATGTTATGAAATGTATTTATATACATATAACATGTTTTTTGTAAGTATGACAAATCTGTAAAATCACACATGTGAGCAATATAACTAATAAGCCAGCTATCATTGTTTTAATTAACCAGGAATCATTGCTTTACGCAGCTGATTTTAGTTTCCATCTTGATATTGGTCTATGACAAAATTGCATTTGTTCTAAATGTTCTAAGCTTTTTTGGTCTCAGTTTCACTTTTATTTTATTCTGGTCTACAACTTGATTTTGCTACTTAAATTCCTCCCTTCACTGACAGCACCACAACCCACCAATACACTTTGCACCCATCTCACATCCTTCCCAACTGTATCCTGCAAGCAACATGTCCCAAGACCAAATAATCCTTGATTATGGCTTGCTCTTTCATGGGTTAGTAATTGGTAATTTTGTATACACTTTTTGTCTGCTTAGAATGCTGGCTACTTACACATGTCTTGCAAAATTACAAATCTCTTGAAAAGTTCTGCCTGCAATTTAAGAGGGGGGACCTTAATCACATCCTCTGGAAAGCAGTTCCTAACCTAGACCTCTGTCCTCCATGTATCACCACGTCCAAACACACCCACATTGCATCATGTGTCATGTTAATTAACATACTATTTTTGAGCTCCTCACATGTGCCAGAGACTGTGTTCTGTTTTACTTGCATTCACTTTTTAATCTTCACAATTGCCCAGTGAGATAAATACTATTATATTAATTTAGAAGTGAAAAACATAATACTCAGATTCAGAAATCCCGTCATTTAAATAACAGACTAAATCTATCAAAGAAAGAGTGTGGACTGAAAGAAAGATGAGAGGAGTTACTTTTAGTGCCCCATAGAAAGACATATAGGTGCAAAATATGAGAAAAAGTAAGCATTAAAAAGTTGTCAATAAATTTGCTTTATATGTATAAAGAAAATCTCATATTAAAATTATTTTAAAGATAAAATAAACAAGATGCATGATAACAAGTGGCTTTAACAATGCTAGGTTTAATAAAATATGTTAAGATAAATATCCTTAATGTGCATCTTACACTTAACAATGGATTTCACAAAAATAGTTGTAAGAATCATTACACAAGGTGTGTATATACATCTATCAAGTCATCATATTGTAAATCTTGAATATATATATATATATATATTCTTTGTCAGTTCAATATTTTTAAATAAAAGAAGAATGCAATCTCATTAAAATCAGCAAATAACATCGGCATATAATTATTTTTAAAAGTAAACAATGTGTATTTTGTGCACGTGTGTGTATACAGACTCTTATCTCCGTTTTGATAGATTTCAGTGAGTAACTCTGTGATGTGGGACAAAGAAAAAACGACCTTCCTATCTAAGCCTGCACACAACATCCCTCCCAGATGATCTATTAAGAATCTATCCCCAAAAAAAAAAAAAAAAAAAAAAAAAAAAAAAAAAAAAAGAATCTATCCCCAATAAGTACACTAGCTTAGATACTTTCTCTCTCCAGATCACGTGGTTACAGATAATGAACCTCAAAAAGTCAGATCCTACATGATGTCACACCCTTGTGGAAGCCAGTACAAATTCCAAGGTTAAAAGTAGAAATTAGTTCTCTTAATGTTATGTTCCGGAAATTGTGGTTTCACTCATGGGATTGCTAATTGTATGTTTTATCCCACAAGAAACTGAAAGAAGTTGTTTTGTTGAATTTAAAGTCTAATGGTGCCCATTAGACTGAGGTACTGATTGTACTGATGCTGTTTATCTGATACTTCTGCCATATTTGGAATTTAAGCTCCATAATATTTCACGGTTTTCCTACCTTTTACTATCAACACCTTTGAAACTGATGTCTCTATGAGGAAATAGATAGCCATATTGTATTGATTTTGCCCCCATTTGCCTTTTAAAAACATTTTGTCAATATTTGAAATTAGCACAGGCTAAATTTAATTTTTCATCAGGGCACACTGAAGGGTATACTTTCATGAGAACAGCCACAGATATGTCTGTCTTAGAGTGATCAATCATTTAGAAGGATGACAGGAAGTGAATGCTGGATTTCTGATCACCAGGGGAAGATGATCCCTTTCTTGTCTGTTAACTGAAGCTTTAACACATCTGACAACTGCCATGCATCATTCTGATCAACAGTCACTCTACTATCTACATCTAAAGATCTTGAATAATTGCTGCCTACGTTTTGTTACTATTTTAAAATGATCACAGATGAAACAGGTTTTATCTCATATGAACTCAATGCTAAAACTTCAACTGTAGAATCTGAATAAATCACAGAATGTTCTTCAAAGGTAGCTAATAGAATGCACTTGGAGAAAGCACTACTCTGCTGACAGAAGTCACAGTAAATGCATTGCATATTTCAGTTTTAACTCTCTAGCTGTCTCTTGTAGGTGAAAATGTTGACACACTTTTCTAAATGATCAATATTTTATAGGACTTTCTGTATGTAACTAGAATTAGAATCAGATGTGCTAAATATGTCAGAGTGCTTTTTCTCTGTACCACCTCCTCAAGCCTCTCAGATGCTATCTGAGTTCTATTATAAACTCCCAGACCTACTAATCAGGAAATGGTGAGCAGTTTTAAGCCCCATATGATGGGTGTTATTGTTAAGTCACCTTCATTATGAACTCACCCTGATAAAGCCCTGGAGCTCAGCTACAAGTTCATCAGGCTGTGGTGTTCTGACACTGACCCTGAAACTATTAGCTGTCCACATGATTTCCTCTCCCTAACTCCAGAGGTTTTGTGAAGCAAAGCCGTTTCTCAGGGGTGCCTTCACTATCCAAATCCTGTATCCTGCCATCTCACAGAGGCTACCCTTATATATTTACCATGAATCCTCAATTCTGGTTACAGCAACTGAGCTAGACCCTAAAATATGTCCAGGAATTCAGAGCAAGTAGCTAAGAGGATCACTTGGCATGACACCAGGGTTTTGGCCTATTTGCCAATCCTTGATTTTCAGATATCAACATTTTGTCTGACTAGAGATTCTCCAAATGCTCACTTCTGTGCCCCCTCCCTCAGAGTGAGCCTTTTACCTGGGCTCACATCCCAGTGTTTATCCTCCATGGTCAGTAGGTCAATGTTGGGGCTGATGGCACTGTCTCTTGCCTTTGGTGCAGATATTCAGACACTGTCAGGCCTGACACTAACTCCCTATCCCAGACCTTGTCCCACTGCCACTCCTGAATCCCAGTCCACAAAGGCTTTTGGAACCACTTTTCCACTATTATAACAATGAGAGAAATGTAGCATAATTGACTCCTTGGTGCTTCTAACCTCACAAGCTAACTGCCTTTAAAAAGGCCCATTTCTCTGCATAGGCCAAGATAACTATGGGAGGAATTTACTTGATAATTTAATGGAAAATTTTAGTTTATAGTTTAATTAAAGCAAGGATGATAAAAATCCTTTCCCAGTGTTAACCTTTTCCCTATTTGGGGACTGAAACTGCCTTTGTAAAACTAATGAAAGGCCACAAGATTGTAATTATGCCAGGGACCTGAATTCTGCTAAGATATAGGCATAAATGACACCTAGACATTGTTTCCTAGATTGCTTTTTATAATTGCTTACTGCTCAGTGTTCACATAGCCAGTGGTCCAAAGATTTGTAACACCCCCAGTTACCCTCTGGGTAACATCACTATTGTGAAACCTCAGCCTGATCTTTGAGATATTTTTCAGACTTTGCATTCTAGTAGACCAGCTAATGCCACCCAGACCAGCGACTCCACCAGGATTAACTAAGTGCCTGAAGACAGTTTTGGCAGCCGTGTGATTTAGGCCTGATACAACCAGTCAGTAGAACACATTCCCTAGATGCCTGCCCACCAAACTATCCTTAGAACCTTAGTCTTCAAATTTCCAGGCAGACAGATTTGAGAAACATCTTCTGTCCTCTTTGCTTTGCTGCCTTGTCAGTGTTAAGCTCTTTCTTTACTGCTGTACCAGTTGTCTCATTGTATTGGCATTTTTCTGTGCAGTGTGCAAGAAGAAATGGACTGAATTGTAACATTTTCAGCCTGAGCAAGACAGGTAAAAAGTGTCAGACAAAGACCGTTCTAGAAGCAGCCTCCAGCTAATGTAATAGGTATGAAAATATAAAAAACAGCTTCCTCTCTATTGTGCGGTTGTAGAAAAAAAAACTATGACAGTATATAATCCTCAGGATTTTTCAGCAGAGTGGAGCTTTCTTTCCCCTGCTTATGAGTAAACTGCGTGATAGCCATCTTATTCTCAGTCTCCTGACCCTGACTGTCCCATTTTCCACTCAGGCCTTCAGAGCATTGCTTCTAGATAACAAAACAGCATCCTTGCCTGGGGTTTTTCAGAAAAAACATCTGCCTTTTCTTGGAGCATTCTTTTAACCTTTGCACTCACTGAAGCAGATTGAGATTTAGCACTCTTTTTGTTGTGATACTCACATATGACTTTCTGCTCTCCAAAGTTGGATGATTATCTCTGCCCTAATTTCTTACTGTATTAAACTCATCTCGTAGTTAGGTGTTAAGTGGAGTGACCCCTATCCAGAGAGCACATGGACTACATATTATGACAATACAACACAAACAATGCACTGTAGAGGGTCAAGTTTAGAGAGGGTCTTTTTTCTTTTCTTTTTTTTTTTTTTTTTTTTTTGAGATGGAGTTTCGCTCTTGTTACCCAGGCTGGAGTGCAATGGCATGATCTCGGCTCACCGCAACCTCTGCCTCCTGGGTTCAGGCAATTCTCCTGCCTCAGCCTCCTGAGTAGCTGGGATTACAGGTATGTGCCACCATGCCCAGCTAATTTTTTTGTATTTTTAGTAGAGACGGGGTTTCACCATGTTGACCAGGATGGTCTCGATCTCTTGACCTCGTGATCCACCCGCCTTGGCCCCCCAAAGTGCTGGGATTACAGGCTTGAGCCACCGCACCCGGCCCAAGAGGGTCTTTTTTAATACAAAGGTGTCTGAGGGCCTTTACCCAAGGGAGGTTTTAAAAAACAGACAAAGGGAGTTTTCACAGAGAAAATCTGGCAATCTGAAAGTAGAGTGTGCTACATTCTCTATTGTAGATTGCCTTTCCCTAGATGCAGACCTAGAAGATAGAATTCCTTCCTGGGACAGGGGTCCCAGGAAGTACTTTCAGGTAAGGAAAGCAGCTTGTAGCACAGAAGAAAAAAAATTTAAAAAAAACACACATGATCATCTCAATTGATTCAGAGAAAGCATTTGACAAATTTCAATATTTTTCCATGATAAAATTCAACACTGTTTGAATACTCAACCAACTACAAATAGAAGAAAACAACCTCATCATAACAACTGTTGTATATAAAAAATTTGCAGCAAATATCATACTCAAAAGTGAAGGTTTTTCTTTAAGATCTTGAATAAGAAGAAAATGTCTGCTGTTACCATTTCTGTTCAGCATAATATTGTAAATCCTAACCAGAGTAATAAGGCAGGTAAAAGAAATAATAGTCATCCAAATTTGAAATGAATAAGTGAAATTATCTCTAATCACAGGTGACATATTCTTGTACGTAGGAAACTATAAACATTCCACAATAAACCATTAGAACTAATAAATTCAAGCAAAGTAGCAGAATACAAAATCAAAATTTAAAATTCCATGACATTTCTATGCATTGCCAATAAATAATTCAGAAAGGAAATTAAGGAAACAATTTCATAACAATATTATCAAAAATTTTCAAATACTAAGTGTTTAACTTAAGGAGCTGAAAAACTTGTACACTGAAAACAAAACATTGCTAAGAGAACTTAGACTACATGTAAATAAATGGAAAGATGCCATGTTCATCTATCAGAAAGCTTATTATTATTAAGATGTCCATGTTACTATAAGTGACCTACAGATTCAGCACAGTCTTTATCAAAATTGCAATGGTATTTTTTTAACAAATAGAAAAATCCATTCTAATATTTATATGAGATCTTAAGGAGCCCAAATTAGCTGATTTCAAAATTTGCTACAAAGCTACAGTAAAAAAAAAAAAAAAAAAAAAAAAAAGACACAACTGTGTGTTACTGGCATAAAGACAAATATATAGACCAATAAACTAGAATAGAGAGCCCACAGATAAATGTTTATGTATATGGTATATTATTTTGGACTAGATATCCAAATGCTAAAGAATGAAGTTACACCCTTACCTAATGCCATGTACAGAAATTAACTTAAAACATAACCAAATCAACAAGTAATAGCAAAAATTTTAAAACATTAGAAGAAAATATAGGGGCAAAAGATTCATAACATTGAATTTGGCAATTATTTCTTGGAGATGGTAAAAAAGGTACAACCAATAGGTACAACTGAAATAATTGACATTAGATTTTATTAAAATTCAAAACTTTTGTACATTAAAATTACTCTTAATAGAGTAAAAAGGCAACCCACAATGTGGAAGAAATTATGTGCAAATCACATATCTGATAAGGGATTAATATCTAAAATACATTAAACACTTCTGCAACTCAGCATCAAAATAATCCAATTCAAAAATAGACAAAAGGTATGAATAGACATTTATTCAAAGAAGATGTACAGGTCAAAAATAAATATATAAAATGATGCTCTACATTATTAATCAATAGGAGAATGCAAGTGAAAACCACAGTGAGATTCAACCTCACGCTTATTTGGATAGCTATTATCAAAACCACAGAAAACAACAGGCTTGGCATGAATGTGGAGAAAATGGAACCCTTGTATTTTGGTTGTTGAAATGGCAAATGGTACAACTACCATGAAAAAGAGTACGGCAGTTTCTTAAGACATTGAACAAGTAATTATTATTTTATCCAGCAATTTCACTTCTGGGTATATACAGCAAATAATCGAAAGTGATGACTCAAACATATTTGTACACCCATGTTCCTAGAGATATTTTTCAAAGAGCCAAGGTGGAAACAATCTCAATGTCCACTACTGAGTGAGTAAATAAACAAAAGGTGGTATAAATATAGAATAGAATATTATTCAGGCCTTGAAATGAATGAAAATCTGATATATGTTTCAATATGGATGAATCTTGACATGGTAAGTGAAAGAAGCCATCTACAAAAGGTCAGATATTGTATGATTCCACCTACAAGAGTTACCCAGAATAGTTAAATGTAGAGGCAGAAAGCAGAACAGTGGTTACCAGAGGTTAAAAGGAGGAGAGCATATAGAGTTACTATTCAGTGTGTCTAGAGTTTCAGTATGGCATGATAAACATTCTGGCAATGAACGGTTGTGATAGTTACACAACAAAGTGAATGCATGAAATGCTACTGAACTTTAAAAATAATTAAGATGGTACATTTTAGATTATGTATATTTTACCACAATTAAAAAACAAAACTTAACTGACCATATAAGAGTGGGTCTATTTTTGGACTCTTTATAATGTTCCATTGACTCACATTCCTGAATTTATTACAACAGCACACTGTGTTTATTATTAGAATCTTATAGTAAGCTCTGAAATCAGGTAAAATAAACACTCCAACTTTGCTCATTTTATTCAAGATTTTTCTAGTTATTGTAAGTCCTTATATTTCCATGGAAATTTTGGAATCAACTTGTACATATCTACAAAAATATTTTGGGGTTTTGACTGGTTTGGGGTATTTGGCAAGATGTCATAGCTTGTCAATACTTAGCTTTCAATTTATGATCATGTTTTATTTCTCTATTTATTTGTTTATTTCTTTTAATTTCCTTCAGCATAGTTTTATAGTTTTCAGGATATATATCATATATATCTTTTGTTAAATTTGTTTCTAAATGTATTGTCTTTTGGAGGTATCATGGATTGTATTTTTATTTTATTTCTAGTATTGTGGATTGTATTTTATTTTATTTCTAGTGTCATGGATTGTATTTTTATTTTATTTCATTTTATTTCTAAACATAATTAACTTGGGCTATTGTCCTTATTCCCAGCAACCTGGCTAAATATTTGTTTTATTCTAACTTTTGCAGAATTCTTAAGGTATTCTATGCATACATCATGAAATCTGTAAGTAAAGCCATTTTGCCTCTTCCTGCATAATTTTTGTTGTTTATATATTATTTTGACTTACTGTAGGAGCATAGTAAACAGCATTGATTAGTGAGCCAAGGTATTACCCTTGACTTGCTTTTAATCTCAGAGAGAATGTTCAGTGTTAACTCATATATTAATGAGAGGCTTTAGTTAAATGACAGTTGTCAGACTAAGAAAATTCTTGTCTATTCATATTTTGCTGAAAGTATTTTGTAGTGGATGTTGAATTTTGTCAAATGCTTTTTTGCTTGCTCACAATGCCATAAGATGTTTCTCCTTAATACTGTCTTCATTCTTCCCAACACTCTGAGCTTTATTTATACGCACAATTATCTTTAAAAGAGAGAGTAGGTCTATGTGTATCAGCTATTACTGACTGTGAAATTTAAAATCATTAATATTATTTCAATATTGAGGTACTAAATTTTACTGATTTTATTTCTTCCATCCGGCACCAGTGTAATATATTTATTCTAGAGGGTTACATGACTCATGCCACTTCTCTATTATTAAGCAAAGGGAAGGCAGGACAATCCCTTGGGAACAGTTTAATCAGCCTTGACATCCAGGCCCATGATTCAGTATAATTTAAATGGTCTGTGACAAAAGAATAGTTAACAGTCTGCAAAATGTCCATTATCTTTAGTTGGCAAAGGCCTATTGATTTGGGGTTTTGTGTGACTCCCCTAGGGTATTAGTAAGAAGTGATGTGAGAACTGGAGTTCAGCATTATTCACCACCAACTAAACACTCCAAGGTAAAGCTGTTAATAAGGTGCACATTAAATATTCATGCTAAATAGCTACAGATGTTTGGGCAAAGCAGGGAGCAGACTACATACATAGTACTGTCTATCATCTTCTTCTGAGATCACATAAGGCAGCGTTGTTACAAAGATGCCTTTAAGGGTGTTATTACACAATGAATGATAAACTCCAGAACCTGTTTTATGATGATGTCTTTTTGTAGAATAAAATCTAATCTCATGGAAGGATGTCTTCACAGCTATGCTGCCTGGACATGAGTAAGTATAGCACTCATAAGTAAGTTTTGCACTGTAATTTACGGCTCTTTCTGAAGCTAGATTAGCAGCAGCGCAATGTGTCAATGGATTGGAGCATTGCAGAAAAGTATTTGCAAGTGGGCATAATTCCATTAGGGAGCCCCACAGAATCATTCAGTCACTATCCCAGGGGAACATCCTTCAGGCTGAGTTCAGTGACTTCTGTCTAAAGCCTCCTGCTTCACTGATGCTGAAGGATGGCCCCCACCCTGGCACCACTCTCAATAGTTCAACGGCATGCAAGATAAGACCAGGGCAGAGGACATGTACAGTTCTCAAATGTAGAATGATCAGAAAATGTGAGTGTCACTCCCATTATATGATGACAGCTAGGATTCATAGACAACAGGCTGAAGATAGACTCAAAATGTGTGTTCATGAACCCCATGCAAGCCTGTCACACAGGACCACTGCGTACTTAATGATGTAGGCAAAAAATTACAGGCAGAACCATCGACTAGTTGGCTGAAAGAAAAACATATTTAAAATGTTCTGTGAATAAACGTTTTATTAACAAAAAAACAAACACAGAATTTTCAACAGAAGAAAAAGCTACTTACACCAGAATAGAAAGGCTCACCAGACACACATATCACATCCTGTTCCTGGATCATCAAAATATCTTTGGCTAAGTGCAGCCGGACTTTGAAAGGCTCCTGGTTACCATCCTGCAGCAAACAAATTCCTGTCTTTGTCTTCAGATTAAAAAGAGAGAGAGAGAGAGAGAGAGAGAGAGAGAGAGAGAGAGAGAGAGAAATATATACTTAGTTTACATGTTATAATTTTGTGGCCAGTTTACAGCAAAGCATGGTGAATAGCATTTAAGAGGTAGTGAAAGCACACTCTGATGAGCCTGAAATTGAATATTGAATGTGGCTACAAGGTGATCTCTCAGATAATCAAAACTATGTCACAAAATTCACACAAAGATGTGTGGGGTAAGGATTATAGAACATGTACTACATTTTTAAAATAATGAGAGTTTTGCTTAATAATTGTAATATAAAAATTTAAATGTAATAGTTTTGTTGAGATATAATTCAAATTCCTTACAATTCAACCCTTTAAAATGTACAATTCATGTTTTTTAAATATAATCAGTGGTGTGCAACAATCACTGCAATCCATTTTAGAACATTTCCATCACTTGAAAAAGAAGGCACACATTCCCATTTCTCCATTTCCCCTCCCACTGCCCCAGCCTACTCTAAACTCCACTACATCCGCATTGCTAGTTACAAGCAAATGTATGCATGCATGCATATACACATGCACAGACATGCATGAAAACAAAATGCATGAACACAAACACACACACACACACACACACACACAGAGTTTATACCTAGAAGGAAATAAGGGTAACAAGATGAAGTAAACTACCCAAATTAACACATCTAGTTAAAAACAGAGGAGTCTAGTTTAATTTTTTATTTATTTTATTTTTTATTTATTTATTTGTTTATTTTTTAGATATGGGGTTTCAGCATGATGGCCAGGCTGGTCTTGAACTCCTGACCTCAGGTGATCCACTCACCTCGGCCTCCCAAAGTGCTAGGATTACAGGCATGAGCCACCGTGCCCAGCCAGGAGTCTAGTTTAAGACACACATATATATATATATATATATATATATATATATATATATTTTTTTTTTTTTTTTTTTTTTTTTTTTTTTTTTTTGAGACAGAGTCTCATTCCATCGCCAGGCGCCAGGCTGGAGTGCTGTGGCGCGATCTCGGCTCATTGCAACCTCCGCCTCCCGGGTTCAAGCAATTCACCTGCCTCAGCCTCCTGGGTAGCTGGGACTACAGGTGCAGGCCACCATGCCCAGCTAATTTTTTTGTACTTTGAGACCCAAGATTTTTGATGCCTAATCCAATGTGTTGACTTTACATACTTTGAGGAATTGTGAAAATACACTAAAGATTTCTGAACTTACACTATGTAGCTTTGAGCCAGCACCTTAGTAATCACCAAAGAAGTCGATAAATCTTGTCAGTTATCCAGAATATGCATATTAATCCCATTAATATAAATATTCTCCCTAGCAAGTGCACTTAACATCTCCATTTGTCACAGACACAAAAGGTAATTCCTGTGAGATAGAAGAAAATCTTTAGCTCTTATTCTGCACCAAAAAGTCCGCAGGAATAATGACCACTTGGAAATGACATTTTCATTTAATAATTATCAAGTCACTATTAACATAGTGGGAAAATGCATAGGAATACATATTTATCCTCAGTTAATATTTTTTAATTTTTAAAAATTAGCACATAGTAATTGTATGTATTCATGGTAAACAATGTGATGCTTTGATGCATGGATATTTTGTGTAATTATCATGATAATTAGCATATACATCACTTTAACATTAATAATGTATGTGTTGTGAGAACACTCAAAACCCTCTCTTCTAGCTATTTGTGATATACAATCCATTACTGTTAGCTGTGGTCATCCCACTGTGCTCTAGAGTAACAGAGCGTATTCCTCCCATCTAACTGTAACACTGTGCCTGTTGACCAACCTCTCCCCATCTCTGACCCTTCCATGTGCCCCACTGTGTGGTAAGCACCATTCCACTCTCAACTCCAACATCACTCAGTATCAGGAAAATGCAATACAAAACCACAATGTGATACCACCTCACCCAAGTTAGAATGGTGACTAACAAAAAGACAAAAAATAACAGATGCTGGTGAAGATGAGAAGAAAAGCTAACTCTTATCACTGTTAGTGGAAAGAAGTATATCCTTTACAGAAAGCAGTATGAAGTTTCCTTAAAAATTAAAAACGGATCCAGCAATTCCATTACTGGGCCTATATCCAAAGGAACTGAAATCAGTATGTCAAAGGGACATCTGTCAAAGGGACATCCCATGTTTATTGTAGCACTATTCACAACAGCCAAGATATGAAATCAACCTAAATGCCCATCAACACAGGAATGGATAAAGAAAATGTGGTACTTATACACAAGGGAGCACTATTCAGCCACAAAAAAGAATGAAATTCTGTCATTTGCAACAACATAGATAAGGTTAGAGGACATTTTGCAAAGTGAAAATTGCCAGGCACAGAAAGACAAATATCATGTTATATTACTTATACTGTATGTGAAATCTAAATATCATATTATATTACTTATACTGTATGTGAAGTCTATCCTTAAATTTAAAGAGCACATTATCCCAGGCAAATAATACTAAATTTTTTCTTGGAATTTCCATGGCTATTGCTGGGAGTCCGATCCCATATTACAGAGTAATATTGATGGGAATATATTTATATACACTGCAGCCTCCAAAGATAACTCTTTCTCTAAACTGCCTTTGTTCCCACGTGCTGATGCATATTAATCTGTCCTCTATCACATACACTCTTATATTAGTCAAGAATTATTTTGTAGAAGTTATCCAGTGTTTTCAGGAAAAACAGAAGCTTTTTCATGAGCAAGTACAGCATTTTTTCTTCATCGATGGCGCTAGCACACAAGCTCATGAAACCAGGGTGACTAATCCGGACAATATTTCAAGTGGATAGATCTCAAGGAAAAAAAAATCTTTTAGCACAAGCAGATTATACTTTCCCTAATATAGAACATAATTTTTCTATGTTTTTACACAAGGTCACTCATGCTTACAATGGGATATTGGAGAAAGACCAATGTGGAGTCATTCTGAGTGATAAAGCTACTCTGAGGAGTGGAAATATGAAATAATACATCAAAGCCAAGTAATCATAAGTGAGCACATTTGCTGATTTTCAGTACAGCACATGCCAGGACATCTTTCCCCCAGAAGTGTAACGAAACAGCTGGTAATGACAAATAATGCTCTGTTTGAACTTCAGGATGAGAGGAGAGTTTTCCCGGAAAGCCCAGAAATATACTTTTGGTACACATCAAAGAGATGCTAAGGATCATCAGAGAAAGTTTGAGGAACTGAAAGAAAGCTATGAGAGTGTTCCCATTTAATTTCTGTATGGCCAAAGCTAACATTCACTCAAATAATATGTAAAATCTTCACAAATTATTAGATACTTCTCTGGAACTCAGAATATGGCCTTTGAGTTTGCTCTTGGATCCTGAACGAACAACAGTTGCCGAAAATAAAGAATGATTAGGATTTTTGTTAGAATAAAACACAGAATTATACACACACACATGCACACTCACATATGCACATTCCAATAAATAGCTGCTGGAAAAAAACAGCACACAAAGACCTAAAATAGGTTAAAATACATTTCTGAGGGCTAGAGATGTTACATATGTTCTAACATGGAAATTCAGCTGGTGCACATGAAAATACATTTAAAATCCCACACATTCATTAATTTTGCAGTTATTGTGCAGCATTAACAGGCAATCAGAGAAGAATTAGACAACAGTTCCTGACCTCATAGTATTCGTACTTATTTCACTTTTTTCTTGAGAAGGAGTTTTGCTCTCGTTGCCCAGGCTGGAGTGCAGTGGAGCAATCTTGGCTCACTGCAACCTCTGCCTCCCTGACTCCGGCAATTCTCCTTCCTTAGCCTCCTGAGTAGATGGGATTACAGGTGCCCGCCAACACACCTGGCTAATTTTTTTGCATTTTTAGTAAGAGATGGGGTTTCACCACCATGCTGGCCAGGCTGGTTTTGAACTCCTGACCTCAGGTGACCCACCCGCCTCGGCCTTCCAAAGCGCTAAAATGATAGCCATCAGCCACCGCAACTGGCCTCATATTTATTTTGAAAGTATATGTATAAATAAAACACATCTGATGTGGGAGCAACATGGGAAGGGGAATGGAATATTCTTGAGGGAAGGCAGTTTATGGAGAATAGGAAAGGTGTGGTTTGCCTTGAAAAAATAAATTGAGGAAACCATAATTCGAGGAGCAAATGTCATTTTGATCAAGAGGGAACGCGTAAGTAAAGATACAGAAGTGTGAAAATGCCTGCCACGCGATGGTGCAGGAGAAAGGAGGCGCGCTCGCCGCTGAGCCGCTGTGGCCCAGCAGGGGGCGCTGCCGCACAGATGTCTGGAGGAGAGCAGGTGGCAGGGCGGCGCCTCGGGGGATGGAGATTTACCTGTGGACGTCACAGATGCATGGGGCAAGGATATAACATGTTCACTGCCGTGTGTTCTGCATGTAAGAGACTATTGTTGACAGAAACGGACACTGAGTCAGGAAGCTGGGGACCGGTACACAGGCGCATTCAAGTCAGAGCTTTTCTGGGAGATGCAAGAAGATGGATAAACTCCATTTCAGGGCACTGTCTTGATGAGCATCATCATTGTTGGACTAAAATCCTCACTCATGAAATGTGGTCATATATTTCATTTGTTTGTTGTTTGGTAATATCTTTTACGTAGTGCTCGCTGTGTGACAAGCAATATTAATTTGTTTTTCTCCCTTAGCAAAACTTAATGCAACTATCTGCCTTTACAGGTTAGACAAGTGCAGAGGGTCCTGAAAGAAACAAAGGCTAGGAGGCAACCCAGGCAGCTGGGCTCTTCACCACTGGCCCTGCTTTCTCTCATACCAGATTATTTAAGAATGCCGCCGGGCGCGGTGGCTCACGCCTGTAATGCCAGCACTTTGGGAGGCCGAGGCAGGTGGATCGCGACGTCAAGAGATCAAGACCATCCTGGTCAACATGGTGAAACCCCGGCTCTACTAAACATACAAAAAATTAGCTGGGCATGGTGGTGAGTGCCTGTAATCCCAGCTACTCAGGAGGCTGAGGCAGGAGAATTGCCTGAACCCAGGAGGCGGAGGTTGCGGTGAGCCGAGATTGTGCCATTGCACTCCAGCCTGGGTAACGAGAGCAAAACTCCGTCTCAAAAAAAAAAAAAAAAAAAAAAAAAAAGAATGCCACGTCCAGTTGTCCTGTATACAATGACACGGCTATTGGCATTTTTCACTGGAGAGTATTATGGTTATCCAGAATCTCCTAATGGGGTATGGATAATTTCGAAAAGAACAATGTCATCTTGAATGAGCTACTCTTCATGTATTGAAGGAATTACCACGAGAGAGAAAAAGAAGTAAGAGACTACTCTGGAACTTACAGATGATCTTCCCCAAAGACCTGCTACTAACAGGCTATCTGATATAGGAAGAAATTTGATCTCCACTCCTTCCTGGAGTGTTTTAAGAGCTACAATTGGGAGACTAAACCATGGGAACAGCTGCTGGTTGACACAGCAAACCTAAAACAGCTCCACCTCCAAAGTCTTTACGGATCCGTGGACCCAAATTGTTTAGATATGGAAAATGACCTACATAATTATTGGTCTCAAATTTTAATATAAACTGAAGACATGCACGCATCTTCTTTTTTTTTTTTATTAATGTAACATTGTTTGTCTCCAAACTTCGTTGACCTTGCATACCATTGCACATAAATAAAGGATTGTGGGTAGATTGCTATCTATCCATCTGACAAAGGGCTAATATCCAGAATCTACAAAGAACTTAAATAAATTTACAAGAAAAAATCAAATAACCCCATCAAAAAGTGGGTGAAGGATATGAACAGACACTTTTCAAAAGAAGACATTTATGCAATGAACAAACATATGAAAAAAAACTCATCATCACTGATTTTTAGAGAAATGCAAATCAAAACCACATTGAGATACCATCTCACACCAGTTAGAATGATAATCATTAAAATATCTGGAGACAACAGATGCTGGAAAGGATGTGGAGAAATAGGAATGCTTTGACACAGTTTGTGGCAGTGCAAATTAGTTCAACCATTGTGGAAGACAGTGTGGGGATTCCTCAACAACCTAGAAATAGAAATACTATTTGACTCAGCAATGCCATTACTGGGTATATACCCAAAGGATTATAAATCATTCTATTATAAAGACACATGCACACATATGTTCATTGCAGCACTGTTTACAATAGTAAAGACTTAGAACCAACCCAAATGCCCATCAGTGATGACTGGATAAAGAAAATGTGGCACATATATACCATGGAGTACTATGCAGCCATAAGAAATGAAGAGTTCACGTCCTTTGCAGGGACATGGCTGAAGCTGGAAACCATCAGTCTCAGCAAACTGACACAAGAACAGAAAACCAACATCGCATGTTCTCACTCATAAGTGAGTGTCGAACAACGAGAACACACGGACATAGGGAGGGGAATATCACACACTGGGAACTGCTGGATTGTGGGAGAGCTAAGGAAGGTATAGCGGGGCTGGGGGTTAGAGAGGAGAAATACCTAATGTGGACGATGGGGGGATGGAGGCAGCAAAGCACCATGGCACGTGTATGCTTATGTCACAGTCCTGCACGATCTGCACATGTACCTCAGAATAAACTATAATAAAATAAATAAATAAAGGAATGTGTGTAATATAGATACTGTTTTAACTTATTTTGTACTTTATAAAATATACAAAAAACATAATTTTAAAGGAATAAATTATTTTAAAATTGTATGTCAAAAGTGTTCTACTCTGCCTGACGGATGATTCTACATGGTACCTGGATTTTACAAAATCCACGTTGGAGACTATCTGATTAAGGGAATTATCAAAAACCAATATTTCTTAACTGCCAAAAGGCAACACATTTAAATTACGAATTAGCTTTGCTTTCTACAAATCAAGAAAATATTTAGGAATTTGTATGGGTTTACTCTTTAAACAAATCTCACGTTTAACTTATCTCACATTTAAATTTATTAAGAATTTGTACTTTCTTAAACATAGGACTTAGGTTGGATCTTTATAAAAGCAGAATATTATTCATTTTCTACTTAGAAGTTAAGGCCCTTTTAATTCATGTTCTAGTCTTTCAAAGAGTACAAAATGTATTTTAATGAAACACTAAAATCTATGCTCTTTTAATTTTGAAACATACTCACAATATCAGATGTAAGAAACTACAAAAAAGTAGGCAGAAACCTTAATGAGAAATGCAAATTTGCTTGCAACTATCTGCAGTATTTCCATGTTTCAAATGCCAAATAGAATTTAATTTGTTTTATAAAGCTGTAGTTTGAAGTAGCGTGATTTCTTACACTGTACTGCATTGCAGCAGTAGTACGCTAAATGTTCTTTTAGGCGAAGATGCTTCAAATTGCATCTTAGCATTTATATTCTCATTCCTGGATTACTTTTACTCATGGCCTTTTCCTTAACCAAACTCCAGCCATTGCTCACGTTTCAGCGCCAGACTCCCTTCTCTTTGAAGCCTTCTGAGATCACTCTATTCAATGATGAGTCCTCACTTTCCTGAACATATGGATTCCATTAAGTAAATATTCACCCCCAAAATTACTCGTTATTATCTTTTGATATCACATATGGGGACTTCAGCAATATTTAGCTTTATATCACATGAGTGATTTAATTTACTCTTGTATATTGTTATCTCAATAACAGATTGTCACTCTTTTCATTACTAAGAATTACTCATTTACAACAACTAGTATAATAATCTCTTCATAGCAAGATTTCCTTTGCTACTTGTTGATTGGATCAAAGTCATAGATTATATTTCAGCCCGTGAAAGACTAAATGGCATCAGATGTGTATGAATTATTAAATTATTAAATATATGTAATAAATATGAATGTTTATAATCAACACAAAGTTATGGGTCATATATTAAGGAATGTAGATGTGAAATTGAAATATGAGAAAAAGCTAGACTGTCTCTGCTGTTAAAACGTATCATCAAAATAAAACTATGTGTTCAAATAAGCCAGTATTATTTCTTCAGTCTAGTAATTATGTTTACCTGTATATATACTTTCCTTCCAAGTTACATATTTTGTATTTTGTCCCAGTTGTATTTTCCGAAAATTTCCACCATCATATTTGCTTCTTCCTAGACTTCTAAATCCCAATTCCTTAAAATCATTGCAAATTTTTTTTAAGAGCAGATACTTCTTAAACGATGAACAAAGCCTTAAAAAGGATCTCTATTAGATACTTAAGGCGCTTTCAAATGGAAATTATCTAGACATGCTTCTTCTATTACTTTATAAAGAGGAGACTTCCTGGCATCCACATGGTAATGGAAATAATCTACCTTGATCTCTCTGATGGCCATGGATATCAGGTTTTCATCTTTATTCCTTAGCAGCAGTCAATAGAATACAAGTTTTCTTTGATAAGCCTTTTATAAGCAGATAGAAAGGGTCTCCAGAGACTATAGGCATTTAAGCAACTTGAGTGACCAGTGTGTGTGTGTGTGTGTGTGTGTGTGTGTGTGTGTGTGTTTATTGTACTTTAAGTTCTGGGGTACATGTGCAGGTCTTGCAGGACCAGTGTGTTTTATGCCCCACTGCCTTGCAGCCTTTTTTTTTTTTTTTTTTGTTTCCCAAGCTCTCTGTGGTAAGCAGTGACTAGTCAGTTGGAATCAGCAACTGACACACCCAGGCACACCCAGGCAACTTACAAATGAATTGCTATGGGCTTTCCTCATCACCATGCTAACGTCTCCACTCTGGGAGGAGCTACAGCTTCATAACCTGCAGCCTGTGTGCTGGTGTCATCACATCCTAAGTCTGCACAACTGAATCCCCACCTCTGCATGAAGTCATGCACACTCTGCCCTCTCCGTTGCCACATAGAACCCTCCTGTCACCTTCTCTCTGGGAGACACTGCTTCAAAGAATACCACAGGTGCTCTAGTTCCTTGTAACAGGTAATAAAACTATTGATCAAAACCTGCATTCTCCTGGAGAGTCATTTGGTACTTGCCAGATAAATAAACCCTGTCTTTTTGGGGGGCGAGTAACACTTTGACTATGATATCATTTCCAGCAATGTAGTATCTAGTATGTAAAACGAAATTTAAACTTAGAATCAGGAGTTCCAAATTACATGATGGCTCTATTTTTAAGTAAGTAACTAGTTGGTATTTCACAAAACCTGTCAACTTCCTCTAATGCAAAGTGACAGTTAAGCTAAATGACTTTAATTGTTTTTGTCCTCTTAAGTGTTCTCAGAAGGTAAATTTCAGGTGAGCTCTTTAACTTCTGTTTATCTCCAGAGCAATTTGATCATCATCAGAGCACCTTAGACTTCTGTGTTCCTGCCAGAACTGAGGAACACACATGGATACTGTGGCCCAGGACTTTGAGACATTTTTACTCCCTACTAGAGACAGAGTCTAAAATAGTATAGATTCTGAACAGGTTCCTTACAAAAGAACAAAAAACTACTACCTAAAAAGTAAAGGTAAGACGATCACAGTATTACCATTATAAATGAATCTTCAGAATCTTAACAGATTTGAGAAATATCCCAAATCAATACATCAAAACAATTTTGTTTACAGAAAGGTCTTGTAAATTCCAGCCTCTGAAATCCAAAATAAACCATTTGTTAAAGTAGTATTTGGCCACTGTCCAGTCTCTCTCATGTGAATCTCGTGTGTCCCATATGTATCTCATTCACACAAATATCCACTCGGTTTCAATGAGTACCTTACTACTCAAGACATAAGTTTACATATTAAATAGAAGACTTACTACATCTAAAATTAAGTATGCAATTGAAACCAGAAATGATATAATTGAAATTCTAAATACAAAGCTTCTAGATAATTAATTCTATTTTTAAAAATGTATGAAACAGTAAGTGCCAAGTTAAAAAGATGAATAATGTATACACTCTGACCTTACAGTATTCAGTGTAGCACATGAGAAAGGTTTGTAAACAAAAAACTGCATTGTAATTTGACAAGTGTTAGCATAGACATATGTTTAATATGTTATCATGCTTGAAGTATCAAGAGTAGAAACATAAGAACAGAAATATAAAAGCAATTTATTAGTTTTCTGAAAAACGTTATATTTACATCCTGAACTTTGTATCAACTGTAACAAATATTTTTAAATAGATACGTTTGAAATTGCTTTAGAAGAAAATAAGGAGTTACTTTTCACAAATTCATGCTAGAATTGTAAACACGTGACATTTCACGAAAAAGCAAGTCTTCGCAAGTTTAAGAACTCAAGTTTTCCCCTGGTTTGATTTTAACACTACCAGAGGTAATCCAGTTATGGTTGGTTTTTGTTAGGTTATTTATATACAACAAAAAATGATTTAAAGCTTTTAAACAAATTTAAAACACGTTTAAGCTGCATGTATTAGCATTTTGCCTGAAGAGTAAAAAAACAATGCTTTGAATGTCACGTATTTAGTTCAAAAAAGAAACACAGTGTTTCTCCCTAAGATGGAATGGTTATATTCCCTGGGGGCCCACGTCCATGCGCTGTTGAACTGCACACTTGAACACTTTTTAACATCCTTGAAAGAGTAATGTGTCACTTTAACTCATGCCGAAATATGATGCCAGCTCTGCAGAGAATCTAAATTGCTGTGTACTAAGACTTAAGTCATATGGAATTACTTACATAATATCAGAATCATAAAATCATAGAGTTGTAGGGCTGAAAGGAAGCTTAGGTGTCTTCTCATTGATTGCCATTCATATGAAAAGAATTCTTTCCCACACTGCCACTACCTAAAAAGGGCGGAGTTGATGGAGAGGAGCGGCTCAGTTATATTCAATACGCTCCAGTCTTCCTAAAGAAAGAGTCCACGTCTGAGGCTGTCCATGCCGTTGGGTTTTCTCTCTTTGCAGAAGGAGAACGTCATCTGGAAAGAAAGGAGCCCAGACCGCACTCTCCATCTTCCACCAAAAGCAGTTTCCCCTATGCAAACTGGAGCCACGGTTTCCTGCTCATACTCCGTGTTCCCTGTTTGAAAAGCAGAAAGCTCTGTACTCACCTCCTCACAGGCGGTTCTGAAATCCATGTGCTATGGCACCTCGAAGGATGTCGTCTGAAAAGACACAGAAACGGTAAGCCGTTAGGCACAGCGTGGCGTGCGAGCGGGCACACTAACACAGGGCAGGGGCGCGTGGAGCGGGGCGCGTGGGAAAACCGGGTTTACCACCACCTGGGAGGAACAAGGATAGACTGAAGAGAGGGAAACGGAGAGACGACGAAAAGCCTTAACCCCCAGCTTTTGGGAAGTATAAACATCCTGCCACTGTTGAGCCTGGTGAAGAGTATGCATTTCCCGGCGCCTGTGCACCTGCCGACAGGCGCTCGGACTCCACACACCGTCAGGTCTACCTCTCCTCGCGGGTGATAGCTCATTCCCAACATGCTTTGTGAAACTTGAGTTTGCAACTGGGAAAGAAACTTCAAGAGGCGTAATTAAACGTTGCCTTTAATATGGTTATCTCATTAGAAAAGGTTGACTAATCTTTCTCTTTTTAATTAAAAAGCTACATGCATGAATAATTCTCTCTGGAACTTAAAATTTTATTCACAACCACGTGAGGTAAGGAAGCAAGCTATTTGTCAGAGTGAATAATATTAAGAATAATCAATGTATGAGATAGCTAAAACAGATTTCCTTATGGTCACTATAATACCTGAACGATGAATGTAGATTTAAATACACATAAATTTTTTTGTGTGTGAGATTCTTCTGGAGTGTTTTGTTTTCATTACTTGATACACCTAACGAAACTAACATTTGGCACAGAAATTTGACACCAAAACACTATTAAACAAAGCAATGCAGAGCCAAAATATAATGGCTAAGTAAATGACACGTCAAAGTAAAATGAATGATTATTTCCAAAACAGAAGACTCTATACTGCTCAAAATTACTCCACCTCTCAGCCTTTGGAAAAGTAAACTATAGCATCCTTCTTTGACAATTCTTTTTTAATTATATAAGATTGATGAATGTTTGATCAGGTTAAGTGCAGTAAAACAGTAGGAGTTATCACCGCGCTGTCACTGAACTGATGAATTTTCACTCTTGACTTTGAAAGAATAGAGATTAGCCATCAACAGTAGTAACCAAACACATCATATAATCTATTAAGTATTTCCCCTAGGTAAATCTTGTGAACTGTGGCCTCATTAGTATTAAAGAATTTTTTATTACTATCTTAATTATGCTTCAAAATTGCTCTTAAAGATTTCATTTGAAGAACCTGTAAATATTTTCTTGACTCTAACTCTCATGCAAAATTATTCTTTTACTACCAAAGAAGAAAACTTTTGACATGTATTGATTATATAAAAACAGGAGATGTCTGGAATTAATTTCTTGCCACTAAAAGCCAACCAGGGAAGTAGACGTCACGATATTGAACCATCTAAACATAACCTCATATTTGTTTTATATGCTGAATTTAATTTTAATGCATACATTTAAAATTTTTAATTATTTCATAATATGGAACATTTGAGCATGTGCTGTATCTATATTTTCTACCATTTTAAGCATATCTTCCTTTTTTAAAATTCTAATCTTTTTATTAAAACATCAGGTAATAATATCAGTTGTTTGTTCAGAAAAATAATTAATCTGTAATCACAGAGAATTCCTACATACTGTTAGATAAAATTCATAGGAGTTAACTGATTTAGATTGAGTTCCTACCTTAGGCTCTAACAGACTAAATCAAAATGAAGTTACTCATGCTAAAGCTTCACATCACCAAACTGAAAGCAAGTTGTTTATTTAACTTTCCAAAACATTGGGAGAGGGAAAAATAGCCAAATATCCAAACAGGCCAACTTTAGCTGGCATTAAAAGAAGTCCCCTCTGCTTTAACCCTAAAAAGAAAGTAACTTTGAAATGACTAATCTATGTTTTGGCTTTTATCTTGCTTTCTTCAACCCTTTTCTGCATGTAAATCCCATCTCCATGCTCAGTTGATCAGAACACCTTGTCTAAATGTGTAAAGGAGATGCTGCCCCGACTCAGGAATCACAATAAAAGCCAATCCAATTATTTAGCTACATTTGTTGTAATTTTTTTTTTTTTTTTTTTGAGACGGAGTTTCGCTCTTGTTACCCAGGCTGGAGTGCAATGGCACGATCTCGGCTCACTGCAACCTCCGCCTCCTGGGTTCAGGCAATTCTCCTGCCTCAGCCTCCTGAGTAGCTGGGATTACAGGCACGCGCCACCATGCCCAGTTAATTTTTTTGTATTTTTAGTAGAGACGGGGTTTCACCATGTTGACCAGGGTGGTCTCGATCTCTTGACCTTGTGATCCACCCACCTCGGCCTCCCAAAGTGCTGGGATTACAGCTGTAATTTTTTCTTACAGACAGTTCTCCACTTCCATTTTTCTCTACTGTAACCATCTTCTATTTGTATGTCACACTGGTTACAATTACTGAACCGTTATCGATACATTATTACTATCCAGCGTCTAAACCGCATCCCAGTCCTTCCTAGTGTCTGCCTTCAGTCCTGGGATTGCTTCCAATGCACCTCGTTACATCTAGTCCTCTAGTCTTCCCCGGCTCCTCTCCTCTTGGCTGTGACTGTTTCTCAGACTTTGCTTTTTTGAAAAGACTGGTACTGTTGAGGCATGCTGGTCAGGAATGCATAAGATACCTTTCCAATGAGATTATGCTGATGTTCATTTTAATCATTATAGTGTGGTTATGGGTTTTCATTCCATTCAATCAGGGATACATGCGCACAATCTGACTCAACACTCTGAATGCTTGCTAACCTTTTCCCGCTGACGCCGTGTTCGTCAGCTTTTTCTATGGCAAAGCTCCTATTTTCTCTTCTCTCAACACAGTACTGGTTGGAGAGAGGTTATTACGAGTAGCTCACACCTAAGGAATTGGAGGCTATGCTTCCTGTTCCTAAGGCTGCCCTAGGTAAATAAATTATTTGAGATGACTCTGCATAAGGAGACAGCTCTGTTCTCTGCCATTTATTGATCGAGCCAATCATTTTCTTTAGACCCTGTCTTCTGACAGAGCAGAGAAATAGCTGTGTATGTACTAACCCATGTTAGCATGCACATATCCACAGCCATTTCCATATAGACCAACTTCATCTTTATCAAGGCAAACAAGAGTTATTAGTGATGTTCCACCTCTAATACCAACAGCAGCTGCTAGTCTAGTGTTCTTTCTTTGCTTATCTATGAATTTCTGCTGTACAAGATTGATGAATGCTTGTTTAGGTAAGTGTAGTAGATTAAGATGAGAGGTGTTACCATGTTGTTGCTGATAGATTATTACTACGTGCTTTGAAAGAAAACAGATTGGTCATTTTCAGTAGAAATTGAACATGTCATACAATTGCTCAAATATTTCCACTATGTAAGTTTCCAACAATGAGAAATCTCATTTCCAATAATCAACCATTCTTGTGCTCAGTTGTGCAATCCCAGTGTACATGTACAACCTTAAGAAATGCTAACCCGTTATTGGGAGTGTAAATTAGTTCAACCATTGTGGAAGGAAGTGTGGTGATTCTTCAAGGATCTAGAAATAGAAATACCATTTGACCCAACAATCCCATTACTGGGTATATACTCAAAGGATTATAAATCGTTTTATTATAAAGACACATGCACATGTATGTTCATTGCAGCACTGTTTACAATAGTAAAGTCTTAGAACCAACCGAAATCCCCATCAATGATAGACTGGATAAAGAAAATGTGGCACATATACACCATGGAATACTATGCAGCCAAAAAAAAGGATTAGTTCACGTCCTTTGCAGGGACACGGATGAAGCTGGAAACCATCAGTCTCAGCAAACTGACACAAGAACAGAAAATCCAAACACTGGGTGTTCTCATTCATAAGTGGGTGTTGAACAATGAGAACACATGGACACAGGGAGGGGAACATCACACACTGGGGCCTGTTGGGGGTGGGGGGAACTAGGGGAGGGATAGCAGCAGCGGGTGGGGGATTGGGGAGGGATAACATTAGGAGAAATACGTAATGTAGGTGACGGGGGGATGGAGGCATCAAACCACCATGGCATGTGTATACCTATGTAACAGTCCTGCACGATCTGCCCATGTGCCCCAGGACTTAAAGTATATATAAAAAGAAAGAAATACTAACCCACAGGCCTGTGAGAAACAGCTTTATTAATTAGAGCATAGTTTACCGTACCTTTCGTTATGTAGACTGCACTTATTATCAACATTACTTACGTCTATTCCAGTGATGAGTGGGGAGAAATGACCACATGCCAGTTTCTCTACAGGCCTCACAGGTATCCCGCACCCTCCTGCACTTCTGCCATTGCATGAGAACAGTTTCCCCAAGAAGCTGCTGTCCTATTGGCCTGGCCTTAAAATGACACACACAGCACCAAACTTCTGACATGACCCACAGAGTGCAAGGTGCGACCCAGCTACCTTCACATCCCTCCCAGAACACAGCTGCCACAATCACATTGCAGACCCCTGAATCCAGTGAGTGCTCCGTATTTGTGGTGGTGAGCTTTAGGTACTGCAGAGCCCGGCCATCTAATCAAACACCAGTCTAGGCAGCGCTGTGAAGTTTCTTTGCAGATGACATATATAATCAACTCCCTTTAACTAATGGAGACTATTCTCAATGATGTGGGTGGGTCTCAATAAAAGAGTTGAAAAGCCTTCAAAGCAAGCATGAGCTTTCTCTGAAGAAAAAAATTCTCCCTCAAGACTGCATCATCAGCTTCTGCATGAGTATTTCCAATCTGCTGCGCTGATGGAGATTTTAGACTTGCTGGCCACTAGTCACGTTAGCTGCATATACAGTGGTTCCGTTTCTCTGTAGAACCCTGACTGAAACAGACTTGCATACCAACAGTAGTTTTAAAGCAACAGAATTCTAAAAATAAGGTTTTAATGGGTGGGTTTTGGGTTTCAGGATTGATTCTGTTATCTAATTAGATTTAAAGGCAGTAAAGACTCTATTTCCAGTATTATCAAGAACACTGGTAGTCCATGGTACAGAGAGCAACAGAGATTCACATAACATCACCACTGCATACTCCTACTCAAGTATTTATAAGGCAAAGTTCTGAGTGGCCAAGCATTTGATAACTTAGTTCTGACAAATAATGAGTGTAATGAGATTGGCTGTTTGCTCTTAACTGTGCTACAGAAAGTAGAGGGAAAAGGGATGAACGTAGGGGTTCGAATATCCAGCCTACACTATGCGTATGTGACCTGAAAACCCGTATGCCTATCCTAGATTATACCCTTATCTCCTATAGCCACGAACCTGATATTTCTGAACACTAAGCCCAGAGTCTCATCGTGCTAGTCACTGAATCACATTACAAATTAAACCCCCAAACTAGCAGAGTTTCTTCTGTTAAAGACAAGCATTGACTGGGAATAAATGGGCCCTGAATATTGGAACAAAGACATATATGAAGACTGCAATGAAGCTGGGCTCAGTGAACCCCTAAGTTCCGCTGAGTCTTGTTTGCTGGTAGAGTGAGTCCTTCACTGAGGTGGTTGTCCTAAAGACAATGCTGATTCTCCTGAGGATGGAACCCCACCAACCCTCTTTTCTTTTACAGCTGTAAGTAGATTCAAATTGCAACAGGCGGAAAAGGTGAGATACAAAGTTTAACCCATTCCACGTGTGTTCCACTCCAAAATCATTGCATATTTTTTTCAATTTGTAGAGACAGAATTCTGGGGACTATGTGTGGAAAGCATATTCATGATGTTGGTGAATGTCGGAAGGCCCATAAATTTGAACTAGGTCAAATTGATTGATATTGCCTCACTAAGCATAAATTCTGGATATAAATTTGGAGTGTTGGAAAGGGTTCTGATAGTCTGTTTAGTTGATTGAGTCTAAACGTGGACCAAAAAATGGTTTATAATAAATGACATTAAAATGCCAGGATTGCCTTGGTATACTTCAGAGGAAGGTGACCGATGACTTAGGAGTGTTGGAGTGTTAGAAGAACCGCACACTCGCCTGGGGGCAGAGGGGAGGGCAGAGAACGCACCTTTCAACTTGACACTAAGGAATAAATTTGTGGGGTGGCCCTGTTAAAGAGCTCTTCGGTCATTCTTCTCTGCAGGCAAAAAAATCACCATGGGAACTGTTGCCACAGAGCCGGGATCCTCACACGCAGTGGCAGTAATTGGACCCTGGGATGGCACGGGCCAAGGGGCACACACAGAGACCATGGTTATGACATGAGAAATCAGGGCCAAGGTAGTAATCAGAGAAGCTTAACTCAGGGAGGTCATGGCAAGTTGGTCATGTGTCCCCAGAAGCAAAATAGACAGGAAGCCTACTAAACTTTTACTGGATCAGTATAAGCAGATGAGTGTTAGATTGAGTGAAAGCCTAGCATGAATCACCAGGATAGGGTCATAGACTCACTCAGTTCCCAGAATTGAAGCAGTTTACAGAACCAGAGCTTCCTTGGATGAAGGTGATGTGGTTTGAATGTCTGTCCACTCCAAATCTCATGTGGAAATGGGATCCCCAGTGTTGGAGGTGGGGCTGGTGGAAAGAGTTCACGTCATGGAGACAGATCACTCATGAACGCTTTGGTGTCCTCCATGTGGTAATGAGTTCATGCCAGACCTGGCTGTTTAAAAGAGTCTGGAACCTCCCTTCCTTCTCTCTTGCTTCCTCTCTCACCACATGCCATGCTGGCTCCCCTTCCATCGGCCATGACTAAAAGCTTCCTGAAACCTCAGCAGATGTGGATGCAGGTGCCATGCTTCTTGTACAGCCTGCAAGACCATGAGTCAAAATAAGTCCCCTTTCTTTATAAATTAGCCTACTTGAGGTGTTCCTGTATAGCAACACAAATGAACTAATCCAGAAGGGGAGTAGGGCCACTTAGAGAAGGACCCTGATACCCCTACCACAAGTTTATATTGCTAATCTTGTTCCCAGCCTTCCCCAAAGAGATGCATGATCTTTTACAAGGGTAAATACGTTTGAATTAAATGTGAAATAAAAAGAGAAATAATCATACCTTTCAGCCACCACCAGACACTGGCTCTTCATGAACACTGATTCCTGAATACACAAAACAGAACCATGGTCCACCAATCAGAAGAGGTGCTATGGAGGTAGCCAGTGGAGTTTTAGCTCAAGTTCATCTCAGGGTAAGGCTAGGGGAGCCTGTGAACACATTCGATGTTTTCCCCCATTTCTGAATGTGTAATTAGAATAGACACACTCAGTCACTAGCAGAATCCCCACCTTGGTTTCCTGACGCGTGGAATGAGAGCTGTTGCTATGGGAAAGGCCAAATGGATGCTACTAGAACTACCTTTACCAAGTGAAATAGCAGACCAAAAGCAATACCACTTTCCTAGAGAGACTGTCGAATTTATTGCTATCCCTGAGGACTCGAAAGGTGCAGGAGAAGTGATTCCCATTATACCCCAATTCAACTGACCTGTTTGGCCTGTGCAGAAGAAAGATGGATTTTGGAGACTGATAATGGATCACCATAAGCTTAACCAGGTGGTGACTCTAATTGAAGCTCTGTAGCAGATGTGGTTTTATTGCTTGAGCAAATGAACATATATCCCCTGGTACCTGGTATGCAGCTATTGACCTGGCACATCCCTTTTTCTCCATTCCTGTCCATAAGGCCCATGAGAAGAAGTTTGCTTTCAGCTGGCTGGGACAGCAATATACCTTCACTGACCTACCTCAGGGATATATCCAGTCTTCAGACCTATGTCTATACCTCACAAGGATTTTGAATCACTCCTCCTTTCCACACTGGTACATTGCAGTGATGACATTAAGTTGATTGGATCTAACAAATGAGAATTAGCCACTCTTCTAGGCTTACTGATAAGACAGTTGTGTGTTGGAAAGTGGGAAATAAATCTGACAAAAATTCAAGGACCTTCTACCTCAACAAAGTTTCCTGGGGTCCAGTGGTGTGATGTTATTTGAGATATCCTTCTAAGGTGAAGAATAAGCGGTTGCAGTCGGCCTCTTCTATCCCCGGAAAAGAGGGACAATTCCTAGAGGACCTCTTTACGTTTTGGAGGCAACATATTCCTCATTTGGGTGGGTTACCATGGCCTCTTTAGATAAGTGACTCAAAAAGCTCCTGATGTCAACTGGGGTCCAGAACAGGAGAAGATTCTGCATCAGGTCCAGGTAGCTGTGCAAGCTGCTCTACCACATGCACCATATGACACAGAAGATCTGTCATATGGCATGGCAGTGGAAGACAGGGATGCTGTTCAGAGCCTGTGGCAGGTCCCTGTAGGTGAATCACAGGACAAATACCTAGAATTTTGGAGCTAAGCCCTGTTCTCTTCTCTAGATAACAACTCCGCTTTTAAGAGACAACTCTTGTTCTGCTATTGGCCATTAGTAGATACAGAAAGTTTAACCATGGGATACCAAGTCAGCATGAACTTGAGATGCTCCTACCAACTGGGTGTCATCCAATCGACCAGGCCATCAAATTGGAGGTTCACATCATCAAATGGAAGTGATTGGGTTCAAGGAGACTCTAAGGCACAAATAGTTTACATGAGGACAAATTTCAGATGCCCATGGTCTCCACTCTTGCTCCGTTACCTTCTCCCTCTCAGCCCACACCTGTCGTCTCATGGGGAGTTTCCTAACTACAATTCACTGAAGGAAGAGAAAAGTTGGCTTTAGTTAGAGATAGTTCTGCATGATAGGCAGGTGCCACGTAAAAGTGGACAGCTACAGACACTTTCTGGGACTTCCTTGAAAGAGTGAAGGGAAATTCTCTGGGAAATATGGTATATATATGGGATATATATTGGGGTTACACACACACACACACACACACACACACACACACACCCTTTCTGGGACTTCCCTGAAAGACAGAGTGAAGGGAAATATGGCATATACATATACATATACATGTATATACATATATGGTATATACATGGGATATATATTGGGGATATATATATATAGCTATCCCTTTTCTGGAACTTCCCTGAAAAACATAGTGAAGGGAAATTCTCTGGGAGATATGGTATATATATACATATATATGTCTGTGTGTGTATATATATGTATGTCTATATATATATACACCTTATTATATATATACATACAGACATATATGTATATATACACACACACACACTATATGCAATATATATAGGATACACACAGAATATGTGTGTGTGTGTGTGTGTGTGTGTGTATATATATATATATATATATCGCAGTTTCTTTATTCATTTGGCCATTGATGAACACCTGGGTGTTTTCCACTTCTTGGCTATGGTAAATGAATAATGCTGCAATGAACTCATACCCATTTTACTATCTATATGTATCTCATAACTTTATGTTGCATACTTTAAATATACACAACAAAATTTTTTAACACAATAAAATAAAGGCTTTGTGATATAAGAAAAAATAAGATGAAATGGGCTACAGGTGCATGCAGGTTTATGAGCTGTAGCAATTAGTTCCGCTTGGATGGCCAGGAACTTGGAAGGAACATGATTAAAAGCATTGTGATGAGAAAATCCGTGGAAGACTTATGGGGATAGACCTTTCTCAATGTGCAAAACAGGTGAAGATATTTGCTCATGTAAATTCTCACCAAAGGGTAAGTTAGGCAGAAAAAGGTTTAACGTTCAAGTGGAGAGCCATTCCATGGACACTGGTCAGCTTTGTTCCCCAGCCACCCCTGTCATTGCCCACTGGGCTCATGCACAAAGAGGCAGGGATGGGGTTATATATGGTATCATCAACATGGGCTTCCACTCATCAAGGCCAACGTGGTTACAGTCAAGGCTTAATGCCCAATTTGTCAGCAGCACAGACTGACACGGAGCCGCCAGGATGGCATCACTCCCCAGAGTGATGAGCCAGGTACTGTACTGGCCCACACTTACATCATAGAAAGGCCAGCATGTTGTGCCTACTAGAATAGACATTTATTTTGGATATGGATTTGCCTTCCCTATACACAATGCCTTTGCTAAAACTGCCGTCTGTGGACTTATAGAATGCCTTATTCACTGTCATAGTATTGCAAACACCATTTCCTTTGATCAAGGCACTCATTTCATTGCAAATAAAGTGCAGCAGTGGGTCCATGTTCATAAAATTCACTGGTCCTACCATGTTTCCTGCCATCTTGAAGAAGCTGGCTTGATAGAACAGTGGAATGGCCATTTGAAAACTCAGTTATGGCATCAGCTAGGCGGCGTTTCCTTGCAGGGTGGAATCAAAGTTCTCCAGGAAGCTATATATGCTCAGTATATGGTGCTGTTTCTCCCATTATCAGAATTCATGAGTTTAGGGAATGAGGGTAGTATCTCTCAGTATGACCCCCTAGTTACTAGCAAAACTTTTGTTTCCTGTATCTGTGACCTTATGCTCTTCTGGTTTAGAGGTCTTCATTCCACAGCGAAGAATGCTTCCATGAGGAAATCAAACAATGATTCCATTGAACTGGAAGCTGAGACACTCCCAGCCACTTTGGACTCCACCTGCTTCTGAATCAACATGCAAAGAAATGAGTTACTCCACTGAATGGGGTGATTGACACTGACTGCTAAAGGGAAATTGGGCTTCTCCAACATGGAGACGAGCAAGAGCGTGTACAGGAGATTCCTGAGGTGCGCCTTACCACTCTTGTGACTCACGTCAATGGAAAACTACAATGACCCCATTCAGGCAGGGACTATTAATGGCCCAGACACTTCAGGTATGAAGGTTTGGGTTATCTCACCAGGTGAAGAACTATGACCAGCTGAGGTGTTTACTGAGGACACAGGAAATAAGGAATGTGTAGCTGGAAAAAATTAATACCAGCTACCACTGCATGATCAGCTGCAAAAGTGAGGACTGTAATTGTTCGTTCTTTCTCATTTTGTTATAAACTTTACTGTATGTGCATGTATACTTACAAACATATTTATTTTTTATATGTGTGTATACATCTAACATATACCAAATATCTTTGTTTTCTTCCCTCCTTTATTGCCTTATCATCTAACATCAGATGTATTAATAATGGTTAACTTTATATCACAGCATTTAAATTAAAGCATAACAAAGAGAAGAATGAACATTACCAAAGGACTGGCATCCCCGTCTAGGTAAATAATTAGTGTGTGTTTGATTATACAAAGGATTTTTGTATCCTGATCCTTAGAATGATGACTTTGTGATGGTTTTCATTTGGAGGTAAAGTAGGTTTCAGGGGATATATATGAGTGCCACGTTGACAAAGGGTGAGCTGTGGTGGTTACTTTTATATGTCAACTTGAATAGGTTATAATGCCCAGTTATTTCATCACACATTAATCTAGGTGTTCCCGTGGAGGTATTTTGATGTGGTTAGCATATGAAATCACTTGGCTTTAAGTATAGAAGATTATTCTCAATAATGTGGGTAGTCCTCATGCAATCACTGAAAGGCCTTAAAAGCAAACACAGCTTTCTCTGATAAGGAAATTCTGTTTCAAGTCAGCAGCAGCAACTCCTGCCCAAGAGTTTCCATCCTGCCAGGCTACCCTATGGCATTTGGACTTGTCAGCCCACACAATTGCATAGCCAATTTGTTTAAATGAGTCCCTTAAAATATGCATCCACATAAATAGATATTCTATGGGTTCTGCTGACCTCGAGAATCCTGACTGATAACAATTGTGTATGCCACTGAGATTTTATTGTTTTATTGTGTAATGTTATGTGACAATAACTGACTAAAATAACATGTTTCATTTTTTTGAAAAAACATTGAAATAGTGATGGCAGTTTATTTTGATCATATTATTTAGAAAAAAAAAATACTGTCAATCAGTTTCATTATCTGGATTTTATGAGATACTCTATTTCCTGCTATTTCCAAATCCTGGTTGATCAGTTGCTTTATCACTTTGGTGAAACGGTCTGCATCTTCCCGAAACATTCTTTTATAGTTTGAACTAATCAGATTTGGATTTGGTCTCTTGTACCCAAAGAACTCTAAGAGAGCATATTTCTAGGTATTCCTGAAAATCTTTTAAACACACATACACACACATATACATACACACCTATATATACACACGTGTATATACATATATACACACATGTGTGTATATACACATATATGTATATACACACATGTACATATATGTGTATATACACACATGTGAATATATACACACACATATATGTAAGTGTATATATGTCTATTGGGAGATATCTATCTCCTAATAGTTCTGTCCCTCTAGAGAACCTTGACTAATCCAATAGGTTAACTAATACCATTATTGAAAATGTAAAATTCAGAGTTTTTTTCCAAAGAACAAAACTGTATTTTTCACTTCTGGAGACACATTCATCTTCTCCATATTACTTTTTTTCTCATTCAGATATGAAATTGTTAAGGCTTTCTCTATATGAATTTTTTAAAGCAACTGATCAGTATTCATATATGATGTAGGAACAATCACATAGTTTATAAATGTCTTCTTTTCTGTATCCAGGGATAAAAGAAAAAGAAGTTTATTGGTTAATCATTATGTAGCATACATTTTTCTAGGGGCAAAAAAATAAACCTTCTATGAAAATAATTTTTAAAAATTTATTAGTAAACTTTATTACCTAAATTATGGAGATGAGAACTGCAATGCATAACTAGCTTTGGTGAATGCAATAAATTATCTTTGATGTGTAAAATGACAATATATGAATGTCTCCTGCCTCATTTTTGATCTATTTAGAGTCTCCATGGACAGCTAAGTGATAAGCCGCAGAGCGTGAAAAGCTCAAGCCTAAGGAAACTTGTTTCTACTATTATTACATCACTGACCTAAAAAACAATGGCGACAGCCTGGGTCCTGACCAAGAAAAGGGAAAGTGAAGCTGAACGTTTCCTGATTGCCACATCATCAGATGTGGCCTCTGTCTAGAGGTCTTGCCTATTATGATTACATCTAATACTCGGAAATTAACAGGAACTATTACCATCAATTACGATAAGAACAGCAGCAATCGCTGTTGATTAAACTTCATCTTTCCAACCAAAACATGGGAAACAAAATTAGACAAACACAGCTAAATTTATGCATGCTGAATATGAAACACAGGCCAGCTTCCGTTCAAATGCTACATTGGCCAGGAGACTGATAAAGATAATTCATCTCTCCAACTGCACACACGGAGAAGTGACTAAGTAGTTAAGGAAAACAGGATAGGAAGTATTGGTGCAAAAATATTTTGGATTTAAATGATTTTGATAATATCCAGAATGCTTTACTTGATGAGTATTAAGTTAGTAGGAGTGTAAATTAGTTCAACCATTGTGGAAGACAGTGTGGCGATTCCTCAAGGACCTAGAAATAGAAATCCCATTTGACCCAGCAATCCCATTACTGGGTATATATCCAAAGGATTATAAGTCGTTCTGCTATAAGGACACATGCACATGTATGTTCATTGCAGCACTGTTTGCAATAGCAAAGATCTAGAACCAACCCAAATGCCCATCGGTGATAGACTGGACAGGGAAAATGTGGCACATATACACCATGGAATACTACACAGCCATCAAAAATGATGAGTTCATTGTCCTTTGTAGGGACACCGATGAACCTGAAGCCATCATTCTCAGCAAACTGACACAGGAGCAGAAAATCAAACACTGCATGTTCTCACTCATAGGCGGGTGTCGAACAATGAGAACATATGGACACAGGGAGGGGAGCACTACACACTGGGGTCTGTTGGAGGGAAATAGGGGAGGGACAGCGGGGGGTGGGGAGTTGGGGGGGATGGCATGGGGAGCAATGCCAGATATAGGTGAGGGGGAGGAAGGCAGCAAACCACACTGCCATATGTGTACCTATGCAACGATCTTGCATGTTCTTCACATGTACCCCAAAACCTAACGTGCAATTAAAAAGTCTCTATAATGTTCTGCTTCTGACAGTTCAGTTTACTGAAAAGTGTTACTACTTACAGAGTTTGCTCTAGGCAAAATTACGAAATATGCAAAATTTATCTCCTAAATTCAAACCCAGCATGTGCCCTCTCCACATGCATTCACGTCTTCAGGTTACCCCTTGACTGCTGGAAGAAGATTAATTGGTCCTTCCTTCAAACTCAGTTACAACAGTGGGATTAAAAACAATGGTTACGGTCACTTGAGTTTCATTTTGTGTGAACTTTTTGCTCATTTAACAGTATGTACCTTGGAGGCAACTAGTTATACATATTTAATCTTTCTATATTAACTAGGTTTCTGGTTTCTCTTTGTTAAACAATCAACATAATAGTGGCTTAACTCAGAGAGCAGTGTGTTTCTCCTATAAGAGTCCAAAAATAAAAGTCCGGAGGTGATTTCAAAGTGTGTGGGACCCACTCTCCGTCCCTCCTATTTCTCTGCCATCCTCAGCACGTGTGGTCTGACAGAGTTCGGAGCTGCCCTCATGTCCAAACTCCTGCAGGCAGAAAATGGGATTTGGACACATCATGTCCATTCACATTCCATTCTCTCATTACGAGATACACCTAGCCACGCTGTAACTGGGAAATGCGGTGCTTAAGGGTGCAGCTCTACGATCAGCTAAGACGCATACACTAGGGAACAGGGATGGCCACCAGGCGTTTTCCCAAGTTGCTCTTGTACCTTGTAACTTTCACCTGTGTCGCTTTAGAAAGAGGCCGGGAGAAAGTGGGAGCTCTGCCCTTTCTGCTCTCCTGGGCAGGAGCTCCTCAAGTGCTGCTGCAGTCGCCCAATGCATGGCTGTGGACCCAGACATCCCTGTACTCCTGGGCCCAGGAGCAGGCAGGAGACCTGCCCCTGACTCCCATCAGCACAGCTGCAGCTGCCCAAACCGCGGCTGTGAATCCAGGCATCTCTGGAGGCCCAGGAAGCCCCCCTTGCCCCTGCTTTTACAGGCTAGGAAGGGCCCGCTCCTGCTGCTTGGCTTCTCCCTGCTGTCAGCACCCACTCCAATCTCAGAGCAAAGTCGGGGCCAAGCCCAGGTGCTGTCAAAGCCCTCTGAGCTGTGCACATGCTCAAGGCAATGCTGACACACCAGCCCCTTGCCCCCTCGGCCCCCTATAGACGTGGGGCACCAACAGGCAGAGGAGGGAAGCTGAAGTGAGGTTGAGGGCAGCTCCTCGCTGGCCTGCAGGTGCCTCTCACCTATAGCCTGGGCTCCACAAACAGCAGCGGGAGGCAGACAGCTTCCTGGGTTGAGGGGCAAGTCCCCAGTGAGGCCCTACCTTCAGGACAGGGAGGGCCTGAAGACTAGGGCCCAGGCTGCCAGTTCCGGTGACCAGAGTGGGAACTTGTGGTGCCTTTTCTGGGCCTACTCATGGCCTCCCATGGACCAATCACACACACTTTCTTTCCTCTGAGGCCCATAAAAGCCCTGGGCTCAACCAAAACTGAACAGGCATTGGGATCACCAGCTGAAGACAGGACCTACCCTCTCTGCTGATAAAGGAACACTTGTTGGGACGACCTGTCTGCAGAGAGGAGCTACCCTCTCTGCTGAGAGCTGAACACTCATCAGGATGAATTGCCTAGCAGAGAGGAGCTACCTTCTCTGTGAAGAGCTGAACACTCATTGGAACATCTTGCCTGCAGAAAGAAACTACCCCATGGGGCTTTCCTCTGAGCTGTCCTATCAATCAATCAAGCTCTTCTTTGTCTCGCGCCCCCCCCCCCTTGTTTGCATACCTCAGTCTTCCTGGTAGCAGGACACGAACTCAGGATCTATCAAATGGCAGGGCTAAATGAGCTGTAACACCAGAAGGGCAGAAACATGCCCCTTGCTTATCATGTTGCAGGTGAAGAGAAAGAGGGAAGAGCTGTGGCCCTTCAGGGTTCCCAGACCTGGGAGCTCCCTGGGACAGGGCTGTGACACCGTCTTTGGGACCCTGCGGTTCCTGGCATCTCCAAGCTTTCGGGTGCCACCACGTTCCACAGTGCCAGCTGTGGGAGCTGTTTGAAGTGCATCTGGTTCAACTACAGCCTCACAGAGAGCTGGTGTCCATGCCAACACCTGAAGCCACCCTCCCCACTGGGGAGGTGTGTCTGACCATGCAGTGGCTGAACCCCATGCTCACTCACACACCCATCAGCACTTCATCCCTGAGTTGCCCTGGCAGGCAGGAGATCCAGGCTGGTAGCATGAGTCAAGCACAGCCTGCCAGGCCGAGTGGGTGGAACAAGCCCAGTGGGCCTGAGCAAAACTTGAGCAAAGGTGCCACCAGCCACAAAGATTTCCAGCCAGAAAAGTGACACCCCAAGAATCCCATAACATTATTACTGATACTACTCCAAGTTCAATCAGTTATACCTACTCTGCTTGTTCACAAAGCTGTCATGAATTTTGAAATGTTCTGTTCATCCCTGAGGAACATTCCAAAATCAATTTGTTTTAAATTGAAATAACTCCGGTCTCATTGACATTTTGATAATTTATGTGGGCTTCAAATGTCTAAGTTGATTTTACAATTCTTAAATTAATATTTAGTCAATTATGTCAATCCCTTAAGTGATTTTGCTTTACATGATAAAATTGTTTTTAGCCAATCAATCTATTTAGTTAGATTTTTTTGGACATTTCTGTGTGTATATTTATTTTTAATTATGCAAATTTGATAATATACTGTAAAAACGTCTATTCAACTATTGATTTTTCACTTAAGAGGAGAAAAAATTCTGAAAATTCATGAATATATTACCAGAAAAGTACTGCAAGCATAGTGAATTAGAAAAAAGAAAAAAACGAGATGTTTAAAGAGACATAAAATGCTTTCCAAAAAAACTGAATAATACCCTATTTTGCAAAATTTTTCTCCTCCTTCAAATGTAAAAACTGGATAAAGTACTTGAAATTATGTACGAAGTTGTTAAACTTTCCCATGTGCACAGAAATAAGCCAACAAAGGATATATAAGTGGGTATAAATATTCATGTCCCTACACATTCAATTTTTTTTTTCTTCCTTTCCTAAAGTTTTATTTATGAAGGTGCAGGTCTTTCAGTGACTAGATTTTATCATTTCAAAAATTCAGCCAAGCTCACTTACATCAAACTTTCACCTCAGTTCTCCTCACCCTCCTCAAATACGCACCTCCCAAATTCCCCAAGAGCAGCCTCCCTTTGATGTGCTGATTATTTCATGCAGCTGACTCAGAAAGCTGACCCAGTGTGAGCCTGGGCTTGTGGTGCTCAGGCAGGAGCTGGAGTCTGGGAATACTCAGGCCACGTTATTTCCTTCACTGCTTCCTTCTGACCTGCCGGAAGTTTTAGCTTTCAGGCATGAGGATAAAAGAAGTTCTAAATGTGGCATGTGAAAAGCACAAGACAACTGATCAAAGAGAAGGTGAAGATGAGGAGAGCTACCGGGCCGTGTAATATTGTTTGCAAACCTTGGGGAAGCACTATTCTCATTATATATTTATATATATATAGATGTAATCTATTTCTGAAATAGATTAAAATGAAGTCCTGGAATTAATGAAGGCAGGCAAAAACGACATACAATTTGATGAAGACTCGGAAAGTGGACAGGCACAGGATGGCAGGGGTCAGGCAGCGAATCAGGAGGCTTCAACGTTGGCTATGTTACTTACTTGCTAAATCATTTGCTTAAATACTCTGAGGCTCAGTACCCTTTTCCTATCCAATGATACATCTCGATTTTTTCCTTGAGGATGACGTAATATGAAAACGAGATGCAATGTAGCTTTATGAAAAAAATAAATTATTATCAGTATGGAAGTGAAAACTATTACTGCTACAAAGAAAACCTCAGGAAGATGATATAAAAATGTTTTACCCATTCTAGGACATGTAAACCTCGAACCTGAACAGTAGGAGTCTGGCTCAAGTTTTAGTAATTGCCGATTTTGTTATAAATATGACGTGGAGGATGTGTGTAATCTGCATTGCAACAATTGTTGGAAATCAGAATACGCTGCCGCCCAATACGAAGGTTTGTTGAGCTGAAGACAATTATGAGGTAGCAGGATAGCTTCACCATAAGACGCAGAAAAGCTCTTCTTTCTCTGTTTGCCTAAAGCAGGACTTAAGTTTACAAAGACAAAAAAATACCCTGCTCTTTCCTTCTATGAGTGAGAACAAAGTTTGCCCACTGGAAATATCGTTAGACTTTCAGCCTGGAGACGATAACAGAGGAATTTGTGTGAACAAGGTTTACTAACTGACCTTCACCATTCATTTGCCTTCCCCCTGAACTGCCATCTGCAGAGATTCAAAGTCCTCTTCTTTAGTTTGTCACTTCTCTAAAAATGCCCTGTTCTTTGTTGAAAGTGCTGTATAATCCGGAGCTCAAAGCCTCCGCTTGGAGAGCTGTCCTTCCCTGAGTGCCTTCCAGGCATATATGAAACACACGTGATAAATTTCTGTTTTGTTTTTCTGTTGTTAATCTGTGTTTTGTTACGGGGGGCCATTCCAACCAAGGACCTGTAGGGGTTACAATTTTTCCCTACATAGTGATATAAAATTCCACATGTTCATTCTACTACCAGAGGATTTTGTGGACATATCTTATTCTGACTCCTTTTGAGCAGGAATAATATCCCTAAACAAGCATGTGCTAGGGTTGTAAAGTTGACACTATATGTTTGTTTTTTTTTTTTTAAATGATTCAGCCTAAACACCTCCCTTTGCCTAGACTGTCTACACTCACCTCACGCTTGTGCTCACGATTGCTCAGCATCCCTCCCGCCGCTGCCATGCCTTTGATTCTTTGCCTTAGCCCTTCTGAATCACTGTCTCTTCTGCTTGACTCCTCCACAAGTCACATTTGTTCCATGCGCAAACTCCTGGCTCTCTGTGACGTTCTGGAGTTTATGCCCCGGGTCCTCCTGTACGTGTCGCATTGCCCAGCGAACCAGCCAGGTCCAGCAGGGTCTACTGTGCCCAACCATTTGCCTGAAGGCCATCAGATGACATGAAAGATTCAAGGCTCTATGTCCACAAAAGTCAGCAATGAAAACATCTCATTTCATAAGGAGCATGCATAGAGTTTCAGAAATGATGTTGTTTTTAAAACACTATTTTGTCCTGCATGTTCAAGAATCCTCTACAGGAAAGATCAGCAAACCAAAGACCAGATCTGACCTGTGGACATGTGTTGTTTAAATTTTCACTCTAGCAAGACATTCCCTTTTCAATTAATGGATAGCAGGTTCTTCCTTATCCGGGACACATTACACCTGCAACTTGTTTATTTTACTTCCCAGTGCCTGAGGGATAGAGTTTGTGACCTTCTCTCTTCATGATGAAAACATTTTTATTTATGCGGAAACAAGTTTCCAAGTTAAAACGGTTTTCCAACTTCTAAGAAAAAGATCAAATTGACTAGGGAATTTTATTTATTTATTCAGCTATGTGATGCTTTGTTTCATGTAAATGCGGTGTAGAAGTCAAATATGAAAAATGTATAAATACTGAGCAGTTCACGTTGACTTGGGCATAAGAAAAGGCTGAGGTTTCTTAAGTTCACTTGATTTTCCAATGCAAATTCGCCCCGTCTTCTTGAAGCCTGGAGGTCTGCAGAGCAGCGTTTGAAGGTCACCAGGCTGGCTCACTACTACAGTACCAATTGTCCCTATGACTCGGGTACCTGGTCTGGGAAGAGGCTTAAAACAGAAAGGACAGAAAATCAAGACCCTTTTCCTTATATTTGTGCTGTCATTATAATGAAATAGTAACAATATAGAAATGAAGGTGACTAAATTTGAAAGTGCCTATATAGTTTTATTAAACATAATTTACGTACTCATTATGATGTTTCTTCCAGAACTCCAAAAATAGCAACCTTGATATTTTAACTAACTGAATGTTTACATATTAAGGAAATTAAAATTAATCACAGTTTTTCAAAAATATTACAAATTTTTTCTATAAGAAGAATAATATATTTATCAGCATGGTTTTAACGCCTAGCCCTTGTTCAGCAACAATAACTTTGTTACACATTTGTTTTGTCTTTTCTTTTTTACTGAAATAAATATCATTATAACTTTAAAGAGAGAAATGTATTAGGGAAATGTAATAATATCAGTGGCTGTCATTGAAAACTCAGTGACTCATGTTAATTGAAAAAAAATGTTCTATGAGTTTTTGAGACAGAGTCTTGCTCTTTTGCCCAGGTTGGAAAGCAGTGGCATGATCTCGGCTCACAGCAACCTCCTGGGTTCAAGCAAGCACGCCCAGCTAATTTTTTGCATTTTTAGAGACAGGGTTTCACCATGTTGGCCAAGCTGGTCTAAAACTCCTGATCTCAAGTGATCTGCCCACCTTGGCCTCCTGCAGTGCTGGGATTACAGGAGTGAGCCACCACACCCAGACCAGATACACACCTTGCCAGTCAGATCAGCTTAATCAACACTGGTGATCAATGGGGTGACAGATGTCACAGCCAGCTTGCTCTCACATCCATCCTATGCTTTAAAGAAAGGCAAAACTTAAAAAAAAATGAGGTCTTCATTCATAAAGTGGCGTAGAGGAGTAATTGAGTCACATTTCAAAGAACAGCATCTTAAAATTTACTATGCAATGGAATCACCAGGGAATCCTGTTAACATATGGTTTCCCTCGAGTAGCTCCCTGGTGGGTGGTCAGGCTCCCAGGAGATGGTCAAAGCTCTAGTTTTCATTAATGATACTAATTAGCAAGGCTAAAAGGGTCAGTTCACCAGAAGATCTGTCCAAAGGGAATTTAAGATTTTCACAGCAAACAGGTCACAAACACCTAAAAGATAGTGAAAATTGTGGCAGAATGACATTGGCTATTTTTTTTTCAGAGTCCTTCAACGTCAAAATAGGTCTTCTTCTTACAAGCCAAACATTTCAACATTAATACATAGCTTCAACATATGAATTTGGGAGAAGATAAATTTAAATCCATAAAAAAATTGTGTAGGCTATATTAGAGATCCCAGGACTAGAATCTGTAAGAAGATTGAGATGATTCCCTTAATGGCGCAGGAATGAGGATTCACAGTAAAGTAAGGGTGTTGTTAGGAGCCTTGGACGAAAGAGCCTGGTGATCAAACAATGCTAAGGCATGAGATCAAGTGTGGAGTCAGCCTTAACAGAGCCCAGATGACTTCAAGGTTATTGTCACCATGACCAGATACGGACTTAAGAATATCTCACTTGAGAGAAAAAATAATATTTAGCTGCAAGTATATTGGTATCTTCAAATGTATCTTCCAATGTACATTTAATCATAATGAAAAGCATAATCTGTCACGTGAGATTAAACTCTGTACTTCTTAAATGAGCTTCCCATCTACTGTCTCCCTGTCCTCAGAACAATCCTGAAAAATAAGTATCTACTGTGAGGTTGAGGAAACTAACACACATACTGTACATTTTTTATGACTTAATAAATTTTTACACACATATTTAATCACACAATAACATTATACAATCTTACACATCACTAGTCCCAAGAATTAGTTTAGAATTCCCTTGCCACATTTCAAAAATTCATATGGAGAGCTCTTTGAAAAATCCTGATCACTAGACTTAACAAGTGAGATTTACTCAACAATTGAAAGTATGACCTACCATATTTGACCTCATAAAATTAAGTTAACTTCTATATTTGGTGAAAACATATGTACATTCTTTAAATAAGAGGATCTGGGAGTTTAATGATCACCAATCAAAAAGAATTACAATGTGTTTATCTTCATGAAGCAAACAAATAAAAACGTTTTTATTAAAACCTCACAAAACAGAATTTACCAAGTGCTACATTGGGATGACTAGCAACTAACACATGGAAAAATTTTTACCTACATTGGTGATTTTGCCTCCCTCTGTTCTTTGTAGATAATTCCTTTAGTCACTGGGTAAAATGCAGTTATATACATGCAGAATGGCTAAATGTTTAAGTTTATTTTTATACTGCTTGGACAGATGGAGAGACACAGAAAATCTTTCTTAGTATAACACTGATAACGTCTAAACCAAGTGTTTTGTTTACCAGTTGTCATTTAGGAGCTCTTCAGTACAAAATGATGTGTGTGTCTGTGTGTGTCTGTGTGTGTCTGTGTGTGTGTACAAAATCCAGTCTACTTCCTAACATTCAACCCAGCATGCAGTACCTTGGGATATACTATCTGACTCCACGGAGAGAAACAATCTTTCAGGCTGTGCTGTGTACTAACTTTCATTATTGAAATCCTTACACTGGATTTTAATGATTTTTCCTTCTTATTCATCATCCCATCCTGTTACATAATGTCAGATCTGTATTTTTCATTTCTTGGAATCCCCCGAGATTTCCAATGAGCTTGAGACATACCAGCCACCTATAAAATTGCATAAAGTTAAATTATGACCATCTCTTCAGTATGTGACTTATACATAATAGAAAGTAATAACTAAAAAGCGTATTTGTCCATTTAAAGAAAAAAGAAACAAACATGCAAAGTATCAGTAAGATGGAATAATAGGAAATACCAGAACTTTTTCTACCACAGAGATACTAGCATAACAATATGTGGTACATATATGGGGACAAGAAGCAGGAAGATATGTAAAGGAGTAGTTTTTGTATGTAACTGATGTTAAGTTGTTATCAATTTAAAATAAATGATGTAACTATAAGATACTTTATGTTAGATCCATGGTAACCCCAAAGAAGATAACTATAGAAGATGCATAAAATAAAATGATAAAGGAATCAAAGCATGCTACCCCCCCACACACACACAGAAAAACATCAATGAAACACAAATGAAAGCAACTAGAGAGGAAAAGCTGAAATGAGATAAAATAACTACAAATGAAAAATAAAAAATGAAAAGGGTTAAAAAATAAAAAGGGATGAAATAACTGTAAGACATGCAAAAAAAAAATAACAAAATGGCAATGGTAAGTTCTTCCCTGTTAGTAATTATATTAAATATAAATTGATTAAACTCCCTAATCAAAAGACAGAGTGGCTGAATGAATTAATAAACAAGATCCAACTACCTGTTGTCTACAGGAAATTACTCTTTTGATATAAGGCTGACAGTAAAGAAATAGAAAAAGAAGTTCTAGACAAATGGTGGCCAAAAGGGACCAAGGAAGTCATACTTACATTATACAAAACTGATTTTAAGTTAAAAATGGTCAGAAGACACAAAGTAGGACATGATGTAATGATAAAGGGTCAATTCACCAGGAAGATATAATAATTATAAATATATAGACAGCCAACATTAGAGCACTCAAATATATGAAGTAGACCTTGACAGAATTGATGTTAGAAATGGATAGTAACACAATAATAGAAAAAGACTTTAAAAATTCAGTTTTCAGTAGTGGTAGGTCAGTGAGACAGAGGATCAATAAGAAAACAGAGAGGATGAACAACACACTAGACCAATCTGTCTTAATAAACATATACAGAACACTTAACAACATCACAATCATCTGCACACCAGGTTAGAGACTCTCTTTCCCTGACAACTGATGACAGTGAACTTGGCAGGAGCCATATGAACATGCTAGGAGGGAGAAGGCCTGGTAGCTGGAATAGGATCCATGGGAATGTGCGCCACTAGTTTAAGTAACCTATTGGTGCCTTCAGGGCTTGCCAAGGCCTGAGGACTTACTCATTGGATGGTGGAGTACTGCTGTGCACACCCAATTCTGTGGCTTAGTGAGCCAGATATCATCCAGTTAATGATAGGCAGCTCAAGCCACATATAACATGGTGACCAATGGTTAAGCATTCAGTCTCTTCTGAGATCCAGTAGTAGGCCAATAGCTGATTCTCAAAAGAAAAATAGTTATCTGCAGTGAATGACTGGGCTCTGCTCCAGAATTCTGAAGATCCATGCTGTGGTTCACCTAAGGAAGCCTCCAAAGGCCAGTTTAGCATTTCTAACTTGCTCACATTAGGCCACATTTAAGTTCACATTTCAGTCATCCTATCAAACAAATTACTAAAACCCTTTCCAATTTCCTAATACAATCTCTGCTTAGGAAGACCGTATCAATAAATTCAGCCTGATCCAACATTTATTTTCTTTTCACTCTTAATCCATACTCTTAGTACCCATTCACATATATATTCCCTGGAATTCATCTTGTATAAATTAGAAAACTCAAGTGCTTGTGGAGTGGAGTGCACCTTCTCCTGGGTCATACTTTGTATCTCACCTTTAGGGGGCTACTGGGACTTGGATCTAGTTATAGGTCCGGAAGTAAAGAGGGAAGGTGGAGTGGCTCTTGAAAGAAATAACATTAGCTTGCATAGCAACGGCCTCTGGGGAGGCCATTATAGCTTTTTCAGGCGATGTAAGGTGAAGTCCCTCATGCAAGGGTGCCAGGGGTGAGGAGACTATCATTGCAAGTAAGGAGGCTGCTCCCACTGAAGCACTGAAAATGGAGCACTGCTCTGACTTTCCACTGAAAATGGAGAAGCCTCCTCTACTGGCAAAAAAGTATCATCACAATGTACTGGCCCATTGTGTCCATCCTCATCAGGGTCTTCCCAAAGGGTTGTTCCCATCCTGATTTTCAGGATCCCGTTCCTTACCACTCAGTGCCCTCACTTTAATAAATAAACACTTCAAGAGGCTGGGAGTTTGATTTGCATATTGATTCAGCCAGTTGCAGAGTGGTATTCTGCATCCGATCTTTAACAATCTCAGCCTTATGGCTACAGGAGAAAGGATCTACTTCGTAGCACATCCAGAATCTTTCATGTCATTTATGCAGCCCTTGAGCTTGGAATTTGAATTCCGGAGCTCATCCTTTTATTTTCTCACTTTATACAGTGAGTTAGGAGCTGCCAGCCAATCTCATTATATTCATTAGTTTGCCAAAAATGTTCAAATGTATATACACAGTACTCGGATCCTTACTTCTTATAAGCAGTTGATTAGGAATATCCAGTGGTAATATTCTGCATATTCCTATGGCCAGATCACACCATAGACTATTAGACTTTTTTCTTCTGGAAATAGAGTGATTGGCATCTTTAAATCCAATCAGATTAAAGAACCAGTTTCAGATACTTCAGAAACAATTCAGAAAATTCATTCTTAAAAGTCTCTTTCCCTTGAATGACTCACATCACCAAGTCAGTTTGGGCTGCTGTAATAAATACTGGGTTAAGTAAACAACAAAAATTTATTGCTCACAGTTCTGGAGGCTGAATGTCCAGCAGGTTTCGGTTTCTGATATGGGCTCTCTTTCTGGCTTGCAGATAGCAACCTTCTGGCTATGTCCTTACTTGCAGATAATGAAATAGCTCTGGTTTATCTTTCTTTTCTTTTCTTTTTTCTTTTGAGATGGAGTTTAACTCATGTTGCCCAGGCTGTGGTGCAATGGCACAATCTCAGCTCACAGCAAACTCTGCCACCCAGGTTCAAGCAATTCTCCTGCCTCAGCCTCCCGAGTAGCTGCAATTACAGGCATGCACCAACATGCCCAGCTAATTTTGTATTTTTAGTCGAGATAGGGCTTCTTCTCGTTGGTCAGGCTGGTCTCGAACTCCCAACCTCAGGTGATCCACCTGCCTTGGCCTCTCAAAGTGATGGGATTATAGGCATGAGCCACCATGCCCAGCATCTCTTTCTTTTCTTAAAGGACACCAGTGTTACGAAATGAAGATGCTATCCTTATGGTATCATTTCACCTGGATACCTCCTAAAGATCCTATCATGAAATACAGTGGCATTGGAGGCTAGGGCTTCAATATATGCATTTTGGAAGGACGTCAAAATTCAGCTCATGGCATTCTTCCCTTCTTCCCTTGGTCCTCCAATTCCATGTTCTTATCACATGCAAAATACATTCATCCCATCCCAGTAGCCCAAAAATTCTTATTCCATTAACTCTAAAGGCTAAAGGCTAAAGTCTCATCTTAACATTATCTAAATCATTTATAAATGAGACTTGAAGTACAATTCATCATGAGGCAAAATTCCTCTCCAAATGTGAGCCTATGAAATGGACAAGTTATGTATCTCCAAAATACGATAACGGGACAGGCATAGGATAGACAATTTCTTTTCAAAATGGAAAAAAATGTAAATTTAAAAAGGGAGTGATGGTTTCCATGAAAGTAGAAAACCTAGCAAGGGCAATGTCATTAAATCTTTTTTTTTTTTTTTTTTTTTTTTTTTCGAGACGGAGTTTCGCTCTTGTTACCCAGGCTGGAGTGCAATGGCGCGATCTCGGCTCACCGCAGCCTCCGCCTCCTGGGTTCGGGCAATTCTCCTGCCTCAGCCTCCTGAGTAGCTGGGATTACAGGCACGCACCACCATGTCCAGCTGATTTTTTGTATTTTTAGTAGAGACGGGGTTTCACCATGTTGACCAGGATGGTCTCGAACTCTCGACCTCGTGATCCACCCACCTTGGCCTCCCAAAGTGCTGGGATTACAGGCTTGAGCCACCGCGCCCGGCCCTTTGTTTCCATATCCTGCTAAGGAGGGTGGGGAACAACCCGACCCATTTGCTTAATTGCTCTGTAGTTCGGTCCTATGGAATCCGAGGAATCTGACAACTTTTCCTTGTTCTGTCTTGCTCCCTCTGTCCTGTAGCTGTGTCTTTATGGTATAATCCATTTGCCGTTCCTGGCTTCTGCTGATATGGCTGATTAAGCTGATGGGTCACTCCCATTACCTCTTTAGCAAAGGGTGATTCAGCCCCATTCTTAGTGTTGTCTCCAGAACAGACTTTCCCAGTGTCTGCATTATACATAAGCTGAGGAATTTCTAAATCTCCTTGTCCTGAGTTTTTTTCTTTTTTTGCTTAACAGATCCTTTTTAAATTCATAATTCTCCTCTTGTATTGCATTAAGGAGGACCAGAGCCTTACTTTCAACACTTTGCTTAAAAATCGCCTCTGTTAAATAGCCAAGTGCATTACTTATAAGTGCTATTTTTCTCAGAACATTGGAACAAAATGCAACCAAGGTATTTGTCACTATATAACAAGAATCACTTTTCCTCTAGCTTACAATAACCTGTTCTCATTTCCATCTATATTTCCATAAACATTCTATTTGCCATCTATATTTCTCAGAATATTTAACATCTATATTTCCATAAACATTCTATTTTGATTATTGATGATTATTTATTTTCTAAGAAGAGTGACACCCTCTCTCCTGCTCTCCTTTTTCTCCTGATCCCTTACCAGAACTGCCTTTAATGTTCACATTTCTACCAATAGTCCCTTCATAGAAATTCAGGCTTTTTCTAGTCTGCACCTGCAAACTCACCCAGCCTCTACCAATTGCCCAGTTCCCAAGCCAGGCGGAAGTCAGGTCCATATTGTTAGGTATTTGTTAAACCAGCAGACAACTTCCTGATACCAAAATCAGTGCAGTTTTGGTCAGGGTTTTCCAGAGAAACAAAAGCAGTAGAGTGTGTGTGTGTGTGTGTGTGTGTGTGTGTGTGTACACACACACCTTTTATATGCAATAGAGTGGCTGCCCAAGCATATTTTAGTACCCAATGGCCCATTCCATTCAAGTTGACTTACAAATTAACAATCACTAGATATTATATCCTGTAATTACTAGATATTATATCCTGATACAGTTCCATGATTAAATGAGTTTATGCTTTTAGCAAAATGTAATAAATAAGAATTGGAAATTATTCTACATTAACATAAGCAGTTGTTAAAATAGATACTCTTTGCTGTATTTTCAACTGAGTCATTATCAAAAATAGTAATATTCTGAAAGACCACATAAGCAAACACATAATTCTCCCACTAATATAAAAAATAAAAACAATAAACTTTATGTGCAGGGTTAAAATATAATGTACATATTTTATTGCTGGCTACAATTTAGCATTCTAACATAGAATTAAATAAAGTTGATCTGTGGCTAGTTATTTTAAAATGGGAATTTAATGAATTATATGACGATTTTCTTTCTAATATTTCTAAATGTCATAGACTTTGGTAGATTTCCCAGTGGTCAAGAGACTAAAATCAAAGCTTCAAATTTCTCACATTTAAAGAATGCACTTAAGAAATGAACTGTGAATTTGAAATACCCAGCTGATCTACTTGGTAAAGGAAACAACACACCATTGTATAAATGAATGTTTTCCAAGTATGAAGGTCTCTTAGAAGCACTGATGCTCGTATCAGAACAACTGTAATCAACTCTGGGTTGGGTTCTAGGACTCCATATTATTGCTGTTGAGATCTCGTTGACGGTGTTAGTCTTACCAATGAGGAGGACAAAGCATACAATTCCTTAAATCTGTATTTTACTACTCCTTACTATTTGCAGCCTTTAGGCCCATATTATTATTCAAAAACCAATATGGAAGAATTAGTTACATAGTACTTATTTTCAATGTAGATTCCTATTATACACCCCCAATCCCCAATCTGATTCAGTACATTTAGGGAAAAGCTCAGGATTATGAATTTTTCACAGGCATGGTTGTGGTTGTTATGGATTTCTGATTAAGATGGCCGTGGACATGGTTACCATTTCTGATGAAGACTGTCAAGGACTACACTTTGAAAAATGCTAATTTAAACATAACCGCAGAGCATGGCGAAAAGGTTATTGGGTAAAGATGCAGTTCTGTGCTGACTTACTCTGTGAGGTGGGGCACAGTCATGTGGCAGTTTCCTGATTCCGGTTCAGTCATCTTCAAATGCAAGGACTGAGCTATGTTTCTTCCTGGCTCTAACATGCAGAGGTCCTGGCAATGTTAGGGTGGTGTGTTGACTTTATTACACAGATCTCAATGTTTCATCCATTGGGTGGACTCTAGTTCTCATTTCCTTGTTCACTGGAAATTTTCAATATAGCGTGATAGAAGTTCTATATTCCTCAAATGCTCAGATGATAAATTGTTAGAACATAATCATCATGCCAATTACATTAAGCATTTAAAATATAGTCAGTTGGTTACTTTAGAAAAGTGGGAAATGCTTAGAAAATTGCTTTTATGTCAGCTGCCCAGAATCCCAAACAGATTCAGTTTTGCAACGTTTTGTGAAAGAAAGCTTTCAAAATAATTTATATTAGCAGTTAGAGTCTAATATGCTTTTAAAATATTTTATGCAATTTAAAACGAATAAGCAAGAACAGTTGTCTTTACCACTCCTAATTTGTGGTTATAAGAATTCTTAATCAACACTCATAATTAAGAAGATACCATAAATAGTCAGGCTATTGAAATAAGAACACAATAAATTTTTAAGGAAACTGGGCAAAGAACTGAATTTCAATTTGCCATATCCATTATTCTAATCTCAGTGTCTAGATATAATTAAAACAAAAACACTTATTCATTTATTTCTGCAAGATTTAAAAAAGAATCTTTTATTTTATTAAAATCCTCTGATAAATGCTTTAGATCAGATATAACAAAAGTTTTCCTATTGTTTGACTAGCAAATCTCAAAGGCAAACTTTATAAATATATGTAGTCAATGTTTGTATATTCAAATTCAATAGACATATTTGTATATTACACAGAGCTAAAAGCTATATTAGTAAATAACAAATATAAAAATAAATTCATCTAACCAGGTTTTCACTCCACATTTGGTTTGCTTTTGCCTTAGAGTTCTGGTGCAGTAATTATCTGACCACGTCTCTTTGTACACAAAGTACAATAACACCATCAAAAATTAAAGACATTGAGGAGAAAATCAAGGCATACAACATTTAGAAATATGGTTTTAGATGTCGTTTTGATCTCTTGTTTTTCCACTTGAATTTTTCTCTGCCTATTCATATAGAAGTAACTAAACTGATAGAAATTAATTGACTCTCACATGAAGTCCAAAATTTGAGAAATCAAGTAGATTTATAGACGAGTAAGGTACTCAGCACAAGGACAAAATAATGGCTTACTAAATAGAAATCGTGAGAATGGATAGTGGGAGCATTTGTAATAGTAGTATCAGTGAAAAAAAAAATCCATTATGGTTTTGCAGTAAGCCTTAAGTGATTTTTTACTGTTTAAAAAAAAATTCTATTATTTTAAATCCAATATTTTTCAAACACATAATTACTATTACTTAATTTTTGTGATTTGTAAAATGTTAATAAGTGATTTAAATGACTACAATAAAAGAGATCAAGAAATAGTTTGCTGACCTAAAAATGCTGAGTAAAATAGAATTAAATATCATGTATTTTTAAATGTTTTTATGAAAATTCAAGGCCTGTAGGAAAGCAGATGTAGGTATTGATTTTGAATATAAATGAATTACTCATTGTAAGTCTTTCTACAGCCAAAATAACAATGAGAGGTGCTGTAATTAACACAACGGCATTATGTCTCAGAGAAAATGCTAAGGTATAAGCATATTACAATATAAGATACAGAATCATAAGGAAACCACATAAACTAAAGTTGCCCTCACCCATTTCTCTATTTATTCCTAGAATATACATAAACCATCATCGTAGGGGGGAAAAAAAAGCCCATGACGGTAAGTGTGTGCAATTATGCTGTAATAAGAGGTATGTATTTGGTTAGTCCCAGGTTTCTGGGTAGATTACCTAAAACTCTTGTAATTTTGCTAAGGGATAAGAGCGATAAAAGTGAAAACAGTGTCTTTCATTATTCATAGCAAGCCCCTTTCAACCACCCCTGAGTTTATGTCAATGCAGTGGCTTTCAGAAAATCTTGAAGTAGTGGACGTGGCTTGCCAGGGGAGCTATGGATCAAAGGACTGGAACTTTCAACCCCGAGTCCTCAACCTCTAGGAAGAAAAGAGGGACTGGAGATTGAATTAATCACCAAAGGCTGATGAAATAATCTACAGTCTGTGTAACGGAACTTCCGTAAAAACCCCTGACCAAAGGGATTCTGAGAGTTTCCAAGTCAGTGAACACAAGGAGGGCGGATTAGCACATCTGGGCAAGGCACGAAGCTCCAGACCCCTTCTTCCATGCCTGCTGTCTGTTTCTCTGCCATCTGGCTTTGCTGAGTTGTATCCTTTTATATTAAGCCGGTAATCTGGTAAGTAAACATTTTCTGAGTTCTGTGAATCTTAAGAGAGAAGGCTGTACTTGGGTAGACCACTATTCAAATACCTATGAGAGATTCTCCACCTTTCTTCCCAAAGGAACTGTATCCAGAGATGGTCGAGTTTAATCTATGGCTGCATCTTCTTAAATATATAACAGCATATAACTTGCAAGTCCTCTTATAGAAAAGAAAACTACTTGGATTAAATCTAATAAAATAGATGTCGCATGCTTAATATTTATGCATAATCAAAATCCAATATGTCTTATAGTTCTGTTAATTTCCAGTTCCTCACTTGTCACTTCACCACTGAGCATCGGAAAGTTACACACACACACACACACACACACACACACACACACACACACCCTGACACAAGCTTCGGGGATAAAGTACATTCGTAAAGGCAAAAGCCTGATGGCAATTATCAGCAATTCCCTGGATCAGCTTGCAGGCTCCAACCCCACTCTGCACCTCTGGCCACCACCGTCATTATCTGCACGTCGGCTACCACTGTGACCTCCCAGACACACTACCTTCGCACACTCTATCAAAAAAAGATATATGGAGAGGGGATGTAAATTCAGGTAAGGCAGGGATCATACCTATTTACTTTCACCTCCTGGAAAAATGATCCGCCCTTGATAGGTTCATGATAAATATTTGTTGAGTGAAAGTGTTCTTTAATTAAAAATCGATGATTTAGTAGTTAAATCTGGTTAGAAATTTCTCTAGGCTTTAGCACCAGGGTTGAAAAAAAAAAAGATCGTTATTTAGCCTTAAGAAGAAATATAAAACAAATAAAATAAGACTTTCTTTTTTTAAGTTCTGCTATTTCCCAATCTGCTTAAAGAGAGGAAGAGTCCATGAGTTTCATTTTCCACCTTTTCTCTTCCCACAGGACAGTTATCTATTGGCAATTCAGTTGCTTCTGTTTACTAAGCAAGATGAGATCTTCAGTAGATTTCAGTGATAGTTACATGGCCCATTCATGTTTTGCTTTCACGTTTTAAATTTATATCAATCTTATGTGTTTTTGTGAAGCCATATTTAACACCCAGAGTACAAGTATATGCTATACATAAGACCCTAATCTAAAATCCTGATAAATATAAGTAGCTCCCATATAGTAGAAATAACCAGGGGAAGAGAATACTAAATTCCAGCCTTACAGTGACTACTTAATGTCTTTGTGATCTTAGCAGAATAATTTAAAAGGGATTTAATTTGCTCATCTGAAGAAAATCAGAGTGCTAAATCATTCCTATATATTTTCAGAAAAAAAAAAGAAAGAAAATTGCCTATCTTTATAATGAAGCATGTTGCAAGTGGATGAGAGGAAAAACAATTTTAGATATTAAAGTATTCTTTGAAGTATCTAATACTCTCCCTTCCCTCATTAGAAGACATACTCCTTCTAATTCATTGACCACGTCAAAGCTACAGCATTGGTTTATTGAACATAATTTCACTATTTTGTTTTGTGTGTGTGTTTACTGTTACTGTCTCCATTCTTCAGTACCACATAGGATGATATACTGGTTATCTTCATCCTCGGTCGAGGGTCTAATTAGCCAACACTCGGACATCCAGCATTTGTCAGAGTGAGAAGGGAACTCAATGAGGGGACAATAAAATGTAGCAAGCCCTTCCCTGGTGTACAGAATCCGTAATCCTGAAGTGACTTTCTATAATCATATACTTGTAAAGACACTAGAAACAAAGAGCAGGAAGCACATTTGGGGCTAAATAAGAAAGCAAGAAAGTATCACAGACAGGTGCTACATAGAGACGTCTCTGTCAATGGTGCACCACATACATGGCTCACTCACTGACTCATTCACTGCCACTGCTAGTCCTGCAAGCTCTGCTTGGCATAAGTGCTCTATACAGGTATACCTTTTTCAGGCTTTTTGAAAATTTTTTTTTTACAAAAAAAATTTGTACCCTATTTTTACTATACCTTTTCTATGTTGAGATATTTTGGAGATAAAATACTTACTATGTTCTTACAATTACCCGCAAGTTTTAGTATAGTCATGTGCTGTACAGGTGCATAGCCTAAGACCAATAGGCTGTCCCAAGTCGCCTAGAAGTTTAGTAGCTTATAACTTCTAGGTTCATGTCAAGTGCTCCCATAAGATTATAAAGGAATTGAAAAATTTCTATTGCCTAGTGAACACCCCCAAAAAATTCACAGTGAAGGGTTTAGCAGAAGATTCTGCAGACCTCAAAAAACTCCTTAAAATGTTTCAGTTGTGGCATGTACCTATAATCTCTGCTACTTGAGATGGTCAAGGGGGAGGTTCATATGAGCCTAAGACTTTGAGTCCAGTTTGTGCAGCCCAGAGAGATCCCACTTCTAAACAAACAAACAAAAAGTTTGAAACCATGGACCCTAACACCTAAAAGTTTTCATTGATAGAGAGGAATGCTTACGGTGCTTTACCTGCCTGTAAACAAGTCTGTAATGAAAAAAAGAAGCAACCCATCATGGACATAGTTCTAAAAAAGTGACTCCACCTCAAGAAGAGCTTCAGACACGTCTTTCCCAGGGGTATTCAGAGGAAGGTATCACTATCGTGGGAGATGGTAACTCCATGGCTGTTACTGTCCCTGATGACCTTCCAGTAGGACGAAATGAGGTGTAAGACAGTGATATTGACAATCCTGACCCTGTGGATATTTTAAAAATAAAAAAAAATAAAATTTAAAAAAGTAGAAAAAAAATTTATAGAAACAGAATATGTGAAGGAAAATATTTTTGTACAGTTGGAAATGTTTGTGTTTTAAGCTAAACGCTATTGCAAAAGAGTCCAACAACAACCCATTAAAAGATTATAAAGTGAAAAAGTTACAATAAGCTAAGGTTAATTTTTATTAAATAAATTTTTTAATAAATGTGTGTAGCCCATGGGTGTCCAGCATTTAAAAGTCTAGCGTACAGAAATGTCCTAGGCCTTCACATTCGCTTACCACTCACTCACTGACTCAACCACAGCAACACCTGTATTGCAGTTATAGTCCTGCAACCTCCATTCACCATAAGTGCGCTATCTAGGGGCCGCCCCCAGTGCCTTGGATATTTCTGGGCTGATGGGACTGGCAGTCCTGGGGCCACCTTTCCGGAGACAGGGAGGGCCCCACCCAGGGTGGTGGGGGGAGGGCTGATGATCTGTCTCCTGCCCCTTCCTTCTACCCATCCGCCCTCCTTCCCACTGGGCACCTGGACAGAGCTGAGAGGCAGCAGCTGGATGCCTCAGCTGGCCACAGACACCTCCAGGCTGCAGCGTCCAGGGGGAGCCCCAGGCTGAAAAGGGGCCAATAAAACATCAACGGAGAGAAACAATAAGATATAGAATCTTATACCTTTACTGTATAGACTCTTACACGTTTACTGTACCTTTTCTGTGTTTAGATATGTTTGGAGATATAAATACTTGCTGTGCTGCTACAATTGCCTACAAGTTTTAGCATAGTAATGTGCTGTAGAGGCGTGTAGCCTAAGACCAATACCCTGTTCCATCTAGTCTAAGTGTGTTGTAGTTTATAACTTCTAGGTTTGTGGTAAATACACTGATGTTGGCACAACAACAAGATCCCTGAGGACACATTTCTCAGAATGTATCCCTGTTCTTAAGTGACTCATGATTATATTTAAATGTGTTAGAAAACGTTAATGATAAGCCACCCATATTTTCTAGGAAATCACAATGGCAAGACTTCCCCAAGACAAAAGAAAACCCATAAACAAAAACATTTTCTAAAACACATGATCTGCCAGACGTTAACAGAGAAATGGATTATCAATAGATGCTGAGCAAACCACGTGGCTACTATTCATCAAGAAAATATTGTGGAAATGGGGGTGGGTTTTACTGTCACTCCCATTCATACATGAAATTTACTACGAAGTATGTTGCTCAATTTAGTTTGGTCATGGGAAACATTACTTAGTTTGATCATAGGAACACAATGATTTGTAGTGATAATGATCTATCTGGTCTTGTGTGGGTGTGTGTATGCTATTTCTGTATGAACAGTTAGATTAGTTGATGAGAGGTGTTCATTATCCCAGTCTCTGAAAATTAGAATTGAGACAGTCATACTTTATCCTCAGTCTTCTACACAAAAGCCTGCATTTCTAGGAAACTTGTTCTTTTTTTTTTTTAATATGAAGATTTTAATAAGTTAATTGGATACTAATATGGTTAGAACAATCTGTAACACACTCATGTGGAAATGGAAAAGAAAGACATCACAGTAAAAAGAAGAGCATGGAAAATTAGAAGTGTAAATGTCAAATGAGGATTGAAAGATGCAAAGAGAAAGAAGAGGAACCAGAAAAATACTTTAAAATAATATATATATATATATATATATATATATATATATATATATACATTTTTTTTTTTTTTCTGAGACAGAGTTTTGCTCTTGTTACCAGGCTGGAGTGCAATGGCGCAATCTCGGCTCACCACAACCTCCGCCTCCCAGGTTCAAGCAATTCTCCTGCCTCAGCCTCCCAAGTAACTGGGACTACAGGTGCATGCCACCATGCCCAGCTAATTTTTGTATTTTTAGTAGAGACGGGGTTTCACCGTGTTGACCAGGATGGTCTCGATCTCTTGACCTCGTGATCCACCTGCCTTGGTCTCCCAAAGTGCTATGATTACAGGCATGAGCCACCATACCCGACCCAATAGTATTCATCTTTATCCTTGAAGTTTTCTACCTTGAGATGCATCCCCATTGTGCTGAAAAAATGAGTTTTTAAAGAGTTGAGATTGGGAGAAGTTGATAGACAACTAGAATGTCTTTCACCCATTTAATGTATCTTTCATTTATTTTCACTGTCAAGTCAGTGGCATATTTTAGACAGATTTCCAAAATCTCCTTAAGATTCAAACTGTTAACTGCTATCATTGATACAAAACGTGCTCAAAGCAACCTTTATTGAAAAATATTATCACATTGGGAACAACGAGGAAAGCAGAGATGCAAAAATTGGAGATAAGCCAGGGTGATATTGTTTTATGAAGTGCAAGGCCAGCAAATTCAGGACACTTAAAGGCCAGCAGTTTACAGTGTGCAGTCCCAGAAAGTGGACCTTACAGAGCCATACAAAGTGCAGCTTTGGTTCAGATGTCAAATACACCCTGGTGAGTACAGTGGGATGCAGAGTGAAGCCTGTGGGCTGAGGAGTCTGTAAGGCATAAATGTGGGAAATCTGAAGACCCTGTCACATGGGGAGTGGTTTTGTGGATGAGGGCATTGAACTCAGATGAAGATTGAACAGAAAGTAAAATAAATGGCATGTCTATTTTTATGTGCATGTACCCAAGGAAAAAACTGGTTGACAGCTTCAGTTATGACAGCAAAGGCACAGGGAAACAGAGAACATTCTGGAAGTCAGAAACATTTGCTTTCGCCTGCCATTGCCACGCAGTATGATTTGTCTTTAGATGGTCAGCAACTAGGTGTCAGGAAGGCCATGTTTTGAAGCACAGAACATTGAGAGACAAAGGAATATCAAACCGTGTGTTAACTTACATGGAACAATAAGAAATAAAAACGACAAGTATGAAAGTGTTTTATTGTCACCCTTGATGATGGTCTGAACTTGAATAGTTCATCAAGCCTTAAAACATTACCATATCTGCACTGAAAGTGGTAATTTTTCTTAGTAAACGATTCTAATTTATTGTAAATTTGAAATCTATTTAAAAAATCACAGCATTAATTCCTATACTGCTGAAAGTAAATTATTTTTTCTATACTTTCATCAGTCATTTGGTAACTTATAGTTATTAAAATTATCCAAATAATCATTAGAGAGACACTTCTTAAAATGAAGTTATAATGAAAGTTGTGCATAGTTTTATCTATTGTCCAAGGTCTAAACCATTCCAAACTTATCTGAAATCCTGAAATATAACTGGGGTCCTGGACTAATTGTGTCTAAGGCCATCCATCCCACCTTATGTGATTCTCTCCTTTCATGTGTCAAGGCCAAATACCAAACTGGTTCCCATGTGCTGTTCATCAGGGTTTTCCGAGGATACATGGAACTCAATGGTCCTGACCTTTGCTTTTATCCTCCATTAGTTAATGAAGTTAAAAAGAAAACCTTGCTCTAATGAACACTGAACAAGTGTAAGAGTGTCAGCATTCTTCCAAACAATCTAAAAGTATCTGGGAGTACAATTTGTATAACACAACTATTTTATGTTTCTTTAACTTTTCACTCCTACAAAGTTCAAGGTGCTTGTGGAAAGAGCTTACAGGTTCCCAAGAGGAGACTTGCTCCCAGCTGTTCAGCACAGCATTCCCAGCACCCAGCACTGAGCCTGCCACATGGAGGGACGCCATCAATATTTGGAAGAGAGATTCACATTATGTCAAGGTGACTGGAAAGGACCTTTTATGGATAAGCTGGGGCTTGGATTTTTAAAAAATAAGAAGAAAGTACTAAAAGAAAAAACATAAAAAGGGAAAATATAAAACTTCTAATTACATATGCACTCAATGGAGACACAATCAGATATCCGTCATCTGGATTATTGACAAAAAAATGCTGACCAAGATCATCGAGCAATTATTCACAGGTGGCATTAGATTTCCTCACGTGAGTATTTTTTTCTTATGAAGCCTATTTCATCATTTTTAAGTGACCCAAGATAAAATTACTTTATATTCTTTAAAGCCATGCCACTAAGCAGTTATGAGTCCACTGAAAAATATTCTAGGTGACAAGAGAAAGTCATTCTGGAAAACAGATAAATGTGGATGGCTGACACGGATAATGAAAAGCTGACAACATTAAACCTGCTTCAGTATCAAGGCTGGTCCACTTCCTTTGAAGTCCAGTCTTATTGCTCAGAGAATGATGTTAATATAATATAAAATCTATTCATCTTGGTAACAGACAGAGTAGTGATAATAATTCCCACATGCCGAGGACACTGATATTGATTTTAGAATGTGATTTTGAACTTGATTTGGAACTGTCTGGTGCTTTTAGGATTCACATCACTTCAGTGGGTTAATAAAGCCATACTGTAAAGCGTGTCTCAGAAACAATGTGTAAACTTCTTTTGTTTTTATCCAATTGGGCTTGGCATTTGTTGATTAACTTCTACATAGCAAAGTGGTCCCCAGTGTGGGAATACAATCCCCAGGGATGTAGAAGACTGGTCTGCTGCCTTCTGAGAGTCCTTGAGGAGGAGACCCAAGAGAGAATTTTAGCCTAATTTGCAGAGCCCTGGTGACTGACGGAGAGGGGCAACTCACTGCCAAGGACCGTCGCTGATGGCTAACTTGGGAAATGAGCAGCAGGGAATCCCACCGAGGTGAAGCCAGGTCCTGAAGGATGGCAGCTTCTCAGGCAAACCACAGAGGGAAGGCCACCCAGGAAGAGCAAAAAGTGCATGTGCTAAGGCCCGGGGACAATTTTGGATATAACACAACTGGGAAGCCCTTCCAGTTACACATTCCCTAGGAATGGGAACACGGAACCCCTGGCCAACTCCTTGGGGCCCAGAAGTTTTGCTGAAGTAGTTGGACTTTTGAGGGTCAGCGATGAGGCCAGAATGGTACAGTCTATTTCCATGGATTCCCATGAGCTAGTTCTACCTTATGAAGATAAGAAATCAGACTCAAACAGCGCCATGGTTTGAATGGGTCTCCTCCGAAATTCAGGTTGTTAAACTGACTGGCCCATGTAATGGAATTAGGAGGTGGGGCCCTTAAGAGGTGATTAGGTCATGAGGCTTCCTCCGTCATGAGTCGGATTAGAGGACCTTACAAAAGGTCTTGAGAAAGAGAGATTTGCCCTTTTGCCCTTCCACCTTCTCCCATGTGAGGGCAGAGCAAGAAGGTCCTTCTTCACTGGACAGCAGGTGCCTGCATTTTGATCTCGGGTTTTCCAGACTCCAGAACTGTAGGAAATAATTTCTGTCCTTTATAACTTACCTAATTTCAGGTATTTTGTTATAGCAGCACAAATGGTCTAAGAGAAAGAGTATAGAGCATTCGCTCAATAGAACGCTGCCATTTATTTCTATGGTAAAATTGAACACTGTCTTGGTACCCTAAACCCCTGGTTCTGTCCACAACCATGTTGTGAGGCTGCCCTAACTCATACTTCTCTATTAGAAACCCCGAAGGGAGATGGGAAACCCTGGTTAAGAGAGGCCTGAACACCTTCCCTGGGAAGCTGAATCAAGTCTAACAAAAATGACTTGAACGGCTCCTGACAAGATGGTGAAAAAAGCACCCATTTGACTTCTATTCCTCTGTAGACCCCACTGACATAAATGTATCGAAGAAACACATCCAGGGAATGAATATAGTACCTGGATGGAAAATCAGAAGTACAAGGGCCACTCCCCAGAATGCTCAAAGCCAGACCAAAAAAAAAAAAAAAAAAAAAAAAAAAAAAAAAAAAAAAAGGAAGTACAAGATTTGGGCAGCAGAAAAAGCCAGAGCCTCCTATGAAATATGGCACAATTACATGGGGTGCTATGAGTGGCCGGCCTCCCTGCCACCTGGAGGGGTCTCTTGCACAGAACAATCAGTCACGCACAGAGACTGGAGTCAGCTCTGTCTAAAAGCCACAGTAAGCTCACGGCAAAGAATCAGAAGCTTTCTCAATGAACAGATTAAAGGTACCATTGGGATAGCCAAAGCTAAAAATGAAGGTTTTGTCCTGAAATGAAATCCTCTTTCCTCTGATACCATAGGAATCTCACAGACTTAGGTCAAATCTCACAGCTGATTCATACATGAATTTTAAATATCTGGACATCAAATTTCTCAGCACCAGCAATTGATAATAGAATATATTGAAACAACATCTTCAAAGTTCTGGGGAAAAACATCTTCAACCTATCATTCAAATGTTAAGGGAGAACAGAAACATTTTTTGAACCTGAAAAGGTTCACAAATTTCACCTTTCATGTTTTCTTTCCACAAATAAAGCATGGTGAATAACTAAAGAATTTCTCAACTTAAACGTGTCACTTCACCCAAAAATACTAACATAACTATCAAATTTAGGCAGGATGGTAGGAGAACGTTAGGAGATCTTGTAAATCTCAATTTTCTATTTTTCACTAGGTAACATCTAGCCATAATGCATCCTGAATTAGAAATATATGCCTGTCACTTAGATTGGAGGTGGTAATCTAATTAATAAGAAAATCAATGAATGAGTATGAGAAAATCTACATTCTTCAATTTCCAAATGTTTTACTATGTAGCCCCTTGGCTTAATTTTTTTCTCAGTTTCTTTATTTGTAAAACAAAATATTTAAATTAAAATTCTCTTACAGGAAGCACGTTTTAAGGTAACTAGTGTAGGAGTAAAAGTAAATAGACTTTCATTTAAAATGTCTTTCCACAACTTCCTAAACTCAGGTTTTCTTGTTTGAAACAATGCACGCTTCTCAAGGATGGAGAGGTTTTTATTATTATTATTATTATTATTTTTTTTTCTTAAAAGATACTTGCATTTCAAATCTAACTACATTTCCCTATATCCTTCAGCTTTCAGGAAACTTATTAGTATCAAAGTTGTGCTCTAATTTTAGACAGCCAGATGACACAGCTGTGTGTGTCTATTTTACCTTTAATTCTATTACTTTTAGTCAGCAAGGAAATGTGGCCCTCAGTCCAGCCACTGCAAGCAGCTGAGTTTTGCCTTAGCGACTTGAGCTTAAATGAAGACCTGGGACCCAGAAGAAGCATAGCCTGGCACACGTCTTGACTACAGCCTTGTGAGACCCTGAGCTGCAGATACCGCTGAGCTGCGCTTGGACTCCCAACACATGGCAACAGAGATAATAGCACATGCTGTTTTAAGCCATTACATTTGTGGTGATTTGTTATATGACAATAAAAAACTAATATATCAGAAGAGACAATAATGTCAGCTCTCAGGTTGTAAGATGTGCCTACTTTTAGGGCAGGATGAAACAATACATAATTGTAGCTAATTAATTTTAACAACTACATGCAAGATTCAATGCTGATACAACATATAGAAAATGTTATCGCCTACCAAAAAAAAAAAAGCCTAAAATCTGGTACTAAATATAATAGAAAATAAATATTAAATAATAGAAAATATTAGAAATATTAGAAAATAGTAGAAAAAAATAATAGAAAATAATAGAAAAAATAATAGAAAAAAATATTATTCTATACATAGAGTATTTCCAACTCTATGTGATGATGTTGCAAAGATTTTTTGACAGAATCTAATTTAAAGAAAGCTTGGCCATGCTTTAGTTTGCACAGAGTCAATAGCACCTTTTAATAAAAGGATAGATCTGTGACTATTTGCTCCAGACATAAAGAATTGTTTGTAACTTTTATACGTTTGTGATGAAGGGAAAAGTCGAGACTTTCTTTGGTGATAGCTAATAAAGAACAAGTGGGGTTTCCATCAGCAGGAATGCAGAAAAAACAGGCTGGCTGAGCTTTCTGGATATGGACAAGAGGGGACAGAGCTCTCTGAAATGGAAAGTCCTGCTTTGGAGATAATCAAGTGAATAGTTCACTGGTCTGCCCTTTCTAGATAGGAACACTCCCTACTGAGGGCTCATATGTCTTCCTCACCTGAGAGCCAGGTACAAACTATCAATTAGTCCTTTTGAAGCACCATGAGTTTCTTCTGAGACCAGTTAAAATGCTGAAGACTTAAAAGCATGTAATTTGTTGCTGAAGAATAAATCATTCACCCTTGCCTTCCTGGATGGCTTTCAGTCTTCATCTATCAATTCTTCACACTTTCACATTTTGATTTAAAGCACCATTCCTGCTACCGTAATGAGTGTGGGTTTTGCGGTTGAACTTGACCTTGTATGAAGGAAAAGATATGGTTTCTGGCCTCAGTGCATTATTGGGAAACAGCATAAAAGAACACCACACAGACGACAGGCTCAGTGTCGTTAAAATAAAGGCTCATTCTGTATGTGACTTGTGGACCATATAGAGCAAAGCCCAGACTAACTTGCCATATCCCATAAAAGCAGAATATTGACTTGAATGAAGGTATCGTCAAGGTGGCATGCTTATTTTTCATGATATTGGCGGGTTCTGCCTTTGTGAAAAAAAATAAAACAACTGAAATATTCCTGCACATTTGCAATACTACTTTCAGTGAGGAGAATAATGCCAAAAGTGTTCCTTTAATGCAGGTCTTCTGAGAAGCCTAAATATGTAGGACATGGCAAGAGAATTTCAACTGATTCTGAAAATGTTTAATAGCTGCCTTAATTTCTATACTGGGTGATTCCTAGACTAGAAAGGACTAAAAGCCTGGTGCACACTGTAATCCCAGCACTTTGGGAGGCCGAGGCGGGTGGATCCCCTGAGATCAGGGGTTCATGGCCAGCCTGACTAATGTGGTAAAACTTGTCTCTATTAAATACAACAAAACTAGCCAGGCGTGGTGGCACATGCCTGTAATCTGAGCTACATGAGAGGCTGAGACAGGAGATTTGCTTGTTCCTGGGAGGCAGAGGTTGCTGTGAGCCAAAATGCGCTATTACATGCCAGCCTGGGCAACAAGAATAAAACTCCGTTTCAAAAAACAAACAAACGAACAAACAAACAAACAAAAAACAACAAAAAAAAAAACAAGGCCCAGCTCTGTAATTCACGCCTGTAATCTCAGAACTTAGGGAGGCCAAAGCAGGCGGATCACCCGAGGTCAGGAGTTCAAGACCCCATCTGTACCAAAAACAAACAACTAACTAACTAAATAAAAATTAGCCTGGCATGGTGCTGCATGCCTGTAATCCCAGCTACCAGGGAGGCTAAGGCTGGAGAATTGCTTGAACCTGGGAAGTGGAGGTTGTAGTGAGTGGAGTTCGTGCCATTCCATCCAGCCTGAGCAACAAGAGCAAAGCTGTGTCTCAGGAAAAAAAATAAATAAATAAAGAGGACCAAAAAGGACCAAAAGCCATCAGGAGGAAGTCAGGTGTTTTGAATAACTGTGTTCCAGGGAGGTGCTCCCACTTCATCATGAGGGGTTCCAGTTCACAGAAAGCACTTAAAAGTTCCCTTCCTTGAGAGTCAGTTATATCAGTGACACATTAGTTCAATGCTGTTCTGAAAATGGCTTTCCAGTCTTAAGCTAATTTTATTTACCATTCACAGTTAATTTGAGTACGTCTACCTTTCTGGGTCTTAGTTTTGCAGTATCTAAAACGAGATGACTAGAGATTAGATCCTTAAAGTCTATGCTAGATCAAAGTTCTCTGAGTTCATGATTCTCACTTGAAAGAAAAGCATGTTTTCTGCTTCATGTACCACCTTTTTAATATTCAACGGAATTAGGAGAATTAAAATCTCTTTTCCCTCTTCTCCCTCAAGAATCAGAGTATTTTCAACTTGTAAGTTCTTAGCATTTATTTTTAATTCATGTGAACCAATATTTTTTCGCAGTTTAGCAGGAATTCAGTGGTATTTCCCAGTCATCAAAATTCATCAAGCAACTGCCCACCTACTTCAGGAAAGATATAACTTTAGCCACAATTTTGTTTAAAGATCTCCTAAACCAAGCAATTACTACAGAATTTTTTTTCCGGAGTTTTCAGTCCATGCATGTCTGGTTTTGAAAAGGAAACTTTCAGCTGCTCTCTGCTCTTCATAACTCCTCAGTTTTAAAATTGTAACTCAGTTTTAGAAATGTTGATATTTTTCTTATCATTTTACTATTTTCTCTTCAGTTTTCACTCCAGCATCTATGTTTTACTGTGATATTTGTAGATAGAGGTCTGTTTATTTCAAGAACAGCTCACTGAATGCTTTTGACTAAAGTTCATTATGAAATTATACATGATCAAAAGCAATAGCGTAAAAATAAAAAGAAAAGAAAGTATATTAATCAAGTGAGGTAAACATGATGTTTCCAAAGGCAAATTATCTAGAAAGCTCCAAGGATAGCATTCATCATTTCTGTCAAAACGACGTGAGTGCCTTTCCTATATAAACTGTACATCTGTGTAGCCAAATGGTGAGTAAAAGGACATTCTGTGTGTAGAAGTGTTCCGTCAAAGTACCCAACTTGTCCGAGTTTTCTGGGACTTTGCCAGTATTCCACCGAAAGTCCCACATCTTTAGAAGAAACTCAAACACCTTAATTCCACTGAATACAGAAGAACAACTGACAAAATTAGAATAGCAACACAGGCAACCCTAATAAGCAACAGGTCTAGGTAGTGATCACCAATACCGGCCAACACCACATAAGGGGACAAGGGAACATGATATGCCTTATGCAGGAATCTCATAAAATCACAGGAAAGCATCTTTCCAAAACCCAAGCACACACTAGACCTGAATCTCACTGGACCTCTAGGACTAAACACCCATTTACACAACATAAAAAGACATGTAAATATGTAAAAGAGTCACAGAGCTGCAGCTAGCAAAATCCAACCTGAGGAACTCTGCCAAAGAGATCTGCTTTCAACAAAATTAATTTCACTGAACAAATAAAGAGAGATTAAAAAAATAGATTAAAAGACTAACTTTCCTTGGAAATTTGTCCTGCTAGACTATGGAATCCTAGTCTCCCATCACTCAGCACCTAGCACAGTTCCCAAAACATGATAGGTCCTCACGAACAGCTTGTTAAGTGTTGAATACATGTGTCCTGATTCTTCTAACAAAAGTGAATTTTCACCCATGAAATCTAAGGACAATGTATTCATTGTACACTAACGGATTTGGCTAGTTAAGACAAGTAATAAGTCCATTGACTTAGTGGACGGTAAATATCAGGGACTCTCCAGATTGTTGAAGATACAAAATGCCTTCCTTCATGTCATACTCCTAACAGTTAAGCAATTCTTATTATGAGATTTAAATTAGTGTAAAACATACAGGGTAGATTGTTGTAATCATATGCACATATAGTATATACTGAAATGGCTTCTTACAGAGTTCCAGCCCAGCAGAGTTACTGAAAGGCAAAATTTAAACTAGATATTGTGCCCCTAAAATAGACATGATGATGGAAATATGGCACAATTGCCTTTTCTTTTTACATTCCTTCTCTAGAAGGGAACATATCAGTGTCAGAACAGCTTATCTTAAGTGTATATAGTGTTATTTATACTTGTCACATTCATTATGGGTCATATGCTTGCAAGATTTTAAATAGTCATCTTTATGAGTTTTATTCTGAATGAGCATAGAAGGTGTTCTGAATTAAGGAAGAGATTTCTGATGTTTCACTCTACATTAAATATTGAGTGCATTAGTCCTGTTTTCCTCAGACCTTACTCCTTGGGATGACCAAATTAAAGCCAGGTCAAATGTCCTACATGAATAGCTGCAAAGCTATACACAACATAGGGAGAAAATGGATTTTCTCTATTCACGTATGCGAAGGAGACATATAACATATAACATATTGATCATTTCCCGAGTACTCCCAAAAGGAATGGGTAGTGAGGGTGGGTGGTGGTATAGAATCCAGTTGTGCCATTGAGATGGGATGGCGAGCATCCTGGGTACCTATCTTCACATTCTGGAATAAAAATGTGCCTTTCAAGGGCCAGATAACCACCCCCACCCCCATTCCCATTTCTGACCTTTAAAGCTTTGAGATGTCTCTGAGTTCTCGGAGTTGCTATTTCTCTTTGAAATGTAAATACTTGGAGAGATAAGGCTCTAATGTCAGCCTCCTTGGGAACTAACCTAGGTACCTATCCCAGGATGTACCCAGTTGGCTTATTGGGGAGGTGAAGGAAGTTTTATTTTCCTTTTCAATCAGAGCAATTACCTGCCTCATTAGAGAAACATTGGCTATAGATCTAAACCTTATAGTATGTGAAAATGTTTTTGGGGAAGTGAAAACAAACATTCTCTAACATTATATTACATATATTTTCATGGCTCACGAGGGTTGGGCTCTTCTCAGACCCACCGTGAAACCCAGAAATGTGTTATTTCCCCACAACTCTATTTAAAATATATACTTATATGTGAATATTTATGTACATATGTCTTACCCTTGTAATTGAATTGAAAGTTCCTTGAAAGGCTCATAATGTCATACTTTCCTGCAATGAATGAATGAGGAGTAAATATTAGTTGAACACCTACTGTGGATCAATCACTAGAATAGCTTAGGAGATAAAAAGATAAATGTTCTTAAAGGCATCTAGAATGGTGAACCCTTTTCAGAAGGTTTTCAACTTACTTTTCCCAAATCCATCAGATGAATCATTATCTATGGCGGCTATAGCATTACGAAATGTATCTCTTAAATAATTGGACTTGAAAGTTAAAACTACTCCTTGGTCTAAGGGACTGCGGAATAGCACAGGCAGAGTAGACTTAGCATAAATTAGCAGCCCTAGGATTTTTTAGATGGTAAATGAGCATTGGTTTTAACTGAAGTCACAACCTGCATTAGCTCCTAACAAGAGCCTCAGGCTGTCCTTTGAAGCTTTGAAGCCAGATGTTAGCTTCTCCTCCCTAGCTGAGAAAGTCCTGAGTGGCATCTTCTAATATAAAACTGTTTTGCCTACATTGAAAATCTGTTATGTATTGTTCCCACCATTGTCAATGATCTTATTTAGATCTTCTGGGTAACTTGCTGCAGCTTCTACATCAGCATTGCCGCTTTACCCTGCACTTTTTTGTTATGGAGATGAAGTCTTTCCTTAAGCCCCATGACCAGCTTCTGCTCATTTCAACCTTCTCTTCTGCAGCTTCCACACCTCTCTCAGCCCTCGGCCAAACCTTCTCTTCACTGAAGAGAGTTAGGGCCTTGCTCTAATGCTTTGACTTAAGGGAATGTTGTAGCTGGTTTGATCTTTTACACAGACCACTAATAATTTCTCCACATCAACAATCACATTATTCCGTTTTCTTATTACTTGTGTGTTCACTGGAGAAGCATTTTTAATTTCCTTCAAGATCTTTTCCTTCGCATTCACAACTTGGCTATTTGGTACAGGAGGCCTACCTTTCAGCCTGTCTCAGCTTTTCACAGCGTTTCCTTATTAAGCTTAATCATTTCTAGCTTTTGATTTAAAGTGAGAAACGTGACTTCCTTTAACTTGAACACTAGGAGGCCATTGTGAGGTTATTAATTGGCTTACTTTCAATATATTTGTGTCTCAGGGAACAGGGAGGCCCAAGGAGAGAAAGCAAGACAGAGGAATGACTGGCTGGTGGAGGACAGGCACGCGGCATGAATCAATTAAGTTTGCCATCTGATATGGGCACAGTTTGTGGCACTAGAAAAAATTCCAGTAGTAACAAAGATCACGGATTCCAGAGCCCCATAACAGATATAATAACAGGGAAACAGTTTGAAATATTGGGAGAATTACAAAGACAGGAAGTGAGCACATGCTCTTGGGAAAATGGGGTTGATTGACTTGCTCCATGCACTGGTGTCACAAAACTTTGATTTGTAAACAAGAAAACGTCTTTGAAATGCAATGAAGTGAAACACAATAAAACGAAGTACACCTGCCTGTCATAGGTGTTTGGGCAGTTGGAATACCATTTTGCTTTGTTACAGCCCGTCATCAGGCCAGATAGTATGTTAATAAATTAAGACATGGTTAAATGAAAATCAAATATTCACATAAGACTGATGGAGATAACTAAACCCAGTTAATGAAATTAAAAACTGTTAGATTTGGTAAAACAATAGTGTCAAATTAAGCAAGGATGGTTAAAATTAACTGCATTGAAAAAGATATTAGATAAACACAGTAAAAATAAAAGAGAGGTTGAAGCTATCAACCAAAAAATAATACACAATATAACACTGAAATTCTAAAAGCAAACTAAATATACTTCAAAACTGGTACACAGCATTGGTCATTGCATATTTTTTGTTTGATCTTGATAAATCAATTGGAAAATCATGAGCATAAACTGTAAATCAATGTAATTATGGCAGTTGATTTAATATATACAAATACACCCACCTCCCTATAAACCAGGAACATATGTTTTATCTTCTCAGGTAATACGCAATGACAATATTATTCAGAGTGAAGAGCCAAGACCTTATGGGGCAGGGCCATGAATGCAGAAGGCAGAGACAAGATCCCAGAGGGCAGAGTAGGGTTCCAGAAGGCACAGCCAGGATCTTGGAGGGCAGAGCCAGGGACAAGGTGGACCACTCCCAGGCACTGAAACAGAGCCCTGGGCAAGGAATAGACTGTACACCTTGCTGGCTTTCAGAATCTCTATGGGCCAGTAACTGCTTCGAGTCTCCAGTTTTCCCTTTTATGGAATGGGAGGGCCTGTCACGTTTATTCTGTGCCTGCTCCACCATTGTATAAAAGGTACAGAAGAGGAGGGTGTAGCTTATCTCTTTGATTCAAATATGTATTCCTTTGCTGGACTGTCATAACGAAGTAACAGAATGGGTGACTCCACCAACAGAAATTGATGGTCTCAGAGTTCTAGAGCCTAGAAGTCCAACATTGAGGTATCAGCAGGTCTGTCCTCTACCGGAAGCCTTCCCTTGGCTTCTGCCTGTGTCCTCACATGGCCTGTCAAGGGGCTTGCACACTCCTGCTATTCTTTTGGGTGTCCAAATTTCCTCGTATTATAGACACTGCTCTGATTGGATTAGGGCCCACTTTAAGAAACTCATTTAACCTTAATTGCACTTTGAAAGGCCCTATCTCATAAGGCAGTCACAGTCTGAGGTACTGGGGGTTAGGGCTGTAGTATATGAATTTTGGTGAAATAATTCAGTTCACAGCATCTTTCCGTGCCTGAGGGGCAGTACTCAAGGATTCCAATGGGAGCAGCTGTGACCACACCTGGATCTCTGCTTGGATCTTCACCTTGAGCAATAAGAAGATGAAACTTTGAAGAGCAGGGGATGAGTGATTGTGGCATGTGGGAAGACTGCCGTGAATTGTAGTGGCCACAGGGGAGAATGTGGTAAATGATATCATCCAGAAATGACCACAGTAATATTTCTGTTTCCATGTGCTCTCCCAGTGCCTTTCCATTCCTCATGAAGACACGGAGTTTATTTCTATTCCTCTTGAAACTGGATGGAGTGTGTGACGCCCGGAAAAACAGAGTGAGGCAGATATGAGGCTTTCTGCCTCCCAGGGCTGCCTCCACGGGTGGCCTTCAGCCTGTCCCAGTTACCTACCATGGAGCAGAGACAAGCTATCTTCTATGAGCCTTGCTCCAGCTGGAGATCTCTGAGCTAAATACATTTTCTCACTGTTGTTTAAAGCCTTTTTTGTGTAATTTTTAACAAAGCCATTGTAACCTGAGATAGTAAGTTACAGATGTTTTGTTTCAGAAAATGGCATATACAGGATATATATAAAAATGGTATATATCCGGATTTAGAGGGAAAAAATGAATTGAGTATAACTCACTTGAATAATAGATTAATAATAAAACAATACCCTCAAATCTAAACGTTCTCAGACGGAAGAGGCAGTGTTCTTGCTATCAATTTCCAGGCTGCTTTGGGGATATTTTCATTGGAGGTTGTGATATTCTGTCAGCAAGGAGAAAAGGCCGCTGAGGATGGAGTTGCTGCCTGCTTAGATAACTAATACCAGCCATCTTGGATTTTATTCTTGAATTGGCTAGCCTGGGAAGCAGGCACATTCATCGCTATTGTGATCATATTAACCCAGTATTTTAACTCTATTAAGCCTAGAAAACATGCTGGAAGAACATATGCTTCTCATCTATACTGAGTTGTTACTATTTTTTTATTTCAAAAATCAATAGAATAATTGCTTTGGGTTTTATCTAATGGCCCCACTCTTAAATGGATATGGTGATCACTTAAGAATCATAAATGTAATTCAACCAATAACTAATGTAATTTTTGATGGACCTACAGATAAAATACAGTATAATAAATCATTTCCCAAATCTTATCTTTCCAAATCTAATAGTTTGCTATTTGTTCACTATTTCATTTCTTCATTTAAAAAATCTGATGCATTATGAGCACCCATGTTAAGATTGATTTGCTTGGCTTTATTTTCTTTGTTTGCACTTTGTGATCATTTAAAAATTTTGTTTTTATAATTTAAAAAATCATTAATTGCTTTCAACCACACGACTATCCATGACACTGATCATTCTCACAGAAATATCTTACTTTAGGATTCCAACCTTAAAACACAGTTTTACAAACTCAAGGGAGTCCTCTGACACACAAATCACTAATGATAAAGATATTAATGTTTTCCATTTAGTGTTTGGTTTACAAACTACTTTGTAATTAATGCCGTGTAATCTATTGAATCAATGCTGATGGTTGTTCTTACCTGTTTTCCCCACTTTTTAGTGTGGGTTTGAAAGATCTTTACTCACTGGGAGGTCGAGTTTGTTCAGGTCTGACTGGGTGCAATTCCTACGAGTGACATCAATCCATCACAAAGTACTGGGGATTAAACAATGAAGCAGGAAAAAATTCAGTGACGAAATTTTGTTGTGATTTGTGTATCTCTGTTTGTTTTCTGGTTTTGATCCCAATTTTGTTTCCTGGGAGTAAAATCCCAGGTGGTTTTCCTTAAAACAAGATTTTGACTTAAAACAGAATTACGATACTGGTGGATTTGTCAGAGAGCTCCAGGCAGATGGCCTCATGTCTCTGAAACTCCCTTGCTTCAGCTTTGGAAAGAAAGAATTAGACCAGATGGGAATACCCTCCCTTTCCACTCCAATATGTTAGAACTTCTAAATGCCCAGACTCACAGGCAAACAAAAACATCATTAAATAAATTTACATAAACACTACTATGGTGATCTTTCTTTTTCTTGCAAAGTTATTTTTAACTTATTTGAAGAGTAGTCCTCTCTATTAGTATGCTCTTAGTTTTCTGTTCTTATAGACATGGCTTCAATTTTACTGGGGGAAATGTGGGTGACAGATTTTTAAAAATCTAGAATGTAACATGATTGAGCCATTGGCAGGTTAACACAATAGACGTGTTTTAAATACTTGAAGCCAGAATATGTCTTTCTAAATGTATTTTTTGCTTGCCTTATTTAGCAAAACGTTCTTTTAATCTATTGATTTAAGTGTAAAGAATGATTTTTGGGGCTGGGCGCGGTGGTTTACGCCTATAATCCTAGCACTTTGGGAGGCCGAGGCAGGTGGATCACGAGGTCAAGAGATAAAGATCATTCTGGTCAACATGGTGAAACCCCGTCTCTATTTTTTTTTTTTTTTTTTTTGTAAAGAATGATTTTTGCAATGCAGAGAGTATAATTAGTCTCTGGTTCACCATGAACATTTCTTGTCTTTAAAACATAGTAGCGTTGCTCCTTACTTCTTGTTCATGCAAAGTACAGCCAGGTTTTCAGGTGAATTTGCCTATATGTACGTATATGTATTCTATAAGCTAAAGAGGGCATGCTTTCCCAATTGTGCCTAATCATTTATTATATCTTCCAGAAGATGGCAGTCTGTAATGTTAAAAGGGTGCATGGTATTAAACTGGAAGCTTTTAAACTACTTCATGCAGAACTAAAATGAGCAAAAGGAAAAAAAAATGCCTTTTATAGCTGTCTGTTTTTTCTTTGAAGCAAAACCAAGTTATATATTTATTGTCATTCTTCAAGTAATAACAAAATTGCTACTGTACAACTAGTGATTATGCCATTTTTATGCCATCCAGACTACAAGAGTGGCTTGGATGAAGTGATGATGAAAAGCACGATATTTGGAATAGAAACCTTATCTGGGAATATGGAAATAGGCAATCATACAAAATATGTTTTTGGAAAATGGTCAGCGATTTGACCATTTTCTGGCATAGTTGAAAATGAATAAAAAGTTAACTTTATCTGCATTTAGCTTGTTATTATTCTTCAAGCATAATTATCTTGTCACGTTCCTATGGCTATTAAGACTCTCAACATCAGTTAAGTTTACAAGGCAAAGGTGACTCCTGTCACCTACAAGCTGGCACTACTGTTTCTCCTTAACCCTGCTATTAGTTGCCCTGTGGAGAATTAAATTCCATTTCATTTGGGAAACAGAATTAAATGATTACATTTTTACTACAATGTTTTCTCTCCTGCTGGGTAGTTTTCCTTCTCCTCCCATCAAAATTTATTTTCAGCCACATGTCTTATGGTTCATGTCAGTCTTAACCTAATTTCATTTCCTGCATCTATCATCATTAGGTATTCAAAGTAGTAGCAAACAGTAGAACACTTTCATAAATAATTGTTGAATAAATTAATATAAATGCTTGTTGAATAAATAGTATGGTATTAGCCCACTATTATACATAGAAATGACTATAGCAAACATTCATTAAACTTGAAATCTGATTATGCAGATGGGGGGAAAAAGTACCATTTGTGGAACAAGCAAAGAAAAAATATATTGGCCACCATTCCTCCAACTCTTATTTGTCCCATGTTTGTTTTGCAAAATATTAACTGCCTATTTTAATAGAACTGATTAGGTATCAATGTGCCAATAAAAGTACTGGGCTAAATATTTCTATAGGAAAGAAATACATATGGAGAGAGAACTATCTTTTTAAGAAGGCTTGGGACTAAACCTCTCGATTTAAAACTGCATTGCATACAGTTGGCCAAACCATTATGAAGCCAGAAAAATACAACCAAGAAACAACAACAAACACAGCTGAAGTAACAAAAAAGCCTAACCTCTGCTTTCATCTGTATCTGCCTCACGTTTGAAAATTTGGATCCATTGAATTAAGTTTCAGTTGAAAAGTAAAATATTCTTTTTGTGTGAACAAGTCAATTAATTTTGTGCTTTACTTTGAACACTGTAAATTGTCATTTAATGAATTTAGTACCTATCTTGCACCAAGAAATATTTTTTTTACATTTTAGAGGTAATGTAGAGACAAAACCAAAGTCCCAGACTTACATAGTGCATCATTTTTAATCTACTTTCAATCAATAGATTAGTGAGAGAAAACTGTTTTTAATTTTAAAGAAGTCGGATTTGTCAGATTTTTTTTTTCTTTCATAGATCATGCTTTGGTATTGTATCTACAAACTCATTGCAAACTTACAGTCATCTAGATATGTTGTCTTAGGAATTTATCACAACCGGGTAATTCTGTTTTGCTTTTGTTGTATGATTCAGTTTGAAATAATTTTTGTGAGAATTGTAAGAAACATATTTATGTTCATTTCTGTCATGTGGATATCCAGTTGCTACTGCACTATGTGTTGAAAAGATTATCCTTTCTTTGTGGTCTCTGCTCCTTGTCAAGATCAATTAACTACATTTGTGTGGGGCTATTTCTGGCTTCTCTATTCTGTTACCTTGATCAATTTGTCTATTCTTTGCTAATGCAACACTGTTTTGGTTAATGTAGCTTTATAGCAATGCTTGAGATCATATGGTGTCAGTTCTTCAGCTCTTCTATTTTGCTTTTCTTCACTATTGTGTTAGCCATTCTGGGACTTTTGCTTTCCATGCGAACTTTAGAATCAGTTTATTAGTATCTACAAAATACCTTGCTGTAATTTTGACTGAGATTGTGTTGAACCAATAGATCGAGTTAGGAAAAACCATCTTAATAATATTTTTTCAACGCATAAACATAAAATATCTCTCAATTTATTTATATCTTCTTTAATATCTTTCTTCAGAACTTCGTAGATTTTACAGTGTAGATCCTTTATGTATCTTTATAGATTTAGATCTAAGTATTTCTCTTTTTCTGTGCTGCTTTTCTTACTTTTAACCTACCTGTGTCCTAATATTTCAAGTTGATTTCGTCTACACAATACATAGTTGAGTCTTGTTATTTTTATCTACACAAGAAGTCTGTCTTTTAATGGGAATATTTAGAGCATTTTACTGGGTATATTTAGAACACGTATTTGAAGTCATTGTTAACATAGAAAGATGAATAACTACTCTATGTGTACTTGTTTATCATTTGTTGCACTTTTTATTTGTTTATTATTTTTCTCCCTTTTTTCTGCCTTCTCAGGTAAGTGAACTTTTTATGACTATATTTTTACTTCCCTTAGTATATCAATTTTATTTATATTTTCAATTCATTTTAGTGATTTTGCTAATGTTAGAAATATACATTTACAATTAATACAAGACTACTACACAATAACACCTCATGGATAATGCATGTGGTTTATAGTAGAATATTCAAAACCTTGCTTTCCTTTTCTTTTATAACATTGCTGCAATTCATTTTGCTTATCCATAAGCTATAATAATCATATAGACCATTTTTATCATTAATTTACAGAAAAGCTATTAACTAAACACAAACAAGATTTTGTTTTCACTTATTTATTTTGAATTATCTTTTTTTAATGTATACATAAGTTACTGACCTATATCATTTTTCTTCTTTCTGAAGTTTTCTTATAGTTCTAGCAAGAATGATACACTGATAATAGTTCCTCAATTTTTGACTGAGAAGTTTCGCTTCTTTATTTTTGAAGGATAATTTTACTTGATACAGAATTCCAGTTGGATATATTTTTAATGAAATTTTCATTGTTTTAAATACTTCACTCCACCTGTTTTTTCTTTGAATGGCTTCTAAGAGAAGTCTAAAGTAATTCTTACACCTCGATAAGTAGGTGATTTTTTTTTTCCCCTCTGGCTTATTTTTCTCATTGATTTTCTGCAGTTTCTGTAAAATATTTCTTAGGTATAGTATTTTGTGTTGTTTTGCCTTCAGTTTGCTTATATTCGGTTTGATGTTCTCTGAGATTCCAGTTTTTGCAGTTTGGTATCTGTAATTAGTTTTGGAAAATTCTCAGCCATTATCATTTTAAATATTTATTCTGTTCCTACATTACTTCTTCCTCCTCCTCCTCCTCCTCCTCCTCCTCCACCTCTTCTTCTTCTATTTCTTTGTCTTGTATTCCCATTACACAATAAGGTTCATCTTTTTTAATTGTTCCACCTTTCTTGAATATACTGTTCTGTTTCCTTTCTTAGTCTTAAAGTTTAATTTTCAGTTTAGATAGCTTCCATAGACATATCTTCAAGTTCGCTAATTTTTTCCTCAGCTGTATCCATTCTAATGATAATTCCATAAAAGATTGTTCCTTTTTCATTTCTATTACAATGTTTTTCATTTTTAGCACTTTGTTTTTGCTTATTTTCTTATAGTTTCTATCCGTCTGCTTAAATCAGCCAACTTTTTTTGCATGCTGTCAACTTCACTCTACTATACTTCTTAACGTAATACAGTTAAAATACCAAGTCAATAATTCAAATATCTCTGCCATATCTGATTCCGGTCATGTTGCTTGTTTTGTCTCTTCACGCTGTATTACATGCTTTTACCGTGACTTCTGAGTTTTTGTTGAAAGCCAGACATAATGTCCTGGGTGAAAGAACCTGATGCGAGTGGATCATCAGCGTGAGGCATTGCACCTGCGTGGCTAGGACTTACGCTGTGTTTACTGCTTGCTGCAGCTGTAGATACCAGAAGTTTCCATTTCCTCCAGGAGCTTGGTTCTTGTCTCACTTTTTGTATTTGAGTTTTTCTAAAAGACACTTTTTTTTTTTTTTTTTTTTTGAGACGGAGTTTCGCTCTTGCTACCCAGGCTGGAGTGCAATGGCGCGATCTCGGCTCACCGCAACCTCCACCTCCTGGGTTCAGGCAATTCTCCTGCCTCAGCCTCCTGAGTAGCTGGGATTACAGGCACGTGCCACCATGCCCAGCTGATTTTTGTATTTTTAGTAGAGACGGGGTTTCACCATGTTGACCAGGATGGTCTCGATCTCTCGACCTTGTGATCCACCCGCCTCGGCCTCCCAAAGTGCTGGGATTACAGGCTGGAGCCACCGCGCCCGGCCTAAAAGACACTTCTTAAATAAAGTTAGATCCTCCTAAATGTTTCAACTGTATTTCCCTATTATTATGCGAGAGCCCTGCTGATGTGGGGTTAAGTGTGAGAAAGGAGGCCATATTCCATAAATGTCCGACTAGGTCTCAGCCTTTCAGTGAGCCTGTGCCCCTGGATTGCCACCCTTAGAAAAGCATCTCAGCTTTTCTTTCACCTCCATTAGGTGAAACAGGAAAGTTTAAGGGATCTTGAGGGAGATATTTTCATTCCTCCATGTTAACTAGGTTCTAACAAACTAGGATATTCTTGAGGGGAGAGCTTTGTTTAACAGAATATAATGCATTGGGTATATTTTAAAATGATTGCTTTTCTCCTTCCCTTGCAGGAAACAGGCATAAATTTTTCTGATTGTTACCATGATAACCTGGTGAGTCTCCCGGAGGTAAAACTCAAGAAAAAACGGTGTTCCCCTTGAGGCTTGACCTCTAGGAGACTTGACTTCCAACTACTCCACAATGAGCAACCACTAACTCATCAGTTACAGTTTAAGTTTCTCTATAATTTATTGGCATCAATGATGTTTTCTGCTCGAGTAAGCTGTGGTTTCTTGCATTCACCTGTTCCTCCAGTTTTCAGGTGGCGGTTTTCTCTGTGATTACAGTTTTGTGGAAGAGTTGTCAGTGAACATTTGCTCACTTGTTCTTGATGCAAAGAAGAGAGTGACAGCTGCCAAGTCATTTACATGTAAGAGCAGAAACAAGTAGCTTGATTCCTCAGTGTTCTAATCTAATGCAATGCAGGGAAAAAAGGCAGGGGGACTATCAATACATTTTCTATATGAAACTTTTGAAGATTAAAAAGAACAAAAGCAGCAATTATAATGTCTGACACATAATATATAGAAATAAAAATTTATTTCCTTTAATAATGCTGAAATTAAGAGGTGCATAGTACTGAAGAACACAAAATCAGTGGCCAGAATCCATGAGTACAAAGTCATCTCTTCTACTTTTTAAGGCATAATTTTATGAAGTTATTTAGCTGTTCAGTACCTTAGTTTCTATTTTGGAATACTCATGTTTGGCACACAGCAAGGTCAAGATAAGCATTAGTTATTGTTGCTAAGACAAATAAATACATTCAATAAATTATTTCTTAGGACATTCATTTATGTATTATGCATTCAAGCAAACAAACCCAGTGCGGGTTTACCATATGTAAGGAACTTTGCTAATGCTGGACATTCACAGACATAATTTCTGCCCTAAGAAAAGCATGTTCTTCACATGTACCCCAAAACCTAAAATGCAATAAAAAATTTTAAAAAGAAAATAATCTAATCTATGTTTAGAAAAGACAGGGTATAACTATGATTCATTTGATATGCAGCATGTAAATAAATATGGGCATCTCTGGATTTTGACACTATGCTGCTGTTTTTACTTCCCATCTTTCTAGCATGTTCTCCCAGGTTAGTCTTCAATTGCTACAGAAATACAGTGAAATGAGTCATGAAAACCACACACTGGTTTGACCAATGAATGCTTCTATTTCTTTTTTTCTAGCAGAGATATAAATGAAGACCAAATCCCAGGTGAATAATGCAGAGCAGGACAATTGCAGGGTAGAAACTCATCGGAGAAAGCTGAAGGCAGCTTGCTTTCGTTACGGTTTGTGTTTGTTTTCCACTGCTGCTGTAACAGATCACCACAAAGTGACTGGCTTAAAGCCACCTTGCTTATTTATCCTCAGTTCTGTAACGTGAGAGTCCAGCATGGTAGACATAGATTCCTGGACCAGGACAAGCGGCTGAAATCAAAGGGGGCTGCCATGTGCAGTTTTGTCCTCATGCTTGACTTAGAAAAATCTGCTCCTGACCGGGCGCAGTGGCTCACGCCTGTAATCCCAGCACTTTGGGAGGATGAGGAGGGCAGATCACCTAAGGTCAGGTGTTCCAGACCAGCCGGGCCAACATTGCAAAACCCCGTCTTTATTAAAAATACAGAAATTGGCCGGATGTGGTGGTGGATTGCTGTAATCCCAGCTACTCGGGAGGCTGATACAGGGGAATCACTTGAACCTAGGGGCAGAGACTGCAGTGAGCCAAGATTGCACCCCTTTACTCCAGTCTGGGCAAAAGAGCAAAACTCCACCAAAAAAAAAAAAAAAGAAAGGAAGAAGAAGAAAGAAAGAAAAGAAAAGAAAAAGAAGAAAGAAAGAGAAGAAACAAAGAAACAAAGAAGAGAAGTGAAGAGGAGGGGAGGGGAGGGAAGGGGAGGGGAGGGAGGGGAGGGGAGGGGAGGAGAGGGGAGGGGAGAGAAGGGAAGGGAAGGGAAGGGGGGGGAAGAGAAGGAGGGAGGAAGGGAAGAAGGAAGGAATGCCCCCAGAATGAGAAAAACTCTCAGCTTTAAAAGGAGTCCTGCGATTAGATTAAGCCCATCTGGATAATCTTCCTTTTCTCCAGATAATGTGACAAATCACTGGGATAATACCTCACCCTACTCCCAAATCCATCTATTCTCAAAGAACAGGCTATGATGCAAATGTGTGAGGTATTGGATTCATTCCTAGATTTCTGCCTGCCACATCGTTGACTCTAGTTGTAATTGTAAAGATGGGGGAGGATGTAGGATATTTTGTAGCATAAGGAAGCATAGCCTTTGGGGAGAGGCTGAAGACACTAAATGAGGTAGTTATTACAACGTGGTTGAACAAAGTTTCGAAAGCACAGGTGACATTTTTTAATATGCAATCTCTAGCTTGTAGTACAATGTGCTATTCATTTTTGACAAAGAATGTAAATTATGTACATTATTGAAGTAAGATTTTGTGCATCCATATGGCACTTTAATGGGAGCTCAGCTGGATTTCAGCTGTCCTAAGTAGTCCTCTTAATTTATTCTTTAATTTGATTTTTTTTTTTTCAGGAGAATTTGATTCCTTATTGGTTAATTGGTTAGTTCATTTTGGTAAATCAAGGGAACATTAAGAAACGTTTGGAAACAAATCTCATAGAGATTTTGGTTCCGTATGTCTCTGATAATGCCATTCTAATGATAGCAACTTAAGCAAGAGAAGTTTTGCAGCTACAATCTCAACAAGAAATATATTTGTTTCCCTTCCATAAGAAATGTTTGCTATTGCTAGGCAATGCTGTTGTCAGCATAATAAGAAATAAGAAAGTACAATCATAGCAAAGTATGGCAGGTTGTAGCTTTGAAACACTAGGAGAAGCTGAAGCATTTTAAACACGGTAGCAGTTATTCAGCTAGGAATTCAGATAATCAAATCGTAGCTAATAAATGTGGTAAGATACACAAAAGTTTGGGGAACACATGCAACACATGTATTTGGAAAATGCTTGCAAAAAATACTTAAAATAACATTCAATATGTATCAGATACCATTATGTAGACGTGATAAATAGTAATTCATTTAATCTCTATGGCAAACCTGTGAGGTAGACACTTTCACTCTTCCCGTTCTATAAATTATTACACATAGTCTCAGAGAGGTCAAGTTATATCTAAATCACACAGCTGTCCTGTGATGGGGCCAGGGCCAGAACCTGAGCCCAGCAGCCTGAGTCGCAAGTATATATTAAGTTTTTACAAAGTTAGCAATGACTTTTAAAATTTTTTCATTTGATTTTTATGTCTTGATATCTGAAAACATATCAAACTATTGCTGGTTAGCCTCAAATATATTTTACCATTTTTTGTGTTAAGCTACATGTTAACATACAATCACAGCGTGAGAACAAAGAAGATATAAAGGTGCTCCAATGGTTACATTGCTTCTGAGAACAAAGTAATTGTACTTGGGAAGAAATAAGCTGCTCCGACTATGCTATTCTGTAACTGAGCTCTCGCCTAGTAACACTGTAATCATTTAGTGCTACCCTCACTCTCACAGGCTCATCCCCTTGCACTCCAGGGACTATTGTATAATCTAACGGCTGAGGATATGAATTGCTGGAAAAGCTTTTATTTTAATTTTAGAGAGAGAAGGTTGCTTCAGTAGTTGAGCCATGCACGCCTAGGACATTCATTACCTATATAAGATGGTGTCAGATGTCAGCTTAAGAGCTGATTCCATCAGGTAAATCATAAGATTAAGTAAGCACGCATGTGTATATGTATATGTTGTCAAACATTGTACACATGATTCCATGTATTTTAATATTTTATTTCCCAAACAAACTTCTGTACAGCTCTGGAGTTTAATTAGATCTGTACAGCTCTGGAGTTTAGTTAGAAATAATCATTAGAGTGAACCGGCAACCAACAGAATGAAAAAAAAAAATTTGCAGTCTACCCATCTGACAAAGGGCTAATATCCAGAATCTACAAAGAACTAAAACACATTTATAAGAAAAAAAAAAACCCATTCAAAAGCAGGTGAAGGAAATGAACAGACACTTTTCAAAAGAAGACATATATGAGGCCAACAAACATATGAAAAAATGCTCATCATCACTGGTCATTAGAGAAATGCAAATCAAAACCTCAATGAGATACCATCTCATGCCAGTTAGAATGCTGATCATTCAAAAATCTGGAGACAACAGATGCTGGAGAGAATGTGGAGAAATAGGAACACTTTTACACTGTTGGTGAGTGTAAATTAGTTCAACCATTGTGGAAGACAGTGTGGCGATTCCTCAAGAACCCAGAAATAGAAATTCCATTTGACCCAGCAATCCCATTACTGGGTTTATATCCAAAGGATTATAAATCATTCTACTATAAGGACACATGCACACGAATGTTCATTGTGGCACTGTTCACAATAGCAAAGACCTGGAACCAACCCAAATGCTCATGGATGATAGACTGGACAAGGAAAATGTAGCACATATGTGCCATGGAATACTACACAGCTATTAAAAAAAATGATGAGTTCATGTCCTTTGTAGGGACATGGATGAATCTGGAAACCATCATTCTCAGCAAACTGACACAAGAAAAGAAAATCAAATACCACGTGTTCTCACTCATAGGTAGGTATTGAAAAATGAGAAGACAGGAAAGAAAGAGAAAGGAAGACGTCAAAATAGCAACAACAGCAAACAGCAGAATGGCAGGAGTCATTCCTTACTTATCAATAACAACATGGAATTTAATGGCTAAATGTATAAAAAGGAAAAAAAATCCAATAATCTGTTGCCTGCAAGAAACACACTTCACATATAAAGACATACATAGACTTATAATAAAGGGATAGAAAACCATGTTTCATGCACATTAAAAGTTAAAAAAACAGCAGGAGTAGCTACCCTTATATCAGACAAAATAGATTTGAAGATAAAATTATAAAAAGAGACAAATAATTTAATATAATGATAAAGGTATCAATTCAGCAAGAGGATACAACAATTGTGACTATACATGCACTCAACATTGGAGCACTCAGATGTATGTAGCAAATATTATTAAAGCTAAGGAGAGAGATAGACCTCAATGCAATGACAGCTGGATCCTTCAACACTTCACTTTCAGCATTGAACTGATCATTAACACAGAAAATCAGCAAAGAAACTTCAGACATCTGTACTATAAACCAAAAGGACGTATATATTAGGTACATTTTGTGGAATGTTTCAGAACACTTCACCCAACAGCTTCATAATACATATATTTCTCCTTAGGATATGGATCATTCTTAAAGACAGACCATATATTAAACCACAAAACAGATGTTTAAACATTCAACAAAATAAAATAATATCTTCTCTGAGCACGATGAAATAAAATTAGAAATAATTTTATAGTTTGGAAACTATACAAACACATGATAATGGAAAGATATTCTCCTGAATGACCAGTGAGTCAATGAAGAAATTGAGAAGAAAACTGAAAAATTTCTTGAAACAAATGGTAATGTAAACACAACGTATCAAAACCCATGGGATATGACGAATGCAGTTCAAAGGTGAAAATTTATAGCTACTAGTGCCTACGTTGAAACAGAAGAAAAACTTTAAATAAAGAACCCAGTAAATAACTGGAACTAGAGAACTGAAGGTGTCAACAGAACACCAAACACAAAATTAGTAAAAGAGAAATAATGAAGATTAGAGCAGAATTAAGTGAAATCGAAAGGCAGAAATCAATACAAAAGAACAATTCAACAAAAATTTTGTTTTTTGAAAGATAAAATTGAAAAACCTTTAGTCAGACTATGAAAAAAAAGAGCCAAATAAAATTATAGATGAAAAATGAGACATTACAATTGATATAGCACAAATTCAAAAGATGACTAGTAGATTCTATGAGCAGATTTATGCTGATAAATTGGAAAATCTAAAAGAAAGATTCCTAGGCACATACAACCTATCATGATTAAAACATGAAGAAATCCAATCTCTGAACAGACCAATAACAAAAAATAAGACTGACGCCTTAATAAAAAGTATCCCAGAAAAGAAAAGTCCAGGACTCAACGTCTTCGCTGCTAAATCTTAGCAAACCTTTGAAGAACTAACACCAATCCTACTCAAACTGTTCTGAAACGCAGAGGAAGATCCAATACTTCCAGACTTCTTTTACAAGACCGTTATTACCCTGACACCAAAACCAGACAAAGACACATCAAAAACAGAAAACTTCAGGCCAATATTTCTAAAGAATATTGATGCAAATATCCTCAACAAAATACTAGCAAACCAAATTCAACAATAACGTTAAAGAGATTATTCATTAAAACCATGTGGGATTTATCTCAGGAATTCAGAATGGTTCCACATATGCAAATCAGTTAATATGACACATTGTATCAAAAGAATGAAGGTCAGAAACCATATGATTATTTCAATGAATGATGAAAAAGCATTTGATAAAATTCAACATACTTCAACATCATAAATATTATATATGACAGGCCAACAGTTAGCCTCATACTGAATGGGGAAAAAACTGAAAGCCTTTTCTCTTAGGTTTGGAACATGACAAGGGTGCCCACTTTAACGCTGTTATTCAGCGTAGTACTGGAAGTATTAGCTAGATTAATCAGACAAGATGAAGTTATAAAGGCCATACCAATTGAAAAGGAAGATATTAAATTATCCTTGTTTGCAGGTGATGTAATCTCATATTTGGGAAAACCTAAAGACTTCACCAAAAAACTATTAGAACTGATAAATTCAGAAAATTTGCAGTATACAAAATCAACATACAAAAATCAGTAGCACGTCTTTTTCCTTTTTTTTTTCTTTTTTTTTTTTTTCTGAGATGGAATCTTGCTCTGTCACCCAGGCTGAAGTGCAGTGGCACAATCTTGGCTCACTGCAACCTCCACCTCTCAGGTTTAAGTGATTCTCCTGACTCAGCCTCCTGAGTAGCTGGGATTACAGACATGCAACACCACATCCAGCTAATTTTTGTATTTCTGTAAGTATGTATTTCTACTAAAAATATAAAATCATTTCCAAAAATTATTAAATAAATAGAATCAAGCTTTTGTCTTGCTTTTCCTACAGGAGCTATAACACTAGGTAAACAAATGGAATGAATTACATATATAAAATGCTTATATGTGTATATGTGTTCTATCTGTGTATATGTTATCTGTGCATATATATCTATATATACACAGATATAGATAGATAGATATCTATATATACACAGATAGAACACATATACACATATATGTATTCTAGTTGATAAAAAGTAGGAATAATAGAATTGAAATAGAAAATATAGGCAATACCACCTTGAAAAGACCTCAAAAAGAGGTATGTTAAAATAGAAGGTTGATGATAGGATGGATGTGCTTGTATTATTTTTTGTGTAAATACATTATTGCGCATTCATATATGGAATGTATACTTCAGCACTTTAGAACTGATATCCATGGCTCTATAGTCTAAATTTCCACAGATAACACGATTCAGGAATTGACAGGAAAGGCTCACAGTTTCTCAATTTTACTTAAGGAAATTTTCCCAGCAGTATTGGAAGCAGAGCTCTTTGTTCCCAATTAAGATCCTTTGGAGAAAAATAGGGCAGAGTCTTACCGTGGGAGTCACACAGTGCCATTTGTATTATGAGTAATTGAGAGATTAGTTCTCTGCTGTGAAGTGATGGAGGGCAATGAATCAGGCCTTATCTTCCTTTTCCTGGGAAAATGAGTTGGAAAATTTAACAGATGGTGCTCTAGGGTGGTAAACAAGATCCAGGCCGTGAGTAGCATGTCAGTATGTGTTCTCAACTTAAAGAAATAGCGATGCTCTTTATGCAATTAAGCATTGTATCCAATGGGTTCTACAATGGCACAATTATATACTTAACGCCAAACATTCTTTTACACATATTGTAAATTGTCTTGCACATGTTGAGAACAGCTGCGAGAACAGACAAGCAAAAGTGTCATGAGACATGTCCTACCCTCAAGTCCAGGGAGCAAGACAAGCCTGTAGTAATTACAATAATAAGTGATGTGCTCTTAATAGACAAATGATGTCATGAGGACACAGATAGAGAAGAAAAGGAAAGTAAGAATGTGTTCTAGCTCTTTTCCAGAGAAGACATGAAGAAGAGTGAATTCTTCCTGAGGTAGGACTCCTTTCCTTCCCATTTTGCATTGCTCTAATTCAAACTCTTTGTTTCTGCTCATGCTAACACTGTTTTGTACACCAACATCCTATTTCAGTCTCATTACTGACTATTCTTCACATTGCTGCCAGGATCATTTTTAAGGATGGGCATGTGCATTACTCTTCCACTTAGAGTCATCAGCTGTTTCCCCTTGCTAAGATGCTGACATGCAGAACTCTGTAAGTTAACTTTTCTATAGAAAACAGCCTTGCATTTTCTCTTCAGATGAGAAAAGAATTTGGGGAGTGAAAAGGGATGCTATTAATCATGATCGCAGAAATAGTCATATAATCAGGATTGTTCTGGACAAACTATGTCACATGGCAATTAGACTTCATCTATGTGCCAGCTTGCAAAGGATATAAGTTTTTGCTAGTACTAATAGACACCTCTATTGGCTGGGTTGAAGCTTACCCTACCAGAACAGAAAAGGCTAATGAAGTTGCAAAGTTTCTCTTAAAGGAAATAAACCCCCTAAGGAATCTACCACATATTTATCAAAAGCACCTCCAATAGCTTTTCCTTCTCCTCCCCATTTATCTTGGGTTTCAGCGACAATCATTCACTACTTTTAAAATCTAGATTCAGCTAAGACCTTTATAATCATTTCTTCGTTAGCAGTGAAATCTCGATCTCATCTTTATGCAACAAAATATTTATCTTTCAAAATGCAGATTAAGTATTGTCTCCAAGAAATTTTTTAAAACATTTTTCCAGTAGAAATATTGCTCCACTATTACTGGAATTTTGGCATATGTAAATTTCAGCACAGTGCTTGGGACGTAGTGGTTTTTCAATAGTATTTGTTGACTGACTTTGTGCTCCTATTTTGCTTACATGTTCTCATTGTATTATCTATGTACACATCCCTCTGCAAGCAACTGTATACTTATCTTAGATTAGAATGACATACTTAGTACTAATCAGATTGCTTGGGACATATTAGTTTCTCATCATCTGCTGAATTATTAACTGCATTCTTTGTCATGTGGCCTTAGATCATAAAAGTTTGCCATCAGCCGAAAATAAAATTATTTTAAAATTTCTTTGTAAGTTCCATTCTTTGGGAGGATTTGCTGTATAACGTAGCAACCAAACAAGAAGCCACATAAAGAACACTTCAATAACTTGCAGTACTCTTAATTAGATTTTGTAATATTTTTAAATGGTAACATTAGTAAAGGCACTAATTCCTCTTTCCTACTAACAGGTCCTAATTTCAAGTACATCAAAACATCCAAAATGAAGTAAATAGACATGATCATAGTCACACAGTATGACATCGTAGGAGATAGAGAATTTGCACCCAACTTTCATGCTCAAACTGAAACTTATTTTTTCTGACAAATGTGTTCTGGCATCATCATGGATTCTACAGTGTTTAGCAAATTCAGTAAGATAGGAAAATCCGCACAAGTTTATTGCATTTTACTTCATTGTTTTTAAATGTTTTGGATTGATCACTCGAAGTGACAAGACTAAAAAAGACTAAATAAAAATGAAAGAATAATGACATTAAGTCATTATTAAGTCATCATTTCACATGATGTCAGAAAAAAAAGTAGAATTTTAAAAGTTGGTTTCTTGAAAAGCAACTGAAATGTGAGATGAATGAAAAAAATAGGAAAAAACATTTGAGAAATATTTTTTCTTTGAATGAAGTCCTCTCATATTCAATTTCCACTTTTCTGAACTTCCAGGTTGTATTTATTCAATGAAAATCTAAAAGGTAGAAATGTACTTGCCATTAGCATTAGCACACTTTCAGCTCACAGCTGTGAATTGTGCTTAACTGCAGTTGCAGCTGTCCATGGTGGGAACAGAGAGCAGAGCTTTGATGGTCTGCATCCTTAGTATTACGTTTTATTCTTTTCAATAGTTTTGAATGAAAGATAGTTAGAAAGGCGTATCTATTTTCACTGTAAGTGTCCAAGAGAAAAAAAAAAATTCAGAATCACTCTTTTTTTTTTTTTTTTTTTGAGACGGAGTTTCGCTCTTGTTGCCCAGGCTGGAGTGCAATGCCGCGATCTCGGCTCACCGCAACCTCCGCCTCCTGGGTTCAGGCAATTCTCCTGCCTCAGCCTCCTTAGTAGCTGGGATTACCGGCATGTGCCACCATGCCCAGCTAATTTTTTGTATTTTTAGTAGGCACAGGGTTTCACCGTGTTGACCAGGATGGTCTCGATCTCCTGACCTCGTGATCCACCCGCCTCGGCCTCCCAAAGTGCTGGGATGACAGGCTTGAGCCACCGCGCCCGGCTCAGAATCACTCTTGAACTATGCTTCATTTTAGTCCAAAACTAGAGCTTTTCTGCTTTAAAGAAGCAATCTGCATTTTGTCATTCCGCTCAACATTTCAGTACAATTCTCTGCTATAATTTTCGCTACCTATAGTATTAGTTAATTATATCTTACTTTTTTTATCTACCCTTAAATAGTTTTCAATAATGTTGCATAACACAATCAATACAGTTAATTTTGATTTCCTTTACTATCACTATATAATTTGTGGGGAATCTTAATCAAGTTCATACAAAATTTGAATGCCACTAAGTTATTTATAAAGTCAATTTAGAATTATTCATATCAACATATAAATTATTTCCTGTTAGCTCCAGTGAAGTAATGATATTGTTCCTTTCCCATAGGCTACATACGGAAAATAAAACTGAATTGCGCTGAACCGTACACCATAGTCATAGCAAACTGAAGATAAACTAACATTCCTCTGTAACCACTGCAGCTCTATACCTTATCTTGCATTTTATAAATTATAAATAGTATATATAAGAATATTATAATAAAGTTAAATGACTTGTTAAATATATTTTTAAAAATAAGGCAACACATTCACATATTTAGTAATTTTTGATAAATTATTTAATAAATAATTTATAATCAATGAGTTTAAAGCTGTCAATCTATCAAAATGTTACAGTTAGAACCAGTTCCATAAGGGTACAAAAACTGTAACAAATGGTCTTGCTCTTGTGATTATGATCACCTAGTAGACAGAAAAGTTCACCAGTGCTTACAACACAAGGTAAATGAGAAGTGCTCAAAAGAGGTATAAGCCGAATGCAGAGTTGGAAGAGATCACATTTAATTGGAGAGATTACACAAAACTTTGTAAAGACATACCAATTGAAATTGTCCTAAAATTGTGATTTACATTTTAACGTGAGGTAAAGGAAGAGGGGATATAGATCATTTCAGATTGCTAAAATAACATAAAAGCATGATTTTAGAAATGATAAGGCACTTACAGGAAGGGAGCAAAAAATTTGAAACTCCTTCATGAAATTCAGGTCTCCATCTGTACCTCCCAATATATTTTCTTCAAATGGATGACTGGTTGATTTTTCATTTGTTATAAGTGTGCCTAATAAGGCTTTCAAAGTCTTTCACTGAAAATTATCTCCTTCAGGAGCGCTAGTCACTGTGCACTTAATTAGAATGCCTAGAATAAAAGAGGGAGCAGGCACTTTTTGTAAAAGCTAAGATATGTTTGATTTGGTGCAATCTGTGAATCCATAGCTCTAAGAATCCTAATAAAATCTAAGCACAGAAATATGAAAATAACTACACTGAAGCATGTCCCAATCAAGTTGATCAAAATAACAGATAAAAAGGAAAACTTTAAATAATCCAGAGAATTTTTTAAAAAGCAAGATTTATAGTATCAGGTAGTACGGATGAAAGTTATCAACTCAAGAAAATTAAAAACACTGAAACCAGATTTGAATCGGAATGCTCACCTCAGTTTTAAAAAATAACTCTGTCCACTGAAGAAGCCTAGAGGGGATGCCTGGATGAGCTGATGGCAATGGCTGTCCCTAACTATGTAAGAGCTTGTTTGTGTTTTAAATGGAGAAACCAAGACTGAAAAGACAGCATGGGGAAAATTAAGGGATATATATTAGAAAATTAATTGTGTATTTAATACTGATAAATCTTTTCCAATAATTTTTAAAAGCATGATAATGCCAAGCTAGTTATGCAGAAAAATAAAGTCCTTGAATTTCAGGTATGCACACTGAAGTATATGAGGAAAAAATAAGAGGATATCAAAACTTACTTTTAAGTATTTCTGGAAAAAATTTAAGGGAAGATAAAAGAAGATACTGATCACTGTCGGTTATTTACACTGGTTTTTTTTTTTTTTATGTCTATTTAGGTTCTCCAGAATAAAATAATTTAAAGCAGATGTGAATATATAAAATATGTATTTTTCAAACACCAGTTTTTAAAATGTTTAATATAATTTTGACATTATAAAATAAACAGAAAATATAATAGCCATTTTAACTTGTGTACAGTATAGCTAATTTTGGTTTCTATGTGCATTTCTCTGATGATTAATGTCGTTGAGCATTTTTTCATTTATTTTTGTTCATTTGTATGCCTTCTTTCACGATACATCGACTCAGATCATTTACCCTTTTTTATTAGGATTATTTTCCTGTTATGGAGTTGAATTCCTTCCATATTTTGAATATTAACCCCTTATCAGATGTATAATTTGTGGATATTTTTCTCTCTCGCTGTGGTTGTCTTTTTGCTCTGGTAAATTGTTTCTTTTGAGGTGTGGAAGCTTTCTAGTTTGATGAAACCCCATTTGTGTATTTTTGCTTTGGTTTCTTGTTCTTCTTGGAGTCGGATTTTAAAAAATCATTGCAGCTTTTCCCCTAAATTTGTCTTTGAATGATTTTACCGTTACAGGTCTTACATTTCAGACCATACTCCATTTTTAGCCGATTCTTACATATGGGGTGAGATAAAGGTCCAGTGTCGTTCGTTTGCATGTGAATAGCCAGTTTTCCTAACAGCTTCCATGGCAGAGCGTGTCCTTTCTCCATATGTGTTCTATTTTTGTGAAGGAGTACCAGGAATTTCCAATGGGGATTGCATGCAATCTGTAGATTGCTTTGGGTAGTATGGCCATTTTAACAGTATTAATTCTTCTAGTATGGACATTTTAGCAATAATTCTTCCAATCCACAAACATAGGGCATCTGATTTCACATGGTTGTTAAACTTTAAACTCCTCAAATCCGAAACCTAACTGCATATTAGTAATTTGGGGTAAGATAGTTATATTATATTATGTTTTAAAGCTCTTATAGTTGACATACGCCTAGTGGAGAACCTTACAGATTATACTATATGTTCCCTGGTTTTTGTTTCACAACAATCCTGTAAGGAGAGTTAGGAATGGAGGAAAGGTATAGATTAGCATATTTTGCCATGTGGACGTTTAGTAATGGGTATGAGGTGGCTTATTATGCTATTTTCATTGTTTTTGTATATGCTTGAAATTTTTCATTATCGTAGTGCTTTTTAATCCCAACCCTTGGCTACTGAGTGGAAGACTCATACTTTTTCCACATTCTCTTTCCTTCCTGAGGCAGCCGAAGTACCAGCTTTTAGCTACTGCTTGGATTTTCAATTTTGCTCTGGTACTCACCTTACATATTTTTAAATTCAATATGCATAAAAATAACATTGTATTTATCCAGAATTTAAAAAATGTATACCAAAATTTGATATCAAGATTACTGGAGAAATAAGCAGTCTTTAGGGGAGGTCATCTATCTGTGTTATTTTGAGACAATCAGTCAACATCCACCTTCTTGGAACTAAGACTAGGGAGATATTGAGCAGAAAAGAGAGATGGGGAGAACTAAAAGTATTCTTTGGTTTAAGTTTTTTTAAATAATATCACTAAAATCACAGATAACTTTGGCTCTAATAGCTTTGGATTTATTATATTTTCAAAATAAGAACACTGAGCCCACAATCAAACCCAGAGTAGACTATGTAACTTGTCCATTGTCATACAGCTGGACGTTTTCTCTAATTTAAAAACATGGAAAAACGTGTTCTTCACAAAATACTTTCCAAAATTATATGCACACTACCTTTCTTTACCATTATTGTGGAGCATCTATTCTTCCAGTTCCCTCCATTACTGGTGATAATTAACAGTCTGCAGTAGTCCCAGGAGAACACATAATGCACGCGTGTCAAATAACTGAACGAGAGAAATTAAATGCCAAGACCAGTACTTGGTTACTCTGGCAACTTACTTAATTGAATATTTCACACTGCTCTTGGGTGAGTCAAAAACTATATAAAGTGTATTTCCATGTATTTTCTACAGAATATTTTTGAGAATAATCTTAAGATGCAGTTTTCTAATTCTTGCCTACTTTTAAAAATGTTTTCTTTGTTGGGTCATAAGAAATACACATATAAAGAGAATTAAACCAGTTGTAGGTGATAACAATTTAAGATTTTGAAATATATTTTCAGAATTTCAGGGTACATAGGCCCAAATCATTTATACATTCAGTCACATTATGCATATCAAAAAGACATATTTTAAGAATAGGATGTTTTCATGTAAAAGATGATCTGTAACTCTAGGCAAACAATCTATTCAATGTATCCACTCAAGGCCTCATGTTAAGAAAAGGTTAATTTTGCTTTCAGTCAAAAGCCATACATAAACACACACCTCATCAAAACGTGATTATAAAAGCACTTAGGCTCTGCATTTAAAATGTGAAGTTAGAGGTTAATCAGCACACCTATTGCTGTCTACAATGGAACATAACCTTTCCTAAAGTGGCACACTGCGTGGGTTCTTGCAGTCCCTGATAATGAATGCTGACAGAGGTATCCAATTATTCAGGCTTGGCTGCAGCCACTGTCCTTTAACTATGTGAGATGAATGGGATGGTGGAGAACACACAGAGAGAATGCAAACCTTACATAGCCAAGCACAAAACCAAAGAAATACATTTTCAAAAACAGAACTTAAAAGCAGTAATTTTAAGTTCATAGGACGGCTCATAATATGTTTAGAAAGAGCCATGCCTCAGTGAAATAAGCACTGACTCCGAAGTGAGGACCTAATTTTGGCTCAGGCCTTAAGTAGCTGTGTGATCTTGAAATAAAATTTTCTGGACATTAGCATCCTTATTTGTCTAAAGGCAGGAGGTGGCAATTGAATGCTGAAATAGATTAACTATAAAATCCCATTGAGCAATGACATTTCATGATTCAATTATACACATACAATCTTTATATATGGGAAATGTGCATTTTATACTGCTATGTATATCTTATCTTTATCTCACAATACTAATTGTTTAACCAATATAGCAAATATTCTATAAAAACACTTTAATAGCTGCACAGACTCAGTTTCAAAGAATATTTATTAAATGAAACTGCCATTGACATTCTACTCTTAGAACTGCTTTCAGAACGCATTTCTGCAATTTTTCTCAGCAATTTAAATCTCTATCCTTTGAAACTGAAATTTATAACACTCCAAGGAATCCATAATTATTTTATTTAATAAAACTAGAATATAATCCAAGTAACAAGTTTGAGATAAAATAAAACAGATATTTCAAGCAATGCCACATTGCTTGCATAGGTAAATTCCATCCTCAGGTGACCAATTTGGAAGACAACATTCATTTTGAACTGTAAGTTTAAAGGGCGGACATGGTGGCTCATGCCTGTGATCCCAGCACTTTGGGAAGCCAAGGCAGGTGGATCACGAGATCAGGAGTTTGAGGTCAGCCTGGCAAAGATGGTGAAACCCTGTCTCTACTAAAAATACAAAAACTAGATGGGTGCAGTTGTGGGCACCTGTAATTCTAGCTACTCGGGAGTCTGAGTCAGGAGAATCACTTGAACCCAGGAGGAGGGGAGGTTGCAGTGAGCTGAGATCACACCACTGCCCTCTAGCCTGGGCAACAGAGCAAGATTCCATATAAAACAAACAAACAAACAAACAAACAAACAAATGTGTGTTTAGATGTACAAACAAAAAACTGTGAGTTTATATGTACAAGGATCTTTTAGACAAATGCATATGCCAGTGGATATCCTCACACACAGATTGAGTTTCAATTAATATTGATTGAATAAAATGAGCAGTTTGACTATTTTTATGAATATAAACACTGAATTTTTGCTTTTGACATTAATATGACAAGTTAAAACATAATATTCTCCAGTTAATTTTCTCAGTCTAAAATTTTTTGGATACTGGCCAATGGAGTTTGCTGACAGGGAATTAATTTATTATTGCATTAGGAAACATTTTATTCTAATACTATTAAAATTCTTTGCTGCTAAGTCCTTAATAACTTTCTACAGAGAATTGGTTAAAGCTAAATTTTCCTTAAATCTGCACTTCCTCTCTCTCAGAAGCCAATGTCAATTTAGCAGCACACCTAAACCACTAAGATGGTATATTTGTTTCAGCCCTCAATGTTACCTGCCACTTCTGTAGCTTTTTGAAGTCTTATTACCAAGAAAGATACAATCACTTTGTCCTAAATTAATGAACGCAGCTTGCATGTCAAAATCTCCCAGTTATCTTGTTGAAATTTGAGCACAGTAAAATAATAAGTGATATCAAATTCATTTGTTTTCCCAGCATTACCTTTGCATCTAACTATGTGGGCCAAAGGAGGCAAAACCACCTGACTTCCTCTTCTTGAAAAAATCAATACGTTTTTACAAAGGAGTGTTATTTTTTCTTAAAAAAGAGAGAGGCAAAATCTCTTTAATATTTAGGAACTCAAAAACATGAGAGAAAAGAGTAAACATGCGGCTATCTTCTTATCATGAAATCCTGTCATTTTTGCTTTAGAAAATGATATACAGAGTTCAGAAGAAACTTAAACATAGGTGCCCTTTCAAATGTATAACAATAACAAAAAGCACGTGGTTTTCTTCACCTTCTGAACTTTAAGCTAAATTAAACTCAATGATCAGTTATGAATACTGTAAGATAGCTTTAGAAAAATATGTTTTTTATTTCTTCTACATATTAGCTCTTTCCAGATTACTATAATTGTCAAGAATTTGTGAAGACACATTTGCCTTCTCTCAGGAAAGCTTTTCAAAGTCATCTTTGATGTGTAGATCAAAACTATTGCTTCAGAGTTATAACAGACAAAAATCGAGTTTATGAATAGAAGCATTTTTTTTTTTTGAAAACAAAACATCATTTGTATAATTATCTAGTTCTGGAAATCATTTGCCAGAAAAATCAGGGCAGAAAGTTAGCAAGAACAAAAAATTCTAAATATTATTTCTGACTTTAAGAGCCAATTGTTAGGATACATCAATATCTAAGAACAATTGTGAAATGATAACAACTTTTATTTTATTAAGCACTTAATAGCACATAAATGAGTAGGTATAAAATATGATCCATTAAAAAGCAATGACAATAAATTAATACTATTGTGCTCTGTCTAGCTGATTGTATATTTAATAGAACTTGGAATATTATAAATCTTAAAATTAAAAAAAACAGAAGAAAGATGGGGTGGTGATTAGGTATTTTTTTTTTTAACATTCTTAAATCCCTGTGAAATGAGAGGAGTGATTTATATGTAAAATATTAAAATATGGGCAACATCTACAAAAAAAGATCAAGTACAGAATAACATATTTAGAGGCAAGAGCAGCACAAGACATGCCCATAAATAGAAGAAAATTATGACCTAATGTTTAAATATGAGCTAAGAAGATGGCAAAAAGTAAAATAAAGACATAAATTTGAATTAAAAACAAAAATCAAGTGATAAAACACAGAAATAGTATTTATTTCATAAATAAAATACTTTATTCCAACATAAAGACTAAGAAAAAAACTTTTTTTAAAAATAGAAAATTCCTTAAGAGAAAACAGAAAGATGGAAGAGAGGAATATTTTTTGAAATAAAAAATAAATGGAGAAAATACAAATTAAAATTATAATGTAATACCACTACATATAATCTAATCAGCTAAATAATAATAATGATAAAATTATACAATTAGTTGTGCTGAAGAGTGCTTAAATATCTCATATAACTCTAGGTACAATCCCTTTGGAAAAATGGCAGGACCTAAAATTGGACATATTGATAGCCTCAGACCCGTCAATCTCCTGTCTACATTTATGTACATAGGTTCATCAAGAGATTGACACCTTGGTAGTCATAATAAAACTATTCATATTAGCCAAGAGCTTTAGAAAGTTCAAATTTTAATTAGCAATACAACCAAGAATTAAATCATGGTATATTCAGTCAAAGAAACACTATATATAAATGAAAAGCAATGAATAACTATGCACAGGAATATTGATAAGCTCACAAACATGATGTTCAGAGAATGAGGTTGGACGCAAAAGAGTACACACTGTAAATACCCCTTATGTAAAATTTAAAACTTATATAATTTTAACCTCAAAGGTAAATACAACAAAAAAGTGATCTCATTAAATTAGAATGCTTCTGCAAGCCAAAAGAAATAATCATAAGAATAAGGAGACAACACACAAAATGAGAGACAATATTTGCAATCTGTGTATCCAACAAAGGACTAGTATCAAAAATTTACACAGAACTAAAAAAAAAAAAAAAAAAAAAAAAAAAAAAAAAAAATTCCATAGAAAATTGGGCAAATGACATAGCTATTTCTCCAAAAAGTTATAAAAATGGCTGACAAACAAGAAAAAAATGGTCAACATCATTAATCATCAGGGATATGCAAATTAAAACCAAGTTGAGATATCACCTTACTCCTACAAGTATGGGCAATATGAAAAACTCAAAAAACAGTAGATGTTGCTGTGGTTGTGGTGAAAGAGGAATACTTACACACTGCTGATAAGAGTGTAAATTAGTACAACCTTTCTGGAAAACAGTATGGAAATTCCTCAAAGAACTAAACATAGATCTACCATTCAATCCAGCAATCATACTACTTGGCTATCTACCCAAAGAAAAAGAAGTCATTATTTGAAAAAGACACATGCACACATATGTTTACTGCAGCCCAATTTATAATTGCAAAGATATGGAACCAACCCCAGTGCCTGTCAACCAATGAAAATTTGGTGTATATAGACCACAGAATACTACTTAGTAATAAAAAGGAATGAAATAATGTCTTTTGCTGCAACTTGGATAGAGCTGGAGACCATTATTCTAAGTAAAGTACTCAGAAATGGAAAACCAAATACTGTATATTTTCACTTATAAGTGAGAGCTAACCTGTGGGTACACAAAGGTATACAAAATGATATGATGGATTTTAGAGACTCTGAAACAGCAGGGTGGGAAGGGAATAGGGATAAAAAACTATGTATTAGGTAAAATTTACACTATGGATGCACTAAAATCACAGGATTCACAACAGAATTCATCCGTTTAATCAAAAAGTCTTTGTACCCTCAAAGCTACTGAAACAATTTTTTTTTTTTAAATAAATTAAGGGTAAGATGCTATTCACCTTCTGGCAATGTTGGCGATTGGATAAATGTACACTGGAGCTACTGAATTTCTGAGACTCTGAAATTTAGATTTGTTAGTCTAGATACTATTTATTTGACATCGAATTCATTGAACCTTAAACTTTACTGTGAGTAATTTCAGGCTTACGTGTTCTACTTAAATCAATTTTTAGATGAAATAAATAAAAGGGTCTTATTTTAAAAAAGTAATGAAAGTCAAAGACAGACAATGGAATCTAACACACGTGTAGCAAAATTCCACATTGGAGAAAATAAAAAAGTAAAGTAAAAGCCAAAATAATAGGGAAATAATGGAATGGAAGAAATACATACACAAGCATAAACAAACCAAACATTCACAGAACTTTCCACAAACTGAAAAGTAAAAAAACCTGAAATTTGTATTTGAATTCCACAACAAACCTGGAAAAATCAAATCCAAATGACCAACACCAAGAAGATGCATTCCAGCAAAAAAATACTAGACTTTAAAAACAAATGTTAAAAAACTTGTTTTAATACCCAAGCAAAAATTAAGCAGGTACATCATAAGAGAAATAAAATTAGATTGCCCTTAGATTATGTTCATTGCTATAGTTTATGCCAAAAGAAAATGCAGTAATATATTTAAGATACTCATGAAAAAAGAATATGAGAAATATCAAGACTATGACCAACTCCTTTCAACATACAAGAGCTCAATAAAATGTTCCTGTGAGCACCTGAGGTCAGGAGTTCGAGACCAGCCTGGACAACATGGTGAAACCTCATCTCTACAAAAACAGAAGATTAGCCAGCCATGGTGGCATGCACCTGTAATCCCAGCTACTCAGGAGGCTGAGGCAGGAGAACCACTTCAGCCCAGGGAACAGAGGTTGCAGTGAAAGGAGACCACGCCATTGCACTCTAGCATGCGCAAAAAGAGCAAGGCTCTGTCTCAAAAAAAAAAAAAAAAAAAAAAAAAAAAAAAAAAAGTTCCTTTGAGCAATTCAGGGAATCTACTAGACAATAAGTTTCAAATAACCAAAATGACCAAAATGACAAGAGAGATTGCGACATAAGAATTGGTGCTCACACAAATTGTATCTGATGGTGGATCATCATTAAATGATGGCTGTGTTAGAGTCTAGAGTAAAAAAGCTATCTGCTCAGACAAGAACAAGGTCAGTCAAGAACAAGAAGTGGGTGGGAACAGGATAAAAAAACCTTTTTAATTTTTTTAAATGCTTTTTTTTGTTCTGAAATGTATTTTTTCAAATATCATGTTTATAACACCAGCTTTCTATTTGGTATTGCCTGGCATATCTTTGCCTACACTCTTATTTTAACTTTTATATAAATTATATACATTAATTGGATGTGGTGGCGGGTGCCTGTAATCCCATCTACTCAGGAATCTGAAGCAAGAGAATGGCTTGAAGCCCAGAGGCTGCACTCTAGCCTGGGCTACAGAGCGAGACTCCTTCATGAAAAACAAAACAAAACAAAAAACAAACAAACAAACAAAACCCAGAGATTTCAATATACGCATGTTTCAGGAGAGACTGATTCTAGAAAATTAGTAATGAGTATAGGCAAATTATGTAAAAAAAAAAAAATGGCCAGAATAAATGAACAGAAAAACAACAAAAATGGCATTCCCAGGGGATGTGAGAACCACAAACTGCATTATATTATATTCTATAAAACAGTATATGAAATGTCCAGTTTCCACATAAAAAATAAGATACGCTTAAAAATAGAAAAGTGTCAATAAATAATGTTCCTAAGAATTTACAGCTTTTAGACTTACAGAGACTCCAAATCAATTATTGTAAGTATATTTGAAGAACTAAAAGACACCATTTTTAAAGAATCATATGACAGTGTGATGGTAAATTATGAAGTACAAAATGTCAATAAAGAGATAGACATTATATAAAAAACATTATAAGAAAAAAAGACATTATATTAAAAAAAGTTGAAATTCTGGTATTCAGAAATACAATATTGAAATAACTTAAATATGAGCTGCCAGAATAGAGAATCAACGAACAGCCTGTATATCCTGGTAGCTCCATAAACTCCAACTAGGATCAGCACATACAAAAACATACACCCAGATAATTCTACACAAGCTTTTCAAACTGTTGAAAAAGACAAAGCAGCAAAGCAAATAATTACTCCTTACAGTCAAGGGGACCATAATACAACTCTTACTACTCCTTAGAGTTCACTGAAGTCAGAAGGCAGCAGATCGAAGCTTTTAAAGTGTTAAATAGGGGAGGGACAGGGTGGGGTGGGGAGGTGGGGAGAGATAGCACGGGGAGAAATGCCAGATATAGGTGAAGGGGAGGAAGGCAGCAAATCACACTGCCATGTGTGTACCTATGCAACTATCTTGCATGTTCTTCATATGTACCCCCAAACCTAAAATGCAATTTAAAAAAAGAAAAAAAAAGTGTTAAAAGAAAATGGAAACATCAACTAAAAATTCTATATCTAACAAACTATCTTTCAGAATACAAGCAAATTAAAGACATTCCAAGTTAAAGGAAGACAAATTTTATTGCTAGCACCTGCTTTACAACAAATGCTAAAATAATTTCTTTAGGCCGAAAGGAAATGGTACCAGATGGCAACTTGAATCCATGAAGAGAAACAATGAGTACTGATAAAAATTGTATCCGATTTTTAAAAAATCAGTCTTGTCTCCTCTTTTTAAAAATTTTCCTTCCATGGGAAAATGTGTCTGCTTTGTTTAATCTATCACCAGAAGAGGAAGTTTCCAACTATTGAAATTTATTAGAAGAATACCGATTTTCACCTAAGTACTCTGAAATAATTTTTTTCCATTCTTACATTTTGATGTTGCAAAGCAAAACCAAGAATAATCTGCAAAACTTATTCATTGGCTGGGCACAGATTTAAAACATTTTTCAGGAAACTCTCTTCCAGGATTCTGGGACAGTTCAACATAAATCAAATGAATTTGTGTACTAACATATCAAAAATATACACTATGTACATACAGATATGTATATGCGTGTGTTTGCAGTTGTTACTTAAATATGCAAATAAGTAAGTGTACAAACTGGTGCTTGCCTACTAATAGTGTTTCATAACACTCTTTGGTCTGAAAACACAAATGCAGTAGGGAAAAAGACAATATATTTGGTAAAAGTTAACTACTAACTAGCTAAGCAAACTTGGGCAAATTATTGGACTTCTCTACGTTTCTTTCCTCTTTTATGAATAGTCCTATTCTGTCCTGTGTGGGAACTCCTAGCAACACGTATCTACTGAGCCCTTGAAATAGGGCTTAGTTCTAATAGCGATGCCAATAAATATAAATATAAATATAAATACGGTACAGATAAGATTTAGTATAAAAAATGTGAAATGCCTCTCTAATAAGGTTCATATTGACTATAAGCTGAAATTTTAATATTTTGGGTCAGTTGAGTTAAAACACTAATTAATTTTAGCAATGTATTTTACTTCTTTATTGTGACTACTAGAAAACGTAAACTTGCACATGTGGCTGAAATATTTCCATTTGGCACTAACTTAGGATTGCATTAGCCTGTGATGCCTCTTTTTCTGTTCCTCAAGAGACTATCTGAAAACTTTATAAGTTTCCAGAGAGGTTACTTAAATGCCCGTCTTATGATACATGTTCAATAAATGATGTCCTTTTTCCCCTTCTATCTTTTCTTTTTCACTAAAACTAGGGCAAATAATAATAATAATAATAATGAGGAGGAAGAGAAGGCAAAGTTGAAGTAGAAGAAAGAGAAGGAAAGAGAAGGACAGCTTGAGTCCAAGAGTTCAAGGCTGAAGTGAGCTATGACCACATGGCTGCATTTCAGCCTGAACGACCAAGCAAAATCCTGTCTCTTGGGAAAATTTTTAGTATTTCTCTTTCTCATGGCACCCTTAAATCTATACCTGCCATGCTAAAACTATCAAGTGTGTAAACTGGTCCTAGAAGAGACAACTTAAATTTGATCATACTTAACATTAGTAATTATTTTATTTGATTTGTTTCCGCAGGAATTTCAATATATTCATTTCACTTGCAAACAAATGCATTTAAAACAACCTGAACTTCAATACTTTGGAAAGAATTACCATTTCCTATTATTTCTTGTCATTGATTTTATTGCTACAAGATCATTTTTGAAGGAATATGAAATACCGACCAAAGAATAAAGTGTCTGTGGGTAAGTAAACGTGCCTTTATTTCTCAGAGCTCATGCTAGAAGCCCTAGCCTGAAACACAGTACCTCCACACTGTATAGGGTCCCCACCCCTGATCCACTTAGGGGCCGTCTAGACTGTTGAAGTATCACAATGCTTGTGTCCAAGACACCCTTATCTTACTCTGTAATTCCCCAAAGTGCAGAAGTAGTGATGATTGCAATTCAGATAGGCCAAAGGCAATCCATAAGGTGCTTGCAGGTGAAAAGTTGAAAATTCTTGATGCGATAAGGAAAGGTAAAAAAATTGTATGCTGGGGTTGCTAAGATCTGTAGTAAGAGTGAATCATTTGTGAAAGTGTAAATAGTATGTTGTTATGATTGTCCTACTTTATTGTATGATTGCTGTTAATCTCTTATTCTGACTAATTTATCAATTAAACTTTTAATACAAACACGCATATATAGGAAAAATCTTACTGCATTTGGGATTTGGTACTATTTGCAGTTTCTGGCATCTACTAGGGGTCTTAAAATGTATCTTCTGCAGATAAGGAGGATGGCCATACTGACTGGGCAATCATGACTCATTGATTAAAGTTTCCCATTCAAGAAGTAATTAATTTAACAAAATATTTGCATCCATGAAATTAAAGACATGAAAATATACTGCACACTATCATGTATTCTAAGCTGTGCCAAGCAATAAAAATTTAGGGATGGATAAGATGGACCTCATCCTTAAAAAAACCTAGAGTTGAGTTGATGAACAGTAAATCACCAAATAGATTAATGAGCTAGGTGGGACAAATATTTAGGGAGTACTTCTTGTGCTTACTACTTAATAAGCAGGATAGCTGATTTCCTCAAATATGATGTAATGTCCATGAAATAAAGTATTTTTGTTTTGTTCTCTCTCTCTCTCTCTCTCTCTCTCTCTCTCTAGGTATACATGTGCCATGATGGTTTGCTGCACCTATCAAGCCATCATCTACGTTTTAACCCCTGCATTCATTAGGTATTTGTCCTAATACTTTCCCTCCCCTTGCCCCCCACACCTCAACCAGCCCTGGTGTGTCCTGTTCCCCTCCCTGTGTCCATATGTTGTCATTGTTCAATTCTCACGAGCGAGAACATGCAGTGTTTACTTTTCCATTGCTGCATTAGTTTGCCGAGAATTATGGTTTCCGGTTTCATCCACGTCCATGCAGAGGACATGAACTCATTCTTTTTTATAGCTGCATAGTACTCCATGGTGTATGTATATCACATTTTCTTTATCCAGTCTATCATTGATGGGCATTTAGGTTGGTTTCAAGTCTTTGCAATTGTAAATAGTGTTGCAATAAATGTACGTGGGCAAGTGTCTTTATAGTAGAATGATTTATATTCCTTTGGGTATATACCCAGTAATGGGATTGCTGGATGATAATTCTGGTTTTAGATCCTTGAGGAATCACCACACTGTCTTTCAATGTTTGGGTTTTTTTCAATAGTAGCCTGCAACACAGTCTTTCCATTACCTAGTGCTTCTCCATCAAGATGCAGAGCATGGTGTTGGGCTTGGGGAACTGTGAATGGTCTGCTGAAAGAGAAATTGAATCTTAAATATTTTCAAATCTTACAATCTTCCTAAACACTTTAACATACTGTCCCAGCCCAGGGTCACGTTAATGAGCTATGTACATGCTCGAATGCCATCATAGGATCTAAATGCATTTTCTACATTAAGAGTTTTGCTATCAGTCATTAGGTGTTGAAGCCTCTAGAATGAAACTAGGCTCAAATGAAGAACATTTTGTCCTAATGCATCCTTGTCTTTAGCGCTTTATTTTCTATGTATGGTATGTTCAGTACACACTGTACGTATCTTGGCAAACTCTTGGAAGATTCCAAATTGTCCTTAAATTGCCATTTGAATAACCAAGCAAATATTGACTATGGCAGTTAAAGAACAACTAAAACAACGAGAACAGTTATGTTTCTGTCTATATGCAAACACACTTTTGCAGTAATGATTTTCTCTTCTTGACTTAGGGCACAAAGAAGAAACTAGGATGTGATAATGCAGGTGACTCCAATCAGCATATTTATCATGGCAAATGGAAACGTCTAAATTAAAACAGCTGCAATATGTTCAATGAAACACGGTTCTGTTTAGATAAAAAATTTTATTTCAAAGAAATTATTTACCCATCTTATTAAAAGAGAAAAAAAAATCCCTAAGGTAAACCTCAAAACAATTAAATATGTATATGGATTTTTCTGGAATAAGCAGGGATATAGAAGTACTATGAATGGTTCAAATGGAGTTTCATTATCTAAATCATTTTCTTTGCTCAACCTCCTATCAATGTTGCTATTATTAGTTCTATCTATTTATAGTGAGTTGGATTGTCATTATTAGAAAACATGATTATTATTTCTTGTTTGAAATGTAGCCATAAGAATGTATTTTGTCTCTAGGTTTGATTTTAATTTTTTTGCTTCTTCTCTAAATTTGCAAAATATCTTGGAGGTAGCGATTGCCTTAAATTGTTTCCTCCTTAGGCTATAGTACCTCCATAGGCATATGCTATGTACAAAATTGTTTGTCTGATGAATATTCCACTTACCTAAGTGCTCTGGTTACTTCAGCCTACATCTGTTGACTGAGAGAGAGTTGTGATGTGGTGTTGGATGGAGTTTTTTTTTTAAGTGCTCATTGTCCAGCTCTGGTGAGCTGTTGGCAGGATGGTGCCATGTGAACCACTCAACTGTACATCTGCTCCACTGACCTCCTTACTGAATGTTCCTGCTGGCACTGATAAGCAAATGCAGCAGAGTAGATTATTATGATGCTTAATATTAGTTTCAGCTTGACTGGGCCATGGTGCCCAGATACTTGATGGAATAAAATTTTCGATATTTTTAGGCAAGTGTTTTTGGTGAGGTTAACATTTACATCTGTGGACTTTGAGTAAAGCAGATTTGTCATAACGTGGTTGGGCCTCACTCAATCTGTTGAAGGCCTGATTAGAACTAAAGAACTAAAGACTGACTCCTTCTTTTCCTCCTGCCCCATAAATAGGAATTCTGCCGGCATGCAACCTTTGAACCTGAAGTGCAACATCAGCTGTTTCCCAGGTCTCTAGCCTAATGGTCTTTGAACTTCAGCTGCAAACTTCGGGGCTTGCCAGCCTCCATAATTGTGTGAGCCAATTCCTTAAAATAAAGCTCTCTTTATATATACACACATGTCCTGTTGTTCTGTTTCACTTCAAAAGGCATAGAAAGCTTTAGAATATTTCAAAGCTGTTGGATGACTCCTGAGCCTTTTTTACTTCCTGTAGCTATTTAATTTGGATTACAACTACACAATCAGAATTACATTGATGTAGAGGTTCTTACTGGTCTATTTGACACTTTTAGGAATTACTTAATATCAAACGTAGTATTTAGATTATCTTAACTTTTTCATTCCATGTCTTTATTAGATTATTTTTATTTTATTGTTTTCTACAGTTTTGGTAGAAGAGAAAGTAGACATGTGTACCTATGTGCACAGCTTGATTCAATTTTCCACATTCTCTAATAACAGATTGTAAATTAATTTATCATCATTGCTTAGGTCATAACTTTTTCTTGGTAAGATGTTCTTTCCAATAATGTCAAATATAAATTCAAATATAAATTATTTTTTTCTAGGAATTGCAAAAGTTATATGACATCAAATATTGAATGACTTCTGAAGATATTTTCATTTTTTTTTCAAATCACAACTTCTATAAATGTAGGATTTGTGTAGTCTAACTGCTATGGGTTGAATTTTGTTCTACACAAGTTTAGACATTGAAATCCTAAGCCCCTGTACTAGAGATATGACTCTATTTGGAGATAAGTTCTTTAAAGAAGTAATTAAGTTAAAAGAAGCCCACAGCAGGGCACATTGGCTCATGCCTGTAATCCCAGCACTTTGAGAGTGTGAGGCAGGTGGATTGTTTGAGGTCAGGAGTTCAAGGCCAAACTGGCCAACATGGTGAAACCCTGTCTCTACCAAAAATACAAAAATTAGCTGGGCCTGTTGATGCATGTCTGTAATCCCAGCTACTTGGCAGGCTGCGGCAAAAGAATCACTCGAATCTGGGAGGCGGAGGTTGCGGTGAGCTGAGATTGTGGTACTGCACTCCAGCCTGGGTGGCAGAGTGAGACTCAGTCTATAAAAAAGGGGGAAAAAAAGCAGCAGCAGCAGCAGCTTACTAAGGTGGGCCCTAATCCAACATGACTGGTTCTACATAAAAAGAGATTGGGACACAGACACATAGAAGGAAGGCCATGCGAAGACACAGGAAGGAGGCGGCAATCTGCAGCCTCGGGAGGCACTAACCCTAACACCTTGGTCTTGGACGTCTAGCCTCAGAATCACAAGAACACAGATTTCTGCTGTTTAAACCGATCAGTGTTTAGTGCTCAGCCCTAGCAGACTCCCACATGACAAAACATCCTGGATGCCCCAGTTCTGTAATGAATTCCAAAGGCTACCACGAAGGTTGTTCCAAGTAAGCACTGCATGAGAGCGATTCCGAGCCCTCCTGAGGGGCCCTGTGATGGATCTCACACTCTTTCTTTGACTTCCAAGGCCAGGACCCACAGCCTCGCCTCAGGGACCTGGCTCCTCCTTCTCCACCTCCTCGCCTAAGGTGTCCTTCAATGCTGTTGCCCACTGCTTTCTCTCGGGTTCCCCTGACTCCCGCTCCTGATCTCATGCACTTATAGAGAGAGCTCAATTTGTTCTTGTGGTTTTAATGCCACCTGTAGGTTGTGGATAATTAAATTTTAAAATATGCATCCTAGTTCTGCTGCCGAATATCAAAACCTTCCTTTGACCAGGAGTACATTAAACTCACGGAGCCTATCCCATCCCTGGCCATCTTCTTCTCAACTGACAGTAACACCTCCAAGCACTCAACCTAGAAACCTGACTCACATCTTCCCATTGTCTCGCAAATGCCTTTGCTTGTCGCTTTCCATAATGACCATCTGGGCATCAGACTGAGTCATCCCTCACAGGTATTTCGGTAAGTATCCTGAATAGTCCATCTGCCTCTCCTCTTTCCCTTTCTGAACCGGTCTTCACACTTCAGTTAGAGGGATTGAAAAAAATAACCAAACGTTTCAGTAATTTCCCAGTTGAGAATTCTTCAGTCATCCTTCAGGACCGCAGCATCGCTGTCCATCCGTTCTCTAACATCGTGCCAGCTTTCTCCTGTTGGCTCATACCATGTCACACCCTTCATTCTTGGTGTATTTTACTCATACAGTTCTGTCCTGGATTCAAGTAGATTATGCTCTCAACTCCTGTTAAATGTTACACCAGCCTGGGACACTCTGTCTGCCTTATTCATGCGGCTCGTTTCCTCCCTCTGCTCGTCTATCCACAGGACTTCCTGACTCATGTCATCCAGCCTGAAGGTTTTAAATGCTGTCTGTGTATATGGATGCCTACCATATTTTCAGCTCCAGGATTAACCTGTCACCTGAGCTCCAGACTCAAACCCACTGACTACTTCATTACGTATGTTTGTGTCATAGACATTTCAAACCAAACATTAAAGCTAGCGCATACGTGCGCATGCACACACACATACACACACACCCCCACCTTTCCCTCTTCTGCTCCCTACCATGAACTTTCTTGCATTTCAATAAATGCTTCTATCATTGGTCACAGCAAAACAATAGAGAACATCTTGATGTCTCCCCTTCTCTCATATAGATCACATGCGTCAATATATCCTGTCTCTTCTGTCTTAAAATTGTATCCTAACCATGCCTTCTACTTACCTTTATTCCTGACAGCTGGGTCTAGAACACAAGCAACACTCACTTGGATTGCTATGTCATCCCTCCAATTGGTCTCTATGATCTCATATATATATATATATATATATATATATATATATATATTTTTTTTTTGAGACAGAGTCATGCTCTGTCGCTAGGCTGGAGTGCAATGGCAGGATCTCGGCTCACTGCAACCTCCGCCTCCTGGGTTCAAGCAATTCTTCTGCCTCAGCCTCCCAAGTAGCTGGGAACACAGGTGCGTGCCACCACGCCAGGCTATTTTTTTTTTTTTTTTTCAGTAGAGACGGGGTTTCATCATATTGGCCAGGATGGTCTCGATCCCTTGACCTTGTGATCCTCCAGCCTCGGCCTCCCAAAGTGCTGGGATTACAGGTGTGAGCCACTGAGTCCAGTCTCATTTTTCACTTGTAGCCTATTCTTCTCTCAGTTGCCTTGAGTAATGTTTTAAGGACAGTCACTTTATTATATTACTCCTCTTCAAAGTCTGCATTGATTCTCCATCATAAAAACAATAAAATTCAAACCCTGAGTACATCCTGGAAAGCCCTCCTCAATCTAGGACCCTGACTTCTGCTTCTCCACCTCCCTGGTCAGGGCTTCCCTACTTGATTCAGGTCTTAAATATCCCTCCTTGGAGAGGTCTTCCCTGGCCACTCTTTAAAAAAAACAGCACCTCACACTCCACCCTTCTATTCTAGTTTGTTTTTCTTCATAGTTCTATTCATTATCTGGCATTGTATTCTACAAATACATACATATATACACAACTATATGAGTATATATACATATATATGTGTATATAAGAGAGACATAGATGTATATATAAGACATGTATATATGTGTATATGTAAGTGTATGTATGTATATATGTCCATATATATGCATGTATATGTGCATATATATGACATGTATGTATATGTTTATATATACGTGTATATATGTCTCTCATATATATACACATATATATAAGACAGACGTATATATATATGAGACACATATATATTTGTGTATATATAAGAGAGACATATATATGAGAGACATATATATAAGAGACATATAAAAGAAGGATATATATATGTATATATATATGACCTTAAAACCTTACTTCTTTTATTCTCTGCTGAAACTTCACTATCCTAAATCCCCAGCAACCTAAATAATGATGTTTCCCTGCATAAGATATATATGTCTCTCTTATATATACACATATATATATGTCTCTCATATATACAAACACACATACATATGTCATATATATGTGTGTGTGTATATATATATATATATATATATATATATATATATATGTACGTCTGTCTCTTTCTAGTAGGCAAGATGTTTGAGAAGAGGCTTTACTTCTTTTGTTCTCTGCTGAAACTTTAAGGCTGAAAAGACTGCATTGCCAATGCTCAATGATTATTACTTCAATGCAGTGCACACACAGAGGAATAAATAAATAAATAAATGTATAGGGTGGCTAATACCTCTAGTCTCGGCACTTTGGGAGGCTGAGGTTTGCATCTCTTGAGCTCAGGAGTTCGAGACCTGCCTGGGTAACACGACAAAACCTTATCTTTACAAAGAAGACAAAAATTAGCCAGGTGTGTTAGTACACACTTGTAGTCACAGCTCTATGGGAGGCTGAAGCAGGAGAATTGCTTGAACCCAGGAAGTCAAGGCTGCAGTGAGTCCTGAGATCACACCACTGCACTCCAGCCTGGGGACAAAGTGAGACCCTGTCTCAAAAAAACAAAACAAAATAAATAAATCACAAAAATTTTAAAAATGAATACATGAGTACAGTTATTATAAATATTGAAACTGACTAGACTTTGTCCTCAAGAAGAATAAGTAAATGTAAACAAAAATGAACAATAAAGTAATAGATATACTTCACTAATCACTATAGGACTGCAGGACATTACAACTGGAAAAACCTAAAAACCTTTGGAAACTGCAGCCTAAAAGTTTTCGATATTTGCCAAAGACTGTACTTTCCTAAAACCCCAGCAACAAAAATACTGATGTTGTGATAGCCTAACAGACTCCATCTTAGATGTGAGCCTGACAAATTCCATCTTAGCCTCTCCCTCCCCACCATTTCCCCTTTGGGTGCACAGCTGGGTCACGTGGTACCCAGAACCTTGTAACTGTTGTAAACCCATTCTACTTGGCACGTTCCCTAACTGTTGTGTACACCCTCCTTGATAACCAACAATCTTGGGAACCTCCTGCCCCCTGGTTACCAGCTTCCTTATCTAACTTGCTTGTTCTGCTTCTGCAAAATTCTGCTTTAGCTAGGCTCCCCATCCCCTCTCTCCTAGAATAGGCATAAAAGAAATTACAACCCCCTTCATTGGGCCGAGAGAATTTTGAGCCTTAACTGTCCCTCGGTCGCTGGCAATAAAGGATTCCTGATTCAATTTTAGAGTATGGTGCCTTCCTTACAACTCACTAGATTACAACGTTTCCCTGCAAAGCTCCCGCATTCTGTAGCGAACACAGCAGTGAAAAATGGCACAATTAATCCTACAATTCTTGAGATTAAAAAGAAGAAAGGAATCCTCTTCCAAGGACCTTTAGGCATTGTGAATGGCATTCTGAAATTGCAGCTAAGCCACTTTTTATAGAGTTGTATTGAATATCTTATTAGGAAGAAATAATGTAAAGACTCATGAAGCACACCAGGTGGCTTGTTCATTACGGTAACTTCAGCTACCTAAAATAGGCAGGATTTGGAGGAACCTGCATGCAGGAGAGGGTAGAGGAACACAAGGCTGAGGGAATGTTTCAGAAAGAATTCCCAGCCCTGTGTGGTATAGGGAGCTATAGTTCCTGCAAGATAAACTTGTATAGTAGGCATTCAGGAATCCTGCTAGAACTGAAGGAACTAAAGAATCCTGCAAGTTGGAAAAGAATGTAATTGCACCCCCATCCCCTGCAATGCTCAGCAAGAACTTCATTGTTCTTATTCTTTGACAAAGAACATTCCTCATGTTCTTTGACAAATGACCAATACAGCTCTGTGAGGACATTCTGCAGAATCCAAAGCTTACTATGTGTGCATTCCATGTATTCCCTTGCCATAAAAGAAGAGAAACAGACATTGCGAAGGAAAGCAGAAGATCTCAACCAGCTCTGCAGTTTTTCCTGATACCAATCCTGATTGTAACCCCTAGCAAATGCATTTGACTTAATATTCATTTCAAAACTATCTGCTGAGCATAAATAATAAGACATTTATTATTTGTTTATTTATTTCATTGCTCCTTATTGTAGACACTGGAGATACAGCAAAGAGAAAACAGACAAAATTTCCAGTCCAGTGTCATTTACAGCCCAGCTTCTGCATTTGTGGAAATGGCTTAGAATTATGTATTATTTCTTTAAGTCAAAAATAATTGAAAATTCGAGAACTTCAATGGTGTCAGTGATACAATGATGTGTGCAAACTCTTTAATGGTGCACAGCACAGTCTCACTATAATTAAGGTGTAAGCAAGAAGAAGTATACCTTCAGTCACCGACCCCACACCTTCACTTTTGAGGCCAGTATGTGTGATTGCACTACAAAAGAATCATGGGCACAGACGCAGTCATATCCTGGAGATTTGTCCCAAGTCTGCCCATTCTGTTCAGTGATAGCTTAGTAAATGATACTGTAAAGTCAATAAACTTAAATTATCTAGTGAAGACACAGCTTTATCTGGGTCCACATAAACATTATGCAGCAGATTGGTGAATTTTATGTTACTGTATTCTCCATATCACATTAAACTAAGGATTGCAATATTTATATAGCAGTCTTCTTTTTCTTTTTCTTTCTTTCTTTCTTTTTTTTTTTTTTTTTTTTTTTTTTTTTTTTTTTTTTTGAGGCGGAGTTTCACTCTTGTTACCCAGGCTGGAGTGCAATGATCTCGGCTCACTGCAACCCCCACCTCCTGGGTTCAGGCAATTCTCCTGCCTCAGCCTCCTGAGTAGCTGGGATTACAGGCACGCGCCACCATGCCCAGCTAATTATTTGCATTTTTAGTAGAGACAGGGTTTCACCATGTTGACCAGGATGGTCTCAATCTCTTGACCCTGTGATCCACCCACCTCGGTCTCCCAAAGTGCTGGGATTACAGGTGTGAGCCGCTGCACCCAGCCTATAGTAGTCTTCTACCCAGGCTTACTGTATACAATTTCTCTTAAGTCTAAAGATTGAATGTTGCCATTTTGCTCCTCTTAGAATAACCTTGCAAAGCAAAATGTAAAACAAAAGAGTCAAATTCCTCTTGGTTAAACTGGTCACATGTTGAATCTAAACGTTGTGTTTTTTCTGGAAGAGGATAAACTTGTGTTTAAGGAGAAGAGACGTTGGAAATTAATGCTAGCAACCTACAACATGCAATTCCTGGGTGGAATAAGAATAAAATATTAAGTACATTAACCTCTAAAGTGACAAAAATAGCCTTATGTGCCAACATCATTTAATTGTATTACTAAAAATCATTCTGCTTATCTTACCCTTTTTCCCCCAGATGACCTTAAACAACGTTTCATAACTCTACACACAAAACTGATCCCTTGAAATCTTTGATGTTTCTCAGTCTTCATGTCCTCAGAGAGTTGAGTTGTCAAAAGTGAGCAGTTTAATTCATTGTTCACCTAATGTCGGCAAGAGCAGAGTGCTGGGTTTGTCAGTAAATTTAAAACATGACAAGCAAAGGCTTTTGCTGCTCTCATAGGCAGTTTAAAAATAAGTGGAATTTCTCAATATTGTAGATGTCTTTAGTTACAGGGAAATAATTTATGTTACATTAAACATTCTCTAGAACAAATAAACCAATTAAACCAGTAAATCAATGGCACACCATTTAGAAATATTGAAATTTTTCTGTTACTTGAGTAGGTTAGCTATGTTTCTCTTTTTGTAAAACAATTAAAAACATGGAGGGGGAATCTTCATATTTAGAAAATGTGACAGCTGTAGATATGTCCAATCTTAATCCATTTGAGAAGAACAATTATTTTTAAGCACGCTTATTCAGAATAACTTTCACTTCCTCAATCAATGCCATCCTCCCCTGCACAAATACAAATATGAATAAGTAAGTCCATCCTGGTATTTTCCTAAATAAATTCACAGTCTCTGAAGGTCCATAATATAAATGCCATATTTGGAGGGGAGCAAGGGAAAAAGAGGGGAAGAGCAGGAAGTCCGAAATGCTTCATAGAGACAGTGTTTGCAATGAGACTGAAAAATACAGTATGGTGAGCCAGATGGACACAGAGGGATGGAAAAAACGCAGCAGATACTGGGAATGCCACGAGCATCACCAAAATTGTATAAAGCAGCTTTTAAAAACATGGTGTAGAATGTTGTCACCAGAGGCTAGCATAAGGAGATGAGCTATGCGGATCCTTGTGAAGCCAGTGTAGACAGCCTGCTCAAGAGTGTGGATTCAAATCATCACTCAGACAATGAGGAAGATAGACCCCATGGTGGTAACAGTGGAAGCAGGAAGACCAATTGGGCGTAAGAGAAAAAGCTCCTCAACTATGACTGACGCAGAAAGGAGATGACAGACCACAGAACTGTAATTCAGGCTACTGCTAAAGGATTTGGGCATCATTTTGTATGTGGGGATGGTCTGCTGCTTGACCCCAGACACCTTTGTGCTTGTTGGGAAACGTGAGCCTCAGACAGTCTCCTGGCCTGGGTGCTGTTTTGCAGTCAGTGAATTGCATAACTGTGCATGAAAGCTCAGGAACTAAGGGCCAGATGGCAATGAGCTTAACTTTCAGACTGTTCATCTGAGTGTTGTTATTCATAAAGACAAGGGAACTTGGAGAAGACCAACATTGAGAGAACAATATGATATCTGCAGCTTTTGGTATGTTTTACTAAGAAATGTTCAGTAGGCCTAGATTTTGTGAGATAGGTTAACCAGATTTATGTTTGGGGCAGTAAGTAAAAAGGTAGATGTTGAAAACATACAGATGGAGGTGATCACTCAGAGAAGGAAAGAAAGCCAGGATGGGGATGGTTCTCCAGGGGAACCCAGTATTTTATTAGGAGTCAAAGGAAAAAAGACAAGCAAATAGGACTGGAAGAACAGTCAAGTAGGTCAGCACATGGCAGGGAGAGAACAAGGTCATTGTAAAGAAAGAAAAGGGGAAATTTTAGACAGAAAAATAAATTAAGACTGCTAGGTGCCGGAGTGCAATGTGGTAAAATTGGGCCTAAAACAAGCAATGGGGTTGGTAGCGAAGGCACTGATGACCTCAATCAAAGCTGCTTCAGCTGAGCGATGGAGCAGAAGCCTCAATGTGTGCCTTGAAAAAAATCTGTTGCCTTCTTTATTTTTCTTTTAATTTTGTTTTATTTATTTATTCATTTATTTTTTTGAGATGGAGTTTCACTCTTGTTCCCCAGGCTGGAGTGCAATGGTGCGATCTCGGCTCACCGCAACTTCCGCCTCCTGGGTTCAGGCAATTCTCCTGCCTCAGCCTCCTGAGTAGCTGGGATTACAGGCACATGCCACCATGCCCAGCTAATTTTTATATCTTTAGCAGAGACGGGGTTTCACCATGTTGACCAGGATGGTCTCGATCTCTTGACCTCGTGATCCACCCGCCTTGGCCTCCCAAAGTGCTGGGCTCACAGGCGTGAGCCACCGCGCCCGGCGCCTTCTTTATTGAAATAACAAGTTGAACCTGCATCACAATATTTCTTCACCAGTTATGAAACTAACAAAAATTTATAAAATGCAGCAAAAAATTCCCCAACCTTGACCCAGACACCAGAATTCCAGCAGCGTGCAATTAACACTTAAAACTAACAAGGGAGCGGCAGGAACACGGACGGTACTGTTGGGTGGAAGCGGACGAGCCGGCTCAGCTTAGGGCTTCAATCTTCCTCCACACGCTCAAGCCACGCAGGTATGTGATCACCATTTGTGGAATTCCTCCCAATGCAAATATCAAGAGAACTATGTGGTGGCTATCACTATGTTTCCTCGTTTGGATAGACGTATAAACGAAGTGACTTTTGGAGAGAAATGAGTGACTCAGGGATCGTAGCTGGCACGAATGAATGGAGACCTGAGCGCACTTGTAACATACACTGATTTCAGGCAAAGAAAACACATTCAAAACCCAGGTGTCCATCACGTTGGGACAGATACAGCCCCCACATAGGTTGAAATAAACACCAGCAGAAAGCAGTTAGAGAATACATCATGAGAAAGAAAGCAAAGATCTGCCATTCTAACAAAGAGGATATGCTTTTTCTTGGTCTCCTCTGCTCAGATTTTTCCATTCTCTGAACACGGCTACTCTCACCCCAATCATTTATTGACTAGAACATAAAACAGAATGGTCATATAGGAAAAAAAGAAGTTATACATATAGTGACAAAGCCAAAACATGTGTATATGATGTTAGAATAAAAGAAATGGTAGAATAGAAAGGTTCAAGTGTAAAATACAAACAACATGGCAATTGTGCAAACATAATATTGAAATAGAAAAAAACAAAGAGATAAAGTAGCATGTTGATGAAACAAATTCACTGAGAAGACAACATAACTCAAGGTACTGAGGAAGATGTTTTACACTTGCTATAATTATATTGTTCACTGTCAGGTTAATAAGCACCTGACAATTGAATGTAACAAAAGTACAAAAGTGAGATAATAAAAAACAGAATGAAATGAAAGGAGAATTTGCCCATCTGGAGGAATACATTGAGGCTCAAAATAACATGTCCAAGCAAACAAATACTATTAAAAGCCAAAAACATAATAAACAACATTGATAGGTTGCTTTTTGCAAAAAGGTGAGCATATATATACATAGGATATAGGAGGCTTTATTTATTTAGTTTTATTGAGATAATATATCTAGATAGATAGATATAAATAAGTATATATGTAATTTATCATCTTTACCTTCTGTTAGAGTACAATTCAGTGGTAATAAATACATTTATGCTCTTCACTCTGTTAGCAAGCCAGCAACAATGTTTAATACCTAGCAGCAAATGATCACCAAGCTCATACCCATTTCCCAGTAAAAGGAACAATGGCTCTTGGATAAATAGCTTATTTCAGAGGAGAGGAAATACACAAGACGAAATTGGAGCATTTTGTGGTTCCAGAAAGGAAGGAAGTGCTTAAAAACAATAACAGCAACAATAAAACCAAAGCACACATGGGCAGGGAATGTTGAAGAACCCACCTGAAAGAAGAACCAGTGACCAAAGCCAGGGCGTTTGAACAACAGAAAAAGACAGTGGAAGTGCATGATGACCCTCAACAGTGTTGGGGCATGTTCAGAATATGTGTGCTTGAGATGATGGAATGAAAATGGTGATCTTTCTCCCTGAAATTTATAATCTCAATCTTAATCTATTAATAAGAAAAATGTCTAACAAATTCCAATAAAACAATATGAACAAAATTCCCGCTGAGTACTCCTTAAATGTTAAGGTCATCATAACAGTGTGTGCAGGGGCATTTGGAAATTCTCCATAATATATTTTAAGTTTTTTCACAAATCTGAAAGTGTTATAAAGTTCACAAAAAAACGAAATAATACGTGATCCCAGAGTATCATATTATACCTACATCAAGAAAACCACATCTTTCTCAATCAGAGCAGCTTGGGAAATGCTGGACCATGTGCCCTTTTGAAGAAATGATTTGGCAATGTAATGTGCTCAGTTAAGAGCTGATTCAAGATGAACTGCTCAGGAATGAGAAACTGTGTTAAAAGCACAGTAACTAGGGTAAGCACTGAAAATATATAAATGGAGAACTAATACTGAAGGACTTTGGAATTGATGGGTATAAAATAAAATGTGAATTTACACAAAAAGCAGTTTTGTTCCATATTTCTGTACTTCTTTCATTGATGACGGTCAATTGCATTATAATGTACATTGATCAAACCTTCAACAATGGCCATTTAAAATCTTTTGTCATCTGCAATTAATCGTTTTACTATGATTCTTTCCTGAAAGAGTTTTTGAGCAACCATAATACAAATGTGCTTTGTCTTTAAAGAGATTCTTGGAAAAGACTAACAACTATATGTTTCTGATAATTTTAAAATCATACTGTTGGACTAGGTACGAATTTCCTGAACTCTCATGGAACAACAGGATTCATAAAATTGCTAACCTAAGATTAAGCACAACAATATTTAATTACATGAGACTAAAATAACTGATGAGGATGACTGTAATTTTTGTGGCTTTTTGTTTCAAACACTGGTGATTATTTAATGTTTTATTTTTCTGCTTCAGGGTAAACAGTTTTCCCTTTCTTTTTTATTAAGCTATCTATAGCTTGGAGCAATATGGTAAAATACACATTTGTAAACAAAAATGAAGCATTGACCATTTTTTCACTACCCAATTCATCCAGAATTTAGAAATTCTTAGTGAGTAATTTTATTTTCATGGCAATATAGTTATTTGCATGCGTTCAGTAATAATGTTCTCTTCGTAACAAGACACAATTGGTAACATGGGTTGCATACCAAGGGGTAGCTGGAATGACATACTAAAAATGTGCATAGAAGCAGACACTGTCAGACAGTTTTAAGGAAATAAAGTTGATTTTATGTAGCTAATAGAGCCCCTTGGGGGAAAATTCTGGTCTAGCACCAAGTTAAAAAGTTTTCCTGGCTTTATAAATTGAGTAAATTTGTTGAGTAGCTTTTAGGTAGGGAACTCACCCATATCTATAGGTGTAAGAGTTAAAGAAAGAAGAAAGAAATACAAAAAGGGGCTCAGCTGTCAAAGACATGTTTATTTTGGAGAATAAACTTGTGAGGGGCTTCTGGCCAATGTTGGCCATGAGAGCTCTCTCTTATAGACTCAGAGTATTTATTGGTGTTAGGGTGAGAGAGCTTGTTTCTGTGTGGGGCACAAGTTTATTGCAGGGCTGGAATATCTCTTGTTGGAGCGGAGGTTATCTTGGGGCTGACACCTCTCCAGCCAGAAGGGCGGTTATCTTGGAGCTGTCATGTCTCTTGTCTGGGAGGGAGTTTATCTTACAGTTAGACTGGTGCTGGTCAGAGATGTCATGTGTGGGTTATGGTCATGCTGACCTTAGCCATTAGGCTGATGCCCTTTGGATTTAGGCAGCTTTTGATCAAGGTGAACTTTAAAATGGCGATGCTTGTCCAAGATGTTGAGGCTTCCACTCTGTCAATAGGTACTTCAGGTGAAGTCTCATGTTAATCCCTTGGCTTTGCTTCCTAAACTTACGAGGCTTTAAAAGACATATCTGCAATATCTTATAAATTCCAGCAAAGTGGACTTTCAAAGAGCCTGTATGTTTAATTGCTGTTCTAACTCACTTATATAAATACTCAAACATTAGTGAGGCTATATTTAATTTGCAAAGAAATCAATGTTACTGTATTTTTGGTAAAAGTAGGGGTGAACGTAGACAGAAAAATTGCAGCATATCCATTAGATTCTAGCCCTTTTCATTGTCCTTGAGCTTCTGTTACCTATGTGCAAAGTAAACTGGATTCTGGATTTTTCCAGTTTTTCTCCCATATCTTACCATGCCTCTCCAAACTGTTTCCCAACTAGGGTTTCTCACTTGCTCTCCTCACTCTTCTGACTTGGAATCACTGAAAACAAAATTACCTTTTTCCTAAAGCCCTGCAAGCTGAAGGTGGACAGATTGATTAAAAAACAAAAACAAAAAACAAAAAAAAAAACTTCAGAGAAATCACTACAACAGCTCATGCATGGATAGACTTGAATATATTCTTACGTAAACCAAAATCTAATTCTAAGCCCTCCAGCTGACTGAATAAACCTCCCTCTGAGCCAAGGGGATTCCAAAGAAACCGGAATCACTGGCTCAGGCCATGATGGGAAGTGAGGATCAGACAGGCCTCATCGTACTGCTTCCTTTTGGTGTTAGGCACAACTGACAAGCATGAACATTAAAACAGAGATCTTAAGACTGACAAAACAAACTCTTTGTAGCAGTAAGATACCAATTCCAACCTGACTCTAGTGTAGCATCACATAGCATATAGGAGGCCCTTAAGGAAATCAAAGTATTTTACCCCAAAGCGTATTTTTTGACATATTTTGAAATAGCCCTGAAGGTCTGTCTCTTGCGGGAAAAGTTTAAATTCCATAGAGAATCCTCTTTCCTTTTCTAGGTCCTTTACTTGTTTTGAATAGATCAGCAGGAGTCTAGTACCTGTTAAAGGTCTGAACAGGAAAATTTGCCATCTGTTATCTCTAAAAAGTGGCCACCGCCGAGATTTCATCTACATAATAGTGACATTTATCTACACAACCCCTTATATTAACTGAGACACTTCTTTCTGTTGATTCTAGGTCTTTAGACAATAACTTAACTCCTTCAATCAATTGCCAGTCAGAAAATCTTTGTATCCACCTATGTATGACTTGTCAGCACCCCCTCTTCCAGTTGTTCCACTTTTCCAGACTAAACCTTTGTGTACCTCATATGTATTGACTGAAGTCTTCTAACTCTCTAAAACATAAAAAACCAATCTGTAACTTCTTGAGACCATGCCTTGGGCCATGGTCACTTTTGTGGCTCAGAATAAACCTCTTTAAATATTTTGCAGTTTAACTTTTTGTTGTTGTTGTTGACAGCTGTGTGGAGTTCACTGGAACACTGATATCAGCAAAGACATTTAAATTGCAAACTATGTTTGTTTTAAGCCCAACCCACATCTAGAATTTTTTGCAACTGACTGTTCTCCATATTCAGAAATTGTTTTATATTTTGCTTCAACAATTAAAAATTAAAATAATTTTTCTTTTATTTCCATATAAATGCCTCTTCAACAAATTGTGGGATAATCCACCAACTCCTGTCCTAGTCTGTGAAACTTCTTGCAGAATTTTTAAATGGAAAAATAAGAGGGCTCATGTCTATCACTCACTAGCCAAAATATGACTGCAAGAAGCCAGAATATGCTCCCCCAATATGCCTCTTTAGTATAAATAACTTGAAACAAACTATTCTGAGAAACATCAGAAAAGAAAGAAGCTTTGAGAACAGAGTGGAAGTTACCTTTTTGTAAGAGAAATTCACACGTATAAGGAAGTCTTCATTTATAAGGCTGTCTCTCTTTCTGCTCCAGGAAGAGAAGGATGACTAAATCTCTAAAACGTCTTATCAGTGGGGAAGGCATTGATTCAAGTCCACATAACAGACTGGGTTTGTTTTCACTGTGCTTTTCCTGGCAATTTCCCTATAATTACCCTTTCCACATACCCTTTTTTCTGTTTGAACAAGGGATGGTACTGAATCCTGATGTCAAAGCCACTTCTTCGAGATCTCTTCTGGAAATATACTAATTTCTCTGGGTCATTTCCCATGTATGCACTATACATACATTTTAATAAATTTCTGTTTGATTTTCTCGTTAATCCCTTTCTTTGTTACAAGCATCTGTCTTAAATAGTAACTCAAAAAGGGCAGAGAATTTTTTTTTTAATTTACATGATATACTTGAAAAGGGCACATAAACATTTTGCACATATCATGTATGCATGGATGATAAAGGTATTTCATAAGATAATTACAGTTACAAGATAGCCTTAGCTGATAAAACTTTGTTCTACTTAGTCAGTCTGTTATACAATCAGTAAGTACACAAATATCCTAGAAGAGTTCATCAAGTTGATATTGAAATCTATTAATTCAAATTTTCATAATGCCTTTCTCAATTTTTTTTTTTAAATGTAGTACCAAAAAGCAGGCACTAAAAATCATAAGCATCTTTAAAAGAGTTTTCTCAAGGCCATCTTCCACAAGGTTAATTGATTTCTTAAGAGCATATTGTTTGGATTTACCTATCTCTTAACAGCTTTTTTTAAATACTCATGCTTCATAAGTAAAATCAACTTATTTTTCTCAATTAGATTGTGAATTATTTAGTTGTCAGACCATGGTTTTCTGGATTTTTATGTGTCCAGTAATCTTTTGAAAAATATGCAGTGATTGATTGCATAAAGAATAGAACTGAGAATGTATTTGAAAGCATACTCTCGTATCTTGTACTCATCTTTCCAAATGACAGTGTAGGCTATGTTAGCTTTCATTTCTATAACTTTGTAACATTGAAATATCAAAACTGATCCTTAAAAGTACTTTGATAATGTTATAAATATTTCTGAAATTTACATAGTAGAAAATGGCAGTCTAATAACTGTAAACTGCTTAGAGACAGAAGATTTTTTTTAAAATTAAAGGCATAAATATTGGCCTTATCTGAAACATTGTGGCTGATTGATTTTTTTCATATATATATATATATATATATATATATATATGTATGTATTTTGATTCAATTTAAGGTTTAAAAAATTCTACATTTTTCCAAATTTATTTTTTTCTTTATCAACTCCTTTAGTTCATGCTTGAGATTACTGGTTTAGGGTCTATTGATATTTTCTCTAAACATTTGTATGATTGAGAGAGCAGGAAAAGGGGATAGTTAATTTAATAGATAAGCCACATATAATAGCCTAAACCTTTACCTATGAATCCATATGCAAAGTTTTGTATGTCTTAAAGGGTCCTTGTTCATGATTCACAATAAATTTAATCACAGGGATTTCTGAAGAGATTTCCGTTTCAATTAGACATGCATCATTATCATACTTTTAGTGAGGCAGAAAGTACAAGGTTAAAGCCAACAGGCATGAAGTACAAAACCAGTTGAAAACAATCTCTGCAATTTTGAATATTAAAGATCTATAAATAACTAGGCAATTTTTTGTCTTTGAAAATTATTATAATCCATAATGATAAAAAATTATCCTTTTCCTCAAAATTATAGAGAAAGAAAAATTCATGGAATTAATTTTTATTAATTAATATAAACCCTTTTTTTTCTTTTTCTTTTTGAGGCAGAGTCTCACTCTGTGCCCCAGGCTGGTGTGCAATGGTGCTATCTGGGCTCACTGCAACCTCTGCCTCCCAGGTTGAAGCGATTTTCCCACCTCAACCTCCCTAGCAGCTGAGATTAAAGATACATGCCACCATGCCTGGCTCATTTTTGTATTTTTAGTACAGATGGGGTTTCACCACGTTAGCCAATCTGGTCTCAAACTCCTAACCTCAAGTGATCCACCCACCTAGGCTTCCCAAAGTGCTGGGATTTACAGGTGTGAGCCACCACGCCCCGCCTAGTTAATATAAATCCTGATTAAGTACCTTTCATAGCCATCAATAAAATTAATACAGGAAAATAAGTCAAAATAATGAGTCAATATAAATAAAATTAATAAAAACTTAATTTATACAAATTCTGATCAGGTGTCTTCCTAATAAGACAGAAGAGAATAACAACTCAGAAAAGGTTAGAATTTCTTGATGCATTAAGTATACAACTTGGAATTGGAGCTTGAGAAAAGTTTGTAGAATATCTATACCCCTGGATGAAAAATGAATGTCTCTTTATACCAACATAATATGGTATCACACAATTGTTTAATGTTGCTTTGGATTCCATTTTATAACAACTATCAGCCAAATAGTATTATTTTCAACTCCACTCAGAATAGATTGAAATCATGTCTGCTTTACTTTAGATAAGAAATTATTTCATTTAATGATTTACCAAATATTTTTCAAATACATATAATTTGTCTGAAAAAAGTTCTATAATCTACTGAAGCTACAGTAATTGAGTATAAAAGAATATTAAACCTTAATTAGATTTATTCATCATATTATTATAACGTGTTTCCAGTTTAGATGTTCTATGAAAGACAATGTCTTTTTTTTTTTTTAAGGCAGGATCTTGCTCAGTTGCCCAGGTAGGAGTGCAATGGTGCAATCATAGCTCACTGTATCCTTGTTTTACTGAGCTCAAGAGATTCTTCCATCTCAGGCCCCAAGTAGCTGGGACTAAAAGAGTGCACCACTATGCCCAGGTAATTTTTTACTTTTTTATGCAGATGAAGTCTTGCTATATTTTCTGGCTAAGACAAACTTATTTTAGTTCATAACAATTTGTATATTGCAGAGCTTTATATATAAATATATTTTTTATGTTGAGTAACTACTTCAGGTAGAGTCAGCTGAATACACCAGTGCATGTTATGTTTATTCCATAGCACAAAAAGATTAAAAACTCAACATAGAATTAAGACTTAACTCCAGATGGATTAAAGACTTAAACATAAGACCTAACACCATAAAAACCCTAGAAGAAAACCTAGGCAAAACCATTCAGAACATAGGCGTAGGCAAGGACTTCACGACTAAAACACCAAAAGCAATGGCAACAAAAGCCAATATAGACAAATGGGATCTCATTAAACTCCAGAGCTTCTGTACAGCAAAGAAACTATGGTTAGAGTGAACCAGAAACCAAAAGAATGGGAAAAAATTTTTGCAATCTACCCATCTGACAAAGGGCTAATATCCAGAATCTACAAAGAACTAAAACAGATTTACAAGAAATAAACAAACAAACCCATTCAAAAGTGGGCAATGGATATGAACAGACACTTTTCAAAAGAAGACATTTATGAGGCCAACAAACGTAAGAAAAAATGCTCATCATCACTGATTATTAGAGAAATTCAAATCAAAACCATATTGAGATACCATCTCATGCCAGTTAGAACGGTGATCATCAAAAAATCTGGAGACAACAGATGCTGGAGGGGATGTGGAGAAATAGGAACACTTTTACACTGTTGGTGGAAGTGTAAATTAGTTCAACCATCATGGAAGACAGTGTGGTGCTTCCTCAAAGATCTAGAAATAGAAATTCCATTTGACCCAGCAATCCCATTATTGGGTATATACTCAAAGGATTACAAATCATTCTATTATAAGGACACATGCACACATATGTTCATATTGGCACTGTTTACAATAGCAAAGACCTGGAACCAACCCAAATGTCCATCGATGATAGACTGGACAAGGAAAATGTGGCACACATACACCATGGAATACTATGCAGCCATAAAAAATGATGAATTTGTGTTCTTTGTTAAGGACCTGGATGGACCTGGAAACCATCATTCTCAGCAAACTGACATGAGAACAGAAGATCGAACACCACACGTTCTCACTCATAGGCGGGTGTTGAATAATGGGAACATATGGACACAGGGAGGGGAGCATCACACACTGGGGTCTGTTGGGGGTGCCAAGGGAGGGACAGCGGGGCAGGGTGGGGAGGTCGGGGAGGGATAACGTGGGGAGAAATGCCAGATGTAGGTGATGAGGGGGATGGAGGCAGCAAACCACATTGCCGTGTATGTACCTATGCAACAATCACGCATGATCTGCACATGTACCCCAGAACCTAAAGTACAATTAAAAAAAAAAAAGACAGGGTTTAATCAGTGTATTGACTAAATTAGTCTTGGTACTTTTAATTTATGAAAAGTGAAGAGGAAAAAAGCAACGATAGTTTCCTTCCAGAATGTTAAAATCACTGCCTTCTAAGTAAGCGACAAAAGGAAGTTTAAAGTACAAGAAACTGCTTACGTTTTTGTTATTTAATGTATCATATATACATCCATATATAATTTACTTGCACATATATGTGTGCTAAAGTCTAAGCTGAATGCTGTGATGCAATTAGAATAAGCCACAGCATGCTGCTAAGAACATTTTCTAGTTGTATCACAGTTGCGAGTGCTGAGCACTTACAGGTCTGTGGTGAGGCAATGACTCACGGACCTGTCCCATCATCTACCACTAACAGACAAGCAGAATGCCCTGGGTCTGTGCTGTGTCACAGCTGTCTCCCTAGTTCTCACTCTTTACACGAGTTCTGCTTCAAGATGTCTCTGATAAGTTGGTATTGTTACATATTAAAATAAAATGTAGAGATTTAAAATTTGCCAGAAATAAAATAAATTAAAAATTAAATAGACATTGATTATAAAACAAACACATTAAATATTTGTTAGTTGGAGGACTTCTGAGTTCAGCACTGTGGTTCTGAAAGCATCACTCCATCCTCCTCTGGAGAGACCAGAGAAAAGGGAAACAAATATCTTTTCTTAGATCCAAGGAAGAATGGTGGTCATAGAGCAAACTGCCACCATAAAATCTGAAAAGACAAGCAAATGCAGGGAATCTTATAGCCAGGATCGACTTAGAGCAGTAGTCACCGGAGTCCACACCTTAGGAAAATTTCCACAATAACTAATGAAATGCTGGGGCTAAACGTGGTGAAGCTTGAAAGTAAAAGATGCCTGGGAGGCCCAGACTTAAATGAGTAGGAGCTCCACGCATTCATGGGTTTTACCCCCAGGATCTTAATTCAGTCCTAATGGTAAAGAACAGAGAAAAATCACCTCAAGTTTTACGCTGGGTTTTAAGTTACCTGCACTACTTGTGAAGCTTGTTAATGTAATTTGAAGTCAGACTTAGGTTGCTGTACATGTGTATTGCAAATTCTAGAAGAAATACAAAAATATTTTTTAAAGATTTAAATTAATACGCTAGAAGAAGAAAAGAAATAAAATGTAATAAGATAGTCACAGCAGAGAAGGCAGAAAAAAAGAAAAAGACTTAAAAAAAACAAGTATAATAAATAAAAACAATTTCAAATATTGTAGGTATTCCAACTATAATAGTAATTACTTTAAATATCAATTATCTAAATATCAAGTAAAAGACAAACATTATTTTAAGTGTTGATTCATTTAAGAAAATACATTAATAACTAATAATTTTTAAAAATACCAGGTCTGGATGATTTCACTGGTAAAATCTACTATACATTCAAGGAAGAAATGTCATCATTTCTTCTTAATCCCTTCCAAAATGTAGAAGACTAATTCATTCTAGATGGCCAGCGTTGCCATAAGGCCAAAACCAGATAAAGAATTACAAAAAAAAAAAAGAAAAAGTACAGTGTGATTTATAAATATAGATGAAAAGTCTTCAAAAATATTAGCAAATCATCTGAATCAAATTCAACAGGATTACAGAATTATAATTGAAATAACCAAAAGAATTATATAGTACTACCAAGTGGAATTGATCCTACATATCCGAGGCTAGTTCAACACTAGAAAATTAGTTACAGAATCCACCAATCACTTCAGCAGGCTAAAGATAAAATTATATAATCATATCAATACATGCAGAAATTTGGTTGAGAACATACACACCCATTAATGATTAAAATATTTCAGCAAATTAGAAATAGAAGGATTTCCTCAACTTAATAAAGAGCATGTCCAAAAGTACCTACAACTAACATCATACTTAGTGGATCAGAGAGATGAGGTGTTTTTCCTGTAAGAGGAGGCAGAAGGTAAAAATGGTCTCTCTCCCCACTGCTATTAGCCATTGTACTGGAAGTCTCATCTAATGAAGTAAGTCAAGAAAAGCAAATTTAAAAGTATACAAATTGGAAAGAAATGTAAAAACTATTTTTATTTTTCCACAGATGGCATAATTGTATATGTGAAAAATCCCAATAAACATCATTTATAAATAATTGTAAGAGGGTTGCTGGTTACATGTTTTATAGATGGTCTGGTGCGGTGGCTCACACCTGCAATCCCAGCACTTTGGGAAGCCTAGGCGGGCAGATCACTTGAGGTCAGGAGTTTGAGAGCAGCCTGGCCAACATGGTGAAATCCTGTCTCTACTGAAAATACTAAAATTAGCCAGGCATGGTAGCTGGCACCAGTAATCCCAGCTACTCAGGAGGTTGAGGCAGGAGAATCACTTGAATCCTGGAGGTGGAGGTCACAGTAAGCTGAGATCCAGCTTAGATGACACAGCAAGACTCTGTATCAAAAAAAAAAAAAAAAAAAAAAAAAAAAAGGCCCTGCAGTGGCTCGGGGCTGTAATCCCAGCACTGAGGCTGAGGCAGGTGGAACATGAGATCGAGACTGAGACCATCCTGGCCAACATGGTGTCTCTATGAGAAAATACAAAAATTAGCTGGACGTGGTGGTAAGTACCTGTAGTCAGGAGGCTGAAGCAGAAGAATCACTTGAACTCCAGAAGCAGAGGTTGCAGTGAGCCGAGATCGCACCACTGCACTCCAGCCCATTGAAAACCTATAGACCTCCATAATACAAAAAGTGGACCTTAATATAAACTATGGACTTCAATTAACAATAATACACTTGTTTATTACCTGGAAAAAATCTATTCCACTCATGCAAGTTTTTAATATTAGGAAAAGGAATGTGCCAGGGAAGGGAACATATGCAAACTTTCTGTACTCTCTGCTCAATTTTGCTCTCATTCTAAAACTATTCTGAAAAATAAAGTCTATTATTTAAAAAAAAAATGTTCATGGAGGAGTGGGGAGTATCTAGGAAAGTCTAGCTAAGTGAACAGTTCCCTTTTTCACCCTTTTATGCCTTGGAAGCTACAGCCATATAACCCCTGAAAGAATACCTCTTGCTCTCTCATGAGAATTCTTTTTGACTTTAAAGAACCAAGCCAACTCTGCTGTTTTTATCCAGTTGAAATTAGTTGTTATTTATGTTGTCAATTTTTTTTTGAGACAGAGTCTTGCTCTGTTGCCCAGGCTGGAGATAGTGGAACAATCTCAGCTCACAGCAACCTCCGCCTCCCGGATTCAAGAGATTCTCCTACCTCAGCCTCCCGAGTAGCTGGGACTATAGGTGCCTGCCACCACGCCCAGCTAATTATGTATTTTTAATAGACATGGGTTTCACCCCATGTCTATTTGGTCAGGCTGGTCTCCAACTCCTGACCTCAAGGGATCTGCCTGTCTGGGCCTCTGAAAGTGCTGGGAATACAGGAGTGAGTCACTACGCCCAGCCATTAGTTATCTCTCTCTCTCTCTCTCTCTCTCTCTCTCTCTCTCTCTATATATATATATATATATATATATATATATATATAAAATATATATATTTAATATATATATATTTAAATGTTTTACGTACATAGTAGACATATATATTTATGGGTTACATATGTTATTTTGACACAGGCATAAAATACGTAATAATCACATCTGGGTAAATGGCATATCCATCAGCACAATCATTTAGCCTTTGTGTTGCAAACAATCCAATCATACTCTTCCAGTTATTTTAAAATAAACAACTCGATTGATTTTTACTACAGTAACACTTTTATGCTAGCAAATACAAAGTCTTATTCATTCTTGATACATTCTGTACCCATTTCATACCCCCAATCCTCTGCCCACTACCCTTCCCAGCCTCTGGTAATCATCATTCTACCTTCTATCTCTATAAGTTCAATTGTTTTCATTTTTAGCTCCCACAAACAAATGAGAACATGTGAAGCTTCTCTTCTTATGTGCCTGGCTTATTTCACTTAACACAAGTATCTCCAGTTCCATTCATGTTATTGCAAAAGACGGGCTCTCTTCTCTGGTTGACTAGTACTCCACTGTGTATACGTACCATCATCAAAAAAGAAGACGGGATTGCTGGATCATAAAGTAGCTCTATTTTTAGAGCAACTTTATATATGCAAACACTCAAGTTGTTCTACAATCAGCAGGTGATGAAGCCAGAGAGCCTTGTGTCCTTTTTCAAGCAGTGAGTTTCTCTAGGTCCTGGTCAGGTCTAGAGGTGCCATCCAGCGGCCAGAAACTACAGTCAAATACCTGAGAAGTCTGCCTGGTATTCTATTGTACTTCAGCTGAGCTGACACTGAAACTACAAGACGCAGTCATTTCCACTCTTCCCTCCCATTTTCACAGGAGAAGAAGCCTCACTCCATGGCCACCACGCCACAGGCCTGTGGGGAATACTGTGAAGCTACAACCAGAAGCCTCTTAAGGCCCAAGTTCTCTTCATTCAGCTTGTGGCGGTGAACGCTGCCTCACCTGGGACTCACTCTTCAGGGCAATGTGCTCCCCTCTGGTAGGTCCAGAAATGCCATCCGCGAAACAATGCCTGGAATAGGGAACCCCAAGAGCCTGCTTGGTGGATGACCCCTTGTGTGTAAGCTGGTACCTAAGGTGCAGAACAAAATCACCTTTATTTTTCCCTCTGCTTTTCTCAAGCAGAAGGAGTCACGCCTTGTAGCCATCACAGCTGAAAGTGTGCTGGATCACACCTGAAGCCGACTCGTATCAGAGGCTTACCCAAGGCCACAGCGTACTACCTGGGTATTGCTGCTGGTTGTTCAGGGCGCAAATGGTCTTTGGTCAGTAGGTGATGGGTCCTGCCGGGACCGTGTCCTTCCCTTCAAGGCAGAAGTTTCCTTTCTGGGCCAGGGTGTGTCGAGAAATGTCATCCAGGAGCTGAAAGGGGCCTCACGACTCTGACTGCTTGCCGCCTAGCTTATCATAGCTGAACTAGTATCCAAGATACAGGACAAAGCCTCTTGACTTTTTTCTCCTCAAGTGGAAGGAAGGAGTCTCTTTTGGAGCCATGAGATGTGCAGCCTGGGACTGAGAGAAGGATGGCACAAAGCAGTCCCTTACTGTCCCAGCTGAACTCTCAGTAATTTTGTTTTTTAAGTTTTCTTCTCACGTGTCTTTATGGATAAGACACATGGGGAAAAAAAGGCATTGTATTATGAACAAAATAAGATATAAACTGTAAAATCATGACAATTATTTTTAAAACACATACCAGAATGTTTAAACCCAAGCTTTTATTATAGGCTTTTAAGTATCTTTGTACTATTATTATTTTCTTTTTTCCTTTTTATTATATAAAATATTGCATGTTTTATCATACTCAAAGTTCACTGTTAACTTTGTAAATCTAGATTTTTCTGTGTATTCTTGGCTTATCATAGGTATCAGTGATTAGCATTTCCCAAATTGTTCTGTGTGATATTTACTTAATGAATTTATTAGAAGCTATTACTTACATATATTTTATTTCTTATGTTAGGCTCGGGAATACATTTACATGTTTGTTACCTGGGTGTATTACCTAATGGTGGGGATTGGGCTTCCAGGATACCCGTCACCCAAATACTGAACCCTTACTTGCCCAGTCTCTCCCGTTTTGGAGTCCCCAGTGTCTGTTATTCTTATCTTTATGTTCATGTGTACCTGTTGTTTAGCTCCCACTTGTAATTGAGAACATGCTGCATGTGATTTTCTGCATCTGAGTTAGTTCTTTTAGGATAAATGGCCTGAAGCTCTGTCCATGTTGCTGCAAAGGATATTACCTCATTCTTCCTTATGGCTGCATAGTATTTCATTGTGAGTGTGTGTGTGTGTGTGTGTGTGTGTGTGTGTGTGTGTGACATTTTTTGGTCTAATCCAGGCATCCCCAAACTTTTTACACAGGGGGCCAGTTCACTGTCCCTCAGACCGTTGGAGGGCCGCCACATACTGTGCTCCTCTCAACTGACCACCAATGAAAGAGGTGCCCCTTCCTGAAGTGCGGCAGGGGACCGGATAAATGGCCTCAGGGGGCCGCATGCTGCCCGCGGGCTGTAGTTTGGGGACGCCTGGTCTGATCATTTGTTCATGGAGAATTAGGTTAGTACTATGACTTTTTACTGTGAATAGTGCTACAATAAACATACACATGCAGGTGGTTTTTTTTGTTTTTTTGTTTTTTTTGTTTTTAATATAATGATTTGTTTTCTTTTGGATAGATACCCAGCACTAGGATTGCTCAGTCAAATGGTAGTTCTATATTTTATAAGAATACTTTGGTCATGAAGTTAAAGACTTTTCTCCTTAAGCAAACTCAAAACGTTTGTTTGTTGCTTTCTAATAAGAGTTCTCAGAGTCTTTACGTATTCTCATTCTTTAAGAATGGGCTAGATATGCAGACTTTTCAAATTTATTGGTGCCTTTCCAAAAATTCTTTTCCATTCCTATTTGGAAACTTTATTTCAGAAATGTAATCACATTTTCAGCTGAACTTATCAAAAAATGAACACCTGATTTTACCACCTAAATTGGTTCCTCCACAGCCTTCCTCATTTAGGGGAGGAGGAACGCTGCCATGCTTCCTGATTCCCAGGGCTAAAACCATGGAGTCTTTTCAGGACTGGGCTTTGCCCTCACTAAATGCAATTCCTGCTGCAGCAGCAAGAATGAATCTTCAAAAACATTCGATCTGAATATATCAATCCTCAGTTCAAACCTAGTGATGGCTCTCAACTCATTCTAATACATTCTCATTCTAATACAAGCCCAAGTAGAGGGAGAGGCTCAGGTCCCTAAGATGATTCCTAAGTCTTTTCAAACTGCCATTCCAGCACCTCCTCCTTTAAATATCTGACTTTCTGTCATTACTCTCTGGCTTCAGTCCACCCTGCTGCATTCCTTTCCAAATATACCAATTAGAAACTCGGGGCCGGGCGCGGTGGCTCAAGCCTGTAATCCCAGCACTTTGGGAGGCAGAGGCGGGCAGATCACGAGGTCAAGAGATCGAGACCACCCTGCTCAACATGGTGAAACCCCATCTCTACTAAAAATACGAAAAAAAAAAATCAACTGGGTGTGGTAGTGCGCGCCTGTAGTCCCAGCTACCTGGGAGGAGGCTGAGGCAGGAGAATTGCTTGAACCCGGGAGGTGGAGGTTGCGGTGAGCCGAGATCGCGCCACTGCACTCCAGCCTGGGTAACAAGAGCGAAACTCCGTCTCAAAAAAAAAAAAAAAAAAAAAAAAAAAAAGAAAGAAACTCAGGTTGGCATAATTATTCCCAGAATTTAAGATATTCGTCACCACCATTGTTAACCCTCTTATTTCTTTCTTTAAGTTGTTTAAATGCCAGCCCCAGGAAGACTACACTGATCATTCTGTTTGAAACTGCATCATGCATCTGCTCCTATTAGTACTTCCAATTCTTCCAATACCATGACACTAAACAACTTTCAATTTTATTCATAATGCTTAACATGACTTAACATACACATAGCACCTACTATTGCAGTTATCACATGTTTTATTTCTTTCCTGAGTATAAGCTCAAGAGGGCAGAATTCTTTTTCTCTTGGTTATTGATATAACCCAGCACCTAGAACAGTGCCTGCCCCGGTTATAGACACCATGTCAATGTGTTGAATGGAGAAATGACGAAGTATGTGGATTTTTTGCAGACTTCTGTCAGAACTTGTGGTTTTCAAAAACCATTTTGAATCATGTTGGATTAAGTGTTTGGATGAAGCTCTTAGTATGAAACTGCATGATTGTATTCTGAAGGCTACTTTTATTTCCCTCAAAGCCCTTATAATATACCCTGCTAAGATTATTGGTTAAAATTTCTTAAAACTGTTCTAACCATCAGCATCCTAACCATTTACCATGTTAATTAAAATCCTATCTTTCTCCCAAGATGATTTCAAATAATTATTTCTTATTTGTAATTATAAAATTGAATAAATGTTTGTGCCAGTAATGCCAGCAATTGGAGAGGCTGATGTAGGAGGATCACTTGAGGCCAGGAGTTCTCAACCAGCCTGGCCTATTTAGCGAGAACCTGTCTCTAGAATTTTCTATTTTTTAAGTATCTTGGCATGGTGGCACACACTTCCAGTTACAGCTGCTCAAGAGCCTGAGGCAGGAAGAGATTACTTAAGCCCAAGAGTTTGAGGTTACAGCAAGCTATGATTGTGCCACTGTTCTCCAGTCTGGGTAATAGAGAAAGACTGTCTATAAAAAAGAAAGTGTAGGCCAGGCGCTGTGGCTCATGCCTGTAATCCCAGCACTTTGGGAGGCCAAGGCGGGTGGATCACGAGGTCAAGAGATCAAGATCATCCTGACCAACATGGTGAAACCTCATCTCTACTAAAAATACAAAAATTAACTGGACGTGGTGGCATGAGCCTGTAGTCCCAGCTACTTGGGAGGCTGAGGCAGGAGAATTGCTTGAATCTGGGAGGAGGAGGTTGCAGTGAGCCAAGATCGCGCCACTACACTCCAGCCTGGCGACAGAGTGAGACTCCATCTCAAAAAAAAAAAAAAAAAAAAAAAAAAAAAAGAAGTGTAGAATTATAAGTTGTTGTATGATATAAATGATATATTGTACATATATACATGATGCAAGTCAAGGTTTAAGGCTCTTTTCTTCTAGTCTAATACAAGCGCTTAAATTCCACAGGTATCCTGTGGCCATTGGGAGGAAAATATGCACAGAAAGCCAAGGAGAACAAGAACCATCCATACTCATCAAGCAAGAGCTGAAGTCCTCAGGGAAGGCTGGAACCAGTGCCAGTTTTTGCTGTGAATGATCTTGAGTCCTGGGGCCTTACAGCACTGGGTCTTTTTTGTTACAGCACAAAGTTCTGTGCACACTTGGCCCAGGAATCAAAGAAGCTGATGGAGAATCCAGGGAAGGACAGGATGTTGCAGGCATGGAAGCCAATGTGTGTGTGAGCTACATAAAAGCTGCTGCTTCACATTGACACTTGAATCGTCCCACAAGAATATCTCCTGTGGCTCACGATAACCAGAAACACACAGAAAATGTCATTCTGGAAAATATAAGGCAGACTGGCCAAATAAACATTTGAGAAAACCTCACCAGTTTGCAAATCATTACCCAATTGATGATATATAGCTAAACGTTTCAGTCCATTTGGGCTGCTATAGCAAAACACCTTAGACTGTGTGGCTGATAAACAACAGAAATTTATTTCATTTCCTAAAGCCTTTCAAAAGGCTCTACCTCCTAATACCATCATTGGAGTTAGGATTTCAATGTATGCATTTTGTGGGAACACAGGCGTTCAGATCATAACACTAAGTATGTATATCTTATGCTTTAACTTAAACAAAAGCAGCTCTCCCAAAGACTTAGTAATGGAATTTTCAGGATGAAAATATTTAGGAGGTCAACTGCCATATGAATATATTGTCTAACTCTCCAAAAACTCAGCTGAACCATCCCGATGAGAGAAAACTCAATTATACCTTAAGATTTTACCTGCTTATTTAGTTATTGGAAGCCAGTAGTTATAAGAAATCTATATAGATACAAAATAAACCTTAAAAATGTAATCAGTCACAAAAATAACGTAAAAAACTAAAGCCAATTAAAATTCACTGCTTACTCATTTTCAGAACATTTCATAAAACTTCAGACCTTAGGCAGATACCAAAATAAAATATTCTTTAGTGATTTTTTAAAAAATTGAATAAAAAAACACCTTGAATTTGAATACAAACATAAAACCTGAGTCTTAGATAAACGTGAGAAATTTGAAACATTAAAATGGAAAGTTATATTGTTTGTAGTTCTTCAGTAAATCTCACTATCATTATTCTTACACAAAATTTGTTGGCATAATAATGAATCTTCCGAAAGGGTTAGGGATGAAATACCAAAAGCTGACATATTTTTAATAACACTTTCCATTTCTCACATGCTTCTATAATTTTTTCCCTTAATCATGTTTGCCAGGGATGTTGTCATTCTATTTAATCATCCAATCTCAAAGCACTCATTTTTGATTCAAATTTGGTGTGTAAGTACCTCATGTTCTTCTTCAGGAAAAATAACCAGATTCATCTATTTTCCTGTCTCTGAGTGTTTGTAAGTGGCAAAAACAGAGGCAGCAAGAGCATATTTAGAGTAATTTTTATCGTCTTCCAACTACACCCAAAGGCACTGCAAACAGCTGAGCAGTGATTGGCTCATAATTCACATGGCATGGCTGTGACTTTCCCGGTTTTTTATTGGAGTTCTATTCTTACCAGAAACCCAGGCTTGAATAGCTCTTTGTTTTTAGGTCTTTCATTCTCTTTTACACTCAGAGTCAATACGTGCTAAGCCTTCTGATTTTATCTCATGTTTGTCTTCATTCATAACTCACTCAAAATACATGTTGATCTGGTATTATGCTTTAAGTACTATGCAAAACAATGACAACGGAGACCTGAATAGGAGTGCGCTTCCTTCCCTCATTGACTTTACAGCAACGAATGGTTCTCAAATCCGTCTCTTCAACCTAGTTTCTTTCAGAGATCATGCAGATCTCAATTCCTCTGACCTGGAAGATTATGATGGCAAAATTATGGATGCCTGTCTGCTCTCCAATCATAACACACTTTTGGTGTTAAATTCACAAACTTTTCTGAAGATCCAGTAAGATGATAAGAGAGTTACTAGTTAAATTTTGTTAGAGAACTATCCACGGTACAACTTTCTCTTTTTATGTTCTTCTTTCTCTTTTTTTTTTTAATACATATGATAGGACTGAAAGTTTTCACATACATATTTTCATTGGATTGCCTGTTTCATCTCTGCATGGCTCCACTGAAACACTTTTAATAGCTTCTATGACTCTATAGGACAAAAATAAAATGATTAACCTGCATTCAAAACTCTCTAAAATCTAGCTTGTATCCTTTTCTGCTGTCATCACATATTATAGGTCTTGCTTTGGAAGAAATAGGTTGAGTGTATTTCGCTAGGACATGTTTTCTGCTTCAATATTCTTGTTCATGCTGGATTTACCCTGAAGTTAGCCCTAGTACTTATATTTAGAAAAGTCTTTTTAAAAATTATTTACAATGATAACGCATGATAAAGAAAGGATTAAACAAGAATAAAAAAGAACATGGAGAAAGAAGAAAAAAGTCTTTTTGTCCTTAAAGTTTAATGCAAAAAGGGCCTCTGTTCAATGAACTTTTCCAAAAACCACTGCTATCTTCCTCCAAAGTTCACAGAATAAATGTGTATACGTCTTTCATGTAACTTACCACATACGGCCTGTACCACCGTCATTTTCATGTGTCTTATTTTCTTACCACCTTACAGAATCTTTGAAGGCAAAATCTGTTTTTTTTTTTCTTTCTACTTTCTATTTTAAATTATCTATTTGCAACATGCAAGCTCTTGCATATGATCAGTACTAAAAGTTTGATACATACACACACACACACACACACACACACACACACACACACACACATATATATATATATATATATATATATATATATATATATATATACATATATACACTCCTGGATTGTATACACAAATATGAGCACCATGCTTTGAGATCACCGTGGTAGATGTTAAAATGCAATTTTACTGGCACATAAGTTTTCTTTCTTAACTTTTTTTGTATTAATTCTAGATTGGCATGCAGTTTAAAGGCCAGGCGCGGTGGCTCACGCCTGTAATCCCAGCACTTTGGGAGGCCGAGGCAGGTCGATCATGAGGTCAGGAGATCGAGACCTCCTGACCAACATGGTGAAACCCCGTCTCTACTACAAATACAAAAATTAGCTGGATATGGTGGCACGTGCCTGTAATCCCAGCTACTTGGGAGTCTGAGGCAGGAGAACTGCTTGAACCAGGCAGTTGAAGGCTGCACTGAGCCAAAAATGGGCACTGCACTCTAGCCTGGATGACAGAAGGAGACTCCCTCTCAAAAAAACAAAATGAATATAGAGAGACCTGGTTTGCACTTCATAGCATTTCTCCCAGCGGTAATACCTGGGCAAACAATATTGTGCCCGTAATTATGTTAGTAATCAAATCAATCAATTTTGCTCAGATTTCCTCAGTAATCCATGTTAAATTTAAGTGTTCTTTATGTATTCTAGATATTATATTACTTCTTTGCAAATATTTACTTTCAGCCTGTATTTTGTCTTTTCCTAAACAGGTATTTTACACAGTGATTATTTTTAAATTTTATTAAGCCCAATTTATGAATTCTTCCTTTTATGAATCATGCTTTTAATGCTAGGATTAAGAATTCTTAGCCCAGTTTTAGATATCAAAGATATTCTCCTTTGTTCTTTTTTCTTTAAGTTGAATAGTTTTACATTTCATGTTTAGATCTGTAATTCATTTTGAGTTAAATTTTGTGTAAGATGTGAGGGTTAGCCCGCCTTTTTTGGCCTGTGTGCATCTAATTGCTCAAATAGCATTTGGTCAAAAGGCCACCCCTACCTTCCATAAATAGCTTTTGTAACTTTCAAAAATTGGTGGAGGCCAGGTGCGATGTCTCATATCTATGATCTCAGCAATATAGGAGGTCAAGGCAGACAAATCACTTGAAGCCAGGAGTTTGAGACCAGCTTAGCCAACATAGCAAAACCCCTTCTCGAAAAACACAAAAAAATTATCTGGGTGTGGTGGCGTGTGCTTGTAATCCCAACTATTCAGGAGGTTAAACACAAAAACCACTTGAACTCAGGAGGCAGAGGTCACATAATATGTTAGGAGTGTTCACTCTTTTTTAATTGTTTAGAATCATATATAAAATGTTGGTGTAAATTCTTCTTTAAATGTTTGGTAGGATTTACCAGTAACATCATTTGACCCTGAGCTTTTAACGTTAGAAAAGGTCATTGAAATTTTTAATTCAACTCTTTATTACTTATAGGCGTATTCTTGTTTTTTATTTCTTAATGAGTTACTTTGGTGTTTTTTTTTCTTTCTTTCTGATAATGTGTCCACTCTATCTAAATTGTTGTCATTCAGTTTTTTATAGTATTCTCTTACGTTTTTCATTAATTCTGGAAGTTCCGTAATGTTTTCCCGTTCATTCCTGATTTGAATAATTGGAATCTTCATTCTAATTTTTTTTCAGTCACTAAATATTTTATTTTATATATATATATATATATATATATATATATATATATTTTAGACGGAGTCTTTCAGTTGCCCAGGCTGGAGTTCAGTGGCAGGGTCTCAGCTCACTGCAATCTCTACCTCTACCTCCCAGGTTCAAGTTATTCTCCTGTGTCAGCCTCCCACATAGGTGGGACTACAGGCACACACCACCACTCCTGGCTAATTTTTTGTGTTTAGTAGAGATGGGATTTCACCATGTTGGCCAGGATGGTCTCCATCTCCTGACCTCCTCATAATCCACCCACCTTGGCCTCCCAAAGTGCTGGGATTACAGGCATGAGCCACCACACCCGCTTCTGGTTCTTGTGCTTGTTTTCTGTTGGTGTTTCAAATTCTCTTTTGCTTTTTTGAATGCCATGTAATGTGTGTTTGTGTGTTTGTGTGTGTGTGTGTGTGCGTGTGTGTGTGTGTTAAAAGCCGGATGTGACATACTGGGTGAAAAAAACCTGCATTAAACAGGACTTTAGTGATGGATTTGTAAGTTGTGTGTGGAGAAGTGTACTATAGTCATGTGCTTTGTTTTGGTTTTTAGTGAGCTTGTGCCTCTGTGTCGTGACTTTACAAACGCTTCTCAGTCTCCTCTGCTTTGGTGAGACAGAAATGCTACGAGAGACTAGAGTTGGATATGTCCTTAACACGATGTGGAAGGTTGGAGTGGGTGGCAGTTGAGTATTTTTCTTCCTCTGCCAGAAGCATAAGTGAATTTTCCTCCAATATTTTCCATGAGAACCTGGTAGGGCTCTCAGTGACAAAACCTACACAAAAGTGTGGGAAACCCTTCTAAGACGGGTGCTCCTTGGAATGATTGACACTCATCCATCCTGAGCCTCCACCAGTTTATCAATTACAGTTCAGGTTTGCCTACCACAGGCTGTGTCTCAGGGAAGTTTCTTCCCCTGGGTTTCTATTCCAAAAAACTGTGATTTATCTGCGTTGATAAATGCCTGCCTGCCTCTTCAATTTGTGTGGCAGCAATTTGTCTTATTGCCTCAGTTTTCTGAAGGATCTAAGTGGAGTTTTTTGTTTTCAGTTTGTTCAGCTTTTTCTTACAGTGTGAATGAAATTGACAACTTCCAAGATCCTTATGTATCGCACAGAAAGCCATACATTTTTAGCAGTTCTTTTAAGGTGGATTGTCTAGGAACACATTCAGTTTTTACTTTTTGGGGAATGTGATTTTCTCCTTTCATTTGTCTTTTTTTTTTTTTTTTTTCGCTTGTTTGTTTGTTTGTTGAGACAGCCTCTCTCTCTGTCCCCCAGGCTGGAGTGCAGTGGTGCAATCTTGGCTGACTGTAACCTCCACCTCCCAGGTTCAAGCAATTCTCCTCCCTTAGCCTCCTGGATAGCTACAATTCTAGGTGCATGCCTAACTCATTTTTGTATTTGTAGTAGAAATGGGATTGAGCCATATTGGCCAGACTGGTCTCTAACTCCCGTCCTCAGGTGATCCACATGCCTTGGCCTCTCAAGCTGCTGGGATTACAGACGTGAGCCACAATACCTAACCTTTATCCTTTAATATTTGAAAACAGCTAGCTTTGCTTGATATAAAATTCTTGGTTTATAATTCTTTCAGAATTTTGAACACGTCATTACACCGGCTTTGGTATTTCATGGCAATGCCCTTGTAAAGAATGAGAAATCATCTATTAATCCCATGGTGATCCCTTTGTATTTTAATCTTTTAAAGATTTTCTTTGTCTATCAACATTTTTACCGTGATATATATAGATTTAGATATCTCTTCATTTTTCCTAGTTACAGTTTGTTGAACTTCTTGGAAGTGTAAATTAATGCTTTTAATCAGAAATCAGATTTAGAGCATTTTCAAATAATTTTTTGAAATAATTTTTTACTCCTTTTCCTTTGTCCTCTGCTCCAGTGATCTCATTATGTGCTAATCTCATTATGTGTAAGTTTGTGTATTTAATGGCATCGCCCATTTATCTTAGACTCTGCTCATTTTCTTTCTTCTCTTTTCCTGTGTTATTCAGATCACATAATCTCTATCCTTGTCACTTCAAGTTCATAGATTGTTTACTCTGCAAGTTTTGATATACAATTGAGCCCCATGAATAAATATTTCATTTTATTCTATTTTCAACTCTAGAATTTTCACTTAGTTTTTCAATAAAATCTATTTTTGTTGATGTTCTCTATTCAATTAGACATTATCATGCTACCATCATTTAACTATGTAACTTTTAAGTGTTTGAATATATTGATAATAATTGCTTTGAAGTCTAAGTCCACATCTGTGAACGCTCAAAAACAAATTCTGTCACTTGATGTTCTTTTATGTATAGATCATACTTTCTTGTCTCTTTGCATGTTTGACAGTGCTTTTCTGAAAAGTGAACATTTTATTTTTCATCAAAAATATATTTATTTTTAATTGTTTGTATACACATTAAAATAGCATAATATGGAAAAAATTATAGTATATTTCCTACTCTCACATTTCACTGAGATGCTGACCATCACTTGTGGAAGTCTGTCCTGCAGACCCTGACTCAACCACGTATGAATGAATGCACTCTCACACCATTACAGTGTTTCAAGTGGGCTAGGGATGATTGTTGACTGCTTTTAGAGGGTGAAATGCAACCAATTCACCAAGACTCCCTTTCGCTCGTGACATTTATTCAGTCAGATTTTACAACAAAGGTTCTAAGTTAACCACTTGCAGATAATTAACATAATTAAAAGAAAGATTTTACGAATGATAAAAGCTTTTGGTTTGGGGCCCAGAGGAAACATTATTAACAGGTAATTCCCTTTTGATCTCCCCCTGAGAGGACCATCCAGCACAAAGTTTATATGAGTAAACAGAGTAGAGACAAAGGCATGTGTGGGGTAAACAGACATAAATTGGGAAAGCCTCTTATCATTCCTATCTTCTCCCTAACTTAATGGACCTGCCGCTTTTAGCCTGTCCTAGTAGAACCTTTCAACCTTCCAAAAGGTTTCAGACTAAATCTGTAACTTTCCCTAGTATTTCTTTAATATTTTGCCAGCCACCCCAAGTGAATCTCAACATTTCATGGTGTTATTTAAACACTCAAAGTACACAGTATTAGCATCCTCATCAGTGAAACTGCTTTTGAATCATCTAGCAGTGAAAACTCAGCATTTTAAATAATACGTTGTAGCAACTCTGAATATTGATTCTGCACTCCAAGCTTGCTGCTGCTGTTGTTTTGTTTGTTACTAACTTGGCTAGGTTTGTTCAGTAAAATCTGTTTTCCTGCATGTGCAGCCTCTGATACGCTCCTTGGACGACATATTACTGGTCATGGGCAGATTACTTGGACAAAGTAATGCACAGTGGCTTTTTCCAGATATCTTTTGATGTTTCATTCCTTGATCTCATGTTAACTTCCTGACTGCTCTGCCTCTATTGGTTTCACACCTAACTGTTAGCGTCTGTTAATTGCTGGCTGATTGCTTTATTATTTTTGACAAGACCCAGGGGCATAATTGTTCCACAGTCCAACTCAATTAAGTTTGGAGCTCGATTTGCAGCAGTAGGGTTCTTTTTTCCTTCTCTGAACTTGCTCTTAACTAAGGAGGGTTCTTCAGCTGTCTTCAGGAAGCATAAGACATAAACAGATGAGACATAACCAGGAAAGGTTATCTCTTCCTATTTATGCCTAGTGTTCCATTATTGGAGTGTTAAGCATGTGGGAGTTATTTATATCCTAATGCTCAAGGTCATCAACAAGATCTGATTGAAAAACTTTTTAAAAATTTCAACGTCAGTCATAAATGGGTTAAACTTGTACCTAGTTTACCATTTACCCTCTCCTAACTGCTCATCAACCAGATCTACAGTGTTTTCTAAAACACCTTTAGAAATTAGTTCTAAGAACACTACTTTGCTTAGGGAGAGCTGAGAGGCTCTTTGTCCTTATGGCATGCTTCACTCTTGGCAGAAACTCTACACCATACATGGGGACAGGGAAAATGTTCTGCTTTACATATAGGGGCACCCCTACTCTATGAAGAGGGTGCTGGATGTGGATGGCAGCCTCTGTCCTTTTTAGTTTTTTTCCTACTGGCAAGAAAACTACACCCTATGAGTTGGCTGGGTTGGGACAACAGGTGCAATGTTCTTCATCTGCAATTCCTTGGATAAAGCTTTTCTTAAGTAGTGTATGTTCAGCTGATAATGTGTCCACTCTATCTAAATTGTTGTCATTCAGTTTTTTATAGTATTCTCTTACATTCAGGAATGAACATTAATTTTTTTTACATATTTGGTAGAATTCAGCAGTTAAGTCATCAGACCTGGGCTTTTCTTTGATGAAAGACTGTATACTAATGTAATTTTTTCACTGGTTATTGGTTTGTACAGCTATTCCTTTTCTTTGTAATCTAATCCTGATAGGTTGTATGTGTTCAGGAATTTATTCATTTGTTCTATGTTCTTGAATTTGTTGATATAGTTAAAAAGAGTCTCTAATAATCTTTTGTATATCTGATCTTAATAATAATGTTTCATTTTTCATCTCTGATTTTATTTATTTGGATCTTTTCTCTTTTTTTCTCAGTTAATTTAACCAAAAGTTTGTTAATTCTGTTTTTCAAAAAAACTTTGTGTTCAGTTGATGTTATGAGTTGTTTTAGTCTCTATTTTGTTTATTTAGATCTGAGCTTTATTAGCTTCCTCCTACTACTAATGATGGGTTTAGCTTATCCTTTTTCTAACTCCTTGAGTTACATGGTTAGGTTGTTGATTATAAATATTTTTCCTCTTTTGATGTAGATGTTTATTGCTATGAATTTTTCTTATAGAACTGCTTTTGTTATGTTCTATACAGTTCAGTAGGATGTTTTTATTATCATTTATTTGGAGAACTTTTTAAATTCATTTTAATTTTCTTAGTGATCCGTTGGTTAATGTGGAGCATGCCATTTAATTTTCATCTATTTCTAAGGTTTCTGAAGGTTTCCTTGTTAATTTCTAGTTTTACAATTCTGTGGTCTGAAAAGATACTTGATATTATCTCCATCTTCTTAAATCTGTTTAGACTTGTTTTGTGGCCTAATAGGTGATCTATCCGGGAGGGTGTTTCATAGGCAGTTAAGAAAACTTGTGAATTCTGCAGCTGTAGATGAAATGTTCTGTAAATATGTGTTACATTCATTTGATTTATGGTATAGTTCAAGTCTGTGGTTTCTTGATTCATATTCTGTCTGAAAGTATCGGTCTATTGTTGAAAATGTGAAGTTGAAGTCTCCTACTATTACAGTGCTTTTATCTATCTGCCCCGTTAGGTCCAGTAACATTTGCCAGCCCTTTTCTGGGTGCACACTATCAAAATTGTTATACATTCTTGTTGAATTAATTATTTTATTCTTATATAATAATATTACTGGTCTTTTGTGAGTTTTTCACTTAAAGTATATTTTATCTGATGTAAGTATGGGTATCTCTCCCTGGGTTTGGTTTCCATGTGTGTGAAATAGATTTTTTCATCCCTTCACTTTCAGTCTGCCTGTGTTTAATGGTGAAGTGCATCTCTTACAGGCAACATACAGTGTGGTTTTGTTTTTTATCTTTTCAACTACTCGGAATATAAGTGGGAAAATTTAAGCCACTTACTTTCAAGGTTATTATTTGTAGGCAATTACTCCTGCAAGTTGTTAATTGTTTTGTTGTTGTTTTTGTGGTTTTTGATTGTTTTGTAGATATATTTTCTTCTTTTCTCCTCTCATTGTTTACCTCTCTGGTTTGGTGGTTTTCTGTAATGCTAAATTTTGTTTCTTTTCTCTTTCTCATTTGTACATTTAGTGTAATTGTGTGTGTGTGTGTGTGTGCGTGTGTGTGTGTGTGTGTGTGTGTTTACCATAAGGTTCATATAAAAAGTCTTGTAAATATAATAGCCTATTTTAAGCTGATAACAACTTAACTTTGGTCACATAAAAATGCCATAGACTTTTTCCCTCTCCCTTCTCATTTGCATTTTGGTTACTTTAATTTACTATTTATCTTTCGTGTGTTCCTTAGTCATTAATTGCTGCTGTTGGTGTGTTTGATCTTGTTCACTTTAAACCAACATACTATAATATTAAAAGATTTATGTTGCAATATTACAGCACTAAGGAATTCTGAGTATGATTATGCATTTATCTATACTGCCAAGTTTGTATTTTTGCTATATTAATTATTGTTTTGGGGTTTTTTTTGTAACATTTCTTTAAGCATTTCTGATAAGGTTATCTTAGTTGTGATGGATTCCCTCAGTTTTTGCTTATCTTAAAAGGTGTTTATTTATCTATTTCTGAAGAATAGCTTTGCTGGATATAATATTCTTGACTAAGAGGATTTATTCATTTTTGTTTGTTTGCTTTCTTCTTCTTTGTTATCTTTCAGTATTTTTAGTATGTCACCGATTTTTTTTCTGGCATGCAGGGATTCTGCTGGGAGATCTGCTGAGAGTTTAATGGAAATTCCCCTATATGCCACTTGACATTTATCTCTTGCAGCTTTTAGAACTCTCTGTCTTTAACTTTTGACATTTTGATTATAATGCACTCTGAAAGGAATATTTTTGGGTTAAAAATCATTGAAAACTTTTGAGGTTCTTAGAAATGAATGTCCATATCTCTCCTAGGACTTGAGAACTTCTGACCTATTATTTTGTTAAATATATTTTTATGCTGTGGTTATTTTCTTTTTCTATTGCATTTGTATAATGTGAATATGTGTTTTCTTAATGAAGTCCCATATGTCACATAGGCTTTCTTTGTTCCTTTTCATTCTTCTTTCCTTTTTTATATATTTTTTTGATTGGGTTATTTCAAAATATGTACCTTTCATCTCAGAGATTTTTTTCTTCTGCTTGATCTTGTCTGTTTGTCAAAGCTCTCAATTGTACTTTTATTTCATTTATTAAATTCTTCACCTCCAATGATTGTTTTTTATAATATTTATCTCTTGATTACATACTTCATTCATATCACAATTTTTTCCTGACTTCATTGAATTGTTTTTCTAGATCCTCTTATATCTCACTGAGTTTCCTTGAAATCATTATTTGGAATTGTTTTTCAAGCATTTATAAATATCTTTTCATTTAGGATCTATTGCTAGAGACAAAGAACTGTGTTCTTTTGGGGTTGTTATATTTTCTTGCTTTTTTATATTTCTTGTATGTCTACATTGATATCTGTGCATCTAGTAGAACATTTTCCAATTTATAGAGTAACTTTCATAGAAAAAGGCTTTCTACTGTAAATGGATCCTAGGATGTTGGTTGAGAACATAGTGTCGGCTTTGGTTCTGGGTGAACTCAGTAGCATGTTCTCTGTGCAGATGCTTCAGGCATAGCAGTTCAACAGATTTTGTGGCAGGCTCTTCTGCATTGGCAGGTCACTGCCAGGCTGGCTGTAAGGGGTAGGGTTGGATGTGCATGTGTTAAAAAACTGAGCAAGAGTTCTCTCTAAAGAAATGGGTTCACCTCTAGGCAGCTGTCACGCTAGGGGCAGGTGCATGTGGATCCAGGGGCTACCCCCGATTTTCTCTGGTGATGTGAGGCCAGCTTATGGGGAAGGAATGTTTCTGAACTGGCTGTTTATGGGGACAGGTACATGAAGTTTTGCTGTTACGCAGGACTCTGCTGCAGTGTCCAAGCAGGCTGTTGGGCTAGAAATGGGTGTGCATTGGCTCAGCAGCTATGCAGGACTTTTCTGCAATGCAGGCCCATCTCTTTCTCTAGTTGGTATGATGCCTCTTCTGTTTGAACATTAAAATCCCAGTGATAGCTCTGGACACAGGCTCTGGGAAGCTGCAGTATTGGTGTTACAGGCATCTATGTGAATTTCATAGACCAAAGACAAGATCTTATGAATACAGGAGTTTGGTGGCTATTGCTCCCCAAAGTAGGATATACTCCATATGTGGGATCAGTTTCAAGAGAGCTCTGTGCCATAGCTGCTTAGGTCATAGGGGTTGCAGATGCCATGAGGACTCCTGCTCTAGGGATGTGGTTACAACTGTGTAGACTTCCAGCAATGTTCACACTGAACTCAGGGCCTGTAAGGACTAGAAGATCTTCCTCTAACAGTTACCATTGGTACCCAGCAGTGATGAAGGCCACTGAATGTCTCCAGATTATATTTTACCTGCAGAAAGGGGTTTCTTCTATCTATGATTGGATCTAGTAGGAGATACCGTTAGACAGAGGCAGAGTACTGTGCTCCTCTCTGTATGGTATTACACTGGGCTCCCATGCTCCCCAGGAATTTTGTTACCTTGGTGGCCACCATGCTGATGTCACTGTCTTCTGGTATCTTATTCTAATGACTTTGTAAGCTGAGGCAAGATGTTTAGCCAAATTATAACATATTTTATTTGTAAAGTGATAATGGAATTTGTAAATCAATTAGCACAGACCTAGCATATGGTAAGTACTCAAGAAATATGAGTTATTGCTAACATCATAATCAGCAGCATCACCATCTTTATTTTTATTGCTCTACTTACTTTATTCTCTTTTTATTTGTTCTTTTAACACATATTTTGTGGTTACAATGTATTCTGTACCTTATTTTTGTGGTGGGCTCTGGAAATATCTAGATAGAGATAGAGTTACATATTTCAAAGAGCATAAACTCATTACAAAGAACAGAGAGACCTTGTAATCTGGAGAATTTATCATTAAGGCTGAATAGGTGTTAAAAAAAACTTCACTGGAGAATTAATAGTCTGACTGAGCAAAGTAGGATACAGAGAGAATTATGAAGGTGTCAAGCAAGGAAAAAATTTGGGAGAAGTAAATCAACTTTTGGAAATGCAAAGATGTATAAGAGCATGTTTGTCCTTCGGAGAATTGAGTTTAAAATTATATGAGGAGAAATTGAAAGTCAAATATGGAGAGAGTTCTCAGTTTTATTTGACAAGTCAAGAAAGTTCTATATTCGTCAAATAAAGAGATTTGATTTGGGTGGGGGTTGTACTCTTAAACACAGACTATTTTATGGGTTGACAATTTCCCTCACCATTATAATGCAGATGTTGAAGTCCTAATTCCTGGTACCTTAGAATCTGATCTTATATGGAAATAAGGTGTTTGTGAAACTAATCAAGTTAAAATTAAGCCATACATGTAGACCCTAATTCATTATGAATGATGTCTTCATAAATAGGAGAAATTTGGGTACAGAGAAAGACACAAATGGAGGAAAGAAGATGTGAAGAAACACAGGGAGAAGATGACCATATATATAAGCCAAGGAAAGAGTCCCAGAACAGACCTTCCTTTCATAGCTCTCAGAAAAAAACAAGCATGCCAACAACTTGCTCTCAGATTTCTTACCTACAAAACTATGAGACAATAAATACAAAGGGTCTTCAAAAAGCTCATGGGAAATGTGTATTATGAAAAACCTATGGGACCAAGCATAGTGGCTCACACCTGTTATTCCAACACTTTGGGAAGCTGAGTTGGGAGGATCACTTGGGGCCAAGGCTTCAAGACCAGCCTGGGCAACATGACAAGATCAAGTATCTACAAAATAAAAATTAAAAAAACAACAAAAAAACAAAAAACCAGTAGCTGGGAGTGGAGTGTACCTTTAGTCTGAAAAGACGGGACAACTCATGGTGCTGGGTGATGGGTGTGGCACTTCTAGGTTATAGGGAAATTCAAGCATTTTCTGATTGACAAGGTTGAAAACATTTATAGTTTATCTAAAGACCCGGAGTCAACAGAAGGAAGTGCTTAAGATAACAGGTTGTGAAGACCAAGGTTCTTACTATGTAGATGAGGCCTTCAGATTGCCTACTTCAGAGAGAACAGATTTAAATGTTTCTTATCAGACTTAAAAATACACCAGACTCTTTAGTTAATTATCTCCTGTATCAGGAAAAAGCCTGGAAAGAGAAAGGATTCTCTCTAGAATATAGATTTCCCCCAAAAGAGAAAACCTTGCAGGAACATTTTATAATATGTCAAGGCAATATATTTTGGGCCTGCTATCTGTCCCATGGGCATTTTATTGCTACAGAGTCTGCTTTGTTAGTCTTAAGGTCTCTGTTTCAATGTGAATGCTGGTCAGCTATGTCTGACCAGGAGGAATATATAAGGAGTCATGTTCAACCACCCATTCCCATCATGGCCTGAACTACAGCTTCAGCTTTACCTCACAATGCCCTTAGCTGAAAGGAGGAGGCCAGTCAGTTAGTTAGAGGGCTTAGACTTTTACTTTTTGGTTTGCAATTGCAGTCAGAAAAAAGATACCTGTTTTTTTTTTAATTGAGATGGAGTTTCCCTCTTGTTACCTAGGTTGGAGTGCAATGGCACTATCTTGGCTCACCGCAACCTCCGCCTCCCAGGTTCAAGCAATTCTCCTGCCTCAGCCTCCGGAGTGGCTGAGACTACAGGCGTGCACCACCACGCCCAGCCAATTTTTATTTTTTTAGTAGAGACGGGGTTTCACCATGCTGGCCAGGATGGTCTAGATCTCTTGACCTAATGATTCACCCGCTTCGGCCTCCCAAAGTGCTTGGATTATAGGCCTGAGCCACTGCACTCGGCCAAAATATATAGCTTGTTTTATGGACAGAGGAGAACGAATGTGAAGAAAGGTTAACTCAGGTATGAATGGTTTTAGTAATAGCCTTGAGGCTGGGGTCCTGAGTCTTCCTTTGAAAGCTGAGTTCTGGTCTGCATGATAGAGAAGCCATATGCTCTTTAATAAAAGCATTTCTTTTTGTTTGTGATTTGTGGAATCTATGAAGCCTGGGGTCCATGGAGGGATGTGTCCTGATCAGGTCTAAATATGATAGTGCTTGAAAAATCTCTGAGTGTACTTTACGTCACTTTTTCCTTGCTTTAAATACCTAAAACAATTTAAGCAGAATTTATATCTTTAGCATAGTAGTATTTCCACCAATGTGATATGTTTCCCAACTTATTTAAGTTTTCTGCAATGTATGTCATTTTCTTCTATGTTTCTGTATGTAGGTCTTATATGTCTTACATTATTCATTACTACGCATATGATATAATATTTAGGCATTTAAAATAATTTCTGTTTTTATTTTGATAATACTTGCTGCTCTATTAAAATGTCACTCACTAAATTGAATAGGTTTATGTCTGGTAATTTTACTATGTTCTTTATTAAATCTATCAGTCTGAGAGTCTTTTGGATTTTCTATGTAGATGAATGTCTCATTTACAAAGAGTGATAATATTTTATTATTTTCTTACATTCCTTATATTTTAGGGTTATTACCATTTTTGTGTAGCTAAAGTATCAGTCCTACACTGAAAAGAAATTAAACATTTTTGTCATGTATCTAAATTTACAAGGATTATAAAAAATCATTCTCCTTTCAATAAACTTGCTGTAGTTCTTTTGAAAATGTGCTTTATTGATTGAAGAAGTTCCCATTCATGTAGAGACAGCCATTTGAAAAAAATGTATTTTCTGTATTTGATTGCTCTTTCTTTTTTGTTTCATAAGTGGTAGTTGCATTTCATCAAATGATTTTTTTTTTTTTTTGCATTTAATGAGGTGGTCTTATTTCTTCTTAAATTTCTTAAGGAAATAAATTGCATTAATCGATTTTCTAATGTTGAAAATACCTTCCTTTTGTATAATAAACCCAGTGAGGATAGTTATTTCCAATAATAGATATTTCCTATTATATTTTTATATACCATTGATTCCTTTTGCTACTGTTTGATTTAGTTCTTTTGCTTCTGAGTATTTGAGTTAAATTGCAAATTTTTATTTTCCTTTTCTCACATTCCTTTTCTATTAGATCAGTTATGCTAGCCATGTGAAATGAGTATACTAAGCTATTCTGCTTGTAGAGAAATGTCCAGGCCGGGTACAGTGGCTCAAGCCTGTGATCCCAGCACTTTGGGAGACCGAGGCAGGTGGATCACGAGGTGAAGAGATCGAGACCATCCTGGTCAACATGGTGAAACCCCGTCTCTACTAAAAATACAAAAAATTAGCTGGGCATGGTGGTGCATGTCTGTAATCCCAGCTACTCAGGAAGCTGAGGCAGGAGAATTGCCTGAACCCAGGAGGTGGAGGTTGCGGTGAGCCAAGATTGCACTATTGCACTCCAGCCTGGGTAACAAGAGTGAAACTCTGCCTCAAAAAAAAAAAAAAAAAAAGAAAAAGAAAAAGAAATGTCCAGTATTTCTGTTCTTTTAGTGTAGAATTCAGTGTTTTAAATATATTTACAAGGTTGTATACTTTTCCTCAGTATTTAATTCCGAAACATTTTTGTTACCCCAGAAACAAACCTATACCCATTAGCAGTCATTCCTTATCACCCTTAGCTTAATATATCTTTAAATTTTTAAATAGTTAAATTACTTACCTTATTTTGATTTGGTCCTGGAAATTTTTCAATTTATATAAATTTTCAAATGTATTGGTACCAAGGTTTTCAGGTACCAATCTTTCTAATAACTACAATTCCTGAAGCCTCTATTGGTCTATTTCTATTGAATATTCTTTCTGCTGATTTTCAGGCATTGTGAGTTGAAGAGTGCATTTGAAAAGGGTTTTTACAGAAATAGTTTAAAGCCTCAGATGGTGTTATATGTCTCTAGAGAGCATCTACATTTGCTTCTGTTTGCAACTGTGGCCACTAGTTCTCCAGGTAATTCTAAATTAATTTTGGTGTTGGAGATGCTGTTGGGCTGAGCAGCAGTCCCTGGTAAGGCCTGTCTGCATCAAGTGAATCCTTACTCTTACCAAGTGGCTATTCAGTACCTCAACACTTGGCAATCCCTAGCTGAAAAGTAGTGTCTCCATAGTACCTTGTAGTCAGTGGTCAAAATCTTCCCCAATTAGACAATTCAGAGGAAAAGGGAGGAATATGTTCTAGTATTCTATAGCACTGGAGAATAACTCTAGTTGAAAACTATTTGTTGTACCTATTCAGATAGAAAAGGAGAACTGAATGAGTACCAACACACCAAAAAAGTGATATGTTTTGACATGATGGAGAAACCACCTTTGTAAAAATCATAATAGTGAGAAAATTATGACAGTGAAAGAGATACGATTTGACCACTTCGACTTGCCTTTAACCTCCAAGCTACCTTTGGTCATTCCTGGACAGGGGCCAATGTAACTTGGAGAAATTTAGTTTATAGTTTAAATGATAGTAGCCCTCCCCTAAACTAAACTGCCTTTGTAAAACCAGTGAAAGGCCAACAGGTTAGGAGGATGAGAGGAGCATGATTTCTGCTAAGTTGTAGGTATAGTTAAACGATTATCAGCCATTATTCCAGAGGTCATGAGATTTGCAATTTCTCCAATTTACTAACGTGGAACCTAATATTGGGTTTCTGATATGTCTTTTCTTGCTTTTGCAGGCTTTTGCCTGCAAATCTCCACTCAACCACTCCTGTGGCTCCCAGCCAGAAGTGGACTCAGTGCATGAAGGGCATTTTCCATACCCCTAAGATGGCATCCCCTACCAATTATAAATACCCATATCCTAGCCCCCTATCTTTGAAAAATCCTAGCTTCTGAATTTACAGGAAGGCTGATGTGTGTAATCATAAAACTCTGGTCTCCCATTTAGCTGGCTCTACATGCATTAAATGCTTTCTCTGTTGCAATTCCTCTGACTTGATAATTTGGCTCTATCTGGGCAGCTGGCAAAATGAACCTGTTTCATTAAATGGATATGCTAATTACCCTTATCTGCCTACTATATACACTGTATGTATCAAAACATCACTATGTACTTCACAAATAAATACAACTATTATGTGTCCATTAAAATATAATTTTGTTAAACGGGCCACACACACACATATGGTGCTGTACTGCAACATTCTGCCAGACCCATCCTATATTTCTAACTGTCTTGCTGCCTTTAAGTATTTGGTATTATTATTTGTCAGTCATTTTTGAGTAAATGTGTGTATGTGTGTGTTGGGGGCGGGTAGCAGATGTGAAAGTCCTTGGATTAAGTATCAGCTCTATTTTTGTATTAAGGTTTTGCCATGTTCATCTTTTCTTTCTATGAACAATTTTAGGTTTGTTAAACCCTCTCTTGTGCCCTTTTCATTTTAATTCCCCATTATAACTATTTTGCCCTCTATTGCACATTCCTTAATATTTAAACTGATTTTAAATCTTATATTGTCTTCTATAAGTACATTAAAGGCTATACATTTCTGTGTCATACAAATTTTTATATTTAATATTTTCCATATTACTGTATTGTATACATTTATATATATATATATATATATATATATATATATCCATTATGATTTTCTCTTTATGCGTTACTTAGAAGATTTCTTTTAATTTCCAAATATATGGGAGTTTTCCTTTGTTACCAATGGTTAACCCAATTGTGCTATCATCAGATAATATAATCTATGTAATATCAGTACTGGTTTTAGGACTAGATTTGAAAGGAAGACCTTTTCTCCAGCTGCATAGGGCAGTGTTCTATATGCAGTCACAGTGTGAGTTTCTGTAAGGTGAATTCAGTCACAGGTGATTTTTTAACAAGGGAATTAGTTTAGAATGGAGGAAACACTGTGTTGGTTAATCCACAATATATTTTAGGCAAGAGGGGAGAGAATGATAGTAGGATCATATCTTTATTGGGAAATAGAAGTCTTCAATTGTGCTGCCATGCTGGCAGGAAAGCACTACTGTATCCATCTTCAGAAAACTAGAGACAAGTACTGGGGTCCTTCCCAGGGCCACATTCCTCCTCCTGCCATGCTATACTCTTGCTCCATTGCCCTGCCTCCATAACTATCATTAAGGGGCACGTTGACTCACGCTCCTTCCATCTGCCAGTCTGTACCCACCAGCTCTGCTCCAGCAAAACTTCAACACATTTTCACTCTATTGTTCTGAAGCATTTTTTTAGCAACCACTGTGGCAGCATGTGCTTATGTGAATACCTCTGCATGGGCAGGCAGAGGTGATCCCCTCCAGTCTCCTATACTCTTTTCTGTGTAGTCCTCTTGTTACAAAGCTACATAGTTTTGTACTGTCCACCACAACTCTTTTGCTCATAATCCCTGCTGTCTTTTAAATATATTTTTCAGGAAGTAGACAATGTTCCAGTGCAGAAATATCTCCATCACCTGCAGTTTCACCTTGCAGTTTGTGTGGTTCAAATCTTCCACACACGTCCTATAAATGTTAAGGACAGAGGCATTGAAATTACCCACAAAGATGGCTTCTATCTTTAGATTTCATGTGACCTTGAGGATTGTGATATCATGATCAATAAAATTTTATCTGTAGGAATTTTGAGGCTTTGAGTTCTCAGCCCTTCTTTTTTTCAGATACCTGAGAAGGGTCACCAATGTGACCTTCTTCAAGGTAAGAATTCTAGATAAGTCAATTTCTCCTTATAGTTCTTTCACTTTTAACTTTAAATATTTTAAAGTTACATTACTGTGTTTAGGTAAGTTTTGGATTGTTCTCTCCTCCTGGTGAATTAAACTTTTATGTTTGATCTCCAGAAGGGCTTTTGGTCTTAGGGTCTGTTTTGTCTTAGACTAATAAAAGTTTACTACTTTTCTATCATTTGCGTTTTAAAATCTGTTATTCCATGTGGAATCTTTATTGGTTGATATGATTTGGATTTGTGTCCTCACTTAAATCTCATGTCAAATCGCAATCCCCAGTGTTGGAGGATGGGTGCGGTGGGAGGTGACTGGATCATGGCAACAGATTTTCCCCTTGCTGTTCTCATGATGATCAGTGAGTTCTCATGAGACCTTGTTGTTTAAAAGTGTGTAGCACCTCGTCTTTCTCTCTCTTCCTCCTGCTCCAGCCATATAGGACGTATCTGCTTCCTCTTTGACTTTCCATATGATTGTAAGTTTCCTGAGGCCTCCCCTGCCATGTTTTCTATACAGCCTGTGGAATCCGAGCCAATTAAATCTTTTTTCTTTATAAATTACCCAGTCTCAGGGAGTTCTTGATGGCAATGTGAGAACAGATGAATACACTGGTATTTATTGTTTCTCCTTACACTTGCTCACAATGGCTTGTATCTTCATATTTCATGTGACTTGGAGGATTGTGGTATCATAATCAATAAAATTTGACCTGTGGGATTTCTGAGGTTTTGAATTAGGCCTTCTCCATATCAGCTACCTGGTAAGGGTCACCACTGGGCACTTCTTCAAGTTAATGCCAGGCTTAAGTCTTTTGGCATTAGAAATGTCATGGATTCTAGTCTAAGAGATGCCTTGTAACCAGCCTGTCATTGGAAATGCTTTATTAAAGCTGTCTTTCCTCCTTCAATATAAGCCCAGAACATCAAGGTGTCCCCACTATCTCATTCTTTTGTTACTTTTCATAGTTCATTATTTCCTTGAGAAAATCACATTTTGGAAATTCCTTTTGTTGGCAAGTCTCATACTGATTTCCCACCTTGTAAGGACCTAGACTTTTTATCTTGTTTTCTTCCTGAGTCCCATTTAAATCCAGAGACGTGGGCCATGGAGGATCAAGGAGTCTGCGAGCCCTTGGCTCTGTGGCTTCAGTACCTGTCCAATTCATTGTTTTTGTTCCTGTGGATTCCTCTTACTTTCTTGTAACTCAACTCTACATAAAGAGGATATTTGTATCCTGTTTTTTAATTATTTTAATGTGTGACATATTGCAAAGTTTATTTGGGCAATTAGTCTGCTGTATTGCTGGAATTTGATGTCTGACTAAAGCTGAACTTCATATTAGTATCTGCGGTCCTGTATTTTAAAAACTTCAACAACTATAACATGTTATGAGAAAGTATTACTTTAAGCATATTATTTTTAAAAATAGAAACATTCTCTATACTGAAAAAGAATCATAGGAAAAATGTAATACTGATTATTAAGCACTTTATGAGTTTGTATACCTTGAAGACAAATAGTTCTTTTTATTTCTCTAAGAAAATATCACGCAGTTATTTATGAGTATTAAATAAATTTAAACATATAACAACTACACAGTGAGTGTAAATCCTGAACTCTGATACAGTGGAGGTGAATGAATTATTTTCTTTGTGAACTTTTAAACTTTTTTCTTAAATTCTTACAATGATCGAGGCGTTGTTGGAAGCAAAGCATAACCCACAGTGGTAAACATGCATTCAGACCTCAAATGTGATTTTCTGCAAGCATTCATATGCTCAGTGCATTCCTTGGGGATAGTTGGTAAGTATATTTCTGGTGTTCGGCAATGGAAAACATTACCCTCATTTTCAAAAATAACGTTTACATTGAGGGTGAAAATTTTAACTATTATAAAAAAAGCCACATGCCCAAATGCCATGACAAGGAATTAGCTCATTCTGAAATAATGGCTTAATATTGTTGAAGTCAAGAAATTCCATTTCAAGGTCTGAGGTGACTTGGTGTTTTTGTTGTATGTGATTTTATTCACAGAGCAGAACTTAATGATGACACTTAAAAAGCAGAAATGGAAGTCTTTGAACAGAGGTGCTATACCCTCTTCTATGCATGGCTCTGAATGAATGTAGTCTGTAGTCTTTCCCCTTATCCTCACACCCACACATTCTTCTTTTTGCTGAATAGTGTGGTAACAGCACAGAGATGGAGATCAGAATAATAAATTTTGAATAATGTCTCCATCACTCTCTGGACTACTGGAAAATCTGGTGACCTTTCTCAGCCTTTCATAATTTGAAGAGTTGTCATGAAGAGTATATTCTGCTAAATGAGAAAACAGTGACTGTAGAATGTAATGGAACTTTAAAGTTTTTAATATCATAAGTTGATTCTAAATCCTGTAATTAAATTGTAAATAGATTTATCCTTGTGCCATCCACTTGACTTTTTTCTATTAAATCTGCTATTGTCCTGTTTTCATTATATGGACTTGAGATAAGAACATTACATCCTAGCACATATTATGAAGGTGCTAAGTAAGAGGTACAAATGGGTGACTCGGTTTTATTGCAAAGGTCAGGAAATAGAGTTTTTAAGATTGGTTCTGAAATATGATACATATATAAAATGCTTTATTCCTTTGGGCTGTCTTCCCAGTGGCTGAAAAAAATGACTTCTCTTTCATTAATACTTCTTTCATCCTAGGTCCCAAGTTGGACTTATTATACTTTTCCTACATGTGATTTTACATGAGCAACTTGAAACAAGTTATGGTATGTACCAATATATTAACCATTCATAAACAAGTGACATTTGAATATGTAAATAGTCATATCATGATGATGTTTTGCTTTTATTAACCTAATATGTCTACCCTAAGTTGAATCATTGATTTGAAAATCAGCTCCTTTGGAGGTCAGCAGATTTGTTCATTAATGTTCAATACTAATAAACTTACACACACATATATATATATTTTCTAAATTTACCCATGAGTTGTTTTTCCTCCAAACTCTATAAGTAAGTTTTTACTTCTGTTAAATATTAACAGGATACTATCTGGCATGTAGGCTGGTTTCTGACATAATAAACCTCCTAGTAGGTGGAGGTCGTGGTGAGCAGAGATCGTGCTGTAGCACTCCAGCCTGGGTAACAAGAGTGAAACTCCATCTCAAAAAATAAAAAATAAAATAAAATAAAATTTTTAAAAACCCTCTTAGTGGCTGGGCGCGGTGGCTCAAGCCTGTAATTTCAGCACTTTGGGAGACCGAGGCGGGTGGATCACGAGGTCAAGAGATCGGAGACCATCCTGGTCAACATGGTGAAACCCCATCTCTACTAAAAATACAAAAAATTAGCTGGGCATGGTGGCACGTGCCTGTAGTCCCAGCTACTCAGGAGGCTGAGGCAGGAGAATTGCCTGAACCCAGGAGGCGGAGGTTGCGGTGAGCCGAGATCGCGCCATTGCACTCCAGCCTGGGTAACAAGAGTGAAACTCCGTCTCAAAAAAAAAAAAAAAAAAAAAAAAACCCTCTTAGTGATGGTTCTCCAAATGCTATTCTGGCATGCACTCTGGAATAAATGCATTTAATAATCTCTAAAATAATTCACTATGTTACGCTTTTTGGTCAATTGTTAACATAAAATCTTAGCAACTTTCCTCTCCTTATGAAAAGAGTTCTCAGATATTTAATTCCTAACTCAACATGAAAATAGCATGATCCATGATTAATTTTCTTAATTGTCAGCAAAGTTGTGATTACCATATCCTAGACCCAGAAAATGTTCTTTTAATCATACTGTCTAGTATACACCACTTCATATAAAACCTAAAACAAATTGGTCTCAGTAATTTATAACAAATGGATGTTATAGATTTGGAGCAACCCACTTTCATCCGCTAAGTCAGTTGCCACTCTTAACAGTATAAATTTATTGAGTCTTCTTATTTCCCTCACACCAGACTCATAAAAACCTAATATGTGATTACTGAAAAAATAAATGGCACACTTCTTTCCTTCCTCAATGCACTATTTTACTGTAAAGATAGTTCAGCATTACAAAAGAAGTTGAGTAAAAGACGACATGTGAAAAAAGGAACTGAAAACCCATGGAACAAAAATAATGAATGTGGGGGAAGGTAAAACTAAAACATGAAAAATAGATCAGTAATATGTAAAAAGGTCATTTACAAATGTTCCTATCCCTTTATGACTTTTAAAGATGCTTACATGGAAAGATACAGGAGCAAATCAATCCAGCCAAATCAGCTGACCCATTGAAAGAAGGTTGTGAAATGACAGGTGTCCCAGCCATCTGTCAGTGCCAAAGAATCAGACATTTTTCAAGGGGGAAGACATGCCTGAGCCATGCTCCTGAGTGAGCTAGAAACTGGCTTTCTATAAAAAAAAAAAAAAAAAAAAAAAATTCCTTGATCTTACAATTAATCTTGATGGATTTGTCAATACATTTTGCCATAAATAAATTCTAGTGAAAGTGATCACTAATTCAATTTTGCAATTAAGCTGGATATTACTCATAAGAAGTTTTTCGCACTGATACTTGTTATCCATGTGGCAGATGCCATGTGAAGAGTTAACTGAGATTAAATTTAATTAAATTCATAATCTCCTTCTGAAAACTTTCTAGAAAGTTTGAAAAGGATTGGACTTTAGTCTCAGCAGATATGTCTCTGCCTATAATCTTTTGAACGGAGAGAGACTGGATTCAGTTGGTTACCTAGAGTTCAACAGTTTGTCTGGATTGATAATACTTTTAAAATTATTTTTTAAATTAAGCTATAATTTATTACCTTTGTTATAAACCTTATTGATCCCTATCATTGTCACCTGAAATAACAATTACAATAAAATGTCAGGATATCTTAAACCTATCTCAATGTTTCACCTATGCCTAATTATAGATGATATATTCAAACAAGAATCTAGCCATCCTAAATAGTATAATGTGATGATGAATTGGCATTTTTAAATACCTTTTGGCTCTTCTTATTGATTGTTTCATTATATAACTTGCATTTAATTATTTTGGCCTAAAGTGCCTATATAAAAATAAAAATAATAAACTTATGTACATTGTGATAGTCACATACTGACGTGGTTCATTTTGTGAAATTTTTATTTGTAATAGCAAATCAAAGTGCATAGGCAATATATATACATATATAGTTCTCTATGACCCTTGTTCACACTTCAAACTGAGGTATTAAAATGTCTTATTCTTCCTCATACAACTTTTCCTAGATGAATATAATATTTTAAGTTTTATTAAATAAGAAAAAGTTTAAATCACTGAAGAATGTCATTTTCTAAAAGTCTCTGCTGGTTGTTCTGTTTTTGCCTTGTGACAACCACTGGATTGTAATTAAGAGAGTTGTTCCTGCCCTAGAAGACAGGGCCCCAGGAGGATGCTCATCCTGGATTGGTGCACACGTGGCCATCTCGTGATCAGCGTCAAGTTAGAACTCACCCCCACTGCAGAACCTATCAGAGCAAACCCAGGCTACGGCATTTTGAATCTCAGAATTGAAAGATAAAAAGAGATTACTTTGCCTTTGCCTTCGCCTTCAAGGCCACCGGATGTGCCACTAATGAAGTCAGTCAAATGAGGTCTCTTTGAGACATCTAGGTGGCTGAGTAGCGAGACAATTTCCCCTTGCTTCTAGTATGTTACTTTTCTATAGTGTCCTCAGCTTTTTCAGGGTACTGGAGCCAAGCCCAACTCACTTGCAATGTGTTGACTTAGCTATTCTCTATTTGCTCAGTCCCTTTTATTTTTAATTTAAGTGTCGAAGCCTAGGGTAGACAACTGAAAAGGCTTTACCAGATCCAAAATCAAAAATAAAGTACAGATTTATTTTTTCCAGAAGTTTGATGACAAATTATTTTCAGATCAACTCATATAAATGTATATATATGCCAGAAAGCATCCCCCCATTGCAGTTGGTGTGTGGCATGCCATACCCTACATACTTTTTTAGTCATTTCTATCAATAACCGCTTTCCTTTTTTGGGAGTTTCCTTTTATCACTCAATAATTAATCACAAGAATATAATTTGGTATGATGGAGCCGTATGAAAGAAATTCCTATACAGAAGACTTCACTAATAAATTCCTGTTCAGACATTAAGATTTTTGCCACCTCCACACATACATGATGGTTTGTTTCCTTCTAGAAATATCTACTGGCACACTGCCTATGCACAGGCAAGCCGGTCTGAGAATATTGGATAAGTGATGATGTGTAGGTGTCTACTCTTTCATAGGAATGGTGATATATATGCACACTACAAAGACACATGGGAATGCATGGCAGGCAATAAAATTTAAGTAGTTTAGAGGTGGAAGAAATGTTCTTTCCAAATGGAACTTATTGGGAGAGGCGTTGTTAAAATGCTGTTCGCCATTGCATACGCAGGTCTGAATTGCTCTGGGGCTGCTTCCACTCATTCCCTGACAGAATGGTTCTGAGAACATTCCAGCCAAAACTTCCATTCAAATTGGTCAGGCTGATCTTACAACACAGCTGCTGGAGGGAACTGAATGGCACTTTTGAATTTCAGCCAATTTTGCTGCCTCATGGACAAAACCGTTTCTGATCTGTTCCATTCAACAGCACTTTCAGAATTTGAATTTTTCTGCCACAGAGTCTATATAGACACAACTTTGGTCAATCGACCACATTCTAGAGATGAGAATTAACCATCTCGTACCACTGTGGCCCGTTGAAATAGAAAAACAGAATACTTATCATTTTCTTGTGGAGAAGTATTATCAGCTTTCTCTTTTCTATTTTCTTGCTCATCTCTGTCTCTTACTAAACCATGAATTCTTGGAAGGCATGTATCTGTATCTTTCTATATAAGAGAACGTTTCCAAATGAATGTTCGATAGGTATGGAGTGATTATGTTCATGTAATCCTGCATCTCAACACTAAACCCATTGTTCTATAGAGAGCAATTTCTTCTACAGGCAATTTTCATTACTCACATTTGATAGAATCTCTGTCAAAGATTATATCCCCTATTCATTAGAGGATATAATCTTCATGTCTTTACTTAGGGTTAAAATAGACCCCTATCTGGAACTGGATGAACACAGGAAAGAAACGTGTTGCCCAGGCAACAGAGCTACTTTGTTTGAATGACTTTCCTCATTATCATAGTGGAAGTTAAAACAGATACTGTACAATAAATTGCTGAGTTTGTATTCGGTCTGTTGATGAAGAAAATAAGAGAGAAAAACACTACCTTTGAGTGAAAGATGTAAAATGTGGGGTTATTCTCTATGTTGCCAAAATGTACGATAGTATATTCATTTAATTTCATTAAAATTCTTATAGAAATTTCTGGAATAAATATAAGAGCACATATCACAGCCTGTCCTTTTATTTTATTTACTTTCTATTTCTCATGTAGAAAATATTAATACCTTGAGAGAAAAATTCTGTTGGTCTCTCTCACAGCTGTATCCTCATACACCAGGCATTCAGAAAACAGAATTAACAGGAAAATAAATTTTGAAACTTGGTGTCAGATGCTCTTTAATGTAAACCTTCTTTGATTTCACTGAAGCAAAATGATTATGTATTTGTAATTGCAATATTTCTTATAAAAATAAAACCTTTTAAATAATGTTTGATATCCCTCTTAAAAAATATAAGATGTGGGATCTTATGGGCCATTTCATTGATAGTTGTTTTATTTTTCTTATAAATGCTTTAATTGAGAAGTAGCAATACGTAGTAGTTCTGAAGCAAATCCATGTTGGCTTGGAATCCTTGCTCTGATCCTAATAGTCTTGCACTGTCATTGGTGAAATGGAGTATAAAATTACTGACTTTACAGTGTTGCTCTCAGGATTAAGAAAGACAGTGCATTAAAGAACTAGTGCATTGCATGGTGCCAAGTACATATGCAATGCTAGCCAATTATTATTAACTGAATATAATTATATGGAGAACATGAAATATAGTATTTCTTTGATAACAAAGATCTTACTAAATCACTTCAAAAGATAGATAATAGCTATTGGTCCTAAGGGTGCATATAAGATATTAAATAAAAAATGATTTTCAGTAAGTTGAACAGATTTTTAATATGCTCTTGATGGCACTAAACAATAAATTTCTATGTTTCTTTACACAGAGTTATGTACTTTACCTCAATATTACCATGTTGTAATTAAAAAAAAAATCCACTGTGCACAGCCTCTAGAGTCACCATGTTTTGTGATGATTATATTACATTACATATTTTTGGTCTGAATTTGTAACACCCATATTCCAACTTAGTATTGTTTAACAACATTTATTCTATAATATTAGACTTGAAAGAAGCAATCATACATTATCAATGCATAAATTACACTCATTTCAGGAAATTTTGCACTAAAAATAATATCTAGAAAGATACATGACTTAGCTACGAGCAAAGCTAATTAGTAACTATGTGCAAGTAGGTCTAACTTCTAATATAGTACATTTTTTAACTTGTAATTTTGTAATTTCTAAGAATTAAAGTACCATAACACTAATTGTTTTTTGTTTGTTTGTTTGTTTGTTTGTTTGTTTTTTTAATTCACTGGTGTACTACAGTACTCTTTTGAAGTATTGGAAGGAATCCTTGAGTGGTAAAAACTCAATGGTGAAAATCACTTTATTTTTCAATCATAGTCTAACTCTATTTGCCAGTAAGGGGGGATTATCATTAAAATATTTATAACTGATTTTAAGATTAAATAAATTTTTCAAGGATGTATTTTCAACAAATTTACATTTATGCAATTCCTAGATAAATATGTTATACAAAATGAACTCGCAATTTATTTAGAAGATATCTAAGCCAGACAAATAGTGTCTGTAAAGGGACAGACACATTGGCAGAGAAATGACAGAAAAGCATGATCAGGATAATCTACTTGAAGCACAATTCATTCTCAGATACCAAGTGTTGACTACAATTCATTTCAGTGCCATAGTCATTGGAGAAGCAAAGATATATACTGTACATCTAGTGCAGACCTAGGTAGAGTGGAGATAGTATGAAACAGAAAAGTAATTAAAAGCTCTTCACCTGAAGAAAATAAATCTTAACTTGTCACATATCTTCAGAGGGCTGTAAGATAGATGGTGAGTCTATTAGCTACCGAAACTTGAAGAAATCCAACATTCCTGTTCCCTTTTCCAACCCATTAGTAAATTGTTGAATTTACACTAAATTCTATGTCTGTATGCAAAATGTATCTACTAAATCTTTCCAGGGGGTGTCATTATGCATTTTTTCATCCCCTTATAAAACTGACAGGTCACAAAGCAGAGTTGCCCTTCACAGAGCTCATCAATAATATTAAAACTTTTAGGTTGAAAAATTATAAATTTGTAACAAAATTGCATTGACATTGCACAGCTATTTCTAGTCATCCTACATTCTTATTTTTAAACTAAAAGTCTTACATTATTCTTCAATATAAATATAACAAGATTTTATTACGAACATACACACACAGACACACACATTATTTAATTCTACCACATAGCATGACAGTAATAGTACAATCGTTGAACTTTTGTATTAATATGAAACTGTGCTTCAATTTCAGTCCCAAAGAACCATTGCAAATGCCCAAATAAAAGGCATACATTTCACATTTTTACCGCATGGTTTTCTGCACACTAGGTAAAACCACAAAGTAAGGAAGGAACCTAAATGCTATTAAAAATATATATATAATAGTCTTCTTTCAGGTCTGATGTGCAAAAATCTTAGAAATAGTTACTCCAATTCTTACAACAAGAAAAAAATATGAACACATTGAAAGTTAAACATTAAAGAACTGAAGTCTCAGGACAAACTGTCACCTGAAATCTGCAGAGACAGGTGAACACAGAGAAACAGCTGAGATCTTCTTACCTGAAGGATGGGCTGCTGGAGCCATAAATTTAACACTTCTGGAAAAAGTGGTCAGCATAGAAGAACTGATAAGTAATGTAAACAGAGAAACACAAACCCTAAGAAAATTCAAGGAAAATGCTAGAACCGGAAAACTCTGGAACAGATACATGCCTTTGATGGACTCATCAGAATTCTAGAAATAGTAAAGAAAATAATGAGTGAGCTTGAGAGCATGTTAACAGGAACTTCCTAACCAAAATGCAAAAAGCAAAAAGTATACAATAAGGAGGGAGAAGGAGAAACCTAAGAGGCTAAGGAGGAGGAAAAAGAAGAAACCAGGAACTCTGTGATGATTTCAAAGCTGTGACATATGAGCAATAGCAGTATCAAAAGAAAAAAGAGACAAAACTGAGAAATATTTGAAGTAATAGTCACTGAGAACATTTGAAAATTACTGACACTCAAAAACTAAAGACCCAGAATACACAGAGAACACAGAGAAGACTAAATAGCAAAATAAATAAACACATTCACCTACACATAACATTTTCAAACTGATAAAAAAAAAAAAAAAGAAAAAGAAAAAAGAGAGAGAGAAAGAAAAAATCTTGAAGGAAACCGTGAATGGGAGGTGAGGCAATGCTTACCTTTAGAGGAATAAGAGCTAAAGTTTACTTTTGCTCTGTTACACAAATTAAACTAGAACTGAGTTCAATAGATAACGCTGCTTACAATTGTTTATATTAACTTATTTACTGCTGCCGAAAGTTGGAAAATATCAAAATGCCCTTTAATAACTGAATGGATTAAAAAAATGTGGTTTATCTGTACAATAGGACAGTATTCAGCAATAAAAAGAAATGCACTATCCAGCCATAAAAAGGCACTGAGGAAGCACAGTGCATTGCTAAGTGAAAGAATCGGAGTAAAAAGGCTACATACTGTATGCTTTCAATTATATGCACTCTGGAAAAGCAAAGATACAGAGATGATAAAAAGATCAGTCATGCCAAGAGAGATCAGAGAAACAGGGGAGGACAGGAGAGGAGAGGAAGGAAGCACAGGAGAGTGTTTAGAACATAAAGACTGTGCTATATGATATATAATTGCGGCTGCATGGCCCTATCCATTTGTCAAAAATCATATAACTTACAAAACATAAAGTGAAAATTAATACATGCAAATTAAAAAAAAAAGTTATTTAGAAGGATTGGATATCCCAGGAAGAAATTCAGACCATGCCAAGAGAATCTAACTGTATCACTAATGATAAAATAAGCTCATTGATGGGATAAGGAAGGAAAGGTGATGACCCAAGTAACTTTGGAAAGAAATGGTGTCTGTAAGGCTAAAGGCCAAAAGAACTGCACTTAAGAATGGTGCTGTAGATGATAAAAGTGTTTCCCGTGGAGACACAGGTTAAAAATCCTCATCTTGCTATATTCGTATTCTAGAATTGAATACATCAGTAAATGGCTGCAGGTGGGAGCCAAGTTTCCAACCAGCAGAGTGAAAATTTGTAGACAATCAAGAAGCAGCAGCTAAGTGATCCATGTGGTGACAGATTAGAGAGTTTAGGTCATTAATATCAACTCATGTTTAGATGAATACAGATGGATACATACAAAAATATTGATAAATATCTGTTTAAAAGCCAGTGAGTATACACACATATGTTTGCAGAGATTGTCTAAAAGGAAAGGACATCAAGAGCTATAAAAACATATAACACCCAGTTCTAGATTTCTAATATCATTGTTCAGTGAACGAAACCAAGGCTCCTTAGAGAAATGGCTAATTCTAGAACTCAGAAAGTAAATAAGATGATCATCATGGAGTGTAATGCAGTGCTAGAAAGGAAGAAAGTGCTACACAGACACACACACACACACACACACACACACACACACTCATACACACAATGCACCATGGACTTTAGTTAATAATGATGTATTAATACTGTTTCATTAGTTATAACCAATACCCAATACTAACAGAGATGTTAATAATACAGAAAACTTTGTGGAAACTGTGTGGAAACTGTATTATCTTCTTCATTTTTATTTAAATCTAAAACTGTTTTCAATATTAAACTCTATTTAAAAATCACAGTGTAAGGGATTTAGTTTTCTATGGAAAAAGACAAATTTCAGTCATGTCGTTATAGCAAAATATCACTTAAATTCCTGGGAATTACAGAGAAATGAGAGAACTTTAAACTTCATTATTAATTGTCTGATCCTGGGCACATGGGTATAAGATGGATGTTACCTCTTTTAAACCTCTAGTTTTTAACCTTGAGAAGAAATTGATGATAGATTTTTTTTTCATGATATATTCCATCAGCATATTTCAAAGCAGGCCATAATGTTAGACAAAGTTTTAACACTTAAAATTTAAAAAAAAGATAATTAATGAGAAAACTACCTATAGTTATGAGCCCCTCTTCCGATTTAGGGGAATAAAGATGTGTACACTGGACTCACAGTGGTAGCCATTGGAAAGAACAAAGTCAACAATTTATTTACATCAAATGCATTATTTTTATACTTAGAAGTTTTGTTGCTTTGTTTTACTTTTTTTTTAGCCCTAGGTTGCCTCAAATACCATTGACACAATATATTAAATATTGCACGGATCATTCCCCTTCCCTTCGCAGGGGCCTATTTCGTTTTCATTTATAGCAATTCATTCTGAAATTGCCTTTCTAGTATCTGTCAACAGTTGAAGTATTCTTGCTCAAATGCTTTTAATCCTTGCTTCTTTTGTGCTGGTGACTAAATTGACTAAAGTTGAGGAAGGACATCCCTGGTGTAGATGCATTTTGTTCAGTAAGTGCCTGAATGCAACAGGCCAGATTTTAAGAGAAAGCGGAGAATTACAACTATGCATCTTACGACACAGTGAGTACTTGTGAGTGCAGATACATTTTTCATTTTAGCCCAAGTCAGGGGATTGAGTTTCAAGTATTAATACCACAACCCAAGGAATTAAAGTATGTTTCTATGATCAGTTACTTTCTCCACAGCCCAAGTCATCGTGACCTTGGATTTTCTGATGTCACAATCTTCAAGAGGTTAAGTGAGGAGATTTCAGAGCCAAACTGCCTGAGATAAAGTCCCGCTTCCACTTCCAGCGCGTGCTCAATGCAACCCTTGGAAAATTATTTTCATTTCGATGACTTGTTTCTTCAGTGTAAAGTGGAGATACTAATGGAGATTAATTCACAGGGTTGTTTGAGGATTCAGTGAGTCATTGCATGCAAAGTGCTTAGTAAAGTGTCTGGCATCAAGCAGGGGCTAAGAAAATATTTGCTGTTACTATGCCCCATACACCTTTCTAAAACGACCAGGTAGGCACGTGATGGTAAGTATGTATATCATTCAGACTCTCAAAATAAAAAAACAATTTGTTGGGGAAATGATAAAAATAACTAATTGCACTCTTTGCCTATTATCCTATTAGTCCCAAAATGCTTGCTGAAATCCACACCCACAATACAGGTTGCCTAATCTTGTTTCTTTAGCCATGTCACTCACTTCAGAATCAATATGCCCTACAAATCAAGTCACTGATGAAACTTAAACCGCATGTAAGAAACCTGGGTCCTCCACATTTTGCACTCTCTGCTAAGAGAAGGCCCGCTGGAAGATTGGAACAGCTATTCGTTGACTAGCCAGCGATATCCACCAGGCTCCAGACCATCTTGTAGATAAGGCAGCCATGCACCACAACAGGGCAGCTGATGACCTGCACTCAGCGTCGCCATGATTTCCTACAATCTGCACTCACAAGTAGGATCTGCTTATCCTGCTCCATATCTCTCAGAACTGCTTCAACACAATTTTGGGCTCAACTCCTGATGGAGTGATTTGCTTTTCTATGAGGATATTAAAAGTTAAGTCCTGCCAGGCACAGTGGCCCTCGCCTGTAATCCCAGCACAAATCACAAGCCTCCTTTTGGGAGGCAGAGGCAGGCAAACCACCTGAGGTCAGGAGTTTGAGACCAGCCTGGCCAACATGGTAAAACCCTCTTTCTACTAAAAATACAAAAATTATCTGGGCATAGTGGTACATGCCTGTAATCTCAGCTACTTGGAAGGCTGAGGCAGGAGAATCGTTTGAACCTGAGAGGCGGAGGTTGCAGTGAACGAAGATTGTGCCATCATTGCACTCCAGCTTGGGCAACAAGTGTGAAACTTGGTCTCAAAAAAAAAAAAAAAAAAAAAAAAAAAAAAAAAAAAAAAAAAAGAAGGTTAAATTCTGAATAATACCAACTATATGACCAAAAAAAAAAAGAAGTCCTAATCAGTTTTGTTTCAACAGTTTTGTCTAGCCACATGACACAGTGATCTTTTTTTAAAACACTGCAAAGAAAAATAAAAAAGTTACAGAATAGAAGAAATTATCTTCCACTGTCTCCATCCCAGAGAATGCATTCCAAATCTGAGCCTGGTGACATTACTTTTGTTCCTGACTTCCCAGGTGAGATGATCCTAACCATATTCATTATGAATTCCCTGTGTAAGCATTTTATTTGCAACTTTTACCAAAAATAAACACAATGTGCCCAGGATCGCATTTAACAAGTACTGGAAGTGGGACTTTAATTCAGGCATGTTAGCTCTGAGGTCCCTTCCTTTCATACTTTGGTACTCTACTAAAAACCTTGAACCCGCTCGTGATTGTGATTCCAAAAACATCCAAGATCATAGTATATTGGATGGTATCGAAAAATGGTTGTAGAAACACACTGTGATTCCTTGAATGGTAGCATTCATAGCTGTGCTAGCTGTCTTCTGAACCTCAAAGTTCTGCAAGGTATTGAGCTGTTAATCAAAATAAAGTATGACAATTAATAAACAAGGATGCTTTACTGCGCTTTGCTGCTGATGTTAATCACTCTGCCTCCTTTTCTATTAGAACTTCCTGAGTATCTGTCACCTGTCACAAAGGTAAATCATCAGGGCTTGCAGAGCCCTGTAGAGTTGAGGAGCAGAGTGGATGCTGCAGCTGCCTGAAGACTGTGTAAAGCTGGAGAAAATCTGCTTCAGAATTTACGTGCCCCATGTTGCCTTGTAAAATGATTGCCTGTCCTATTTCCAAAGAAATAATCAGCAGCAACTCAAACTGATGGTGTGGCATGATAAAACCAGGGCCAGAAAAACAGCTGTTAGCAGGACGAGTCTCCAAAGTGCATTTATTTCCCTTCTTCCCACTCCCACCTTCAGAGGCGGTGGATTCAACCTGGGAGACTGCTTTCTCCCAGGTGGCTTCCTCCCAGTCGGACACCTTATTTTTTTTTTTTTTTTTTTTTTTTTTTTTGCTGAGTCTACAGTCAGTTACGATCCTGAGATGCACCTGCTGAGGGAACGCAAATGGGAGACTTCACCTGCTTTCTGGGCACAGGCTGCTGTCTGATATGAGGCTTATTCTGGAAAGAAGAGAAATGTGCAGATAAACTGCACAGTACAGAAATAAATATAATGGCATTGGTAGGGCAGTGGACACCAACGGAACACAAGAGAGAGATTTAAGACTGGTCAATTTATAAGTGGCAACTGAAAATATAATAAATATGCCACTAAAAGCGACGGGAAAAATAGATGGTTTAGAAGATGGTATTAGGATGCGTTTTACTGCTAGGGAAAAGTGATAAAAGCGTATCCCTGCATAACACCATGTTCCAAGTTTGAAACAAGATGTATCAAAAACCTCAATGTGGAAGGTAAAATGATAAAGTAGAATATCCTTCTTTTTAGCCATCATGTAACTTGCCACTCTGGACAGAAATCTGGCAATGCAAAATTTAAGCATGTGCAAATCTTAGAAAGTGAGATCACAGATAAATATTCTGAAGATGTTCTCACACAAGGGAAAATATGCAAGGATATTCATCCTGGTTTATCCTATGATGAAAGCGGGATGCAATCTCAAAGTCGGTCTCTGGAGAACAGTACTGAGAAATTAAAAGATAGAGACAAAGTGCACATATTAACACGGACAAATTTTAAAAAGTAATGTTGAGCAAAAGGACAACAGAATACGAAAGCATTAGAACACAATAACCTATGCAATCCTCAAATGTATGTACACAGACAACGGAAATACTGCTTCCAAGAATATATGTGAATGTATATATCTTCATGTGCTTAGCACATATTCACACATACACATAAATGTATAATCAGTCAGGCCTTGCATAGACCAGTGGTGATATTTTCCATAGATCAAATAACATGATTAATTCAATGATTTGCAAGTGAAGACCATAAAGAAAAATAAACCTAGAAATAAATAACAAAAATTTTGCTAAATTTCAGCACTCTTCCAATTCCTATTCTTCAAGAAAATAAACCAAGTAGTGGGAAAGTGGTATTTTTTATTTAGGAAATTCCCATTCTCTTTCTCTCTCTGTATTCTACTTTTTATTTTGTCTTTCTTTCTTTATTTATTTTGAGAGGGAGTCTCACTCTGTCACCCAGGCTGGAATGCAGTGGCAGGCTCTCGGCTCACTGCAACTTCCGCCTCCCAGGTTCAAGCGATTCTCCTGCCTCAGCCTCCCAAGTATCTGGGATTACAGGTGCATGCCACTATGCCCTGGCTAGCTTTTTTGGTTGTTTGTTTGTTTTATATTTTTAATAGAGATGGAGTTTCAGCATGTTGGCCAAGGTAGTCTCAAACTCCTGACCTCAGGTGATCCACTGGACTCAGCTTCCCAAAGTGCTGGGATTACAAGCATGAGTCACCATGCCCGGTCTATATGCTACTTTTAAAGCATCAGATATTTTCACATCTACATACCAACTCTGGCCCCAAACAGCTTTTCTCCTTGCTCTTCTATGAAGAGTACTCATCTACATAGAATGAAATAAAAAAAGAAAGCAGACAGTGCTTTGATCCAAGTAATCCAAAACAAATGAAAGAGATTCTTCAAACAGCCACACTTGTGACAAAGAGAGTAGACATGGCTTAAAGAAGAGAAGAAAGAGTTTGAAGGCAGCTTCTACAAATGTTCTAAATTTATCGTTAATAATCACGGTTATTCATTGTGCATTTCAGTTTTTACAAATCGTATCATTAAGCTTTCATAAGAATCCCAAGTCCTTGTTAATTCTAAGACAGTGCATAGATTACCAGATACCAGTTGCTAGCTATAAAATGGCAAACCAAGGTCTTCCATCCAGGCCTTCTGACAATTATTTAAGTTCTTTTGCCTTGACACTAGGTCAAAACTTTAACGGATACTGGTCAACTCATGTAGAGCCTCACAGACCTTATGAAGCAGTGATTTCCTGGGGCAATTCCATCAACTTCAGTGGTATGAAACAGACTAAGGATATTATATAAAAGGATAATTTTTATATTGAGCTCAAGAAATTCCTGAAATTCACTACAGTTAAGCCACTTTAATAGGTTTGGATGGATAAAGATCTGTATGAAAATTATCAATAGTAACTTCTCAACTCAAGCATCATCATACTGGTGGACTAGAGGCAGGACTGGATTGCAGTTCCAGACAGAGCAGCTTGCAAAAGCTCACATTGTGAACTTTAGCTGCAGATAGACTGCAAGAACAAACCAGCAATCCCGAGAGGACCCACAGACCCTCTGAAGGAAGTGGAGCATGCCTGCAGGACCCAGGAGACACCCCAAATATAACTGCTGAAGTGGAATAGGGAGACCCTTCTCTCCAGAACACACACCCCCACTGGAGAAGCTGCAGGTCTGTTTGCAGGAGAAGTTTCTGACTTTGCCTAGAGCTGAGTTAATTTACAGAGCCAAGTGAAATACAGGGGTAGAGGGAGCAGCAGAAGGGCCCTAGGAGCTTGCTGCGTCCCCTAGCAGGCCATTCCTGCCTGGCACCACAGGGATCCATTAGGAGGGTGACCAGAGGAGCAGAGAGTATAACTCCACAGGGAGAAGGAAATCTCTAGCTGAATTTTCTAACAATTTGAATGGGGCAAGAAGCCTCCTGGCCAGAACTAGGGGGAGAGCATAAATCCAGTGTGCAGACTCCACAGGTGGGAGAAGAACCAAGCCCTTTCTTTCACAGCTGGAAGCAGGTACCTCCTGGTAAGTTTTCAAGCCCATCATGCCCTGTGCTTGGAAATAGACTCTGGGATATTTGGGGGAGGGCGTGGTGGGCATGAGACCAGCCCTTCGATTTTCATGGGAGCTGGGTGAAGCCTGTGACTGCTGGCTTTCCCCTACTTTTCTGACAGCTTGCATGATTCAGCTGAGGCAGCCATGATCATCCTAGATACACAACTCCAGTGGCTTGGGAACCTCACTCATCTGCATCCCCTTCAGCAGCCTCAGTAAGACCTGCCCGAGGAGAGTCTGAGCTCAGTGAAGCCTAACCCTGCCCCACCTGATGGTCCTTCCCTATCCACCCTGGTAGGGGAAGACAAAGGGAATATCATCTTGGGAGATCTAGGGCCCTCCTGGGTCAAAATCGAAATCAAGATTGAAAGAAAAAAAAATATTCAAACTGAATGACAATAAGGACACAATCTATCAAAACTTCTGGAATAAAGCAAAGGCCATACTGAGAGGAAAGTTCATAGTTTAAGCACCTACATTAAAAAAAAAAAAAAAAAAAAAAAAAAAAAAAAAAAAAAAAAAAAAAAACCTGAAAGGGCACAAACTGATATTCTAAGGTCACACCACAAGGAAGCAAACAGACAAGAAAAAAACAAACTCAAACCCAGCAGAAGAAAGAAAATTATCAAGATCAGAAGAGAGTAAATGAAATTGAAAAAATAAATGAAACAAAAAGTTGGCTCTTTTAAAAGATAAATAAAATTGATAGACCATTAGCAAGATTAACCATGAATAGAAGAGAGAAAATCCAAATAACCTCACTAAGAAATGAAAGAAGAGATATTATAACTGGCATCACTGAAATATAAAAGATCATTCAAGACTACTATGAACACCTTTATGCACATAAACCAGAAAACCTACAAGAGATGAGTAAATTCCTGGAAAAATACAACCCTCCTTAATAAGGAGGAATTAGGAATTAGCTTAAATCAGGAAGAAGTAGGAACCCTCTAAATATTACAAACAAAAAATGTCCAGGACCAGAAGGATTACAGCAGAATTCTACCAGACATTCAAAAAAGAATTTGTGCCAAGCGTTTTGATAACTATTCCACAATATGGAGAAAGAAGGAACCCTCCCTAATTCACTTTATGAAGCCAGCATCACCTTAGTACCAAAACCAGGAAAGGACATAACCAACAAGAAAACTATAGACTGATATCCTTGATGAACATAGATGCTAAAATCCTGAACAAAATACTAGCCAAATCCAACAACATATTAAAAAGATAATCCACCATGACCGAGTGGTTTTATACCAGAGATGCAGGAATGGTTTAACATACACAGGTTAATACATGAGATACACTACATAAACAGAATTAAAAACAAAAATCACACAATCAGCTCAGTAGATGCAGAAAAAGCATTTGACAAAATCCAGTACTACTTCATGATTAAAACTCTCAGCAAAATCATCAGACAAGGGAAATATATTAAGGTATAAAAGCTATCTATGCCAAACCCACAGCCAACATAATACGGAATGGGAAGTAATGCTTTCTCCCTTGTTGAAAGCATTCCCTCTGAGAACTGGAACAAGACAAGGATGTCCACTCTCACCACTCCTCTTCCACATAGTACTGGAATTAAAAGCCAGAGCGATCAGGCAAGAGAAAGAAATCAAGGGCAACCATAGAGGGTAATGAATTAACAGGATTTGCAGTGACCTGGATGAGATTGGAGATGATTATTCTAAGTGAAGTAACTCAGGAATGGAAAACCAAATGTAGTATGTTCTCACTGATATGTGAGAGCTAAGCTATGAGGACACAAAGGCCTAAGAATGATACAATGCAATATACAAGTATACTGTTCGGGGCGATGGGTGCACCAAAATCTCACAAATCACTGCTAAAAACTTTACTCCTGCAACAGAATACCTCCTGTACTCCAATAATTTATGGAAAAATATCTCATCTCAAGATGTGAGAGGGCTATACTTTTCTTTAAAAATTAACGTTTTCATAAAATATTTTTATTGGTAAATTTTCTGAAGAATCTATTCATGTTTCCCCTGTGTGCTTTCGGTTAGAATTGGATTAATTTCCTGATTTACATCCTTTCATGACACCTTCACCATTATGAGTTTTTCAAATGTAATAATGTGCTAATTTAAAATCTGCTGGAAGCATGTACACAGCAATTGTTGATTCAGTGGAACCATGAGAGGTAGATGTGAGATCTGAGGAATTCTTTTTCAAACACTAATTTGATTTATCATAGATTCTTCCTTTTAAGAAACACAAATCATTTTACTAAATTACTTTTTTGTCTCTTAAAATATCATGAAGAAAGTGTGGAAGACAGATTCTATAATTTGTTTTAATTTGAGATTCAGTGTGTTTTTGTCATTTAGAGAAATTTAGATACTTGCATTCAATCAGGTATCTGCACAGTATATGTGACATGAATCATAGACTAAGTGAAAAAAAAACCCCACGAGTTCCAATAATTTTGATTGCTTAATTGTATTTCATTTCGAAACTGAGACACAGACCTCAGAGAAAATCATGCTCAGCCACAGGGGTGGGTGGAGGCACAGACTTCTTTCCTGTCCTCAGCTCCACGTTTGTCTGTCAGCCTCCGCCTCACAGACAGACTGGCTGAGGAACAGTGAGTGATAAGCAGATGCCTGTATATGCCTATAAAAATCCATTAAGACAATACAGCAAAAATGCATACAATTTTATTTGCAAATAAACTCCGCGCATTTATAAGACTTCTTCCCAATAATGGTATAATCTCTCGGAGCTGCCTTCCTTCCATGAGGGCCGTCTTATCTTCAAATGTAATACTGTATCATGTGCAAGGCGACTGGTAAAGAACATTCACAAAGGCACTCAGAAAACCATAATTAATATATTTTCTATTACTAAAGACATTAAATCTTTCAGATTTAGATAATAGAAACTTAGACTTGTATGAGATAACTTGAAAAAAGGGTATCCATTCTTTTCTAAATTCCAGTATCAATGAGATTGGAATAACTGCCTATTTAATCAATTTTATATATGTATATTTTGACCAAGGAAGCTTTATATTCATATTTAAAGGTAGAAGACACAGTACTCAAAGGCCTTAACAAAGAATTTAAGGTAGTGTATTTACTCTAATTGTATATGGAGAAGAAACTAATATTCCAAATGACAAAAAAGGAATCTAAATCACAGAGAAGGTCTCCTAAGGAAAACTGAAGCTTTAGTAGTTTTTAAAATGTTAGAAATGAACCTCTATTTTAAATAAATGGCCAAACACTGCATTCATTGTTCACTTTACAATGAGACAAGTATAGAAATGGCTCTTTTGTTAATGTGATAAAACAAGCATACAATCCAGAGAAAGATGTGGTTACACTGATATTTCTCTGCCAGAGATAAGTCACTGCCCATGAGCCGTGATGCCTTGATCCTGGAGAAAAGTGTAATTAGGATGCGAGAACAAAATGAGCCTAACTTCCTTATTTCACAGATGAAAAAACTAAGAACCAAAAAGAGCAGTCAATTTCTCAAACCTAAAAAGCAGGTGAGTTGTTGAGCTGGAGACTCCCATATCCGAGGCCAGTAGAATTTGATAACACCAAGTCGCTTCTTGTTTTGTTCTTTATCAAAAGATACAACAAACAAAACAAAACAAACAAACAAACAAACAAAAAACAACAGCAAACGTATTTCAGAGCTTTGACTGTCTTGTGCTGCCCTCAAGGTGGGATGCTCACTGGGTACCCGAAGGCTCTCAACAGAGCGGGCCACACTCAAGCCTTCTCTGTGGCTTCTCTGACTCCATGAAGTTCAGTAAACATGGAAAGGTAAAAGCAATATGGTGACATTTGGAAGTCCTCTTTTGCCGTTGCAAAAGCTTCTTAGTTTAACCGGACCCCAGCTAATTATCTTTCTTTTTATTGCATTCGCTTCTGAGTTCTTGGTCGGGAAATCCTCCCTTTTATTGCCAATCGTAAATAGACTAACTGAGACAATATATTGAGAGGACAATGTTCAATGGTGATTGGCATTGTCAGCCTCATCTCAAGAACAGGTCCCTCACATTGACAAAGGGAGGGGAAAATCACAAACCGGGGGCTGTTGGGGTTTGGAGTCTAAGGGGAGGGAGAGCATTAGGACAAATACCTAACGCATGCAGGGCTTGAAACCTAGATAACGGGTTGATGTGTGCAGCAAATCACCATGGCACTTGTATACCTAGGTTACAAACCTGCATGTTCTGCATATGTATCCTAGAACCTAAAGTTTAATAAAAAAAATAAAAAAATAAAAAAAAACAGGTGTCCCTCATAATTCTATATTAGAGGATGGGTTTCTCAACATAAATTGCAGTTGATTAACCAAAGATAGTGAGGTAAATGATTTGCCAGACTATTTCCAATAGTGCTCTTGTGAATCAATGGAACACTACTGATTCACCTAGTGTATTAGAACATCCTGTGCTGATAACCCAGTATTTCAAGATTAGCAGTGATTTGTCCAGCATTTTTCTCCTTTTGCCCTTCAATATTGCTTCTGACGAACCAAAAAAAAAAAAAAAAAAAACATAAAAAATACGTTAGAATAAAATTTCCGTTTTCTTACTATTACCAAATAGCTCCATATAATGCTTATAGTTTGAAATCAAGAGAGGCTTTTATCCCTGAAACACCACAGCCTAATATAAAGAACCAAGAAACAAAAACCCAGCCTAATATAATTGACGTAAAAATCTCATAAACTTGGGAGCTTTAAGAAGACTGAGCGATTATGATATATGGCAAGACAGATGAAAACAGAGAATTCTGAAATGATAGAATGTAAAAAGAAGACCAGTGAAAGAAAATACAGCAAAGTGCTTATCCAGAAAATACCGTAACCCAGCATCATTTATGGCGATGAAGGACAAGCTGTTTGTAGCATAATTGCACCTTTCTGTCCAAGCCCAATTTACTCTTATTTCCTTGTCATTCTACTTTTTTCCTTCACATGCTCTAGCTGTTTTGCTTCACCTACTGAAAGAGTGAGCAGGTGGCTGCTTCCTCACAGGGAACCAGTTCCCCTACCCACCCCCAAATGACCAAGCATGTCACGTCTGTGATGTTTGGAGGATCTTGCTGTGTTTGTCAACAGGAAGTAGTAAAATGACTTACAAAGCTTCTGCAAGTGTGTGCAAGAAGCTTTATTGAAACAATTTACCTCTAAAAGGCACTGGTAAACACTTAGAAAAAGAGTATTCTCTGTTACTATACCTTTCTGAGGTTTTCAAATGGAAAAGAACACCAGTGTGATTTATGATAAGCTAATTAATTACAGCCAATACATTACTTTTTTTCCTCAAAGAGAAATCATTTAAATGAACGAGCTATGCATTTCAAACTGATTGCAAAGTCACAACCTTACTGATGTTATCAATGCTATCAACAGTAGGCTTAAATTGGACACTTTGAGTAAAAATCTATCTGAATTATAATCCTAAAAGCAGAAAACATGGAATATAAATATGACCACTTTTTGTTCTGACTGATCTCCTCAACCCAAGGAAGTAGTTACTTTAAAAATATGGTTAATAGCTGAAGTTTGCATGAAACATCATATCCTACAAAATATAATAGTGTTCTAGAAAGAATCAGAGGCAGAGTGCTGGCATTCCTCTGAGAAGTCCAAGTTATAAAACACGAGACTGTGAGCTCCTTGAAGGCTGAATTCTACTGCATTCATCTCTGAATCCCAGTAGTTAGTAGAGAACTTAGCATGTAGCAGGTATTCAGTACATGCTTGTTGAATGGATTAATGAATGAATGAAAGCTACCAAATGACTCTTATGAGTAAACAACATTCAAATGAAAAATAGGGAATGCCTATGACACAAGCAATTGTCTTCCCATCGTTCACAAAATGATCTTCACTCAAATGTGCCCTAGAGAAGAATTAACTTAGGTCAGAATTTCACTTAGATTGGAATTTAGAATTAGGATTCAAAAAGGTTCAATTATTAGATGTGCTACTGCAATCAAGTTAAAATCCTATCTCTATTTTTATAATTTTTTGAAAGACACTATATTTTATGCCGCAAATATTAAATATTTATACTAAAATGTTTTTCTCTTCTGAAATGTATTTAATGATCTGTTCTGCTGTGTAAATGTCATGTGGTACCTAGACACAAGGGGGCTTGATGCAGAGGTTTGTGTAGTCTTACAAAAGACTAGGTACCTGGAGTTTGAATGTTGTTAACTTCCTTTTCACACAGGGTGCTACCACCTTAACCCACAGAACAAATTCAGAAACAAAACAGACAGCTATCAATGACAAATCATAGTACAGTCAATTTATACCTTGCTTTCTAACATAAATCATCCACTTCTTTCTCCATCTACCGGTTGGCACAGAGTGGTCCCTACATCAGCAGCACCTGGGAACTTAGAACTGCAACTCCACAGGCTCCTTCTTACACCTACCAAATCAGAAACTCTGGGGTTAGGGCCCAGCAACCTGAGTTTTAACAAGATATCCAGGTGATGCCATTGTACGCTCACTTTTGAGAACCGTTACTGCTCTATGATAGCTAAGCTCAAAAAACATAAACAATGGCATAAGACAACAATAAAAATAAAAATGTACTGGATTTGTGTTTCATGAATTTCATCCTTAAATTCACAATATCTCTGATGGCTTAATTATGTGTCTTTCAAAGTTTCCAGGGCCCAGTGGCCTGGAGAGTGTCAAAATATCCTTTCCTAGGAAGGAAAAGTTGTTTTACAACCTTTGTGCTATTCCTGTGAGGCCTCCATGGACAATGGAGGAAGTGTGTACCTCTTTAGGGTTTGCTTCTCTGGACCATTTACCAAGCGACTCAGAAGTTTCTAACGCTGGGTGAGGCCTAGAACACAAAAGGGTTCTCAACAGAGAGATCCAGGCTGCTATGCAAGCTGCTCTGCCTCTTGGGTTTCATGATCCAGTAGACCCCAGGGAACTTGAAGTGTGAGTGGCAGAGAGGGATGCTACAGGTAAGTCACAGCACAGGCCCTTAGGATTTGAGATCAAGCCCTTACTATCTTCAATGGATGTCTACTCTGCTTCTGAGAAACAGATTTTGGTCTGCCTCAAGGACTTAGTAGATGGTCTTTTGTGAATTGTGTATTGTTTGCCCCCAAAAGCCACAGTTGGGTGTTCACAGCAGTACTCCATTATCAAACGGAAGTGGTATTTACCAGACTGGACTCAGGCACACCGTGAAGGCACAGGTAAGTTACAAGAAGAGGTGTTCCAAATGTGCATAGCTCCTATTCCTGATGCACTACCTTTTTTTTTCTCTCAGTCTGTACCTAAAGCCACACAAGAGTACGCTATGACTAACTGAGGTTGAAGAAAGTCTTGCTGAGTTTGTGGGTGGATCTGCAGGATGTGCAGGTACCATCTGAGATGGGCAGCAACAATACTGCAGCCCTCCCTGTGGGATCTTCCTGAAGACAATTTCAAAGAAAAGTCCTCCCATTGGGGAGAATGTGGATGAGTGTACCTGGTTGTTCCATTTTGCCTGGAAAAAAGAGAGGACCAAAGATGGGAGAGTATATTTAAAGTCATGAGCTGAAGTCAATGGCTTGGTTGTATGGTTTAGTACTTGAAGAGACACGGTCTATTGGTGACAAGGACGTCTAGGGAAAGGGCATATGAGGAGACCTCACTGAATGGACATAGAATATAATATAAAGATATTGGTGTCTTTTATGAATGATTGTCAACAAATGGATTCAGTAGACCAATATTTTAATAATGAATATAGGATGACCTGTTCTGTTGATGTCCGCCAGTCTCTTTCCTCAGCCATTATTATCATCTCCAAGTATTGGCTGGTGACAAAGTGACTAAGGTGGCAGTGATGCAGAACATGTATGTGCTGAACAACACTGGCTTCCACTCACCTAGGCTGATTTGGATACAGCCCCTGCTAATGCGGAACCATTTCCTGGGTGATCAGCCAGCTGCCTGGTTGATTTCATTGGGCCACTTCCTGATGGAAGGGCAGAGCTTTGTTCTTAGTGGAATACTCACTACAGGTATTCATTTGCTTTCCCTGATTACAGTGCCTTTGCACAATTACCATCCATTAACTTATAAATACCCTTTCAAATATCATGGCATTATACTTAGCATTGTTTCTGACCACAGACTTCATCTCAAAGCAAAAGAAATGTGACATTTGGTTTATGCTTATGAAAGCTCTAACACAATTGAATCCTGAGTTTATAGCTGTATGGCTTTAATGTTTCTTATTTCTTAAAAGTATATAAGCTATAAAATGGGCCTATTCACTGTTTACTTAAAAAAGATGCTGTAAAAATTAAACAAAAATGTAAGTATAATATTTTCCAGTTTCAACTTGCTGCATATGGCTAGCTAGTGTTCCCAGCACCATTTATTAAAGAGGGAATCCTTTCCCCATTGTTTGTTTTTGTCAGGTTTAAAAAAGGTCAAATGGTTGTAGATGTGTGATGTGGTATCCATTCTGTTCCATTGTTCTATATGTCTGTTTTGGTATCAGTACCATGCTGTTTTGGTTACTGTAGCCTTGTAGCATAGTTTGAAGTTAGGTAGCATGGTGCCTTCAGCTTTGTTTTTTGGCTTAGGATTGTCTTGGCTATATGAGTTCTTTTTGGTTCCATATGAAATTTAAAACAGTTTTTTTTTTCTAATTCTGTAAAAAATATCAGTGGCAGTTTGATGGGAGTAGCATTGAATCTATAAATTACTTTGGACTGAAACTGGACTCCTTCCTTACACCTTACACAAAAATTAACTGGAGGTGGATTAAAAACTTAAATATAAAACCTAAAACCATAAAAACCATAGAAGAAAACCTAGGTAATATCATTCAGGAAATAGGCCTGGTCAAAGACTTCATAATGAAAATGCCAAAAGTAATTACAACAAAAGCCAAAATTGACAAGTGGGATCTAATTAAACTAAAGAGTTTCTGCGCAGCTAAATAAACTAGCGTCAGAGTGAACAGGTAACCTACAGAATGAGAGAAAATTTTGGGGGTCTAATATCCAGAATCAAAAGGAACTTAAACAAATTCACACACAAATAAATTTAAAAAATGGTAAAATGATATGAATAGCCATTTCTCAAAAAAAAAAAAAAAAGACATTCATGTGGCCAACGAACATATGAAAAAAGCTCATTATCACTGATCATTAGAGAAATGCAAATCAAAACCATAATGAGATACCATCACACGCCAGTCAGAAAGGCGATTATTCAAAAGTCAAGAAACCATAGATGGTGGCAAGGCTGAGAAATAGGAATGCTTTTCACAGTTGTTGTGAATGTAAATTCGTTCAACCATTGTGGAAAACAGTGTGATGATTCCTCAAGGATCTAGACCCACCATGGGACTTGTATACTTATGTAACAAACCTGCACTTTCTGCACATGCATCTTGGAACTTAAAATAACAATAAAATAAAAAAAAATCAATTGTAATATATTATAGTCCATAGTATAATATAGAAAACCATGAATTCATTGAAATATAAATTAATAGATAAAAGTCTGATGAGGAAAAAGAAAAAAATAGTATTTTTCACAATTATTTACAAACTTTAAAGTCAGCAAAGGTGTGTTCTTTTGTAAACCACTTCATATATATTATTTACCTATTGTTTGATAAACATGACGTTAAGCACTTTACACATATACCTTTATGCTTATCATAGCATTATGGTCTATGTGAAAACTGACTCAGAGAGCTTAAGAAACTGTCAAATGAGTTACAACCAGTGAATGGTAGCATCAGGTTTTTGACCTAAGCAGTATTTATTTGGACAACTTTTAACACAGCCTGTGTATTAGTCCATTCTCACACTGATGTAAGTAACTGCCTCAGACTAGGTATTTAAAAAGAAAAGAGGTTTAATTGATTCACAGTTCCACATGGCTGGGGAAGCATCAGGAAACTTACAACTACAGAACTTACTTACAATTACAACGGCAGAAGACACCTCTTCCCAGAGCGGCAGGAGAGAGAATGAGTGCCAGCAGGGGATATGCCGGATGCTTATAAAACCATCAGATCTCAAGAGACTCAACCATTATCATGAGACAGCATGGGAGAAACTGTCCCCTTGACTCAATTCTTTCCACCTGGTCCAGACTTTGACATGTGGGAATTATTTCAATTCAAGGTTGGATTTGGGTGAGGACACAGAGCCAAACCGTATCACACCGATTTTATTTTCTGAGCATATTACACGACTCTGTCACCTTATGAAGGCATTTGTCATCTTCAGAGGAATCAATGTCACAAAGTGTAACTGTGAATAAGAAGAATCTCAAATTGTTCTTTGTGTTGTTAAACAGAGCAATCATTTTATAATATTATAAAAATATTGAGAAGCTTCACAGTAATAATTAATTATCATTTACAAAGTCAGTATTATCTAAGTACCACAAAAATGATCTTTAATGCCAAACTGAGGACATTTTAATTTTTTTCCTCAAAGATATACCAATCCTTATGTTTTCACATCTGGAGCGCTAATATATATTGTTTAATCATTAAAAAGCAATCTGACATCCCACGAATGAGGCATGAGGGAGACATTTCAGATCAGGAGTAAACTCACTGGGACACATGTTACATTACCCTTGGCTTCTTTGATAAGAATGATTGCAGTGGAATGCTGAGCTAAAACCTATTTATAACAGTTTCAATGGTGACTAAAATGTGAAGATTTGAAAACATGCTGCAATTACAATGACTTAGAAGAAGCTGGGATTGCAGGAAGCAGACATTTCAGGGGGAAGCTACAGAAATAAGTGGAGTTAAAGGAGAAATTTTATTTTTAATTCTAAGATATAACCATGTTTGTATTCTGATGGAAATAGGCAAATAGAGTAGATAGGACAAACTGTTGATACTTGAATAAAAAAGACACAATTTCAGGAACAGAGTCCTCAAGTGGGTGGAAAAATAATGGAATCCAATGTAAAAGTGAACAGTTTTTGGCAAAGATGGGAGCATATACATTTCCTTCACAATAAGAAGGGATACAGGAATGAATGCAGACGGTGTTCTAGATTTTCTTGATATAGCATTTGTATGAAGATAAGTATTTTTTTCTTATGCTTCTATACTAATGAAGTAAAGGCAACGTTATTAAATACAGTGATAAGGGAAATTCACTGAAAATTCGAGCAGAAAGAAGATATAAATAGCAAATTCAGAAAGTGACGACTGATAAGTAAGAGTCCTGACTGGGTTTGGGGGTCACAAGTTGAAGGTGAACTCATCAGCATAGTTGTACGTTTCCCTTGAGTCATATTATGCTACTTGGATAAGCAGATAGAAATTTGGTTTAACCATGGTTACTTCCAGATGTGCTGTAAGAAGTAGAGAAAGGGAAAAACGTTGGGGAGGTATATAAATATTGATTATACTGATGTATCCAGAATCTAAGTTATATAAGGCTGGCATGAAGGCATAACGTGTTATGGGCACTTGAAGGTAAAGGGTTGAGGGCTGGAAGTCTTCAGCTGAGTCTGGAATAGCATGACTAAGGTAAGTGGAATGAAAAAATGGGATATAGAGTTTTAAAAGGGAGACTCTGGGGACGATACACTCTTAGGCAATCATACAGTTTAGAGGATGGGCACCTGCAGACAAATACAAAAATAGCTGAGAGGGAAACGGCATGGCACTGGAAGCCAGGGTGCAGAATTAATCTTCTGTGTCAATGTTGAAGCATAAGACGTACAGAAGCAGTGCAGAGAAACACTGTTAGTCAGATGCTAAAACCTTGGGTAAATGAGCAGGAGTGACCAGGTGCTCAGCAGATGATGTCATCAGTATGCAAATAAGCAATGCAATCCCATTAAATGCCTAGCTAAGGAGCAGCAGTTTATGAGGAAGGGGAGATCAGGAAAAGAAACGAGGAGCAAGGTGAAGGAATGGGTCAAATTAGGCGTTACAGTCGGTTGGGGCAAAGCATGAGAGAGTGTAATGTAAAGTTGGCCACCACTTGGTATGTAATTATTAAGCGTCAGTGTTTATTCAGTTTCTTGGAATGATGTCTCTGAGGATAAAGAGGAGAATAATGCATCTATTGGCTCTAGTCGCTCAGTTGTCAGAGATTTGCCTCATGGACAATTAAGTCCATAGCATTTGTGGGTGCCTCATCTCAATAGGAAATTTCCAGGCAGAAGAAAAAACAAGAGTGATATAGCATGTGGGTTTCAGATGAAGAGCTGGTGACTTGTGCTTGCAAATGTTTTCAAACTCCGGAAACTTGACCACCTCAGTAGTGGCTGAAGCTGGAAGAAGTGACCAAATAAGACAGATGAAATTAAGAGAATCTAAAATAGCTCTTAAGAGATGTCTGGTACACATGCACACACACACACACACACACACACACAGGCGTACCAAAGCACAATTTTTCTTGAAAAATACTTCCTATTACAAATATGGCTGCTATAGATATTGGGATATCTGTAATCATAAACATAAAACAATTTTTATTTAGTAACATCTCTACACCTTGTACATATTTATCTTTTTCAGCTTATTAATTACATGTTACTCAACTAAAGATTTATTTCTTATTTCTTATAGTATTTACACCCTGCAATATAAAACCAGTTTAATATCATGTCATAAAAGAATTTTGGATTAGCTGACAAAAACCTAAAGAGACAATTTTTATATGCCATTATCTCACCATCTTACTTTGGAGAAGTGCAATTGTCAATAAAAGAAGCTTCCACGTCTATATCAAAGGTGAATGACATATTCACATGTTTTAAAAGGCGGAAAATTGACTGGTGTTATTATTACATGTGTGTTATTCTCTGTCTCTTCAACTCATAAGCATTTAGACTGGGGTTCTCATCTATAACTGAAACTCTTCTAAAGTAGATCTTCATATTGATCTACCTTTAAAAAATAATCTTATATTCTTATTCCAGTATCACCACTTGCTCTATTGAATTCATACATTATAGGCTTTAACACATAAGTGGAGAATAATTTTGAAAATCTGGCTTGGTTTTTACATAGCATAACAATTCTTGTATTCTGTCACCACATTTATTTCAAGGAAACAGCTTCCCTATTTGGTCAAGTGGCCTTTCTCATACTATTGATTTTCCTTCATGCTGGAGGAAAATCAATAGCTTCCCTTCTTATTATTTCTACATATTAAGAAATAACATGTATCAAGGCCTAAATTGAACTTTCTAAAAAATAAAAGATAATATCAGATTTCAAAAGCATATAACTTTATGCATGTTATTATCCGTCACTGAGAAATGTAACAGACTAAGTTTTGCTTCTTTTTCTGATCACTTTTCTATGCATACTAGAAATTACACAGTTAAAAATAACAATGAAATCCCTTAAACGTGATCACGTTATCTATTTTGCTAGTGTTATCTTCTTCCTTAAATACTCAAAATGATAACTTGCCGAAAACATAAATATCGTAAGTACCGGTTAAACCCAATTAAATTTATAAAATGAGAATGTATAGCCCAGATATATTGCCTGAAAAACTCTGCTGACCCCCCTTCCCCACCTATTTATGGACTGAAGCCTGTGCCAGCCAAATGGTTGTTTTTGAAGAATTAGTTTTGGAAAGGCAAGAAGTCTGAAATTATATTAAGACAATTAATAAAACTATAGTCAAGTTTATTATAAAACCCATTAGGAAAATAAAAACAAAGATCAAGTCCAAATATCCAGATGCAGGATGTGAGGCACACAAGGTACAAAGAAATGAGTTTTAAGGACAGGGCATGTGTAAAAGCATAGCACATGAGTTAGATTAACTAAAAGTGAGGTCCAGGGCAGTCACCACTGACAGTGCTAGCCTGGAGAGAATGGCTGAGACAGGGCTGCATGAAGTGATGAGGAGCCGAGTACTCTTGGCAATGGGAAATGCAACACTTCTCTTCAAGGTTCACAGGCTGGGCGTGGTGGCCCTTGCCTGTAATCCCAGCACTTTGGGAGGCCAAAACGGGTGGATCACCTGTGGCCAGGAGTCCGAGACCAGTCTGGCCAACATGGTGAAAACCAGTCTCTAAAAAAAAAAAAAAAAAAAATTATCTGGGTGTGGTGGCATATGCCTGTTATCCCACCTACTCGGGAGGCTGAGGCAGGAGACTCCCTTGAGCCCAGGAGGCAGAGGTTGAAGTGCACCAAGATTGTGTCATTGCACTCCAGCCTGGGCAACAAGAGCAAAACTCAGTCTCAAAAACAACAACAACAACAAAACAAAACAAAAAACAATTCACAATCTGGTGGGAAACATAAACAAAAATAATCTAAAATGTTATTATATAGGAATGTAGAAAATGAATTATTAGAATGGGTATTAGAATGGGTATTTAGGTATTAGAATACCTAAAAATGTATTGAAGGTGGTGGGATTCATGTTTGGGTTTTGTATAATGGAAAGTCTGTTTTCTCCCCCTTTTTCTTGCATTTATTTTCTTTGAGGCAAAATTCACATAAAAATAAAATTGATTATTTAAAATATATAACTCATTCGCATTTAGTAAATTCACAACATTGTGCAAGTATTACTTCTATCTAGCTCCAAGATGTTTTCTTACTTTCTTTTGTGTATGTGTGTCTACTCTCTTCACAAGTTTTCAGAACAGTATTCTTAACTATTCAGAAAAGTATACAGAACAGTATTCTTAACTACAGTCTTCATGGCGTATCATAGATCTCTGATTAATCCTATATAACTTCAAGTATGTACCCTTTGATTTACATCTTTTTATTTCCACTCCCTCTCCTCCCCAGTAACCACCATTTTACTCTGTGTTTTTATGTATTTGACTTAAGATTTTCACACGAGTGAGATAATACAGTATCTGTCTTTCTGTTTATGTCTTATTTCATGCAGTGTAATATCCTCCAGGCTCAACAATGTTGTTGCAAATGTCAGTATCTCCTCTATTAAGACTGAATAGTATTATGTTATGTATACATACTGTAATTAATGTGTTTATCCATTCTTCTACCTATGAACAGTTAGATTGTTCTCATATCTTGGCCATTGTGAATAATTCTGCAATGAATAGGGAAATGTAGATATTTCTACAAGATTCTGACTTCACCTACTTTGGATATGTACCCAAAGAAGGATAGCTGGATCATAGTTATATTTTTAATTTTTTGAGAAAACTCCACGCAGTTTTTCACAATAGCTGTAGTAATTTACATTCCCAGCAGCAGTGGACAAGGGTTTCCTTCCCTCCACACCATTGCTGACGCCTCTTATCACTTGCCATGTCTATTCTGGCCATCTTACCAGGTGTAAAGTGATATATTACTGTAGTTTTGATTTGCCTTTTCCTGATAATTACTGATGTCGAACACTTTTGCATGTGTATGACTATTTGTATGTCTTTCTTGGAAAAAATCTATTCATAGATTTTGTCGATTTTTAAATAGTTTTTTTTCCCTTTCAAGTTGTGGGAATTCCTTATGTATTTTGCATATTAACTTCTTATCAGGTACATAGCTTACAAATATTCTCTCCCAATCCATAGATTACCTTTTTATTGTGTTGATTACGTTCTTTGTTGTACAAAGGTTTTTTAGTTTAATAACCAATGTTCACAGATTGAAAGATTTAATATTTTTAAAATGTCAAATACTACCTGATGAAATATACAGATTGAATGCAATCTCAAGTCAAAATTTCAATGACATTTTTCACAGGAATAGAAAACCATTCTAAAGTTAGATGGAACCATGAAAGACTCAAATAACCAATGTGATCTTGTAAACTAAATGCAGAGTTTGGGGCATCGTATTTTCTGATTTCAAATTACATGACAAAGCTATAATAACGATAACAATATGGTACTGGCATAAAAGCAGACACATAGACCAACGGAACACAGTAGAGATCCCAGAAAGCAACCCAGCATATATGATCAACTAATTTTGGCAAGGCCAGCAAGAAGCTACAATGGGATTAGGATAACTGGAAATTAGTTCTCAAAAGAATAAAACTGGACTCTTATACAACACACAAAAGTCAACTCAAAATAAATCAATGATTTTTCTGAAATGTTCCTTCGGAGCTTATATATTTTGGTACAATAGTTAATCCTGAGGTCACCAGGAGAAACTAGTTTCTTCCCCCTCATGGAACTCTCCTGGAAACATAAAACAAGCAAACAAATGTGAGTCAGTTTCTTTTTTTTTTTTCCAGTCTGGGGGAACCTCATTGCTATTAGCGCCCTGGCAGGGGAGTCTACCTGCCTTCCCAACATTAAACTTTTGCCATCAGATCCAGGAAACAAGAGAGATGGGTGGTGGGTCCTGGTTAGAATTAGTTCAGATAGTTGCCCAGGATATGAGGTCAGTGCTGAACTGAAGGCTAAGCTTGCTCGCCTTTGATTATTGTGTCATTTTATCTGTGGCAGACAACACAGTAAGCAAAACTAGAAATACAGATGATTTCCGAGTGAAGCCAGTGACTCTCAAATCACAAACCTGCCTGAGATACTGGGAACTTGAACAATGATCCTGGTGGCACGTGGGCCAATAGAAGTTGCATCCTGTCAACAGCTGCAACTTGTGACACAGAGAGGGGCGTGCCACAGCAGAAGAACTCAAAGCAGCAATAGCAGCAAATCTGTTTATTAACATGTGAAGTGTTTTAATTATAATACTCTTGTTCTATAATTTAAAAATGTCCAGAAAGCCTCAGGTTGCCTCTGGTCCAGTAGACAGGGCAGAGAGCACAGAGGGCATGGACCCAGCTGTGGCAGCTGCAGACACCCAGGCTCTCCGGGCTGCTCATGCTCCTAGGGCTATTTTCAATTCCAATGTGAAGCCAGCCTAGCTTTAAATGTGGGCAAATATGAGCATGAATTAAACATGAAGAGGCAAAGAGATATATTTAAGAAGAAAGAGGAAGGCTTGAAATGCATCCAGCTATATTTTTAGAAAATAAAATATTAACCACTTTTCGGGATTGTCAGAAGAAGGTGGTTTGAGGATGGGAATAGCTGCCCTCAAGTGAATTTCTATTATTTTCCTTACAACAGCCTTTCTCCATTTTTCCCTATATAACATGTACTCTTATTGGGCTTTAGTCAGAATTTGCTGTACATGATACTTTGAAACCTTTGCACGGTAGTGATGTGAAAGCATACAGAGCAGCCCCTAGCACCGGGAAATTCTAAGAAGGGAATACATGCTCCCTCTTGCACAGCAACAGCTTGACCACTGGTGGCTAGCACAGAATCATTCTGGAAGTTCCAGCTTCTATCCTTTGCTCTCCGAATCCTTCAATTGATTCTTCCACAGGTGCTTCCAAATTAAGGATTGAGAAACAAAGGAATCACAGGGCTCAAGGAAATGTTAATATCCATTTAGTCTGGAGGTTTGGAGAATGGGAATGGATTTAGGAGGAACAAAGGTAGAGACAGAGCAGCCAAGTTCTACATCACTCACTGTTGCTTCCATAAAAACGATCTTTCTTTGCTCTTTTATCTTTTGGAGTCCCCTATGAGATTTTATTTGAACTACGTATTTAACTATGAAAAAAGGTCTAGCTATGAGAAATAACTTGAAAATTTTGGGTATATAATGGCATTTATAGTGCATTAGAATGGGTTTTTTTTTTTTGCTTTGTGGAAAATGCGTTTTGGAAATTACTGAGTTTATGTGAGTGGTGAAAATATACTGTTTAATTTAAAGATAATTGTTTAATACTTTTACACCACTAGTGGGAATGTAAATTAGTTCCAATTCCTCAAGGATCTAGAACCAGAAATGCCATTTGACACAGCAATCCCATTACTAGGTATGTACCCAAAGAATTACAAATCATTCTACTACAAAAACACATGCACATGTGTATTGCAGCACTATTCAAGATAGCAAAGACTTGGAATCAAGCCAAATGCCCATCAATGTTAGACTGCATAAAGAAAATGTGGCACATGCACACCAAGGAATACTATGCAGCCGTAAAAAATGAGTTCATGTCCTTTTCAGGGACGTGAATGAAGCTGGAAGCTCTCATTCTTAGCAAACTAACACAGGAACAGAAAACCAAACACCACATGTTCTCCCTTGTAAGGGGGAGTTCAACAATGAGAACACACGGGCACAGGGAGGGAAACATCACACACCAGGGTCTGTTGTGGGGTGGGGGCCAAGGGGAGGGAGAGCATTAGGACAAATACCGAAAGCACTTGGGGCTTAAAACCTAGCTGTTGGGTTGATAGGTAGAGCAAACTACCATGGCACATGTATTCCTATGTAACAAACCTGCACGTTCTGTATTGTATCCCAGAACTTGAAGAAAGCTTTAAAAAAAGACATAATTGCTTAAAAGAGCTACCTGAATAATTTAAGGATCAGATTGTGTGAGGAAAATCAGTCTATTAGCAACCCAACCCCATGTACATTCCACAAGAAGAAACATGGCACAATGCGCCTTCCATGTCTAACGGTATTCAGCAAACAGGGCAACTTTGAGCCCTAATTGCCTAATCCTCAGTGTCTCTGAACTTGCAGTCGTCCTTGAAAACCCAGCCTAGAAATCTCCGTAATAGGCAATCTGCATGGCTACATCTAATTTCAACATTTTATGGTTTTTATAACCCACGATATACTCAAGGATTCTTGCCACTTTTATACTACATTTAAGTATAACCGAGTACATAAATACGCATACAATATACTGTTCAGTACTGGCATTCATTGAAACTTAACAGATATCCGTGAGTCTGATGACTCTTTCTAAAGCCATACTACAAGTCCTTGGACTGCCAGGACATAAGCCCTCGAAAATACCATGACAGCTTATTATAAAAATAGATTTAGTGACTCAATCCTAACCTTTGCCAGCCAGGTTCAGCTCCTTCTAACAGATAGTGTATGATTCCTTCCTAAAGTAACACTTATCCTGCTGCAAGGTCATTGAACCACCTGTGTCACCCATGCAGACTCACACTCCCTTCCTGAAGGGATTTGATTCATTTTACTAATTTCACACTCATTCACTCCTTTCTCTGAACAAGCAAAAGAGAACCCGACAGGCCCCAGTCACTCTGCCAAGCACTCCTCCCGCTGTTGAGTTTCTGCCCTTCTCAGGAACTCACAGCTCCCTGAAGTGTGTAACTCCAGTTACCATCTTGATACAGAGACACTGTCTCCTCACCTAATAAAGAGTATTTTTGAAAAACTGAGTGATTTTTCTCATTCCTATTGAGCAGTGCTTATCAAAGAAACAATACAAATTCAACATAGCCGTTTGAGTAAGTACTGTGGAAAGATACATCCAAATGCTGTCTAACTACACCTAAACATTCAGATATGTCCTGAATATTTCTACTCCTTCCATCACAGGAGGTTTTGTTTTTTATGTTATTTTTCCACAACAGAGAAAGAGGCTCCAAAAAGATTAATTTCAAAGAAAACAATTGTTTCTTAGAAGTGTAGACAAATACAGTCATTTTTTTTTTCACGAATTTGCACATGACACATTATTGCAAAGTAATGGTCTTACTTGAATTTAGGTAGAGCAATGTTTTTCTTTTGCTGGGGTCACTTCTCAGGCAATCTCAACATTCTGGAGAGCACTCTAGATGCAGAAATAAAAAAAAATAATAAGTCCTATGAGCATTCAAAATAAGCGATGAAATCTATACACTGAAACGTATCTACTTTATGAGGAAGACAAACTTGCTATTTACACTCATATCATACACAGTTTTCCACACTTTCTTGTCAATTTCTAGGAATAGCTCAAATCCCTGTAAATCATCTAGAGAGGAAATGAGATAGTATTTCTCAAATGACTAACGTCACAAGATTAAGTTCTGTAGAACACACGTTGGGGGAATTGACTTTTTAAAAAGTGCAAGAGGATATTTGGTAATCTGCCCAAAATATCGTCTGCCAGTAAATAGCACTTGGATCTAAATTTAGAATGAGACTCCAAGTTTAAATTTTGATAATATTTAAAAGCATTCATAGTGAGGAATAGTCTATTGATTTAATGCCAAGAAGTGATTACTTTTTTATGAGACTTAGCTCTTAACTCAGTTTTATGGTGAGGGGGGCCAAGCTGACCCCTGAAAACATACTGTAAATGAAGATTTGAGCAACCAGTTGCTAATTCTAGAGGCTAGAGTGGTGCTTCTGCCTTTGTCATTTAGTTTTTAATGATCCCTTTTATGTTACTTGGCTCCTCATGAACTCAGCTGTAGTTTTGAAAATACTGTACCATTTTAATAAAATGATAGACAGGTGATACGTATGTATTTAATAGAGCAGTGGTTATCAGAAGTCCCAGGGGCATGAGGCTGGCTGCGTAAGAGTAATTTGTGTAGCCTATTGAAAATATTTATATATTTCTGACTCAGGAGATGCAGTTTAATTCCGACTCTGAATCAGATTTACATAGATGCCTACTAATGTGCATTTTTAAGATGCTCCCTGAATATCTGAACTATAGCTAAGTTGAGAACCCTTCACTAGAATAAAGTTTGTGAGATGTGCTAGGAATAATTCTTGGATGGTGTGATGGTTAATACTCAGTATCAACTTGATTGGATTGAGGGTTGCGAAGTGCTGATCCTGGGTGTGTCTGTGAGGGTGCTGCCAAAGGAGATTAACATTTGAGTCAGTGGGCTGGGAAGGGCAGACCCACCCTTAATCTGGGTGGGAACAATCCAATCAGCTGCCAGTGATGCCAGGATATAAATCAGGCAGAAAACAATGAAAAGACTAGACTGGCTTAGCTTCCCAGCCTACATCTTTCTCCCGTGCTGGATGCTTCCTGCCCTTGAACCTCAAGTTCTTCAGCTTTGGGACTCCAACTGCCTTCCTTGCTCCTCAGTTTGCAGATAGCCTATTGTGGGACCTTGTGATTGTGTGAGTTAATGCTCCTTAATAAATTCCCCTGTGTGTGTGTGTGTGTGTGTGTGTGTGTGTGTGTGTGTATGTATTTTATATATATATATATGTGTGTGTGTGTGTGTGTGTGTAAAGAAGGATATATATATACACATATATATATATCCTATTAGTCCTGTCCCTCTAGAGAATCTTGACTAATACAGATGGCCCCCAGATTCTTGGCCTTGAAATGCCCCTCGGCTGTGGACTGGACTTATGGCAATTGTGGATTTCGCTTCTGTGATGAGATTCTAACAGGTGACAAAGGTGAAGGGCTTTTGTAGCTGTCATCTCCCAAATCAGTCACTTTTGAGTTAATCAGTTTGAAGGAGACTATAGTGCGTGGCCAGACCTGATCCAATGGTAGTTCCTACAGAGGGTCAGAGGTTCAAGCTGGGATAGATCCTCTTGTGCCTCTGGAAGAGGGAAGCGGCCCTGCGAAGATGTCTGCATGCCCCAGTCCTCCAGTCTTGTGCCTCTGGAAGAGGGAAGCGGCCCTGCGAAGATGTCTGCACGCCCCAGTCCTCCAGGAGGCCACCATTGGGAACCCAGAGCAGCCCTTGGCCAGCCCACAGCAAGGAAGTGGGGATCTCAGTCCTAGAAACACGAAGAACCAGATCCTGCCACCAAGCCAAACAAGCTTGGTAGAATCCCTGAGTTCCAGACGAGAACACAGCCTGGCTGACACCACGACTGTGAGGCTATGCATGGAATCAATCCGGATATGTCACACCTGCACTTCTGACCAGGCAAACCATGAGGAAACAAAGGAGTGCTATTTTAAACAACTAAGTTTGCTGCATATTTTTATGCAGCAATAGATAACCAATACATGAGAGAAGTTTTATGCCTCACTCTCTTATTACCATATCCCTACATATGCCATGCATGTGATTCCAGGTTTTTTACAAATTTATATGATAAAGAATTCAGAATTAGATATTGTGTCAAAATAATGTTAATTGCACTAGAATCCTTATCATATCTTTAAATTTTTTCATTATTTTACATGATATAGTTTTAGCCTAATCTGATTTCTTCCATTGATTTATTACTTTCTACAGATGTATTTGATGGGTTTTTATTTATGAAATAATATATACATCAAGTCTCTTGAATTAAAAAAAAATGTAATCTCGTTCCACAGGACCAATGTTGAGGTGTGAAAGTAGGAACATTACTGAAAGAACAGCACACCATCCTCCCTGAGGCTGGCCCACTCCTGGTCCCTATGACCACGGAAGTGAACGGACATGAGAACTAGAATACAGTGGCCAGAGCAATCACTCTTACAGCCCCAGGTGCAAATACAAAGAGCAAAAAGGGAAGGAAGATCAATGGTTAGATGAATCTTCTGTTCACATATCTACCACCCTCAATTCCACAATTGCCCATTTATTTTTACTTCACTATTAATTAATTTAGAGATAGGGTCCCACTCTGTCATCCAGACTGGAGTACAGTGGTACAACACTCAGTGCATAACCCACTGCAGCCTCTAACTCTTGGGCTCCAGTGATCCTCCTGCCTCAACCTCCCGAGTAGCTGGGATTACAGGTGCAAGCCACCACACCCAGCTCCTAGTTGGGACCTCTGCACAGGCTTTAATGTAACATTATGAAGGAAATGAAACCAAATAAAAACTACAAACCAAAACACAGACAGTCCAAATAAGAATTCACTACAGCTAATGAAGTACATAAAAATCTTAAATGGTCTTTGGGAGGCTGAGGCGGGTGGATCACGAGGTCAAGAGATCGAGACCATCCTGGTCAACATGGTGAAACCCCGTCTCTACTAAAAATACAAAAAATTAGCTGGGCATGGTGGCGCGTGCCTGTAATCCCAGCTACTCAGGAGGCTGAGGCAGGAGAATTGCCTGAACCCAGGAGGCGGAGGTTGCGGTGAGCCGAGATCGCGCCATTGCACTCCAGCCTGGGTAACAAGAGCGAAACTCCGTCTCAAAAAAAAAAAAAAAAAAAAAAAAAAAAAAAAAAAAAAACTTAAATGGTAAAACAATCATTGTATTACTTAACAAGGAAATAGAAGAAAGGAGAAATTTTAAGCTTCTATCCAACCGGAATATGTGAGGCAAATATGAAACCCCAGGTTTCTCGCCATGTTGCCCTTCCCAGTGCTCAGCTCCCTAAGAGTGGGCCGTCTTCTCTCTGCCTTAATAAGTCTTTAAACGTTTTTCTCTATCTGGTGTCCAAGATATTAAGTTGCATTTAAGTCGGAGGAAGAGGCAGAACAGCTTCTACTCCAGTTTTCTCAGAAGCAGAATTTGGACTTCATTTTTGACTTAGCAATTTAACTGGAAAATTTAAGTGTGAAATTTAAGAGTATACACGTGAGTTTTAAAAATACATTCTTGATGTCAGTTATTCAGAGTGACTTTTAATATAGATACATCCATAGAATCTGCGTGCCCTATGATGTCTTTTAATAAAATAAATTATTATTCACTGAAATTATTCATTGAAATTATTATTCACTGAAAACCTTGAAACACAAATATCACTGAGGAACACAAATTCAACCATAAATGACAAAGATGGAAAAGTTACAGAAAGAAAAGAAAATCAATAAGTGTTTTAAAACACCCCTCATCTGAAACAATCACTCTGCCTGGCATATTATTTAATAGTTAAATATCTTGGTTGTGATGGAAGTTTCACAAAAATATACACATGATAAAGTGACATGAACACATAGGAGTACACGTGTAACCGAGTAACTGTGGGTTTTATCAAGGTCAATTTCCTGCTTTTCAGAATCAGGTACTGTAGTTATGCAAGATGTTAAATTTGGGTGAAGCTGGGTGAAGGGTCCACAGGCTCTCCCTCCACATTTCTTTGCAACTTTCTAAAAATTATAGTTAATTAAAATCTTAAAAGTTTCTTAAAAAGTAAAAGAAATGTTGAATATACAATTCAAACAGTGTTATCTTTTTTTTTTTTTTTTTTTTTTTTTTTTTTTTTTTTTTTTTTGAGTTTTGCTCTTGTTACCCAGGCTGGAGTGCAATGGCATGATCTCGGCTCACCACAACCTCTGCCTCCTGGGTTCAAGCAATTCTCCTGCCTCAGCCTCCCAAGTAGCTGGGGCTACTGGCATGAACCACTGTGCCCAGCTCATTTTTGTTTTTTTAGTAGAGATGGGGTTTCACCATGTTGGCCAGGATGGTCTCAATCTCTTGACCTCTTGATCTGCCTGACTCAGCCTCCCAAAGTGCTGGGATTACAGGAGTGAGCCACCGCGCCTGGACATGCTCTACTTCTTACATTAGGTAATAGATTCACAGATCCTTATGATATTAATATGTTTTATTAAAAAATATGTATGTGTATTTACATATGTACATGTATACACACATGCATATACATATATACACACAGATGTGTTAAGGTTTCGTCTATGTCAACTATTACACTAATATAAGTAAAACAAGAAAAAAAGGCGTCTTATACTTTATACTCTGTGTGTGCATATCTTCGGATGGAAGGTACATATTTTCTTTCCTTTACTGTTAGAGAAAAAAAAAAATTGTTCCTTAATGGCAATAATATAAGGAATGGAATGACTTGGTCTTAATAGTAAATCTACAATTTTGTGGTCTTATTCATACTTGATTATGTTGGCAATGTAAAGTGATTTGTATTTGTATAAAGTATGTAGCAATATAATTAATAGTTGGAAATGATAATTTTTCACAAATATGGTCTTTCCTGATGATGTGTAGATTTTTGACAAAATAGGGAAATATTAAACAATTAAACATTTTAGTACAAAAGGTTACTAAGTGATTTAACTTGCTTACATTTTATTACAGAAATTAAATTATAATTAAATTACATTTTTACTTTTCAATAAGAGAAAGAAGCACAAAAAGTAGCCAAATAACATCAAATTACAAGTTAAAATTGAGATTTCTTCATTAAGTAATCATGTATTTTTATAATAATCCTTATCTAAGGTAATCGTTCAACTACTAGATAAAATCATAATGATATGCAAATAATTAATGGGATTCTAAACTCTCTCAAATTAAAATAATACTTGAGTGAAACTACTTTCTTTCTTTCCTTCCTTTCTTCCTTCTTTTCTTTTCTTTAATTTTTCTTTCTTTTTTGGCTTGCATAGTTTCTCAGGCTGGCGTGCAGTGGTGTCCTCATGGCTCACTGCAACCGTCACCTGCCAGGCTGAGGAGATCCTCACCTCAGCTTCCTGAACAGCTGGGACTACAGGTGCATGCCACTACGTCTGACCAACTTTCGTATTTTTTGGCAGAGATGAGGTTGTGTCCTGTTGTTCAGGCTGGTCTCAAACTCGTGGGCTCAAGCAATGTGCCTGCCGAGGCCTCCCAAAGTGCTGGTATTATAGACATGAGCCACCATGCCTGGCCAAATATACTTCCTTATCAGAACTATTGTATATAATCACTGTCCAGAGAGGTCAATGTGATTTGAAGGAATGTGATATGAAAGGTTTTACATATACAAGATTCTGAGTAACATATAGGAAAAGTTGATTTAGAAACAGACTCTTTTGCTTACCTAATTTCAAATATAGTTTTAATTAGCATACTGGATGACTTTTAAGTCACAACGTGGCTTTAAGTTCAACTATCAATGCCCAAGGGTTATATGACAAGTGTATGTATAGACATATATCTTGGTATTTTTAGGAAACACTGAGGTTTTCCAGTCCTGGGTTTCTATTATGATCTAAAAATTATGGTTGTAAATCACTGAAAAAGGAACATAAAAGTGGCATGACCGTAATGGAAGCAATTTCCAACCAGAACGCAGTAGATGACTATCCCTGGCTGGAGACCCAAACTATCCTGTAAATTTAATTGCTTCACTTAGTTAAATTAAGCAATATTAAGTCAATTGTACTCTTTCCAGATACGAAAGCGCTATCTGGAGCTGAGTACAAGGGTGAACAAATTCAACAGCAAACATCAGTATACAGGACAAAAATTATTTTTGGATACATTTTGACATTTTCCTGATTCTTACTCAAATAAATCACTGCCGGCAAAAATGATTTCTGTACCTCCATACATCAGTTTGCTAAAGCGTCACCCCTGTCACTGAATGCACTGTGATATAGAAAATTAATCTTTCCTCCACTCAGACAACTTGCTAGAGCAAGGCAAATGGGAATCCTTGGCTGCAGATGGAGACTAAACTTTAAGTTAAATTGATCTCACTTAATTAAATTGAGCAATATTAAACTAATTTCTGTCCTTTCAGTAAGCAAATCTATACCTGTGAAGCTTATCAAAGCAGAACTCAACACTGCTCTATCCAAAATATTATAAACACCTGACACCAAATTCAACATTGTACGAGTGTGTGGTAGACAAAAGATTATTTTCCCTGCTGGGGAAGGGGAAGTGTAGTTTCCATGGTTAGAGTCATTATTGTCTTAATTTATGAAATACGTGAAATAAGCTCACAGCAAATTCAAAAGACTATAAATAAGGGATGACTCATTCTTCGACCTGAATGTTAGAGTAATATTCTGAAGAATGAACTTTATCTTCTGATGTTGTACAGCAGTACCATTAAATACAGCTGAGGAGCATAATAAGAAGCATTTAGCAATAGAATTAATAGTTGTAGACAGTATTTTTTCCAAACAGTTTCCAAACTGTTGACATAAGGGTTGTATAGTTCGAAGAGTTGCTTCTATTTACACATTCGCCGCATGTTCGAGTGCCTATTAGGTGCCTTGCATTGTTCCAGGGTCTGTGAATGTAGCAGGGAAAGAAAACAAGGAACAAATAAATAAATGAAATTTATGTTATGACATGTAATATGTTTTATGCACAAAGAGAGTTGCAACCAAATATCCCCTACTAATTTAAAATGTGTTCACTAAAAATTATCTACTTAAAAACCTATCTACTTTTAAATATCTTTTGATTTTGCAGAAAATCAACCATCATTGCAGTCAGATTGTCTGACAGAGCTTTAAATGAATAAGTACCAATAAACAAGGTTTGCCATATCATCCACTGTTCACGCTTGGCGATAGAGAACTGTGAGTTCTCTGGAGAAAAGCAAACACCTTTTAGAATTTGATACTGGAAGAGAATATGTTCATAAGCAAAGTTCTTTGTAGCTGTGCATGCTGTACCAGCCATGGCCAAGTATCTGAATAGCAGCGCCTTAACCACTTCAGACAAGCATTGTGAAAAAAATCAGCTTTCTGTTCATTTTTACTTCTGACCATGGATTAAGCATACTCAGCAAGCCCATGATGATAGATAGAAAAAAAAAAAGTCTGTGTCTTTTCATCAAGGTCTCTGGACCTCAAGATCAATAGGAACATTAAAATGGAAGAGAAACAAGAGGAAAACGCAAACACAAGTAGTAGATCAAACCCGTAGATTTCAGTCTGTCAGTCTGATAATTTGCAGTGCTAAAGGTGTCAGTTGTGAAGATGTCGTTATCTTGAAAAGATCGGATCCAACTTTAAGTGATATTGTTGAATTCGTAAACTTGTCATTTTGCATTTAGACTTTTAAACCACAATCTAAATAATCTTCTATTATAAAAACAAATTAATTTATTGAAAAAAACTCTGAATAAAAAGTTGTAATACTTTGTCTGTAAGAAACTTGCAATTCTAACTTGAAGACCTAAATTTCAGAAAAAATATATATTTTGGAATAGTCAGAAGCAACAGTAAAAGGGACACAGAGAAGTCATCCTCTAATCAATAGGTTGTAGATTATAATTTAGTAGACATTTGTCAAAATTTAAAACTAGAGAAAATGGGTTTAGTTTCTGTGGATGAAACGAGTCAGTCTCACCAAAGGGCGATGGAATGACTGGCTGAGTTGAGGAGGGTTACTGTCTCCCCAGTTGATACAATCGAGAATTGAAAGAGCAGAAAGGGCCTCCCTGGAGAGTGAAGGGAGAGGTGTCTCTTCTGAAGAGTGAACTGAGACCTAGCCCATTAAGTATGGAGGCAGGTAGTTAGCAACTTTATGAGAAGGACTGGACCCGTGAGTCCTGGAAGCAGCCACATGACCCCATATGGCATCCCCTTCTGTTTGCCCTGAGCGCTTAGAAAGGCTTCCTAAGTATTTCATGGTGATCTTGGCTGCGCCTTGCTGTAAAACATGAGAGAAAGTTTCTGGATCCAGGCTCCCAAGAGGCAGTAAGTAAGTTGTGCGTGTGTGTGTGTGTGTGTGTGTGTGTGTGTGTGTGTGTGTGCATGCTCTGAAGCTGGGATAGCCAGGGCGTCTTTCCCCCCAGGAACAGCAGCGGGGGCAGACTGCATCACTGCATAATCACCAGGAGTGACCAAGCTGATGTCCATCAGGACAGAAGGATTCAGCTTCACCTATGTGATGTAAATACCCCTTCCTATCCTGATGTCCTACTTTGGATAGTGCCTCAGTGGGAGATCCAGTGGGCTGAGGAAGGGAGACCTGGAGGAGAATGAAGAGCTGCTGGGGACTGGTGCCTCCTCATAGCCAGAGGGCTGCAGGATTTACTTCGGGCAGCCTCACTGTCCCATTGGCTTTGTGACACTATTTTCCTTCTCTCAGATTATTCACAGAGCTGCCCTGACAAGAACAAGGGTGACTAATTCTCTGACTGATTTCTCTCAGTTCCTTATTTTGTCCTCGCAGGCAAGCGGCAGTCAAGTCAAGCTCTCTACCCTCCCTGTCTGTCACTGTACAGCTCGATTCAACCACAAACCACACAGCATTTCTTCTCCCCCTTGCCTGCCTCTTCTCCTTCTCCTTCCCTAAATATCACCCCCTCTCTTTCAATCTTATAAAAGCAGTTTAGCCTAGATTGTGAGGGATTTTCAATGCTTGTCTAAGATTATATGCTTTATTAATGCAAAATAGGAAATGAATTGTAGTTTTTTCTTTTAAGACAATTACCTCTTAACCTAATTTGTGGTCTTTCTTTTTGCTCCTCAAATATTGCTGCTACCCAGGATGTTTTGATTCTGTTTTTCTTTGGTTTTCTGTTTGTTTGTTTTCTTATTCTTCCATACCCTTCTTGTGGGAACTGTCTCCTCACTAGACTAGGGCTTTCAAATCTGTAACTACCTGATGCGCTCAAGGGCCATTCACTGACTCTATCTCTAGGTCAGAGATTTCTCTGAACTGCAAATACACATACACAACACACAACACATACACAACACACTACCAGCTCCTTTTGGAAAGATCCTAGAATCAGCACATTGACACTGGAATTTAGCCTTTCCCCACAAAAACATGCCTGTCTTTCCACATAATACATCAGTTGTATCATTGCAACTCCAATGCCCCAAGCCATGAAACTGAACTTCATATTTGATTTCTTCCTTCACTTTGGCCCTATACAATCTATGGGTCAAGTTCTACTAAAATCTCCAAAGAATTTTTCAACTGTATACTTTCCTTAATCTTTCTTGCATTGATTTCCATAATCATGAAATGCCCATAATATAATGTTCCATATAAAATTCCTGATTTGTTCTATGAGTGCTGCTGAAGTCATCTTTTTGAAACATAAACTTTCAACTTATATGATCATGTGACTTCAACAGTAAGTTCTTTCATGGATCATCATCTTCAGGGCACAATCAGTATCATTTAGAATAATATTCACTGTCCTTAATGATCTATCTATAAGCCTAGACATTACAATCTTATGTTCTCAATTTTACTACTCTGAAGTCATTGCCATTCTCTAAATATGGAATCCTCTCTTTCAGCAGTGGCTCCTCTCATTGGTGGCTGTGTCTGCCTGAACTCCACTTTCCCCATGCTTCTCAGACTCCTATCCTTCTGCCAGGAAGTTTGTGTCCAGTTGTTTTCAAAACTCCTCCAGAAAGTATTCCCTTCAGTCTATGCTCTGTGCCCAGATTTGTGTGCCCAAAAAAGTCCTGCAGCTATTCTGTGCTTCTGTAAGAGTCCTTTGAGTATCAAATAAGCTGATAATAAGCAAGAGTATGACTTTAGGTTCAAAATGCACAAGATACATTATAAGGCAATAATTAGTTATGCATAGTGTTTCTCAGGGAGGTTTCAGAAATATACTATTATTCAGAGAGATCAGAAATCATATACCTTGTTATTCAGCGAGATTTAGTAACAAACTATGTTAATTTATTTACATTTAATTCACCGTGAAATGTAAATCTTAGAAGCCATCCTAGTTGTGGTATAAAATCAAAACACAAAAAGCAAAAGCATAGCCATGCTTCTAAGCCATGAGGACGAATCTCGAGCAACCTATATGACCCTTTAAGAAAACTGAGAGGTTTTCTTCTTGAAAAGTGGTAATCGTTTCAAAGCGATAGCATTTTCCCTTTGAAATTCATCTCAAAAGTCAACAAAAGGTTACCAGTTACCATTAGAATGGATATTGTTTGTATCATTCCTTTAACACAAAAATTTCAGATGTTATTGAAAGTCAATTTGCTGTAACAACGTTTATGCGTCAGAAATTGAATTCAATTCCGTAAGGCTCCAGGTGAGTATTATCTAGAGACAGTTCTTCCAACCCTAAAGATTAGTAAATTTTTCTCAAAAGATGAGACACAAACTGCGTAGAAAATTAAGTGCAATGTCCAAGAGCATGTCCTCCTTTTATTAGAAAAACTAACAAACTCATTGCTCAGTATGTTGTCCTGCATAAATACCAAACATGCAGAGTTTGCTACGGTTTTCTTGTTCTAAAATAAAATTGCTCCCAGTTGATCTCTCATTTTAACTCTACCAGGTAAGGACCCAACTCAGGTCATATTTTTCAGTAAGAGAGGGAGCTGCAGGTGGATTCTGAAGAATTTGGTTTAATTTCTTCATCAACTTTGCTGGCGGTACTCCAGAACAAAATAATGAAGATTTTTGGACTGTGGTTCCCTCTCATATATAATGGAACCTGTAAGACCAATGGGACCAGATGAATGAGGGTAGAATGAGAGGGTGCCTGTGAACACGCCATAGAAGTACTAAGCTGAGCTACTGAATAAAATTGCAGAGAGACTCAAATATTAAAGTGCATACATATGGCTTTTAGTTTCACTGAAGCTTCGAAACAATTACTGCTATTTTATTTCCTTTTTTGATATACATTTCAAATAGTGAAAATATTCTCTATGTAAACATGAGAAAATAGTAAAGTCTTGCACTTTTTTTTTTAATTGACCAAAATCTCATTGAGATTTTACAGAGATTAGATAACACAAATTAATAGTTACAAAGATCAGGAAAATAAACACTAGTATTTTGGAAGTTTAAAATCAGATGGGTAATGAGTAACTTGCTTAGAAGGCTAATGCTTAACACTGTCCTAAGCCAGCAGTAGGCAAAGAATAGGAGTAAGAAAATTTAAATTGCAGAATTTTGGCAAAACTAGGAAATGTAAAAGCTAAATGTCTGAAAGTGTTGCCTCAAGTGGACAGAAAATAAGACTGGTTTATAGGCTACCTAAAGAGTTTAGTAATAAACTCATAGACAATAATTGCAACAAATTACAAGTGAAAAATGGGGTATTTAAAATAGTCAGAAACTTTCTAAAAGTCAATAAAGAAAAAAGTCAAATAACCCATTATAAAAATGGACCCAAGACAGGAACAAGCATTTTAGGAAAGAAAAAACCCAAACGGCCAATCATCATTAAAAAGCCCTCAATGTCCACTAGGGAGAGGCACATTCCATTCACAACACAACATTATTCAACTGTCAAATTAGAAATAAACACAGACAATAAATGCTTGTGACTAAGAAGAACAACTAGTTTGTAAACTCTAGTAGGAACATAAATTGGTAAAATAATTGTGGAAAATAGTCTAGTTAAAGGTGTCCATATCCAATGTCTCACCAAATATATACCCTTCAAAAACAAAAGTCAGCTGGCGTGGTGGCTCACACCTATAATCCCAGCACTTTGGGAGGCCGAGGTGGGTGGATCACAAGGTCGAGAGATCGAGACCATCCTGGTCAACATGGTGAAACCCCGTCTCTACTAAAAATACAAAAATTACCTGGGCATGGTAGTGCACTCCAGTAATCCCAGCTACTTGGGAGGCTGAGGTGGGAGAATTGCTTAAACCCAGAGGCAGAGGTTGCAGTGAGCTGAGGTCATGCCATTGCACTCCAGCCTGGGTAACAAGAGTGAAACTCGGTCTCAAAAAAAAAAAAAAAACCAAAATACACACACACACACACACACACACACACACACACACACACACACAAAGAAAAACCTCTTACACTCTTACACAGGTACATAAAGGTATGACAGAATGTCTTTTCACCGAAGCATCTTTATCATAACAAAAAATTGGATCAATGAAAAGTTATGCTGATGTAATAAAGAATAGAGAAACGAATTACGCACTATTACTGCAACGGAAGGTTGATTACAGCAGAGGAAAAGAATGAACTCCAGCTATAAAAATCAACATGGAAAACTAGGAAAATGTCTGTAGGTATTCAATAATTGCATAGTTGAATGTTAACAACCTTTGACTCCCCAATTTGCATTTAAAATTTTTTAATTAAATTGAAGTTCATACTATTACTGTGTTATTCTAAATAGAAATACTGTTTGTGCTGTATAATCACAGACATTGCATCCACTAAGTATTGTCAAGTCTGGGGACTCTGTCCAGTGCTCTCTGACGGCCATTTTCAGGACCACTTTCTCCACTTAAAAAGTTTTTGAGAAGCCACTAAAGAACCTTCTTTGTACATGGGTACAATCTGGTTTTTATTTCCTAAGAGACATGTTAAAAATAAGGCTCCATATGTGAGAGATGAATAGACTTCATATAAATTCAAGAATTTTCTAAAATTCCAGCCATGTGACATTAAAATATCAAGCAAGCCTTGGATATCATGGAGCTACCAGAATCTTATTCTGATAATGAGACAAGAACCCTTTACTGCTTAATAGAAGAAATGACCCAAAAGTGCCCACTGTGATGTCCAAATGAACCAGGTTATCCCAGTTAAGATGATAGAATTTGCCACCTAAACAATGTCACTTGTGAAAGTGATGGGAAGGGGTATTAATAATCTCCCAGGACAGTAAACATAAGCCAGGAATGCTCTGGAGAAAAGAAAACATACATTTAACTTACCCAGAACTAACAACCACCTTTTGCTTTTGTGGTTGTAACATTTCTTTAGAAATTTAGTAAACATTTCTTATCAGTAAACATTTCTTTAGAAATTTTTGAAAAAGTTGTCCTTTGTCTAGCTTTGCTAACTACTTCTATAACAATCTCAATTCTCTGGATTTGTGTATTTTCATTTATATGAATGTGCCAGACAGGAAAGTTCTCAGTGCTGTAAACAAAGCACCAGTAGCAATCTCAAGAAGGTGTAAATTGTTTTGTTTCCTTGGCTGAATTTTTGAATTTTACCTCCCCTTTTATGATTTATAATGGAAAGTCCTAAATATTACTTTTTTTTTTTTTTTTTTTTGAGACGGAGTTTTGCTCTTGTTACCCAGGCTGGAGTGCAATGGCGCGATCTCGGCTCACCGAAACCTCCGCCTCCTGGGTTCAAGCAATTCTCCTGCCTCAGCCTCCTGAGTAGCTGGGATTACAGGCACGCGCCACCATGCCCAGCTAATTTTTTGTATTTTTAGTAGAGACGGGGTTTCACCATGTTGACCAGGATGGTCTCGGTCTCTCAACCTCGTGATCCACCTGCCTCGGCCTCCCACAGTGCTGGGATTACAGGCTTGAGCCACTGCGCCCGGCCGCAATATTACATTCTTTTAGCGTCGGATAACAACCTATCTACAAGCTCTGGGAAATTCTACAATTTAAAATTTTCTTAAAAGCTCTTGCTGCCCTAACATTTAACCTCCTTCCTTTTTCGATAAGAAAATAATAATGATTCAAAGGATAAGTTTTTAATTTTATGTGTGTTAAATAATACGTATTTTGTGATACTAATATGTATTTTTATATTCAGATTTATGTTATATAACTATCATTAAATATATGTTTTATAGGGAAATAATTTAGACAAAATACTCATATATGAAGTACACAGTTCGATGAATTTTAGCTTTGTAACCACTTCTCTGATTAAGATATAGAACTCAGGTACAGTCACTATTCTGATTTTCATCATCATAGTTTACCCAGAAAGCAAACATAGCAATTTTTCACATGAAGATTAATACTGCACAAAATTCTCATGATAAAATGACTAGAGAAGCAAATGGTTTTCTCACGGGACTGCTCTCCTCCAGGTTGCCTGGGCTCTGCTGCTCTCACTCCCAGTACCCTCCCTGTGGTTGGTATTGCCTTCATCCCTGAAGCACTGAGTGCTCTTGGCGTGGAGTGTACCACACGTGACCGGCGTTCCTTCCTCATTTGGTGCTTCCTCTCATCTCATTTTGTCATTGTTTTCTCTCATCGTGACCTCCAAAGCCCAGAGCATGGCCAGCAGCTCAAATTCTGTTCTCTTTCCTGACCTCTGTTCAAGATCACCAAGACTGCTGACCTGACAACACTACAAGAAGCTTTCATAGGCATCTCAAACCCAGCATAAAAAAATAGAACCATTGATCCCTTTCCTTTCTATAAAAAAATGCTCTGCATGACTCATATGTGTGAGTAGAATGTCCATCCGCCCTCTGCTCACCACCCAATCTACAGCCACTCTTCCCGCCTCCACAGTCACCTTCCACTCATTCTTACGTGTTGTCCTGCAGTGTAAATAGAACCACGTGATTCGCTCCATCCCCATTGTTGCCACAGTTGTGTATAGCATTTCCCTGGGTTCCCCAAGAAGCTTCCTAAATGATCCCAGTTTTATTCTTGAACCCTCCAATTCATCTTACCATGCTAAAGCATGAAATATAGGATAAAATTCTCATCCTTCACTTATAGCACCCTAAAAGACCTGGTCCCTATATAACCCATGAAAATTCTTCCTGAAAGTTTGCATGCAGATAGATTATTCCGTCCTGTCGAAATCAACACTAACGGGAACAATTGTCTTCATTTGTATGTTTCCTTCCTGATTGATTTCTCCAACTGCCTTCTCTCTGTGGCCTGAACATACAACACATCTTAAGTACTTTGTCTAAAAAGTAAGTTATTTAATCATTAAGATGGTTTTGTATAGCATACCTTGAGGTAGCATTGTTCAAAGTCATTTTTTAAGTAGACATTTCATTCAATCAGGTGAGATTTTCTAGGCTAAAGATTCTAGCTGGGATGCTGGAAGTAACGTGTGTGACTACATCTGTGTGTCAATACTTCTGATCAAATGTGTAGTCACTCTGGGCCTGCCCTCCAGGATTCACAGACTCAAATCCACACCGAGGATGTTGGGAGGATTTCTGACGATCTTGTTACGCTTCTCAGCTACCTCATGTTAAAAGGAATTCCAATTGTTAATATCGATCAAGGTATATGATGTAACTGCTAATAAGCAGCGGAGAGTAGCTATATTCCAAGTGCTGGCCTAGGAAGTTAGTCTTAATATCTTACTTTCTACGAACTAAATACAAGGCATTCTTTAATGGAAGTTTTACTCAAGAACATGTGACATATCCATTACACTAAAATGCACTCTAAAATTAAAACAGACCAATAGAGTTGTACATCCAAACAGTAACATATTGGTTCTTTCTAAATTGCTTTTACAGACTGCTTGCTAAGTGATTCTTCTCAAGCTTGCATCTGAGCAACGTTATGTATATTCATGTTTAAAAGTAGGAGAGGATCTGGCACAGTTTGGTGGAAAAGTGTATCCATAAAGACACGTGAAAAGTGATGTTTGTAATGTGAGTGAGTTGTTAATACACAGAAGCAATTTCTGCTACAACATTTACTATTTGTCAGCCTGGTTAGGGCATATTTTCCAGAGTCATCCCTTCCATTGCTAAAATGTCATAGTATCCTTGTATTCTCCTTTTCCATTCAGGATTTTAATGCCAAGGGAGGGAAAGAAACAAACACAACGTTTTTTTTTTTTTTTCTTAATAAAAATTTAGTAGTACAAAATATAGCAAGAAAAAACTTGAAAACTAGACAGGGAATTTTGCCTCAGACAGAAATTGATATGATTATGAGTACTGAAAATGAGAAATACATAAACAAATTTCCCACTAGAACATTTCCCACCTGAAATGTCAGGTCGAGGCAGCATGGTCATATAATGCAATTGTTCTGGGCAATGGGAGATGGTACGGACTTTATTTCTATTTTATTTTATTTTATTTTATTTTATTTTATTTTATTTTGAGATGGAGTCTTGCTCTGGTGCCCAGGCTGGAGTGCAGGGGAGTAATCTCAACTTGCTGCAACCTCTGCCTCCTAGGTTCAAGCAATTCTCCTGCCTCAGTCTCCTGAGTAGCTTGGACTACAGGTGCTCACCACCACGCCCGGCTATTTTTTTTTTTTTTTTTTTGTATTTTTAGTAGAGACAGGGTTTCACCATGTTGTACAAGGTAGTCTCAAACTCCTGACCGCAGGTGATCCACCCACCTTGGCCTCCCAAAGTGCTGGGATTACAGGTGTAAGCCACCACACTGGCCATGGACTTTATTTTTAATTTGTCTTGTTTTTTACAAAATTTCAGTGAAAAGTTTTCACATGATGGAATACATCCATCAATCTGTATTTATATGCTTGTAACACTTGTATAAAATAAAAATGCAAGTCATTAGAAAATTTTATTTCATTTATCACCAGCTTCATTAACAAAACCTTAACTCTTCCCAAATAAGCCTAAAAACACTGTTATCAACGTTCATTTTATTTATGGTTACCTTTTCTTAAAAAAATAAATAAATTCTCTCACTTAACCAACTACATAACTCACTCAACCCAATTTTTTTTTTTTTTTGATTGCAGGTTTGTGTTAGCAAGTAAAAAGCAAAATTTGTATGTTTGCTATGAAATTCCTCGTGACTCCTTCTTCAGTCTCCTATTCTCTTCTCTCAACTTTATTTATTGATAAACTTTATGTACTTGTATTATAAATCATTTTGTATCCTTCATTTGAACTACTTTCTGAGTTTTTGTTGAAAAGACACAGTGGAATTCAATCTTGTGTTTCCAGATTCTTGCAAAGTATCTATCATGTGGAAAGTGTTTAAGAAATATATATTTTCTGTATAAATAACTTTAAAAATGTTTAAACAACAATATTAGAGCTATATTATAAAAACTTAGGAATCTATAAGAAACAATTAGGTAAACATACCAAAAACACAATTACAGTGACCCAGAAAGAAATGTCATAACATTTAAAGAGAAAAATCAAGTTATAGCAAAATAGAGTGTGAGCTGATTTTGTAATAATAGGTATCAATATAAATAATTTGTGTCTATTTCATGGATGTAATAGTTATATGTCATTGTAAAGGATGAGAAATAATGGAACATACCTATCTATGCCCACCTTTTATTTTCTTTTCTTTTCAATATTATTAAATTATAAATATGCATAATTATACATTATGAAACCCTAACTGAATCCCTATTATGAGACATGTTATTGGCGCCTTGTGATCCTCTGATTTTTTCCTCTGTAAATCCATCTAGTAGAACATTAAGACAACATACTGTAAGCCACTAAATTTAGGATTTCACCCTCCACTAAATTAAGAATTCTCTAAGGTAGATTCATGTCATTTTGTTGTTGCTGTTGCTATGTACATTAATGGTCACACAGTAACTAATGTGTTTCAGATACCCAAAATGTTCAGTGTTAAATGGATAAATAATTAGATGGAAATTTAATTAGCTAACCTTCCTAGCACATGTCCATTGCTGCACATACTCACATCTCCCATTGCAAGCTTTCAAGTAGGTTTGAAACATTCATAGTCACAATTTGTGTTTATTAATCATTAGGAAAATGCTAACTAAACCCAAGGTGTGCAACGATTGCAAACCTACTAGAATTCTAGAAATTAACAACAAAAGAAACAAATGAAAAAATGCAGACTAAGGACTGGTGAGGAGGAAGAACTGAAGCTCTCACAGGTTGCTGGTGGGCAGGCGGAGGTATCTTATGGAGTTAAACATGCCCTTACCATACGACCTAGCAATCCTATTCCTGTATATTTAAGTAGGAAAAATGAAAACAGACCTTTATAGGAAGGCCCACCTAAAACGTGTACAGCAGGCTAATTCATAATCAGCAAAACCTGGAGACTGCATGCCTCTTTCAAGTGGTCATTGAAGAAACACGTTTTCATGCATTCATACAGAGTTCCTGTTCCAGTGGGTCTGCTCTGGGTCAAATAATTTGAATTTCTATCAAGTTTTCAGGAGATGTTAAAGCCGTTGCTTTGGAAACCAAACAATGAGCGCATTGATTTAGAACATAATTAGTAAAGAGGTTAGGTGGTCTCTCCTTCAACCTACTTCTTTACAATGGTACCAATGTATACAAGTATTTATACAATAATGGATTAGGTGAAATGAAAACAATTTCCCTCTTTCCAAAATGACTATATTTTGAAGATGACCCAGAAAGATCCTCCCATAAAGAAGGAACAAAGATAGATATGTCAAAATACGAACTTAATGCTTTAAGCATTTAAAATCAAAGACAAGTAAAGACCCAAGACACTGGGTCTCCAAAGACCAAGGGGGAGTTTGTATTATGTATGTGCACACACACACACTGAGATACACACTCACACCCACGTATCCACAAACTCACATCCACATGCTACATTCACACATACACACTCGTATGCAAATTATCACTCAAACATGCATGGATTTTCACTCTCATGTCCACACACACCACACCACATAAAATACGCATTCTCACAAACACACACACTCTTACACCCACATACACATACATACCACATATACACACCGTGCATACATATTCTCTTTCAGACACACATGTGCTCAAGATGAAGCAGAACAGGAAATCTGGCTGAGAAAGGAAGCATCACCTACAGCCTTTCATTATGCTCAGAGAAAGACTGAACATGGATATAACTGGAAAGATGCAACGTTGTGTGTTGCAATCTGGGATCCGTCCAGAAACCCTTCTTCTTAACGACAATAACAATAGTGCAGCCCATTGATTCCTCTTTAAATGCTGGAGTTCCATCTCATACTTCATTTCCAGCATCACACAGAACAAAGGTTTGCCTCCTCAATGCTTATTGGGTGACTGATTATTTTTATCAACTAAACTGGAACTTTATAGAACAGTATATTACCTTCATAACATTGCAACCTTTGTGACAGTTTACTCCAGCATTTATCTTAATTTTTCTATTATTTTCTTGGCAATATAAAACAGAAACACGAAGCTTGCTAGTGACATGTGAAAAGCTTCAGACATGAACTGAAGTTGGCAAGACTCATGAACTACATTGCTGAACTATTTGAGTTTACTCATCGTTAAGAATCACCATGAATCTTCCTGCAAATGCTCTCATCTCCTTTAAATTCCAGTGACTCACTCTTAGCTCTGGCGCTGTGCAATCTTGCCAGGTATCTGGGGAATGTAGACAGTGGACATATGAAAGATAATTAGCTGTTTCTTCAAATGACCCAACGGTGGAGTGAATTAAGATAATTCTAGAGTCCCATAAATGTAGAGGGCTCTTTCTTCTTTTTCTTGAGGAATCTTCCAAGAATAGAGGATCCTATGACACATCTGGTGATGTATCTTTCTAGTCTTTTAAGTTTTCATGAATGGACTTTTAGGAAAACACTTGGAGTTATTTTAGCATATATTGGGGGGTTTTAACTATGTCTGATGTTGTCAGACATGACACAGGCATTCTGTTTTGTAGGTTAATGACAACTTCTTACATATTGCGGTTTTTCCGGGAGAGCTAGTCAACGTGGGTTAAAGCCTAAAAGCTTACACTCTTAGACTACATCCGTATTTAGGATTTACCTAAGCAAGTAATTAATATTTAGAAATTATGCATATAAATATCCACAACAATGTTACAGTAAAAAACTGCATGTTCAAAGATAAATGATGGATTACATAAATTGTGGTATATACCCTCAGTATAATATTTTGCTGCCATTAAAAATGTTTTTTAAAATGTTGATAACATAATTTCCCGTGCTATATGCCCACAGTGGGTTACAAAATAAGAAATTCACTGTAAGCTCAATTACAGGAATGTAAATACACACAGATAGATGCAAGTATACACAATGCATTGAGAAATACTAGAAATGGATACATACATCAAAATGGTAACAGCATTTGTGCATAGCAGTATCACAAGCGGCTTTTGTTTCCCGCTGTTTTTCTGTTATTTCTAAACTTCTAGACTTTAGTTCAGTAATTTTATTGTCAAATAAACATGAAATTTAAATTTTAAAAAGTCAGTAGGATAGATTCTATATCATATAAATATATTTTATACTTTTTATTTGCTCATGAAGATATGTAACAACCCTATTCACATTAATGAGTTTCAACATCTTATCCAAGGATTTTTCTGTTTAAAATAGATACCTATTTTATCAGGAAAAAACACGACTGCCTGCAAATGGCACTCACCAGCCAGTATGAGCTGCACGCCCATCAATGCTTTGATGGTGCATGAGTCTTTCAAGGAATTATTATTATTATTATTAATATTATTACTGAGAAGGAGTTCCATGCTTGTTGTCCAGGCTGGAGTGCAATAGCAGCAATCTCAGCCCAATGCAATCTCCGCCTCCCAGGTTGAAGAGATTATCCTGCCTCAGCCTTCCAAGTAGCTGGGATTATAGGTGAGTGCCACCATGCTCGGCAATTTTTTTTTTTTTTTTTTTTTTTTTTTTTTTTTTTTTTTTTTTTTTTTTAGTAGAGATAATGTTTCACTATGTTGACCAGGTTGGTCTCAAACTCCGACCTCAGGTGATCTACCTGCCTCCACCTCCCAAAGTGCTGGGATTACAGGTGTGAGCCACTGCGCCGAGCCAGAACTCTTATTATTAAAGTTGGTATATTTTCATTGGCGTTGTGCTGAATTATTTCAATTGCTGTTTTTTTTCTTTTCTTTTTTTTTTTTTCTGAGCAGACATTTTTACTGCTTTCATCATCTGCAGAAAATACATATGTAAATTTCAGGGGTTGAGAGGCTTTGTCTTGCCCTGTTGTCCTTATAGCAGAATGTTAAAGTCCTCACACTAATGTCATTTTTTTTTTTTTTTTTTTTTTTGAGACGGAGTTTCGCCCTTGTTACCCAGGCTGGAGTGCAATGGCGCGATCTCGGCTCACCGCAACCTCCGCCTCCTGGGCTCAGGCAATTCTCCTGCCTCAGCCTCCTGAGTAGCTGGGATTACAGGCACGTGCCACCATGCCCAGCTAATTTTTTGCACTTTTAGTAGAGACGGGGTTTCACCATGTTGACCAGGATGGTCTCGATCTCTCGACCTTGTGATCCACCCGCCTCGGCCTCCCAAAGTGCTGGGATTACAGGCTTGAGCCACCGCTCCCGGCGCTCTAATGTCATTTTTAAGGTTATTATGAAGTCACCATTAACAGTATCTGTAAAGAACGTATTCCTCTACCAGATAGGCTTCTTAGCTTTAGACAACAGAATGGAACTTAAGTAGAACATTTATTTAAAAGAAAGATTGGCTTGACCCCATCATTAATGGAAAGGCTAAAGAACTGGACTCAGGACACAGGCTATCCCAGAGGTGAGGCGTGGCTGACATACTAACATGGGAATCCTGCCTTGAAGAGTCACTCCAAGAGGAGTCACCATTGGCCACTCACTGTGGGCCCGGCTGCCGCCTCTCTGGACAGTCGCCTCCAAGGTGAGCTCATTCATCGTCAACGTCCAGTGCAACCTGTGCGTTGATGCTTCCTCAGGACAGGAAGCTGCCTCCTGCCTGGATGTCTCCTGGAATCTTCCCCAAGGATCTGGCGATTTACTCCCTGTCACATCCTCACGTCCTTGTCAGATCTGACCTTAGAATGGAAGCCTCCCCAGCCACACTGGGTGGAGCAGCACACTGTGTCGCCTGCATGCTGTTTTGTTTATTCTCAGTAATATTTATTTCCTTCTAACATACTATCTATGTACACACGACTTAACTCCTCCACTGAAAGATAAACTCTTTCAGCACAGTCTGGGTGTTGTTTCCGGCCAGGTTCCCACACCTACTGAAGCACAGCAAACACCCTATAAACCATCGCTGAATGCAAGTTGGAAAACTGACTACGGGCAGTGGGAGCTGCGGTCAGGAGGTGATACTGGTCCAGTGAGATGGGAACTCAGAGTGTCTCATCTGCAGGACACTGAGGATGAATGGGCAGATTAAAAGCCCTGTTCTGTGTTATGCACTCTTTTTAATTTCTCACTATACTAATTCAGGAGCCTTTAGCTCATCTCATTTTCGAGTCTTACCAAATACACTCCATCTTTCACATTGCATGGGAGGATGTTTAAATACAGTACATTAACACTGGATGTGAGGTAATGTTTTTATTTCTTAGAGTGTCTTTGTGGAAACACTCTGCTGAAACTGAAGTCATTCTGAAGCAGGTATTTTTCCCCTAAAGGCGTGGTGGTATTTCGGGTAGCTCTCCATATATCCCAGAGAGTACCACAGGGCTCCAAATGCTTTATGCTCTTTTCTGCTTGGTGAAAACCTACTGTTTTTTCAAGAGAGAGTTAAAATGTGTTGCTTTTAAAGAGTCTCCTGACCTCATTTTGGTAGCATGGACCACAACTCTTTATGGATCCCAACCCTGTCCCCCTGTATATACTCTATCAGAGTCCCTGTGAGTTGCCAGGGGGGCTGTTGGGCCTGTAGGTCTGTTTCACATGGATGTCCTTGAACACAACGTAAGTCACAGTCATCTCTGTGTCCCCTGCAGCTCAGGCATAAAATAACATTCAACGGGTATGGATGCTCCAGGAACTACATGGAAGCTCAGGTATGGAACTCAGTAAGAAGGGTGGTGAGGGAGAGAGGAAGGAAAATGAGGGAGAAGGGAGAAGAAAAATGAGAGATGAGTGAGGGAGACCAGCTGGATTTGTATGGAGCATATGAAATAATCCTCACAGAAGATATAGATTATAAAGCAGAGGGAGTTTCTATTCTTTACAGAAACTCGTCTTTGAAGAAGAGTACTGTAAGTCGCCAAACTGCTTTTCATGGTGACTGAACTTTTCACACTCCTACCCACAGTGTATAGTTTTCCAAGGAGGAGCGCTAACATCATCAGGGTTGGTAAGAAAAGAAGCCTCACATATGTGATAAGGAAGTTAGATAAGAAAGTTAGAAAAGAAAGAAAGATTGCTAAGGGTAATGGCATCTATGGTCAAAGAGATTATTATTATTTTTAAATTAAGGGATTCAAAAAGAAAAACAATTCTAATTGAAATATCTAGAAATTAGTTATCGCATTTTGTCATTTAAAGATGATGAGTGATTTTGAGATTTCTATAATTTTAATAGAATGTAAAGAATCTTTTTTCCAAGGGTTCCACATTTTCTTTTATATTTTTTTTATCTGTCTAATCAGGAATATTATGAAGAAAGCCTCAGACTCCTTGGGTTTTGACTATCTCCTGAATGTTGATGATCTTCATTTCTGTTCATTTCATTTCTATTCTGAATTTAATTTCAGCCTGGCTAAGAACACGTGCTGGAGAACTAGCATGGTCATGTGGAGGTAAGTCCACCTTCTGGCTTTTTAAGCTGCCCAAGTTCTCGGCCTGGCTTTTTTCATCTGTGTGGGCTGATGTTCCTTCAATCTTTGAAGTTGCTGTCCTGTGGAGGGTTTTTTTTTTTTTTTTTTTCTTTTTTTCTTCTCTGATGCCCTTGGAAGTTTCATTATGGTACAAGGTGGGCTTGGTCCCCTGGCTTTTATTCTAAATCCACTTCTGGGTCTTGAAGGGATCCCCTTGATTACTATCTCCATGACCTTGTTTATTTTGTTGTATGGTATGGTCCATGGAGCTCCCTTAGGCAGGGGCAACAGTTGGCAGACAAGCCATACCCTTGCTGGGTCGGCCCTTGTCTGCTGTCCGTGTGGTTCCCAGGGACACACAGGGTTGTACCTGCCTGCAGAGTTCACACAGAAGCAGGTCCACAGTGCTGGAAGCTCTAGTAAGTGGGACCCATCCAGCTACAAGAGGTGGGGGTGGGTGGGGTTTCCTGTTCTGCTAACCATCTGGGTGCCTCCCAGAACAATAGGGGGCTGTGGCCACAGGCCGAGTTCACACAGGAACAGGATGGCTGGGCTGGAAGTTATAGCAGGCCTTGCCCACCTGGCTATCAGTAGCAGGTATGGGCGGGGGGAGGTCACATACCCTGCTATCCAGGTGTTTCTCAGGACAAAAGTAGTCTGTGCCGTTCAGCTGAATTCACACAAAAGCAGGACCACTTGCTCAATATCACTAACTATTAGAGAAATACAAATCAAAACCACAAAGGGTGGTTCTCATTAACCTTTCTCTCATCAACCATCTCAAACCAGTCAGAATGACTATTACTAAAAGGTCAAAATAGAACAGTGATTGTGAGGCTGCAGATAAAAGGGAAAGCTTGTATGCAGCTGTGGGAGTTTAAATTAGTTCAGCCACTGTGGACAGCAGTATGGCAATTTCTCAAAGAACTCAAAGCAGATCTACCATTTGGCCCAGCATTCCAATACTGGACATATTACCCCCTCCCCAAAATATAAGTCATTCTATCATAGAGACGCATGCACACATAAGTTCATCACAGCACTATTTGCAATAGCAAAGAAATGAAATCAACCTAATGACCATCAATAGTTGGTCTTGATAAAGAAAATGTGATACATATACACCATAAAATACCATGCAGCCATAAAAAAGGAACCAGATCATGTCTTCTGCAGCAACACGGATGAAGCTGGAGGCCATTATCCTAAGCAAGCTAACACAGGGGCAGAAACCAAATACAACATGTTCACACTTATAACTGGGAGCTACACACCAAGTACACGTGGAACACGAAGAAGAGAACAACACTGAGTGGAATCTACTTGAAGGTGGAGGTTGAAAGGAGGGCGAGGATCAGAAAACTACCTATCAGGTGTTATACTCATTACCTGGAAGACAAAGCAATCTGCAGGCCAACCCCCTACAACAAGCAGTTTACCTAGATAGTAAACTACATTGGCTTCAGATTCAATTCCCTGAATCTAAACTAAAAAATAAATTTTAAAAATTAAACACACAAACCAAAATTTTAGATAAACTGATAGATAATGTGGACAGGAAGAGATGTAGCATAAATATTCCCCTACTACTGAAAAATAAAGATTTAGAAACAGAGAAATAAAATCAGTGATTGCTTTTTTAAAAAAGAAAGTTTCCGCAATCATGAAAGACCCTGTTAAGGTTAATGAGAAAATACCGTGTATCCACAAACTGATATGAACAAGAATTAAACAGTTCTTGCCTCCTATTGATCATGTTAATATCTGCTACATGTTAATGGTATCTATCAAGAGTATTCTGTGCTAGTAAACAGACAAATAGAACTAATAACAATTCAAATAATGACAAATGCTTACCGGAATAAACATAAACATAAAAGGAGACTACAGTTCTTTGATTTCATTCCTTTGTGTGATATTTTACTTTTTGAATGCTAAGAATGTTCAGGATTTTGATTTAGAATCCGATTCAACTATTAATTCACATAGGATAACACAAAGCTGAACTTCATTCGGAAAGCTGTGAAAACAGTATTGGTAAGGGGACGAATAGCCATGAAGATCAAGTGGCTTTTGATGCCTTTTCTTGTTGACAGCGGGTAGGGCTCTGAAACTCTTTCTCAGACTGCAGCATGCAGTCAGCAGAAGAGGGAATCTGAGTCTCACAGAGATGTTCATTTCCAGGCCGACTACTGGGTTCACATAATTGAACCTGTGGAACTGTTTCCCACTGGGATCACAGAAAACAAGCCAATCCAGGATCAGTTCTTTGCTACAGATTCTATTTATTTGATCCTTTTTTTTTATATTGTAAATACATAAAAGAGGACTGAAAATTACTTTATAACCACTGGAAGAATATCATCAAAGCTGCATCCTTTTTGATAGTAAGTTGGGATCATTCCAGTCTCCTGTGCAAAGTGAACACTCCATCTGTGGTCTGAATCTCAATTCTTCCTGGAACCACATTCCATCGGTGATTCAAGTATGCCCCCTCTTCTATCTATAACCACTCAACAAGTTTTTCTCCTAAAGTACATAGCCATACCTCAGTGTCTCCCATTTTTAAAAGTTAAGAAAAAGGAATGTACCCTACTAACCATACATCCTCCCTAATTATTATTCTGTCTTTCCCCGTCATCACAGAAAAGATTCTTAAAATTGTTGTTTACACTTGCTGATTACATTTCTACCATACTCTGTGAAAGAAAAGCTTTCCCATAAGCCAGGAAAAGCCTGCTTGCCAAATCTAATGTACTTAACGTCAATCCTTCCCTTCCCTAACAGCTCTGTGATAGCTTGGTTCAGCAATTGCATACCCTCTTTTTTTTTTTTTTTTTTTGAGATGGAGTTTCAATCTTTGTTACCCAGGCTGGAGTGCAACGGCACGATCTCAGCTCACTGCAGCCTCCGCCTCCTGGGTTCAGGCAATTTTCCTGCCTTAGCCTTCTGAGTAGCTGGGATTATAGGCACGCACCACCATGCCCAGCTAATTTGTGTATTTTTTGGTAAAGACGGGGTTTCACCATGTTGACCAGGATGATCTCGATCTCTTGACCTCATGATTCACCCGCTTCAGGCTTCCAATTTGTTTTATCTTACACTGATTGTAAGCCTCATTTGGAAATCTCCTCTCCCTGTGCTCTTTCCATAGGCATTAGTGATCTCCAGCTTCCATTCTTCTTTACACTGACTAACCAGGCATATTTGTTCCCCTGGGTGACCTGTTCACTTTCAGTGCTGCTGCTGTGACCTATGCCATGACAGCCGATGGAACTAGCTTGCATGTTCTCATCAGTTCAAGGATCTCTGCCTTTCTGACAGCGACACTGATATTAACCCACCACCAACACCACTGATATTGACCCATCACCACCAACACTGATATTGATCCACCACCACACATTGAGTTCCATGTATGGCATATTATGTACTGAATCTTGGAAGCCCCCACCCCCATTACCCTTTTTATATATTGGCCTTAAGTAACATACTCAACAATATAGATAATTTAAGCACAGCCTCCTAAGGGCTGTCTCACTACGCATCCCAGGCTGGACTAGCTGTCCTTTTCTCTGCTTCCATGACTTCTTTTGTTAATTACATTGAAGTTTCTTATTATGAGTTATTCTGTGTCTTTCAAAAGGACATGTTGAAGTTTTAACCCATAGTATCGCAGAATGTAAATTCAATTGGAAATGGAGCTATTGCAGGTGCAAATGGTTAAAATAAAGTCATACTGGAGCAGGGTGGGCCTGGAATCCAACATGATTTATATTATTTCATGAAAATAAGAGACACACAATGAGGATGCCACGTGCCAGTGGAGGCAGAGACTGGAGTGACGCAGTTATAAGCCAAGACCTCTCAGAGAAGGATGGTCACCAGAGGAAGCTGGGAAGGGGTGAGGAGGCAGCTTCTACCCGGAATCTCAGAGGGAGCATGGCACTGCTGACATCATGATGTTGGATTTCTAACCACAAAGACTTCAAGAGCATCATTGTCTCTTCAGTTGCTCAGTTTACAGCAGTCCTAAAAAACTAATAGAGATGTTGGTACCCGAAGGAAGGAAGGTAGCATATAGACAGCTAAAAATGTGGAAGTGGCTTTAGAATTGGGGAAGAGACAGAAGCTGAGAGAATTCTGAGATACTTAATAGAAAAAGCCTAGATTGTCTTGAAGATACTGTTGTTAGAATTGTGGACGTTAACAGTACTCTTGTTGAGGCCTTATATAGAATGACAAGCACGTTATTGGACAGTGGAGGAAAGGCAATGTTTGGTTTAAAGTGTCAGAAAATGTGCGTGAATCGTGTTCTAGAATTGGGTGAAAAGTAGAATATGTAAGTCACAAACTTGAGCATTTAGCTGAGAATATTTCAAGCAAAGCACAGAACGTGCCGACTGGCTCCTCCTTGCTTCTTGTAGCAAAACAGGAGAAAAAGAGAAAAATGGAAGAATGAACAGTGAAGCAAAAAGGAACCAGTACTTGATATGGAAAATCCCTGGGGCACTCAGATACTGTGCCCTGGAGACAAGGACAAGGATGAGGCTGGACAGCTGTTTTTAAAGAGATTATATGTGAAACTCATGGATGCAATCCACAAACATCTCAGCAGAAGCCAGGGACAGAGATACGGTTACCCGGGAATGATGTATGGGGGTCACTTCTTGTCTTATGGCTTAGAACCCTGTGAATTGTCCAGGAAACTGATAAGGTTTTTGAAACTTTTAGACCAGCAGAAACACTGTCCGTCTAGACCAGGCGCCCCCAAACTTTTTACACAGGGGGCCAGTTCACTGTTCCTCAGACCGTTGGAGGGCCGCCACATACTGTGCTCCTCTCACTGGCCACCAGTGAAAGAGGTGCCCCTTCCTGAAGTGCGTCGGGGGGCCGGATAAATGGCCTCAGGGGGCCGCATGCGGCCCGCGGGCCATGGTTTGGGGACACCTGGTCTAGACTGAAAGATACAGAGATGGGGCAAAAGGAAGAAAGAATTCTAGGGTGGAGAAATGGGTGCAGAGTCACTGCCCAATGGGACCTACATGGGCCAAGAGAGTGATGACTTTTGCCACACAAGTCCCAGAGGACAGATTTTCCAGATACAGAGAATTGTTAGTAGTCCTTAAAATGTAATAGAATTTTCCCGTTGGATTTTAGACTTTCCTGGGATCTGTGACTTCTTTTTTTTCTTCCAGTTTCTCCCTTTGGATTGAGAATGTCTATCTTCTGCCTGTCTCAGTCTAACTATTGTAACCCGGAAGCAGATAACTTATTTGGGGTTTTCACAGGTCCACTGGTAGAAAGGTTTTGTCACAGGATTGACAAATAATTATAAATAATTTAAATGGTAAAATTTAAGGTGTTTTAATTTGATCATATGAAGATAAGATTTTGGACTTAGAGTCGATGCTACAATGGTTACTTTTAGGGATGTTGGAATAGGGTGAATTTATTTTAATGATGATTAAAAAATTATATGGCTTTTTTACAGAAATGGAGAAAGTAATTCTAAAATTTTTATAGAACCACAATAGACCCTAAATAGCAAAAGCAATTTTGAGCAAGAATAACAAAGCTAGAGACATCATATTTTGATTTCAAATTATATAACAAAACTGCAATAATCAAAATAGTATAGTATTAGCATAAAAACAGAAAAATAGACCAACAGAATGAAATAGAAAATCCAGAAATAAATACATGCATATGTGGTCAACTAATCTCTAACAGGGATATAACAAGGTGCTCAATATCATTAATTATCAGAGAAATGTAAATCAAAATCACAGTGAAATACCAGCTCGCATGTTGGAATGGGTATTACAAAAAAAAAAAAAAAAAAAAGTAACAAGTATTGGGAAGGATGCAAAGAGAGAGACACCCTTTAGACGTTGTTGGTGGGAATGTAAATTGGTATAATCACTTAAAGAAAACAGAATGTAGGTTCCTCAAAAAATTAAATATTGAACTACCATATGATCCAGCAATCCCATTTTTGAGTACATAGCCACAAAATAAAATAAAGTCACTATTTTGAGGAGATAATCACAATTCCATGTTCATTTAGGCATTATTCAAAATAGCCAAGATAGATATGAAAACAATCTGGATGTCTAATAACAAATGAATAGACAAAATGTGACGTGTGTGTTTGTGCACATTCATATATGTACAATGGAATATTATTCAGTCAATACACAAGTAAATCCTGTCCCTTGCAGCAACATCCATGGACCTGAAGGGCATTCTGCTGAGTGAAATAAACGAGACACAGAAAAAAAAATACTGCATGATTTCACATATATGTGAAATGCATACATATAACAAAACCTAACATTGTACACCTTAAATATATGCTATTTTTATTTTTTAGATATATCCCCCCAAAATCTGCAAAAAATGCAAGAAATAATCAAGTGCCCACTTTGATTCTTCCAGGTCAAAATATAAGGGTTACTGAAACAGTTCTTTGTAAATGCTTCCCTGATCATATTTGCTAGCCTTCACCCTGAAAGCAAACATTGTCATAAATGTGTTGATTTATAATACTCATATATTTCATTATTTGAAGCTCTCAATGAATATATTCACTAGAAGCTGCTCTTCTATTTGGCATTTTCTCTGTGTTTTTCATACCCTTTTTTTGAAATTAAACACACTGTTTTTATTCCAATTTGTTCCTTCCTATGGTCTAGATTATTTTAATACATTTCTAAAGTTAAATTAAGAAGCCATTCTAAAATTTCAAGTTTACAGTTAATGAATATCTTTGCAATTTTTCCAAATAGAACAAAGACCTCAAATGTTGCTTGAAACCATTATCTCCCATCCTAAATGATATTGGTATCTAATAATCTATAACTCCCATACTTTCTTAATCTTCGAATTTGCTTTTGTTTTATGTACTCAGTGTTTATATTTACCCAAATATTTAATAATTTTTTGCTCAGTATTAATTTTTGATTCTTAGACTTCCCTTGCAAGATCATTCATCTTCCTCTAGAACATCTTTTAGAAATGCATTTACTGAGCATCTTTTAATGCAAATTTCAAAGGTTTTGTAAAGAAGAAAATTCCTTTCTCATTTTTATAAGTAAAAGTGTGAATGCAGGAAAGGCAAGCTGACATTTGCATTCTTTTAACATTGTGAAGGTGTTATTTTTTTGCTCCTGGTTTCCATTATTACGACAGTAAAATATATAACTTTTTCTCTTTGACTACTTAAACACTTTTCAATTTCCCTTTGGCATTTTGGAATCTACCACAAAATCAGCTACATGTACATTTCTTCATATTTATCTTTCTTGATATTTGTGCCTCCTAGATTTGAAGATTTTTGTGCGAAAAAAATCTTATGAAAAAATCTGTAAAATAGATTGTCTCTTATTCTCACTAATCTCTTTCTGAAACTCCAATTAACTTTGTGAGAGCCTCTCATTTTGCTTTCTTTGACTCTTACCCTATCTTAGTTTCAATTTTAGTCTTTTTAGTTCTATATTCAGGTTAACTTATTTTGTTTTATTTTTTATCTATAACTAAAGATATGTCCTTCCTGGGCTATGATAATCTAATAATGATCCTCAGCATTTTAAACTTAGAGTTTTAACTTAGAGACTGTTTCCCAGGCATTCCATTTGTTTCTTTTCACATTTACATGAACATTATTTCTTTAGTATTAATATACAGAATTTCCACTTGAATTTTATTTCCTTAAATATATTTACAATGTGTATGAAATTCTGGTCAGCCAAAATGACTTTGGCTGAAGTGCAGTGGCTCACGCCTGTGGCCCCAAGTACTTTGGCAGGTGAAAACAAGAAGATTGTTTGAGATCAGGGTTTATCTTGATATCAATATATACTTATAATGTGGGCAGCACAGCAAGATCCTCACTCGACAAAAAATAAATTCAATAAAATAAAATTACTTTGTATTTAGTTTTATTATGAGCTTTGAAAACAGAAGGCTTTTTCTCTGCTGTGTTTGCAATGGTTGGCTATGAGATTTGAAGTCATGTTTGGTTGTTCTTAATCTTGTGGAACCTGTAATTGTAATGTGAGGATGGTTTCTCCATAACACAATTGGGGAAAGTCTCAAGTCTGAGCCGTTTCTCCACCAGGGCAGTATGAATCTAAACCCACAGATGTGCTGAGTGCGACTCGGTGGGCAAAATCGTTATGCATAGTCGCTTGGGCTTTACCGAAAACTCAGACCAAGGCAGTCAGAATCATGTTTCCAACTTTTATAGGAAGACTGGTGTTTTTTAATGGATTATACTTGGGGTCCTCTGAGGGTGCTGGCTTTCAACTAACAAGTTTCAGTCCCCCTTTGTTGAGGGCTTCTACCTTATGCATTCCACCTAAACAGTAGAAACCAAGGTTTCCTTCTGGATGCTATGAAGCCTTCAAACAAAACTCTCAGCCATTCTTTTCCCTTCTACGCCATGCACAGTGCTCCATATGATCAGGCAGCCTGTGGACTGAATTAACAATTTAAAGTATAAATAATAACACGAAAGACTTTTAGTGTAATTTATTCATTGCTATGTCTTTAGTATGTAATGTAGTGCTTGGTACATAGCAGGCACTCAATAAATATTTGTTGCCTAAATAAATCAGTTTAATGCTGTAAGTTAAGATATATGCAGTTTTAGAGAATAAAGTTGTTTGTCATCAATTTTATCTTCATCAAATGATGTTTTGACTCTCACTACTGGTCATATCAATTCTAAGTCATCGTGGATTTCAAAGTAATTTCATTATCTAAAGTTTTGTTTCTGACTGAGATAGCCATGGATATACAGCCAAAAATTACTAAAATGACGCATGAATGCAATTTGTATGCCCACATTATAAGTATATATTGATATCAAGATAAAGTTACGTATTCTTTAAAGAATGGGGTGAGCATATAGATAATATTCTATTCAAACATTCTTGTAATTATAATTAGAACTAACATTCATGGAACTAACTGCAAGCTGGGAACTGGGGTAAGAACTTAAATTAACTTACTTTTAACACTCCATGAAGCTGGTTTAATTATTTTTTTTTCTATGTTATGGTGGGAGAAATAACAATGACCAAAAAGCTCAACCTGTTAAAAGTCAAACTGCTTTTAAGTCATGGTATTAGAAATTGAACCTAGGATGAAGTATTGGGAGCAATACACAGTTTATTTATATGGACATTTGTGTAGGCATTTTTGAAAGCATGTAAGTACTTACTACTGCTTTTAGTATCTGCGATTTTAGCATATTTGCTATAGGCATGAATGCTTTTTAAGGTACTTTTATTGCATAAATTATTATTGCTTTTAAATTTCTACAGCCTCTTTCTATATGCTCTGTCTAGCTAAAGACAAAAACCATTGTTTCAAGTGAGACATTTAAAAAGAGCCAAGTATTTCTTTGCTTCTCTCTTAATCCCAACCATCGTTTTGTTTGTGGTCAGATTACGTCTCCATCTTCACACCATCAATAATGGAGAGAGAGAGAGAATTAAAAATCAGTGCTGATCCCGAGATAAGCAAGTAGTTTCTCTGTACGGAATCTTTCTTTTTCCATTATAGTTGTGAATTGTGATTCCTCAGTAGAGAGTAATTAGAGTGCCATGTTAGAAACTTAATATGCAGTGCTACTCAGTTTCAATGATTTAAAATTTGATACTTCCCATATGTTTGCAGTAAAAGATACATTTTAGGCTCTATCCCCAATGTAATCTCCAGTTTAGCATAACGATATACACAAATTTAAAAGCCACATATTGAATACAAAAGTGATATCTGAAGGCCTGTTTAATGCAGTGGTGTGTGATCGCTCAGGGGCAAACACAGAAAAACAAAACAACTGGGCTTGCAAAGCAGATTAAGTGGTAAATCAATGAAAATACAGGAAGATAACATTTATTTTACTGAAGGAAATATGTCCTAATTGTATACTTTTGGTCAGAGAGTTTCTAGGGTGAAATAACTTTGGAAATATATCCTGTTTGCACATTCTGAAATGAAACATTAAAAATTAATCTGGCAATGACAGTGACTCACTAAATGTCTTGAATGTCTCTATCTGGAGAAACCCGGGTCTAGACCAGGAGGCTTCTCTGCAATTATTACAGAACAATTGCCAGGCCTTGAGGCAGTCGGTTCTAAAAGGATTTCAGCCCTGAGAAAGACCCTCCACCCACCAGGCGGGGAGCCAGAATAACCATTTTGGTAGACTTAAGAGAGCACCTGTTGTAACTGACCCCAATACTTAAGTCATTCAAAATGATTAAATCTGACATGTTGTTGTTACTTTTGCTAAGTAAGTCCATACCTTCATTATGACCTCATATTCCCTCTGGTACTCTTAAGATGTATTTTAATGCAATATTGGTACCACTTAATTACTGTTAAAAGTACGGTAAATGGCTTCCAAAGTGCCTCTATACTATAGGACACAGGTGCTGGTCTACAGAGTGAACCCCAGCCTCAGTTCCCAGCTCTCCATTAGCAAATTTCTCCTCCTGGGTCGCTCAGGAATCCTTTTCCTTCTGTTTTAAAGACTCCACAGGACACACCACACTCTCTGATATTATACCTCACATTTCTCTGTCTTTGCAATTCCATCATCCTTATTTACCAAGCGACTTTATATATTTCAGTATATCACAGATCTGACTGTGATGTACTGAAAAGCATGCTGCCTCCAGGACCAGAGGCTCCTGAAGAAAAGGCTTGTACCTCTCCACTTTGTGGAACATGGTCTTCACCTTCACTGCAGACTCGGACCTTTCCTGGCCCATGTAGCTGATGGGCTTTCTTTTGTCTTCATCTGCCTTTCTGTCTAACCCGGATACTACTGTCAGCTGTTCCAGAAGTTTCTCCACTGATGATGCTGACTCGCACACCTTTCTCTAAGATATGATCTTGACAGTTCACCAACATTGGGATCTGTGTTTTATATATATAACTACTTAAAAAATACGAAACATGTAAAACATTTAAATTTATATATTTTATATTTTATGTATAAAATATATTACTAATAAATACTAAAATTATATGAAGCATATAAAACATATATAAATTTATAAATATTTCATATTTTTACATATAAAACACAGATCCCAATTTTTTTTTTTTTTGAGATGTAGTTTCACTCTTGTTACCCAGGCTGGAGTGCAGTGACATGATCTTGGCTCACCACAACTTCTGCCTCCTGGGTTCAAGCAATACTCCTACCTCAGCCTCCTGAGTAGTTGGGAGTACAGGCATGCATCACTATGCCCAGCTAATTTATGTATTTTTTAATAGAGATGGGGTTTCACCATGTTGACCAGGATGGTCTTGATCTCTTGACCTCATGATCCACCCGCCCTGGCTTCCCAAAGTGCTGGGATTACAGGCGTGAGCCACCACGACCAGCCTCAGATCCCAATGTTGCTGATTGTAAACCCCTATCTTCTCAAGTTAATGCATATCTTTTTTTTCCATCAATACTAAACTTTTGGAAAAAAATACACACTAATTTCCTACAATTGTTTTGTTATTTTTATTAATTTTATGTACATTATAATAAAATATTCTGAGAACGCCTCTTTTCCTTCCATTCAAACCTATTTCTTCTCTTATATCAGTTATGATTGTGAATAATCTCACAAAACTCTACAGCCTGCCACAACCAATTAAAAGTGGCCAGTCTAATTCCAAAGGCCTGGTTGGAGATTCTTAGAAATGTAGCCACATGGCCCTTTCAAAACTAAACGTCCTTTGGGAGGCCGAGGTGGGCGGATCACAAGGTCAAGAGATCAAGACCAACCTGGCCAATATGGTGAAACCTCGTCGCTACTAAGAATACAAAAATGAGCTGGGCGTGGTGGCCTGCGCCTGTAGTCCCAGCTACTCGGGAGGCTGAGGCAGGAGAACTTCTTGAACCCAGGAGGTGGAGGTTGCAGTGAGCTGAGTTCCCGCCACTTCACTCTGGCCTGGCACCTGGTGACAGAGTGAGATTCTTTCAAAAAAAAAAAAAAAAAAAATCAGTGTTTTCATTACTGAGTAACGCAGGTAAGTGCAGTCTGTGAATTTCCCTGGCTTCTATGACTCCTTTTCACATCACCTTCCTCAGTGTGCAGCCGCTTGTTCTCAGGCGTGATGACCCGAGAAAGGTGCTGCAGAACCAGCCACTGGATACTCACGCATGAAGTTCAAAGCATGGCAGGAAGGGGTCACCTACACAACCAGAGACAGCTCTTCTTAGGAGCCTCTGCTCTTCATCATGTGTCTTTTTGGCCAGAATTGGGTTGCATGTCCTTTTCCCAATCAATCGCGAGTACAGAGAATTGCGTCATTAAGTTTACTTGGAACTTATTCTTTATTTTCTGGGCCTAGGCATATTGACACATAAACAAAATAGGACTTCTGTTAGTAAGGAAGGCATACATTTGAGTTGAACCCAAGTGCAATTGCTGGGTACTTGCTGGAGTATGAATGTTTATGTCCCCTTCGAATGTGTGTGTTAAAATCATTATCCTCACGACAATGGTATTAGGAGGTGCAGCTTTTGGGAGGTAATTAGGTCATGGGAGCAGATCGATTATGAATGAAATTCATGCCCTAATAAAAGAGCCCTAGAAAGACCCTTTGCCCTTTCCACAAAGTGAGGACATTGAGGATGCAATCAGGAACCACAGAGTGGGCCCTCACCAGACACCAAATCTGACGACGCCCTGAGCTTAGACTTTCCAGCCTCCAGAGCAATGGGATATAAATTCCCGAGGCTTACAAGCTGCTTAGTTGATGATACATATTGTGCTATGGCATTCTCCTAGTCAATTAAAAACACCTGTTAAAGCGTCATTTTGATAAATACTTTCCACAGCCCCCTCACATGACAGAATATGAGAAAAACGGCTTAATAAGCACTAACAATCGTTGAATATGATGGTGATGATTACCTAAATATACTTCTCAATCCAATCCTATGCCCTCCATCATGTACTCAAAATAACATTTGAAAACACAGTCAAAAATATTTTATGTGCTTCCCTAAGTTAGTATATTTTGCCCTCTAGCTGACTACTCTCTCATATTTCAAAATATTTCTAGATGAATATCCAAGGGATGAGTTTTAATTATTTACCCACAAGCATTTACTGTAAATCAGGAGTAACACATAATATAGTTACAATTATTGAAAGCTTGCTATCCAAGAAGAATGTTGTTAGCTATACTTACATGAATGTACTCATTTAATATAAACTCTTAGACTATAAACTGGTGTCTTCCATTTGCATAAAAACTCATCTGCACTGAGAGTTTACATATTCTGTTCAAATTCTTCAGCTAATAGATGATGGATATGAATTCAAAATCACACCCTGACCTAATTCCAGAGTCACACCTTTAAGTATTTTATATATCATTTTATTCTTGCAACTGTATGAGTTTGATACTGTTAGTCTCCTTTTACAGATCAAGGAATGGCAGTTTAAAGCTATTATATAATCTGACCAATCTTATAGCTACTGAAAAATAGACCCGAGTCTCAGCTTAGGCTTGTCTGACACTAAAGCCTGGGCCTTTAATTTATTAAGGGGCAGCTAAAATGTTGCTTTCTCTGTGAAATATTCCAGAATTCCACCAACAGTAATATGCCTCTGACCTTGCACAGACTACACAGAGCACTCCATATGCAGGTACTTACCATGCCCTATGAGGAGCACTGAGCTCACTGTAAGATGGGCGTGTAGCACTCCATACTAAGGCACATAGCATGCCATGTGATCAGCATTTTCTGTATTATAGAATGGGTCTTTAGCACAGCATGTGATTGCCACCTAGCACATCTTACTATAGCAATGTAACGTTCCATATAATAATCACTTAGGATACAGTTCACCATACAATGGTGCCTTTGTATCAGAGCAGACCTGAGCCCCAGGATAGCAAGTGTACATATCTTCCTTCCATCCACATGGCTTGCATAGTCCTTAGGACATAGTGTGAATTCAGTGGTAGAGTATTTATTACAATGATTGCCTTAGTATATAAAAATTACATTTTTTGTGCTTATTTTAAAAATCATATTCTAATACTACTTATTTAAACATACTAGGCATTACTTAAATATATATTTGGGAGATTTCTCTGTGACACACTCATATTTAAAGAAAACCTAATGTCTATTTAAAGGAACAAACAAAAATAATACTGGACCAAATTAATCGTCTTCTTCAATTTAGCTAATGCATTTTAAAAATAAAAACTACTACATTATCTTGAGACTGTTTACAGGACAGAAAAACAAGCGTTGATTAGAGTTATATTTAGAATTTCACCTGTAATTGCTTTAAACAATGGGTATATTCTTGGCTGGGATTTCATTTCACATTTAGAAGGGCCACTGATTACTGAGTTCCTGACGTTAGGAATGTATGTGATCACTTACCTAGTCCACCTGCTGTCCAAAACAACCTCTGTAATTGCTTTGTATTCACATAATCTTTTTACAGGACTCTGCGCTAAAACTGAATGTGCCTTTCAGGAATCGGCAGCTGGACTCTTGTATAGTGATAGCGGCAATCCGTGTGCTTTTGGGTATGGCTTTGTCAGTAGATAAGTAACTATCTTACAGTATTGTTTATGAGATGGTATGCCAGGAAAATAAGAAAATAAGATAACACATATATAATGCAAGTAACCGCATGCCCACAAAAATTTGTAATCTGGTTACTAACCCTTTAACACAATAAATATTTCAAAAATTCTAAGGGGTATTTAATCCCATTCTCATGGTGACTTTTGCCTAACACTTGAATTTTAGCAACGAGCTTCAATTACTGGGGCCAATTTCTTTAGGAATTTGGCAACGACTTTCTTCATCACTGCCTAGCACAAGCGGAAGGAAGGAGAGCCCTTGGTGGTAATTTGGCATGGGAACAGGATCATTTTCTGCCTTATTCACCAATAATTTGAAGCTCTATCAATAATTTATAAGCAGAAGATTAAAAATAAAGCTTCAATGTCCATTTCATTCAGGTAGTTAAGGCCCTATTGCTATTCAGCATCTTATATTTAGAGGTGAGCTTTATTAACATGCAATGTTAATTTTTAAAAATATAACATTTATATTTTGGAAGTATCAGACAAATATTATTTTACACATTCAGAAATTTAAAAATTTCTGAATAATCATTTGTTACATCTATCCTTCAGCAGCAATGCTACTCACATACCAAGAAGGTGTTTTAGTTTGCTAGGCCCGCCATAAAACAGTAGCAGAGACTGGGTGACTTAAACAACTGAAATTTGTTTACTCAACCTTCTGGAGGCTTGAATTCTGAGGCTGACACGTCAGAGGGTTGTTTTCTCCCGAAGCCTTTTTCACCGGCTTGCTAATGGCCATTTTTTCCCTGTGACTTCACTGTGAGTTTGTCACTGTCCTAAGCTCCTCTTTTTATAAGGACACAAGGCATATTGGGTTAGTGCCCATTCTAATGGCCTCCTATTAATTTAGCTAGCTCTTCCAAAACACAATCTCCATGTACAGATTCTGAAGTACCGGGGTTTAGGAATTTAATATATTAATCTGGGGGAGACACAGATCAGATCCTAACTGAATGATTTTGTTGTTCCGGTACTAAGAAAAAGACATGGAGAAAACTTTTTTATTCATATTCAATTTTGTTAAAAATGAAATCGCTTTGGGAAATGGGATGTCTACGTTTGAATCCAAGCACTGCCACTTAATACCTGTACGACCTTGGGCACATCATTTAAGAAAGCAAGGATATGTTGACTTGTGTGGATTTTTAGCTGCTACCTACAGGTTACATAGCTATTTGTCACACAGGACTGGTTTGAAGATGTCCCTTCCTTTGGTATCTACAATGACACCCTTTCCCAATAGGAAAGACAAAATAATCTGTGCTTTGCATAAGCATAAAAGGCAGATTTTATTCTAAAGCAGGGTTTTTGTTTGGAAATTATGAGAATTAATGAGGTATTATAACAGGGATCTCTTAGCAATTTGACATATCATCTTTTATAATATGCATAAGAAAAAAATACTCTTCCTTTCATATATATATATGTATGTGTATATATATATATATATATATATATATATATATATATATATATTCTAAATGCCCGATCTCTTTATATTTTTGGCAGCAGAGAGTGAAACTATAGATTGTAGCCGAGTGTAACTGAATCAGTTGCTTGCTCTTGTGAGAATGGTTTCTCTACTGATCATTAGGAATTCACGTAAGACCTGTGCAGTATTCTCCTTTCTCCCTTCAGGAACACTGAAACCAGCAAATGCATTCATTTTCTCAAATTAACTGTCTGACAGTTTAAATATCTATGCTTTTATGCACGATGTAATTGTGTGTTGCAGCACTGAGCGGTATGATAATTGCCGTCAGCCGCTAGTCTGTATTTATGTAAACCGCTGCAATGCCTCAATAAAAACTGACAAATCGGGTTTTAGGTGAGTCTCAGGACGTTGCAGAGGCATGTGGAGTATGAAATCTTAGACGCCGCATATGCATCTAAGGTTTTGTACCCCCGTAACCTGATTTCACCTGCAGTATTGATGACCTGACCTGCCACAGGCTTCCGCTTCGTTTCTGAACATGTACCAAAATGCTAGAAGTTATGAGGCCCCTGCATCCACGGAGTGTTTGTGTTTAGCACATAAAAGCCTCTCAGTAAGTATTTGTTAAATAAATGTACTTCCATTTCCATTTTATGAGCAAAGCAATTAGGTTTTTCTCTCTCTTGGTTTGGTGCATTCCTCCTGTGAGAGCTCATGCAATTTAGTCTTCCATGAGGAGAACCACTGATAAGGTATTACAGCTGGTATATCTCTTGAATTTCTTCTCTCTACTCCTCCTGTCCTCCTTCAGCGCATCCTCAGTCATTTCAAATGCATCCTCCTGGCCCCGTTACCACGGCCCTCCCTCTGCTGAAGTCACAGTGCCTCCCTATTCTGCCAACCATCTTCCCACTGCTCCTGAGATCCAGCCTCGTCTCTTTTAATTCGTTCTTGACATTGCAGCCCGAAGGCTCTTTCTGAAATGTGAGCTATGAGCTTCAATGTCAGCCTCCTCCTCAACGATCTTCAAGCCCTAATAGTCTTGACGATGAAGTCCGAAGGGCTGAGTGCAGTCACCGCTTCTTTTGACCTACTTTTTGCGCAGTGCTCAACCTGCCCTCTTCTTGCACTTCAGACCTTGCAAATCCACTGGATCTCCTGAAAGGGACCTCACTCCCTCTCCTTCACTGCCTCCCGCCTCTGCATCCCCTCTCCAGGTATGTCAGAAGAGGGGCATCTTCTGCTGGGAACAAAGTAGTTATTTTACTATTTTAGTACATAAAGAAGTAGTAATTTTACTATTTGCTTTGCAAAATAGTGTAGGGCGCAGCTACCAAGGATGCCTTGATTATTTTTACATTTATTCAGAGGCAGTATAGCTGAACGAGCCTGAGAAACACGATCATACAGAAGCATAGGCACAACTTACAAGGTGTTTGTGTGTCTGTGTGGCGGAGGACACTTGGGGTCCCTAAAGCAAGCAGCAGCCATTGAGGGTTGGACATGGTGCCGGGGAGCAGGTGAGAGGCCAGCACAGGCAGACCAGCCTAAAAACAATTTCACCTAGGGTTTTGTTTTTTTTTTCCCAATCCCAGAATTTTTACCATCAAAATGCACTATTATTAACAGCTTTCCTATCGAGAAACCTTAAACTTAAGGTTTATATTTAAAGTGTATATTCTGGGCTTATTGCATTTGTTCTCTTTCCCTATTTAGTTTCAAGCTTAAACACGACTTTATTTCACCCAGGCGGGAGTGCAGTGGTGTGACCATAGCACAATGAGGCCTTGAAATCCTGGCAACAATCCTCCAGTCTCAGCTTCCCCAGTAGCTGGGACTGCAGGTGTGAGCCACCATGCTTGGCTTATCTTCATGATTTAAAACTCACTCTATTCTTTTTGGTACAGTTGGAACACACTGGTTTAAATCCTGACAAATTCTCTCTCTGTGTCGCTAGCTTCACAGTTTCTAATCATTCTAAAACACTGGCACAATCCTACTAAAGTTAGTTTGTATTAATACTTGTTTGACTGAGTCATGTTATTTCTCACCTGACAGACTCTATTATCTTCCAAAGCACATCGTTTCTCGCAGGTACCTGTAAAATTATTATTATTATTTTTTGTATGTAAAATTTTGTGTGTGCTAATAAATATCTGAGGTTAGATATTCTAGCATGTACAGGGTTTCTGAGCTACTCCTGTCCTCCTTCAGCTCATCCTCAGTCATTTCAAATGCATCTCTTGTCCCCGTTACCGTGCCCCTCCCTCTGCTGAAGTCACAGTGCCAACCATCTTCCCACTGCTCCTGAGATCCAGCCTCATCTCCTTCAGTTAGTTATTGACATTGCAGCCCAAATGTTCTTTCTGAAATGTGAGCTATGAGCTTCAATGTCAGCCTCCTCCTCAACGATCTTCAAGCCCTAATGGCCTTGAAGATTAAGCCCAAAGAGCTGAAGGTTTTGGAAATCTTATTTAATTTCCCTATATGCCTCCATTTCTCAGCTGATAGGGGTATAGTAATTATCCTTACATTGTAAAATTATGCAGACTGAATCGATAAAAAGGCTTTGATCAAGAATAATAGCTAGCTAGCTCCACGCTAGCTGTTATTTGTTTATATATAGAACTAGGAACAAGAGAGCTCCAAGAGGCCTTTGAGCCTATCTAGTGAAGACTCTTTTATCTTACAGATAAGAAAGCCGAAACTCAGAGATTTTAACTTGTCTAAGTTCACAGGAATAATAAATGACAGAGCCAAGTCAAAAGCCAAAATTAGTCTTCAAACCTCCCGTTCAATAAATTTTTACTCTGATAATGTTGTTGTTATATTCAGAGGCACTTAAGAACAAAAAATAATGGTCTTGAGACACTATTTTTGTATGTATGAAAAGTGTGCATTTATTGTCAATCATAGCAAAGACATTTTAATATCCTTAGATAAAAATCAGTCTAATAAATATTTACTTTCAATGTCTTGTCCGATTTGGTTGTTCGTTAGGTATGCGCAGAAGGACAATGATGTGAAGGAGAAAAGGCAGGTCAGTGTTTCCTGTATGTCAGATTGTCCTGTGATACGTTCATGCGAAGTGATGGCAGCCAGCCGTGTGAGGAAGATGGGTTGTCCTGCACAGCTGCACTCATTCCACAGACACGTGATTTGTGCCTTTAATATGGACTGGATCATTTCGTCACCAGTTTCTTACAGATTTAAACCTTGGTACGTACTCGTTGATTACATGAAATATGAGACCCCAAAATTAAAACAGCATGTGGACATTAAAAAGTAATTAGCAAAAAAAATTGTGGGTTCGGGAGAAGAAATCTCATTGTAATATTATTAGTAGTGTTGGGGCTGATGACAGCAGTAATAGTATTGGTGGTGAGATTGGTAGTGATTGAGGTGACGGTAGTAGTAAAGATGGCCATAATAATGAGTAGTTGTGGTGGTAACAGTGGTACTAGTAGTGGTAGTGGTAGTAGTAGTTATCATAGCAGTATTGACGATGGGGTGATGGTAGTAATGTTGGGTAGTGTTAGTGGCAGTAGTAACAGTAGTAATAGTTTCAGTAGGGTGGTGGTGGTAGTACTACTAGCAGTGGTCGTAGTAGTTACGGTAGTGGTGGTGGTGGTGATGGTGGTAATATTGGTGGTATTATTAATATTAAATTTAATATAAATTAATATTAATATAAATTTAAATGAATAGGGAAAATGTGGCAGTAATAATGGCAGTAGTAGTGATCGTGGTAACACCTGTAGTAGTGTCAATAGTGGTATTGTTCATGGTATTATAATATTGGTGGTATTACTAATATAAAAGAAAATTTAAATGAATAGAGAAAATGTGGCAGTAATAATGGCAGTAGTAATGATCGTGGTAACACTTGTAGTAGTGTCAACAGTGGTATTATTGGTGGTATTATAATGTTGGTGGTATTATCAATATTAAAAAAGAAAATTTAAATGGATAGAGAAAATGTGGCAGTAATAATGGCAGTAGTAATGATCATAGTAACACCTATAGTAGTATCAATAGTGGTATTACTGGTGGTATTATAATATTGGTATTACTCATATTAAAAAGTAAAATTTAAATGAATAGAGAAAATGTGGCAGTACTAATGGCAGTAGTAGTGATCATAGTAACACTTGCAGTAGTTTCAGTAGCGGTGGCGGTAGTGATGATAGTAGTGATAGTAGTAGCTAGTAATAGGTAGCATAGTAGCAGCTAACTATTTCTTAAGTGTTTGCTAAGAGTCAGGTATTATTCAGAGTGCTTACAAGTATTAATTCATTAATTTTTTCCTTATAATAATCCCAAAAGTTAGGTACCACTACTACTACATTTTGCTAGACGGGGAAAAACAAAAATAACAAGATAGATGGGAAGCAATGTGTCCGAGGTCAATGACAAAGCTGTACTTTTAACTCAGAAAGACTGGTTTCATCTTCATCTTCTGCTGTGCCTTTCAAGGCAAGATACTAAATTATCATGAACAAAACCAATGATGAGTAAGCCTTGATAAAGAATGAGAAATATTTTTATCATCTTAACAATTCTGAATATAATTCACCGAAGGATGTAATGCATATGCTCTCTGAGTATTGCACTTTCCTGTAAAAGCAAGCATGCTTGTATTATTCTAGTTTATTAATTCTGGCTCTTAAATTTACTAGATATGAGTTTTTAAACAACTTCTTTAATTTCCCTATGCCTCAGTTTCTCATCTGATAGGAGTGTAGTAATTGTCCTTACATTGTAAAATTATACAGACCGAATCAATACAAGGGCTTTGATCAAAAATAATATCTAGCTAGCTATTATTATTTGTTTACCTATTACCTCATCTAATTATCACAATAATGTAAAAATTACCACCATTTATGTGATAATTAAATTAAGTGATTGTAATTACTTAATTTATTACTTAAATTAAGTAGTTAAGTAATTACAATTACTTAATTAATTAATCCTGTTGAACCAGGATTTGTTGAATTACTATTTCTTTAACACTTAAATCCCATGTCCTTGCCATTGCATCATTTTGCTTATTGGTGAAATGCAACATAACTTTTCTTGAGTCTGGTGTGTTCAGCTGCATGCCAGCCTCACTCCCTTACAGGAATCCTGGGAGCAAGCTTCAGTCATAGGACTCCTCTGAGCACAGGAGCTGTCTCTGAAGGTACTTGATTAATCCAAGGAGGCCAATTCTCGGCCATGTCAACCTGAGAGCTTTCCTGAAATTATTTAGACAGCAACTGAAAAGAGAATTCATCTTCTCTCTGTGACGGTAGTGATAAAAATATAAAATTGGGCATTTCGCTGGCTAGATATACATATTTTTTACCATGTAGAGGAAGGGAGTGAGAGAAAGAAGAGGGGACACTCAAAAAAGAAAATCAGAAATAATACGGAGAAATTACTTCCAAAAGTTTTTTTCAATTTTGTTTTTGTTTTTTAACTTCCATGTAGTTTCTGAGCCTCAGCTATGTGCCCCCACCACAGCAGTTTGGAGGGCCAAACCTTCATTAGTTTCTATAAGCCACTGCATCCTGCAGAATTTTCTTGAGCTAGTTAGAAGTAGAATTTCATCACTCAAGCAGAAGACAGGGGACTATCTCTGCTAATTCTAATACAGAAAAGGTCTAGAGTCCATTAGTCTGCCTCCAACTATTTTAATTAAAAACAAAAACAAAAATTAAAAAAAACCCTCATAGGCGGATGTTGAACAATGAGAACACATGGACACAGGGAGGGGAGCGTCACACACTGGGGTCTGTTGGGGGAAAATAGGGGAGGGACAGTGAGGGGTGGGGAGTTGGGGAGAGATAGCATGGGGAGAAATGCCAGATATAGGTGATGGGGAAGAAAGCAGCAAACCACACTGCCATGTGTGTACCTATGCAACAATCTTGCATGTTCTTCACATGTACCCCAACACCTAAAATGCAATAATAAATAAATAAATAGCCAGGCACGGTGGCTCAAGCCTGTAATCCCAGCACTTTGGGAGGCCGAGGCGGGTGGATCACAAGGTCGAGAGATCGAGACCAACCTGGTCAACATGGTGAAACCCCGTCTCTACTAAAAATACAAAAAATTAGCTGGGCATGGTGGCGCGTGCCTGTAATCCCAGCTACTCAGGAGGCTGAGGCAGGAGAATTGCCTGAACCCAGGAGGCGGAGGTTGCGGTGAGCCGAGATCGCGCCATTGCACTCCAGCCTGGGTGACAAGAGCGAAACTCCGTCTCAAAAAAAAAATAAAAATAAATAAAAATAAATAAATAAATAAATAAATAAATAAATTTTTGGATTCTAAGTGAGCATGGTTTTAATTTTAATCTATATATAATTCTTTAGAATGATAAAAAGCTGGTGATTTTGTCATTTGAAAAACGAACCATGTGGAATTTAAGAATACATTTCAATTTTATAAACTCTAAAGAAAATAATACTTGGTTTTTATCTCATAGGCTCTTGATATTTCTTTCAAAATTCTCAGGACCCTTTCGGGTCCACTGAGAACGGAGATAAGAACTGAGCCTTTCAGTGGAGTCCTCACATGATTGGCTTGGCCATGTGTTAGCGATGTGTCCCGAGTCAGTAGCTAAGATCCTCTTTGCTTTTATTTCCTTACATGTGAAGTAGAGCTGATGATATTATCTACGTCATAGCGACACCACAAAGATCTTGTGAGTAATCGACATATGCAAAATGTGTAAAGCACTGAGAACAGCACTCTGCAGCTAATAAATCTTACACATACGCAAAATGTGTAAAGCACTGAGAACAGCACTCGGCAGCTAATAAATCTTAGTTCTTGCTCTTATCATTTCTAACATAGAAATAACGGTACATGCAATTTAAAAAAGTTAATGAGGGGGGAAAATGAACTGTTGCTTCTTGAATTTGTAGTAACTTCTGCAGTCATGAAAGCATGGTTTCTACTCTTTGGGTTGAAGCCTGCTGAGAATGGACTCACAGTGGGTCAAACACCTCAAATACCTTAACAACTAGGAAATTTCAAGGTAATAAAAAAAATTATGTTCCCAAGTGGCAGGTATGCAGCCATATTTTTTTATTATCATATGGATTGTTCTTAATTCATACATTTGGAAAACAGAGAAGCAAGTAGGTGCTTTCTGTGAAATGCAATCTAAGAATGGGTGGGTGCTCAATATTTTGCAGCGGTCAGCATCTGTTCCTTCCCCAGGGCCAACTTCACATAGCTCTTACCAGGTAACAGGGAACTCAGCACACTTCAGCCCTGCTGGTCACAAATCTCACCACACTAATTAGATTGTGAAGCAAAACCAAAACATAACCTAACTTCAGACCTATTCTTAATATTAAAGAAAAAAATTTAAATGAATAGAGAAATTGTTGCCTTCCTCTTAATTCCTGGGACTTTTCAGTTACTGGTACATGCTTATCTGCAATCTAGTGGTAACGGAGAGAATAACTGAGCTTAGTGACCAGGAGAGAGATTTCAGTACTCACTGGAAATTTAGTGAGAGCTAATTCTGTGATTAAAAAATCACTTACGGATAAATAAATTATATGATTCATTCAGACAGCAATGCAGGGAAGACAATTTTGCTGAGAGGCGTGAGGACCAGTGCCATACCCTACCTTTCTCCTCTGTGACTATTGATCAGTTTCATCTGAAATATTGGCATTTCCCTGTGTGTGAATTAGACTCCAAACATTTTATGTTTTTTTTATAAGAAAAAGAAAAACACATTGTATGCTGATATTAGGAATCAATCTTAGAGAAGGGCAATTCTTTGTTATTTATTTTTCTGGAATGTTCTGAAGATTGTGAAGAATCACACACAGTTTGATCATACTGTATAAATAAGTGTAGCCTGTTTATTTTTTGATGTGCTGGACTCTAAAATTATAATAAATTACATCTGTTCTTAAGTGCTTTTTTACAGCCTTACAAATCCAAATTGTGTGCGCACACTCTGGAAATCACATCTAAAAAGGCATTTGAATATTTTCATGCATATGCAAAACAAAGACAAAAATGATTCACATTCAGCTGAGTGATTAGAACTTTTTCAAGCTGAAAGAATGAAATATGTTAGTTTCAATATTATTTAAATTGTCTTACAATGTAAACTGTGATGTTAAAATTATCAAATATAATCTTATTCTTTCATCCCTCATTCTCCACTGAGAAAATGAGTCCTAGCATTAGAAAAAAAAAAAAAAAAGTACTCAGAAGTTCTGGTCTTCTGTAAGTTATATATAAAGTTTTCCGCTTAACTTAAACTGCTGGACTGTTTTTTGACCTCTTCACAATTGTGAAGGTCATTCTGCTGATGCCATGGCCAGGAAGAGTCATAAGTAAATTTACGGAGTGAACAGAACAGAGTTCAGGAAGTTATTGGAATATGACTTCTGCATCAGAGGGAAATTGGAGCAGCAGAGCCTGTATGCCTCAAGCCAAATGCCCATGGAAAGTAAGTCTAAAATAAACATTTCTGGCTTAGCAACCACCTAACCTGACTAACAAGAGAAAGAAATAGGCCAGATTTTAAATTACAAAATTTCACATAGGCATGCATCCAATGGGCATGCTTTGTGCATATGAAGAAGGTGTATATTCCACTTTCTTATAAACGCACCAACACGAATTAGGTACACAATGACTGAGGATGAAGAAGTGGGTGAGCATTTTCTCTTATGTGGTTTTAAAGCCCATTCCCACACACTGTCAACGATTCTTAAAAATTACAAGCAACGTAAATCAAGGGGTAGGTAAAAATCACAGGAATAAAAGACCTAAAAGTGGAGTTGAGGAACAGCCAGTGCTGGGAAAAGTCAAGAAGAAAGACAATTTTTATGCTGAAATTGATTTTGGAGTAAAATCCTACTTCACAGAATCATTGTAAGTATCACATTAGGTAGAAAAAAAGGCATTTAAAAGTGTTTAACGCTAGATGGTGTTAGTTATAATGGTTCAGAGACGGGGTCTGGAATCTGACATCCTAAATTTGGCCATTTGATAACAACTTAACTGATGGAAGTCACTAATGTCTGCCCACACTGTGTTTTCTTTTAGTAACCTAGAAATAGAAATGGTGCATATTTCATAAAGAATTCAACAAAAAGACATATGAAAGATCTTCAAAAGTGCCTTGAGCATAACAAATACTCAATGTACGCTCACAGTGCTGTGACTGTGTGTGTGATGCTGGGGATGGCTGCACAGTGGCACGCTTGACAGGACCTCAGGGCTACAGTAGTGTGTGACTGACATTTTATTTACTTTCAAGCAAAATTCTCTCCACTGACGGTAGGGGTTATTTTTCAAAGAATGATGACGGAGCATTGGATATTTATAGGCTAAATAAAATAAACCTTGAGCTAAATATGGTACCTTGTTAAAAAATTATCTCTAAATGGCTAATTGACTTACATGTAAACAATAAAAGCATAAAAATTCTAGACACACACAAAGCACGTACATTTCCTTCTATCTTTCAGCACTCATATGTCATCACTTTTCTTCTTAACTGTGCATTATCATAGCAACTTTCCTACAAAGGACTTCAACCACCTTTTTTTTTTTTTTTTTTTTGTGAGTCAAAGTCTCGCTCTGTCATGCAGGCTGGAATACAATGGTGCAATCTTGGTGCACTATAAGCTCCACCTCCCGGGTTCAAGCAATTCTCTTGCCTCAGCCTCCCCAGTAGCTGGGATTATAGGCATCTGCCATCACGCCTGACTCTTTTTTGTGTTTTCGTAGAGATGAGGTTTCACCATGCTGGACAGGCTGGTCTTGAACTCCTGACCTCAGGTGCTCCTCCCACCTCGGCCCCCCAAAGTGCTGGGATTACAGGTGTGAGCCGCCGCACCCAGCCTTGTTCATCTTATAACTAAAACTTTGTACCCTTTGGCCAACATCTCCCCGGTTTCCTTTCCTTCAGCCCCAGGCAACTACCTGCAGACACGGTGATTCTATGGGTTTTACTTTATAAAATTCCTCATATGAGTGAGATCCTACGGTATTCGTCTCCTCAGTCTGGTTAATTTCATTTAGCACAATGCCCTCCAGGTTCATCCACGTTGTCACAAATGGCAGGATTTCCTTCTCTCTAAGATATTATTGGGCTAGGCATGGTGGTTCACGTCTGCAATCCCAACACTTTGGGAGGCCCAGGTCGGTGGATCACAAGGTCAGGAGTTCGAGACCAGCCTTGCCAACATGGTGAAACCTATCTCTACTTAAAATTCCACAATTAGCCAGGCTTGGTGGGGCACACCTGTAATCCCAGATACTTGGGAGACTGAGGCAGGAAAATCACTTGAACTTGGGAGGCAGAGGTTACAGTGAACCAAGATCACACCATTGCACTCCAGTCCGGAGGACAGAGCGAGACTCCGTCTAAAAAAAAAAAAAAAAGAAGTTATTGCATGTTTGTTACTATTAAGAATGAGATGCATTCTTTTACTGCTTATTGCTAATATCAAGAAAATATAATGGTTTTAAGTATTTATTTTTTTAGATAATTATCAAATTGTCTAAAATAATTCCAATTGCTTTTTAGTTGCAGCTTCGATTTTTTAGGGATACGGTAACACAAATCAAAGTAAATGAGTGTCTCTTATGCCATATAGTATTGTTCGCCTTATTTGTAGGTAAATTGTTAGTTATTAGGCCAAGTATTCTCAATCTACTCCTAATTTATTAGCTTGTAAAAGCAATAGAGGTCACATCATGTTATCAAATGTCATTTTGTGAGTTGGGTTTCTTCTACGATAATTTATGTAAAGTTGAGCCATCCATGCATATTGAGAAATACTTGGGTCAGGTGTGGTGGCTCACTCCTGTAATCCCAGCACTTCGGAAAGCCAAGGTGAACAGATCACTTGAGGTCAGGAGTTTGAGACCAGACTGGCCAACATGGCAAAGCCCCATCTCTACTAAAAATACAAAAATTATCCAGTCGTAGTGGTGCATGCCTATAATCCCAGCTACTTGGAAGGCTGAGGCAGGAGAGTAGCTTAAACCTGGGAGGCAGAGGTGGCAGTGAGCTGAGATTGCGCCACTGCACTCCAGCCTGGGTGACAGAGTGAGACTCTGTCTCAACAGCAGCAACAAAAGAATTAAATACTTGGTTATGCTGCGTAATTGTTTTGATATACCCCTTGATTTTATTAACTAGTTTTTAAATTAAGGTTTTTATACTTGCATTCTTATGCCATCATATTAATCTTCTGATTTGGGGATCGGGTTATCTTTCTTCTTTTTTCTCTGTTTTCATATGTTTAGTATAAAGTCATCCATGTATGCCTGAAATAAAACCTACCTGATTTCCTACATTATTCTTTTGATATGACTTTAGATTTAACTAACTAGTATTACAACTAGAGTGATAACATCTATGCTCTTAATGAAAATTTAGTTTTAGTCATATCTTAATATTCTGAAATAAAATACATGCCAACTGTCTTTTCTGTGATCTCCAATTCTTTGAATGATGAACTAGTCATGTGTTTTCGAAGATTAACATTTGCCTTTTCTATCAGACCATTATTTCAGTATTACTACATTTTCAAGTATGAAAAACTTTGATAAAATATAATTTTCTTAAAATAATCCATTTAGCTTTTCAAATTTATGCCATGGAGTTACTTATATTGTAGCGGTATTTTTTTGGCCTAAAGGATTATTTTGGTTATATTTTCTTTTGTGAGTTTTTTAACTCTAAAAATGGAAACTTTCTTTTTTCCATAGTCCCCTTTTCCTTGTGATTCTTTCTTTTTCTTACTTTCCATTTCAAATCCTGTGATTTGATCATCGAGTTATCTTCTGCGTCCCCTTCATCACTCACAATTTCAGTTTCCTAGGATTTTGCTTGGAGCTGAGACATATGTCCTTCACCAGGCCTTGCTAAACACTAATACAGTTCCACCTGTCGTGATCATTTTCTCTCTTTAATAAAAGTTTTAATGGAGGAGCATATTGCCCTGGTTGGGCTGCCATGATAAAATATCATAGACTCGGAGGCTTAAACAACAGAAACTTATTTTCTCGTATTTCTGGATGCTGGAAGTGTAAGCTCGTTTCTAGCAGATGGATTTCTGGTGAGAAATCTTTCTCACTGTGATGTCACATGATTTTCTTCTGTAGGTGCAAGAAGAAGGAGAGGAGGAGGAAAAAAGAGAGAAGATGCTCTCTGGTGCTTCTTCCTATAAGGACACTGCTCATGTTCAATTACAGCTGCCATCTTATGACGTCATTCAACCGTAATTACCTCCTTAAAGGCCCCCAGCTGCAAATACCGTTACATTGGCGGGTAGAGCTTCAATCTATGAGTTGTGGGGAGAGGCAATTCAGTCCATAGCAGGAAAATAGAGTAGGTGATCTCAGGGAGCAAGTGTGAGGGACCAAGGAGAGTAAGAACATGGCAAGAAAAATACACCAACACTCACAGGCATTGATTGGCATTGATGCTGCAACGAATAAAGCCATGAATCTTCCTGGGGTCTGGAGAAGCTTCCTGAATTCCTCCTCAGAAAATCTGTCTAAACCAGAAGTCATCACATTACAACTTGCAATAGAGTTGAAAGATAAAATATATGATATCTAGTTAAGTTTGAATTTCATAGAAATAACAGATAATTGTTTAGGACATACCTAGATTAAGGAAGTTAACTGTTGTTTACCTGAAATTCCATTTTAAGCATCCTATGTTTTTATGTGTTAAATGTGGCAACCCTATCCATTGGCCAAATTTTGCCAAGGGCCAATTTTTGTAAATAAAATTTTAATCAGAACACAACCACACCCATTCATTTTTGCATTGTCTGTGGCTGTTTTTGCACTACAGTGGCATTATTGAGTAGTCACTGGAAGACAGTATGGCCAGCAAACACTAAAATATATACTAAATATCTTTCCCAGAAAAGTTTGTGGACTCTGGATTTAAAGGACAAAATGATTCTTCTCAAGCAGTTGGTGCTGAGTCCTAAAGCTTTAACCCCTTGCTCTTCCAGGCTCTGTGTGTCTGCAGGAACGCTAAGAGGGCTCAGGGTTACAGAGACCAAAAGCTGAAAGACAAATGGCTTGTCTGAGCTCACAAAGACTAACCACCACCATTGCAAATGAATTCACAAGTGCTGCACACCAAGGATGTCTCCCCCTTCCAGGAAAGCTGATGGTGGTCGCTGATGAGAGTCCTGCCTACACCTGTATTCGACTATGCTGGTAACTAGATATGAGCAGCAGGGGGAGCCCCTGAGAAAAGGGAGGGCTGGAAAATCTCAGCACAGAAGCCATCCAGAACATCCTTGCTAGATATATGAGCAGAGAAGCGGGAAAATACCTGGGCAGAAAGTGGTGTCCCTTAAGACTCGCAGTCATCCGTCCCTCTGCAGTTAACCTGTCAGAATGTCAGTTGATGAACACTGATAAGGAAAGAGGGCAGAGGAGAAATCCCTAAGAGATATGCAGGAGCAGTGGGCACAGGTTTAACCACTATACAACTTTCCTGTGGTGAACAATGCACCCATTCGGTAGAATTCGTCTCCAACACCTGGTCTGCACATGCACATCAACAGAGAGTAAGGAAGAATTCCACAGGCCTGGGCAGGAACTAGATGGGGAAAGGTGGGGACTTAAGACAGAAGTGGGAAAACTAGCGAAAGAAGAAGGTAGACTTGAGACAAAGGTAGGAACTTCAAGAACAATCCAACATTATAAAAACCTCATGCAGAACGCTCAGGGCTGCTGCTGGCACACTTTCAGCAGCCCACCCTGCCTCCTCTTTCAGAGTGTACTGTCTCTCTATGTGAACTCTCTGCTCCCAGTTTCGTTTCCATAGGGCTCTCTGCAATCTTTGAATTGTCACATTGCAGAATTCTGTCTCCCAAGTAAGACTAAGAACTGAGGATCTCCTTCCCAGGAACACTGGGACTTCCTGTGGAATGAGACCACTCGATGGCTCAGTTATTTACGGAATTATAATAGAGTATTTTATGCATTAAGTTTGAGTATAATTCTTTTTTTTTTTTTTTTTTTTTTTTTTTTTTTTTTTTTTTTTTAGACGGAGTTTCGCTCTTGTTACCCAGGCTGGAGTGCAATGGCGCGATCTCGGCTCACCGCAACCTCCGCCTCCTGGGTTCAGGCAATTCTCCTGCCTCAGCCTCCCGAGTAGCTGGGATTACAGGCACGCGCCACCATGCCCAGCTAATTTTTTGTATTTTTAGTAGAGACGGGGTTTCACCATGTTGACCATCATGGTCTCCATCTCTTGACCTCGCGATCCACCCGCCTTTGCCTCCCAAAGTGCTGGGATTACAGGCTTGAGCCACCGCGCCCGGCCAGTTTGAGTATAATTCTAACTGATACATGAACATTTGTTAAATGCTACAGAACGTAATTTGAGAACTCTTGCTCTAACTAGAAAAGTTTTACCAATAATCCCCACTATGGTTCCTCCATGTTTTATATTTTCCATTGAGGTGCTGGATTTAGACTCTTATAATCTTTTTGGTAATGTGATTTTCTACAGGATGGCAGAACCCAAGATTTCAGAAACTTGAAAGTGAATATGAATTGCATCTGCTAAAAAATTCTCATGAATTAGATATTAATTGTGCCCTTATACATTTAAATATTTTCCTATTTGTGTCAGAGAGTCAGGCTGTCCAGTTTTTTGGTAAGAAAGATAGTCAAAGCTCAAGGGAGAGATCTTTCTCTTGATTCCTGTGGCATGGTATGACTTGGCTTCCTACGAATTTCCAGAAAAGGAATGTGAAATGCTCCATGCCCAGAAGTGGAAAGTGTCTCTGTTGTCAACAGAAATGGCTGGTGCCCCACAGGGCTGCACCCAGAAATCAAAGTGGAGTTCCTTTACCTTCAATAATGGAATTTCCTTAAGTCACTTATCCTTCCCAATCCCTGCCCACCACCTTTTTCGCCTAGACTATATACGTACACAGAAGTGATGCAAAGATTGCTATAGGTAGGGTCATCCCACATCTGCAAAATCCTGGGTCTCTGGCCTGTTCAAAGTCTCCTTTAGAATCCAAAAGTAGACCACAGCTGTTTCAGTGTAAATTCCCCTGAGGAATGTATTGGATATACTCAAAAATCAAGAAAATTTTTTCAGGCCAAAATCCCCCCCATAAATAACTCCACAAAAGAGCTGGACGTAGGATTTTAACGAAGATTCTATAAATGGAACAAAAACATATAAAATATTTTAGCTTCAGAAAAATCACAAAAGAAAGCAGATACTGAATCATTTTTGTTGTTATTGTTTTATTTAGTTGTAAATCTTACCGAGTTTTCTGTGGAGTTTTTTCCTTCATGGATGTTTTGTTACAAAATAAATCTTGCTTTTAGTAAAGTATCATCTTTATAGCATTGCAAATACGGTCATCACCTTCTTCACTCTCAATGTTGTTTTTTACACAACATCAAAATCAATCCCAGTTCCATGAAAAATTATTGCAAAGAATGTCAAAATTAAATTATTCTTACTATGTTAGCCTTTGACCTGACCTCAGAAATGCCAGAATGTAAACTGTCTTGAATTTTGTAACATCTCTTCATGTTCCTAAAGGCAACTTGATTTTACTCAGCATGTCAAGTCTAATAAATAACAGTATTCTGTTTATTTGTTGCTGTTATTTTCAAAATAAAGATAATTGCTCTATTTTTCTTCAGTGCCTCTTGAACAGAGTTCTATTTAGTTAGTAAATGATGCTGGCCCAATTATTTAAAGAGAGAAAACTATGCAAGGTAGAATTTCTGTGACCCATATTAGTGGCTACCTCATCATAACTTGGAATCTCTCTTGTTGCAAACATAAGACCTACACAGGTAGAATGTGACCAATGAAATGGACACTGACTCATCTTTCAGAATATAGCTTTGGGAAATGCTCATGCAAAGGCAAGGAAACTAACACTTATCAAAAAATTATGTATGTGATGCTAATACAAAAAATTTTACACATTTTCTCATTTGATTCTGACAACTCTTAGTGATTTGCTCTTGTAAAAAATCGTGGTTCTGCCAGGTGCAGTGGCTCGTTTGTAATCCTAGCACTTTGGGAGGCAGAGGCTGGTGGATCATGAGGTCAAGAGATCGAGACCATCCTGGCCAACATGGTGAAACACCGTCTCTACTAAAAATACAAAAATTAGCTGGGCGTGATGGCATGCGCCTGTAGTCCCCGCTACTCGGGAGGCTGAGGCAGGAGAATTGCTTGAACCTGGGAGGCGGAGATCGCAGTGAGCTGAGGTTTCACCACTGCACTCCAACCTGACGCCTGGTGACAGAGCAAGACTCTGCCTCAAAAAAAAAAAAAAGAATCGTGATTCCTGGCTGGGCATGGTGGCTCATGCATATAATCCCAGCAGTTTGAGAGGCCAAAATGGGCAGATCACATGAGGTCCAGAGTTCGAGACCAGCCTGGCTAATATGGAGAAACCCTGTCTCTACTAAAATTACAAAAATTAGCTGGGTGTGGTGGCTGGTGCCTGTAATCCCAGCTACCTGGGAGACTGAGGCAGCAGAATCACTTGAACCTGGGAAGCAGAGGTTTCAATGAGCTGAGATCATGCCACTGCACTCCAGTCTGGTCAACAGAGTGTTACTGCATCTCAAAAAAAAAAAAAAAATCTTGATTCTCATTTATGTTATTTTAACCATTAAAACAATCTTTGAGATAACTTACTCCTAAATTTAAAACAGAAAGTGAGGGCATTAATTATAGCTATTAAGTATAACATAACTAAAAAAGTATTTACCTTATAAAATAAACCTATATCATCTATGTGTGATAATCTTTATCTATCTAGCTTCTGTTTATCTATCTATATACCTTATCTATCTAGCTTCTGTTTATCTATCTATATACCTATCTGTCGGTGTTGCCAATATTCCATCTAGAATACTAGTAAAAGATGGGGAAAGGGTCCATGTCTTATTCTTTCACTGTAGTCAAGTTATACTTTGTTTTAGCAACTTAGGATAGCCTTGAGAGTTTGTAACAGGTAAAGGTATTTAGCAGACAAAAATATAAAAGGGTAGTTAAGAAAACTTAATTTATTGGATATTAACTGCATTCCCTTCCTTGAGAGTAAAATTATACATTCTGCAATTCTTTTAATTTAGACTGGAAAGTCTCTTAATTGTCTTGCTGGGCACCCTGGAGCTTCATTGCCAACAAGTAACATATTTCCCATGCACTCTGCTCTTGCCAATCATAAAATTTTAATTTAGGAATGAAGAGTTAAATCAGCAGTGTTTGTCTCCAAACCTGTTTATGGCAGTATGAATTGCTATTATGATTATATAATGATTTACAAATATATCCATTATTGAAATTCCATGCTCAAATATAGAATTGAGTCTATTTAATCTATGGATATTTGGGTAGGCATAAAAAGATGAGTTGTCAAACACAACGTCATCAAAGTTAAAGCAAGTCAACCAGAAAAGTTTGCAAAACTCATGAGAATATGAGAAAAATTCTGTATTAATAACACGCAAAGATAACTAAAAACAAAAACCACTCTATGATCTCAAGAAATGCAGAAAATACTTTTGATAAAATTAAACAACCTTCATCTTAAAAATCCTCAACAAACTAGGCTTTGAAGGAAAGTACCTCCAAATAATAAGAGCCATCTCTAACAAATCTACAGTCAATATCATTGAATGGGCAAAAGCTGAAATCATTCCCCTTGAGAACTGGAACATGATAAGGATGACCACCCTCTCTATTCATATTCAACATAGTACTGTGAAATGGTTTAGCTCTGTGTCCGCATCCAAATCTCCTGTTGAATTTTAATTCTCAGTATTGGTGAAGGGATCTGGTGAGACGTGATTGGATTATGGAGGTGGATTTCCCCCATGCTATTCTCATGATAGTGAGTTTTCACAAGATATGATTTAAAAGTATGTGACATGTCGCCCCTTACTCTCTTTCTCTCTCTCTCTCTCCTGCCTCTATGTGAAGAAGATGCTTACTTCTCCTTCCACCATAATCATAAGTTTCCTGAGGCCTCCCATTCACACTTCCTGTTAAGCCTGCAAAAGTGTTAGTCAGTTACATGTCTTTTGTTCATAAATGTCAGTCTCAGATAGTTATTTATAGCAGTGTAAGAATAGACTAATACATACTGAAAGTCTTAGCTAGAGCAATTAAGCAAGAGAAAAAAAATAAAAGCCAAGCAAATAGAAAGAGAGGAAGTCAAACTATTTTTTTGGTAGATGATATGATTCTATATCTCAAGAACCCCATAGTCTCTACCCAAAAGCTTCCAGATCTGATAAACAACTTCATCAAAGTTACAGGATACAAAATCAATGTATAAAAATCAGTAGCATTTCTATATGCCAGAAACATCCAAGCCAAAAGCCAAATCCAGAATGAAATCAAATTCGCAACAGTCACAAAAACAATAAAATACCTAGGAATACAGCTAATAAGGAAGATGAAAGATCACTACAATGAGATTTACAAAACACTGCTGAAAGATGTCAGAGGTGTCACAACTAGAAAAACCCAAACTATGGCCAACAGAGTGCTACTCCATGGCAAAAAAAACAAAACAAAACAAAACAAAAAGCTCATGAATAGGAAGAAGCAATACTGTCAACAAGGCCATTTTGCACAAAGCAATTTAAAGATTAAATGCTATTCTTATTAAACTTCCAATACTGTTCTTCACAGAAATAGAAAAAAATAATATATTTGAAAACAAAAAAGAGCCCAAAGAGCCAAAATAATCCTAAACAAAAAGAACAAAGCTGGAAGCATCATGTTACTCAAATTCAAACTATACCACAAGGCTACAGTAATCAAATGAACATGGTACTGGTACAAAAACAGACACATAAACCAATGGATTAGGGAGTGCAGAAATAAAGCTGCATACCTACAACTATCTGATCTTCAACAAAGCCAAAAAAACAAGCAATGGGAAAAAGAACTTCCTTTTCAATAAATGATTCTGGAATAACTGGCTAACCACATGCAGCAGACTGGAACTGAACCCCTTCCTTACACCATATACAAATATCAACTCAAGATGGATTAAAGACTTCAATGTAAAACCTTAAAGTATAAAAGCCCTGGAAGGTAACATAGGAAATACCATTTCAGATGTGGGCCCTGGCAAAGATTTCAAGATGCAGATGCCAAAAGCAACTACAACAAAAATAAAAATTGACAAATATGACCTAATTAAATTTAATAATGTCTGCACAGCAAAAGAAACCACCAATGGAGTAAGCAGACAATCTACAGAATGGAAGAAAATATTTGTAAATTCTTCATCCAACAACAGTCTAGTATCCAGAATGTATAATAAAACTGAACACATCAACAGGCCAAAAACAACCCTGTTAACAATTAGACAGAGGACATGAACAGACACTTCTCAAAAAAAGACATACAATGGCCAATGAGTATATGAAAATATACTCCCCATTAGAGAAATGCATATCAAAACCACCATGAAGATACCCTCTCACATCAGCTACAGAGTTATTATTAAAAAGTGCAAAAAATAACCGATGTTGAAAAAGCTGTGAAGAAAAGGGAATACTTATATTCCCACTGCTGGTGGAAATATAAATTAATTCAGCCTCTGTGGAAAGTATTTTGGAGATTTCTCAAAGAACTTTAAACAGAACTACGATTTGACCCAGTAATCCCATTACTGAGTATACACTCAAAGGAATATAAATTTTCTACCATAAAGACACATGCATATGTATGTTCATTGCAGCCCTATTCGCAATAGCAAAGGCATAGAATATACCTAGATGCTCACCAATGATGCACTGGGTAAGGAAAATGTTACATATACACCATGGAATACTATGCAGCCATAAAAAATGAGATCATGTTTTCTGCGGCAACATAGATGGAACTGGAGGCCATTATCCCAAGCAAACTAAAGCAGGAAGAGAAAACCAAATACCATACGTTCTTGCTTATTAATTGGTAGATAAACCTTGAGGACACATGGACACAAAGAAGAGAATAGACACAGGGGATATTTGAAGGTGGACGGTGGGAGGAGGTTGAGGATGAAATACTGACTTTTGGATACTATGCTTATTACCTGGGTGATGAAATAATCTATACATCAAACCCCCATGACATGCAGTTTACCTATAAAACAAACCTGCACGTGACCCCCTAAACCTAAAGTAAAATTTTAAAAAGGGAATGTAAGTATTATTGTACTTTTAAAATGAAAATATAACATGAAAAATGCATACCAAGTACTGTTTATGCAAGAAACATCTAGATGAAACTCTAATTAACAAGCTTATGCTCAAAGAAAGTAACTTAGCCTTACCTCAAAAGTTTGACAAGTAAATATTCAATTACAATATTGTGTTAATACATTTAGGGGAATATATCATTTTTAAATTGACAGGTGGTAATTTTACAAATTTATCAGATACATCATGATGTTTTGATACATACAGTGCAGAGTGATCAAATCAAGGTAATTAGCATATCCATCACCTCACCTACAGTTTCTTTGTATTGAGAACATTCAAAACGCTTTCCTTTAGTGATTTGAAAGTATGTAATAAATATGGTTAATAATAGTCATCCTGTAGTGGTATAGAACACTAGAACTTGTTCTTTTTATTTAGTTGTAATTTTGTATCCTTTAAAAAGTCTCTCTCCCTCCGTCCTTCTCAACCTCTAGTAGCCACTATTCGACTCTCTTTTGTTCTACTTCTATGAAATCAACTTTTTTAGCTTCTGCATATGAGTGAGAACATGAGGTATTAATTTTCTTCTTTCTGGCTTCTTTCACTCACTATAATGTCTTCCAGCTCATCCATGTTGTCTCAATGACAGGATTTCATTCTTTTCTATGGCTGAATAGTATTCCAATGTATAATATGCCACATTTGCATTATTCATTCATCTATCGATGAACACTTAGGCACCAAAAGCAAAAATAGACAAATGGGATTATGTCAAACTAAAAAGCCAAGGTCACCCTACACAGTGGGAGAAAATATTTGCAAACTTTTCATCCAATGAGGAATTAATATCCAAAATATACAAGGAACTCAATACAACAGCAAAAAAAAACTCCAAATAATTCAATTAAAAATGTGCAAATGATCTGAAGAGACATTTCTCAAAAGAACTACAAGTAACCAACACATTTATGAAAAAATGCTCAACATTTTTTTTCCTGATGAATAATGATTCATCAGGGGAATGCAAATCATAACCACAGGATATCATCTCACTGGTGATAATGCCTATTATCAAAAAGATAAAAAATAGCAAATGCTGGTGAGAATGTGGAGAAAGGTAACTCATACATCGTCCAAGGGAATTCAAACTAGTACAGTTACTATGGAGAAAAGCATGAAGTTTCCTCAAGAAACTACATATAGAACCACCAGTGAGTACAGGAATCCCACTTCTGGATATTTGTCCAAAGGAAAGGAAATTATGTCAAAGAGATACTTGCATCACCATGTTTACTGCAGCACTACTGAAATGAGAATCATTATCTCACTAAGATAATGAGAATATGTCAATTTTGAAGATTTTTCTTTTAAACAGTGCTCTTGAATAATCACAAATTTGGCTTTTGTCTTATTGTCTGTGTTTCTGTGTGTGGCTGTGTGCACTTTAGCCACAGAAACTATGTAAAATATAAAGAATATCTGGGTGCTGTTTAAAAAATTAAAATACTATCTAAATTCTCAAAGAGCAGCAGCAGAAAATCCACGTGTAGGTAAGAATATCATTATCAATGAAGTCAGAATGGAATTCTACCTGTTCCTAAATATTTCTCCCAGTCAGGTAATACAGAGTCTACCATTAGATGTGTATCCCTATTGGTTGACTCACTAATTTTTTGTGAGGTGCTTTTAAATAGTTCTAAATTTCAGAATAAAATGTCAAACATTCCAAAACGCCTTCTGTAACCTCTAGGTGGACTTTGATCCTTTGTTCTATGTGTACGTGGAACTTGTTTACCTCCTATAAAAGAACAACAGTGTGATTTGTTCACTATTTTGTGTAAAGCTGTAATGAGTACCTGTATTCTTTGTTAGATTATGAACTCCATTGAAAGCACCCTTATGTTTCACAGAATCTCCAAAACCTAGAACATTGCCTGCCTAAGGAATAAATGAATGGATATACTCATGTTAAATCACTTGTAAAATTATATGATTTATAAATAAGGACTGATGTTCAAAGACATAACTCATTCAAGATCACATCTTATGTGGATGTCATTATAAAATGAGCTTGTCTAAATTTGAAACCTATGCTTTCTCCACTATATTGAGAAATGTTACAATGATACTTCAGTATCCATGGGGAGTTGGCTCCAGGATCTCTGAAGACACCAAAATCCATGGATGTTCATTTAGGTCACTGATCTAAAATGGCCTGCTATTTGTGTATAACCTATGCACTTCCTCCTGCATACTTCTCTCTAGATTACTTACCATACTGAATGCAATGAAATTCTACATAAATAGTTGCTAGATGGTATTATTTAGGGAATTATGACAAAGAAAAATTCAGCATATTTTCAGTATAGATGCAATTTATTTTTTCAATATTTTCAATCCACAAATGAGTAACGGACTGACACAAAGGGCCCAATGTGTATTACCCTATCTTGAAATGAAATACTGACTGGAAGAATATTTTAATCACTAAATTATCTGGGATAAATTAGTTGGTACATGGGCTTTTCTTGACCAGCAAGATGAAATCAGTAGTAACCCCCTGAGCTCATTGGAAAGATTTGAAACCATGAAAATAATTAAAAACAATGTCAGGAGAGAAAGAAGATAAACCTACTTATGTCTCCGTTTTTCCTGAAGTGAAGCTATGTTTTAATTAATCTGAAATTTCTACTCCCATAAGTAAAATAATACTGACAATTACAGGACTTGAGAGAAGTAGAAAGCAGAAAAAAATTCAGTTGCTTTTCACACACCAAAACTAAATATTTACAACTTTAGGCATAATATTTTTAAAAGATATATGTAAACTTAAGTATGTCAAATATAACCATTGAAACGAAATCTGTCACATAAACAAGTTTAAATGAAATACAGCATACTTAACTACCAACACCTAGCTTATGTAAAAGGTTATTTTGTAGCTGGTACTGCCAAAACTCATGAGAGGTGAATTTCATGATGTTCTCTTAAGGATTTTTCACTCTGAATCAGAGTCAAAAAAAAACTGTATTTTCTTTATAATCTTAAAGTACATAAAGTATGCACTATACTTATAACGCTCCTTAGTTTCCAAATTGGCTAAATTAAGAAAGAATATTTCTCTGACATATATGAAATTTTGTGATTGTGAGTATGGTTGACTCTAAAAACTACACAAAAGAAACCATTTTATTTTAACTTTTTGTAATGCTACATTTGTTTAAAACTATTAGTTTTTAGCAAAAACTAATTCTTCAACATGGACTATATCAAATTCACACTAAGCATCTACACATAATTATTAGTGAAATGTGATGTCAGCAATTTCAAAACGTTTTAGTAAGAATTTAATGTTTTGTGTTTTCCTGCAGCGATTATGCTACTGTTTAGAGTAACACTACTACTATTTTTTTTAATCCTCAGTCCCAAATGCTTGCAGAATGTATTCATTTGTATATATCCTGAATGAATACTCTGGCATAAAAACATCAAGATAGCTCATTCGTAATTTTGTGGATAATCTTACCAAATTTTTGTGAGCTCTTTTAAAAACAAAGACAGACTTATAAGAAGCTATTCATTCTGGAAACAGTCTCTATTTTACAATATGTATCTTCTATTTTAGTTCATAAATATTTCATAATGTCTTGCCACCTTTCGGTGCACATTTGATTTTATGATTTCCATTGACAATGGGTAATATTTATGAATGGGGAAATACATAAACTGCCCCTCCACTTGAAAACATATTACTCTACAATCCATTTTTCAGTAAGATTCCAACAGTTGTGTGGTAAACTCAAGGAAAGCCTTTATTTGCCTTAAGGGTAGACTCATTTGGATCTCATTGTTTACACTGACAAATTCCCCATAGCCTCCTTCACAATCGTACTTACCTCTTCTATGCAAGTTTCTTCATGATTTGCAGAAGCTCCAAGATTTCCAGTTACACCTTACTCAAAAACAACAAAACAAACTTGAACTATTACCATTTAAAAACTGCTGAACTTTCCACAATTGTATTACGTTATTGTTTTTCTATCCCCTTTCATCTACCTCTCAAATTCAACACTGTCAAGAAGTGTGGTTGAGAGAAATTGATATTGACATAGATGGAAATTGAATCCCGGTCTTGGGTTCTGCCAGTTTTCAGCTATCTGACCTTGGAGAGGTAACATAACTAAATTGCACATCAGTATAAAGATTTAAAATGGTAAAATATGTTACAGTGAAATTTCCAGGTTTTAACGTTCACTGGACTGGGGCTCTTTCGCCCTTAAGAATGTTTGTCATTCATGGAATTGTTTTTTTAGATTCATGTAATAGTAATTAAGATAATAAATTACAATGCTTTAATAATTTCCATACTTTGGCCAGGCGTGGTGGCTCACACCTGTAATCCAAGCACTTTGGAGGCCAAGGCGACCGGATCACCTGAGGTCAGGAGTTCAAGGCCAGCCTGACCAACATGGTGAAACCCCGTCTTTAAAAAAATTAAAATAATAATTTCCACACTTCAAAATAATTTTCATAGTTTAGGTATTTTGATTATCAACAAAAGTGTCAGAGATAGGCTGGTGTTCATTTTGGAGCATTTCAAAAAAAGCACCAGTAAAGAAAAACTGACCCACGAAGGAGAGATTCTAAAAAAAAAAAAAAAAATCCAAATCTTTCGTCAGTTTTTTTCCACATTTTTAAACCTGAATTCAAAGACACTTTAAAAGAAATAAACCAAACAAACATATTCTGATAGAACATTGCTGCTCATTCTTTTCTGAGTATTAGAGGCACATCACAATTGCACACAATAGAAACCTACAGAGCCACAACCTTCTGCCTTCTGGTTTTGCACACAGAACAAAACCAGATCACATCTTATGTGGATCCCATTATGAAATGTGCTTGTATAGAAACCCATGCATATAAAATCCACTGTATAACTGGAAGAATTTCACCTCTTCCTGAATAGGCCGCCTGACCTCTGTGCTGCCCACAATGACTTCTTTTATTTTGAGGAACACTGAGACTGTTTCTCTCATTCTCATATCTAAATGCTTGTGGAGATCACATGCACAGAAAGGTTTCAGTCATTAAACTACTAGATTTCTTCTTTCTTCTTTCTTAATTTTTCTTGTGGGTTTGGGGATATGCGTACAGGTTTGTTACAGGTGTAAATTTTGTGTTTCTGGGGACTGGTATACAAATGATTACATCATCCAGATAGTGAGTGTAGTACCCAACAGGTAATTTTTCAACCTTCACTGTCCTCCCACTTTCCACCCTCAAGTAGACTCTGATGTTTATTGCTCCCCTCTTTGTGTCTATGTGTATTTAATGTTTAACTCTCATTTATAAGTGAGAATATGCAGCATTTGTTTTTTTGTTTCTGCATTAGTTTGCTTAGGATAATGACCTTTAGCTGCAACCATGTTGCAAAAGGCATTGTTTTCTTCTTTTTGATGGTTATGTAGGATTCTATGAGGTATGTGTGCCACATTTTCTTTACCCAGTCTATCACTGATGGGAAGGTAGGTCGAGTCCCTGTTTTTGCTATCATGAATATTGCTGCAATGAATATATGAGTGTGTGTGTCCTTTTTGGTAGAAAGATTTATATTCCTTTGCATATATACCCAGTAATGAGATTGCCTGGTCAAATAGCAATTCTGTTTTAAATCCTTTAAGAAATCTGGCCAGGCGCGGTGGCTCAAGCCTGTAATCCCGGTACTTTGGGAGGCCAAGGCGTGTGGATCACGAGGTCAAGAGATCGAGACCATCCTGGCCAACATGGTGACACCCCGTCTCTACTAAAAATACAAAAAATTAGCTGGGCATGGTGGCGTGTGCCTGTAATCCCAGCTACTCAGGAGGCTGAGGCAGGAGAATTGCATGAACCCAGGAGGCGGAGGTTGCGGTGAGCCGAGATCGCGCCATTGCACTCCAGCCTGGGTAAGGAGAGAGAAACTCCGTCTCGGGAAAAAAAAAAAAAAGAAGAAGAAGAAAAAAGAAAAGAAAAGAAAAAGAAATCTCCAAACTGCTTTCCACAGTGGCTGAACTAATTTATACTCCTATCAACAGTATATGTGTTCCCTTTTTTTCTGCAACCCCACCAGCCCCTGCTATGTTTTGACTTTTTAATCGCCATTCTGATTGGCGTGAGGGTATCTCATTGTGCTTTTGCTTTTGCTTTGCGTTTCTCTAAGGATCAGTGACGCGGAGCATTTCTTTTCATATGCTTTTGGCCACGGGTATGTCTTCTTTTGAGAATTATCCGTTCATCTGCAGTGCCCGTTTTCTAAATAAGGTTGTCTGTGTTTTGCTTGTTGATTTGCTTAAGTTCCTTACAGATTTTGGATATTAGATCTTTGTCAGATATATCCTGCAAATATTTTCTTCCCTTTTGAAGGCTGTATGTTTCCTCTGTTAATAGTTTCTTTTGCAGCACAGAAGCCCTTTGCATATACTACAAAATTTCTACACAGCACATAACACTCAATAACCCCTCCTGTTAACTTTTTTCCCTGAATTGTTTTGACAGTTCAGTTCCATTTTCTTTTCCTTACCACAATAATCTCTCACTTCTTTACATACTTTTCTACCTCTGTTCCCTCTTGAAATGCTGATGCTTACTTACTCTGTGCTTGTCATCCACTTTCACATCCTCCCTGGGCACTCCCAAACACACCTATCATTTCAGCAAACGCCTCCACAAGACTCATACATCAGTATCTTCAAGCAATATACTGCCCTACATCCTAAAATGTATACATAAACGAAAACCAAACACGTAAGCAGATGGGCTTTTTTTCTTTATTCTATGTATCTCAAGTAATGTCCTCATTATCCTCTCAAGTAAACCACACTAGAATCTTTGTTTTATTTGAATCTGCCATTTCTTTCACGTTTCTCCTGAAACCTCACAACACTGTATTAATCTTCCTATCCCATGTCTCCTTATGAGTTACTCTTACTTTCAGATAAAATCCCAAAGTCCTCCATGGATGTGAACTTTTCACAGTTTGTTAGAAAGTCTAATTGTGTACCTTAGCCAACTGCTCCTACACTTTACACCACAACTGTATACTACTTAACATCTTGTAGGTCTTACAAAGGACATATTTTTTCACAACGTAACATAACATCTTTGTGCATGATGCTTTCTCCAGGGGAAGGAACTTCAGGTGGGAATGAAGTTCTATTCTGCCCCTAAAATGAAATCCACATGGAATTTTGGTTGCTAATTCATTTGCCTTCACAGAAACCACTCATGAGTGGGCTATTTGGTCTTAATTACTGGTGAGCCTGCCAGCCCTTTGTACTTTGATATACAAAATGTGCTCTATGCGATAAATATGTTCTAATATTAGATAATGATGATGTCTCTGTGATTGTGAACGTGTTAAAAAAACCAATGAATTGTACACTTGAATGGGTGAATGTTATAGTATATCAACTATGTCTCAGTAAGATTGTAATTGAAAGAAAACACATGGTCTCAGGTCTTAGACTAAACTTACTGAGTTTGAATGAGATCTGCAGGTCTCATTAAATATATAAATAAATAAATAAAAACATTTGGACTAATATATATATATTATATGTTATACTATATACATACATACTATATGTATATTATACATATATACTACATGTATAATATATATTAATCCAAATATATATATTATTTGGAAATATAAATGTATGTGTGTGGGTGTGTATATATATAAATGTTTGAGAATTACTTTAGAGTATGGTAAGATTTGGCAAACCACTTCCTTAGGTGGAATTATTAACAACAACTGTTCACCCACATATGAATCTCATCATTAGATACATTCGCTCCACAACTGCAATCAATGCTTTGCATGGCTATCTCTACACAGATGAGCATTAATATTGTTTGCTGTTGATAATTCTTCTTCGACAAGATCCACGGTATCTTGCCACCCGCTATAGTGCTTTCCTTTTGGGATAATTCCATACAATGTAAATTATCACACTTTTCCTGTATTGAATTACACTTTCTCCCAACACAGTATGTTTTATTGGGAGTGTTGTCTTTCTTGTCTTTACATTCCTAGAATCCAGCACAGCAACACTGTACTCCACAGAGACTGTTGAATAATATTAAAGTTGTTTGTCAGTGTAATACGGTCGTGATGGCCCTAGTCTCCTGAGAAGCAAGTGCCAAGATGGAATTAAATGTGCAAGAACTGTATTAGGGAAATACCTGTGAAAGAAAATGAAGAAGAATCCTAAGAAGTCTAGAATACCCCTAATGCAAGCCTGATTCTGAGTGAAGAAGAGAGAGACAGTGGGGTGGAAATATGGAAATGTCAGTCAAGACTGACAGTAAGTGAAGAAGAGAGGGAAAGTGGGGTGGACGCGTTCTAAGTAGCTATTTAAGCTGAAAAAAGTTCAGGAAGGATATCAGGGAGTCCTCAGGCCAAAATCAGGTGTGAGACAAATCCCACCCAAGTTTTCCAGAAATGGGTCTGCCTGTTATCATTCCTGCCAGTCAGTCAGGCTGGGTATGACCCATGGGAAATGTGGTTTTGGAGCAAAGACATCCGTAGACTTCGGAGCACAGAGACATGACCTCTCTAAAGGAGGAGACTGTAAAAGCATCTAGCTGGTTGCCTCAGTGGCTCTCATAAACTTCCCAAATATGATGCACTTAGGTTTTTCACAACATGCCCACTGATGGCAATCAGCATCTCATTAAGGTCTTTGTATTTCTCCTCATTTGACATTGATTCATCACAATGTATGAAGTGCCTACTGTGTCCTCCTGCCAGGAACAGAGAGCTTAACCAGGTGGGCCAGGTTTCTGCCATCAGAACACTAAAGGACACAAAACAGCAAAGCTGAAAGCAAGTCAGTTAATAATTCCAATCATTTTCAGTGGCATACAATAAATAAATGCATTATACTTTCCTTAGAATAGGAAATGGGAAAAGAAGGGTATTACTGGTTTGAGCTACTTTTTTTCTGTTTTTTTTTTTTTTTTTTTTTTTTTTCCAGACTGGGAGTCCCCAGGTAACAGATTTTATGTTTTGTCATTGCTCTCTGGCTCAGCAGAGGTCCTAAGAGACTGTATTTTACTCAAATTAAATCTGAAATTTTAATTAAAATTATGTGGGACTTCTACAGACCATCAGATAGGAGAAAAAAATTAAATTTAAAAAGTTAGTTATCTGTTTATTATCCTGCTATGGATTACACCGAACTTTTCATTGACTAATTTTCAGATTATCCTAAAAAAATACATCACCTTAGGTGAAATATACTTATGAAATATAGCATAATGATACACACACACACACACACACACACACACAGAGTGAAATATTTATTGAATTTTTAAAAATAAGAAAACCTTACCCTTTTAGACAACAAAGATGAACCTGGAAGAGATTGCTTACTGAAGTAAGCCAGTCACAGAAAGATAAATGCTGCATGATCTCACTTATGTATGGAGCTAAAAGGTTAATGACAGAGAAACAGAGTAGGAGAATGATGATAACCAGGGACTGGGAGTTGAGGATCATGAGGAGATGTTGTTCAATGAAGTTAGGTAGGGTGAATAATCTAGAGACGTAATGTACAGAATGGCGACTATACTTAGTAATACTGTATTATTTACTGAAAATTTGCCAAAAGAGTAGATTTTAGGTGCTCTTACCACATGCACAAACATTAAAAAGAAAGAAAAGAAGAGAAGTGTGAGATGGTTTTGTTAATTTGCTTGACTGTAGTAATCATTTTACTGTGTGTAGGTATATCAAAATATCATGCTCTACACCTTAAATATATACAAGACAAAAGAAAAACATATAATCAAATTTTCTCTAGCTCCAAATTAAGAAAAAATATAATTTTATTACCAAATATTTTAATCATGCCACGTTTATTTCTATTCATGTAGAAGTAAGAATTCGTCTTAAAAATGTATTTTTGTTTCATTAACATTCCTGTGTGAACTCCTCATCTCTTCACTAGCTTTCAGCATTTTTAAAAATAGCAAACTAGCCCTTTCTATGTAAATTTTCCAAAAGCATAATTTTAAAGAGGGCCCCATTGTGGCCTTAATTTCAGGAAAACTATCTTTTTATCCTTTTCTTTCTTTTCCTACCTTCAATGCACTTTATTCATAGGCTGCCTGTATTTTTGTGTCTGAGGTTCTAACTAGTGCAACCTCTCCAGAGATATAATGGCCCTTCCTGATTGTATTTTCTGCCCTAGTACCCATCTTCCCTACTTTTATCAGCAGCCCTTGATAGTTTTGGATCATACACTCTTTTTTGATTCCCGTTCAGTATAATCTGAGAGAATGGGAGCCCTGGGTTTCAGACTTAGTGTACGGAATCTAATTAGCTAATTGTCCTCACCTAGTCAAGCTAATAACCTAAAAAGGTAGATCTTGACCTGAGCTGCTGCTTCCAGAATGAGTATCAAGACTTCTAGAGAATCTTCTGCAAATGAATCTTTCTAAATCTGCTTCTCTTTGATTTGTGAGAACGTAGGACTGAAGCGATCTTACCACCATGAAGGGAAAGCCTGTCTTGCATGAAAATAAATCCAAAGGAAGAGAAGAAAAATGAGAGAGAGAAAAACAGCATTCAGGGATATCCTCTGAGGCCCTTACTTAAGAGGATTATAGAACCAGCTCTATCTTTACCTCTTCAGTTACAAGTTACGAGCCAATCAATTCCCCTTTTGTTTAAGCCAACTTACAACTGGATTTTGTCACTTTCAGCTGAAATAGGCTGAGTAATACACAAAACTAATGAAATTTGAAATTTTGCTAAAAGATTTTATAATTCTTAAGAAAAAGCAGAAGACTACCATACAATTAATTGATGTTTGCTCAATTTATTTGGCTCTGAAATGCTGTGTTTAATTTCTACATATTACTTGAAGATGATAGTCTTATGACACTGGGACTGATCCTACAGACTTTTTATCTTCTAAATTAAATTCTAAATACTTTTAAAAATATAATAGGACTCCCATGGTTGTCTGTCTAATAGTTTGCATTTAAAGGTTAATTACACTGCTATCTTCATATATTTTGCAATAAGGTTGTTGTTTATGTTTTGATTAAACACATATACAGAACTAAGTAGAATATATTTATAGACTATTATATGATTTGGTTATGCAAGGATATTTTTCCCATGAAAGCACCTAAAATATTTTAGAAACAGAGAAATGGAGAAAGAGGTATGCAAGAAAAGGTGGGATGTTTTAGCACGATTTTGACACAGTGTAAAGAGGCCTGACACTACTGAAACAAACACTTAAACATGACATTATAAAATAGTAAACCACATGACCAAGAGTTTCAGCTGCTCTGGAGCTGTGGAAGCTCTCTACTTGAGATATCAAAGCCCAGGGGTGCTTGAGCATTAGTCTTATTACAATCAAAGACAAATTTGACCCTTTCTGGGGAAGCTCAAATCCTCAAGAGATTACAACTGAGAGACAAATTATATCTCTAAAAGAAGAAGCTGAAAATACGTCAGGCATTCTTGATTCTTTCCAAACCATGTCTTACACACAAGAGATCAATCACAGAGGGCAGTTAAAAAAATAGATATGACATTCTCTCATTATGTTCCAGATAGATTTCACAAAAACTATCTGGAACATAATAGTGTAATACCAGAAGCTGAAGGTATTCTTAATCCTGACAAGACCTTGAAGCTGCTTACTGTGTGAAACAAATAAAAGAACAATGACCTTGCCTTAGAACTGTGAATACTGTACATGCCTATCTTCAGAAAGAGTGCTCGGAATGTCCATTTCCAATCCTAAAAAAAACCTTTATTTCACTGCTAAGGTTGCCTATAAGCTTACTATTAGTGTTTATTAAGCAGGTATTCTAACCCTTCACTACTTTGCACAATATATAATAGACTCGTAAGATTTTTTAAATAAGGTGAATTTTTTGTTTTCTTCCAATGGCAGTCACTAAGCCCATATTTTCAACCATCTCTTGCATACAACACAGAAATCCATGTCTCTAGACATGAATACATTCAGTTGATTCCCAAAATTGCTATTCACTTGTATCTTAGGCACCGCCTTCCATGCCTCGGGCATTTCAAACGTAACCCATGTTGTCTTCCAAGCCTGTCCTTCCCCTCGTATTTCCTGTCTCTATAAATGATACAGACATTCGTCTGACCATTCAAGCAGAAAACTGGCAATCATCCTAAAAAGTGATCTTCCTCATCATACCGGAAAACGCTAACTGATTATCACCTCATACTGACCCTTTCTCTACATATTCCTTCTGTGGCCTTGTGTCCAGATTCCATTTTTTCTAAATTAATTCAGTGCATAATCCTTCCTAATGAAGTTTACACAATAATAGCTCCCAAATGGTCTCTCTGTCTCCAGTGTCTTCCTCTGTACCCATGATTGTCCCCACACTTTCATCAGAGAGAAAGACCAACCCTAAGAATGTGATTATGCCTAACAGTCATCTGGAGAATTCCTGTTAATTCTTTAAGTTTCAGCTCATCACATCAGATTCAGCTCTCCATGCTCCCCTAGGTGGGCTGATTGTCTCTCTGCATCTTTCTCCTGCAGCACAGTATTCTACATTTGTTTTAACTCTCAAGAAAATCATGAAGAATTGTATGGACATGGCTGGTAGCCACTCCAAATCAATCATTTTTTAAATCCCCTTAGAGAATTCTAGTTTAATTTGGGTATAAACGCATCATAAGACAAAAAAGTAAATCCTCATTGTGCTATGCCAGCAGTCCTCAGGCCAGCGGAAAGTGTGGAACCTATAAAAGTTACCATTGCCAAGGCCCCAGTGTAAGAGATACCAATTTAACTGGTCCAACACAAGGCTTGGACATCAGTATGTGTTTTGAGCTTTTTCCAAATCCTAAAGCACAGTGATGGATGAGAGGAATTTTGAGAGCATGTGGGGTCCCCAAAAATGTTTATTGTTCTAGGGTTTGTTGCATGAATTAATGAGCTAATCAGATGAAAAATACTGATTTACATTCTAGGCTCCAGGTCAGGATTACTTTATATCCTGCTGAATATGAACAGTCATGCAGTGCAGACTGCAGCACAGATTGTCCACCAAATACAACGAGGAGACCAGCCTAAGAATGAAATTAACACCAGAGCAGTAGAGACAAATAGAAAGAACCTGAGGGCTCGATGATACTATGAAGGTGCTGATTATATTGTGCATAGAGCCTCTGGCCTTCGCATCCTTAAGCTCTTGTCTTACTCTGAAGAATGTAATCTAAATGAGGAAAATACGTTGTTTGCATGATCCAATACTGCGTACCCGTGACTAAATATATAGTACAGAGGAAGAAAAGAAAGTACTGCCTATATCCATTCCTATATTCTTAAACATATAGTATAGAAGGAAGAAAAGAAAGAAAGTACTGCCTACACACCTAAATATATAGTATAGAAGGAGGAAAAGAAAGAAGTCAGTTTTGTGAATTGTGACATTTAAAAGGGAGATTGCAGCTGTGGCTGTGGAGTTGTCAGTGATTAATTATTCTATAGACTTGGTGCTTTAAGTTGTTTTCCCGACTTGCACACATTTTCTCTGCATTCTTAATATCCTAGAATTGAAAAGAAAAGTTATTTTTCAAAGTAAATAAAAAAGGCTTTATCTGAATTCTTCCATAATTCCTTTCTAACATGGACAGATAGGATTACCTGGAGAAGACGATGCCTACCAGCGTCCTGCTCCTTCATCATCTAACTCGAGAGTGCTCTTTGACTGATACATGTTACACCACACACGTGTTCTTCATTAACTGTAGTTACAAACACGTTGTTTTAGTTTCTTGTCTGCTGCTAGAACAGAGTCCCATAGACTGGGTAATTTATGTAAAGCAGAAGTTCTGAAGGCTGGGAAGCCCAAGATGAAGGAGTCACGTCACATGAGGGCCTTCTTGCTGTGTCGTAAAGCGACAGAAGGGCAAGCAAGCCCTAGAGAAAAATGTGGCCGAACTCCTACAATACCTAACACACTCCCACAATAACAGCATTAATCCATTCATATGGGCAGAGCCCTTGTGACCTAATCACATCTTAAAGACCCCTCCTCTCTAAGGTGTTACAGTGGCAATTAAATTTCAACATGAGTTTTGTCGAAGACATTTAAGTCATACCACATGTCACATATTACAATTATACAGATGTTCACAATTTTTGATTTTAGGCATTATAGCACAATAGTTTACTCTCGTCTCAGTCATGAAATAAAGCAAGGATTTGCAAATGACTCTTCTAGGTCATATAGATTTTGGTCATCTAAATTTTAGCCAAAAATTTAGCTTTACAGTGTACTTAAATATTTTCTACCATACACTGTCTAGCACAACATTTCCCCCCACATGAACCATTTCATGCTAGAGGTGTCTTTAAGAGATAGCTTTTGGAGTATCTATTCCGTTTAGAATGGCTATAGCAGTAAAATGTGTGTGTTTAATGCTAGAAGAATCAAGAACTCAGAACTGAAAGAGGTTCTAAGTAAAAGTTACGTTAACAAATTAAGGCTTTTCTGGTTTTCTTAGAAATTGCAGAATAAGAAAACCACTTGATCTTCAGTTATTTGCATAACTGAAGATTCATAGTTTTGAATAATACTCAGATATTGCGAAATTGCTGCCCGGGTAGTCAGAAGGCATGATGAAATGAACAAATGAAAAGCACAGGCAAACATGGTCTCACCATTTTAGCATCTCAGGAAACAAGACTATATCACAACATAGATATATATCTGTGTTAGCGCAACAACACAATGGATATTAACACTTCAATAAAATGAATGCTTGAAGTAGTTGCTTGCATTATCTTATAGCTTATATGTATCATACGCTATTTCTGATGAACAGAATTCTGTTAGCGAAAGAATGTTTTGCTTTATTTAAATTCATGGGCTTAAAACAGAATATGCACGTAGATGATGAAGTTCACAGATTTCCGGTTGCTCTATTTCTCTTTTACTAGAAGCCTTCTTTTTAATTGAAAGGCTTTGCTTATATTTTCTGCATTTGATTAAATGTATCCATCACAAAATCATTTATGAGTGCAGAATTGACTTGAATTATTGAGCAACGTATTTGAAAGCAATTATCTAAGTGTCTTTAGCTTTATATATCAGCATTTATATAAAAATGTTCTTCTGACTCCTGGCATGAGGAGCTTGACAAATCTTCCCCTCAAAAACCAACTACAAAATTGATCAAGTGGTCACATCATCAATTTGACAGCTCTGGGATTTAACAAAAGTCATAAAACCAACAAAGAAACATCAATTTATTTAGAGTACTGAACTTCAGCTAAGAAGAGTTAAAAAGCTTGCCTAACAATCTGTGACTGCTTTGTCCTCACAAGTCAGGACTCCTTCAGTTGTGTTGGACCAAGTGGGAAGGCTATGAAAACCAGCAGCTTCTCACCTGTTGTCAGAAAGAACTCACTTGATTGGGAGAATTATACATTAAACTGGAAATCTCAGTGTCCATTGAAAAGAGAAGTCAGTGGCTTCATTCGCCTGAGATTGAGGTTGTAGTTGGGCAAACAATGAACTGTAGGAGTAGCATGGGCTGTAACAGGAAGCTGTAGAAGTCAGATAGCCAAAGGAAGGTTTAATAAGCTAGCCACAAATCCCTGTATCCCTGATTGATGAGAGTCACTGTGTATGTCCAGCAGAGAATAGAGGTGCTAGGACACCCAAACATTCTTGGCAAAAGAAGCCTAGGTGCATGTTTGGAGGTGGCATGAAAGTGTCCAATAGATGTAGGCTTTAAAATGGCCTGAGATTTAAACACTTTCTCCAGGACATTCATAAATTCATCAGCAGGGAATAGAAAGTTTACATGCTCAAAGTCTTTGAGCTTGTTCTTTTACCACTCTGAAGATGTTGAACCCACTCTTAAGATGAGCAGTTACAGTAGGAAGCCAGACTTAAAAATAAAAACAGGAAAAATATAGCAGATAAATAAACAGGCACACAATTCAGGGAGAAAGACCACAAATTTTGTCCTGGCAACTTATAAAAGCAATCAAACAAGACAACATCATACTGTGGAAAAGATAGAATCTAGAATTACAGCATAAATTATCAAAATGCTGATTATTAGGCATAAAAGTAGAAAAAAGTAAGTGTAACCAATATTTAGCAAAAATCGTTAAAGTCCATAGATTTTGTCTTTGACTGGCAACAGATGTGGAATTCAGCAAAGACTTAAAGGCAATTATTATAAATATATTCAAAGCACTAAAAAAAATCATGTCTAAGTAATTCATGGAAAGTACAATGAAAATTTCTCACCACATAGAGGATCTCAATATTCATAGGCATTACTAAGAAAAAAAATCAAATGGAAATACTGGAGTTAAAATGGACAATAACAAAAATAAATTATTTAGAGGAGCTTAGCATAAAATTTGAGATGGGGAAGAAAGAATCAATGAACTTGATGATATAACAAAATTAATTTCCCAGTCTGATGAACAGGGAGAAAGAAGATTAAAACAAAGTGAAGGCAGCTTCAGACACCTGTGAGAAGACACCACATAGTAACATACATGAAATGACACCACAGGAGGAAGAGGAGAAAGAGAAAAGGGAAGAAGAACAGTGTATGAAAAAATAATAATTAAAAACTTCTCAATCTTAAGGAAAATTTCAATCTATAGATTTAAGAGACCTGATAAATGCCAAATACAATGAAAACAAAGAGATAACACATCTACACACAGTAGTCTAACTATTGAAAGCCAAAACATGAGTAAATTTGGTAGAGGCTAGAGATCAATGACCAATCATATACAGCATAATTATTGCCTGACTTCTTATTAGAAATAACAGACAAAACAAAATGGCAGAAAATAATTGTCAATGAAGAATTTTATAATCAGTGAAACTAGTCTTTAAAAATGAAGGCAAAATACAAATATTTTCAGGAAAAAAGAAAAATAAAGAAAACTATTGCTATCAGAACTAAATTCAAGTTGACAGAAAAAAATTAAAGGTGTCACAAATGGTAAATATGTGGGTATATATGAAAGATTCTATAAATGCTCTTTCTTTCATTAACTTATTAAATAAACATATTATACATTGATAATCATGACACTGTGATTGGCGTTTATAACATTACAGATATATACTATAATATTAGCAGAAAAGAGGTAGGAGAAAAGATATTTTGGAGCTAAATTGATATATTTTATTAGAAATAAGTGATGATAATTCTGAAGTAGACTGTACAAGTTAATATACACAATTTAATCCCTAGAACTTGAGTGGATAAGCTATCACCCATAGATCAAACTGAGCTGCTAGCTGATTGTAGGTACATTTTTATTAGAAAACAGACTTGCTTCCTCATTTACATATTCACTATGTTAGCTTTCATACTACAGTAACAAATTGATCAGTTGCAGCAAAGATCATGTAATCCAGAAAGTTTAAAATATTTACTATGTTTACAAAAATGTTTGCCAACCTCTAACATAAACCAACACTTAGAAAATAACTCAAAATAATAGAGCAAAATAAACAGAAATTAAAATGATACACTAAAAATGCTTGTTTAGTACAACATGAGGCAGTAAAGGAAAAACAGAAACTGAAGACACAATTTTTTAAAAAGTAGCAAATGACAGACAAATAAACCATAATAATAATAACATTAAATGTGAATGTACTCAGTCTTTTATTGATGGGGCAGATATTATCAGTGTTGATAAAAATGTAACATGTAATTTTATATCATTAACAAGAGACACATCTTATATTCAAGAACATAAAAAGGTTGAAATTAAAAGGATAGCATATGGTATACCCTAAAACTGTATCCATCAGAGTGTTTGCATAGTTTTGTCAATATCAGATAAAATAGATTTTAAGACAAGAAATAATATAAAGATGAGAAGGACATTTAATAATGATAAATGTGTCTGTATATTATAAAAACATAGAAAATAGTATGGAACCACAATAAAATTATTAGAATTAATCAAGAAATTTTGTAGTCACAGGTTAAAAGATCACCATAAATATAAATTGTGTTTTTATATTACAGCAATGGCCATTAGAATATAAAATTAGAAAAACAAGCTCATCTAGCCAAGAAAAAAACAAAGCTGGAGGCATCATGCTACCTGACTTCAAACTATACTACACGTCTACAGTAACCAAAACAGATGTATAGAACAATGGAATAGAACAGAGGCCTCGGAAATAACACCACACATCGACAACTATCTGATCTTCAATAAATCTGACAGAAACAAGCAATGGAAAAAGATTCCCTATTTAATAAGTGGTGCTGGAAAACTGGCTAGCCATATGCAGAAAACTGAAACTGGACTCCTTCCTTAACTCACGATGGATTAAAGACTGAAACATAAGACCCAAGACTATAAAAACCGTAGACGAAAACCTAGCCAGTACCATTCAGGACATAGGCCTGGGCAAAGACTGCATGACTAAAACACCAAAAGCAATAGCAACAAAAGTCAAAACTGACAAATGGAGTCTGATTAAACTAAAGAGTTTCTGCTCATCAACAGAAACTATCATCAGAGTGAACAGGCAACCTACAAAGTGGGATAAAGGTTTTGCAATATATCCATCTAACAAAGGTCTAATAATCTACAAGGAACTTAAACAAATTTATAACAACAAAAAAGAACAATCCCATTGAAAAGTAGGTAAAGGATATGAACAAACATTTCTCAAAAGAAGATATTTATGTGGCCAACAAAAATATGAATAAAAGCTCATCATCACTGCTCACTAGAGTAATGCAAATCAAGACCACAATGAGATACCATCTCGTGTCAGTTAGAATTGCGATCATTAAAAAGTCTAGAAACAACCGATGCTGATGATGCTGTGATGAAATAGAAAAGCTTTTACTCTGTTGGTGGGAGTGTAAATTAGTTCAATCATTGTGGAAGACAGTGTGGTGATTCCTTAAAGATCTAGAACCAGAAATATCATTTCACCCGGCAATCTTATTACTGAGTATATACCCAAAGGACTTTTAATTAATCTACTGTAAAAACACATACCCACACATGTTTATTGCAGCACTATTTACAATGGCAAAGGGTTGGAACCAGTACAAATGCTCATCAATGATAGACTGGAGAAAGAAAATGTGGCACATAGACCATGGAATACTATGCAGCCATAAAAAAGAATGAGTTCATGTCCTTTGTAAGGACAAGGTTCAAGCTGGAAACCATTATCCTCAGCAAACTAACACCAGAATAGTAGATCAAACCCCATGTGTTTCACTCTTAAGTGGGATTTGAACAACGGGAACACATGGACGCAGGGAGGGGAACATCACACACCGAGGCCTGCTGAGGGGTTGAGGGCTGGGGAGGGAGAGCATTAGGACAAGTACCTAATGCATGTGGGGCTTAAAACCTAGGTGATGAGTTGATAAGGGCAGCAAACCACCATGGCACCTGTACACCTATGTAACAAACCTGCATGTTCAGCAGCTGTATCTCAGAACTTAAAGTAAAATAAAAATAAATTTTTAAAAAAGAAAAAATTTCTTATTCGCAATAGTAAACAAAATTATAATGTACCTAAGAATAAAATAAACAAAATAAATGCAAACTTGTACACTGAAATGTACAAAACATTGCTAAGAAAGAGTACAGAAGATCAAAAGAAATACAGAAATATTCCATGGTAGTGGAATGCTGGGAAGAAGGCAATTTTCTGCAAATGTATATGTAGATTCAGTGGAATCTTTATAAAAGCCTAACTGACATTTATTGTAGAAATTCACAGACTGAACCTAACATGAAAATGCAAAGGAACTAAAATAGCCAAAATAACTTTGAAATGAAAAGCAAAGATGGAAAATTTCCCTTATATAATGAAGAAACTTATTATCTTATAGAAATCAAAACAGTGTTATATTGTCTAAAGATGACAAATAGACGAATGGAACTGAACTGATAGTTGAGCACTAAGGTTTCACATCTATTTGTAGATGAAAGTCCCTTAATTGCATACTATATCCATATCAATATATGTACATATAGGTGTAATACAAATGCGCACACACACACACACACACACACACACATATAAATACACATACACACATATCACATAGTAAGACCATCATTTCACACCATAAAAATACCAACTCAAATTAATCAAAGACCTAAATGTAAGAGTTAGAGCTATCAAACTTGAAAACCTATGCACACAGACACACACACATACATGTGCTTACACACACAGGAAATTTAATTAGGCAAGGATTCTTGGACACACACCAAAAGAACTGGTGTTGGTAGCAGGCTTTGTGTCCAAATGGAAACAAGTGAACCCTTTAGGACGTTGGAAATGGTCTTAAATTTAGTTCTAATGGTGGCCTCAAAATAATGTAAATTGCTAAAAAATTATAACTTATCTGTTACAATGGGTGAATTTTATCTTACACAAATTACAGCTTAAAGCTCTTAAAATGGACAATTTAGACAAATATTAAAGATATATATCTCAGAATGTTATATTAAATTATGCTTAATAACTATAATATGAGTAATTATGTGTCAGAAAACTAAACTGATTTGAATTGAGTGTTATCCTTGAAGACAAAAACAGAAAAAATAAATCGCTATTACTCTCAAGAATATAAGAGATTGAACTCTTAGCAATATCTGCTATAAAAATACTAGAAAATTATAAAGGGGTAAAATGATCTACATGACAAATGTGTGCCAGAATATTTTTCTTTAGTTATCCTGCCCTTTGTGATGGTCAGAATATCTGCCAATCCGATTCAGAAGGAAGAAAGAAAAAGATGCAAGAATAATTCTACACGTAACTGCCAATGTAATATGAAATTGATTATTTCTGTATCTAACTGCTTGTGGCCAAAATATGTGTTTGAATGTTGTGTTGTACATTTGCAATCCGTCCGTCTACAAAAGCCACCTAACCACACATCAGGGAAAAAATCTAGAAGATCAAGCCAGAAGCAGAAAAGATAGTCACCTAATTTTGATAATTTTTGCACTTTGAAGAATAGTGTCCATTGTACTGAAACTGAAAATTTTCTTCACTGACAACTATTCTTATTTTATATTTTCTCCATTTAGTTTGGCTTTGGCTAGTCGTAATTTTAACTTAAATATACTTAAATGTTTTTTAAAAACATACAAAAATAAAGTCCTGGATAGCTCCTGAGTTACCACCCATTTAAACTTCTAAGTACAGTATACATTATAAATAATGCAGTGTTGTAATTTATAATGATTATTGCAAAGTTGCTTTTTCCAGGGAACTCAAAATATTGTACCTTAGAAGTATATGAAAGTTTAATTACCATAATTTAATAGAAAAACAAAGTTCCTACAGATATAAGATAAAAACCAACAGAAAGCTCTGAAAAACCTTTTTAGCTACTAAAGATTTTCATATTTTTATGATAAAATATGTAGGCCTAAATATATACCATCTTCTATTTCTCGATTTGTATTTATCCTTAGCAGTTTTTCATTTTAATAGTAATCAAGGTAATTTTGTGGTCATATTTTATAGTCCACTCAAAATAATTCTTCTAGGAAAAAACAATTTTATTCTAGACTAATTCATTGCATTGGAATTAAGACATTTTCATAGAACCTACATCATCCAATATTTAACATTTATATTATACTAACATACTGTTAATACTCATAAACCAACTCTCAAAAGAATTCAGGTATTTTTTGTTTTTATTTATTTTAGTATGTTACCTAAAGAGCAATCCTTGCCAGACATATGATTGAGAAAAAGGATTTAATCTCAACATAATTAGTACGTGGAGTTTGCTCACCGAAGCTCACATCAATGCCAGCCTTTTGGCTTGCTGGAAAATTTCTCAGGCTCTATCCATCAAGCTGACACAGGATTACATCATTTTACTACACTTTGCTTGATTGCACTTTGCAGATAATGCATTTTTTTTTAACAAATTGAAGTTTTGTGGTTAATTTGCACCATTGTGTGTCTCTGTGTCACCTTTTGGTAATTCTAGCAATTTTTTAACATTTTTATTATTTATGTTGTAGTCATCTGTTGTCAGTTATCTTTAACGTTACTATAGTAATTATCGGGGTGTCACAAATCACAACCATATACAACTGCAAATTTAATTGATAAATGTGTATGTTTTGATGGTTGCAACAACCAGCTGTTTCTCTAGCTCTCTCACTCTGCTTGGAACTCTCTGATTCAAAGGCACAACAATATTGAAATTAAGTAGGTTCGTAACTCTACAGTTGCTGATATAAAGAAAGTTTTAGTGGTCTAGATAGGTAGGAGATCAAATTAGCCACAACTTTTCTTATACCAAATCCTAATCCACGGCAAGTCCATAATTCTTTTCAATTCTGTGAAGGCTGAGCAAGGCGAGGAAGTTACAGAAGAAAAGTTTGAAGCTAACAGATGCTGATTCGTTGGGGAGAGATAGCATGGGGAGAAATGCCAGATATAGGTGAAGGGGAGGAAGGCAGCAAATCACACTGCCATGCGTGTACCTATGCAACAATCTTGCATGTTCTTCACATGTACCCCCAAACCTAAAATGCAATTTAAAAAAAAAAAAGAAGCCATCACCGTAACATAAAAGTGCTGACGGAGAAACAGTAACAAGTTATCTAGAAGATTTATCTAACGTTAAGTGATGATGAAGGTGGTTACACTAAACAACAGATTTTCGGTGTAGACGAAACAGCCTTATTTTGGATGAAGAGGTGATCTAAGACTTTCATAACTAGAGATGAGTAGTCTCAAGCTGACTCTTGTTAGAATTTCATTCAGCTAATTACTTTAAGCTGAAAGCAACATTCACTTACCATTCTGAAAATCTGAGGGCCCAAAAGAATGATGCTAAACCTACTATGCTTGTGCTCTAGAAATGGAGCAACAAAGCTGGACAACAGCATATCTGTTGACTGTATGGTCCACTAAATATTTTAAGTCCACTGTTAAGACCTACTGCTCAGGGGGAAAAAAGTAAAAATTAAAAGACCTCTTTCAAAAGATTTATTTCAAAAACAGACTGCTATTGACATGCATATGAATACTCAAGCGCTCTAAAGCAGACATACAAAGAAATTAAGGTGATTTCCATGCCTGATAACACAATATCCACTTTTCAGCTCATGGATCAAAGAGTTAATTTTGAGTTTCAGGTATTATAATCTCAGAAATACAATATCTAAGGCTATAGTGATTCTTCTGTTGGATTTGGGCAAAGTAAATTGAAAACCTGGAAAAATGCATCATTTTAAATGTCATTAATAACATTCAGAAGTCATGAGAAGAGGTAAACATGTCAGCATTGTCAGGAGTTTGGAAGAAGTAGATTCTAAGACTCATGATGACCCTAAGAAGTTGAAGACTTCAGTGGAGAAAGTACCTGTACATGTGATGGAAATAGCAAGAGAACTAAAATTAAAAGTGGAACCTGAAGATGTGGGAATTGGTGAATTATCCATCTCATGGTAAAATTTGAGTGGATGAGGAGTTGCTTCTTATGGATGAGCAAAAAATGTAGTTTCTCAAGATGGAATCTATTCCTGAAGAAGATGCCATCAACGTTTAAAAAATAACAAGACATTGTTGCTGTGGAAATTTTCTAAAATGAGACAACAGTGAAGTTTGCTGCATCAATTTTATAGCCTGTAAAATGGAATAGAACCAGTCTGTATCACTTGTAAAAAGAATGTTACTTATTGGATACCTTTATGTCTCAGCACTATGTTAAGTATTTCATATATATTCTCATTAATAATCAACAACACTCTATGGCAGTTACTATTTTTCCTGTACCTATCACAGTGGACGATCATAATTCACATGTTACCTGTCCAAAGGATCTATTACTTGTCCAAGGCAAATACATCCATGTCTGTTTGAATTGAAAGCTCAAGCTCTTAGCCACAGTAGTACATTGTAATCTGCTATTTAATTTTCTGATATTTGACTTTCAAAAGTACATTAAAAAATGAGTTGGTATAAATCACACTGGGGGATCCATTTTGCTATATTTTGATAATTTAAGCTTCTAGGAATTATATATATATATATATATATATATATATATATATATAAATAGCAAGAAAATAATATTCTTTAATGGAAAGAGACAAAAGATGAATCAGCTCTTAACATTTTTATACTTTATCACTGATGCTTCTCTCTAATGTATCAGCTGAAACTTTATACTGTTGCATAATTCATCTCAGTTTTTTTAGCAGTAATATGTTCTCTTTAATTATATATATATTTTTAAAATCTCATTATATCTTAGAAAGAGTTTGTGAGCCTGGGAAATATAGCAAGACCCCATCTCTGAATAAAATTAAAAAAAAATAGTCCTAGCTACTTTAGGAGGTTGAAGTGAGTGAAGGTCCTGACCCAGGGGTTCAAGGCAGCAGTGAGCTATGACCATGCCACTGAACTCCAGCCTGGGTGACAGAGCAAGACTGTGTCTCAAAAATAGAAAAAATAAATTCGTGTCCATGTGGTGGACTAATGAGGCCCACAGATTCTTTTGTATTCTTCCCTCAGGAGTTGGGATCTCCACTGGAATCTGAGAAATCTCTGTGACTACCTTGGCCAACAGAGTGCAGAGTAAGTAGATTATGCCTGTTTATGAGTCCAGGCCTTAGAACAGGGATAGAGGGATAGTTTCCACTTCCTGCCTCTTGAACGTTCTCCTTTGGAGACCTAACTTTCCAGGTAAGAATAACAACCACGCAGCTAAACGACTGTGGCAAGTCCTAGTCTCCATGAAGAGGGAGATGGGAAGGGCTCAGCCGCCAGCCCTCCCCAGCAGGGCACCTCGCATGTGAAGACAGCCATGTCTGACTCATCAGAGCAGCCCAGCCACTAACTGGACACGTTTTGACCAAGAATGGCAACCCATGGGGTAGAAACTTGACTGAGGATCACTTGCCTGAATTTTTAACTCACACATTCACCGGATATAATAAAATGATGACTCTTTTAAACCACCTACTTTCATGGGTACTGCGTTATGCAGCAATAGATAATCTGACCAGAAAACTCAATTGTGCTTTGCAGAATGGAGCTGACACTATTTCTTTTTGTTTTTGTTTTTGTTTTCATTTCAATTTCAATTTCAAATCTCTAACACGGAGGCCCTGTCCAGCTTGCTTTTGTGGAATCTGGATGCTAAAACTAGTCATTTGGCCTGACCAGTAATTCACAGGTGCATGGCTATTTACGTTGTCTGATTTAATGGTTTTATTTCAAAGAGGAAAAAATGAGATTGAATTTATGATTGCATCTGTTCACAAGAAGATAACAAAATGCTTTTAGTATTTAGTGGATGATACATTTTCAATACAGTTTCTGAATTTTTTTAAAAGTTAGAATAACCAAACAAAAGCTATTTTTTTCAAATTATGGGAGCCACGGTATGGAACAATTTTTCTTCTTGATTTTCAAAGAGACAGAAAGAAAACACAAAAGCCCAATGGGTCTTTCAAATAATGTTTATTTTTTTTTCCTCCATAGTTGAATAACCCCTACAGGCTAAGATCTGTTTTTAATATTCCCCAGTGAACACGTGTTTTTCTTCTTGAGATCTTATTAAAAGATTGATTTCCATAAAAATACCATATTAACTATTGTAATGATTATATTTTTAGTATCACATGCATTTATTCTTCACTATTTGACCAAACATCTATTGGATGTTCTCTGTATCGTGGGTGTTTTACTGCCAATACAACCCCACAAATGGTCACAAGACAAGAAACTGACAAGAACAGACCACCTGCTGCACAGCCTGACTCATCCTCAGAGAAGCACCCACAGGCTGCAGATGCTGATCCAGCCCCAGGGGAGCCTTAGCACAGACTTGCTCAAGCTTGGCCTAGAGAGCCTTGAGTGAATTGGAGCAGGAAGTGTGGAGGAATGTGCAGCAAGCTGAGCACAAAGCAAGTAGCAGGGCAGGAATGAAGCCTGTGATCCACATCAGGGATTCATGATGGGCACCCCGGGAGAAGTCAGGAGGACGGTGAACACAGTGGGGGTTTTGAAAGGACAAGGTATCTTGTGAAACTGTATTACTGCTGGAGAGAAAGCACAAAATATTTCTCCCAATCCCATGGCCCAGAAAGAACCGTTCATATCTTAGTAATGTGTGTGTTTTTAAGATAGTTTCACTACACAATTTTTTGCAATAAACAATTTCAAATACCAATTTTGTTGTGAACATTTTTCCATGCCAGTAAATATTCTGTGGATAATAATGTTATGACCACTGAATTATTTTTATAGTGTTCTGGTAAATCTTGAGGCTAATATTTATCAACCAGTATTCTGGAAAAGAAAAGTCCTGATTTGCAGCACTTGTGGATTTTGTGATGTAAATACTCCTAAAGCAGCCAAATTCAAGCCACTAACATGATGCCATGGAGCCCATGACGGGAGGAAGCATACACGGTGTGCTCACCTGCAAGAGCCTGTACTGGTCCCAGCACATCGCAGAGTTCACTTTCACTGGTAGCCCAAACTTCATTTCCCTTTTCTGTTCTTAGAAACTTAATTTACATACATTTTCCTTTATAAGCCACATCTGTCACCCTGGCATCTACCTGTGGAAGGAAGGTACTGGATACAAGTTTATAAGTGGTAGTGACAATGATCAACTGTCTGGAGAAAACAGACAAATTGTAAATCATAACTAAGATATATTTTTTTGCTCATTTTCAGTTTTGTCAAGAACTGTATTGCAATGAAGAGCTCAGACATGAGAGCTTTATAAAACCTGCAATTTAAAAATAATGTTTTAAGTAATTGTAACTGTGAATAGATTTAGGAAGACACACAGGGAGGTGACTGACGAGACAGCAGCAGCAGGGGGAAGAGACTGTTAACATCAGCTGAGCAAAAGCAAAATCAAAACCATCCACTAAACATTCAGCAGTAGCCACAGAGTGGACCATGGGTTGTTTCAGGCACTGCAGATACTGTAGTGGATCAACTGAAAAAAAAAATCCAGCCACAATTGGGTGTCCATTTGTGTCGAGTAGGTAGATAATAAGCAAGATAAACAGCAGCAGAGACTATTGAGAAAGTGCTCCATGCTACTGGGAAACCTAGCTCAGGGGAACGGAGCTAGGCACTGTCCTGGCTGGCAGGGATGGGGATGTGGCCCAAACCTTAACTTCCCACAGTCCCAGCCCAGCTCACTGAGTATGCAGTACTCAAACAAAGACCACAGCAAATGTCCTCAGGATCTCTTTGTGTCAAACACCTTGGAAATGATTTTTCACTCGGGAAAGTGACTACGGTCGTGTGGTTCCACTGCACTGAGGAAGAGAAGAAAGTTCAAGTCTGCTGGCTAGAAAAGCTACATTGAGCAGGGATACAATACACGGGTAATGTCCCGCGGATAATTCCTGATGAATGGGACAGCAGCATTCCCAGAGCTTCTCTCCAGTCTGACCCACTAATCCCACCGAGGTTTCAATGAGGATTTCACTCAATCTGCAAAGTGAGAAGAGGGAAACATTCTCATGTAGATCACTGATCAAGGAACAAAACTGATCGCGTTCCGCTCCTTTACATTTGTTTCGTCCTTGAACAAAGGTTTGTACTTTTCTCCATAGGAAACCCTCAGATTTATTTTGAAAGCTTTCCCAGGTATTTTGTCTGATTTTTGTTTTTACTGGAAAGTTTGGGTGTGCCTGGGCATGAGAAGATGACGAAATACATATAAAGGAATCTTTAGGGGGAAAAAAAATCTAAATTTGTCTAAAAGACACCTGCAGTCGGCCGGGTGCAGTGGCTCACGCCTGTAATCCCAGCACTTGGGGAGGCTGAGGAGGGTGGATCACGAGATAAAGAGATCAAGACCATCCTGGCCAACATAGCGAAACCCCGCCTCTACTAAAATACAAAAATTAGCTGGACATGGTGGCATGCACCTGTAGTCCCAGCTACTCTGGAGGCTGAGGCAGGAGAATTGCTTGAACTTGGGAGGCGGATGTTGCAATGAGCTGAGATCGCACCACTGCACTCCAGCCTGGTGCCTGGCCACAGAGCAAGACTCTGTCTCCAGTAAAAAAAAAAAAAAAAAAAAAAAAAAAAAAGATATCTGCAATCATTCATGCAGCAACTGTTGATGGAAACCCTGCAACAGGCCCCAGCAGGCTGCGTGCCCCAGTACTTCGGACAGGGTCGTCTGTGCGCACTTCGTCATGCCAGGTCGTCTGTGGGTGACCCTAAGCAATCCGTGCAACTGGAAGCAGCATCTGCAGGAGCTCATGCTGGAGACATCAGCCAAGGAAATTGAAATCAGGGTGTGGATTCTCAAAAAGAGAAAGTTGGTCAATTGCGAGTTTTTACCTAACAAAGATAATACATGATTGATGACTACAGAACTATATTTTGAGAAGAGGTCAAAAGAAAGCAACTTACAAGTTGTCAAAGGGAAGACTAAAAAAGGTTTAACAAAATGTAAGAGCTAGAAGGGTAGTTCCAGAAACCGATTAATTTCACAGTGAACTAAGTAAACAAGCCCATTCACAATAAAATCCCACATCAGAAATGGAGAGACCTGAAACAGCCATATGGCCTACAATTGTATTTCGACTAATCTTATTTACTTAATGGCTTAAAGGTAAATTTAAAATTAAATTAGGTTCAGAATGCAATTGAAAGTTAAATGGTGTGTAAATTAATAGTCCGATTTTTAAAGTAATGGCATTAGTTTGGATTTTGAAATAAACTGGTTAAAAAAAAATCCACGTTTGTGGGAATAAGAACGTTTTCAAGTTTGTAAAGCTTTATGGAAATTGCTTGCATGGAAACATAGCAAACTAATGAAAGAGAGACAGCAACAATACTAAATGCAAAATCACATAACCCTTTGGTGTCTTTCATAAAAGAAGGCTCATTTAAGACAAATGTGTCCTTATAGTAGAATGATTTATAATCCTTTGGATATATACACAGTAATGGGATTGCTGACTCAAATGGGATTTCTACTTTTAGGTCATTGAGGAATCGCCACACTGTCTTCCACAATGGTTGAACTAATTTACACTCCCACCAACAGTGTAAAAGTGTTCCTATTTCTCCACATCCTCTCCAGCATCTGTTGTCTCCAGATTTTTTAATGATCGCCATTCTAACTGGTGTGAGATGTTATCTCAATGTGGTTTTGATTTGCATTTCTCTAATGACCAGTGATGATGAGCATTTTTTCATATGTTTGTTGGCCTCTTGTACTATAAGGACACATGCACACGAATGTTCATTGCAGCACTGTTTACAATAGCAAAGACCTGGAACCAACCCAAATACCCATCGATGATAGACTGGACAGGGAAAATGTGGTACATATACACCATGGAATATTATGCAACTATCAAAAACGATGAGTTCGCGTCCTTTGTAGGGACATGGATGAACCTGGAAACCATCATTCTCAGCAAACTGACACAAGAGCAGAAAATCAAACATCGCATGTTCTCACTCATAGGTGGGTGTTGAACAATGAGAACACATGGACACAGGGAGGGGAGCTCTACACACTGGGGTCCGTTGGGGGGAAACGGGGGAGGGATGGGGGGTGGGGAGGTGGGAAGAGATAGCATGGGGAGAAATGACAGATACAGGTGAGGGGAAGGAAGACAGCAAAGCACACTGCCATGTGTGTACCTATGCAACAATCTTGCATGTTCTTCACATGTACCCCAAAACCTAAAATGCAATAAAAAAAAAGAAAAATATGATACTTTAAAAAAGTAAAATAAAATAAAATAAAATAAAAAAGATAAACTTGGGATGACTGTTGGTTAAGAGCAGAATGACTTTATATCTTTATATGTCTTTCAAAAAAAAGGAAAGAACTGATGACGGGATAAGTAATGGTTGATGATATTCCTGGTGTTTATTTGCTATAATCAAATTGATTATCCTTTTTTTTTCCATTGGAGTTTTCCACTTAAGACTACAGTATTTTCTTCACTGTTTTTTATTTCCATTTGAAGATTTTCCAATAAATTGTTTAGTAAGTGTTAGAAACCACTGGTTACTAGCTAGTTTGACAGATAGAGCAGTACAAAGTCAATGTGTGTGGGAACTGTCCGGCAGGATAAGTGAAAATCATGCAATTAAAACATTTCCATTAAATCCTGTATTATTTTAAACACTGAAGTAAAGATAGTTTCTATTTATTCTTCACTGAAGATTTAAAACATGGAACATGGAAAATCAATTATGAGCTCAAATGTTTTTACTTCAACGTCTGCACTCATTTCTGCCTGGAAACATTTTCATGGCTGTAGCACAGATATATCAATACACAAAAATGGAGGGAGGAGAAAAGGAAAATAATTTAAACTTGACAATGTGTTGTTATTCTGAGTATTACTATTGACCCTATTTCCAGAAAGTTCTCACCACAAAAGTAAAACGAAACAAATTTTAATGTACTCCCTCCTTGGCAAATACTTTCCATATTGGTTAAACAGCATATTTAATAACTTAAGCTCATATATTTTTATTAAACTACCAGAGTATCTATAACAAGATGCATAACATTCTGTTTAATCAGTGGTCAAATGTTCTGAAATGATTCTGAAAACTTCTGTAATATTTCCTGAAACAAGTTTTTGAATAAGAATTTTATAGTATTCTATAAGGGGCAACAAAAGGAAAATACAATGGAGTCATATATCTTTCTTAAGGGCAATATATAATTAGAATTTCCTGGTTTTAGATAGGTTTTAGCCAGAAAAACGGGTAACAACTCAGTATCACTAAATTGGATTTGAAATTAAAAGGCCATTTTATTTCTTCAGTTTATTTACGCATCTTTGTATTTGTTCATTTGCTTGCCTCTGGATATCTGCTAGGTAAAATTTAAATTGTTTTTATTTTTTATTTATTTGTATGTATGTATGTATGTATGTATGTATTTATTTATTTATTTATTTGAGATGGAGTTTCACTCTTGTTACCCAGACTGGACTGCAATGGCAGGATCTCGGCTCACCCCAACCTCCGCCTCCTGGGTTCAAGCAATTCTCCTGCCTCAGTCTCCCGAGTAGCGGGAACTACAGGCACCCACCACCACGCCCAGCTAATTTTTGTATTTTTAGTAGAAATGGGGTTTCACCTGTTGACCAGGATGGTCTCAATCTCTTGACCTCGTGATCCACCCGCCTCAGCCTCCCAAAGTGCTGGGATTACAGGCGTGAGCCACCGCACCCGGCATAATTAAAATTGTTTTTATTCTGCAGACAGCTAAATAAAAATAAGATAAAAAACATGATGCTTTACATCACCTTTTTCCAGACATTAGTGAAAGAAATTTCCTAATTACAGTAAATTCAATATATCACATTTTATTAAATATGCAACACAATTCAATTCTTTATTTGAAAATCACCTGTCAATATGTAAATTAGTTATTTTATAAAATCATGATATTTGAAGCTAGTAACCTGAAACCGAAACCTTATGAAATTTTCTCAATAATATTTAATTAGTCACTTTACAGCTTTATATTTCTTCTTAAATTTTTTATTCTACATTTACTGAGGAATCGCTGTATGCCAACCATTGTCCTAAGCACTTAACATTACAAGGGAATTCATATTTTAAACTACCAGTGAGAGGGAAGTAAATAATAAATATAAGAAACTGTATGAAATTTGTGACTGCTCTGAAGACAATAAAACATGATAATGTGGACAAGAGCATCAGGATTAGAAGGTATTTCAGACACAGCTGTCAAGAGTCAGCTCCTTGAGAAGCCAGCAGGGGAGCTGGAACCAAAATGATTTGAAAGAGCCAGGAGGTACCGGTCTAGTCAGAGCCTGCAGGCAGAAAAACGGAGCAAGCAGTGGCCCTTAGATAGGAATGCACTGGATGTATGCAAGAGCTACAGAAACCCACACTCAGGACAGATGATGCTGGAGGTGTGGCCAGGGCCAGATTGTGACTGGTCACACAGGCCTAAAGGGGAAGTTTTCAGTGATCATCAGCATTGAGGGCGACAGTAAATATCTGGGTCTAAAAAGATGACTTTTTCTAACGTTCAGATGAAAGAAAGTGCAGGGGTAAAAAGCGCAAACAGGAATGTTCATCAGGATATGAATGTACAAGTCCATGGATGCGTGATAGTGAGAGCAATCGAGGTAAGGAGAAGGAGATGGGTTTAGTTATAATCTAGAGAGAGAGAGGGAGTGAAGAGCTTTCTGCTGGAGAGCAGGAGAGGAGGGGAGAAAGATACATCAATGACAGATTTATGGTCCTGGGAAACTGAGCTGATGCCATTCTAAAGACAAGGAAAAACTATCTTTAAGTATGAATATGGGAATCAAAGCTTCCGTTTTAGTTGTCTTACACTTGATGATACTGACAATTTCTACAAATAGCTGACATCTACTGAGTTCTCAACTGGAAGCACTGTGTAGATTACTTTATGTGTATTTCCATATTTAATCGTATGACAACCCCAGAGGTCGCTGGTACCATCATTGTCACCATTTTACAGATGAGAAGACAGAATCATAACAAGGTCACTAAATTTCCCAAAGTTACACAATTAATAAGTTGCTAGAGATGGAAAATGAACTCAAGTAGTCTGTCTAGAGTTTGTGTAACAGTGGGCATCACTGACATCCACAACAGCCTTGGCATTATTTTCAGTATTTTGAATCTACAGTTAAGTTTACCCTTACCTGTGATAATAAAGTTGCTTCTGTTAGTGTTAAGCTATTAAGCCATTCCATATTCAAAATAAAATAAATGAAGCAATGGTTTCCAGGAGAAAGGGGCGATAATATACCTGATGGAAACTATTTCTATATACAAAGAATGCATTGATCAGAAAGGGCTTGGCCACAGAAGGAGGGACAATAGAAGAGCTGACAATGAACACTGTCCGTGCTCTCTCCAGGGAATCAGCCAATGCTTTTATTTCAGCAATCAGTGACAAGACAGCCAAAGAATCCTGATCCTACTGGCAAAACGATTCTCATTTCATGGCCTGGTGACATTTAACACTTGAGTCATCTCATTTCTTTTGTGTTTCATTCTCTTCATAAGTTCTCCTCATTATTATGTGTCCTTTAATATAAGATACATGATAATAAATTTCCACTGTGAAATATACAAATGCACCGTGGTGCAAACATGAAAATTCTGAATACTTCGGAAAAATACTTCAGAAAATTATGAATACTTCTCAGTCTTTTTAATTCCTACTTCTATGAATTCATCTCTCAGGTTTTGTTACTATGGGCCAATCTCTCAAAAGTGTATCGATTCTTATTTGGCTAATAAAATTGAAAATCTGTAATAAGTACATGTATCTGAGGTACTAACTCCAGACTTCAACATATTCAAAGTCTGAATGGTGTTTCACTTTAATCCTTCTTGCAAGGCAATGTGACAATCCTATCTCTAAAGAAACAAAAATATGCACTTATATCATTATGTGTGTTAATATATCCTAAACATCTTGTAAATTTAACCACTTGGATAGGAGGATTAAATCTAAGTCTGGAGTCATTAACTCTTTAATACGTCTGTGGTTACTTAAGTCTTTATGTATATTTAATCATCAGTTTCCTTACATTTGACGAGATTCACCATTCAAGTAGATAAAATTTTGGGTAAATATGCACATATTATGCATGAAAATAAAGAAATACATGAAATGTTCACAATATTTGCAAAATTCACCCAGTCTTACAATATGTAAATGTATGCATTAAACCATTGTTTGTGGGTAAATTACCTTTCAAAGTTCTCAAAATTTAATGCTGACCAAGGAAAAGTAAACTCTGAGATATATCAGATTTTACTGACTGTAAGAAACTCACTTCAAATTCAAAGACACAAGTAGGTTGAAAGTAAAAGAACAAAAAATATTTAGCATGCAAACATTAATAAAATGTGGCAGAATTGGCAGCATTAGTAATAGATAAAATCAGTTTCAAAACAGAGAATTGCTAGAAGCAGAAAACAACAGTATGTAATGAAGAAGTATGTAATCAATATAGCAAGAAGACATAATAATCTTAAATGTGTGTGTACCAAACAGAACCCTCAAGAAGCAAAAACTGATGGAGTTGAAAGAAAACAGACAAATCTATAATTGGAGTCAGAAATTCCAACATCTAGTCGGGTGCTATGGCTCATGCTTGTAATTCCAGCACTTTGGGAGGCCTAGGCAGGTGCTCACCTAAGGTCAGTAGTTTGAGACCAGACTTGCCAACATGACTAAACCTCATCTCTACTAAAAAAAAAAAAAAAAAAAAATTAGCCAGGAGTGGTGGCACACACCTGTAATCCCTACTACTCAGGAGGCTGAGGCAGGAGAATCACTTGAACCCAGGAGGGAGAGGTTGCAGTGATCCAAGATAGCATCATTATACTCCAGTCTAGGTGACAGAGCAAAACCCTGTCTCAAAAACAAACAAATATTCCATTATCTTACTCTCAATATCTGAAATAATTGAAAAAGAGAAATTCATAAGGATATGGAGGATGTGAAAAACACAATCAATCAAGCAGATACAATTAGCTATTTTAGCATATTTTACCCACTAATGAAGAATACTTATTAACAGAAATAGAAAACATTCACCAAGAATGACCACGCCCATGGCTATGAAGTAGATCTCATTAAATCTGAAAGAATTAAAATTCTCTGACAATAAAAGATATCTTTAGATATCAATAACAAGACAGTTAGAAAATACCTGAAAAGTAAAAAATTAAGCAATATATTGCAAAATAATGCAAGATGAAAAAGGAAACCTAAAATATAAATGAAACTCAATTAATATGAAGATATAGAATATTAAAACATGTGGGGCCGGGCGCAGTGGCTCACGCCTGTAATCCCAGCACTTTTGGAGGCCAAGGAGGGTGGATCACGAGGTCAAGAGATCGAGACCATCCTGGTCAACATGGTGAAACCCCGTTTCTACTAAAAATACAAAAAATTAGCTGGGCATGGTGGCACGTGCCTGTAATCTCAGCTACTCAGGAGGCTGAGGCAGGAGAATTGCCTGAGCTCAGGAGGCGGAGGTTGCAGTGAGCTGAGATCATCACACCATTGCACTCCAGCCTGGGTAACAAGAGTGAAACTCCATCTCAAAAAAAAAACAAAAAAAATAAAAAACAAAACAAAAAAAAAACATGTTGAATGCAGCTAACACAGTAATAAGAAATTTATAACACTAACTACTTACATTAGAAACACAGAACAATCTCAAATCAATAAACTAAATTTCTACCTTAAAAAGTAAGGGGGAGGAAAACCAAATAATGTAGTAGATATTAAACAAAAGAAAAGCAGAAATAGGTAAAAGTAAAAGCAGGAAAACAATTAAAAATTAAATAAGCTGGTTTTCTAAAAGAATCACTGTTAGCACAAATGACAAAAAAATGATAAGACAGGAAAGACCAATATTAAGAATAAAAGAGGGTGTATTAATACAAATCCTAAAACTATTGAAAAGGTAACTGTGGAACACTATAAACAACTTTATGTTCACAAATTTGATAAATTAGAATAAACAGATCAATAGAATAAATAGATCAATTCTTTGTCAACTGCAAGCTGTGAAAACTCAACCAAAAAGGATAATAAATCTAAATTATTCTGTAATCGTTAAATAGATTGAAGTCATAATTTAAAATCTTTTCCCAAGAAAGTCTTTAGGCTTAAACAGTTTTGCTTTCGAATTTCACCCAACGTTTCAATAAGGTTTTTAACAATAATTTTACACAGTCCCTTTCATAAAATTAAAGAAGAGATCATTTTCCAACTAATTTTTAAAGCCAGTACCCAGGTAGCAAAACCAAAGACAGAACAAAAACAAATAAACTATATTCAAATCTTTCTCTTGAGCTTAAACGTTAAAAGTCTCAACAAAATATTAGCCAACTGAATCCAACAGTATATAAAAAGAATTTTATACTGTGACTAAGTGGGGCTTATTCCAGGGATGGCTAGTTTGACATGTAAAAATCAATCAATGTAATACACCATATCAACAGGCCACATAAGAAAAATTATATGATCAGATGAATGGACACATAAAAGCATTAAACAAATCTCAAAACACATCCATAATGATAGGGTTGACTCCCAACAAGCTGAAAATAGTAGAAAAATACCTCAAGAGAAATAGCAGTTTAAAAAGCTGCAGGTTTTTAAATAGTAAAAGTAGTAGTGAGATTACTATTACTAATAGTAATGCTTCCCCCTAAGATCAGGGGCAAGCAGGGATGTCTGCTCTCACCACTTTCATTCAACATAGCAGAGGAAGTTCTAAGTTAAGCCTCTGTGGTAAGGAAAAAAAGCCGGGAGGGGAGGTGGGGAAGTGGGAAGAAATCGCCATAAATCACACCATCTAAAAAAATTCAAAATTAGTTAAAGACCTAAATGTAAGAGCTAATATAATAAAAATACTAGAAGAAAACATGAGTGCAAGTGTTTGTGATTTGGAATAAAGCTTAGATATGACACAAAAAGCATAAAGACTAAATTACAAAAAAAAAGCTGAACATCATCAAAATTAAAAACTTCTGCACTTCAAAGGACATCATCAAGGGAGTGAGAGACAACCCATAGAATGAGAAAAAAATTGCAAATCTGATAAGGCACTTTATGGTATAAGTCACTTGTATCTAGTGAATAGAAACAATTGACTTATATGAATGCAAAGAATAGTTCATTACTACTCAGCAATAAGTAAACCAATGACCTCTTTTTTTTCTTTTTTTGAGACAGTCTTGCTCTGTCACCAAGCTACAGTGCAGTGGCATGATTTCAGCTCATTACAACCTCTGCCTCTTGGGTTCAAGCAATTCTCCTGCCTCAGCCTCCCAAGCAACTGGGACTACAGGTGTGTGCCACCATGCCCAGCTAATTTTTGTCTTTTTAGTAGAGACAGGGTTTCATCATGTTGGCCAGGATGGTCTGGATCTCTTGACCTCGTAATCTACTTGCCTCGGTCTCCCAAAGTGCTGGGATTACAGGCTTGAGCCACTGCATCTGGCCCATTTTTTTTAAGTGGTCAAATGACCTGAATAGATATGTCTCCAAAGAATCTATACACATGACCAAAAAAGCACATGAAAAGATACTACCCATCATTCGCCATCAGGAAAATGCTAATTGAAACCACTGTTTTTGTGAGTTACCACTTCACACTCACTAGGATACCTGCATCAAGACAGAAAATAGTGAGTGTTGGCAAACATGGGGAGAAGCTGGAACCCTCATCTACTGCAGCTGGGAATGTAAAATGAAACAACGTGTCTGCTTTGAGAAACAGTCCGGCAGTTCCTCAAGCAGTTAAAGGTAGAGTTACCATATGATCCAACATATTTTACTTCTAGGTATATACTTAAGGGAAATGACAACACGATCTTCACGCCAAAAACTATACACTAATACGAAGAAAAGCATTATTCATGATACCCAAAAGATATGGATAATGCAATTGTCCATTTACTGATAAATATATACATAAAATGTGATATAGTCATATAGTGAAATCTTATTCACTGATTTGAAATTCTTGGTGATACACACTACAAAACGGATGAACTTGGCAAACATTGTGCTAAGTGAAAGAAGTGGGTCATAAAAGTCACATGTTGTATCATTACAATTATACAAATCATTTATAATAGGCATATCTACAGAAACAGAGAGTAGATTAGTGGTAGCCTAAGGCTTGAGGAAATGGATACATAGGAGGGTAATGTTCAGAGGTATAGTGTTTTGTTGTTTTGTTTTGTTTTGTTTTGTTTTGTTTTGTTTGAAACAGAGTCTTGCTCTGTTGCCAGGCACCAGGCTGGAGTACAGTGGTGCAATCTTGGCTCACTGCAATCTCCACCTCCTGGGTTCAAGCAATTCTCCTGCCTCAGCCTCCCTAGTAGCTGGGACTACAGGCACACGCCACCATGTCCAGCTAATTTTTGTATTTTTTAGTAGAGATGGGATTTCAACATGTTGGCCAAGATGGTCTCGATCTCTCGTCATGATCTGCCCGCCTCGACCTCCCAAAGTGCTGCAATTACACGTGTGAGTCACTGTGCCTGGCCTGTATAGTGTTTTTTTTTTTTTAAGGGTAATTAAAATATTCTAATATTGATTATGTTTATGGATGTACAGCTCTGTAGATAGACTAAAAGCCAATAAATCGTCTGATTCAAATGAGTGAGTTATAAACTATGTGAATTATATCTCAATAAAGCTGTCAAAACCAAAACAAAATTGACCTAAGCTAAACATAGAACTGCTATGCAATCTGGCAATCTTAATCTTGAACATTAATCCCAATGAAATGAAAACTTATTTTACACACAAAAAATTGAAATGTGTGTTTATAGCAGCTTTATTCCTAAAAGCCAAAAAGTGGAAATACCCCAAATGTCCTTCAATGCATGAATGGCTAAATAAACTGGTACGTGGATACTATGGAATACTACTCAGAAATAAAAAAGGAATGAAACATTGATATGAGCAACAACTTGAATGAATCTTGAGGGAACGTTACTGATTGGAAAAAAAGGCAATCCCAAATGCCTGCACACTGTATAATTGCATTTATACAATGCAATTGAAATGGCAAAGTTTGGAAAATGGAGAACAATTTATTGCTTTCCAGGGGTTAAGGAAGGCAGGTGGAAAGGGTAAGAGAGAACGGTTATGGTAACTAGAGCACAGCAGCAGGAATGCTTGTGGCAATGACTGCTCTGTATCTTGGCTCAAGTGACTAATATAAGACATTTTACCTGTGAAAAAATTGCATAGCGGTAAATGCACACACACACACACACACACACACGAGTAAAACTGTGGATCTGAAAAACATCAGTGATTCAATTAATGTCAGTGTCCTGGTTGCTTTATTGTACCATCTTTTGAAAATGTTAACTATTGGGGGAAATTGGGTAAAGGGCACTCAAGATCATTGCATATAACTTCACAACTGCATGTCAGTCTTCAAAGATAAAACTTGATTTAAAAATTCAAGATAACTGTGGAAAGTTGGATATTGTGTGAAGACACGCTTTTTAAATTCTGCTCTGCCACGTGTTTAGCTGCTCCAAAAATCACTTGGCCTTTCTAAGCTTCAGCTTCCTTGTAGGAAATGGACAGGTAAGATGTTTGGTTTCCAGCCTGAAGAAAACATTTACCACGTGAGTGTATCTACGAACCACTGATCAAGATTTCTACATTAAAAAATAAATCACCTGTGGGTTTCTGCTTTTATTAATCATATAACCATCTATATACATTAGAAAAGGAATAGCATTTGTTGTGAAAACATTATCTATTCCACAGACCATGCTTGCAGCCTGTGTTACAAAGGCCTCTGATGGTAGTTCCCCAACCGCTCAGAGTCTGCAATTTATAGTGTGCAAATTTTTTTAAATGGCTTCAGAAATCTCAAAGACCTCTTTCAGACCTGGGATTTTGAGGTGGAGCTTTAGATTCTTCACTCACAGAAATTCACACAAATTTTGACTTACCATCAATCACAGAGTGTGTATGTGTCATATGTTCCAACCTGTGTAAGTGCCTTATCAAATTACATGCAAATAATATTCAAGAAGTTATAAAGTGAACATAGACTATCACCATCTGAAATACATCATCAGTCAAAAACTGTGTGCATGTCATTCCCTAGGCTAAAATGACCATGGGTCCTGGGATGGTTGCCATTCCTGAAATCGATTCATTCCTGTAAAGACATCCATTTGCTGACATGAAAGGGCCTAGACAAATCCTGCTGAGCAACTGAAACAGGGATGGACACAGTTCCAGCTTGCAGGTCCTACAGAGTCTAAAGGCAGAGGCGGAAGAAGTTCCCAATGACACTCCATCCTATGCACACGATGCTGTAGGCCTTACTATGTATCTTATGCATTTAATTCTTAAAGCGGTCCTTACAATGACGTATCACCTCCATTTTAGAGATTTTGTCACCAGTGTTTGGGAAGATTATATAATTTGCCCAGGTCAGTACCAGATCTTGGATTCGAGTTCCACCTCGTGCTCTTTCATTTTACACCCTACGTACTTTCTGCTCCACCGTGGCATTTCAAATGAAGTTAGAAAGATGAAAAAACAAAACCAGGAAAGTGTGAAGCTTCAAAAGAAGAAAAAAAAATGTACAGGCTCAGCCAAGGCATCACTCCCAATAACATATAATCACCTTAGCCCATTGTGTCTTCATGGATTCTGGCTTCTACCTATGAGCTGAACTTACCAGTGACAGCTGCATTTCCTCTCAGCATAGCCCTAACAAATATGACAAAAGATGAATGCATATGACACACTGTTTCTCTGGCTAGGAGAACACCACATTCTGAGTAAAAAAAAAAAACAAACAATTCTTCCCTCAAAAATGAAAGAAATGATAGAGAGAGGCTCTCCAAGTAATTTGGTCCTTAGTAGCTGTAAACATTTAAAATATTACGTCTAAATTATGTTTTGCTGACTCACTAAAGAAATGCATGATAAAATACAACTTATTGTCTTATCTCTTGTGACAACATACTTAGGTTTGATGTAATAAATTATAGATTAAACCTCAAAACACAGGGTAGATGACATGGTTACACTCTATAAACCTAAGCCTGGAGGCTCAGTGAGGATTTGCTGGCTTCCTTGTTGATTTTGAAATAAAACATGCCTGCCCTTGATCCAAACACATGCAGCCCTATGTCCTGCTGTTCCAGAAATCCTCAGTTGTCTCCGTGGGGCCCATTCACTCATTTGTCTTGCTTGACGTTGGAAGCTGAAACCTGATAATAACAGCTAACACTCCTGGTACCTTTGCACCAGACAATGTTCTGAAAGATTTTGCATACAGTTGAGCCACACCATATCCCAGGCAAAAAGTGTTGTAGTCATCTTTCTTACTTTGCTAAGTATTTGACTGCTTGCACAGAGTGATTAAGAAACCTGCTTTGCGTGGTTTGCGAACAGATTGGAGCCCAAGAAGTTGGACACACGCCAGGGCCTGGAAATGTAACCACTGAGCTATATATTTTGAAAGATGGTTCCAAACTCCTGACCTCACCCTTCTCCACAGCTTTTCTGCTGTGTCATATGTCTGGCACGGATGTTTGCTTTAAAAAATAAGAGAAACGTTTCCATAGCAATAGGAGGAGAAAGATGTTGTAGCCTCGAGTAAGTCCGGGCTCTTCTCTTTCAGACACAGTGCCTAAGGCTAATCCCACATCCAAAATCTCCTCTGTACTCAACCCAGCTTTGACCTTTATGGCTGATCCGGATATTTTATCTGTAGAACATAGTAGGACACATTGTCTTTCATTAATTTGCTCTAACTCGGCTCCTATGCAGTCTGAAGGACAGAGAATCCTTAGATTAAAGCAGGAATACCAGGGGAACCAAAAAGGTCACCAGGCTGATAGAAATTCATGCTTTATCTATTGTGGAGTGAAACAATATGAGGCTATTTTCAAATCCAATTTGTCAATCCAAAATGCATGTACAGAAAGGCGATGATTCATTTTTCCCTCCCTTTGGAACTGCTTCCAAGCCCTTGAAAACAGAAAGAATAGAAAAATGGGGTCAAATGGAATTACCTAGCATGGTACATTATCCATTGTTTTCCATGAGAAGACAGTAAAACATATTTTCTTAAGGAAATACAGGACCTATTATGTCTACGACAATTTTTTTTAAATGTCAAAATATGTTAATATGTTTGTTTCTCTCACTCTTGCTTAGAAGTCATGCAAATGACTTGTTTTCTTGTGAGAGAAGAAAATAATGGGTTATGAGTTAGGACCAGCCTCGGAGGTACCCTTTTTCAGGACTGACTGGTGTGGGGAGGGGTACCCAGGAAAGACGGGAAAGGCAAGAGCTGCTCCCTCAATTGGCATGCTTCACAGACAACATTTCTTTTTACCCTCAAACAGTCCTCATGTGTTCTAATGCCTTTTGCAGATTAGGAAATTGAGATTCAGAGATGTTAATAAACTCACCCACACAGGAATAAGAAGACATCTGTTTTCCTCCCTGCCCCACACATTCCAGCACTATAGAGCCTCATGAGAGGGGCTTCTTCAACGTAAAGAAACACGAGCATTCACAGGTTTTAAAAAATGTATTTAAAACCTGGTAAACACCTTTCAAATCGTATTTCTTCATTCAAAATATTTATGGATCACAAGATTTTTTTCAAAACAAGATATAGCAAAATAGGAGTGCTGCCTGTTTTCCCAGAGATAGAAATGTACACGGGAGTAGAGAAGATGGAACATATAATTGCTATACAATCTAAAGGGGGATTAATACCAAGGATACTACAACAATTTGGGAGCGGTCAGAGAAAAAGCCCTAGAAGCAGTACCGGCTTAGTGAGTTCTGAACACTTAGCAGATGTTAGCTAGGTGGGGCCATTGAAGCAATTGAGTTTAGCATGGAAAAGAGTGAGTCCGAACTACAGGCAAGTCAGAATGACCACACAATTGCAGCCCATTTGAAAACTTTACAAAAGGTCAGGGTGGTTCAACTGTATGAGTGAGAGAAGTTAAAAAAATAAAAATAAAAATAAAAAACAGGGCCTGGTTTGTTGGCTCATGCCTTGAGAGGCTGAGGTGGGGTGCGCCTTGAGAGGCGGAGGTTGGAGGAGCACCTGAGCTCAGCCGTTTGAGACCAGCCTGAGCAACATAGCAAGACCCCATCTCTACAATAAATAAAACTAAAAAATTAGCTGGTCGTGGTGGTCCACCATGCCTGGATTCTTAGTTTCTCTGGAGGCCGAGTTTGGAAAATCGCTTGCACCCAAGAGTTCAAGGTTGCAGTGAGCCATGATCGCACCACTACCCCTAGCTTGGGCAACAGAGTAGAACCCCAGCTCAAAAATAAAGAAATAAAGAAATAATAATAATATTTAAACTTTGATCTTATATGCTGTTATCTTGCTATGTTTTAATTTAAATGTTTTCTTCACACGTGTGTGTGTGTGCGCCTGTGTGTGTCTATCAAGACGTTCTATCTAAAGATAATGTCCTCTAGTGTTATTTTATTTCTTCCTTTCCAAAGTGTATGTTTACTTCTTTTTCTTGCCTCCTGACCTGACTAGGCCTTCTATTCCAATGTTTACCATAAGTGGCAAGAGCACAAATCCTTCTTATCAGTGGACGCTCTGATAAGAAGGAACATTGGCAACAGTGTGGAAGATGATATGGAACAAAGGTGGAAAGACCTTAAGGGTTTGTTCAGGAATGTAGGTATGAAAAGATGATGGCTTGGCCAAGGATAGCAGTAGCAAGTATGGAGGTAAGCAATGGGTAAGGAAAGAAGTAAGGAGATAATTGGAGAGATGTAAAATCTCTTTAGAAGGTAAAGTATATGCAACTTGGTGACTGATCGAACATAGAATATATGTGAGTGAGAAGAAACATTTAAAAACAGTGCCCAGGTTTCTGGCAAGGGCAAGGGTAAATGATGACATCATTTGCTGAGAAGGGAGCTACCCAGAAGGACCACACTTGGGAAGAATGAGTCCTGTTGTCACAGTTGGAGGGCATTAAATGATCATTGTCAACTCATCACAGTGCATTAAATAATCATTGTCAACTCAATGCAGAAATTGGAGATTTGGGAATAGCCACACAAGGGTGATAATAACTTTGTCTTCTTTATTGAGAATCAGTATTATAGTAAGTAAGAGGGTCAAAGCTGGAATTAAAATGTCATGTCTTACGGGCAAAAATATGATACATAAATTTTTCTGGACCGCTTAAGATGCCTGACACAGTCCCTGCTAGTAATGAGAAGTGTCTTGTTCTTCACCTGATGAGAGCTCAATCAATAGTTTTGGTATTTCAAAAATTGCTTGAAAAAGGAAATGTGGGTTTAGAATATGAGAGAAGTCATCAGAAAAATGAAGTTTAGCTCACAGTGTGTATGTGTTGTGGTGGGGTGGTATATAGATAAACGGCTGGAATTAATTTCAAGAGGTGACAAAGGAGTCATTGAACAAGTTCATGTGTTACTAATCTGGAACTCTTGGCAGCTTAAACAATCTGGGATTCTATCCAGGATAGTATCCTGGATTACACACACATATATAAAATTACATATATTTGCATATATATATATATATATATATAATCAAAATGTAATTCATTTATTAGAAAACATAAAGTTCACTTTTTGAAGTCTATAATTTAGTGACATTTATTATATTCCCAGGATAGTAAAATAATCACTACTGCCCACTTTTAAAATATTTTAGTTACACACACAAAAAAAATCACTCCTTAATCATTCCTCTCCCTAATCCCTGGAAACCACTAATCTATTTATGTTTCTCTGGATTAGCCTATTCTGGACATTATATATAAATAAAATCAGACAACGTGTGATCTCCTTTTAAATTCTTTAACTTAGGTTAATATTTTCATGTTTTCAAGGTTTGTCCATGTTATAACACAGATCAGTATTTCCTTCTTCTTATTGACAAAGATTATTCCCTTGTAAAGGCATTCCATATTCTGTTTATCCATTCATCAGTGAATGGTCATTTGGATTGTCTCCACTTTGTAACTGTGGTGGGTAATTCCACTATGACACTTTTTGTAAAAACATTTCTGTTCATGTGAGTTCACTTATCTTGGGAGAATATTTCATCGTGGCAGTGGAGTTACTGGGTCACATGAGAACTCTAGGCTAAATATTTTGAGGTATTAGTAAAGGTTTTGCAAAGCAGCTGTGCCATTTCAGATGACCCCAGCAATATGAGTGTTCCAATTCCTCCACATCTGGGCCAGCATTTATTACTGTCTGTTTCTTGGCAATGGCCAGCCTAGTGGACATAAAGTGATAGCTCAGTATGGTTCTAATTTTTGTTTCAATGAAGATTAATGATATTAAGCATACATTCATTTGCATATGATGAATTTGTGTATCTTCTTTTGGAGAAATAACTTTTTAATCCATTGAATTTTTTAATTTGGATTATCTTTTCACTGTTCAGTAGAAAGAAATTTTATATATTCTGGCTACTAGGCCCATATTAGAAATGTAATTGACAAATGGTTTACATAATTTTGTAAATTGATCTGTTAATAGTGTCCACTGAGGTAGAAACTCTTTTTAAATTTTAATGAAATCCAACTTATCTACTTTATTATTTTTTCCTTGAGATTTTGTTGGCATAGACAAAAAACCATTACCTAACTTTAGGGCACAAGGATTTATTCTTACATTTTCCCCCAAGAGTATTATAATTTTAGCTCTTCCATTTAAGTCCAAAATGGATTTTGAATTAATTATTATATGGTATAAATTAGGCATCCGACTTAATTCTTTTGGCATGTGGATATCCAGAAGTCCTAGAACTATTTGATAGAAATATGATTACTTATTTAATTAATTGTCTTGGCCACATTCATAAAAAATAATGAATTTAAATGTAAAAAAATTTAAAAGTAAGAAGAGCACTGTTTTTTAGGTCAATTTTGGAGGTATAAACATCTTAATAATATTAAAATTAATCACCATGGGATTTTTAAAAATTTAAATCTGCTTTAATTTTGTTCAATGTATCTTGTGGTTCCCGGGATACAAATTGTTGTGGATTGGACTGTGTCTCCTGCCAAAGAAATAGGTTGAAATTCTAATCCCTAGTACTTCTGAATGTGAATGTATTTAAAGGTAGGGTCACTGTCTAGTCCAATGTGATTGGTGTTTCTATAGGAAGACAGCCATGTGAAGACAGAGGCACACAAGAACACTGCGGCAAAATGGCAGAGGACAGAGTTTTGTAGCTACAAGCCAAGAAATGCTGAAGATTGCTGGCAAACCACCAACGACTAGGAAGAAGTAAGGAAGGATTTTTATATGTGTTTCAGAGAGCATGGCTCTGTTGACACCTTTATTTCAGACTTCAAACTTACACAACTGCGAGACAATAAATTTTGGTGATTTTAAGCCACCTCATTTGTGGCACTTTGATATGTCAGCCCTAGGAAACGATACATATATTTTACACTTTTTCATTAAATATTTTTGTAAGCATTTTATTATTTTTTATGCTACTGTCAATGGAATAGTTCTCAGTTTTATTTTGGGTTGCATATTGCTAGTGTACAAAATACAACTTATATTTAAACTTTGATCTTATATGCTGTTATCTTGTTAGGTTTTAAATTTCAATGTTTTCACACGTGTGTGTGTGTGCATGTGTGTGTATCAAGATGTTCTATCTAAAGATTTCTTCCTTTCCTTTTTCTTGCCTCCTGACCTGACTAGACCTTCTATTCCAATGTTTATCATAAGTGGCAAGAGCACATATGCTCGTCTTGTCCCCAAACTTAGGGGAAAAGTATTCAATCTTTCACCAATAAGTATGATTTAGCTGGGGGTTTTTCACAGATGCCTTTCAACAAGTTGAAAAAATTCTCTTCAACTTTTAGTTTGTTGGTATTTTTATCATGAAAGGGTGTTGGATTTTGTCAACACCTATATGCATAAAATATGCGTATAATTTATGCATATGTTAAGGTGATCATGTGTTTTTTATCTTATTCTATTGATACGAAAAATTACATTACTATTTTCCAATATTACAATCCTAGATAAATATAATGTAGTGTCCTGGAATAAATAAGTTTCTGGATTCCTTGAATTACTTGGAAGACACGTGTGTTTATATTGATATGGGATGTTGGCCTGTAGTTTTCTTTTCATGTGACGTATTTGCCTTATTTTTATAGTAAGATAATATTGTCCTCATAGAATGAATATTGATGTGCTCCCTCCTCTTGTATTGTCAAAGATTTTGTGAAGAATAGGTATTATTTCTTCAATAAGCTATGGGTATATTTATCAATTAAGCATCTCTACTTAGGGTTTTATATGGGAAGTTTTTATTTATAATTCAATCTATTTACTCCTTGAATTTGGGGGAGAATACACAACTAAACACGTATAGCCTGGTGCCTTTCTTTTGGAAGGTTATTAATTACTGTTCCAATATCATTAGGACGTACAGAGCCTATTCAGTTTCTCTGCTTCTCCTTGTGTGAGTTTGGGCTGATCATGTCTTTCAAGAAGTTGGTCCATTTCATCTAGGTTATCAAATTTGTAAGCATAGACTTGTTCATAATATTCCCTTACTATCCTATGAATGTCCATGAGATCAATAGTGATGGCCTCTCTTTCATTTTGGATATCCATAATTTCTGTCTTCTCTCTTTTTTTTTTTTTTTTTTACTTTTTTTTAACATAATTAACTTGCTAAAGGTGTTTCGATGTGATTGATGTTTGTTCAGAGTTAGCTTTTGCTTTCATTGATTCTGTTGATTTCCTGTATATAATTTTATTTATTTCTACTTTTATCATTTTTTTTCTTTTGTTTATTTTGGATTTTCTTTACTCTTCCTTTTCTAGCTTATCAACCTGAAAGATTAGATTATTGATTTCAAATATTTATTTAGTAATATACACATTCTATGTTATAAATTTTCCTATAAACATTGCTGGTGTTGCATCCCACAAACTTTGACATGTATTATAGTATTTTCATTTTCATTTCATTCAAAATATTTTTAGGAGAGAGATCCAAGATGGCTGATCACTAGCAGCTCGTGATTGTAGCTCCCAGTAAAAGCGCAGAGAACCAGAAGACGCCACACTTTCAGACGAATTTTTGTTGCTCACGCACCGGGAGATTCCCAGCAGAGGAGCCCCTGGGGTCGCCAGCGTGGACTCTTGTGGCCAGCGAAGTGGTTTTGCCAGTGCCTTGGCATGGTGGTTCTTGGTGCAGAGTCAGAAAAGCACCATCAATCTTAATGCCGCTGATTTAGCCGCACAGTGGGTTGCTCAGATTCCAGCGCTGGGAATCAACAAGTTGGATGTCCACTCAGAAACCTAATTAGAAAGTCGGTAATTACAAAGATGACAGAGTGATAAATTTATAATGAAGGGAAGAAACCAGACTAAAAAGGCTGAGAATACCCAAAATCAGAACGCCTCTCCCTCAGCAGGGGATCACAGTTCCTCATCAGCAATGGAACAAGGCCTGATGGAGAATGAGTGTGTTCCATTGCTAGAATTAGGCTTCAAAAGGTAGATGATAAAAAAATTCTGTGAGTTAAAAGAACTTGTTCTAACCCAATGCAAAGAAGCTAAGGACTTTGAAAAAAGGTTTGATGAAATGCTAACAAGAATAGACATTTAAGAGAGGAATATAAGTGAATTAATGGAGCTGAAAAACAACACAAGAACTTTGTGAAGTATGCACAAGTTTTAACAGCCGAATTGATCAAGCAGAAGAAAGGATATCAGAGGTCAAAGACCAACTTAATGAAATAAAATGAGAAGGCAAGATTAGAGAAAAAAGGATAAAAAGGAATAAGCAAAGTCTCCAAGAAATATGGGACTATGTGAAAAGACCTAATCTACGTTTGATAAGTGTACCTGAATGTGATGAAGAGAATGAATCCAAGCTGGAAAATACACTTCAGGATATTATTCAGCAAAACTTTCCCAACCTAGCAAGACAGGACAATATTCAACTCCAGGTAATACAGAGAACACCACAAAGATATTTCTCAAGGAGAGCAACCTCAAGGCACGTAATCGTCAGATTCACCAGGGTTGAAATGAAAGAGAAAATACTAAGGGCAGCCAGAGGGAAAGGTTAGGTTACCCACAAAGGGAAGTCTATCAGACTCAGAGCAGATCTCTCAGCAGAAACCCTACAAGCCAGAAGAGAGTCGGGGCCAATATTCAACATCCTTAAAGAAAAGAACTTTCAGCCCAGAATTTCATATCCAGCCAAACTAAGCTTCATAAGTGAAGGAAAAATAAAGTCTTTTGTGAACAAAAAAGTACTCAGAGATTTCATCACCACCAGGCCTGCTTTACAAGAGCTTCTGAAAGAACCACTACACATAGAAAGGAACAACCAGTATCAGCCTTTCCAAAAATATACCAAAAAGTAAAGAGCATCAACATTATGAATAATTTACATCAACTAATGGGCAAAACAGCCAGCTGACACCAAATGGCAGTATTAAACTCACATATATTATTATTAATCCTAGATTTAAATAGACTAAATCCCCCAATCGAAAGACACAGCCAAAACCCATCGGTATGCTGCATCCAGACCCATCTCACATGCAAGGATACACAAAGACTCAAAAACAAAGGGATAGAGAAAGATTTACCAACCAAATGGAAATCAAAAATAAATAAATAAATAAAAAGCAGTACTTATAATTCTTGCCTCTGATAAAATATACTTTAAAGCAACAAAGATCAGAAGAGAGAAAGAAGGACATTACATAACAGTAAAACGATCAATGCAACAAGAAGAGCTAAAGATCTTAAATATATACACATCCAATACAGGAACACCCAGATATATAAGACTTATAAAGAGACTTAGACTCCCACACAATAATAGTGGGAGACTTCAACATCAATATTAGACATACCAACAAGACAGAAAATTAACAAGGATATCCAGGACTTGAACTCAGATCCAGAACAAGTAAACTTAATAAACATTTATAGAACTCTCCACTTTAAATACACAAAATATACACTCTTATCAGTACCACATCACACCTACTTACAGGTTTAAATGAAATTTTGGTTGGCTGCTTGTTTGTTATTTCTTCCCTCATTTTTTCCTGTCTATTATTAAGCACAATTATTGGTATAAAAGAGGTTTTCAATACCCATTTTTAGACTGCATTCTAGCCTGGGCAATAAAGCAACACTTCCGTTCTCTCTCCCTCTTCCTCTTCCTCTTTCTTCCTCTCCTTCGTTCTTTTTAAATTATTTATTCATTTATTTTTCTTTTTCTTTCTTTCTTTCTTTCTTTCTTTTTCTTTCTTTTTTTTTTTTTTTTTTAAAAAAAGCATAGGTAAACCTTGGGGTTCTGCTAGTCATGCTGTTGCTATAGCAGTTTGCATTTAGAAACTAGAGAATTATCCCTCAGTATCCATGGGGGTTTGATCACAGGAGCCACCTGCAGATATAAAATCTGCAGGTGTTCTATTTCCTTATATAAAATGATATTGTATTTGCATATAACATATGCATATTCTCCTGTACCCTTTAAATTATCTCTAGTTGACTTATAATACCTAAACATAATATAAATGCTATGCAAATCATTGTTATACTGCATTAAGAAATGACAAGAAAAAAGCCATATATGTTCAGTGCAGTCTCAATCCATTTTTTCTCCAGAATTTTGATCATCCATTGGTTAAATCCATAAATGTAGAAACCATGGATATGGAGAGCTGCCTGTACTTTTGTCGTCTTTAAACCATTATTAGTTTAGTCTTTCTGTCACATGTGGTCTAATCCAATCTTAATAGTACAATACAGCCTTCTTTTCCATTTAGTTGCACTTGCTAATAGGCTCACCGTTTCCTTCAAAGACACCCTCTTAATCTCCGATCCTTCACTGGCTTTTTCTTACATGCAGACTGTAACTAACTCAAGATTTTACATTCCCTAGGAGGGACAGAAACAAGTCCCGAGGTGTTTCAGGCAGTTTCTTCCTATCTCAGAATATTGCATTCCCAGCACATTCTACATATTGTTGAGAACTACAAGCAAGAACAAGGGGATGACTGGGTGGGTCCAAGACCACCTGGAGAATTATCCTGTGATTGTTCTTTGCAATACTGTGTTTTCCCATCCAAGAACATTATGCTGAATATTTGGGTTTTTTAAATGGCTTAGGGGAAAAATTTAAATGTTTCACACAGCATGTGTATAATTTTACCAAGTTTATTCCTAGATGCTATATTTTTATTTACACTGTTATACAATATAAATTATTTCTTATTTGCTATTTTATCATATGTAAAAACTTTGATTATTTTTATTTCAACATTTATTGAATTTTGTTTGAACTTGTAGCCTAGCAAAAGCAGCATTTCATATATATTAAAAGTGTGTTTCTCCACATGTTCTCACTCATAGGCGGGTGTTGAACAATGAGAACACATGGACACGGGGAGGGGAGCACTACACACTGGGGTCTGTTGCAGGGGAAATGGGGGAGGGACGGGGAGGTGGGGAGGTGGGAAGAGGTAGCATGGGGAGAAATGACAGTTACAGGTGAGGGGAAAGAAGGCAGCAAACCACACTGCCATGTGTGTACCTATGCAACAATCTTGCATGTTCTTCACATGTACCCCCAAACCTAAAATGCAAAAAAAAAAAAAAAGAATGCATTTAAAACAAAACGAAAACAAAAACAAAACAAAAACAAATGTGTTTCTTATTATTGGAGGTAGAGTTTCATTTGTTTAAAATTAGATCAATTTTATTATTCAAAATATTTAATGTTTACATATGTGTTTATGTTTAACTTGATTTTTTTTAAGTTGTTTATATTTTTACTTAACCATGAGTTCACAAAAATAGGTAAAATTTATTTAAAAATTATTTGTTTATTTATCTTCTTACAATTCCTGAAAAGATGCTTATATTTCCATTTTTTAGTGCATAAACTATAGAACACAATAACTCTTTAGTGCTTAGGTTCTTTCTTTCTAGTTTGAGCTGTCCTAAAAGACTTTCTCTTAGAAGCATCTAAGTTATATTATTTAGCTAACATCAAAGTTTTTTTTTCTTTATAATTTGTGCCTGTTTTATTTATGTTGATTGGAAAGACAAATACATTTAGTTTGAATTTTTTTTTAACATTTTATGTGAATTTCTTTATATCTGGCTTTATGGAAAAAATATATATATTTTTAAATTTCTCCTGAAACTTTTCCTTTGGTCTAGGTGTCTTGAAAAGTTGATTAATCTGTAAGCATTTAGAGTTTTCCAGCTATCTTTCTATTATTTATTTCTATTTTAATCCTACTGTGGTCTAAAATTATGCTTTGTATGTTTCTATTGTTTTAAATATGTTAAAATGTACTTTATGGCCCAGAATGTAGTCTATTGTGGATTCTGCTGTTGTTGGATAAAGTAGTCTATACCTGACAACTAGATTTAGTTGACTGAAGTGCTGCTTAGTTTCACTGTGCACTCATTTTCTACCTGCTGGATCTGTTTCTGATGGAAGGGAGACGAATACTCAGATATAATGATGAATTCATCTATTTCTCCTAACAATTTTGTCAGCTTTTACTCTCACAACTATTGATGCCCTTTTTTTAAATGCAAACATGTTAATGGTCATTATGACTTCTGGTGAATCAACCCATGTATCAATATAGTAATGACCTCCTTTATCCCTGATTAATTTCCTGGCCTTAAAATATGTTTTTTTCTGATATTAATTTAGCTACTTCAACTTTCTTTTTGTTAGTGTTATCATCCCATCTCTGTCTCCATATATTTACAAGTTATCTAACTGTGTCTTCATATTTAAGGTAAGTTTCTTGTAGATAATGCTCTTGGATCTTGTTTCCTTGCCCATTCTGATAGCCTGTCTTCTAAATGATGTATTTAGAACATGTTAAATTAAACTGATTATTGATAAGGTTGACTTAATATATACCATATTTGCCGATCTTTACAATTTGTGGCCTCTTTCCATTTTTCTTTTTTTGTTTTCACTCTATCCTGCCTTCTTTAGCTTTAATTATGCATTTTATATATATAATTTCATTTTTAATTCTCTCAGCACAACAATTATACTTATTTTTTTAACTTTTTGAGTGGTTTAGAATATTAATGCACTATTTATTAATATGACAGAGTTCTTGCCTTCAAGAATCTTAAAGGACATACTGTAAGAATTAGATACCAAAGTTCAATGTAAAGAATTATGAAATTAAAAAGCAAACCAGTGCTATTAGAGCAAAATTCACTTGGCAACAGCATTTATTTACAACAATGCTAAACTAATTTCAAGTCAGAGTTAAAATATTAAGAAATTGGTCAAAATATTAATGATAAGGTCAAACACACAAAAAATAAGTTTATTATAATGCCATAATTTATTAATTAGTGTTGAAAAATAAATTTACTGAAAAAACTAGTTTTATCACCTTCATTTAATATTTGTTTTGTTAATTAGGAGCTGACACCTTTTTGTATTTTTTTATAAATATAATGCTGAAAATGAAAGAATATGGATTTAAAAATCAAAGTAGTTGATTAGTGACTATTTTAAAAGAAGGAAAGAAGGCAAAGAGATATACCCAAGTGAAGGAGCACATTTGGAGGTGCAGGTAATGCTACACATAAGGATCATGCATTCACTCCATACTCTGCCATTTTCCATGGCTAGCAGCAGTAAATGTAAAGACATCAGATTTCTTATTTCATATATATAACTATTTTACTGTGAATTCTGGGTACAACTTTACTTTTTTGGTATTTCTCTTTTTATCTCTACGTTTATCTTCAATAATTCAAAATTTCCTCAATCCCAATACTTTTAAAACAAACTTTAACCTCTTATTTTTTTAAGAGGATAAAAGAAAATTCAGATGATTTGATAAATTTGCTTGATTGTTTAAGGGAAGTTATTTATTCTGATAAATAAATTTAAATTATTGTAATTTTTTTCATGGTTACCAACACAAGAACATTATTTACAATATATTACACTTGTAAGGATGATTTATTGTTTTATTTGTGCCAGGTCCTTGAATAAGTCCATAACATACACCTTCTCATTTAACACTCTGAAAAATATTTTGAGATCGGTATTATTAACAAATTTTAAAGCAGAAGAAACGTAAAATTTGGTCCTTAAGTCTTAACCACTAACTCAGGATTGATCAATTTTGCGAAATTTAAAAAATCATCTCAGCAATTTGTTAAAATACAGATTCCTTGGCCCATCTTCATCTAGAATCTCTAAGGCATGGAGAATACTTAACTTAGCATGTGATAACCCCAGGTCATTACGACAGCCAAATGTGGAAAACACAGGATAAACTTTCTCATCCCCTTACTTTGCAGAAGGTGAGTGGGAGGACATTTTATGTTCATCCTTATTACATACACTTACTTAATTACATTTATTGTGTTTAAGTCTTAGGACTAGAAAGTTTCCTATAATGGCAACTATTTCCCCCATTAATTTGTCCCATGAAACATCTGGTTATGTATATATTCTGGTCATGTAACTAAAATATTTCTGATTATTTAGTATATCTTTTGAGTCCTTCCTTGGATTTAACCTTTACCTCTCACATTTTACATATAGCCAGCTTTTATATGAAACAAATTATGAGTCTCTTATTTTTAAGTAGCTTTACATATACGTAAATGATAATATTAATGACTGGCTGCATGTTGAACTAAAAAATCTTTCTTTCTTTTCTTCTTTCTTTCTTTTTTTTTTTTTTTTTGGAGGCAAAGTCTCTGTGTTGTGGATATGCTGGAGTGAGGTGGCACCATTGTGGCTCACTGCAGCCTTGACCACCTGGGCTCAAGCAATCCTTTCACCTCAGCCTCTCAAGCAGACCACAGGCGTGCACCACCACACCTGGCTAATATTTGTGATTTTTGTAGAGATGGGGTTTCACCATGTTGCCCAGGTTGATCTTGAACTCCTAGGCTCAAGTGATCTGCTCTACTCAACTCCCTGAAGTGCTGGAATTTAAAAATAAGTTTCTTTTAGACTTTTACCACATATTCTAAGAAAATTTAATCCTCCTAAAAAGGAAGAGGAGAGTAAGAATTTTGGAATTTAGAAACCACAAAGAAAGTAACTTATCCTAATAACATAAATGGCACTTTAAATTTCTTCAGAGCAGTAAACTGTAACTAGAACAAAACGAACACTGATAAATAATACAAAATCCTATTTGTGTAAAAGCTATTAATTAGGTTATGAAGAAACATCAACTACTAGTAAGTAAAAGTAAATAAGGGTAAGACATAACGTGTAAAATAATCAGATACATGGGAAAATGTGTAAAGATGTGAAAATTGGACAATTAGTATTTGTGACAGAGAAAATCACCTTTTTTGTTTAAATAAACAAACATACACATTACAAAGAAATGCTCAGATTGTCTTTGTTTTTTATATGAACTCCTTTATTTTAGGTTCATTTACTTGAATTCAAGTTAATGAATATTACTCTTGGCCCAAGTCTTGTTAATATAAATTCATTCTAGAATGAGGATGGTTATGATTACAGATTTCAGAATATTTTTAAAAGAGGAGAATTAACTTACCATTTGATCAATGATAGTGAGTTAAATATTTAAAATAATATGTTATCTTTCTTTGTAAGAGCCCTTTAAAACTTAGGAGCGTGCAACCATAAGGCAATTTCCAGAAAGAATACCAAGTAGATATGCAGAAATGGGAGTGTGGGGATAAGAATGAGAAAATAGTTTAAAAAGCAGCAGTTATAATAACAGAATCTAGGTTTTGAGAGTGTGCTATAGCTCTTGGAAACAATCTAGTTTAGAGTTTAGCAAACTCCGGTCCCGGCACCAATTATAGTCTGTCACCTGTTAGTTACAGTCTGTACATAAGAAAGACTTTTACATATTTAAAGTTTGAAAAATGTCTAAAGAAGCGTATTATTGAAGGACAAGTTGAAATTATGTGAAATTCAAATTTTAGTGTCCACAAATTCAATTTTATTAGATCACAAGCACAAGATAGTTTGTTATGTACTGTCTACGGCTTCTTCCTCACTGAAATCATGGAGCTGAGTATTTGCTACATACACCCTGTGTCTCTTCAAAGCCTAAACTCTACTTCGGCCACTTAAAAAAAAAATTGCTAAGGCCTGGTGCGGTGGCTCAAGCCCGTAATCCCAGCACTTTGGGAGGCTGAGGCAGGTGGATCACGAGGTCGAGAGATCGAGACCATCCTGGTCAACATGGTGACAAAGTAGGGATACTATTGAATACCAAAGCCTCTTTAATTCTACTGTTCAAGCGAGAGTCACCCACTGTCTCAACTTCTGAATGGCCTGCATATGAGTCAAACATCTGTCCACTGGGTACCTTAACTGCAGGAACACATAGCTTCAAGAGTGTGAGACCAGAAGTGTGAAGGAACTCACAGTTTACTCTGCAACTCTGCAAAAAAGACATCCCCTTCACAAATTATTTATAAAGCAGACTGTCTTAATAAACTCAATGTGAGCAAGGAATGAGGAGTGACGTAACTGGTTTCCAGTTAATTTTTTAATTTTTCATCTTGTTCCTGCTGGTATGACACATATAGCATATATTTGTGCCTTAGTAAAAATATTCTAATTTAATTTTCCGCTATGCAAAGAATAATTCTGAAGGCCTTTGGGTTCTCTGTATGTAGACATCATCTATCGAAACAATTTGCTTTACTTATAAAACATTATGTTCCTGACTTCAATTTAGGCTTGCTAATATAGACTCTCTGCTGATAAAGAAACTTTTTATTTTTACATGTTCTCCCTAAATGATTATTTTGCATCTTAAAGTTTGAGAAAGTTAATAAAGTTGTGTTATTTTTATTCTTTCAGAGTAGAAGGAAAATAATAGAAAGAAGGGAAGAAAGGAAGGGAAACAAGCTAGTCATCATAAAAGTACCACAATTTAAACAATCAGAACTTTTAGTTTTTTCTTACTCTTTGGCTGATGCCTGTGTGGATGCAAACCAAAGTCTTTACATGGCTTTAACTGCTAAATTGAAAATTACTGGTAAAACTGGCAAGGAGCCATAGCTCATGGCTGTAATACCAACACTTTGAGAGGCTAAAGTGGGATAATCATTGGAATCCAAGAATTTAGACTAACCTGGGAAACTCTGGAATCTGAGAATTTAGACTAGCCTAGGCAATAATGCAAGACCCGCCTCTACAAAAAAAAAAAAAAAAAAAAAAAAGTTAAATTAGCCTGTAATGGTGGCATATGCCCGTAGTCCCAGCTTCGTGAGAGGCTAAAATAGGGGGATCACTTGAGCCCAGGAGTTTGAGGTTGCAGAGAGATGTGATCACACAATGACATTCCAGCTAAAGTGACACATTGAGACATTGTATCTTAAAAAGTTTCTTAAGAAATCATTGGTGAAATGATCAATGAAAACTTTACATGCACATTCTAATATTTTAAAGTGCATATTTTCAAAGAAAATAATATAGATAATATATGAAAATGAAATTATTGATTATTTTTAAAGATATTTATTTCAAGTTCTTCATAATGTAGGCGCTAACAATTAAGAGTAAAATTAATAGTAACCTTAGAGAAAGAGACAGAAGAACCCTATTATATATTCAAACTGCAGAAGAGGGATTCTGTATAAGCTTCGAATTTTGTCTAGGTAACAAAGTCCAGTAAATTTAAAATGTGGAAATTAATAATAACACCCTTTTTGGTGAATTTTCAAAATGACAACATATTACATATGATAATTCCACTTCTTCAAGACTTTTGTTTTAGATTTATCCTTGCATTATTGTCTTTGAGTATTAAATAAAAAGACACATTTCTATTAGCAGTGGTAAAGTACCTTTCAAATTCATGAGTCTTCATATATTTTTATCTTTCATTCTTTTACAATATAAAGTATGACTCAACAAGTTACCGAGAAATTAAATTATTATTATGAATTCTATACATAATGAAGATTTAGTGTGATTTTTATTTTGTTATTGGTGTGTGCGTGTGTGTGTATGGGTGTATGTTTATGTCTTTTTATTGTAGTTCTATTGCAAAAGCCAATTATTAGTTGAAATCAAATAGGTCTTCAGTTAAATGGAAAAAAGTTACATATAAGGTAAATTCTATTTTTTTTCCACAGGAAGCTAAGAACGGACACAGAAATGGTGTATTTTTCAGATAAGAAGTATAATCAAGTTCCAGAGTTTTCATTACTTTAAAAAAATGCAGCTTTTAAAATTCAGAAATTTTATAAATTAGGGGATTTCCTCCAAGAAATCTCCAAGTTATGTTTTGTGAATTTGATAAATGTAAATATCTTATCAACAGTCCTCCAACATAAATTCAAAATTTTGCAGTCCTACAACACCCTTAAATTGATCTAACTGGGCTTTTGGCTAGCCCAGTTAAAACATCCACGGCCAGGGGCAGTGGCTCATGCCTGTAATCCCAGTACTTTGGGAGGCTGAGGCGGGCAGATCATGAGGTCAAAAGATCGAGACTATCCTGGACAACATGGTGAAACCCCGTCTCTACTAAAAATACAAAAATTGCTAGGCGTGGTGGTGGTTATGCCTGTAGTCCCAACTATTTGGGAGGCTGAGGTGGGAGAATCACTTGAACCCAGGAGGTGGAGATTGCAGTGAGCCAAGATTGCACTGCAGCACTCCAGCCTGGCAACAGAGCAAGACTCCTTAAAAAAAAATCAACAACAACAACAACAAACAGTAATTATTATCACACAAACATGCTAGTGATGTGGTGGTAGGGGGCAACCATGTCTGGTGGGAATATACACCAGAAAGCTCACATTTGTCCAGGAATGAGGAAGAATGTCCTGGAGAATTGTGATTCAAGCTAAGGCTTGAAGGATATGCAGAGTGATGATAGGAAGAACATTTGAGACGGGCACGTGGAAACATGCAGAGGCTAAGATCATGGGTCCTTGGAAACATTGTCAGAATTATAGTTGGAGCATGGTAGGTCAGGAAGACAGTGATAAAGAAGAAGCTGGAACAGAACTGATCAAAGTAGAAAGCACCATATGAGGACATTCACACTCTAACAAAAGAAAAAAATGCTTCCACAGGTTTTTATTCTTTATATTTTTCTTTTTTAAAGACTGTCTCTCTCTGTCACCCTGGCTAGAAAGCAGTGATGTGATCATGGCCCACTGCAGCTTCAAATTGCTAAGTCAAAACTCCTCTTGCCTCAGCCTCCGGTGTACCTGGGACTACAGGAGCTCCCAGCCCATGGAAGGTTCTAGTTCAGGAAAATTATTTTCAAACTTGCATTTTTAAATGTTTCTTCCAGCTGCTCTGTGAAGAATGGATTGAGTAAGATCTACAATAGAGTAGCAGCACCTGAGGGTCAGGCCGTGGGGATGGGAGATGGTGGAGGGGACTAGAGAGATTGCTGTGGGAATGAAGACATGGGAATAAAACGTTAAATTTAATTGTGGCTTACTGAAAGCAGATGAAGTCAAAGATTCAGTAAAATGTCTCACATATAAAGGCTGATGACCAAAAAAAGTAAGAACAAAGGGTTGGAAACATAAACAGCCCCCAATATACCATGGTTTCACTCACCGTTTTTTAGCCTTGCAATGGGTTTATCAGAGTGTTGAATGCATTTTCAAATTACAATGGTTTTATCAGGATGTAACCCCACTGTAAGTTGAGGAACATTTATACAGGACAAGATAGGGATATTCAGAAGGATGGCGTGTGAAGCAATGGGAGTCAGGTGCAGCTATGAATTTTGTAGTCACCTCTGCAAGGAGCAAAGCCACCTCTACAGGAAAGAACAGTAACCAATGTTTTTACTTTGCTCTTGAACAAACTCATTAAAATGAAATGTCAATTCATAGTGTCTAAATCAGAATGATTATCACATACCACATTTAGAAACTAGTCCCACAACAGAGAGGCATGAATCAAAAGGGGAAGCTGTCACTTTTCAACTGGGACGCAAATATGGTTCCACGATCCCTTAAAAGCTTTCCTGAGGCTGTGATGTCTGAATAAAATAAGGTATAAATTGCAAACGTCATACAAATTGGATAAAATAGGATGATTTAGAAGAAAAAGTTTTTCAATCACAAGTTCTACTGAGCTCAATTCCTTTTAATCCCAACTCTTATTTTTACATTGAATACAATTCTGTTTTGTCAGCAATCTCTCCAGCTTCACAGTGATTTATACTGTCATTAAGGTTGCAATATTAAATGTATAGAGTCTTTGTTAATGTTATTTTAGTTAATTTATTATATATGTTTTATTATGAAAAAAAATTTTAATGCACCAACTGGGAGAGAATGGCATAGTGACTCTGCCTGTACCCACCATTCATCCCCAAAAGCAATCCACATTTGGCCATGTCTTTTTCTTTTGTTTGTTGAATTTCACGGCAACTCAATGCTACTATTTTATTTTAACTATAAATGCCCCTTGGCGGGTGCAGTACCTCACACGTGTAATGCCAGCTCTTTGGGAAGCCGAAGCAAGAGGATCACCTGAGGTCGGGAGTTCAAGACCACCCTGACCAGCATGAGGATACCCCATCTCTACCAAAAACACAAAATTAGCTGGGCTTGGTGATACATGCCTGTAATACCAGCTATTTGGGACGTTGAGGCAGGAGAATGACTTGAACCAGGGAGGCGGAGGTTGCAGTGAGCCAAGATTGCACCATTGCACACCAGCCTGGGGGACAGAGTGAGACCTTGTCTCAAAAAAAAATAATTAATTAAAAATAATAATAAAAATTAATGCCCCTGTGTGCTTCTCTAGCAGATAAGGACATTTTTAAACAGCAAGAATGTCACAAAAATCCCTAATAAAATTAGTAATAATTATTTAATACCATCTTATACCCAAGTCATTTTTAAATTTCTCCTAAAATTCTCACAGATCTCTCATCGTTGTGTTTTTTTTTAAACCAAGGTCTAAACAAGGTTGACATCATGCCTTTCTTTGCTTTGATTTTAAATGTCTTACATTTACAAGCATCCCCTTCCCTTTTTCTTTCACGCCATTTATTAGTTGAAGAAATAGGATTGCTTGTCCTACAGGATATCTTACATGTGAATCTACCTGCAATCCTTAATAATCCCTACATTAGCTTAATCATGAAATCAACTGAAAACTTAATCAACTTTTCAATTTGTGTAATTTGCATACTCCATGTGGCCACCAGCAAATTAAGATATATAGTATAACTAATGTACAGTAACTATAAATGCTTAAATATAAAAAAGATAATGAGTGCCTCAAAATGAGGTAGAAAAAATAGACACTTTAAGTTTTATAACAAAAAGTTTGTGTCTCATTTATTTCTAAAGTTTTTTTAGTAAAAAGATATGGAGTTAAATGTGGTGGGTTTTATATATAATTTCAGTAAAAAGATATGGAGTTAAATGTGGTGGGTTTTAGTGTGTGGTGCAAATATTTCTACCTGAAGCAAAAGGTGAGGTGTTTTCTCAGGCATCAGGCAAGGCAGAGACATCCGTGCCAATAAGCAGCGATCCCCTGAGCAGCACAGGTGGGGCTCGGGTGCTTAGTCAGCAGTGTTCTAAATAAAACCTCTGCTCTTCGCTTGCCCATCCACTTCTCTATTTTATAAATTGTACAAGTCCTGGACTCAACATGACTCATCTTAGTTCTCATGTCAGCAACTCTGTGGCGTCCAGGAGTCAGCTTGTGAGCTGCCCCTTGGACACCTTCCTCAGAGACACACAGAGACCTTGTCATCATGGGCATTACGGCTGTGGTCCAGGCAGCTTCTGTAGCAGGCAAAGGCCACATCCACCCTCCATACCCAGTGAAGTCAACCATTAGCAAGTTCAGTGTCTTCTGAATCATGACTAATGGGTCTGAGGTTTAAGTTTCTGCCTCCCAAATTACCAGAAAAAAATAAAAACACAAATTTGAACAATTTGAAATACAATGAAAGCCTATAAACTAGTATAATTTGCATCTATTAAAGCACTCAGAGGAATCTAATGGCAAGATTTGATTTGGGAAATAGGGAATATACTCTATAGGCAAAAAAAAAAATGTAAATCATTAATTAGAGAAATGTATGGGGAAAGATTAAAGGAAGATAATATGCTGATTCCGATTAAATCTGGATAAAATGGATCAATTGATGAGTCCCAGTGAGAGGCTTTGCCTGTGCTGACAACCCTTTTAGTTAATGAAATGGCCAGGAATTAACTTGTGTTCTTATTCCAAAAGTTATTTATCAGATACAATCATCACACCCAAGTGGAGACTAAGATAAATGCAGGGACCTACTATAGCCATCTTAAGCAGGCAACAACTTTTTAAATTTCTGAAAGCAGAGATCACACAGCTTCCTTATGTCCCATCCGAGTGCCCCAAAGAGCTCCTGCTGGGCACAGCACCACAGATGAAGTCCTGTGCAACCTGATGGGGCATGGTCAGCTGATGTGAAACACACACCAACCCCTGATTAACCAAAGAGAAATGTGCAGAAGACACTCTTGCTTACTCAATGTGGGCCAAACAAGAGTCCACGGAGTCCTGGTGTGTTATTCGCTATTATAAAAGATCATCAGATATGTGATCAGCACTGCCTTTATCTCTGTGTGAGTAGATCTGACTCACAGATGGGAGCCGCTTCCTCCTCCTGCGCATTACCTCAGCCCCTTTGAATTCCACCCTCTCCACCCATCCTCCTGCTGTGGGCTTTTCATGTGCCTGAGGTTCTTGACAGCCAGAAGCAAAGTTTTCCGTTGGCCTTCATGAGCATAAGAATCATAACTATACCCATGGGGTCAGAACACTGAACAGAAAGAAGGAGATATTACACTCACTGGAAGGCCACGTGTATAACATTTCCACATTAAGCCAGTATTTTCTTTCCTTATCACTATAACCAAGTGTTAAAAGAAGAAATGGAAGGCAAGAAAATGTTGGAATGTGTAAGTAATGGGAATTGACATACAGTCACTTTAATATGTCACTTCCCTATAGCTAACAAAATTAACCAATTAGTCTTAAATTTTTTGTCTGTTTTATTTTATGAATTTACTAAAAAGATTTCTCGGCCGGGAACGGTGGCTCACATTTGTAATCCCAGCAGTTTGGGAAGCTGATGCGGGTAGATCACGAGGTCAAGAGAAGGAGACCATGGTAAAACCCCGTCTCTACTAAAAAATACAAAAATTAGCTGGGCACGGTGGCCCGTGCCTGTAGTCCCAACTACTCGGGAGGCTGAGGCAGGAGAACTGCTTCAACTCAGGAGGCGGAGGTTGCGGTGAGCCGAGATTGCGCCATTGCACTCCAGCCTGGCGCCTGGCAACAGAACAAGACTCTGTCTTAAAAAATAAATAAATAAATAAATAAATAAATAAATAAATAAATATTTAGAACTTAAGTAAGAACACCAGAATGGAAATGAGATTAATAAACAAAGGCCAGTTAATCTATAAATGAGATAATTTTCCATTACCTAAATATGCATTAATCCTTCTGGTAACACTAAATACTTGTTTGAAAAAAGCAGCTGTAATAAAATCCTTTATAACAGTTTAATTAAAAATAACTTTATGAAATATAAATTTAAGTATAGTCCCTAAAGTCTCTTTTGGTCACTATGATTTTTGTGTTTAGAATTACCCTTTTCAGGATTTTTATTCATTACTTAGACAAAAACTTTGAAATTGGGGTGATGATTTTTTTCTTTTACCTTTGACATCAAATGGGGGAGGAACAGCAAAATCATTGATGGAAAGAAAAATTGTCTAAATCAGTGTTTCCTGGCATGAAGGTAATAAAACAGGAATGTAATAGTAATGGGTTTTTAAAAATTTTTTTTATTTTTTTATTTTTTTATTTTTTTATTGCATTTTAGGTTTTCGGGTACATGTGAAGGACATGTAAGATTGTTGCATAGCTACACACATGGCAGTGTGGTTTGCTGCCTTCCTTCCCCTCACCTATATGTGTCATTTCTCCCCTACTATCTCTTCCCACCTTCCCACCACCCCCTCCCCGTCCTTCCCCTGTTTCCCCCTAACGGACCCCAGTGTGTGATGCTCCCCTCCCTGTGTCCATGTGTTCTCATTGTTCAGCACCCACCTATGAGTGAGAACATGTGGTGTTTGATTTTCTGCTCTTGTGTCAGTTTGCTGAGAATGATGGTTTCCAGGTTCATCCATGTCCTTACAAAGGACACGAACTCATCATTTTTGATGACTGCATAATATTCCATGGTGTATATGTGCCACATTTTCCCTGTCCAGTCTATCATTCTTGGGCATTTGGGTTGGTTCCAGGTCTTTGCTATTGTAAACAGTGCTGCAATGAACATTCGTGTGCGTGTGTCCTCATAGTAGAACGATTTATAATCCTTTGGATATATACCCAGTAATGGGATTGCTGGGTCAAATGGGATTTCTACTTTTAGGTCATTGAGGAATGGCCACACTGTCTTCCACAATGGTTGAACTAATTTTCACTCCCACCAACAGTGTAAAAGTGTTCCTATTTCTCCACATCCTCTCCAGCAACTGTTGTCTCCAGATTTTTTAATGATCGCCATTCTAATTGGTGTGAGATGGTATCTCAATGTGGTTTTGATTTGCATTTCTCTAATGACCAGTGATGATGAGCATTTTTTCATATGTTTGTCAGCCTCCTGTATGTCTTCTTTTGTAAAGTGTCTGTTCATATCCTTTGCCCACTTTTGAATGTGCTTGTTTGTTTTTTTCTTGTACATCTGTTTTAGTTCTTTATAAATCCTGGATATCAGCCCCTTGTCAGATGGGTAGACTGCAAAAATTTTTTCCCATTCTGTTGATTGCCGATTCACTCTAATGACTGTTTCTTTTGCCGTGCAGAAGCTGTGGAGTTTGATTAGGTCCCATTTGTCTATTTTGGCTTTTGTTGCCAATGCTTTTGGCGTTTTGGTCATGAAGTCCTTGCCTACAGCTATGTCTTGAATGGTTTTGCCTAGATTTTCTTTGACAAACCTGACAAATACAAGCAATGGGGAAAGGATTCCCTGTTTAATAAATGGTGTTGGGAAAAATGGCTAGCCATGTGCAGAAAGCAGAAACTGGATCCCTTCCTGACACCTTACATTAACATTAACTCCAGATGGATTAAAGACTTAAACATCAGACCTAACACCATAAAAACCCTAGAAGATAGTAATGCCTTTGACAGGAATAGTGGTAAGGTCTACACATCTCCTAAACCCACGGCACAGGAGGGTTGGAGAGAGGAGTGATAGAGTTGCACATGGGGGCAGTCAGCTGTAATTTCCACTGAGTCCTTACTGTGATGCGACCACCGCGCCAATGTGATCTTGGCTTGCACTAAGAGAACTACAGTTCCCAGATCCAGAAACCTGGAGGCACCCAACCTACAGTACACAGCTAGGATTGACCCACCCGGGTCTTGCCTTTTGCCTCTGGATGCTCTGTTTTCAGAGGTACATACGTAACATAGAACAGAGGGCAGAGTGGAAAGGAGCGATTGTTTTCCATGAATACCAAAGTCAAGGAGGCCAGCTATGGACAATTGTCAAGTACAGGAGAACCAGCACAGGGAAAAACGATGGAGTCATTCCTGTATGAATTCATAAAAAAGGACAAAGCTGGGGTGGAACTCCAAGGAAAGAGTATTATAGTTGGAGTGTGGAAGGAGTTTCTGATGATTTAATTAAAAGGAAGCGCAAGGAGGCTCAGCTTTTCAGGCAAGATGGCGTACCAGAAAGGACCTGAGTGTCAGAGGAAGGTTGGGGTTAGAACACCCACAAAGTCTCTTTCATGGCTAACAATGAGTGATTCTTCCACACTCTCTCATCAGTTTCCATCAGTTTCTAACGGGAGATTGTTATTATTACAATAACTGTGGTTTGTTATGCATTTACCATATCCCAGGCTTATTGCAATCATATAAATTTACCCAGTTAATTCAAAACAAGGGACCTGTGAGTAAATAACTAGCCTAATGTTTGTAACTTGACAAGATAATTAATGAACTTGTCCAAGGACAACTGGCTACTAAAGGGGCAATCTGGAAGTCAAATCTGGCTTTAAAACTTAGGCTACATTGTTGCTTCTTTTAAAATGCACAACCTGTATTAGGAGAAACAGGATAATTTTAAATTCATATTAACCAAATAATCTAAAACACTTACCTTCTAACTATTTATCTGTTGCGTTTTATTAGCAACCTTACTATAAATTTCATTTTCAGCATTAGGGAGCACGAGTGAACCAGATGAGGACTCTTATTTTGAGATCCTGGTTCACAGGCTGGATCACCGGCCATCTCACAGAGCTGATTAGAATGTAGAATATCAGGCCCGTGTTAGACCTGCTGGACCTGAATCACCATTTTTAACAAAATCCTCAGATCTTCCCCTTGAGATAAAAATCAAGAAACACTGGCTTACTATAGACTCAGCAAAACACCTTGAAAATACCCTACAGTAAAATAATATTTTTTAATGACCTGCGCTTTAACAAAACTGCTAATTAAACTGTGAAAATACATACAATGTTTATGGTTTTTTAAGATGAGAGAATAAATGCACTGACTGTGCAAGCCAGTTGTCACATGAACTCAATTAGGAAGGGATTCAGGACCACCCAATGCTGAAAAGCAAGACCTAAGAAAATGATGCACCTATGGTGTAAATGAAGAAACAGTAAGTATGATGAAATCATATTATTGAAATTTATATAGACATTCACTTCCAGAGATTGCAGGTTATATAACCTTAACTTTTTTTATTCTTACATAAGGTCTTGTATATTTCATAAGTGTATAGTCCCAAAGGAGTGTCAGCTAGTGAACAATGCCTACTGCTAGAATACAATTTTAGGGAAAATAAAAGATGGTATCATACTTCTTAGGAAATGAAATCATAGTTATAAACTTAGAGGCAATGCTTACTTCAGCTGAAGAAGAGGCACTTGCTTTTTATCCTGTTTGTGCGTAAGAAATAAATACACTTTTATACATAATAAATTTTCAGCTGTGCCACCCGTCCATTTGACAAGTATTATTGTCTGTCTACATGGAATACACACAGTTCTAAGAGCTGGAAATGCCTTAACAATGAGACTTCATCCGTGTCCATCGGGAGGTTTCATCTAGTGAGGAGATGAACAAGAAAAGACCTGGAATGATGGAGTGCAGTAAGTGTGACGATGGGAAAATTATTTCTGAGAGTAACTTATTCCAGAATGTGGTGGCATCCTGGAAGAGGGCTATCTATGGGGAAGCTTAGTGAATAACCAAGCAGGAACCGAGTGAAAGTTGGGTGGGAAAGATAACGTTTAAGCAGAGAAAAGAGGACATAACCAGAATTGTGGTGACACTAGGCACAGCACACTAAAGACCTGAAAAGGCTGTGCAGGAGCTACATAGAGATGTCATGGTTGCCATCTTCTCATCAATAAAATGCTGTTAAACTGTCTTGTAGCTTTATTTTTTTTTCTTGAGTGTTCAAGAGAGATAATGTATGTGAAAGCCTATCTGTGAAATGAAACACATTTAATGCATATTCTTGTGCATTCACACAAAACAAGTCTAATTAATTTATACTCATAGAGTTGCACATTTTACACCAATTTTGACCATCTTAAACCATCCCAAATGGAGTTGCGAAGAGAAAATGATGCTTAAAGAGACCAATTTTGTTTTCATTTTGCAGGATTGATTCTTTATGACCTACATTTTCCCTTACTTTTTTTTCTCACGTGATCTCTGAAATGAACCCAAAACTGGCCTTCACCAAGCTGTCCTTTCAGTCTGGTGATGGCAGGTGCAGTCTGTGCTTGGACATCTGTCCTAAAGCTTAACCCAGATCTTGTTTGGAGGAACTCCATCTGGTCCTCCATGCTGTTGGATTTGTGTGTTCCAGTCCAGTCCCAGACGCTCTCTTCCAGTCCCTGCTCCTTAAAGAGGTTTGTCTGGGACATTCGCGATGGTCTGTGTTAGACAGTCTGCAGCGAAGACATATGATGCTGGGAGCTTCGGGGACTCTTTTCCTTGCCTGAATTTGGAATCTCAACTGATAAATGGAATTGAAAGTTGAATTGAACCGACCACAGAGGACACACTGAAATATTTCCTGAAGGCACAGTCCTCACCTCCACACTCAGGTGAGAAGTTTAACAACCCATAAAATATTTGACTTGTATCTTTATAAAAACTTCACATTTTTGTTCATGTACCACCTGTGGGGAAAATGTACACCCAGAAAAGAAGGATCTATGAGCCCAAACCTGTATTTCCTGAAACACGGGGAGAGTGTTCACAGCCAGGTGAGGGGAGAGGTAAGCAGTTTTGACTTGGAGAGGACACGGCATGAGAAGCTGGAAGAGAAGAACACAGCGAGCCCACAGAGGTGACACGTGTGAGTAGAAGGCTGTTCGCAGGTTCAGTGCGGACATGGAGTGGGGGCAATTGGATTCATTTGTTCAACAAATAGCATCAACTCAGAAAGGATACATTGCAAAAAGCTCAGCCTCCTTAGAGGAGTGAATGAGGCTTCCCATGAGGGTGATCTCAGGAAGAAGTTCGGTGCACTGTGTGCTGAGGAAAGCACCCACCAGAAGGAAATCCACATTAGCCAAGTAGGAGAGAAGAAATGACTTCTAATGTGAACTCTGTGGGGGGGTCACCGAGCCAGAAGGACAACGTGGAGGGCAGGTTGTTCTGTGTAAGGAAGCTCTGTTCATCCGCTGCTGGAAATTGGGTTGAGGGGTGTCCGCCGCTGGTGGGTAATTAAAAGATGACTCAAATACTGACTTCTGCTTCCTGGAAGTGAAGCAGAGTTACTTTTCTATTGTCTTCAAAGTACAACTGAAAAGTGTAGACATTGTATCTATGAAACTAACGTAAGAAGACACGGCAAGCTGGGAAGAAGATGGCGAAGCAGCTTGGGAGCTGGGCGTGACTGCAGGTCAGGGCTCTGACGGTGTGTGCAGACGAACGAGAGCAAAAGCAACAGCGGTCCCGAGAGAAATGTGCTCTCTCTAGCCACAGAACCACAAGGAAAGCAGCCTAGCAAGATAGAAAACTTTAGACCATGAGTGTTGTTTTCTAAACCATCGTGATCTAAATGTGTATATTTAAAAAAAAAAAAAAAAAAAAAAAAAACTAAAAATCTAACCTGCCATCTCAAAAAATTAGAATAAAAGCAAAATTAACTCCAAGCAACAAAAAGAAATAAACAATAAAGAGCATAAAATACTGAATTAAGGAATAGAAGGAAAACAAAAAAAGCAATAAAGCAGAAGTTGGTTCTTCCAGAAATATCAATAGAATTGACACATCTATAGCAAGACTAACAAAGAAAAAAAGAATTGAGAATCTACGAGTTACTAAAAATAGGAATGAAGGAAGGAACATCACCGCAGTCACGATAGCCATCAAACAGATAAAATAGAATACTATGAACAACTCTACACACAAATTTTTATAGACTATACAAAATGGATAAATTCTTGGATATGTACACTAACAAAATTCAACTGAAATTAAAAAGGTAAATTTAACCTCGTAGCTATTAAGGGAATTGAATTTATTATTAAAATCTTTTCAAAAATAAAACTACAAGCTCAGCGCTTTATTGGTGAATTGTATGAAACATAAATTTTACACATTCTTTCCTAGAAAATGGAGGAGGCATCACTTCCCTGCTCATTGTACACAGTCAGTATTACTCTCGTGCCAAAACCAAAGAAAGTACGTACAAATTGCAGACAATACTATTCAGAAATACAGATAAAAATTACAAAATATTAGTGAAAAGGACTTATTAATATCTAAAGAAAATTACACACTACACCCAAGGGTGGTTTATTCTAGTGTTCTCTTTTTGGATGACCTGACCTTTCTCTCTGGCTGCTCTTAGCATTTTTTCCCTCATTTCAACCCTTGTGAATCTGACACTTATGTGTCTTCGGGTTGCTCTTCTCGAGGAATATCTTTGCAGTGTTCTCTATATTTCTTGAATTTGAATGTTGGCCTGCCTTGCAAGGTTGGGGAAGTTCACCTGGATAATATCCTGAAGAGTGTTTTCCAACTTGCTTTCATTCTGTCCCTCACTTTCACGTATACCGATCAAACAAAGATTTGGTCTTTTCACACACTCCCACAGGTCTTGGAGGCTTTGTTCATTTCTTTTCCCTCATTTTTATCCAATCTTGCATTTTCGATTTATTCCATTGAGTTGATAAGTGTTCGAGGTGATGGATACCCCACTGTGATTATTGTACATTGAGATTATTAACATTGTTTGCCTGTATCAAAACATCACATGGAACCCTATAAATTTATACACCTATTATGAGCCCATAATAATTAAAAATATAAAACAAATGTAAAAAGAGTCCTCGGATATGAAACCACATGCACAACACACTAAAAATATTGAAAAATGGACTCCATCTTTCTTTTTTTCTTTCAGTAAGTCTTGTTAATGAGACGAAAATACAAACTAAAGATCTGGGGAAAAAGTTTCAAATCCTATATTGGCCACAGTGTTTGTAGCTACAACACATAAAGAATTACTAAAAGTCAACATTAAAAAACCGAAATATGCAATTTGAAAATGGGCAAAAGACATCATCTAACATTTCATGAAGAGAATATAGACAGAAAAAAAGCACATGAAAAAGTTACTTAATATATCTAGGATTAGGGAAATACAAATTAAGACAATAATGGAATCTTATGACACATTTATGAGAAGACCTAAACAATTAAAAATATATGGAAAATAATAAATTCTGGCAATAAGTTAGAAAAACTGAATCTCTTAAACATTGCCAGTAGAGAAGTAAAATCATGCATTCACGCTGGAAAATACTTTGGCAGGTTTTTTTTTAAAGATACACTTGCACCTGCCATATCACCTAGCCATTGCACAGCTGGCCATTTATATCATGGAAGTCAAAACACAACCACACAAATATCTATACACAATTATTCATAATAGCTTTATTTTCAGCAACCAAAACTTGGAAGCTAATATTTCTGGGAGAAAAACGAGTGGATAAACAGCTTGTTTAAAACAGTTTAACAGTTTGTTTTAAACAGTTTGTTTAACCATCCATACCATGGAATATTACCCAACAATAAAAACAAACTGAATATCAATACGCACAATAACTTTTACCATCTCAACGTCATTAAGCTGGATATAGAAGGTCAACCTCAAAAGTCACGTTCTGTATGATTCCTTACAAACAACATTCTTGGAATGACAGAATTATATTAATTACACAACTGTTAAATATACAATTGTTTAATTATGCAATTATACAATTGTTATATATATAATTAACCACATTAGTGATTGCCAGGCAATGGGGGTGAGTGTGAATATATGTATGTACACAGTTTGTTAGAAATGGTATAGTCCTGTGTATTGATGCCAGTGGTGGTTTCAAGAGCATGTGGTAATGTGACATAGACCTACACACACACAATGTAACAATGTAAGTTTTCTACTTTTAATACTCTAAAATGTAATCATTGGGAAAAATTGGGTGAAGGGTATGCTGAACTATTTTTGCAACTTTCTGTGAGTTTATTCCAAAATGAAAAGGTTAAAAATGACTATCATTTAAGGGATGGGGTGAATTGAGAGAGTAGGGAATGTGAACAGTCAATGTAATCCTTATATAGTCGGAACAGCTGCTATATACAATGAGTTGTGTTGGATGATGCATTAGTGTCCTTGGCTGTGGGTACAGTTCCACAAACTGGGTAGATTAAAAGGACGCAAAGTTATTCTCCCACTGTAAGGGCGTCTAAAAGCCTGGAATCAAGGCTTTCAGCAGGCCCACACCCCTTTGCCTTTTCTAGCTTACGGTGGTGGTCAGCAGCCCCCGGCTGGTAGCGGCATCACTCCTGTGTGTGGCTCTGTTGTCACATGGCAACATTCCTCTGTAGGTCTGTCTCCACATGTCCTTAAGAACCACCTTAATCCGTATACTTTCATCTTAACTGCGTCTACAAAGACCCTTTACCCAAATATCCTCACATTTGGAGATTCTGCATACACACGGACTTTTGGAGGACATCATTCAACCTGGTACAGATGGACGCCAAAATGGCATAGCATGAGTCTGGACATGGCTGGTGCCAACACCTGCTTACCAGCTGATGAGAGATCAGAGAAGCCACAGCCAGAGAAATGTAACAAAACCCTGTACACAGAGTGAGGCCTAGAGAGCAAGCAGCCTCAACAGATAATGCTACAATTTGCTCTAAAAATAAACCTTTTCCCCCTTTGACCATCAAAGCACCCGCTTTCACCCCCATTTTTGCTTGTGTTAAACACAGAAATGACACGGTTAGGAAAAATGTGTAGAATGGTCAATCACATAGTGGTGTGTAGGGTGCCCTCAAAAGAAACGAAGCTAGAATTGGATGGCCAGCTAGAAGGAAGAACACAGCAGCCCTACGAGTGAGTGACATGGGCTTTGCACAGAGGGAATGGAGACCAGAGCCAGGGCCAAACAGCACTGTCAAGCAAGCATATTCAGGGCTCGTACATTTGACCTTGACTTATATGCCAATTGTATTCTTCTTTTACCATCAACACTTCAAGCGCGTTTTCCTAATAGTAAAAATTTACAGGTTTTAAACAATGCAAAGTTTATAAATTTAAAAATCTACAATCCACCTCTACCTGATGTTTTGTTTAGAATTTGTTCCTTTCAAGTGGGCAAAATAATTTTTAGGACACACACACACACAGAGATGCCACAAACATAATTTTTGAATGAAGATATAAATAGCCTTCTACTTGGGAGTTCTAAATTTGGTCCGTTTTTAAATTGATGGTTGGTTTTGTGTTTCTGTTGAACCATCCTTAAACTCCTAAATATCAACCATGCAACTTTTTGCATTTGTGTTGTTGTAGTCTTAGACAAGGAGTCTGAAAAACTCTTAGGAATTTAATTGGTCAACAGGGAGTCTGAACCTTCAACCTTTATCTTGTTATCAACTCCCTTCAGCCAAATGAGCCGACTCACTGGACACGTATTACAATTAGAACAGGAAAAATCTATTAGGCTATTTTGCACATCCACTTAACAAGTCTAAAACAACACAGAATTATCAAAAAGGAAAGATTTTTCAGAATGAGAGGCCTAAAGTAAATAGACAACCACTATTCTCTGAATATTTCTGGAAATATTTTTAAAACCATACAAATAAAGTAAAATCATTATTGGTAAGGTATACACAGACTCAAAATAATCTAGAAACTGGACTTGGTAACAGTATAGTTTCTATACACAAACAGAACGCATGTTGATTGAAAATGGCATACAAGTGATCAAAGAAAATCTTTATAGATAAACATTTGAACTTTTTGCAGTATGGAACAATTTTAGATAATTTCTGTTCTTCTGAAACTCATTTGTATTCTACTCTAAATATACAGCAGCCTAAAAGTTTGAGAAAATCTGGGCCAGAGACCTAAATACAGAGCTCCAGGGAGGATTGCTGGCTGCATGCAAGCTCATTTATGTAACCACTAGTCTAGCATTTTATCAATGTGAGAAACAGGTATTTTCTTCACTACAACCAGGAGGATGCATTCTGTATGCCAACACAAAACCATGAGAAAAGAAAATAATTGCAATGTATTGATTACGAAAGTTATTTTCTAAAGCAATAACAAAGTAAAAGAATAGTTTCAGAGTGGTTCTACTGTTTTTACAATACTGAGATTTCCAAGTGATTTTTTTCGAAACATTAAGCTTTATAAAATTACGAGATCTTCCTCAACATCTGAAATCTTGAATTGCTGTTGAAAGGCTTAAAAATACCAACATAGCTTTTTCTGACTGCAGGAGTTACCATGGCCATTTCTTTCTCTACCTATCTTCTTCAAATGTTCTTATTTTTTAGCTCTTCTCTTTGATTTATTGTATCTCTCTGAGTATAATTATAAAAAGAAAATATACTTCTTGCACTGTGGATATCACATCATCTCATAGAACCAGACTTCTTAGCTTCCATTAATTTTTGGAAGGGTGTATTTAACATTCTAAACTAATTAATAATTGGGCAGACAAAATTGAATGCATGTTAAAATTGGTAGAGAAAAAAATACCTAATAATTAGAATTGTGGATAAATTAGGATTAAGATTAATGATAAAGCGGCCTATTACAAATGACTAAAATTAATGAATATGTACTTTTCAAATGTGAAATTATATTCTACTTTGTGCCAGAGAAGTTCAGAGTTAATGTTTTTGTAATATTTAAAAACATTTATTTTAAAAGTCTTTTCTGGATTTTCTGTATCTTCCAGGGTGTTTTCCTTGAAGAAACATTAGCAAGACTAAGGTGTAAAAGATACATTTCAGTAAAGACAATGGGTGTTACTAAGTAACTAGGGTAATACGGTAGCCCCTCCTCTGCCCTTATGCCCAGTTTTACTTTCTGAGGTTTTAGTTACCTGATGTAAAAGAATATTAAATAGGAAATTTCAGAAACAAATAATTTGTGAAATTTTGAATGATATTAATGGTGAGTAACATGTGGCGATCTCACGCCATCCAGTCCATCTTGCCACAAGACACGAATCATTCCTTTGTCCGTATCTGTGTCTACACTGCTTGCCCACCCATTAATCCCTCAGTACCCATGTTGTTCATACTCTTGCATCATCACAAGTCAGAGGAGGATGATTACAGTACAATAAAATATTTTGAGAGAAAGAGAGAGAGAACATTCACAAACTTTTATTATAGTATATTGTCTTAATCATTTTATTGTATTATGGTTAATCTCTTACTGTGCCTAATTTTTAAATTAAACTGTATCATACATATACATGTAGAAGGAAAAAAATATGGCATGTGGAGGGTTTGGAAGTATCCAAGTTTTCAGGCACCCACTGGAAGTTCTGGAATATATCCCTCTCTGATAAGGGGAACTGCTTTACTGGCTTTTGGACAGAAAACGTGTTGAGAGTAATGAAACACGACAACAGGAAATAAGTTATTTTCATTTGTTTAAAAATAAGTTTCCTAAAAGAAACCCAGTGTGCATGATTTTGCAGGTTTCCTTTAGTAAGTGACTAATGCCATCTTGCTTTTAAGTTATGCAATTATTCGTTTTTGTAGCTCTGGATTCCGTTTGGCTAGAACTGTGTGGTTCTCAAACCTGATTGTGCATGAGGATCACCTGGAGAGTTTATTAAAATAAACAGTCGCTAGGCTCTACTGTCAGAGTTTCTGATTCAGTAGCTCTAGCCCCAGAACCAATTTTGAATTTTTAGTAAGTTCCCAGGTGATGGAAATGCAGTTGGTTTAGGGATCACATACACAGAATAGGTGAAATAAAAGCCATTGTAGAAGACAGTGGTCCTCAAGGACCTAGAAATAGAAATTCCATTTGACCCAGCAATCCCATTACTGCATATATATCCAAAGGAGTATAAATTGTTCTACTATAAGGACACATGCACACGAATGTTCATTGCGGCACTGTTTACAATAGCAAAGACCTGGAACCGACCCAAATGCCCAAGAATGATAGACTGGACAGGGAAAATGTGGCACATATACACCATGGAATATTATGCAGCCACCAAAAACGATGAGTTTGTGTCCTTTGTAGGGACCTAGATGAACCTGGAAACCATCATTCTCAGCAAACTGACGCAAGAACAGAAAAACACCACGTTCTCACTCACAGGCGGGTGTTGAGCAACAAGAACTCATGGACACAGGGAGGGGAGCATCACACACTGGGGTCTGTTGGGGTAAATAGGAGAGGGACAGCTGGGAGTGGAGAGTTGGGGAGAGATAGCATGGGGAGAAATGCCAGATATAGGTGAAGGGGAGGAAGGCAGCAAACCACACTGCCACGTGTGTACCTAGGCAACAATCTTACATGTTCTTCACATGTGCCCCAAAACCTAAAATGTAATTAAAAAAAAATGAGACTGCTCTTCTTTTCAACAATAATGCTCTACATCCCGACTATTAGGAGAAACCTTGGCATTGAATCAGTTTGGAATTTAAGTACATTCTCTCACCGTACACATTTACCTGTTCATGACTTAACATATGACTCAGAGAACAAGGACTAGAACGTGAAACCCCGTGGTTATGAAGCCAAATCCCGTGGATTCACAACGATGTTCATGGTTAACGGACAGGAGACCACAGGCACAAAGACTCTCAACGGAGGCTCCTGTTTATGTCAATCATTATTTGCATTTCATGAAACCCGAGACACTTTTGTTATTATTATTGCCATTCATTCATTCTATATTTAGGGATGATTGACTCACTAAATATACTGGGCAAAAGGGCAACTGCATTTTCTTTGCACTGAAGCAACAGGAGTCTTTGAAAGATATGGCAGAGTTTCAAAAAGACTAGGAAATATGTTCCCAAGTATTTTACAGTCAAAAAGCTAATAAAATTGTCCTTACGAGCCTGCTAAAATTTCAGAGATGGCATCCAATTTTCAGAAATTCACATCTGCATACATGAATAAGCTTTTTAAGGACAACAGGTTTTAACTTTTGCCCTCTGAACCTCATACTGATGGCCTTAAGGAGAATAAGTTCTGCATTTGGAAGGTTATCAACAGAATAATGTCATATTAAGTGCCAATGGGCTTCTTTTAAATTTGTATATCTGACCTTCTTGGTAAGGATTAAAAAGTCTCTTTTCCTCATGTCTCTTTATTCAAATCCATAGTTATAAGTCTCCCCAAATTTGGGCCATGTGACCAATGTGTTCTTTTAAAGAAAATGATGAAGTCATGGAATACTGGCTTACTCCAATTCTGACTGTTAATATCACTGATTGTTACCACTCTTTTAACCAAAGCATGCATTGCTTCCCTTTCATCTTTTCCACCTTTCATGACTTCAGATAGTAGCATGGGACTCCAGCCTAGCTGCCTTCTCAAGCCTTTCTGGATCTTTCTCCACCCATGTCAAGGCATGAATGGTCATTTTACCCCTGTAACACAAGGCATGGATATCAAACGAACTCTCTTCTTCCAGAGCCTGACAGGATTTCCACTTCACCACCCATCCACTGCCAACCTTGTGACTCTCCCTACGGGGACCAGATTTCTCACACTGGTACTGAGATAATTTTTCTGTTATATATTCACAAAAAATATTAACGAATTAACATACAAACCACTAATTGTTTGTACATTTTTTGTTGTTGTTTGTTTGTTTGCCACTGAAATAACTCTAATTGTGTATTTAACTTCTATTAGCATAACTCTGAAACACTCTTCTAACATGGAGATCCAGGAAATCCTTCTTTGCCCCAAACCAATATGTGTACTGCATGAGAGTAAATAAAACGTCAAAGTCTACCCCCTCAACCCTTCACTTAACCAAGAACTGTGCATTGGGGTTTGAGCCCAGTGGGAACAGAGGCAACATAGACACCATTTCTGAACCGACATATGCTCTGGCACCAAAGTACCTCCTGGAAACACAGGCAGAAAGTCGTCCTGAGCAGACAGGAAAGGAAAGATCAAAACAAACAAACTGCCAGGCTACTGTATTCCACTTCATTAAATCCAGTTTTATGTAATTTATTTAATACAAATTTAAGACACTGACCAAGCTTCAGGTCTCCGTCAAAGAAAGGTATCAGTGCTAGGGAGGATCCGAAGCTCTCACGGGTTTAATAACCAGCCTCGTTCTATGTCCCCCGGCTTCCCAGGATTTGATAGCACTTGCTCTCCAGCATCTGTCCTGCTAGTGTGTTGACAGGACTTCACATGGCAGCATCGGACTCCAGCCTAGCTGCCTTCCCAAGCCTTTCTGGGTCCTTCCTGGCCCTATCTCAAGGTATCAGTGGTCATTTTACCCTCATAACACAAGGCATTTTGCATAAATATCTGTTACAGCATTTATAGGGATTATTATCTCATTTATCTATATAGCAGCCTCAAGACATTGTTATTGTCTCCATCATGGGGATGTTATTTACCCCATTTTTGAATCCCATAAAGATTCTATATCTTGCTAAAGACGACACAACAAGAAAGTGATGGAGCGTGGTCTCATATACTTACAATACCGATGCCTTCTTTACATTACGATGTATCCTTAGGCGTATGGTAAATTTTTACATTACTGTTCTGCTGTTTAGAATGAGATGATGTCTTTAAAGAAATAACTATGTATTTATTTTTTTCTTCTTCTTCTTCTTCTTCTTTTTTTCTTATTTAACAGGGTCTCATTCTACCCAAGCTAGAGTGCCATGGTGAAATCATGGCTCACAGCAGCCTCAAACTCCTGGATTCAAGCAAGCCTCCTGTCTCAGCATTGCAAGTAGCTGGGACTACAAGCAGAAGTCACCATGCCTTGCTAATTTTTAAAAGATATTTTCTAAAGTAATGGGGATTCCCTGTGTTGCCCAGGCTGGTCTCAAACCCTTGGGCTCAAGTGATCCTCCCACCTTGGGCTCCTAAGATGCTGGGATTTGGGGCCTGGGGAACCATGACTTATATATAGTGTCCAGCTGAAGATGCTTGATAAAGGTTGTTTGTGATCATGGAACCACATAACTGATCAGCACCATGATACAAAATTGACCCTCCAGACCTGCCGGAGTTCACAGAGTTCTCATGTTACATAATATATATAGAAAATTTGATTAGCTTCATTAACTGCATGGGAGAAATGAAAGAAATCATCAAATTAAATATTATAATCTAGCACAGACTTGAGGAAATTAGCCATTGACCATATATACGGTATTAGTGGGAGAAACTAAGAAAAGTCTCAAATCTGGAAAGGATAAACTAGAATCTGTACAAGCTGTGACAATGGATAGCAAAAAAAAAAACAGGTTAAAATTGACAGGATTCAAATAAAGGTGGTGAGAAACAGTGACAATGTAGGTACAATTGAGGAAGTCATGTTGGAAGATTATAGATGTAACTTGCAGCTCTTTCTCTTGAAAATCAACTCTGGAATCACGGAAATTTGCCACAGCCAGTGTTTTGAGTGGGATTAGCTCCGATGAACGTCCACAGAAAAACCTCAGGAGTATTCAGGCTTTTGTAAGCAAAAGCAATACCTGGAACTGTGGTTCAAATGCTACCTCCTGTACCCAACCAAAGATACTCAGCACAGTAGATGGAGTGGCTCCTAGTCGTATCAATGGCTCAAGGAACTACAGGTGATTCTATGGTAGTAGGCCTGGAGACTGCAATTAAAGAAACTCTAGATTTTGTCAATATCTAAAATGTTACATTAGGATGCATAATCCATTTAGGATAGAGTTTTTCATTTTCCCACCAAATTTCTTAGAATCCATGGGCACATCAACTACGTAAGTAAATAATGTCTTTTTGTCCTACGTAAAGTACAAAATAAAGTAAAAAAAAGGTGCACTGGATCATCCTTTTATAACCTGAGAATAAAAGCATTTTGTCCGAATATAAATCATCAATCTATACAAGGATGTAGTCTGTGCGTTCTCACCATCTGCTCTTCAATAAATAGTCCCCTTGTAAAAAGGTGTGTGTATCAAACAGCAATAAAATCCATGCAGATTAATGATGTGCCTAAATGAATTAGGTAATAATTAGTATAGGAAAATGTTTTACAGATAAAATGTGTTTCAAAGAGATTGCAATTGAAACTTTATTATGTTCTAAATGATTACACTGTACACAGTAAAGTTTATTATTCGCAAAAGTAATTAATAAACTTGGCTTGGCTGTGCTTGCATTAAAACCAATGATTTAAAAGTGAAAAGAAGAGCAGGCTGGCAGCTGTGTAGGAAGCCTTGTCTCTGTCTCTCATCTAAGACCTAGTGTAAATATGTCAAAACCAATCCCAAAAAGTGAAGGTTTATTATTCACTCCGTACTGAGAAAAATGTTGTCTTCTCTAATTAAATTTAAAAAACAAGGAGTAAAAGATAAAAGAGGAAGAGGAGAAGAGCTTTACATCAAGGTAAAACATTTTTTTTTTCCCGTATTTCAGATTTGTCAATGCTCCATAAAAGTAAGCAGTCCAGGTGCTATTTAATACACAATGTAAATGGGAATCTCATGCTGAAGAATAGAGTACAGTGGCACAAAAGGCTCCATTGGCTTGCGATTTTTTTTTAAGCTCAATAATGGAAATGGTCATGGATTCAACTGTCAAATTGCCATCTGTTTCAGTATCTTAATCACTTTTGGAAAGATTGCAGTATTTTCATAGCATCTCAATTTGACAAGTGGGATAAAATAGTACCCCTGTTTAGAGGACACTGTTACATCTCTTGACATACATGATAGCACTGTTTATGATGTTTCACACCCAGCAGGACCTCAGCATAGACAAAAGCTATCCAAACACTGGTTTATACAATTGTATTCCAAGCTCATGTGCCTACAGTAATTTCCTGTTTGTCATATTACTCTCTACTCTTAACATATCCTTGTGTCTTTAGGGGGTTATTTGATTTTGTTTATGTTTTCACAGAATGTATGAGTCACATTTTTATCAGATCTCTTTCTTTGAATTACGCAGTTGTTAAAGCGACTTCAAAGAATCCATGCATGGATACATAGATGAATGGGTACATAAAGTATGTATGATGAAGACATGTATTAATGGTTCAGATAAACTTTTCATGGATAGATATAGAAAACAAGATAAATTAAGAGACTTTGTTGAGAACAAGTGGGAAGTGTAAAAAGAGTTTCTTTGGATCTCACTCAACTAATACACTGTTCTTTATCCATCTTAAGGTAATTCAATACATTGCAGGGACTGATGCACACTCGTTTGCATTTTCTTTTGATAAGTCTGTCCCTGAAAACCACTCTCAAGATTGACATTTTATCAAGTAAGAGAATTTACATCATTTTCTTCAAGTCTATCAGAAAGACAATGAAAATTTTTCCAAAGCTTTCTTGAGAAACATTTCACACACTATAAAAGCCTCCCATTTAAAATGTTCAATTTGGTCTTAGTATACCCGCAGTGTTGTGCAGCCTTTATTGCCATCGAATTTGGGGACTTTTCTCATCAACTCCGAAATAATTCCCATATATATTAGCAATCATTCTTCTTCTCTTCTTTCCCTTCAACCTTCCCCCAAACCCAGCTTTATCAACGTCTAGTCTACTTTTGATCTCTATTTTTGCAAGGATATGATTTTATTTCCCTTGGGTTTATACCTAGGAGTAGATTTGCTGAATCATATAACAATTCCATGTTTAACATTTTGAGGAACTGCCAAACTATTTTCACAGTGGCTTGCACCAGTTTACATTCTCAGAAGCAATGTACAAGGGCCAACGTCTCGACATCTTGGCCAACACTTGTTATTTTCTGTTTCTTTGTTTACAGTCATTTTAGTGGGTGTAAAGTGAAACCGTGGCTTTAATGTGCATGTATCTAATGACTAATTATATTGAATATCTTTTAATTTGTGTGTTGGTGAATTGTACATATTTTTGGAAGAATATCTAGGCAAACTATTTGCCTATTAAAAATGATTTCTTATTTTGTTATTGAGTTATAAGAGTTCTTTATATTCTATGTACTAGATCCATATATATATATATCACATACATATATAAAACATCATATATTTATAAAATGTAAAAGTATATTCTTATGTTCTATTCATTTTTTTCACTTTCCTTGTGCTCTTTGATGCACAAGTTTTTAATTTGATAATGTCAATTTTATCTATTTTTTTTTTTTTGCTTTGATGTCATAAGTAAAAAACAAAATCACAACAGCAAAAACATTGCCTAACATACAGTCAAGAAGGTTTACTCTTAGGTTTTCTTCTAGAAGTTTTGTTGCTTTAGATCTTACATTCATATCTATAGTGCATTTTGTGTGGATTTTTGAGTAAGGTGAGAGGTAGAGGTCTAAACTCATTCTTTGCATATGGATATCCAATTATCCCCGGAACATTTGTTAACAAGAATCTTCCCTCTCCATTGAATGATCTTGGCACTATAGTCATAAATTAGTTGAATGTAAACGTAAAGGTTTGCTTCTGAAGTGATCTGTATTTCTATTCATATGCCAATGTCTTAGTGTCTTTATTACTGAAGTTTTGAAATAGATTTTGACATTGGGAAAGGTAAGTCCTCCATAAATATTCTTTCTCAAGTTTGTTGTTACTATTCTGAGTCATTATTTTTCCATACAAATTTTGTAAGCAGCATAAAAATTTATGCAAAACACTTGCTAAGATTTTTATGGGGATTGTGTAGGATCTGTAGATTAATGTAAGGTATATTGCCATCTTAGTAATGTTAAGTTTTATGATTGATGAACATGGAATTTCTATCTATTTATTTAGAAATCATTTAATTTCATTCACATTTTCGTATTTTTCACTGTTCCATGTGCACTTGAGAAAATGTTATATTCTGCTGTGATTAAGTGCTGAGTTTTATAGAAGTCTGCTAGACCTTGTTTCATAGTGTTGTTCAAGTCTTCTGTTTTCTTTTTTATATTCTGCCTAGTTGTTTTATCCATTATTGAAAGTGGGTATTGAATCTCCAGATAAATTGTCAACTTCTCTCTCTCTTTCTCTCTTTCTTAAATTCTGTCAGTTTTTGCTTCATTAAATTTGAGACCTTGTTTGCCAGTGCATATATGCTGATAATCATATCTCTTTCAATTTTTTGACTCATTATTATAAAATGTGCTTTTTTGACAGTTATAATATTTTGTCTTAAAGTCTATGTTGCTCGATACTGCTCTTCCATCTCCATCTTGATTCAATGTTGCCTTGTATATCTTTTCCATTTGTTTGTTTTCAACTTATTTGTGTCTTTACCTGTAAAATGTGTCCTTGTAAACAGCATGTTATTGGATCATATTTATTTTTTATCCATCTTTTGTTTGGGATGTTTAATTATTCAATTTAGCATATTTACAGATAGAGTAGGATTTGCATCTGTTATTTGCAATTTGTTTTCTATATGTCTTACTTTTTAAAATTTCTTTATTCACCCATTTCTGTCTTTTGTTATTGTTAAATAATTTTCTAACATCGTTTTAAAATTCTCTTTTTCTCTTTCTGTATTCTTTGTAAAGCCATCAAATGATTTTATAGTTATTGCTTTATACAATTGTATTTAAAAGAGATAGAATAAGAACGAGTAACAAACAGAAAGGTGTTAATTTTTCATAATAACGTAGTAACATCTACATGTGTTCTTGTATTTCTTAATTTGTATTTGAGAAACCATATACTGTCCTTTCATTTTGACTCGAAAGATTCACTTTAATATTTATTGTAAGATACATTTGTTAGTCTCTCAGTTTTTGTTTTCTGGAATGCTTAATTTTTCCTTCATTGTTAAATATGAGTTGAGGTAGGTAGAGTTCTCAGTTGACAGACTTTTTCTGCCATGACTTTAACTATGTCATCTCACTGCTTTCCAGCTTCCTTGGTTTCTGACGTAAAGTCAGCTGTTAGTTCCTCTTATTAGTTGCTGCAAACTCATTGTGTTTTGTGTATTATTGGAATTTGCCATTTGATACCGGAATACATTCTTAAATAAATGTAGTTTGTGATACATCATTTTAATGGACATTTCTCATTTTATGTTATTTTGCTAATGACTTATTACTTGCTGTTTATTTTATGTTTATTTTAGACTATTGAAATGATGTTAGACAAAAAGCAAATTTGAGCAATTTTCTTATTCAAGTTCAAAATGAGTAATAAAGCAGCAGAGACAGCTTGCATCAGGAACAATACATTTGGCTCAGGAACTGCTAATGATCATACAGTGCAGTAGTGGTTCAAGAAGCTATGCAAAGGAGACAAGAGCCTTGAAGATGAGGAACGTAGTGGCCACCAATCAGAAGTTGACAATGACCAATTGAGAGCAATCATTTAAGCTGTCATCTTACAACTTCACAAGAAGTTGCCAAAGAACTCAATGTCCACCTATCTATGTTCCTTCAGCATTTGAAGTAAATTGGAAAGGTGGAAAAGCTTGATAAGTGGGTGCCTCTTGAGCTGAGTGAACATTTCAAAAACTGTCATTTTGAAATGTCATCTCTTATTCTATGCAATGACGATCCATTTCTCTATCAGGTTGTGACATGTGATCAAAAGTGGATTTTATATCAAAACCTATGACTACCAGCTCAGTGGCTGGACTGAGAAGAAGCTCCAAAGTACTCCCCAAAGCCATTCTTGCACCAAAAGACCATCATGGTCACTGTTTGGTGGTCTGCTGCCAGTCTGATCCACTACAGTTTTCTAGATCCTGGCGAAACCATTACATCTGAGAAGATCAGCAGATCCTTGTGATGTACTGAAAACTGCTATGCCTGCAGCCAACATTGGTCAACAGCTCTTGTCTCAGAACTCAATGAAATTATTCAATCTAATCAATCCTAAACTTGTTTACCTTGCTTCACCTCTTCCTTCACAGACGAACCACAATAAAGACTCTTGCCAACAACGCCCCTTTGTCTCTGTCTCCAGACCTAACCCAATGTTTGCCCATGTGACCCCCATGGCCTACCAGGCATCTCTTCTAGGGAACTGTGAGTAACAAACTACCTTTTCAAAGGTGGTAATCTTCTGATCTGTCAGCCTCACTACACCTGAATAATAAAACTACATTTTAAAGCAAGGCCTAATACTCTAGTGAGTTTTGAAACCTTAATTCCTAACCTCAGAGTCTTTGTGACAGCATAAACTTACAACCAATATATAATGTCTGAAATTTTTAAGTTTGTGCAAATGTAAGGGATTAATATTATGAAGATCTGTACTTCCCAGTATTTTTCTGGTTCACCATTTTTGTGGACGCACAGAGTAAGGATGAGATTTATCGTACTGCAGCAGGACCACATTTCCATGTAGAACACACAGCAGCCCTTGATGCTCACATTCTATTGAGTAGTAAAATAAACCACCTCAGTTGCGCTGTAAAGCGCATGAAGACAGAAAAACAGGAAAGAGGCCAGGTGCGGTGGCTCATGTCTGTAATCCCAGCACTTTGGGAAGGACGAGGAGGGTGGATCACAAAGTCAAGAGACTGAGAACATCTTGGTCAACATGGTGAAAGCCCATCTCTATTAAAAATACAAAAATTAGCTGTGTGTAGTGGCTCACACCTGTAGTCCCAGCTACTTGGGAGGCTGAGACAGGAGAATCACTTGAATCTGGGAGGTGGAGGTTGCGGTGAGCTGAAATCATGCCACTGCACTCCAGCCTGGGCAACAAGAGTAAAACTCTGTTTCAAAAAAAAGAAAGAATGCAAAAGAAAAACAGGAAAGAAGATGTAGGCGTCCACAAGAAAAGCCAATATGCTCAAGAGGTGTAAGTGCTCTTTTTTTTTTTTTAATTTAAAGAAATAAAACACATTTTAAAGATAAAATTAACAAGTGTGTAAAAATAATTACTCATCTCTTGCCAACTTCACTAAACGTTTTGCCACAAACATATTTAATGTGGCCTCTTAATGTGTAAAAAGTTGAATTCACTCTACCTGAAGACACACTTGAGGAATGTTTTGTGGGCCATGGAATGTTCCCAAATAAAAAGGAAAAAGAGGTGATAGCACTTATAGCTCTGGCCTTTGCCCATGAAAGAAAGCATTAAAGTTCATAAGTCATTGCCACTTCCATCAGAATATGCAGCCTGTGAAGGCAGGGCTGCTGTCTCTGTGTTCACTGCTGTGCTCTCAGCATAGAACAAATCCCAGCAACCTGTCCATTGTTCACTGTCAGAAATAAAGGATGACTTCACAAAATAGATTGCTCCCCATGGACATTAAAACAGTGATAATCTTTGAATAAGTTTGAAATAATTCCATAATCCCAAAAAGAAACATAGAGGGACCCAGGAAGACTCAAAAGATCTTATTTATTTATTTATTTATTTATTTATTTTTGCCTTGGGATAGTGACCTCAAATCATGTATAAAAATTATTAGAATTTGGCAACACTGGATTACAACCCATCATTTTAATATTTTACTAGTAATAAAGAAATACTTAAGAGGTTAAACACACCATTTAATAATAAATAATTTCATCAAAGTCCCTCAAATTCTGAGTCTTCACACATCTTGATAAAAGTTAGAAACATTTGTGCTTAAAAATATGGAAGAGTTCATGGCACATCCATGCATTAGGCTAACAGTAAGTATCATGCACTAAGTGTCCAGATCTTACAAACATTATTTTCATCCTTCAAAACTCTTTAATATGGGTATATTTAAAAATTTCATTTGATAATAGAGATTTCAGATAGATTTCCTAACTTTTTTAAGGTTAAAAGCTGGTGAGTATAAGAGCTGACATTCAAAATAATGTTCATCATGTTCTAGTTCTTTAAATGCTTTTTCACAATGAGGAGACTTATTCAATCATGCTCAATATTTATTACAGAGCTTGTTTTATTTCGAAGCAGGACCATGTGAAGTCAAAAGCGTACATCTAGTCCTACATTTAATGGAAAACCCAGATGTATGAAAGAAATTCTTTAAATCAACCGCCCATTTTATTCATTCACAGTAAATCAAGTGGTGTATATATTTTCAATTTAGAGAAATTGTTTCACTATCATTAAAATAAATGAACAATGGTGAGATAATATGAAGACATAAAACATAGAGGAAATAACACAACTCTATTTTGTTGAAGTAAGCAACGGGATCTGAAACAACAGCAAGTAACTTTTTCCCCTTCCCCCTCCGCCTCACCAAAATAAGAGAGGCCTGTGCCTTTGGATTTGTCAGGTAAATAAATAGTCACTGTTCATAAACAGCAGGATTCCCCTTACTCCTTACTAAAAAACATAAGCAAACGTCATAAATTATTTTATGCCTAAAATACTGTTTATTAAAAGCTATGGTCTATAAAATATGAATTGAGGTTTTGTAAGCAAATAAATATTCTGAGAGTCTCCACAGGGATGTTTTTAGTAAAGATATTTTTTAAATTCTAGCATTTAAGAGAGTTTATCAAAATTTAAAATACTGCATTAGTATTCATTGGATGCACCTAGTGAATTTGTCATTCTTTAGAAAATGACTATACTGGTGATTCATAAGATATATGATTTTTAAAATCTGTATGCATTAGTAATCCTATCATACATTCAGATTTTGTTTTATGAAATCAGACATTTGGTTAATTCACTCTAAACATTAGTGAATGAACAGTGGCTATGAGAAGAACTAATTGCATCTCGTTAAAATTACTAAATTGACAAAAGAGCACTCCTTTCTAACTGTGTGATCATAGGCAAGTTCCTACAGCTCTCTGTGCTTTAGTTTCCAAATCTATAAAATGAAACAATGGCTTCATTGGAGCTTGTGTTTATGAGAATTAAGTGAGTTATTTTGAGTAATACACTTTGAATAGCACCTGGCATAATTGATCACAATTATTATTAGATGTTGGTGTTGAGTAGGCATAATTCCTAACTAATAATAGAGAAGCCCACTAAGTGAACAATCCTTAATTGTATACATGCCAGTGACTTTCTTTTAAAACAAACTGATTAAAAGAAAATCAATAAGAAAGTAAAGTTAATTAAGAAGACTTAATAAAAAGGACAAAACAAAGAGGAGAATCAAGATATAAATATATATATACAGGCACTTGCCATCATACTCAGCTAACTTTTTGTATTTTTAATAGAGATAAGAGTTTGCCATGTTGCCCAGGCTGGTTTCAAAACCCTGACCTCAGATGATCCACCAACCTCGATCTTCCAAAGTGCAGGGATTACAGACGTGAGCCACCACACCCAACCGTGTACGTAGTATTATTTATGTAAATAATGATTGACACTTTGCAACATTTTTCTTTATAATACCATAAAAGAACCTCTTTTTGATTTTGGAAGAGTGGCAACAATTACAAGGAATTCAGATAATTCACTACAGGCAATTTTAGAAACAATGGCTATGGCAAGAATTTGTTCTCAGACTCCAGAATGTATGAAACAAAATGGCGCCAAAAATCCCCATGCAAAAATGCTTGGGCTGATGCTCAGATTATAGAACAATTTCCTTTAGGATACATTTACATGAAAGGTGACAAACATATGCCAAATTAGATTTCCATGCCCTTTAAACCCGGAGAAAAAATAGTCAAAGACTACCCAAATAATTCTTATAAGAGCAGTACTTATATTACAATTGCTATGTCATGCACAATAAGAACAGTAAACTCCACGAATACCAAATATTTAAATTAAAATTGACAAATGCATGACAACTAAAATTAAATTATACAATCTAAGTGAAATCAACATGCTATATAAAAATCAATCCCCAGTCAAATAGCATGCAGGCCATTTGGAATAAGGATGCAGAGTACTCCAGAAATGACAATCTGATACTGTAGCAATGTCTCAAATAGTTACAGGTATTATCCTTACAGATAAGCATGGGAAAGCAAAATTCCATAAAAATAAATTAACTTCTCACAAATAAATAAATACTGGGATATTGATTCCCTGTAAGAGGCAAACTGTGGGATTGAAGAATGAAAATTAAAATTACTTGAAAATTACTAAAGATAAATATTTATATATTGTGTAAAAATGTCTAGGTGCCTCTTTAATATATTGATTTAATTTTGCAACTATGGACAAGCATCTAATTAACAACAGGATATAGCAGACATTTAAGTAATGCATCTATACAACCCTTAACATAATCACTTAAAAATCTTATGGGGAATCTAATACACTTGTTCTAATAAATCAGCAATATGAAAAAACAGGTGGCTGACACAAAATTTGATTAACTGAAACAAGCTGTAGGAAGGATTGAATCAGCATAACATTATGTGGCATTATCCACTGTGAGGTTGATGGAACTTTTCTTTGCTTCTCCTTCCATCCATCCATTATCCATCCCTCATGCATTCATTCATCCATCCACTTGTCCACCCACCCATCCATCCATCCATCCATCCATCCAACCATATGCCCACATATCATATTCCTGATGATTTTTTTAAAATCTCAGTAGTAAACTTTACATAATAAAGAAGACTAGAGTCAATTTCTAAGAAGAGCAATAGTTTCCACAGGATATGTCTAATAATAGAAGATAATAATCAGATGCTTATCCAGACACTGCACTAAGAAATATTGACATGTTAGCTCATTTAGTCCTGGAGGCAGGTACTAATACTGGCTCATTTTCATGCAAAGACACTGCAGTACAGATGGTTTGATAACGTTTGTGATGTCAACTCCCAGAAAGAGTAAATATTCCAATCCAGAAATTGTCATTCTAGAGCTCTTACTATTAATAATTAAGTATTGCTTTCTACATAGAAATGTGTGGATTTTTCCATAAAATCTTGTAAATTCTCTGATGATAGTGTCCCCACCCAAATCTCATCTTGAATTGTAATTCCCATGTGTTGAGGGAGGGACCCAGAGGGAGGTGACTGGATTGTGGGCACAGTTTCCCCCATGCTGTTCTCATGATAGTGATTGAGTTCTCACAAAATCTGATGGTTGTAAAAGTGTGTGGCAGTTCCCCATTTGCTGTCTCTCTTCTGCCGCTCTGTGAAGTAGAGGCTTCCTTCTCCTTTGCCTTCCGCCATTACTGCAAGTTTCCTGAGGCCTCCCTGGCCATGCAGAACCGTGAGTCAATTAAACTTCTTTTTTAAATAAATTACGGAGTTTCAGGTGGTCCTTTATAGCAGTGTGAAAAGATATTGATATGTTTTATATTCCACCAAATTCATTCCCAGGAAAGCTGCAGCTCCCTTCAAAGATATCTCCCCACCCTTTCCAGCTCACTGTGACTCTTCTCTGAAATCCTACGGAATCTCATCACTCAGGAATCACTCATGACCTGTCACATAGCGTATCTGAAGCCAATGCATACAACTAAATTACATGGGTTTTTACCTTTCTCACCTTTAAAATTTGTCTAATAAACTCTCAGGTCATTGAATCTCTACATCTTGCTAATTTATTTCCCCTTCCAGTTAGTAAAGTAATGCTGAAGGATAAGAAAAATGGCTGTTTGAAAATGAAAGAGGGATTTCCAGTCCGGACAATATGGTGGAAACGATCTCTCCCTTCTCCTCCCGACAAGCTCAATGATAGACATGTTGGAGAAAAATGTGAAACACAACCAGAGCAGAGCTCTGAAAGGTTCAAAGAGAAAGGAACCTGGGTAGGGGCCAGGACCGGAGGAGCAGCCCAGGAGGAGGATGTCCTGTTATTATCCCATGCAAGAGTGGAAGGACATCCAAGCCCAACATTTCCTGACCCCCAGTCTCACAGGGGGAAGACCAGCTTGTCTCAAACCACACCTGTGTGGAAATAGACTTCCACCATACCAAACAAGCTGGGGCAAACCAGTGGAGGGGACTGATCAGAAGCCCTATGGCTACAAGTGGTACTCCTCTTCCCTGGCCTGGGACTCCTTCTCCTCTGACTGATTCCATTTACCAGGGACTGCAGCAGGGGCAACTGCTACAAAAAATCTTCAGCCTGGGAAGCCACTTAGTCCCCCAGGGCCTGAGACTCGCCTTCCCTAGCCAGGGATACCACACTGTGAGAAGCACCTGCAGAGGTGACCTTGACCCCAGGAGCTACCTGAGAGGTGCTCCTCATCATCCCACTTTTTCCACAGGCGGGAATAGCCCTTCACAAGTGCTGGGATGGAAATGCTCTTAGTCACCACAGGACAAAGGATTCCTTAGGAAAGACACCTGCAACCTGGCCCGCATAGCTTCTTCTGCCCACCCAAAGAAGCACCAACAGGGACCAATGGAAGCCCCATTGGCACAAGATAAACCATTCAGAATAAATAGTACCACACAGGCTCAAAAATGGTACACTAATAGAGCCAGACAATCAGGCCAGAAAACTAGGTCAGGATCTGTGCGCTAAATCCAAACGAGGTAAATGCCCTCTTTTAAAAAATCTTAAGTAGTACCCAGTCTGGAAATGTAATTAGCCAAAGACAGAATACAATTAAAAAGTATGTGTTATACTGAGAACCAGGAAGATCACAACTTGAAAGATAAAGGACAATCACAGAACACCAACAATCAAACAAATCACTAATTGCAATTATCTGACAAGAATTTCAGAGCAATCATCATAAAAAAAAAGTTTCAACAGCAATTTGAAATTCTCTGGAAAACAAATGAAAAAATAGACAATTTTAACAGAGGAAGAGAAGTTTTCAAAAAGTGCAGCTCATGGCAATGAAAAGTAAAGTAACAGAAATAAATACAGAAAGCTACATGGGCTCAGTTTTGGAGTTCAAATGACAGAGACAGCGAGCTAGATGACAGGTCCACAGAACTGACCTAGTGGAACAGTAGAGAGAAAAATACCGACAAAACGGTGAGTCTAGCCTCAGTGACCTTTTACACAGTCACAAGATAGCCAATATTCACGTCAGCAAATCTAATTCTGTCACACAGTGTTTTATATCTGAATTTCAACTATTTATCCTGTACTATCTGAACTGAGGATCTATATATGTAAATCAACATTTCATTGCACTTCAATATAATGCAATAAGGTGAATGTAATTATGTATTTGTATGTATACAGCAATGCTTATTGCACATTTTTAGTTTAGCTTCAATAAAATTCTATTTGAATTCTATTTAACAAATATATACCATATCAAAATATACAGTTAAATAATCAATTATTTTATTCTTGCAGCAATACTTGTAGATAATGTCATTGTATTGAAATAATCTCTATTGTTCTTTTTGCACGATGAGAAATATAATAGGAAAACTGAATTTATTTAAGATGTATATGTTTAAAGGTAAATAATCTTTCTCTAAAGATGGTTTATATTTATTATCTTTAAAATTTTCTGCATTTTGAAAAATAAAATAATATTTTTTATTTGTCTAACACTCCTGATAATATGTCTGTAATGCTCTATGTTTTCATTGTTTTGTAGTTTAGAATGCATATTTCTTCTTTATGTATGCTTTAATTATCATTTACAATGTCAAGAAATAGATTTTAGATCTTTATTAGTCTGTATTTTTCATAAATATTAGTAACAGAAACAATATAAAAACATATGACTTTTTCCAGTATTTTATTGTATGTAAAGAAACAACAAAAATAAAATATATCTAGCTCATGAAATAAAAGGCATTTATTGGCTTAACAATGGAAATTGGCTTAACAGTCAGGAAAATTTCATGCCCTGTTTAATTCAGCAGTGCAATAATCTCACAACGACCAACTTTGTTCATTCTCTCTGCTTTGGTTTCTGTGACACTGGGTTCCTTCTAATGCTGGTTGTCCTCTTAGTTCTAAGTAGACATAGGGCTACCTCATGCTTCTTCTCTTTCAGTGGGTAGAGGATTTCTTCTGGAAGTTATTTCAGGAAAGAAAGGAAGTTTACTTCTTTCTCCAAAGGCTCCAGAAATCTCAGCATAGAAATTGTTGAACCACATTGGGTCATATGCCAATCACTACAATAGTAGACAATGTCAGTGGATGTAAGCTGCTGAAGCAATTTTTCTTTTCCTATAGGGGGAGATGGAGTCAGCCTTACCAAGAGTAAAATGGCAAAGGAGGTGTGGGAAGTTACTGAGCAAAGGAGAATGAGGTTTAGGTTGAGCAAGCACGACACTGGGTGCAGAGTTGCATTAGGTGAGGATCCTCTAGATTCTGGAAAAAACTTAATGCCCAGCAACAAGGACTTACCATTGTCCTCTTTCTCCTACTGAGCTTTGGGAAACTAATAGCTTTTGTTATAAAAGTTTAAAGTGATCATATTTTACAAATTAACTAGGAATTCCTGAATAAACATATTTAAAACACAATGATCCTCAGTTATGTGAAGTGAGTTGGAGTAATGTAGATTGAACATCCCTGGGACAAAAGAGAGGTTGGAATGTAAGTAGTTTTATTTTCATTATTACAACTATGTGAGGTAGTTATGTTAAAGGGTTGTGTGTGTGTTCATATTGAATCTTTACAAAAATGGTAAAGATTCATGGTAGGTACCTATCACTCAGGCCCAAGGACACTGGATGATGGCCTTAGGATGACATGTGCATTAGCTTTTTCTGATCTCAATATGTACATGAGTAGCATCTATTCACCACGGTCACACTCTGCATCCTTTGCAAGTCTTGATGATCACAACAGGATTATGTAAAAGTCCTAATGCAACTTTGGATCACTGGCAAATTCTTTTAACTAGAACAATAACCCTAGGTCAATCAAAATGAAATTCACTTCCCCCACATTGTTCTGGGACAGTACCAGACTCCAGGGAACAGGAAAGAGACACCTGGAAGGTCACTTAATTCTAACCGATCATGCCACGTGAGCAAACAGTTTTCATCTGGGCACTTTGCAGAAAGAAAATGACCAAATCATTTTTATTCCTCCTAGAGGCATTAATACATTATTTTAATATATACGAGGGCATCTCCTCGTGAGGGAACAAAAAGTAAATATCAAGTAATGACAACAGAAAAAATGTCTATCCTCTAAATAGAGTTTTCTTCTAAAACGTATTTTAGGGAAAAAGTAAATTTCACACTGTAATCTTGCTTTTTAATTAAAGTAAGACAAAAAATTCCATAATCACATCAACATTTGAAATGCCTTGCTTTTTATTCTTAAATTTAAATTAATCTTTTAAATTAAATAAAGCAGGATGTTTTCAGTTCAAGAACTTAATTAAAAGTGATCATTGTTTCCCGTGTTTCCATGGAGATTTTTCTAAAGCCTCTGTTTTTCACATAAGACCACTGTAATTGCTTGTCAAAAAAAGCACTGACAGTTACAAATTTTACTTTTAAGTGAAGAGCATAAATATCATCCTTGCTCTTTATTTTAACAAAAATTATAAAAAGCCATTATGTTTTTATATAACAGTTCTATTGAAATAGTTTATATGTCATCAAATTCACCTTTTAAGTGTACAGCTCGGTGCCTTTTAATACATTCATAAAGTTGTACAACAATCACCACAAACTAATTCCAGAACATTTTTATCACTCCCAGAAAAATACTTGTACCCAATAGATAAGACTGTTGATTCTCTCATCTCACCAGCTCCTCGCCACCATGAATCTACATTCTGTCTTTATAGATGTGCCTGTTCTTGACACTTCAGTAAGTGGAATTATACAATATGTGTGATTTCGTAACTTGCTTCTTTCACTTAGCAAAATGTTGTCAGGGTTTATTTCTATGTTGTAGCATGTATCAGTACATTTCCCTTCTCACACCTGTATAATTTCTGCCGTATGGAACTACAGTGCATTTATCACTCTATCTGTGAATGGATATTGGTTTGTTCTATATTTTGACTATTACAAATTCTGCTGCTATTCACATTTTTTACATGTTTTTGTATGGGCATATGTTTTTATTCTCCTTGGGTATATATGTGCAATGAAATTGCTGGGTCATATAGTCTTTGGGTAACTTTTAGTGTGTCATTACACAACATTGAAATCAACCTAATCTGGAGGGGGCATTGTGTGTAATCTCTTAAATAAACTTAAGAATCGAAACCTGAGCAAAACTCACTGCAAACAAACAGAAAAAGCAAGTCATCCTCCCAATATAGTTTTATATTTCTTTCCAAACTAAAGGAAAAAAAGAGTAATAAGATAATAAATTCTGCCTATGATTTTTATTGTCGAACTTAAATGACTATTTATAAAATATTGCACTGAAAATATATAAATCACTCCACAGAAAAAATAGGCAATATTGTTTTTCGAATCATTTTTTTCTGCATACATACAAATAAGAGATATCATTCTTATCTCCTAGAAAATCACAATGTAGTTGTGAAGACAATACTGATCAAGAAAAATCAGAAAGAAGAAATACAGCAGACGACTATGCCCATGGCTAAACAAAAGCATGTGGCCCTATAGCTGAAGAAAGAGGAAAATATTTGGAGTTGGACATGTTAAAGAATGCCCACTTTGTCATATGTCACCTTCCTGCAGAATCTCATTCTCCTAACTTCAGTTTACCTTTTTTCCTCATAGTTTCCAGCGATGTTCAGTAATAAGACTTTTAAATATCATGCAATATGCCTAGTGTTGGAGGTGCCAAGTGCATCACAAGCCTGATAGGATGAGGCGCAACTCAGAAACAGTGCCCGAAAACCTCCTTCCCAGCCCGATTCGTCAGCTTTACTGTCTGGTCACCTCCACACGCCCTGACTTTCTCGGAGCTGATGGTTCTTATCTACGAAACATAGCTCAGTTCCCTGTCTGCTTCCCAAGAACGTTGTGTGAATCAAACACACTGATCTTTCCGGAATTATGGTTACAAACCACAAGTTTTTCTGCAAACTTGCTGTTTACCCCTGAACCAGCTATGAGGTCTCTGGGTATGACCTGGCACACTTGAGCAGAGTGCTACCTCCTGGCTCTCAGAGGGTAGTCCTTGGCGCACTTCACCAAACTAACGAATTCACGGAAGTTTCGAACTGCAAGAGGAACTAATGCTTCCGTTTCACGACAATATACGATCCAGTGTGTACAGAGGAGTTGAAAATCCGGGAGATTCTGAAAGTTGTCGGTGCCTCCATAGTCCCAGGGAACCAGAGGTACACTCATGTAAGAGGATGCATGATGAGTGTTCTCTCTTTGCCTAAACTCCAGCCAGGCTCCCGTGGGCCTCCTTTGACTAGGTCTCAATCTTGTCCTATAAACACTTGAAGAAACACTAATATCGCTTCTGACAGCTCAAGGCCACCTTCCTAGGCTGACCGCAGCCCCCCTTAAAGTGCCTGCCTGAGAAAAGGCAGCACAAAGAGTTTACCGTTAGGGTCAGCGGACACCTGAAGACAGGACTCTCGTCTCAGTCTCTGTGCGAGGGTGGAAGCCCAATTTCAATAAGCACCGATTTAAAAACCTAGATAGGTTTCTCACGGACCAAAGTCTCCTTCCTGCTTTCTGCAGCTCTCCAGTTCTCTGCCTACGAAGCCCCTGCACACCCACTCCCCGCTCACCTGTTCTTTAGAAGCACCCGGTCACTTCTGCACAAGTCACAGTTGAGTTCCGCTCATGCTGGACTGCTTGGTTTCCCCTACCGCAGTGGCATACGACTGATTAAAATCTGTCCTTACCATGTCTGCTAGTGCCCCGCTTTGTTTATCTTTAACAAAGAAAATTGAAGGCAAAAGAAAGGCTTTGGCAACTGTATCTCTTGGCAAATGTGCTCTGATGCTCTCAAAAGGCCAAGAGTTCAGATATGGTGAAAGAGTTTCACTCGATCTCCCAAAATAAACAAATCAGTCTGCCCCTGACATAAAGGATAACCCCTTGTCCAGCTCTATAGGAGAGTAGCAAGAATGGAAGGACGCGCATTAAGTAACTAGCAGGGAGCAGTTATTTCTGACTATATTTGTAAAGCACAAATACGTTTCTCATACATTTATGTGACATTTAGGGGCATGAGAATGTAACAGCTTGAATTACTGAAGCCAAGGAGAATATTTGATATTGCTTGTGAGAAGTAGCATAGAGTCTGTGATGTTTGCACTATAAGCAAGCATTTCTTAAGTCAGGTCATACACTGAAGTTTAACTCTTTTTACAAAAATGTAAGGCTCTAAACACCTTTTACACTGCACAAAGAAGCTGAAAGGGGAGTAGAGAAGGAGAAAAATATAACTAAACCACAGCATAGGACGAATAGGACCCATTCCACAATAACTCGAAGGAGCAGGGATGTGTAAAGTGCACACAGGCCTTTCTAGCATTCTGGGATTTTAAAACTCAGAGGAACAGAGATTGATTGATTTTTAGAAATATCCTAGATGATACTTCTGCTTAAAATCTGGACTGGAATAATGTCAGTCAGAAAGAGACTAAAATGTCTTTGCTATGGATATTAAAAGTCCGGAAACAAGCAATCAATCATCTCAACACAAAGACAAGAGGAAAACACAGAAGCGGATCATGGAACCTGCAATATGAAAAGACGACATCTGGACCAGCTTGGCACGGTGCTCGTTATCATGGTCAGCACTCAGTGAAAAAGAAAAGTTAAATGAATGAACAGATTTTCTCTTGGTCTTACCAAACTGAGGATTTATTTGTCTTGTAGTGAAGGATTGCAAGTCAATACCAGATACAATGATTTAATTCAACAATATGTATTAAGCCAGGAACTGATTGAGGTCCTGGGAATACAACAGGAAACAAAACAGAGGGAACAAAAGATCTTCGTAGTTCCTAAAAAGAGCTTCCATTCTAGTTGGCAGAGGCAAACGAACTTAGGCAATAGACATCTATATATATATAGTACTTTAGGTTCTGGGGTACATGTGCAGCTCATGCAGGATTGTTGCATACGCACACACATGGCAATGTGGTTTGCTGCCTCCATCCCCCTGTCACCCACATCTGGCATTTCTCCCCATGTTATCCCTTCCCGATCTCCCCACCTCCCACCGCTGTCCCTCCCTTGGCTCCCCTCAACACATCCCAGTGTGTGATGCTCCCCTCCCTGTGTCCATGTGTTCTCATTGTTCAACACCCACCTATGAGTGAGAACATGCGGTGTTTGATTTTCTGCTCTTGCGTCAGTGTGCTGAGAATGATGGTTTCCAGGTTCATCCATGTCCCTACAAAGGACACAAATTCATCGTTTTTCATGGCTGCATAGTATTCCATGGTGCATATGTGACACGTCTTCCCTGTCCAGTCTATCATTGACGGGCATTTGGGTTGGTTCCAGGTCTTTGCTATTGTAAACAGTGCCTCAGTGAACATACGTGTGGGGAGAGCCATGCAGACATTAGGGAAAGAGTGTTCTGGCACATTGAACAACAGGTGCAAAGTGCTGTATAAAGAAACCCAGGCAGGCCTAGAGAATGTTCAAAAAGAGCAGGCATGAATGGTCAGACTCAGCACAGGCCATGAAGACTGAGATGGACAGCACTGAGAGATACTCCTCAGACTGGAATTGACTTTATTATAACAAGATCACTGTGGCTGTTTTGTCAGTAACAGACTGGAGGGGAGTGAGTAATGACAGACAAGGAAACACTCTGCTTCCAGGCAGAAGACTCTACTCATCCGGGCTGCTTAGAGGAGATTGCAGCAGAGAGGTGATGAGACGATGAGCTGCACTCCTAATGATTTATATGTAGAGGGAGAAAAAGAGAAGAAGGATTTTGACTTTAGCCACCGCAAAACTGGGCACCATTAAAGAAAAGTGGGTATATACCCAGTAATGGGATTGCTGGGTCAAATGGAATTTCTATTTCTAGGTCCTTGAGGAATCGTGACACTGTCTCTCACAATGGTTGAACTAATTTACATGCCCACCAACAGTGTAAAAGCTTTTCTATTTCTCCACACCCTCTCCAGCATCTGTCGTCTCCTGGTTTTTTAATGATCCCAATTCTAACTGGTGGATACCCAAAGGATCATAAAACATTCAGTTATAAAGACACATGCACACGTATGTTTATTGTGGCACTGTTTACTATGGCAAAGACTTGGAACCAACCCAAATATCCATCAATGATAGACTGGATAAAGAAAATGTGGCACATATACAACATGGAATACTATGCAGCCATAAAAAAGGATGAGTTCATGTCCTTTGCAGGGTCATGGATGAATCTGGAAACCGTCATTCTCAGCAAACCGACACAAGGACAGAAAATCAAATATTCCATGTTCTCATTCGTAAGTGGGTGTTCAAAAATGAGAACACATGGACACAGGGAGGGGAACATCATACACCAGGGCTTGTTAGGGTATGGGGATCCTGGGGGGCGGGAATAGTAGTAGGTGGGGGAATTGGGGAGAGTTAACATTAGGAGAAATACCTAATGTAGATGACGGGGGAATGGATGCAGCAAACCACCAAGGCACTTGTATACCTATGTAACAAACCTGCACATTCTGCACATGTACCCCAAAACTTAAAGCATAATAAAAAATTTAAAAATAGTAACTAAAAAGTAGGAAAGTTTTGAGAGGAAAAATCAAGAATTAGGTTTGGACATTTTAACTTCAGTATTCTTTTTAGACATCCAAGGATCTACGTTGAACTACATTTACAGTCATGCACCCCACAATGATGGTTTGGTTAAAAAAAACATCATATATGACAGTGGCTCTGTAGGAGTATAAAAGAGTTGAGCACTTTCAGGGTAGCCATCACAGTGTCAAGCAATGCATTACATGAGTGAAATGGAAGCAAACCCACCGTGCTGTCTATAAAAGTCTGCAAGCACTGATATCCAGCACGAAATACTGGATAATGACAATAAATGACTATGCTACTGGTTTATGTATTTAGCATAATATAATTTTTATCATCATTTATCATTATTCCTTCTACATATAAAAAAAAATAGTTAACTGTAAAATAGCCTCAGTTAGGTCCTTCAGAAGGTATCCAGAGGAAGGCATCGTTATCACAGGAGATGACAGCTCCAGGCCTGTTATTGCCCGGGAAGACTTTCCAGGGGGACAGCATGTGGAGGTAGAAGACAGTGACATTGATGATCCTGATCCTGTGTATGCCTAGGATACTGTGTGTTTGTGTCTTAGTTTTTAACAAAATACTTAATTAGTAAAGAAAAAAATTAAAAATAAAATAAAAACTAATAGTATAGTGAGAATCTTAAATATTTATTTTGTACAGTTTTATAATGTGTTTGTGTTTTAAGCTTTGTTTTTACAAAGTCAAAGAGTAAAAAATAATTAAAGTTTATAAAGTAAGAAAATTACAGTAGGCTAAGGTTTATTACTGAAGAAAGAAAAACATGTTTTATAAATTTAGTCTAGCCTGGCTGTCCAGTGTTCATAAAGTCTACAGCAATGTATAATAAGCAAAGTCATAGGCCTTCATATTCAGTCACCAGTCACTCACTGACCCAGAGCAAGGCCAATCTTGCAAGCTTCATTTATGGTAAGTTCTCCAAACAGATGCACCATTATTGGTCTTATATACTGTATATTTTCTGTACTTTACCTATGTGTGCGTATGTGCAGATACACAAATGCTTATCATGATATTACAATTGCCAAGGACAGTAACATGCTGTATGGGTTTGTAGCCTAGGAGCAATGGGCTATTCCACATAAGCCAAGTGTGCTCTAGGCTCTGCCGTCTCAATTTGTGTAAGTATCCTCTATTATGCTCACATGACAAAATTGCCTAACAGCACATTTCTCGGAAAGTATTCTCATCATTTAGTGACGTGACTATATATGCATCTAGACTTCAAGTGAGAAGTCTTCGTTGACTATGGAAATTTTATTCTTAGCATAATCTCTAAAGGCACGAAAGTAGACAAAAAATAAATTTCTAATGATTAAATTACTGAGACACTATAAGATCTCAATATCAAGATACTGTGAAAACAAAAATAATCTAAGAAAGAGTAACTTGTGAGATTGTAGAAAAACCAGGATAGTTTTTTTCTGGAAGTCAAGTGATAAGATATTTCTACGGTAAGGGCATGATCAATTGTGGCAAATACGCTCATTGCTAATCCACTAGGTCTCACCAAGGTGAGTACTAAGAAGTGGTTATCATTTTAGAAACATAAAGCTTGATGGTAACCTTAAAAATTTTCAGTGATGGAGGTAGGAGAATTATGACTTGAAAGAACTCCAGTAAAATAAAAGAGTGAAGGAATTGGAGACAGGAAATACAAGACTCCATTGAGTTAAAAGAAAGAGAAATAAGGTGGTAACTACAGAAAACTAATTTTTAAACTTTTTGATTGAAAAACTAACAATATGCTTATATACCTATGGGAATAATGCATTAAGGCATGAGGACTAAGGATATAATAGACAAAGGAAAGAATTTCTAGAAAGCGATGCTCTTGCATAGACCAGAGGGAATGGGGTGAGATACAGAAGTGGACGGTGCAGCTTTGGACCGCCCCATGGCAATTGCATGCATATAATAGTTACAATAAAATGTGTACAATTCTCATTCCACATTGTTCATTTAGACAGAGAACAGCTTCGTGGAGCCATATAGTTGCCTAGTTCAGGAAAATCCAACTTAGATTGTAATATTCTCAAAGGAAAAGTAAATTAGTAGCTCACAGAAGGCTCCCATTTAAAAAGCTAATTACATTCTAGGTGTGCCACTCATTACATAGACATTGGACAAAATAAGTCTATTAAGTAGAATAAAACAAATTCAAGTCACCTTACCACTGGACCTCAATATTCTTATTTAAGTTATGAAGTGATTTGGCTATGCAAGTATAATTATTCTGGGATTGCCACAATCTACAAGCTACGTAACATGAGCTTCTGTCTCAAAATTTATGTCAGAAAGTAAGAAACTTTCTTAGTTCCTTGTTAATATGTAGGTCCCAGATATTAAAAGTTCAAGGTCTGTGAAATGATAGTTATTAGAACAATAATCCTCTTTATGGGACAAACTGGTGAAAAGCATTGGCATACCTATGTAGATAATTGCTGGACAATCCAGATCAGGCGTCCCCAAACTTTTCACACAGGGGGCCAGTTCACTGTCCCTCAGACCGTGGGAGGGCCGCCACGCACTGTGCTCGTCTCACCGACCACCAGTGAAAGAGGTGCCCCTTCCCGAAGTGTGGCGGGGGGCCGGATAAATGGCCTCGGGGGCCGCAGTTTGGGGATGCCTGATCTAGATATTGTAAATAAACATATGGACATATGGACTGGCAGTTAGTCACTTCTTCAAATAAAATTTCTTGCAATGTTTAGTATTTTAAGAAGCCCTTTTCATTCTGTATTTTAAGTTTATCCTTATTCCAAGCTTTATAGTGACGAAATATTTCCCTCCAAGATGCAGTATGAGACTTTTAGATAAAATTAGAATTGAAGGAAAAGGAGAAGGCAAGGGCATGGAGAATGAAGTGGTCCTTCTTTAAGGAATGTTTCAACAAACATTGTGGAAGGAAAAAAAAATCTTATTTCTTCTTTAATTTTTTACCTTGATACATTTATTCAGTAATAATGAGTGCTACAATCCTTATTTCCAAGAACTGTAATGCAAGGTATATCATAATGCAGCCTTTTCTCCTCTATTACAAAAAAATCATATCACTTCAGAAGAAAAGAAGCAATATTATTAATTAAACCTTCTATCTTATTTAGCTTTTTTGTGTGTGTGTGTGTGAAATGGAGTTTCGCTCTTGTTACCCAGGCTGGAGTGCAATGGCGCGATCTCGGCTCACTGCAACCTCCGCCTCCTGGGTTCAGGCAATTCTCCTGCCTCAGCCTCCTGAGTAGCTGGGATTACAGGCACACGCCACCATGCCCAGCTAATTTTTTGTATTTTTAGTAGAGACGGGGTTTCACCATGTTGACCAGGATGGTCTCGATCTCTCGACCTCGTGATCCACCCGCCTCGGCCTCCCAAAGTGCTGGGATTACAGGCTTGAGCCACCGCGCCCGGCCCTTATTTAGCTTTATATATAAATTTGAAGAAATGGAAGGATGAAGAAAGTGTTCTAAAATGGCAATAAAAAGACAAACCAAAAAAATTTTTTTTTTTTTTTTTTTTTTTTTTTTTTTTTTGGAGACAGAATCTCACTGTGTCACCAGGCGCCAGGCTAAAGTGCACTGGTGCGATCTCGGCTCCCCGCAACCTCCACTTCCCTGGTTCAAGCAATTCTCCTGCCTCAGCCTCCCAAGCAGCTGGGACCACAGGTGTGCGCCACCATGCCCAGCTAACTTTGGTATTTTTTAGTAGAGACGGGGTTTCACCATGGTCTCAATCTCTTGACCTCGTGATCTGCCCACATCGGGCTCCCAAAGTGGTGGGATTACAGGCTTGAGAACATTTGACTTTAATAATAGAAGTAAATAACATATTTTCTAGTTTACAAGAACTAACTTCAAAGTCTCATTATTTTCTGTAAAATCGAGAGTTCTACTTGCAGTTTTTCCTTCTAGTTCTACTCCCTGGCTATCAGGGTGGAGTTATAGATTCATGAAAACATACCCAATTTTTATGTTTAAAGCTATGGATGCATACGTGTAAAAAAGAAAAAAACAGGGCATAAGGGTAACTTATCGATCAACTAATAAAAACCTGAATAAATGGTATTCAGGTGACAGAGAAAAATGAGGATTTATTGACAAGGCAATGAGCCCTGCCTGAGCATAAGGCATGGAGGGTGAGCTGCACAGACACCACAGAGGGTGTGCTCCTCTGCAGCTGACTTATTCTCTACTGAGCAGAGATTCCAGTGTTTATTTTGTCAATATCCTGAACATTTTCACTGCAGTATTCTTTTACATTGACCTGCTACTTTGTGTGTGGGGGAACCTCACCTGAATGAATCCAACTTTTCTGTCAGCTTTGCAGAAACCCTGAACTGCTGAATGCTGTTGGAGAAAAATTAAACAAATGCGTGCATTGGTGCTACCATTGCCACGTGGATGCCAAACTCAGCTGGGTTCTCAGCTCTTCCCACTAATTCTTCTATGTCAATATTCTCTCCAGTTCTCCTCAGTAGACAAGAATAGATAACAATTTCTCTATTCTTCTCAAACATAACTCTCTGGCCACCTGATTTATTTTTAGCAAATAGCCTTATTTTGTATTTTCATTTAAAAAGCCACCTGAAAATAACATCAACATTAATTTAAACTCCAGCAAATATTCCGATAGCTACATCTGTCCTTTCTTTCTTCATCTTCTATTTCACACTCTATTGAGTGGCTTTGCCGATCTTTTTTTTTTTTTTTTTTTTTTTTTTTTTTTTTTTTTTTTTTTTTTTAGAAAGAGAAAAAGAATAATAAGAAAAAGAATAAAGAAGAGGAAGAAAGAGAAAGAGGAAGAGGGAGAGAGAATGGGGGTATTGCTTTATTGCCCGGGCTGGAATGCAGTCTAAATATGGGTATGCCTATAATTGTCCTTAATAATGGAGACATGAAAGAAAATGAGGGAAGAGAGTAACAAACAAGGAGCCAATCAACATTTCGTTTAAACTTCTAAGTTGATAGGATGTAGTACTGATAAGAGTGTACATTTTGTGTAAAGTGGAGAGCTCTATAAATGTTAATTACGTCCACTTGTTCCAGATCTGAGTTCAAGTCCTGGACATCGTTGTTAATTTTCTGTCTCATTGATCTGTCTAATATTAATGTTGAAGTCTCCCACTATTATTGTGTGGGAGTCTAAGTCTCTTTATAAGTCTTGTATGTCTGGGTATTCCTGTATTGGGTGCATATATATTTAGGACCTTTAACTCTTCCTGTTGTTGCATTGATTCTTTTATCATTATATAATGTCCTTCTTTGCTTCTTTTGATCTTTGTTGCTTTAAATACTATTTTATCAGAGGCAAAAATTGTAACTTCTGCTTTTTATTTATTTATTTTTGCTCTCTAGTTGGTTGGTAAGTCTCTCTCCATCCCTTGTTTTGAGTCTTTGTGTATCCTTGAATGTGAGATGGGTCTGGATGCAGCATACAGTTTTAGTTTTTTGTCCAAATTGCCTGTCTGTCTTTGAATTGGGGAATTTAGTCAATTTAAATTTAGAATTAATAATGTCTTATTATGTTCCTGACTTTAGCTCATTCAATGTCTTATCATGTTCCTGACTTTAGTTCATTCAATGTCTTATCATGTTCCTGACTTTAGCTCATTCAATGTCTTATTATGTTCCTGACTTTAGTTCATTCAATGTCTTATTATGTTCCTGACTTTAGCTCATTCAATGTCTTATTATGTTCCTGACTTTAGCTCATTCAATGTCTTATTATGTTCCTGACTTTAGCTCATTCAATGTCTTATTATGTTCCTGACTTTAGCTCATTCAATGTCTTATTATGTTCCTGACTTTAGCTCATTCAATGTCTTATTATGTTCCTGACTTTAGTTCATTCAATGTCTTATTATGTTCCTGACTTTAGCTCATTCAATGTCTTATTATGTTCCTGACTTTAGCTCATTCAATGTCTTATTATGTTCCTGACTTTAGCTCATTCAATGTCTTATTATGTTCCTGACTTTAGTTCATTCAATGTCTTATTATGTTCCTGACTTTCCCTCCGTAAAATATTGTCATCTTTCATCTCATTACATAAGGATGTTTCTAAGGTTGAGAGGGAAAAAAACGAGTAGCTGTATTCAAAAGCTATATTAACTGTTCTTTTAGCTGTTAATCCATATTTCTTGGGTTACTCGAATTCAGTACATAGCCATTTATAATGTTCCTTTAGAAGAATAATGATCTTGAATGTTATACTCAATATCAGGTGGATAATAGGAAAGAAGAATTTGCTTTTTCATGTCTCAGTTATATGAAGACAAAGTACATTATACTACAGGAAATAAGTTTTATAGGTATCTAAAACTTACATACTTATATATACCTTACATACCTATATAGGTATATAAGTTTTATATATAGGTATGTATATATAGGTGTATATATGTATGTATATAGGTATGTATATATAGGTGTATATATATATATATACACATACCTATATATACCTTATATACCTATATAGGTATAGATACCTATATATATATCTTATATAGCTATATAAGATACCTATATATACACCTTATATAGCTATATAAGGTGTATATATAGGTATACGTCATACATCTATATAGGTATACATACCTATATATATATACCTTATATATACCTATATATATATACCTTATATATACCTATATACCTATATGTATCTTATATACCTATATAGGTGTATAAGTTTTATATACTTATATAAAAACTTATTTTGTATATATATATATATATGTATACATATACTTCCATAACAATTAAAAGCACTGAAAAGGCATGTAGTAAAATTCAACAAACTAGAGACTGTATCATGGATATCCTGAGGGACAAGAAGCCTAAAGGTAGGGGTAGAAAAGATTTAGGAGGAAGAGAAGTTTCCCCACATGTTTACATGCATAAGAATTCAAAGGTATTTTCAACAGGAATATAACAGTTCTAACGTTTTATTCACTCAATAATCAACACCCCTCTTCAACGTAATGCCCAGAGAATACAATAACAAAGACTTGGAACCAATGCAAATGCCCATTAGTAATAAGACACATATATACCATGGAATACTATGCAGCCATAAAAAATGAGTTAATGTCCTTTGCAGGGACATGGATGAAGCTGGAAGCTACCATTCTTGACAAACTAACACAGGAACAGAAAACCAAATACTGCATACTCTCACTCATAAGTGGGAATTGAACTATTAGAACACGTAGACGCACAGAGTGGAATATCACACATCCGGCCTGTCAGGGGGATGGGGGCTAAGGGAGGTTTAGCATTAGGACAAATACCTAATGCATGTGGGGCTTAATACCTAGATGACGGGTTGATAGGTGCAGCAAACCACCAAGGCACATGTGTACATATGTAACAAACCTGCACATTTTGCACATGTATCCCAGAACTTCAAGTAAAATAAAATTAAACAATGACAACAATAACAAAACTCAGAAAAATTTACAGTGGAGGAAGAAAATTTTTTAAAAAAAAAGGCATATAGAAAAAAATATAAATAGAGAGAGTGTCAAAGAATCATACTTAGAGAAGCTTGTAAAGTGTCCCCCTCCTGCCTGGCTTCCTGCCTTTGGCCGCAATCCTGCTCTGGGCTTCTGGCATGCCGGTACTTCCATGCATTTGGGGGACAAAAAAAAAAGAGAGAAAAGTGTCTTATTCACACCTTTTGGGTGAAAAAAACACTTAGGTATCATCCTCCTTGATGTTCTTAAAGATAATTTTCAGTTCATACATATATACATATAAGAATGCATGCAATGACTAGTGTCTTTTCCACAAAAAAAAACAACAAGATTTAGAACATGTAAATGGTATTTATGAATTACATAGTTTTGCAGAATAATACTTTTCTTTCAACTTTCCAATATCTATATGTATTTAATCTCTAGCCAAGAAAGTGAGCAAATGCAAAATCACTGTAATTATCATCAGCAACATTCTAATAAAGATGATTGTAGCATGTTGAGCACTTTACTAAGAATTAATTTTTGGCATTTTACTCTAAACTATGTCTATAAATTAATACTTAAAGCAATACATAAAACATAATTGTTTTCAAGAAGTCCATTACTAAATGAAATCCACTTTCACCCACAGAGCGATGGCAAAGCGTTTTAATCAGGGCAAGCATACATACTACTTAGAATTCCCCGTTTCTGCTGGTGGTAGGCACTATGATAAAAGGCAATTTAAGATTTTCCCCCCACTACCCATTTGTCAATGCAGATGTGGGGGAGTTTGTTTCCAAGTAGCAAGGTTGCTGAGGCTCTCGGTGTGCACTTAAGGCTTATCCCGACCAAGGTTTACTTAACTATGAAGTATCTCAAAAAATAGAAAAGTTAACTTGCTTCAAATCAAGTGTGAAAATCTATGTAGAAAATTCTATGTAATAAAACAGCAGTTTCCAAACTATATTTGAAACAGAAAATCTTCCCCAAATTTAAGAAATACATCAAATCCTGATATGTACAGTGAACTTCTAATATGCAAAATTGCCAAAAGTTAGTGCACAGTGATGGACATGCTACCAACAGAGGCACAGACCCTGTAATTTTTGCTTATTTGCAACTCTCTTACCTTTTTCTCCCACACACCTTGACCTTTTCTACAATATGCTACCATTTCTGAATATTTTTCATTTCTTACATTCTTATTCTGAAACCTTTTACAATACAATATAATGTCATTTGGAAGGTCTCTTTCTATTTACAAATCTACATTATGTAGCTCCAAGAATACGAGTCAGATATGTATGAGTTTCCGGTGTGCTCCGGTTCTGTTCCTGCAAAGGAACAGAACGTGTTGCAAGGGAGGCGTGGAAACGGTATGGCATAATGCGAACTCAGGAGGAGAAATTATGGACAATTTTTTAACAGCTTTAATGGGATGAAATTTATATATCATAATATTTACCAATTTAAATGCCAAAATCCATTGGTTTGCAGTATTCATATAGTTGTGCAGACATCACCCCTATCTAATTTCAGACTATGCCATCATACCAATAGAGAAGCCTAGTGCCCGCTGGCATTCATATACTTCTTCTCTACCCCATATGCTGGCAACCACAAGCCTACTTTTTGTCTCTATGGATTTGCCTATTCTGGACGTTATATATAAATGGAATCATAACATATGTGCTCTTTTGTAACTGGATTATTTCACTTAGCATAATGTTTTCAAGGCTTATCCCAGTTATACAGTATGTATCATTACTTTCTTCTTCCTTAATCTCAAATATTCTTCCATTATAGAGAAGTACCATATTTTGTTTATCCCTTTACCAGTTGATGGCTATTTGGGTTATTTCTACCCTTTGTCTGTTATGAATATAACTGTACACTTTTTTGTGTGATGTATGTCATTATTTCTCTTAGGTATCTCCCTAGGAGTAGAATCCCTAGATTGTGTGATAACAGTTTAACACTTTCAGGAACGGCCAGTCTGTTTTCACAGACAGCACCATTTCACAATCCCACCAGCCTTGCATTGGGGCTCCAATTTTTTCAGGTCCCCATCAACACATACTATTACCATTATTTTTCATCACAAGCATCCTAGTGTATATAAAGTGGCTATTCATTGTGTGGTTTTGATTCACATTTGACAGGTAGAAAAAATGCTGATCACTTCATGACCAAAACGCCAAAAGCAATGGCAACAAAAGCCAAAATAGACAAATGGGACCTAATCAAACTCCACAGCTTCTGCACGGCAAAAGAAACAGTTAGTAGAGTGAATCGGCAACCAACAGAATGGGAAAAAATTTTTGCAGCCTACCCATCTGACAAGGGGCTGATACCCAGAATTTACAAAGAACTAAAGCAGATCTACAAGAAAAAAACAAACAAGCCTATTCAAAAATGGGCGAAGGATATGAACAGATACTTTACAAAAGAAGACATACAGGAGGCCAACAAACATATGAAAAAATGCTCATCATCACTGGTCATCAGAGAAATGCAAATCAAAACCACATTGAGATACCATCTCACACCAATTAGAATGGCGATCATTAAAAAATCGGGAAACAACAGATGCTGGAGAGGATGTGGAGAAATAGGAACACTTTTACACTGTTGGTGGGAATGTAAATTAATTCAACCATTGTGGAAGACAGTGTGGCGATTCCTCAAGGACCTAAAAATAGAAATTCCATTTGACCCAGCAATCCCATTACTGGGTATATATCCAAAGGATTATAAATCATTCTACTACAAGGACACGTGCACATGAATGTTCATTGCAGCACTGTTTACAATAGCAAAGACCTGGAACCAACCCAAATGCCCAACGACGATAGACTGGATAGGGAAAATGTGGTACATATACACCATGGAATATTACGCAGCCATCAAAAACGATGAGTTCACGTCCTTTGTAGGGACATGGATGAACCTGGAAACCATCATTCTCAGCAAACTGACACAAGAGCAGAAAATCAAACACCGTATATTCTCACTCATAGGTGGGTATTGAACAATGAGAACACATGGACACAGGGAGGGGAGCACTACACACTGGGGTCCGTTGGGGGGAAATGGGGGAGGGGCGGGGGGGTGGGGAGGTGGGAAGAGATAGCATGGGGAGAAATGACAGATACAGGTGAGGGGACGGAAGGCAGCAAACCACACTGCCAAGTGTGTACCTATGCAACAATCTTGCATGTTCATCACATGTACCCCCAAACCTAAAATGAAATAAAAAAAAAAAAGAAAAAATGCTGATCATCTTTTCAAGTATTTATTGTTGATTTGCATACCTCCTTTGGAGGAGAGCCTGTTCAGACTCATCCATTTTTAATTATATTTATGTATTTAATTGCATTTATTTATTTGTTTATCTATTTTGAGACAGGGTCTCTCTCTGATGCCCAGGTGGAGTGCAGTGGCATGATCACAGCTCACTGCACCCTTGACTTCCTGGGTTCACGTGATCCTCCCACCTCTGCCTCCCAAGCAGCTGGGACTACAGGCGTGTACCACACCACCAGGGTAATTTCTTTTGGGGAGGAAGTTTTTGTAGAGATGAGGTCTTATGCTGTTGCCCAGCTTCGTCTCCAACTCCTGGGCTCAAGTAGTCTGCTTGATTTCACCAGTTGTGAACCACTGCTCATGGCCACCCAGATGTTTATTATCTGATCTGGGCTATACTGAGTGTGTACCACGTACAAATATTCCAATAAAAGTGGCTACACAGGATATTGTAAGAGTCATTAATATTGCACAGTCCCAATGATTTGCTTTACGTGATACTTCCAGCTTAACCACAATTGACTTAATAATTAGAATCTTACTCCAATTTAGACCAGTCATATGAGAGGGGGTCATAATGAGTGCTTCAGCTACACTGCAGAACACTTTTCGCTATCTGAAGAACAGTGAACCAATGAGATCCAATATCAGGAAAATGGAAGTAAAATATGTACAGTTCTGCTTGCAACAAGAAATTCAGATTATTGCAGTTTTTCTGTTGATCTGAACATCTTTTTCCCCCTTTTTTATTTTATACATTGCACTAATGCCAGAAACTTACCTTGATAGAGCTGATCAGCACAACTTTCACTTTGAAACTTCTGGGGATGTTATATAATAGAACTAATACTAAAATATTGCTCACTTCAATAAATGCAAATGATCCTAATTCACTTATTTTTAAAAATCTAATGCTTTTCTATAAAGTCTATCTTACATAGGTCTTTGTTATAAAAAGGAATTATCTGAATTTTTAATAAGTAGACTTCTATGAAATCTTTGATACATGAAAAATGTATACTTAAAAATATAAGGGTCATATCAGATTTCCTAATTCAAATAGAGATCATTATCATCATGGAATGAATGGCGAATAGGTGGCTATAAAAACAAAGTGTAACAAACAATCATATTAAGTTGGGATGATCTATCATGAGAGAATATGTCACCAAATACCCAAACAAAAGCATCCTTTCTGCTGAATTATTTGCAGTAGTGAAGTTGATTATCAAAACGTGTATTGTCATTGTCTATGATCCTTATTTTACTATATATACTGTAGGTTATATGATTTATATGAACTATTTTTAGTCATTAACCCCTCACATTGTAATAACAAGAAAAAATATTTCTATTTTACCTATAACTAAAAACCTAACCTACATTAAGGAAATGGTATCACAATTTAATAGTATTAATATCCTCTACACAGATAATAAGAATTGTGATTTCAATATTGAGTTTAATGGATTTAAAATAGTGTAGGCCAGGTGTGGCGCCTCATGTCTGCAATACCAGCACTTGGAAGGCTGAGACAAGCAGATCACTTGAGGTCAAGAGTTCGAGACCAGCCTGGCCAACATGGTGAAACCCCATCTCTACTAAAAATAGCGGGGTGTGGTGGTGTGTGCCTGTACTCCCAGCTACTCAGGAGGAGGAGGTTGCTGTGACCAGAGATCATGCCGCTACAATTCCATCCTGGGAGACAAAGTAAGACCCCATCTCCATAAAATAAAATAAAACAAACATTGCGGTTGCTTCCCCCTTTTCTTTTTTTAAGAAATTTTTTGAGACAAATTGTTACTCTGTTGCCCAGGCTGGAGTGCTGTGGCGCAATCTTGGCTCACTGCAACCTCTGTCTCCCAGGTTCAAGGGATTCTCCTGCCTCAGCCTCCTGTGTAGCTGGAACTACAGGTGTGCAACACCACACCTGGCTAATTTTTGTCTTTTTAATAGAGACAGGGTTTCACCATGTTGGCTAGACTGGTCTTGAACTCCTGACTTCAGGTGATCCGCCGCCTCAGCCTCCCAAAGTGCCGGGATTACAGGCGTGAGCCACCACGCCAGGCCATGTTCAGCATATTTCAACCATCACTTTGTGCCTCTGAAACTTTCATTCTCAATTCATTATTATAACATTTTAGTACCTTAGGAATCTCATCCTGGCCACCAGAGGAAAAGCTGATTAATTAGAATTCAATCAAAAACACCTTTCAGACAATTTTCTTTCTGGGAATTGGCAAGGCAGAGGTAAGAAAAGGTACTCCAACAAGAACAGAATGCTTTCTGACACAGTAGCTTACTATTTTAAGATGATATTGGCAACTTACTTTTTTAAAATAAGATTTTATGGCCAAACATTACAAGTAATTGATCACTTTAAGTTATACCTTTAGGTGTAAAACATTAAGGGAAATTTTATATCTGAAGTCATTAATTTGATATTGGAGATAATTTATATTTGACTCTATCTAATCCAAGAGAAATATATTGCTTAGAAATAATAAAAACAAGAAATGGCCACAGCATGAGCTATCTTGCCAAATATTTGAGCTTCCTCCCAAACAGGATTTTTAATCCAGTATTTGAAAGACAAAATGTCACAAAAGAAAACTAGTATGATGGATAGTAAGAAATACGGTGGCTATGGAAGAGAACAAGGCAGAATTGTGCCTCCGAGTAACAAACTGAATTGGCACATGCCTGAAATTTAAATCCTACCAAGGCCACAGGATAACAGTACCCCCATTCATCTCACTGAGAATGAATTTTCTCATGAATAAAATGAAACGTAGTTTCAAATTTTCAGTAGAGCGACATTATCTTCTTACTTTTAAAAGATAGCAAAAAGGAAGAACTCATTAACTGTGATTTTTCTATACCACTTTCCTGAAAATCTTTTAAAAGCATTGGGACAGTGAAGAAGACGGCACTATCCCAGCCCTCTGTGGGGGGCCCCGCTCGCTGCTGTGACTGACAAGGGCCCACGGTAGCCTTCAGATGGTAAGTTAAGTCTATCCAGAGCAAGAACAGTGAATTATTGGGATTTTAAGCATCACAGTGAGTGCTCTTATACATGTTATCTCATTTGGTTACTTAAGTTACGTATCTCACAAATTTTTCAATAATACAAAGCAAATGAGATTATTTATAATGTATTTAGAAATCCAAAAAACAAAAAAGGATTCATCAAATATATAAAATTCATATTATTTGTGTAAAAGACTGAATTTGATAATTTCATTGAACTCAGTATAAATGATGTATACATAAAGTCACATCAAATCACAATTTTATAAAGATGTTACTTGAATTTTGAAAAATGTGCAAATATTTTATGTCTGCTTCAAATCGTCTGACCTTTTACTTGATGGACAACTCTCTCTTAACAATGATTAATCAGAAAGTTCCTGTTGATGTTTTTCCTTTTTCATTTATAGCTGAGTTTCAGATAATATAATTACGTATCATAGACGTTGTTCAGCATCAAAATCATTGCATAACTATGATGTAACGCTTGAGGTTTTGTGGTCCATGAAATGACTGTGGTGTGAATCCCCCTCTTCCTGAAGCATCCTTTGGAGAGGGTTGAGAGGAAACTGTGTTTATAAAGGTTTATTGGTATAACCTTAGACAAGCACTGTAGCCTTTGAAAAAACTGTGTTGAAAGTACACACAATATATAGATATCAATGACTTTACAACCCAATTGTATGGGATTAAATCAATGTTACAGTAGTTTCCATCTCGTGATTTAGTACTAATTCTGAGGTATTCTGACATCTTCTGTGGGTAATCGTAAGAAACATGGACATAAGGGTTAACAGACAAATATCCATTTGATTCATTTTCTAAAAATAAAACTAGGGATGATCTAAACTAGACCAGGTAAACTCATTTCTTTATTATTTTTTTTTTGAGATGGTGTCTAGCTCAGTCACCCACGCACTCTAGAATGCATGGCACAATCTTGGCTCACTGTAACCTCCGCTTCCCGTGTTCAAGTGGTTCTTCTGCCTCAGCCTCCTGAATAGCTGGAATTATAGGCATCTGCCACCATGCTTGGCTAATGTTTGTATTTTTACTAGATATTGGGTTTCACCATGTTGGTCACACTGGTCTCTAACTCCTGAGCTTTTGATCCACCCTCCTTGGCCTCCCAAAGTGCTGGAATTACAGGCATGAGCCATTGTGCTAGGCCAAGCCATCTATTGTTTTTTAAAGATAAGTGCAAGTTAAGGTAACATTCTTGGTCCTTGGTCAAGTGAATATAATTACACACACAGATCTTGTTTGTTTTGTTTGTTTGAGATAATCTCTCACCATGTAGCTCAGGCATATCTTGAACTCAAACTCCTGGGCTCAAACATTTTTCTGTTCCAGCATCCTGAGTAGCTGCGATTACAAACACAAGCCACAGCATCCTGATTAATTTCACATTTATCAATTTACACGCACTATGTATGTATACATGTATACGTATCTATGATATTTTGCACTGTATGTAAAATGGATATATATAATTATAGATTCAAAATTAGGAAAGACCCAGAATTAGCTATCAGAATTTCTTTTGTATTTCTAGAGTTTGGAACAGTGCCTATCATAAAAGCGAATGGATCCCAAATGCCAAAAACATTTACTGAAGAAACCAAGGTCACCTGAACTCACAAAATATTTTGAGCTTTCAAAATGAAGGATTCAGATGCCAACTATTTGAGCAGTTGCATACCACTGAGACTTATAAATTTTTATGCACCATACATATTATAACTGAAGGATCTGACATATTCATTGAGTAATTCTCCAGGGCATAAATGTGCTTTTTCTTTTTATAAATGATTTCATGAGGAACTAGAAGGGAAGTGTCTTCAACTTAAAGGAGACATGAGACTTTGAATCAAGTCAATCGGAAAACCATGCTCATTTTTTTCAATTAGCTTTATTTCTAAAGCTATTGTTTTCTCCATAGATTATATTATCTATTAGTTATTTTTTTTAAGAAAGACTTATAAAAAGTAGTAATATTCACATCCACAACAACAAAAAATAAAATTAAGGTAAACATATTCTAAAGACATCATTTAACTTTTAAAATATTTTTTATTTCACTGCAAAGACTTTTTAGAAAGTCTACATACTCTGGAAGCCCAAAGAGGACAATGATTGTTAGTTTTGTTTGTAATATATTTAATGTTTTAATTGAAAGGAAAATATTTTCATGCATCTTTTAGGAACAGAAAAATATTGCACAAAAATAAAAAAGCATAAAAGATTTAATTGTATTATTTTGACTATTACTGATCACCTGTAAATGATAAAATGATTCACTTTTATTCATTTGCTATAACAAGATGTAATGATAGCCATATCTGCTTTCCTAAAGTCACATTTCATAGTTGGTGGCAGACAGACAAGTGATCACAATAGAGATAGACTGAATCAAATTATGCTGGCCCATCATTTTGCCCTACTCTGATCAATAAAGCCCTTGCAAACAATAGTGCACCACTGTAAATCCAAATGTCAGATTCCGGGTTCTTTATCATGTGAGTCTAGCCTGCCTCCCAAATAAAGGGAACAGTGACTTTCATGGAATAGCAACCATGGGCAAAGTTTCTGAACCTGAGGCCATAGGAGACTGAGGCTCTATATTTACATTCACCTCCCATGGTGCCTCTAATTATGAGTCTTTCACAGGGGTCTCTGGTGCCAGTTTATTCTTTACCCCTGTCTCTCCTTGGCTTCCTTTGCTTTTAGGGTATTATTGCTAAGGTTACTTCAGGTACTATTGTTTGCTTCTGTTCTGTGATACTTCCCCTTTTAACACACATGGCTTTCCTTGTCCTCAGATTAATACCCTGGCCTGCCAGGAGATTCAATTCAATGTTTATCAGGAACCTAGTCTACATAGATGTTAGACAGTTAGCTGCATCTATTATTTAGCTCCCTAAGGAACTTCACTGGTCTTCACTCTCTTCTGTGTGCATGGGGCTTGGAAGGGCACTTACAGGGAAGAGACTGATGAACGAAAATTCATTCCGTTTTTGTTGGAAAGATAGTTCTCTAAGAAAAGATTTTTTTAAGCAAGAGTGAGAAAACTATGAATAGAAATCGTAAGAGTGTACAGTTTGTGAATGAACCTTTACCAAAAGTTAGCTTTAAGTGTCTAAAAGGCTTAAAAACACGTTTCCCTAAAGAATATTTTTTTATCGAATTTTTACTTTCTCAGTACAAACTCCAGAGTCACACTACCGAAAGTACCTGAAATTAAATTTTATTTCTACCACACTCAATTATAGTGTATAATATGAAAGTCCAATTTATTTTATTTATTTATTTTTTTAACTCAGGAATACACTATGCTTGTGAGTGAAGTCTGCTGGGGAGCCGAGAGGCAGCAAAGCTTTGCCCAGGAGCTCATGACACACACACACACACACACACACACACACACACACACACATATATATATGTATTTGCAGAGGCGTATACAGGAAGTCATGTGAGGAGAAAAAGTAGGAAGCCCTGGGGCAGGGATATGGAGGAATTCACGCAGGCAGAAACTAGGGAGCAGGGCATTTTGTGTGCCTAGAAGCACATCAGCAAGTCAAGGGAGCCCAGGGCTCCATGTGCTACAACTGAAGCCACCAGAGGAATGTCAGCCTGATGGAGCAAGCCTATAGAGAGGAGAATTGCTACTGGCCCAAACATTTGAGTTCCTTACAACGTCAAGCAGGCTATAATTAAAATAGGAAGAGGTATCCAGAGTAATGCAATCCGTAGAGAAAGAAGGTAGAATGGTGGCTGCCAGGCGCTGCCGGACAGCTGGGAATGGGGAGCTGATTTGCAAATAGGAGCGCTGTCTCAGTTTTGCACGATCAGAGAGTTCTGGAGAGTTCTGGTTGCATAGCAACGTGGACATGCTTCACACTATTGAACTGGATACTTAAAGAGGCGAAGGTGGTAAACGTTGTATATTTTACCACAGTTAAATATGAAAATAAAGAATATAATTTAAGATCTGACACGACATCCACAGTTCAACATCAATGGAAAATGAAAATTTAAGGTGACTGTCTATAAAATGTAGATGCAAAATATACTTGTCCGAATACGTAGAGAAAAGGGACAGAAAAGCTCCCGCTGGGTGCGTTTTCTTCATGGCTTGCCCTTTCCCCGCATTTCAAAGAGGCTGCTGCCTCCTCTCCCCCTGACAATACGAGTGGGCCCGTCAAATACATGGGGCGAATACAGTGATTGTTTTTCCACAGCAAGCTCTTTCACCAGGTTAGAATATTCCCCGCAGAAATAATCTGAAGAGATAAGTAGCCCCGTGCACCTGCCTGGCTGTATCCCTGCACACACACGCACGCACAGCTGTAAACGGTGGACACATATACCTGGAGCAGGCTCCGAGGGCGGACGGGGAGACGCTGGACGGTCTGTTCCTGCCCGCAGACAGCTTGCAATCTGCAGAGACCGGTCTTTCAACCGAGACGCGATGGCCCTCGAGGGCCACGAAGCGGGGTGAGAAGCCCCAAGCCAGACCAAGCCGAGAAGCAGAGAATGAGGGAGCCCGAGGACCCCGGCGTGCAGGCAGGCGGAGGAAGGGACGAGGTGGCGAGGGCAAAGCCTGGGCAGAAGGGCCGGCAGATGAAAACGGTCCCCACCCAAACGAAGAACTCATTGTCATCACCAGCACGGAGCCGGACCATGAGCCACACACATCGGGGATGGGACACACAGAGAGCTGCTTAGGAGCTGCTGGAGAGACCCGCGCCTGCTCAAACACGGATAGGAGGTCTGGGCCCCTCGGTGCGCGCGGCAGGAGGCGGTGTGGGTCCTATGAAGTCCCAGGCGCCCAGTCCCAGGCGCACCCTCAGTCCCAGGCGCACCCAGTCCCAGGATCACCCAGTCCCAGGCGCACCCTCCGTCCCAGGCGCACCCTCAGTCCCAGGATCACCCAGTCCCAGGCGCACCCTCAGTCCCAGGCGCACCCTCAGTTCCAGGATCACCCAGTCCCAGGCGCACCCTCAGTCCCAGGCGCACCCTCAGTCCCAGGATCACCGAGTCCCAGGCGCACCCTCAGTCCCAGGCGCACCCTCAGTTCCAGGATCACCCAGTCCCAGGCGCACTCTCAGTCCCAGGTGCACCCTCAGTCCCAGGAGCACCCAGTCCCAGGCGCACCCTCAGTCCCAGGCGCACCCTCAGTTCCAGGCGCACCCAGTCCCAGGCGCACTCTCAGTCCCAGGTGCACCCTCAGTCCCAGGAGCACCCAGTCCCAGGCGCACCCTCAGTCCCATGCGCACCCTCAGTCCCAGGCGCATCCAGTCCCAGGCGCACTCTCAGTCCCAGGTGCACCCTCAGTCCCAGGCGCACCCTCAGTCCCAGGCGCACCCAGTCCCAGGTGCACCCTTAGTCCCAGGTGCACCCTCAGTCCCAGGCGCACACTCAGTCCCAGGTGCACCCACCCCCAGGTGCACCCTCAGTCCCAGGCGCACCTCAGTCCCAGACGCACCCAGTCCCAGGCGCACCCTCAGTCCCAGGTGCACCCAGTCCCAGGCGCACCCTCAGTCCCAGGCGCACCCAGTCCCAGGCGCACCCTCAGTCCCAAGTGCACCCAGTCCCAGGCGCACCCTCAGTCCCAGGCGCACCCAGTCCCAGGCGCACCCTCAGTCCCAGGCGCACCCTCAGTCCCAGGCGCACCCAGTCCCAGGCGCACCCTCAGTCCCAGGCGCACCCTCAGTTCCAGGCGCACCCAGTCCCAGGCGCACTCTCAGTCCCAGGTGCACCCTCAGTCCCAGGCGCACCCAGTCCCAGGCGCACCCTCAGTCCCATGCGCACCCTCAGTCCCAGGCGCATCCAGTCCCAGGCGCACTCTCAGTCCCAGGTGCACCCTCAGTCCCAGGCGCACCCTCAGTCCCAGGCGCACCTCAGTCCCAGGCGCACCCAGTCCCAGGTGCACCCTTAGTCCCAGGCGCACCCTCAGTCCCAGGCGCACCCAGTCCCAGGTGCACCCTCAGTCCCAGGCGCACACTCAGTCCCAGGTGCACCCAGCCCCAGGTGCACCCTCAGTCCCAGGCGCACCCTCAGTCCCAGGCGCACCTCAGTCCCAGGCGCACCCAGTCCCAGGAGCACCCTCAGTCCCAGGCGCACCCTCAGTCCCAGGCGCACCCAGTCCCAGGCGCACCCTCAGTCCCAGATGCACCCAGTCCCTGGTGCACCCTCAGTCCCAGGCGCGCCCTCAGTCCCAGGCACACTCCGTGAGGCTGCACCACCCCAAAAGCGTCTGTGCCTCCTGCTCATTGCCAAGCCATAATTGACAGTCTTCCCTTGCCTGGTGGTTATACTACCAAATTCATTCATTCTTCTCCCAAATCTTAACACAGTGAAGCCTTTCAGTGTACTGAAATAGAATGATTTTCAGCTTGCCCAGGGAAGAATTCCTACACTATGCTGTCAATTCTTTCAAGCTTGTGGTTTTACCCAACTGTAGAAGATTACATTTATTCACATCTCCTATATTTTCTTCCTAACATAGAGGTTAGGGACACTGATGTGTGCGATCAGGCAGACCCAGGACTGAATCCTGAAGTCAGCTAATAACTGGAGGATATTTAGGATGTTCCTCAACTTCTTAAACATCCGTTTCCTCATTTCTAAAACGAACATAAATATAGAACCTGCTGCACAGAGTTCAACATTGGGTAACGGAGGGAAAAAAAGTAAGTGCCCAACTCAGCTAAATTCTCAATAAGATGGCTATTCTTATTTTTATTTTTATTACTATTTCATTTGAATTTAAGTGTGTTAAATGATGTCCTCATACTTAGGGTAGACTATTAAATGAAACATGGACCTTTACAATAACGGCAATAAATTTAATGTTCAAAAAATCAAACCAAGCCCATTTGTGTAGGTACAAAGCCACTTTGGAGTCACTTCAGTAATCATGGCCATGAATGAAGGTCACCCACGCTATTTTAGATTGAGGCAGGCTGCACAGCTGAAAGACACTTCTCTGTTAGGTATCTTCCTATCCACTACGCTTCTGCCTTGGCTGCATTTGCATTTGTTCGCATTGTTTTCTTTTCTTCCTCTTTGGTCACTGATCAGCTCCTGACTACCTCAGCTCCTGACTACCATTCTAGCCCTGTTCTCTTCTTCACTGTCTCTCCTATTCCCCCTCTCTTCTGTCTCCTCCTGTTTCTCTCTTCTCTCTCTCTCTCTCTCTCTCTCTCTCTCTCTCTCACTCTCTCTCTCTCTCTCTCTCTCTCTCTCTCTCTTTGTCTTTCTTTCTCTCTCGGTACATTCTAGTCTAACTTGGGGAACGAGTTGCTCCGAATCATTTTGTATCCCAGCATCTCATGACCGTAGCAAAGACAGGAAGGGCTTTGAAGAAAAGAGCCACCTACCTTTCAACAGCCCAAGGTCAATTACATTGAGTAAACAGTTGTGAGCTGGGTTGGCTACAGGCCCTGTGGGAAGCGTTTTGCAGGTACTAACAAATGATCCTCCAAGCATCTTTGTGATGTGGGATGTTATTATTACTCCTTATAAACATATGGAAACTGAGGATCCAAAGATTGCTCTCTGCTCACGGTCACAAATCTAGTAAGCAGCTTTCTTGGGAAGCCAACTGAGGACCGTGTAGCGCCCAAGCAGTGTTCGTGACGTGACATCTATGCCACAGAGACTGCAAGTGTTGCCTTGACTTTGGATCTTCTGACTTTATCTTTCATCAGCCCTTGCTAGGAAGCCCTCCCCTTTCCATCATCTGCCTGTGACATGATCGACAATGGAAAGGGGGAGTGTAAGGCAGGGTGAAACCTTTGAAGAATCGGCGGAGGGAGAGGCTGCAGCCCCTGGGCATGGTTAGACAACCAGGTACCCAGTACACTCCTCTGAATTTGTGAGAAGCTCACTCCTGGCCCCCAAAACCAGCTCATCTAATGAGGAAGACAAACATGAGAAAAGCAGATTCACAACCAAGCCACAGCCCTGCACAGGCCAGTGTATGTAACAAGGTTCCCAGAGGGGCCCTGACCCTCAGCGTGTGGGGTTGGAAGGCACAACGGGCCACCAGAGGGTCCTGCAAGTGAAGCGTGAATATCCTCCAAAGGAGAGGATGACAGTGAGAGGGTCCCGGTGGTGGCAGAGACAATAGTGATGACAAAAGGAGAAAAGGACACTGGACTAAAGAGTTTCTGGTCTTTTTCTGTCTTCGTTTGAGGAAAGGTAAGTGAACGCTAATAGGACCTTCCCTGGCATGTTTCCCTTTGGGGATTCTTGCCCCGGCCACATGCTTAGCCTCTTAACTTAGGAGGCTTCTTTTCTGCTGTTTCCCTACTTAACTTTTCTTTCGAAAACGTTCTGATTTTGAAAGATAAAAGTGATCAATTGAGCATAGAAAGATGAGACCTGACTAGTGAGGGCACTGGGCTGGGTCTCGGAGATGTCGCTGATCTTGCACGTGTCTCTGGGTGGGAGCACTCTCAAAATGACCCTTTCACATCCTTCCCTGCTTCACACAGAGCACTGTGTTCAAAGTGGGCATGAAAAAAAAGCACAGTCCCTACCTTTTCCTAATTGCTTTATTTGCCTGATCTTTTTTGAATTGCTGAAGAAAATAGTCTAAACCGTTTCTGGGTCTAGCACCAGAAGTTAAGAATGTGTTGCCATCACATGCCCGTTTTTCTCTACTGAGTGTGCTTCAGCTTGCTGAGAGCTGTCATTCATCCGTGGTTCATCTTGCAGACACTCCTCTGAGCTCTCCACTTCCCACCCACCTTCCTTCTCAGAATGGTCGCTCTTCTCTTGCAATGACTGTGCCTTCCCACACGTAATTATTAAAACACGGAATCACAGCCTAAAATACAACCATTTTTGCTCACCAGCACTTCAAATTGTCAGCCTCTGCCCGTGGTCACTGAGACAAGCCCACCTCAGTCTCTGAGCCATTTTCCTCTGTCTACAGTTCCTTTTATAGTAGCCAGAATGATCTCTTCAGAACCAAGGAAAGTATGCCATTTAATCTTGCTTAAAGTATGCTGGTGGCTTCCCACTGTACCCAGAATTTGAGTAGAATTTCTCTCTTTGGCTTTATAGTTTCCTGTGTGATCAGGACTCAGGACTCCCTTCTCTCAGTTCCTTTAACCTGCAAGCTCACTCCTACCCACGCACCTCCGCTCTGCTGTTAAATCTTCTCCCAATCCTGGTATGGTTGGTTTTGCTCTGTCAATTACATCTCAGTTTAAAATTCACTCCTCAGAGAAGGCTTCCCTGGACAAATTTAAGTCACTTTTCTTTTTGCATGACATTTAAGTATTCTCTGACAAACACTCAGGAACACTCCGCAGGCTATTTCTGTTTCTTATTTCCTGTTCCTTCTATCCTCCCAAACACAAACACTCCTATGAAAGTTTTATAAAAGTGGGGAACTGTCTGCCTTATTCAGCCCCACAGACCTAGCAGAAATCAAGCAATATGTACATTTTTAGAAGAAACATAAAAATGCAAAAACACAGAGAATAAGTGGGTGACTTGCCATCCAATCCTTTCTGTTTGTGTCTAAGGCACTTAATTTCATATAAACATCACTTCACAAAAACAAGGAAAGCTTCTTTTCCGATTCCTTTCTATTTTCCCCACAAATATACACACTGAGCCTTTACATCAGGCCTTGCTTTTCTCAAAAAAGATACAGGATCTAATTAAATGTATCACTGATTGCAAGGTACTTCTGGATAAACCATTGCTTCTGCAGTAAATTGAGATGCACATCTCAAAATTAGTAATAGCTATTAAGAATGATAGTAGGTTTTCTTTCCAATTCTTTCTCCAATCCTTTCTCCATCCAAAGCTTTCCAAAATCTTTCTCCAGTTTTTGAAATAAAAATAAGAATAACTAACACAGGGAGTAAATGTAGTTGGTGAAACTAGGTGTTCATTGAAAAAATGAATGAAAGTCAATTTCATGTAATTCACCACCAACATGAAAATAAATAAATAGGAAAAAATTCTGAAGAAAAGTTAATATAACAGATTCTCAATCCCATTAATTTGCCCCAAAGACAAAAGTTGTTAAAATTACATGTCAAGAATGGAGACTTTACACATGTATATATGTCTTTTGTAAGTCTTGCAGGCTTTAAAACAGTCATACTGCTTTAAAACAAGAGAAATCTTTTCTCAAACTGAAAGTAACAGTCCCCTTCTTGTGGACTACCTATGATTTATGTGCAGAGTGAACTTGTCTGCTGTGGTTATTGGAGAGCTATCTTGCAAGACCCATGAATGTCAAAAGCATTCAGATCAGCTTCATCTCTCATCCTGAAACAGTAATAAGAAAAAAAAAATTATCAGATTATAGAGACTGCGTGCCAATTCGACAACCCTGTGCAGCTCCAGTGATCCTGAAGGCAAGTGCTACTGGTCATATTGTGGCAATTAATCAAAACATGAATCTTGGGAAATGTCCTTGAATAGCATTGTATCATATCAACATCAACAAGCAAACTAAGGTGAAGATAATCAGGCATTCCTAGTATGAAATTCTAAGAAATTTCAGAAATCCTTTTATCCAGCACTTCCAACAGTGAAGAAGAATGAAAAGATCTCTTGAATATTGCTGAATAATCTTGGCAGTTGAGGCGATTATCAATTAAGGCAGTATAAAAGTTTAGTCTGTAGTTTTTATTTATTAAGAAACTTCTTTAAATTTCATTCCACCAAATATGTCTCTAAAACACAGCCCGTAGCCACCTCAAGGTCCATTTGGAAGAGAGCAGCTATCAGGAGATGTCATAATTTGCCATTGAGAACGATCACTGACAGTTTGGACATGACAGCTTTTCTCAGAGAGTCCTTCCTGGACTGTCGTTCCCATGGACATGTCCATGAAAGCTGCCTGGACATGTGACTCTCCATGTTCCTTCTCTAGTTTCACTCTGCAGTTGCAATGTGAAAGTCACAGAGAAGTCCTGCCATAAAGAGATTATGCCTGATTTTGTTTTATTCTGCATTTCCCAAAACCAAATTACCCACAAAATTCTTTTACGCCATAATAGATATTAACATACGTGGCACTGTAGTTTGCCATTTGCAGGATGCATTCTGGGAAACTTTCAGCAATAAAATTTATTGTAGATGCAATTTTTTTCTGAAGCTTCTTCCATTCTTTTAATAGAGTCATTGGATTTTATAGCTGTAAGTACTTAAAATGATCTAATTCAGAGCCTTCATTTTACAGTTAATGTAGGGAACCACAAGGTCGCACAGCCTATACAAATTGCTGATCTCGTATGTGAGGACGGTGTTCTCCCAATGCCCAGGCCAGGGCCCTTTACGACATCAAAAGAAAAGTAATTGCTTTTGCATTCATCTTGAAAAATAGTAGAAAGAACAAGAAATTGGAAGTTAAAGATCTGAGGATAATTTCACTGCATTTTAATTATGTGTCCTTGGGCATATGGATTCTTCTTTTGGAAAAGAGACATTTTAATCATACTTTATCTGCTTATCTCATGGAATTTTTGGGAAGTCCAAAGAAGCTGATAAAATATATAAAGTCACCATCTGCAACATGGAGGGCTAGTGAAGTATTGGTGCTCCTTAACTGAATATTATTGTGGCTGTTGTATTTTGTGGATCACCACTTGGAAAAGATTAAAACTCTGTGGTAATTTTGGGGAATTAATTTCATCAGGCCATAGTTATGATGTCTTGCTAATGGAGCTGTGGCATGTGCATCCAGTTAGGAAAAGAGGGCAGCTGGATGATTTGAGTTGTGTAACTTGCATTCATTCTCTTTGGAAAACAGCATACTTCCTAGTATAAAAAAAGGAAAACTTGAGATGATTAATAATCTTAATGAATTCAAGGAGAAAACAGGCTAACATTCTAACAACAACAACAAAAAATGGGTTTTATAGTAAAATGTTGATATGATTTTCTCTAAGACAATAGCATTTAGAGCATCAAGAATCTTCTATTATTTAATTTGAATGAAAATTCAGAACTTAATGCAGTTCCTATAGCATTGTAGAAGGATGTTCTGTTGAAATGAATTGTTATATGTTATCAAATAAATGGTATCAGAATTTATCATTGTTGTTTTATTTTTATTTTATCCAAATATTCCTTTCTTGACCTCTGTTTATCTGTAATTTTGTTCTAAAGTTCTAAGTTCAACTGATCTGATCTATGCCAAATGAACAGGAATACTCTTTTCTCCATTATTTACTGTTTTTTCACTTTTATTCCTTGCTTCAGATATTTTTAATTCTATAAGATACACTGATGCATCTTAATGAAAGCCGAGACTCACCAAAATGAAGCAGTAAATTTCATCTTGTCTGGACCTCAGCCAGACTCTTTTAGTCTGAACCCAGCTGGGCATTGAGTCCTACTTGCATTCATAGTCTCCCAGATTCCCTGGACTTTAAATCAACTTTGCTTAGATGTGGCATCATTCGCTAAAAACAGCTGCCAACTCTTCAAGGTGGGAGAAAGGAGTCTCTAGCATTAAAAATAAGTGATTTGCCAGTCTCACTAGCTACGAAATTTAGGACAGCAGAATGTTCTTCTCTAGAGACACGAGAGTTAGAGCTGCGTAAATTATAACCTCCTCTGACCCTGTACTTGGTCAGAGATCTTATGGAAGAGAAAAAAAAAGGAGAAACATCTAAATGTAATTTGGATTCCAAGAGACCAGTCTGACCAACGTGGTGAAACCCAGTCTCTACTAAAAACACAAAAATTAGCTGGGCATGTTGGCAAGTGCCTGTAATCCCGGCTACTCTGAAGCTGAGGCAAGAGATGCTTGAACACAGGAGTTAGAGGTTGCAGTGAGCCTAGATGGAACCATTGCATTGGTTACAGAGCAAGACTCAAAAAAAAAAAAACTAAGTGAATTAAAACAAATTTGCTTTTGAGAATTTTTGTGAATTCTACTACTTCCCGTGAAGCAGTTTATAGCAGACTGTGGTGAAGCAAATCAAAGGTTTCCTGGCATTAATGCCTCTCTCTGAATTATTACAGACTCATAAACAATTAAAAGAAAATAATTTAAAAAGTAAATCAAGTCTTTTAAGACACTATTCCCCACCTCATTAAAGAGAAAAATAATCTGTGCTGAAGACTTTGAGTTAAGCAGCACACATACAAGCCACCAATCCATTAGCTACCTTGCTGTGAATATGCCATCACCTAATTTGTCTGCCATTCTGCCTCCAATTCATTTTACACAATGAATTGGAGGCAGAATTTTACACAAATTCCCACTTAATACTTTCAAAGCTCAAAAAACATTCTCTCTTTCCCCTTCCTCCAGACTTCTTCCAGACTCCTTTACTTGCCACTCAAGTCCCTGGAGTTTCAAATGCAGCCCGATTGATACTCTTCTGCCTCAGTATCGCCCATTGCCTGGAGAGCACATCAGTCCAAGGGAAAGATCAAACATCCCCAGTTCTATCGTGAATGTCTCAGCCTTTCAGTTTTCTGGAACTCTGGAACATAATGCCTATAAATAATTATGATTGAATTGCAGGAAATAAAGTGTCTCCTGTTTATCTGGGAGGTCCTCTCTTTCATGAGGAAGTCTTCATTATTCATCCAGGTATAGCTTTGGTCTATCTGGAAGAATAAGGGTCTATATTTTTGGTATAACCTGCATCCTGAAAGCTACATTTGATCCTCCCAAATTGATATTATTTCCTCTGAATGAAGAGATGTCTTTTGCATGTAGAAACCTGGAAACTTTACTACAAGTCCTTTCAGGGCAAGAGTCATGCCTGATTCACTTTGTATCTTTTTAGTATTGCATCCGATCTGAATCTTTGCATTTTAGTTCTTATGAAAATTTTGGATCTAAAAAATAAATGCAATGTCAGACACTGTGCCAACTTACTGGGTAAAATACTTTTACATGTGTTCTTTATTGGTAATTCTCAAGACATAAGAAGCAAAAGTCAAAAAAGTTGATAGATCTCTACATAAGATAAAATACACCATGACTGGGGGGAAAGAGAAGGTGCTGAAATTCCATAAGCAAATGCATTGCATTTTAGTAAGTGCACGAGACACTTGGGGCACACTTTAAATCATCTGATTCAATGAAGGATGAGGGAAATGGCTTTGGACACAAAGAAACTAGAAGAACAAAATGCACTTTTTCTTCCTTCTTCTGCCCAAAATATTTTCTTCCAATGGTGTATGGTGACATAAATACATACCGAAAAGACCACATATTTACTTGCAGAAAAAAACCAAGACTGTTCAGCAGGTATAGAGGAAGCATGCATGGACTTAGAAGATAATAGGGTGATTCTCTGATGAGCTGCAAGACCCTGATGGATGCAGCCAAGCCCGAGGAGAACAGCTTGACTCTTGTATCTGTGTGGAAAAGTGCACATTCCTGGGGACTGGGACGAAGCTGCTGTAAAGCTAGATGACTTTGATAATCATGATCTTAAACTACAAATGTCAGTAACGAGATGTTATAAGATGCTCATGGGATCTTATTATTTGCTTAAGAACTTTGAATTAAATGCCAACCTAGTGATTAAAATTCTTCTTAATGGAACTTATCCCTGCTTTAATCTCACTTTCAGTGATAATTAACACATCAATTCTCACTACAAATGAAAGAGCTGTTTCAGAGAAAACACTGAACTCAGACACCTGGCACTCTCGTGGTGAAGGCAGATTGAGAAAAGGCTAAATATTACATCTGCAGAAATTTATTCCTGTCCAAATTCACCAGTTAGAACTTAAATGAAGTAGCACAGAATAATATGCCTATACAGTAAAGGAAAATTTCACAAGTCATCATACCCATTCTTGATTACAAATTCACTACTAATGGAATTAAAGTAAAATGAAAATAAATTATTTCCAGAATTTAAATATGTGTTTTAGAAAAAAAAACTGAATAGGCCAGGTGTGGTGACGTCAGGAGTTCAAGACCAGAGTGGCCAGCAATGTGCAACCCCACCTCTACTAAAAAAAAAAAAAAAAAAAAATTAACTGGACATGGTGGCAAGTGCCTATAGTTCCAGCTACTTGGGAGGCTGAGACAAGAGAATCACTTGAACCTGGGAGGCAGAGGTTGCAGTGAGCAGAGACTGCACCACTGCACTCCAGCCTGAGGGCCAGAATAAGACTCTGTCTCAAAAAAAAAAAAAAAAGACTGGAATAAGCAATAGACTTTTTTAAACAGGAAAAACAAAAATGGTAACTAAGCATTAAAGTACTGACTGTATTTCCCGTACAAATCAAATTTACAATGGTTCCATGAAGTAATATCTATAAATATACCTTTTTACAGAAACAGAAACTGAGGCGTGAAGGAAGCAACATATCAAAACTTCAAACCCAAATAGACAGGCTCCTATTTTCTTTCTCAGCTTTTCCCAATAGAGAAAAGAAAAATAGAGAAGCAAAGAGAGACTTGAGAAAGTAGAAATTGAATCAGAAATAGATGCCAGATATATTCTAGAGAGAACATGGCATGCTGAGTATACGGCAACAAAAAAAGTTATAGGCAGGAAGATGCACAGAACTTAGTTGGGTGGATGAAGGGGAGGCATGAAAAAGTCCAGCAGAAAACACAGAAACAGCAGAAACGCAGTAAGTGGGCTCCCTCTTCATGTAGGCTAAAAGAAAAGGTAAAATGAAAGGAGATGAAAGCTCACAGGAGGAAGATTTAAAAAATACTGAATTAGTAGAAATGATATTTGGGGAAAAAAAGATAAAAGGGGAGGATAAGAACTAAAATTTGTAATATGTCATTTGTTTTTAAATATCTTTGAAATTTCAAAAGCCAGAGTGGACCCTATTTTCATGAAAAAGATTTTGTTATTTAAAATGGAACCTTTCTGATGCGGCTAGGGAGGCTGGAGCAATCAAGATACATAACAACATCCACGTTTAGCAGCTAAAAGCAACCCAGTGTCTGCTTCCTGAGATTTCACATTTCTGTAGAGATTATTGCCCTGGTGTCCAGAGCAGGAGTCCCATGAGCTTCCACTGATAATCTCAGTTATTCATTTCTGAATTCATTTTCTGTTTGTTAAGGTGAGTAAGCATGAGAATCAGAGTGAAATGTTCTTGAGAGGAGAACTGACTGGGCAGCCGGTTGTTGCATTAGCAAACATATCCAGTCCTCAATTGCTGTGTACATATCCAGCTGTTCATAAAGCAAGCCATAGAAAAAGGGCTATTGGATCGCATCCTCATCCTCATCGTCATCATCATCATGTATGGCACATGAAATATTATCAAGCCAAGTTATTATCAAGTCTCCTGAGTGACTCCTTCAGTACTAGATTGGTTAGAGTCCCCAGGAGAACCATATCCTTACTGCTAAATTTATCCATAGCCTATTGCAGTTGAATTTTTTTTTTTTTTGAGACAGATTGTTGTTTCATCGCCAGGTGCCAGGCTGGAGTGCAGTGGCTGGATCTCAGCTCACCGCAACCTCCGTCTCCCGGGTTCAAGCAACTGTCCTGCCTCTACCTCCCGAGTAGCTGGGACTACAGGCATGCACCACCCCACCCAGCTAATTTTTGTATTTTTAGTAGAGACGGGATTTCACCATGTTGACCAGGATGGTCTCGATCTCTTCACCTCATGATCCACCCGCCTCTGCCTCCCAGTGTGCTGGGATGATAGGCATGAGCCACAGCACCCAGCTGCAGTTGACTTTTATCACCCCCACAGATATAAACAGAATTCACAGCAAATAACAATGATAGGTAAATCATGCCAACTTAATAGATGACGGAGTGCAGTCAGTGCCAAGTGTCATACTAGACATTTCACGAAACAGTAGTCTCCGTTCAATGTTCTATTTTAACTGAAAATAAAGGTCAGAGATCCCATGACCTATCCTGCTCTGTGTGCCACTAATTTTAACTTGCCTTAATAACTACTGCACAAATCAATGCTAATTTATATTAAATTCCGTGACTAACTTGGCTTGATAATATTTCATGTGCCGTACATGACTATCAATCATAGAAAAAAATGAAATATACTAAACTTCAAAATTATACTGAGCATAATTCCATCTACCTTGGAGGTAACAAAGACAATTTTTGGGAACTTCGGTGCATCGAGGGCGTAACTAATGAATACTTACTATCATTGAACTGGATAAATATCGAAGTGTTGGCTAAAAAAGGAAAATAGAATAAAAATACAGAACTGAGAAAGGGGCAACTTTGTTTCAACAAACATGCCTAAACAAGGTGAAAGTGAGTATAACGCACCTGTTCCGGAGGTTTCCCACATGGTAAGAAAGGACTAAACCAACTGTCAGTAATTGTCAGCATTCGCCAGAGAAACAGAATGGATAGAATATACGCATGTTCCTGCCTATCATCCACCTAGCTATATAACCTCTACCTGTTTACCTAGCTATCTATCATCTACCTATCAGTCTACCTTATTTAGAGAGAAGTCTACCTATTTAGAGAGAAGGAGAACTAGAGAGAGATTAAGGAATTGGCTCGTGTGGTCCTGCAGCTGTGGAGAAGGACAAGTCTAAGATCTGCAGGGGAAGCTGCCAACTGGAGACCCAGGGCAGAGTTGATACTACAGCAGCTGGAACCTGAAGGCAGGATGTGGCAAAACTCCATCCTTGCTTATGGGGAGCCAGTCTTATTTTCTCAAGGTCTTCAAGTGATGAGATGTGGGCTATCCTCACAAAGAGTAATCTGCTTTACTCAAAGACTACTGATTCAAATATTAAGGTCATCTAAACAATAGCTTCACAGGAACATCTAGAACAATGGTTCACTAAATATCTAGGTACGGTGGCCTAGCCAGGTTGGCACATCCATCACACTGAGTGCCTGCTATGAACAGGTGCTGTGACTCGTGTGAGGCATACATGTTATATAATTTACCTTGTGTTGAGTTGAAAACAACTTCCGAGTATGTAATGGATTTGATTCAAGCTATTTTTCTCATTTTATGTGTAAGTTTTAAAAGATCAGACATGCTGGGCGCGGTGGCTCACGCCTGTAATCCCAGCACTTTAGGAGGCCGAGGCGGGTGGATCACGAGGTCAAGAGATTGAGACCATCCTGGTCAACATAGTGAAACCCCGTCTCTACTAAAAATATAAAAAATCAGCTGGACATGGTAGCGCGTGCCTGTAATCCCACTACTCAGGAGGTTGAGGCGGGAGAATTGCCTGAACCCAGGAGGCGGAGGTTGCGGTGAGCCGAGATGGCGCCATTGCACTCCAGCCTGGGTAACAAGCGAAACTCCATCTCAAAAAAAAAAAAAAAAAAAAAAAAAAAAATCAGACATTGGTGGGAAGATGGAAAAAAAAGTCTTTCTAAATTGGAAAGATTTACAGACACATGTTTTATCACATCGGCTATCGAAAACAGAGAAGAAAATGAAGTCCCTGCGACGTTCTATTTTCGTGAAATTTATAAACTCACCGAAATAAAGTGGGAGCTATTTATAGCATTGCTAGTAAGCATTTGAGATTAAACAGTCATCACAAGGTACAATGCAAGGACCAGTAGCTTGCAGTAAACGAAATCTCAGCCTGTTAGCACTGGACTGAATACCACCCAGCTAACAGAATGGAGAGAAGCGAAGTGTGCAGGCAATGCGTGATTGGTCAGGAAAGTTTCCCACAAAGTAAAGAAGCAAGACCAGTGACTTAATTTTCTGGAGAACGTACTAAATACAAAAAGAAAAACATGATTGCGTTGGAATAGTAACACAAACCAAGTCCTAACAAACTATGATTCAAAAAAATATATATAATTTTGAAACAGCAGTGTGAAAATGAACACTGAAAGCCCAAGACATCAACCAAAACAAAATCAGCCATGCCAACATCAGAGGTGGGCAATGTGCCAACAGACATTTTCCAACATTAGTCTCTGATCTCCTGTTTATCTGAATCCTGGCAGGGTGTTACAGCAAAGTGTTCACACAGCACACGCTGTGGGCAGATGTCTTGGTGCTTTGCTTCCTGAGGAAGGGAAAATCAAGGAGGTGGTAATGGTTCAGGATGAAGAGGGTTTTCTAACTTAGGACTGGATTCATTCATTTATGCTTTATTCACTCATCCACTCACGTAGTTTTTTTTTTTTTTTTTGTTTTGTTTTTTTTTTTTTTTTTTTTTCTTGAGACGGAGTTTCGCTCTTGTTACCCAGGCTGGAGTGCAATGGCACGATCTCGGCTCACTGCAACCTCCGCCTCCTGGGTTCAGGCAATTCTCCTGCCTCAGCCTCCTGAGTAGCTGGGATTACAGGCACGCACCACCATGCTCAGCTAATTTTTTTTGTATTTTTAGTAGAGACGGGGTTTCACCATGTTGACCAGGATGGTCTTGATCTCTTGACCTTGTGATCCACCCGCCTCGGCCTCCCAAAGTGCTGGGATTACAGGCTTGAGCCACCGCGCCCGGCCTCACTCACGTAGTTTTTTAACTAATCTGTGTAGCTGTCACTTCTTGGATTGCACTTTCCGCCTCTGGCCTGGGAAGCACCTACTCAGGGGTAGTGGATTCCTGGCTATCTCCCTGCTCCTGCCAGGATACTGCCTGCCTCCCTGCCACAAACAGCTCAGGAATCTGCAAATGGAACCACCCTTGACTGGGCACAGTGGCTCATACCTGTAATCTCAGCACTTTGGGAGGCCGAGGCAGGCAGATTAACTTGCGGTCAACAGATTCAAAACCTGACCAACATAGTGAAACCCTGTTTCTACTAAAAATACAAAAATTAGCTGAGCATGGTGGTGGGCACCTGTAATCCCAGCTACTCAGGAAGCTAAGGCAGAATAATCTCTTGAACCTGGGAGGTGGAGATCACGCCACTGCACTGCAGCCTGGGTGACAGAGACTTTCCCACCAAGCCCCCAAGAAAAGAACCCCTCTTTCAACTCCCCCAGCTTCCCGAGAGCCCCAGGGCTAGTTCCACCTGCTTCTCATCCTTACTGACCTCACAGTACAACTAACCTCCTCATCTGATCATGAAGCTCATCCTTTGGTCGGACAGACACCTGTGCTGCCCTATACCTGTTGCTCTCCACCTCTGACCTTAGGTGCATTCCACAGGACCTTGTATTTGTTTCTCAATGTCTCCTCAAGGAGAACCTACTAACCTGAGCCCCAGGGAGGGTCTAGGCATGCAGGGGAAGCTGGAAAGTGTTTGTCCGGCTGCCATAGACATGGCTTTCCTTGCCATTCTCAAACTTACCATCCTCAAAGACCCATGTAAAGCCAGTAGAAATCATGCCATTTTTTTCCTATAATTGGATGGACACTCAAGAGGTGACCCAATAGTACTTTATTGTGTGATTTCAACAAGTCATTGAATTCTTCCAAGCCTATGTCCTCCTCCATCAGAAAAGGATGACGGGAGTTCCAGACTTAGAGGTAAACATCAGCCATGTGATCTGATGTCGAGAAGGCATTTCAACAAGCACATGCATCCACAGATGCTTTCCATCAATGTTAGCTGCCACTGATCTCTTTTAAGTATATCAGGCACAGTCTCATGCAATAATATATGGCAGGAAATCTGATTCAGAGGAATTCCCGTAAAATATTATTCTTAGCAGTGACATAGAAATACTTAGATTTTTTTTTTTTATTTAGCAGGGTAATCATTGCAAACACAGACCTTCAACAGCAGCAAAAAAAGACAATATTGAAAATTTTGTTTCAGGAAGAAAGCAAGTCAGGATGCAAGAATGATTACCTTTAAGGAATTACAAGTGGCCCCAACAGGTGTCTAAGTTTCTCCAGGTTAGAAAGCACCAATTATTCTTCTCCCTACGTTCAAACGTTTCTCATCCACAGTAGATTCTGGGCCTGTGGCTGATGGTGATATGGACTGCTCACTGGGTGCAATATTCTTATTTTTATGATGGATAATGCTAGTAGATCCTAAATAAAATATTAATGTTATTAACATTGCTGCCTATGATTTTATCCTGGCAAACAACAATAAACAGAAAGTTATTTTAAAGTGGAAACAGCGCCGGGCGCGGTGGCTCAAGCCTGTAATCCCAGCACTTTGGGAGGCTGAGGCGGGTGGATCACAAGGTCGAGAGATCGAGACCAACCTGGTCAACATGGTGAAACCCCGTCTCTACTAAAAATACAAAAAATTAGCTGGGCATGGTGGTGCGTGCCTGTAATCCCAGCTCCTCAGGAGGCTGAGGCAGGAGAATTGCCTGAACCCAGGAGGCGGAGGTTGCGGTGAGCCGAGATCGCGCCATTGCACTCCAGCCTGGTGTAAGAAGAGTGAAACTCCGTCTCAAAAAAAAAAAAAAAAAAAAAGAAAGAAATCGAGACCAGCCTGGCCAACATGGTGAAACCCTGTCTCTACTAAAAATACAAAAATTAGCTGGGCATGGTGGCGCGTGCCTGTAATCCCAGCTCCTCAGGAGGCTGAGGCAGGAGAATTGCCTGAACCCAGGAGGCGGCGGTTGCAGTGAGCCGAGATCGCTCCATTGCACTCCAGCCTGGGTAACAAGAGTGAAACTCTGTCTCAAAAAAAAAAAAAAAGTGGAAACAGCTCTGAAGGGGGAGAAAAATAGTCCAGCTATGGTTATGAAGTAGACTCTGCAGAGAACAGGACCTGTGCCCTGCATAACCAAGCCTAGCAAATCCTGTAGGTCCAATGCCAAACTATCCAAGTGTTTTATTCTTGCCCAAGCCAGCAGCCAGCATTCTGGAAGGTGACATTTCTATCAGATTGAAAGTTTTCAAGGTAGTATTTCAATACAACTACATTTTCCTATACAGATAACTTTCCGGTCTTGATAATGCCGTTCCTGTGTAGGGCATCCCCAGGGAGTCCTCCACGTCTCTTTAATCCATGGAAGGTATTCAATGCTCTACCCAAGAGTAAAGGGGCCATTATCTCATTGCATGCCAATGAGAGGAGGAGGGGCCAGGACGTGTCTGTTACCTCTATCTGAGGTAAATACCGACTGAGAGAGTCCCATGGGCCTTGAGTGGCAGCAGAGTTGGAACAAGACTCAGCTCTTTTGAGACCTCTTTCCTCACTGTGACCTTGTTTCCCACCTCACTTACATGTGACATATATGAGCATCTGCCCATTATGTGTGTCTGTATGTAGTGTGTATTACTCAGAAATAACACATGGTGCCATTTGAACTGCAGCAATGTATGGCTATAAGGCACCCTACACAGCAACATATACAGTCCTTTCAAAGGTAACGTAAATTACACTCAAAGCAATAAATTTCCTTTTTCAAAATCAGGTTTCCAATTATTATCAAAGGTGGGATCAAAATCCATCTTTTAGCAGTCAAATCTGCGTTCGCTGTAAGTGTCCCTAAAACATACAATTTAACCCTTCATTCCCTACTTCATCATGAATTATTGTATTATCTTGGCTTTTGACTGGTTAAGACAGTTGTAATTGCCTTTGCATTCCAAAATATTCAATGTTAACCCCATTATTTATGCTCAATAGTTACCTGTTGTTATGTTAACTCCATACATGTTGAGAGTCAAGAAAACAAATCCCTGCATACACACACATTCTTTTGAAGCATCAAATATGGTCATTAGATTTAGGGTTTGTCTGGAAACCAAATCTATTCTCTAAAGAAAAATAATTACAAAAGTACGCTTTCCAGGTCAGCTTATAGGATCTCAGCTTAATTCAGGTGCACCTCGTGTGGGTTTCCAATGCATGGTAAAAGAATCCAGAACCAGATCTCCAGCAGATTATGAGTTACATTGTTAACACTAACCAGCCATAACACCTTGGGTAATTTATTAATTTCATGGGATACAGTTGTTTAAATCTCAAAAGTGTAGGGTTTACACTAGAAATCCCCATCCATTTTAACCTTAAAGGATTCCAGTGGAATTCAGTAATCTTCATGGGTACACAGGTGTGCTATGCATATAGGGAAAGCTTACCACTTGTGTTCCAAAAACCAAGTGTAAATTATAGTGTACTTCTCTACACAAAAACTTGGGTACAGATGTCCACAAAAGCATTATTCATAATAGCCAAAAAGTAGAAACAGGCAAAATATTCATCAACTGCTAAATGGATGGACAAAACGTGGCATCTCCATACAATGGAATGTGATTTAGCAGTAAAAATAAATGAAGTATTAACATGTGCTACACCACACGGATGGATCTGGAAAAGATTGTTCCAAGTAAAAACGTCAGCTGCAAAAAACACATATATTGTATGATTCCATTTATCTGAAATGCCAAAAATAGACAAATCTATACAGACAAAGTAAATCAGTGTCTGTGTAGAGCTGAGATGGGACAGTGGGGAGTGACTGCTACAGTACTAACAACACCTCTATGAAAAATAAGTCACGTGCCAATGAATATGATGCCAGAGCATATGGAATCACATGAACTGAGGGCTCCAAGTCAATGGTGTCCTATTTATCAATGATGTTTAATAAAGGATATCCCAAAAGATTCGTTTTTCCCTTTTTCCTCCCTTCTTACTTTTCACCAGCATGCTCTATCCCGGGGGCAGGAGGGAGGGCAGAGAAAGCCTCAGCACCATGAATTGGAGGTCATTTTCCTCTGAGCCTAATTTCCATAAATTAGAAAATGTCTGCAGTATAATTTAGCAATTACTAATGAAAAAATCAAGAATTTCATATCAACCACTTATTTTGAGTAGTTGAGAAATAATGAAGCAAACCAAAAAATTCAAAAGAGCTAATTAGATGAATTTAACTTGTATATTGCAAGGAGAATCATATTTTACACATTAACTAACAGATAAAAATACATGTCCTTTTATGCTTAAAAGCACACACTTTCAATGACGAGATATTTTAGGCTTTGATGGAAGCTATATTTACACTGTTATGAAGGTCATAATCTTCGCTTTGGGGACCCAAATGGAGAAAATTCTCTGATAATAAGAATTATCTTTCTACTCTATGACCAGTAATGATTCATCTGTAATTATATGCTGTACTGTTTTTGCTTGAGAACGATCCTAACATTTCATAGTAGTAAATTCTTGGATTAGAAAGAAAATGTTGACAAGCCACTCATCGCTGGAGTTGCAGGATTGCCTCCTTTTAGCTATTCATCTTTCCATAATGGATGTCATTTCACTCCCTGTTTAATCAAAATGGACATCACGTTTTCCCCATTCTGCCCATTCTGTCCGCAGTTGGGGGTCTCCCTGCAGGATATGTGCCTTGTGTTCAGCCCAGCAATGAAACTCAAGTGCAGATCTGTGATCCCCATAGGCTGGGCCCGTGTACTCTGGTGGACCTCTCATCTGCCCTGGAGCCCTAGCAAATGGTTTCTCTCTCAACTACCTTCATTTCGTGGTCTCCACATGTGTCTGAATCCCAAACCTCTTACTAACACTGAAGAGTTAAATCTTTAATTGTGGAAGTTCAAGTATTAAACTTGGACGGCAGAATTTTTTTAAGAGCTAGACTTTTAACCTCATGCTCCACAGGTCCTATGTCATTTGAAGATTGTTTACTTATTTGTTTGTTTGTTTATTTATCTATTTATTTATTTATTTTTGAGTCAGAGTCTTGCTCTGTTGCCAGGCACCAGACTGGAGTGCAGTGATGTAATCTCGGCTCACTGCAACCTCTGCCTCCTGAATTTAAGCAATTCTCCTGCCTCAGCCTCCTGAGTAGCTGGGACTACAGGGGCATGCCACCATGCTCAGCTAATTTTTGTATTCTTAGTAGAGACGTGGTTTCACCATGTTGGCCACAATGGTCTCGGTCTCTTGATCTCGTGATCCGCCTGCCTCGGCCTCCCAAAGTGCTGGGATTACAGGTGTCAGCCACTGCACCCAGCCTGTTTGTTTATTTTTTAAGATGCGGTCTCACTCTGTTGCCCAGGTTGGACTTGAACTCATGGTTCAAACCATCCTGCAGTCTCAACCTAGTGAGTACCTGGGACTATAGGTGCACAACACCATGCCTGGTTCTTTAAAATGTGTGTGTGTGTGTGTGTGTGTGTGTGTGTGTGTGTGTGTGTGTGTCTGTGTAGACAGAGTCTCCCCATGTTGTGCACGCTGGTTCATCTGCATAGTTTTAAAGTCATCACCCCTATCAGTCAAGTCTCCAAAACCCAGCCGAAGTGCAAGGTGAAGGTAAGGATCTGAGTAAGTAACCTGGCTCAGACTGCCTGACATTCCAGTTTTCATGTTTATCTGCATAGCTGTAAAAGCAAGTCCTTGAGGGCTCTCTGCATTCTAGAAAATATTTTCGTTCCTGCTGGACTATGCTTGCCAAGCATTCTGCTTGCTTCTCACTGATCTGGTGTGTGGAGACACATGGCATGACACACCCCCCTGCATGAGGCCGGGCCAACTTCAACTGCTTAAACTACTTCATGCAAAATACAACAGTAAGGAAGTAAAGGAACATAAAGATAAACAAGAGCCACAGTTAGTAATACATTTATAAAATGAATTCATTTAATTAGAATGAAAAGAAATACACTCTCTGTAGCACAGCCATAGCTAAAATTAGCTCAGGAGAATGGCATTTGGCTAATGTTGCTCTTCCCAATCTTATTTACTAAACATGGCTGTCTGCTGGAAACCGTAAGAATGAGACAAGACCCACACACCTCTTCAGGATACTCACGTGAACCCCAGTTAGGGGTACAGAAGCACCACCTTTAATGCTGTGCTTCTAGAACTGGGATAGGTGATTGACTACGTCACTTTTGTCAGAGCTTCTTAGCAAGCTGCCTTAAAAGAATGAATTAACTTACTAATCTTTTAAGAGAAATTTAGTACCCTTTGACCAAACTCCCTCCATTTCCCTCACGCTCCTATCCACTGGCAAACACCTTTCTGCTCTCCGTTTCTATGAGTTCTTACATTCCACATATAAGTGAGAACATGCAGTACTTGTCTTTCTGTATCTGGCTTCAATAAAGCTAGGGGAGGGGAAAGAAAATCTTTAAAAGAGAGAGAGTGAATTACCCATTGCTTATCTCAGTTATTTACTTGCTTCTTAAGGTCCAAGTTTCCTACTTTTATTTATATTAAGGATAATCCTTGGGTCCAGGGGATATCTGTCTGTTCCTTTCATATAATCGTTTAGCAAAATAAAAGTTAAAAAAAATGAAAAAGAAAAACAAATACATGCAGAGAATGTAATACAGATGGAAAACTGCGATTTTGCAACCCTCAGTAAAATAAATGAAATTGGGAAATACTAATCAACCCAAGTCCCATTTTTAAATGTGGATCTGGAGACAAACCTGCTTCTGGTCAGAGCTACCCTATGCCATGCACTGCCTGGCTGTACATGACCCATCCCATTTCACTCTGAATCAAACTTACCAACCACATTAGTTTTAATACACATTGAGGAGATATGCTAGAACCCTCTGTATAAAATAGCAAAATAAAGTTGAAGGTGTCCAGTTATCTGAAAAGATTAGATTTTGTCAATCTGGATAATTCAATCGAAGGACACAGTTTGGGTTGTCTGTTTTAGGTTTTGTCTCAATTGCACTATACTGGCTTCCTATGGTTCTGAAACCAGTCCTACAAAGTGTTTTGCTGAAATGCTTAAATTGTGCCTTTGCAGAACCTCAAATTACTGTATATGCAAGGATAAGTTAAATGTCTCTCTGCAAAATGAAAGTAACCTAGATCAGAATTTTAAATCTATGTGATCTTGGCATCAGTGAAACCTGTTAAATAAATAGCAATTGGCCAGGTGCAGTGGCTCACGCCTGTAATCCCAGCACTTTGGGAAGCCGAGGTGGGTGCATCACAAGGTCAGGAGTTCGAGACGAGCCTGGCCAATATGGCGAAACCCCGTCTCCACTAAAAATACAAAAATTAGCTGGGTATGGTGGTGCATGCCTGTAGTCCCAGCTACTCGGGAGGCTGAAGCAGGAGAATTGTTTGAACCTGGGAGGCGGAGGTTACAGTGAACCGAGATCACGTCACTGCACTCCAGCCTGAGTAACAGAGCAAGACTCCATCTCAAAACAATAAATAAATAAAAAATAAATAGCAATCGATGTATGTAACACTTCAGGAGATTTCCTTGATCAGAAAATCTGTCTAGCTGGAGAAAAACATATTCTGGCATAGCAAACAATCTATGGCAATGAAAAGAAAGCAGAAGAAACATGGCATTGAAAATGAGATGGGACATTTGGGTCCTAGAATTCTTTTGCCAAGGGCTCAGAACTCAAGGTCCAGGGCTTCTCAGAGATTACTGCCCCTAAATTGACAAGCCTGAGAACAGCTTATAAATGACATTGATCTCCATGATGACACAGCAGTGGAATATAGAGCCCTTTACATGTGTGACAAGGCTATTCTGCAGTGTGGGCCACCACAGTGGTTTGGCAACACCTCTGGTAAAGTCGAACAAAGATTTAGCCTTGGTCTTTTACTGAAGAGAGTACCGCCAATGTGAATATTGGGAACTCCTCCCTTTCTGGTGAGTTAACAACATTTGTAAACAGCAAGTCCATTAAAATCAAAAGAATACTACTAAGTGCCTGGTAAAAGCCAATCATGTTCATTCACTTCCCATTAAAGATAAATAAGTGATGAAAACGTACTCCTAGTGGATTTGTAGCTGTCAGAGCTTTACTTCTTGCCTGTGCGTGTGAATGGGCTGAAGAGGCTGGAAGCAATCACTGGGCGCTGCAGTAGCCCAGGGCTCTGCCTCACCTAAGGCACCGAGGCCATGTGCATGCTGAGTTCCATGTGAAGCCAGTCAGCCATGGGACCAGCAGGGACTGCAACTCTGCTGGGGGACAACATCACTTCACTGCATGAATACAGTCTAATGAGATCATTTTAGGTTCAAAATTATTTTAGCTAGCAAAAAACAAAGAGTGATTTGTCCAATCAGTACACACGACAGATTTAGGAGATAACTGAATATATATTGAAATACATCACACAAGGTCTTTGGTCTTGAAGGGAAATGAGGTGTGCCAAATATTCTAAGACTGTTCTCATGACATGCATGAATTATGAACCTTTTATAAACATAATACAAAAGACACCTAATATTAAAATTGTGCCAAGCATAATTTTTCTTTTGATGTTCACTGAAACTCTTCAGATTTGATCACATTTTCTGAGTCATTAGTAACAGGCCAAATAAATAGATGCCAGTTAAACATTCTGCTTACTGGAATACTGGAAAATAAACTTTTAGCATATATTGATCTCAAATAACTAAAAAATATTGTCATTTTCTGCAATGTTTCTAGAATACAATGTTTCTTCTTTGGAGTAATACAATAAGACATATTACTTACAGTAATATTACCAAACAATAAGTCAATATGCTTTAAAGAAAGAAACAGGAAACATTAACCTTGGAAAAGAAAATCTCTGAACTTATAATAATTAAAATGAGCTTTGTCATCATTCTCTGGCTCAATATTTCATGAGAAGGGAAGATTTTACTAAAGCCGCTTGTCATGTAAAATTTCAATTTAGCATGACAATTTAGAAATAAAAATTGCATTAGAATCAAAAATTAAAGACTGAAAGAAAACGTGGAAAAAATACACATTCCAGTTCTTTCAGTTTGCTTTTGAGTACATATTTCTCAGTGAAAAATTGCCACGGACTAAGAATTATAAATAAATTACCTTTCTCCTCTATATAATAGCATTTACAAATTAGCTTTCATTTGCAATACTTCTTAGATCTTGCAGCCTAACATAATTTTTATTAAGGAGAGCTGTTGGTAACTTTTATGTTTGATACATAGTTACTAATCAAGTGTCTGAACCATTTAGCTATTTGACATCTCTCTGAATGTGGTCTACTAATTTAATTACTACACTTTAAGACAACAGCATTCATTTAAGTTTTACTTTCCAACCATATGGGATTCTCTCTCTGGTAGTACTTCTTTTAAAACTTACCCAATTAGTTTACAATTATTAGAAAGATAAAGACTGAATTAAAATAGATGCTAAGTGACTGCAAATCTTTTGATACAAATCATGCTCATAACAGTGCTAATCTTATCTTCCACTCTTACAATTTCATTGTAACAGAAAATATTACTAAATAATTTCAATCCTAACTTTTCACACTAAAGAAATAACGGAAAAATGTAACTTGAGACTTACATTTTCATCTTTTGGTTTTCAATCACAGAACATTTTTGTTGTGAATATAATAGAAATTCATGAAGGAAAAAGCAGCATGTCTTAGTTACGCAGTTACTACATAAAATAATTTCAAGTCTCCTATGCATAGCTGAAATAGTACCTTTTTCACAGATGTGATTTTCCAATAAGCAAACTGAATCTGCACAAAACTGGCTTTAATTTTCTAACAGAGGGTGTGTTTTCCTCTACTCAGTGGAGGACCTGACATCAGCAATAAAAATGCCTGAATAGGCCTATGAACTATTCAAGCAAATTTCCAATCTCTCAAGTTATTTAATTCTCGGCACACCCTGGTGAGATAACAAATAGGTATCTTCTCCGTTTCCTTTGCATTTACACATCACCAAAAGTAAGAAAAGAGAGTATGATCTTCACAACCTTAACTTAAAATATTTTATTCTCAGTGCCAGGCACCTTCTGCAGGCATCTTCAGATGGCTCCCCACATTGGCTACCCCGCTTAGCACTTGGGACCCTGACCTGCATGATCAGGGCGCTGGTAATCTCTAGGTCCCAGAAGAATGTGGCCAATGGGCAGCATCAACAGAGAACAGAGGAAGGAGAGAGGAGAAAGAGGCCAGGACATTTATCCTCTGTTTCTCTCCCGGGATCCTCCCAGACTGACTGGATCCCTGGAGAGAAGACTACAGCTTCTGTTAGCTGGGCTGCTGTATCTATGGCCAAGAGGAGAAGCAGCTTTGACGTCATCGTTTCCTGTTAGGACCCTGTCTGTCACAGTCTCTTCTGCTGCTTTCTCCTTACATTGTTCTAAATGCTGAAGTTCTTCAAAGTCATTCCTAGACTTTAATCTTCCTGTCACTTTTGGTGGTCTACTCATTCCTATAAATATAAACCTCATCTATAAGCTAATAATTTCTTTTTTTGTTTTTTTTTTTTTTTTTTTGAGGCGGAGTTTCACTCTTGTTACCCAGGCTGGAGTGCAATGGCGCGATCTCGGCTCACCGCAACCTCCGCCTCCTGGGTTCAGGCAATTCTCCTGCCTCAGCCTCCTGAGTAGCTGGGATTACAGGCACGCGCCACCATGCCCAGCTCATTTTTTGTATTTTTAGTAGAGACGGGGTTTCACCATGTTGACCAGGTTGGTTTCGATCTCTTGACCTCGTGATCCACCCGCCTCAGCCTCCCAAAGTGCTGGGATTACAGGCTTGAGCCACCGCGCCCGGCCTAAGCTAATAATTTCTAAATGTACAGGTCAGTTTCAGACTCCTCAGAGCCCTACACTCATTTATCTACCTTTTGATTTACACCTCTGCCTGGAAGGCAAAAAAATCATCAACACGAACGTGCCTGATACTCAACAATTGATTTCTGCCTGTCCCACTAGTCAAAACTTGTTCTGCCTCGAGTTATTTCCATTTCAGTAATTTGTACCCATTCAACTAGTTAGCCAAATCAAACACCTGGAATTTCCACTTTGGTTTCTTCTTGATGATTAATATTCCGTCAAAGCTATTAAAAGGTCCTATATATTCAACTCTGGTAACACGTTCCAAATCTGTCAGCGACTGTACGTCTACGTTACCGTGATGTGTGGCCTAGTTGGCTGGAATGACATCAGACTCCGCACAATCCAATCACTGCCTCATCCCAAATCGATAAAAACAGTAACTGTAGCAATAACGGCTGGATGACCATGTGCCTCCCGAAACCCTGCATCCTACTGCCTATTTCTCTAAGCGATTCTAAGCTAGCATCTCCTTCATCGCTGAGCTGCGGCCACAGCAGCCTCTAATTTGTTGGACAGGCTGAGATCTTTTCCGTTTCCCAGCTTGCGTGTGAGCTGTTTCTGTTCTACAGAGTGTCCCCCGTCGTGATTTTGGGCATCACGGGCTCCTCCTTTTCTGTTCTCACCCTTAGAGGGAGGTCTTCTCTCTCCACACTCTCATCAGGATTTTGCATCGTTTAATACAACAGCACAAAAAATCTTTACAACACTTCTCATGATCTGTCTACTAGTGCCTCAGAGACTCTCTGAGGACAGGGGCTTGTTTTGTTTTTCGTGTATAGCACATGGCAGTTGTCTGAATGAAGACAAACAGTAAAAGCAGTTCACTATAAGAACAGTCTGTTCATGATGAAGACATTTAAGTCTAAAATAACATTTCTGGCAGAAAGGTTTCCTCAGGCTCCAAAGTCTTCTTGAGATCAATCCAGTTCCAACTATACTCATAACATAACAAACAGAAGAGCAGTTTTGGGTGATATATTTCCCAGTACCTACCCTCACTACTCTCTGTGTTCACAAACTGCCTCAAGGAGTTCAATGGACTCTTCTAAAGAGTCATGTTTCCCACTAACAGTGCTGCCATTTCCTGGTTATCTGACACTTATTAGAAAGATAAAGATCGAATTAAAATAATGCTAAGAGACTACAAGTCTTTTTATGTAAGTCATGCTCATAACAATGCTAATCTTGACTTCTAGTCCTACAATTTGATTATTACAGAAAATATTATTAAGTGATTACAATCCTTAACTATTTTCACTAAAGAAATAGAAGAAATGAATACTTCTAATGAGATCAGCCATCAGACACTGAAGCCAGCATCTCAGTGAATACAATCGCTGTGTCTCAGTGGTTTCAGCAGTAAAATGGACTAATTTCATTTGTCTTTTAAGATTTGTGAGGATATATTTAGATATTGTATTTCAAGCCCACATCTACTAAGCATTCTATTAATAACATGGATTATTTTTACTTCTATTTCTTAGTCCACTGATTATTTTCCTTTTCACAGATAAAATATTGCTGCCTTCACCTTTAAGGATTTTCTGTAGAATAAGAGTATGATGAATTAAATGTCAGCAAACCTAATTTCTAGTTTTACTTTGACCACTAACTATCTGCATAAAGTCAGAGTAAAGATATAATTTTTCTTCATCTCAATTTTACTATCCCTCAAAATGCAAGTGTTAAAATAGATTAATTTAAAATTCTCTGCCAACCCTAAGACTGTAAGGGTTTTATGAATAACCAATGTGGGGAAATAAAGAAGCTTTAGCTATTATTTGGACAGCAGATTTATAACATTTATAATTTAAAAAGAGAATTTAAGTGAGCTCTTGGCAAGTCAAGAATTGCATAGCATCCCAATAGTGACAATATTTTCTGGAATGCCAGGAGGACTTCATATGTCTCAGAGCTGTGAGAAGCAGAAGAGAGCACGGGATCATTTAGCACACCCACATTTAGCAGATAAGAAGGTAGGAGTGAACAGCATTTCTTTTTTTATTGTTCTTCTTTTGAGATGAAGTATCGCTCTGTCTCCAGATTGGAGTGCAGTGGCACTATCTCGGCTCACTGCAACTTCTTCCGGGTTCAAGAGATTCTCCTGCCTCAGCCTCCTGAGTAGCTGGGACTACAGGCATGCACCACCATTCCCAGCTAGTTTTTTTTGTATTTAGAAGAGATGAAATTTCACCATGTTGGCCAGGATGGTCTTCATTTCCTGATCTGATCCACCTGCCTTGGCCTCCTAAAGTGCTGAGATTATGGGCGTGAGCCACCATGACTGGCCAAGGAATACTTTAATGGTAACTGAAATATGCTTGAGAATTTCAGCTACTAACAACAGTCCACAGAAACATAGCTAGAGTAACATAGCTCAATGAAGCCAAATGTGTGCTAACAGGTACTCACTCGCTTGTGTTTTTGGAAGTGTGGCAATCTTAGGCAAACCACCTACCTATGAGCACATGGAATTTAGATCTTTCTTTTAGCACAGCTGAAAAATATAAAAATCACAGACATCCCTGAGTCCATCTATGAAGTAATGAAGTAGATTAATTATTAATGAAGTAGATAATGAGCTACATGAAGTCCAGGAATGAATAAAGTTTACTCCAAATATTTTCACATAGGTTTATGCAATTTGAAACAGCAATTATAATGCCATGAAGTGAGTTTCATGTCTATAAGGGAATAAAAAGAGAGTGGTCTTCAGAAGATCGGTGAATACTGGTAAAACATAAGGACGGAAATACATGTAGTCTGACACCCAAGGATTCAGTATTCCTTCTTGATTTTTCAACTAAGTTGTAAATTATTCTTTTTTTGTAATGAAATAGAATAGTTTGCTACCATCTTTTTTCCCATGATGACATCGATTTCTTGTGTTCATGTAAATGTGTGGTGCCATTTCAGATGACTTATTGACAGGTATTTGTTAGACACACCTGATCTGGTCTTCTCACCAATCACAAACCAATGTGACCAGACTCTTTCCTAAGAAGAGCAGTTTCTAGAACCATCAGGTCTGGACAGAACCAATAGGACTTCAAACACTAAAGGTGTGTGGCATCAGAACAAAAAAAGAACTTTCCTACTTAACCTGCGGGACCTTTGGGTCCAGAGTTGAAATCCAGTGGGTAAGGATCGGTGCGCTTCTCCTGTGGAAGGTGTGGTCTCAGAAGCTCTGAAGCACTTAAGAGAAGGGTGACAAAGATCAGGGAGGAAGTGGCGGGAAAGACCAAAAGCTGTGCTGGGATTCTCCATGCCCTGAGCCTGGGGGCTCTTAGGAGTTTGTAGCCAAGGCAGCTCGGGGGAAAACTTTCCAGTGCTGCAGCGAAAGACTTGACAGCCTTCCAGCCCGAGGAGCAGGGATGCTCCGTCCTTCTCCCTAATTTTGCTGAAATTGAGCTTTAGGGATCAATCATGAATAAGCCAAGAACACTGAAGATCCAGAGAGGAAATTTAAACAAAATTGTCTTTTACAAAATACAGCTTCTAGAGGAGACAGAGGATGTTTTTCACCAAAGGAAACAACAAGAGTACTTAAGATTCGAGTACAACTTCTGAAAGTCCAGAAACTGGATAACAGAATTTTCAAACTATTCAGTAGATGATTTAGGAAGAGGATAGTCATTGATGAGTGACTCCAAAGTTCGAGTTGAAGAAATATCTTAAATTACATAGTAAAAAATGCACAAAGCAAGAGTCATGAGAGACACAAAGATTTGGGGAAGACATTGTGTTCTTCACAACAGTGGGTCCGCAGTCTTCATGTCTGGTAGAAAACATCTGAACATTTTAAAGGTTCAGCTTCCTCAACGCAGTAAAATGATCCATGATAATTAATGAATAACAAAATGACATACATAAAGCAGTTTTTGGAGACGCAGCTTAGAACATGAATTGAGTTAATGTTAGATTTTTAAAATAATTAAAATATCAGTCTCTGTGGAGTTTAATTCACAGAGGTTTTATGAGACTAAAGGGAGAGAATAATTAAGAGATTCTGTGTTTTTTCTTATTTTTTTTTTTTTGTTTTTTTTTTTTTGTTTGTTTGAGACAGAATCTTGCTCTGTCAACCAGGCTGGAGTGCAGTGGCATTATCTCAGCTCACTGCAACCTTTGCTTCCTGGGCCCAAGCAATTCTCTTGCCTCAGCTTCCCTAGTAGCTGAGATTATAGACTCCTGCCACCATGTCCAGAAATTTTTCCTGTTTTTAGTAGACACAGAGTTTCACCATGTTGGCCAGACTGGTCTGGAACTACTGACTTCAAGTGAGCTGCCAGCCTCAGCCTCCCAAAGGGCTGGGATTACAGGCATAAACCATGCCTGGCCCGATATCAAATTTTAATGTCAACACAGAGCTTTAATAGACTTAGTAGAGTTAATACATATTTTTTGGATGATGTTTGAGTATCTTTGAACACTTTCCTCTAAAATGTTAAGCTCTTGTGATTTGGTCTCCAGAGAATTTAGAAATTCATCATCACAATTACACAAAGTCACTCCTGAGGTGACTCTCCATGCGATTAAAGTCTTCTAGCAATGGACAATTTGTTACCAATTTTCACAGCTTGCTAGAAAACACAAATATGTTCATCTACATAGACAGCCTCTATGCAATATTAGGCTATACCTAAGTTTAGGAAGAAGCATCCTTCCTGGAAGATGCCATTTATACTGTGCACTGTGTGTTTCAGTGAAACTGGGGCACATGCTCCCCAATTGCTCTAGACCCTGATAAAGATGGTAGTGACAACAAACGGGATGTATTCACCAGGGCAGATCTTTATAGACTTAAAACATAAAGCAGTTGATCATGTTCATCACCAAGAAAAAGTTGTAAGTGGATTGAGAACAGAATTCACTTTTTTTATGAGACAGAGGTTCACTCCGGTTGTCCAGGCTGAAGTGTCGTGCCACAATCTCCGCTCACCAAAACCTCCGCCTCCCAGGTTCCAGGATTCCCCTGCCTTAGCCTCCCAAGTGGCTGCGATTACAAGCATGTTCCACCATGCCTGGCTAATTTTTTTGTATTTTTAGTAGAGATGGGATTTCACCATGTAGGCCAGGCTGGTCTTGAACTCCTGGCCTCAAGTGATCTGCCTACCTCAGTCTCCCAAAATGCTAGGATTACAGGCGTGAGCCACCACAGCCTGCCAAAATTACTTTTTTTACTCTCTTTTATACCTCTCATAGCAATTAAGGATTGCTAAATTTGTTGTGAATGTGTTAAACACATGTGTTGAATATGCTAATATAATCATCAAAAATATGAATATTTGGGGACATTAATTTTAAGAAGAAAGAACATGCTATGTAATTGGAATGGAATTTGAATCCAACTGGGTTACATGTCCTATTAATTATTTCATAGATGTACAAGATTAGTCTTTTCATGGTTTAGATCTTGTCTAGGTAAAAGGAACAAGAATATCCTGTAATGGTTGATTTTCATAAAATTAACTGGATTCAGATTACATCAGATGGTCCACTTTGACTATAGTAAAATATTGTGAGACTTAATTCAATATTAATACACTTCCCCCCTTTTCCAAAAAAAGAGAAAAAAAAAATCCGCTTTTTATTTCTGAGGTAAAGGAAAGAAATCACGTCCTCTTTGATTCTGTAATGTAAAAGCTACTGCCAGCCATGTTAAAACCAGTGCCTTTCAAATACTTAAAATGTTCAAAAACCCGAAGTAAAATTTAGGGGGATTGAAATCCTTGGTGTATGTGTATATCCTACAACCATAAACGTACCTCCCAGAGTTTTCAAGGTTTTATTCACAGTCTCATTGTAGCCTAAATTAGATAGAATGTAGATTGAACTATTAATTCTATAAAGTTATTTACAGTGTTTTATCCTGTTATAGTAACAAATTGTCGTGTGCTTAAGAGTATAAAATCATTTTGACAAAAGTAGCTGGGCATCAGATTTATATGAACAACAACACAAAAAGAATGCTGACAGTAACGGAAGAATGGTAGAGCTGGCAAAGAGAAATCTTTAGGAAGATGCTTCCCACATTTATAGATAGATAATGAACAGATAGATGATATAGATAGATGATACTGATACACATGTACATAGATGACAGATACAGATGCTGGACTAGACAGGGCATTGACAAACAATAGGGGCTTTCGGGTCACTTAGATCCAAGTTTGCTGCCTGGTCTTCCTAGTTAGTAAAACCCAGAGCAACGTATTTTAATCTTTCTGATTGTCAGTTACTTTATTTCCCAAAAAAAAAAAAAAAAAAAAAGTTATAATGACCTGCTTTCATATAGTGATGAAGTTTAAGAAGAAGGATACTGTGAATTACTGTCCAGCAAAAATCCCCTTGATCCTGGTCGCACTGTGCACAGAGGGTCCAGGCCTGCCCTTGCCTGCTTGGCCGTGTGATGTGCTTTGACAGGTGGACCCTGAGTTAACTGACACGGGCAGAGGCCCTCAGCGCCTGTGTGCGGAGGTTCGCCTGTCCTGCGCTGGCCCTCCGCAGAGGAGGCAGGATGCTCACACCTGCTGCCCCTTCAGCCTGGGCCCTGGCAGGCATGCGCATGAAACAGACCTGAACCCGGCAAGTTTGCAGGAAGGCAGTCCTGCATAGATCGGCTGAATGAACATGGCTCGTCTGCTGGCTGGTGAACGGGAAAATAAGGCTTGTTTCAAGCTTGTTGTAAGTCACTTTGTTTATAAGGCAGCGTTTTTGGGGCAACTGCTGATTAACCTAAGACCCATGAAGAAAAAGTTAAATGAACGCAGACCTCGGCTTTCTAATTATTTGGGGCTGCCCGATGATGGAACGCACTACCTTCAAAAATTAAGCAATTGTATTCTGTTAGCTTCGGCAGAGGCTAGAAGACCTGCCGGGATGTTGCTCCCGAAGCTTCCACATTTCAAGGAGGGCAATCTTGTAGCCATAGATTCTATCAGTCTGTGAGTTTGTGTGTATGCAAATACTGAAGTTAATTTATCAAACTTCTAACACTGTTTTGAGCAATGTAAATCCGAAGACTAAAGATAAAATAATGACCAGGTATCTTAAGAATGGTACTAACTATAATTATTAGATACCTATTCAGAATACCCATCCCACCACAGGAGCAAGTTCCATGGCAATTAATATTTTCATGAGAAACTTAATAACAAATACATTAATACAACTGTAATTAGTATTCAGATTAAAGATGTAAGACTATGTAGCCTGGCCAACTGGTGAAACCCAGTCTCTACTAAATACACAAAAAAATTAGCCGTCATGGTGGGCGCCTGTAATTCCAGCTACTAGGGAGGCTGAGATAGGAGAATCGCTTGATCCTGTGACGCAGAGGTTGGAGTGAGCGGGGATTGTGCCACCACACTCCAGCCCGGGCAACAGAGGGAGCCTTCCTCTAAAAAAAGAAGAGGTAAGAATATATGTTATGAAGTTGCACAAATATATTTTATCAAATATTTCTTCTTAGCATAGCATCTACTGATCTGCAGAATGAAGAATGTGGTAAATTCCATTAATCCCTGAAATAGAATTCTAGACTCACACCCTACATCCTACAGAGCTCTATAAAGTCAAACCTGATAAACTGTTCAATCATCCTAGGGACTGTTTCTTTTCTCAGTAAAACAGTTGTGAAATGAGTATTAGAATTGGGACCCTTCGAAGACTTGGTACTCAGATACCATCACACGGGAATCAAGAGACACACAATATAAGGGACATTTAAACAGATCTTTTAAAAATTATTATGCAATAAATAATTTGGAAGGGGACATTTAAACAGATGTTTTAAAAATTATTATACAATAAATACTTCAGTGATAATACAGTAAGATAAAATTCTTTCAATAAATACTTCAGTGATAATATGGTAAGATAAAATTCTTTAATTCTACATTAATATTGTATGCACTTCATTTGCTTTCCAACCATAATGAGATTAATGTTTTCTGCTTCAATATTTAAAAGCCTTTAAAAAATAAGCCCATTAATCAAATGAATGTGATAACAAAAACTAAGCATTTAAACTTAAATGGGTACTAAAATATGTATTCTGAAATACAATTAAAATGGAAGTAATATGCAAATACAATACATTGTGATGTAAAAGTTTGCTTTTCTAAGAAAGAGTCATTTTAATAGAAGAGGAAAAGCAATGTAATCTGAAAGGACTAGAAATGACGAAATATTTCCATCCAAGTAAGTCTTATATTTAACGTGGGGCTCATTGTGAAATTTTGAATACATGGATTACAAGGCCAGAAAGGCAAGGAATAAAATTCTGCAAATTGGACAAAAAAGAAGTGATCTGGAAATACAGGGATGTGTTCTCATGTCTTCAGACACAAAGATCTTTCCACACTCACAGCTTGTATCCTAAATCCATTCTCCCACCTTCACAAGTATTCTGTTCCTCTTTGTTACGTATTTCAGGAAGAGCAATAATAGTTTCAGAGATGTAAAGGCATTAACGTTCTCCTAAAATATTAGCACTTGTACTTGGTGCTTAGTATTTATTGAATAAGTTACTTGAACATAAATTTTATCTTTATCCTGCAAGCACCCAGTTTGCAATTCTTTCTTTAATTGGTCAATTTCTCCACTAGATTGAAGGATCCCTTTTTGGAGGCAAGGAATGCAGCCTTTGAGTCACGTAATTTGGATGCAATCCCTGGATGTGTGTCCTTTGGCAAATCACCTCACTTCTCTAAGCCATCCTTTCACACCCACCTTCCTCTTGAACAGAGTGGATTTAAATACTGAATGGTTTTCAAAGAAACATGTTGAGCAATAAAATAAAAAAGTATTGTATTATGACTAAAATTACAAAATAAACATCCATGAGTTCCTAATGATACAATAAATGATTAGATTTAAACATCTGGTAGAGAATAGGCAAATCTGTTATGAAGAGAAATTGCTAATATTTTTGAAGATAATAAACCTTCAAGAGATGGAGCCTCAATCCTCATAGTGACGATTTTCCAAAGAGCACAGTATAGAGGTGGGTGGAGTGCAGGGGAAAACTTTACAGAGGAGAAACCAGACAAACATTACCCCAGTCAAGTGGCCAAGGTCAACATCAACAGTGACATGTCATGTGGACAGGATGTGATGAAACGGTGACTTACCTCTGTGATCTTCCATCTCAAAACACATAAACTCAATCTAGTCATACTTGAAATATTCGACAAACCCCAATATGGGGACATCCCACAGACTATGTGATGATTACACCTCAAAACTGTCAAGGTCAACAAAATAAAGAAAGTCTGGGGCATGATCATAGCTAAGAGGAGGCTGAGGAGTTGTGAGGATAAAATGTCCTGTGGTGTTCTGGATGGGATCTTGAAGCAGAAAAAGAACAGTTGATAAAACCTAAGAAAACTTTTAAGTAGAAACTGTAGTAAAAATAAAATGGCATTGATATTGGTTTATTAATTTTAGAAAATATGCTGCACTAGTGTAAGATGTTAATAATAGGAGAAATTTGGTATGAGCTATTTGAGAACTCTCTGCACTACATTTGCAATTTTTCTGTATATTAAAACTATTCAAAAAATAAAATTTATTTAAAAAAAAAGAAATGCATTGTCTATAAAGACCTTTGTAGGCTGGAAAGGGAAATGCAAATAAAAGTTGTGATACTTGTTTAGTAAATTTTTTCTTGTCTCTAGTCCTGGGTAGATCTCAGTTAAGACAAATACGACATCAATTCAGAAAATATCTTATCAGATTTTGCTGGAGTGGTTTAGAATATTACCTTTACTCCTTTGTACTAATGTTCCAGTTGAAACTGTAGGTGCGTCTTAGTCTGTATTTAGCATCCACTTCCTCCCTGTTGTCTTTTTGAGATATATTTATCTCTAATCATTTGTATACATTCTCATTTATGCCACTAGCTTGTATACCTTTTCATGTCAAACATATGAGCAACATATGTCTGAAACACTTCTCATAATTTTTACCCCAGTGTCATGCTCACAAGTAGGTCTTGCATACTAATAAAGTCTATTAATCTAAAAACAAGTAAACAAAGACAAAATGGCAAAAGCAAGAGAGAAAAGGTCACTTCTATCCTTTTAGGCAGATTAACGTAGATTAGAATGACAAATCCAATCTCTATCAAGAAAGCTTCCTACCCTTCCATAACAGACTTATCCCAGAATTCAGGGCATCTGCTAATGGCGCATAATACAAGCTTCCAGCTGGAAGGTCGACCAGACAGCAAGGCAGGCAGGCAGCCAAGCCCGGAGGGGCTCACTCAGGCTGCAGGCCAGCCTCCTCCTGAACCTGAAACAGGTTCAAAGGCCTCCATGATCAGCTTCAGAGCCACTTCAAATATGCATAAATATATATATATATATATATATATATATATATGCATGTGTGTATATAAATTGATGCAAATATATTATACATGAATATATAAACATTTGTTTAATGAATTTCAGAGGAAAGGTAAGAAAAAAGTGCCATCAGGTTCTGAATATTAGTTATAAGTGAGGTGACCATTTTGGCATGTCCTGAGTGCTACAAAGACAACTTCCTCTGGGAGGAGGGTGGTTCTTATAGAAGGGAACTGTTCAATCTCTTGACCAATGTCAAGTCTCCTCAAAGGAAAGTACACAGAGGCTGTAGTTGGTACATTCATATTTTTTAGACAGAAAGCAGGGAAAGGGCTAAAGGGAAACCCCGCTTTGTGAAAGCACCCACTCATGCACTGTCAGAGCTTGAATGCAGAGTGGCATGGGACTGAAGAGCTTGTCCTGAGAAGAGAGGGTGCATTCAGATGCACCCTACAATGGGGCATTTTGTTGATAAATTCAGACTAATCTATGTTCTAATTTCTAAAGGGCAAGGGTGGTTCCACCAGTGCTTTAAACATCACTCCATCAAATGTATGTTGATTTCAGCAATTAAAGTTTTTAAATCTTGGAATATTATCAGCTAAGAGGTTATTTCCTCAGAGCAGTCATTCCTGACCCCGAGACTAAAGTATTCACAGGAGTAGCATCCAGTCTCATGATGTTTTTGGAATGTGTGTTCTATTATCACACGTATGATTATATGTTTAAATTATTTAATATTTAGTGTATCTCTCTACCATTTAACTACATGTTCTGTGAGGGTAGGGCTATAACTTTTTTGAGTTCTCTGTTGGTAACACAATATTGGGCACATGTTAGGTCCTCAGTAAGTTATTACAAAACGTGAAGGAGACTGCACAGAAATGTTGTCTGTTGAACACACTGTCTTTCCTTGAGCAGACCTGGGAGGAGGCCAAATGTTAGGAAAGGCTGCTTCATAAAAAATAGAGTCAAAATAAAGGATTTTGTTTTATGAATTTCCTATTGTATATAATCAAGTTAAGGGATAAAGCAGGTTGAAATAAAGATATGCCTGCCTTTGACTGGGTTAGCCATTCTCCTTTTCATGGAGACAGTATGTCCCAGGAAAATCTACTTTTTCACTGAGCTAACCAACCGCCACCCATCCCAAGAGTGGGCACAGCCATTCCTCAGATATGTGATTGCAGTAGTGCCTGGGTGCTGGGCTCCTCTGTCTTTGGAGGCATTTTTGCACATCCCTGCTCAATGTATTTGGTGAATGATACCCTAGCCGACTACCTTGTGGTGCCGCTTCCCAGGTCTTTCAGGGCATTTGCTCTATGCCCTCCTGCCACCTCAAGGACTCAGTGTGCAGTTTCTCCATAATGGTTTGGTTCAACCCAAGCACCTCCAATTTCACAGACTCCAGATTATACAGACCAAAGTCTGATGGGGTCAACTCCCAGGGGCCAAGAAGTCATCTCATGCTGTATGAGTTTCAAATATCCTCTAGGGTATTATCTTACTCTTGTGTATCATGAGGCTTTTTCACTGTTGCTTATATTTTACTTCACAAGTTTTGTTGTTCTTCATTTTTTCTTTTTAAATGAAAGACAGAGAAGAGATTCTCTGAGCCTGCTGGACCGTAGACCTCCCAGGAGCTGCTGACTTTCCAAGAAGCCCCATGGTTAGAACTTCTGAAACCCAGTACCTTCTAGGAGAATAGAGAAACTGAGGGTGGGCCCTTGCTAAAATAGAATACATAAACCTACCTACATACATACAGACATAGAATATGCACAGAGAACATACATACATACATAGAGTATACACAGAGAACATACATACATACATAGAATATGCACAGAGTACAAACATATATACATACAAACATACATACATACATAGAATATACACAGAGAACAAGTTGTTCAGTCTGGTTATTTTAAAAGCCTTATTGACTAATAGCTTGAAAAGGTCATTTTATGCCTTGTTACACAGCCATGGTTAAAAAAACATAGCAGGAATTTGACATACAAAATAAGCAGGCCAGGCATGGTGGCCCAAACCTGTAATCCTAGCTATTGTGGAAGCTGAGCCAGAAAAGATTGTCTGGGCCCTGGAATTCGAGATCAGCCTGGATTACACAGTGGGACTCTGTTTCAGAAAAACTCAATGACAATGAACAAAGTGTAGTGCATTGCTTTTTATTAAGTGAGCACTTATGGTGTGTCTAGTAAGTGATCAATGACAAGGGGCTTATTCAATTAAACTATTTATTGACAACTGACTATAAACAGACAAGCTATAGATGAGAGCCTACTAGTTAAAAGAAAATTAAAGAGATTCTCACATTCACTAGTAGTGATATGGATACAAATTTAGATGCCAACATATGAATTTATACTCATTAGAATGGTAAAATTAAAGAGTTCTAACATGCCAATGGAAACAGTAAGTAAAAATTCAAATGGCCATTCTGAAAAAAAGTCTTCAGTACTAAATAAAATTTAAATTATGAAAATATTTTGAATCAGCAAACCCGTAAGTCAATCAGAGAAATATGCAAAAGTCTTATTTCATTACTATGCATAGTATCTGGTCATTGAAAATAACCTAAGGATTCATCTCTAGGAGACTGGTGGGTAAAATGTGACAGGTCACCACTGTGGAATACGACAAAACACTTACACATTCTGAACTAAAGCTCATAAACAACACAGTGAGATTTTCAACAAACATAATGCTGAGGGAAAAGAGCAACACCTAGAACGAGATTTGTAACTCAGTAAAATCTGTACAAATTTATAACACAGGCAAAACATGTTATCTAGTTTGAATTTATATTTTAATAGAGAGAAAATTAAATGCTTGCTATAAAGTTCAAGAAACAATGGGAGAAAGGGAGAACGGGGGGAGAGGGAGAAAGAGAGAGAGAAAGAAAAGAGAGGGAAAGAGAGAGAGAGAGAGGAAGAAAAGGAAGGAAGGAGGGAAGGAAAAGAATAAGAAGGAGGAGGAGAAAGAAAGAAGAAAGAAAGAGAAAAGAAAGAAAGAAGAAAAAGAAAGAAAAAGAGAAGGAAAGAGAAAAAGGAAGGAAGAAGGAAAGAGAAAGAAAGAAAGATGGGGAAGAGGCGTGGTAAGAGAGGGAGGGAAAGGAGACATTCCACAAACGCACCTTTGGCACTGGAAGAATAATATAGTACTGCAGTTCATTTTAATCCTGACTATGTAGTCATGATTTTTATCCTGAGTATCCAATTTAATAAGCACATACATGTTCCTTTGTCTATAAAATAAGGGGTATTATAATCATCATCTACCTTCTAGGATTCTTATGTAGATTAGGCATGCAAAGTGCTTCACAGATACTGGGCTGATCCTGTTATTTGGGAACACATCACGGGTAATGACCATGTATGAGATTCTAGAGGCAAGTGGTCTCAGCTTGAGAATAGCTTTACAAATTACGTCAAAGAATTACGCAGTCAGTTGTGGCCAGCCAATGGAGGTTAATAGTCAAGGACATGGAATGATCGGAATCTGTGTTTTAGAAAATAAGACAGGTGGCATGGCATGGATTTGAAAGGAATCAGGGAACCAATTATGAGGCTACTTTTGTAGCCAGGGAAGGGAGAGGCAGGTTCAAAGGTAAGGACAAGGCAGAATTTAAGACTGATCACTGACCGGGTATCCAAAAGAAGAGAGAGACTCGTCAATGACTATCCGAAAATATTAGCTTGTGGATCTGATTGGAGTATTTCACAAAGGAACTCGAAAGAAGAAGGGAGGGAGGCAGGAAAGGAGGCAAGAAAGAAGAGAAGAGAATTCACTGCCACCCAAAGAGCTGAATAACCCTAAAAGGAAACGCAACATCAAAGTCTGAAAAGCTACACATTGGTATTTTTCATATGACTCTTTTCACTTCTGGTTTCCCTTTTCATTAGTTGCTGAAAAATTCCTCAACATTTATCCTATGCTTTCCACATTTTGAGTGTAGCTGACTGGGTCCCAGATGGGTGGTTTAACGTATTTCATTGTCCTGCATATTTCCTGAAAAACCATAGTTAGATCTCAATCGGTACTCTCCATTAGAAATGTAATGTGAGCCACATAAAGAATTTTAGGGCGGGGGCCGGGCCTGCACCCTGGGTGGCCTTTCCACGTGTCGCGAGGACCACATCGCGGGTCTCCCGTTGCCGCGGTGCGCCACGGAGCGCGAGTCTGAGGCCGAGGGAGTCATGGCAGGACAGGCGTTTAGAAAATCTCTCTCACTCTTTGACCGAGTATTGGTTGAAAGGAGTGCTGCTGAAACTGTCACCAAAGGAGGCATTATGCTTCCAGAAAGATCTCAAGGAAAAGCATTGCAAGCAACAGGAGTCGCTGTTGGATCGGGTTCTAAAGGAAAGGGTGGAGAGATTGAACCAGTCAGCGTGAAAGTTGGAGATAAAGTTCTTCTCCCAGAATATGGAGGCACCAAAGTAGTTCTAGATGACAAGGATTATTTCCTATTTAGAGATGGTGACATTCTTGGAAAGTACGTAGACTGAAATAAGTCACTATTGAAATGGCATCAATGTGAAGCTGCCCATTCCACTGAAGTTCTGAAATCTTTCATCATGTAAATAATTTCCATATCTCTCTTTATAATAAACTAACGATAACTGATGACATTTAGTGTCTCCAAAATTGTCTCCTTGTACTGATATAAACATTTCCAAATAAAAATATATAAACAACAACAAAAAAAAAATTTTTAATGTTCTAGGAGCCACCTGGAAACAGTACAAATAAAACGTCAAAATTAATTTTGTAACAGCTTTATGAAGATAATTAACATATAACGGAATGCACATATTAAAGTGTCCAATTTGAAACCATCGTCGCCATCAGTATGCTGAGCCCACCCCCAAAAGTCCCCGTGCACCTCTGCGCCATCCCCTTCTCCTGACAATCCCGCTTCTCCGGGTCCCAGGCAGCTCCTGATCCACTTCCACTACAGTTTAGCTTGTATTTTCTAGAATTTCATGTAATTGGAATCATATGATATGTACACTTTTTTGGTCTGGCTTCTTTTGTCAGCATAACTGTTTTAAAGTTCATCTACGTTGAGGCATATGTCAATAAATATTTCAATAGTTAATTGAAGTTTTTGCTTGGAATTTTTCCCTTGTGTGGATATATACGTTTGCTATTCGCCAGTTGATGGACTTTTGGGTTATTTCAAATTTGACTCAATAAGGGTGCTGTGAACATTTCAGTACAGAAAGAAAAGTCAGGAGGTGGAATGACTAAGAGGCAAGAAAAATTTTACATAATAGTGACACATTTTTGCAAATTAGAGAAAACAGAGCATATTGTAAGAAAGCAAAAATAGTGCCAAAGTGAATTTTCTGGAGGAAATCATTGTTTATATTTTTCATTCTCAAAAGCACTCAATATATTTATGACTTTACTAGAACTAATTTGACAATTTATATTTTAATTACCAAACATGTGAAAGATACTTCTACCACAATTCTCTAAAACTGCAAGGTGTTTCTATTTAGATCCCCCATAAAATAAACTCATACTAATAAACAGGGAAACTGTAGCAAAAGGGACTTTGACACTTTCAGCATACTGAAATTTCAAGGCAGATGGAGGAGCCAAATTTATTTAAAAAAAAAAAAAGAAAGAGAGAAAGAAAAAAAGAAAAGAAAGAAACGGTTCTTTGTATCTAAATCAATTATAAAATTTATTTTTGAAAGGACATTGAGTCAGCTGACATCATTTTGGTCAACTCCATTAATGGTCCTTAGCCTGCACTAAGCCCTTTAAATTATATCCACTAGTTTGCAATGACCTTGCATTTTGGAGATTCAACAATTGCTGAATAAGTGTCTCTGTGAACTACTCCAATTAGGAGTTTTTCAGTGTTCATAAACATTTTTTAGTTTCAACTTTAATTAATTTTAATTGGATTCACTTTCACATAATCAATTTGTTCCCTTAAAATGTAAATACCAAAGTTCACTGCTATCCATGTCAGAGGGAAGATGGCAGATATGGCAGCAGAGTATTTAAAAAATAGAAAAGGTGAAGTCATCCCTCATAGTCCAATAGGGAAGATGAAGGGAGAATGAAGATAGAATACAAATGTAAAAGTCTGTAAGTGAATACATCTGCCAGGCTATCAGGTGAATTGCAGTGTTGGGTTTTGCAGTTGCCAAGGTTTGGGGAAATCTGGCTTCCAACACTGGGCCAGAGCTGCAGGCTGGTGACAAAGGACTGTGCCAAGAGCACAGGAGAGATGCCCTGGCTGAGGATACCTCAGTTGGGTTCTGTGAACCTTTGTTTGAATTCTCCTGTTCTGTCTTAACCAGGGCGAGGAAGATGGGAGCCAGTGTGCATGTGGATAGAGTCACCTGGGGTGCATGATTTTTTTTTTTTTTGGTCTTATGTCTCCTTCCTCACTTGAAGCCACTTTTTCCAGTGACCCAGCATTTCCCATTTGTAAAATTCTTCCTAAGCATTTCTGCAGTCACTGAAGGCCTGTGTTTAACAGTGAAGGAGAAAAAGAAGAAGGAGGAGGAGGAGGAGGAGGAGGAAGAGGAGGAGGAGGAGGGGGAGGAGGGGGGAGGGGGAGGGGGAGGAGGAGGAGGAGGGGGGAGGGGGAGGGGGGAGGAGGAGGGAGAGGGGAGGAGGAGGAGGAGGGGGAGGGGGAGGGGAGGGGAGGGGGAGGGGGGAGGGGGGGAGGAGGAGGAGGAGGAGAAGAAGAAGAGGAATTATTAATGGTTCTGGAGACCCTGTGTGAGTGAAATAGTCTGGGAGTTCCTTAAGACAAGACTCAAATTCCTCATCAGAGTAGGCTGTTCTCCAAACATTTCTTCTTGGAAGATGTCATCAGAACTTTCAGAAGAGCTTACACACACACGCCCATGCATGCACGCACGCACACTTCTGCTTGGCTGCTGTGTCATTCCACAGATAAGATTAAAATTTAGCAAGTCTGGAAAACGATCTTCAATCCGTGCTTTCAAATGCTTCCCACAACTGCTTGGGCAGTTTTATTAACCAATGAGCTAGACAACACATTTGTGACTTCTTCAACCGTACAGGATGATTGAAAATTACTGGTGCTAAATCAGTATTGGTATTGATTTATCATGCTTTCTCATGAAGATAAATAATAATTTCTTTTAGAAATACGTTTAACATTTCCCCCTTACGATTCAAAGAGAAACAATTCCTTTGTTTCAACATTTTATTTTTCTCCAGATTACTCATCTGATCCTATCCTGTTTGAGCTATTTGGCTGATAAGCTCAAACAAGAAACCCATATTTTCTTATGAAAATTAGATTTTAAATCAGCTTATTTACTTGTTCACACATGGTACTATTTTCACATGCACACACAAACATGTTGCACTTATATTTGCACCTGTATCTCTGATGAAATTTCATAGGACTTGTCAACATAATTGTGACAATGGCAATTACTATATTTATTTTGCAATTATTTTCCTTTCCAAAACAAGCTCTATCATTAAACACATACTCTTCAAGGGTATGATTTTCAGTGAATAATTTAGTTCCACCTTCTCTCTGAAGTCTCTTCCACTCTCATGTTAATCTGTATCATAGCATTTTCTCCTTGGATCAGTCATTTTATAATGAATTGAAAATTGGCTCATATCTTCATGAATTGCCTAATTTGAAAATACCATTATCCCATGTTTTCCCTCAAAGAAATGTCTACATGATAATATGACAGAAACAATATGATGCATAGATAGGTAGAGAGGTAGGTAGGATGATAGATAGATAGATAGATAGATAGATAGATAGATAGATAGATAGATAGATAGAAACTATATAATATATGTGAATATATGACCAGGAGAGGTGATCACTTCCAGGAAAGATGTTTGTTTCAAGGAAAGGGATACGTAACCAGGGAAGGTATTAATTTAAGTAAGGTGTACCTGATAGACTGGAGAATAACCCAGTCAAATTAAATTTAGGTTTATGTTTTGCATAGCAGCCTAGATACACTAACTAGGTAAGAGACTTACTTCCACACCCTCATCTCACAGATTATTCACTTTTCTTTCTCAGCATACTTAATTTCTGTTATGAATTTGTTGAGAGACAGAAGTAAACCTCATGGATATAAATTTTAGGTTTATTTATGTTTTCACATTTATGCCCTTTCCCTTTCCCACATAATTCCTAACCTAAGCAGAGACCATAAATGTGTAGTGATATCCCTGCCAAACCTCCACAACTGAGTCCTGGAGGTTACCAATAAATATGCATCACATGAATTAATGAGCATCAAACAGGTTGAGTAAAAGTGAATGGGCCTACATCCACCTCTTTCAAAATTTAGTACAAAGGTACAATAATAAAGCACTGGGATGAGACTGGACATCAACGTCAGTGGAATGAAATTGAGACTTCAAAAAAAAAAAAAAAACAAAAAACAAAAAAACCTCTTACATGTATTAGCCAACTGATTTCCAATAATGTGCAAAGATCATCCAATGAGAAAAGAAAAGCTTCTTAAACAAATGGTGCCAGGACAACTGGAAATCCACAGCAAAAATAGCTAACTAACCAGATAAATAAATACAGTTGGCCTCTACAACATGACATGTACAAAAGTTTACTCAAAAGGAACCAAAGATCAAAATGTAAAAACTAAAACTATTAAATTCCCGGAAGAAAATTTAGGAATGAATCTTGAGATCTTAAATTAAGAAATAGTTTCTTAGCTATGACACCAAAATCGTAAGCATCATAAAAATGCTAATTACATGCAAACTTAAACTAGAATGAGTTATCCCTTCACATGGAGTAGGAGGGCTATTTAAAAACAGACAGACACTAACAAGCATCGATGAGAATGGGGATAATTCATGCGTTGTTGGTGGGAACGTGCAACAGTTTTGGAAAACAGTTTGTGATTCCTCATGATATTAGTCCATATGACCCAGCAATTGCACCCCTAGATGTATATCCAAGTAAATTGAAAACATATGTTCATATATACACTTGCACATGAATGTTAATAGCAGCCTGAGTCGTAATAATAAAAACAATGGGAACATCAAGATGTTCACTAAGTGATAAATGGATAAATACAATGCAGTAAAACCATACAATGGAATATTATGCATCTGTGAAAAAGCATGAAGCACACAGGAATGCCACAATATGGATGAACCTTGGCAGCATTATACCAAGGTAAAGAAGTTAGTCATATAAGACCACAGATTTTATGACTCCATTTATACGAAATGTCCAAAATAGGGAAGTTCATAGAGATAGAAAACACAGTAGTGTTTTCCAAGGGCTGAGAGGAAAGGAGAATGAGGAATGACTGTTAATGGTTTAGTTTCTTTTGGAGATAATGAAAACATTCTGAAATTAAATAGTGGTGATGGTTGCACACATGTGTAAGTAGACTAAAAACCACTAAATTATATACTTTAAAAGGGTAATTATTATGTTATGGGAATTATATCTCAATTTATTTATTAAAAACAATGGGGATCAAATAAATTGTCATTAAATAAGTTCTGACTTTAAAAAAAACAATACCATAGTCTGGGCATGGTGGCTTTTGCCTGTAATCCCAGCACTTTGGAAGGCCAAGGGGGGTGGATCACGAGGTCAAGAGATCAAGACCATCCTGGCCAACATGGTGAAACCCCACCTCCACTAAAAAATACAAAAATTAGCTGGGCATGGTAGTGCACACCTGTAGTCCCAGCTACTCAGGAGGCTGATACAGGAGAATTTTGCTTGAACCTGGATGTTGCAGTGAGCCAAAATTGCGCCACTGCACTCCAATCTGGTTGCCTGGTGACAGAGCAAGACTGTTTCAAAATAAATAAATAAATAAATGAAGACTAATTTGAGATGGATAGAAACCATGTGTAACAATACAACACTGAACATCAATAATGAAAGATATTCATTATTCAATAATAATATTCAATATTACTTAATATTAATAAATCTAGGTGAAGGTTTTACATGTGTTCACTGTGTGGCTGTTTCAACTTTTTTCTAAGATTGGCATTTTTCAAATAAAAAGTTAATAGAAAAGTAAACAGAATTGCATTAGGATTAAAGAACAGAGCAAAAATTATTAATTTTCTTTAAAATGTTAGACCTTCACTCACTCAGCAAATGTGTTTGAGCACGTACTATGTTTTAGGAAATGTGATAGGAACTAAAACAGAAAACAGTGAGCTCCAGTGGTTGAGGTAAAGCTGACCTGTTTCAGTGAGCTGTCTTCCACAAAACGGATTTGAAGCTTCATGAAATGGGGAAGGGTGAGCAGAGGACTTTCTGTCCTGTTTTGATGCTTCGATTATATAACTTTTTTCCTTTAATTATAAAAATTTAAGTGCACACAATTATATATATATACACTTTTATGTGTTTAAAGCTAGTAACTACTAATGACTGTCAAAATCAAGATAGGGAATATCCCCAGAATGTCATAACCCCCCTCACTCAGCCAGAAGCCACCTCATGCTAACCACAATGCTACTCGATGTCTATACATTTAAAAACATCATGTTGGCCAGGATGGTCTCGATCTCCTGACTTGGTGATCTGCCCACCTCAGCCTCCCAAAGTGCTAGGATTACAAGCGTGAGCCACCGAGTCCGGTCTATTTATTTATTTGTTTGTTTGTTTATTTATATTGAGATGGCGTTTTGCTCTTGTCACCCAGCCTGGAGTGCAATGGCAGGATCTTGGCTCGTTGCAACCTTCACTTCCTGGGTTCAAGCAATTCTCCTGCCTCAGCTTTCCCAGTAGCTGGGATTGTAGGCTCACACCACCACACTAAGATAATTTTTGTATTTTTAGTAGAGATGGGGTTTCACCATATTGGCCAAGCTAGTCTCCTACTCCTGACCTCAGGTGATCCCACTGCCCTCGCCTCCCAAAGTGCTGGGATTACAGGCATGAGCCACTGCACCCAGCCTCTCTTACTCTTTAAAATTTGAGTTAGCAAAAGGAGAGAATACAGGTTTGTTTTTTTTTTTTTTTTTTTTTTTTTTTTTTTTGAGACAGGGTCTCATTCCATCACTCAAGCTAAAGTGCAGTGGCATGATCTTGGTCCACTGCAACCCCCTCTGCCTCCCAGCTTCAAGCAATTCTCCTGCCTTAGGCTCCCTAGTAGTTGGGATTGCAGGCAGCTGCTACCACACCTGGCTAATTTTAAACCTTGTATTTTTGGTAGAGATGGGGTTTCACCGTGTTTGCCAGGCTGGTCTACTAATTCCTGACCTCAGGTAATTCACCTGCCTCGGCCTCCCAAAGTGCTAGGATTACAGGTATGAGCCACGGAACCCAGCCCGAGAAGGCAGCTTCAAATGATAAGAACAAAAGCTAAAACGATACCTAAAGAAAGCTATTAATATTTGCATTTCTCTGATGACCAGTGATGATGAGCATTTTTTCATATGTTTGTTGGCCTCCTGTATGTCTTCTTTTGTAAAGTGTCTGTTCATATCCTTTGCCCATTTTTGAATGGGCTTGTTTGTTTTTTTCTTGTAGATCTGCTTTAGTTCTTTGTAAATTCTGGATATCAGCCCCTTGTCAGATGGGTAGGCTGCAAAAATTTTTTCCCATTCTGTTGGTTGCCGATTCACTCTATGTTAAGATAAATTCAGAGCCATGAGGAATCAAGAAAAGCTACAAGTAGAAACCATGAGGTACAGAACATTCATCTGAAGGGCAAAATAAGAAGTCAATCAGTACTGGCTGAAGAGACCCTGCCAGGAGGAAAATAGCTAAGTCATGCTAGTGACTGAATACCAGAGTGAAAATATTAAAAATGTCATCTCTTGCGCTTCTGGGTTCTTAGTTTTTCTGAGTTTCTGTGACATAGATTTTTAAAATAAAATTGTTGAACTTAAAAAAAAAAAAAAGTTGAGCCAGTTTTGAAACTTCATTTGAATGGAATCATGATGAGTTCGTTTCCTTTTGTATCTTGCTGTGTTCACTCAGTATTGTGATTGGGACGTTTCGTTCACATGGCTCAAGCAGAATCCTCCTCTCATTTCCATTGCTGATGGAATTCTAGTGCGTGAACACATACCACTGTCGATTTTGTTTGTTAGTTTGTTTATAAACTTCTAGGTTACTTTCGCTTTTTTGTTGTTGTTAGTTTGTTCATTTACATCTAAGTTAATTTCGCTTTTTAAAAATATTTCAACTTTTATTTTAGATTTAGGGGTACATGTGCAGGTTTGCTGCATGGACATATTGTGTGATGCTGAGGTTTGGTGTATGGAATCCCATCACCCAGATGGTGAGCTTTGTACCAAATAGGTAATTTTTCCATCTGTGTCCCCCTCCTTCCCTCTAATAGTGTATAGTGTCTATGATTCCATGTTTATGAACTATGCTGCTACAAATCTTACATGTATTTAGGTGTACATGTGCAAAGTTTCTTCAGGGTACAGTGCCCAGTTTATAGGACATGCTAATATTCAATTTTAATAAATAAGGCCAAACTGTTGTTCCACCACACTGTAAATGGTACTCTGCCACCTGCAATATGAGGGTTTGCATTGCTCTGTATCTTTCTGAGTTTGCTACATTGAGTAAGTTTTGTCTATATGGTTTTATGGCTTTAATTTGCATTACCATGAGAATCTGTAAGGTTGAACACCTTTTCTTTATGCGACATTTGGGTGGTTTTGGGAAGGGTATTGCCAAGCCTTTTAATAGCTTTTGCCTTTGAAATGTCTCTTTTTCTTAATGCTTTAGATAGGCTTACTTTTTGATCATTCTTGATTGTTATGTGATAGTAAATGGTGTATATTTTTGCATGTATCATTTGCTATAGATATGTTAATATATATATTGCCAGTATCTAATCATAAAATTTATTTTTTAATGTTCATATTGCATGCGGTATTTTTCTAGTGTTCTTACTAATATCTTATTTATAAATTATGGGAGCATCATTGTGTGCAAATACTGGGAAGTATGGCAGGTGTCTTTGTATTCCTTTCTAATCATTAAAGTCTTTGTCAGTTGTGGCCCTGAATGTGCTTACTGTGGTGGAAGAGATGTTCAATGCAAAGTGGAAAGGAAGTGGTTTTACTGGTGTTCTTACTTTATTCCTGGTTTCAAATAGAAAATTTCCAACATATATAAATTAAGAATGATGGTTTCTATAACACATATATATGCACAAACACATATATAATATTTACATATGCTATACACACATATCCATCAGATTAAGAAAGTCCTCTTTTATTTCTGGACTGCTAGATTACTAGATGTTATCAGGAATTTGAATAATTTTTAATTAGTTAATAAAAACCTATATGTTAAGGTTATAGGGTGATTCTCACAATCTATTAATAGTGCTAATTGCTTTATTACTTTTCGAATAGAATATTCTTGCCTCACTGATACAAATTTTAAAAAGGCACAAATAATGATTTATGTTTTACTATCCCTGAATGTGGTTTGCTATTTTATGTATTGTCTTTCTCATACGATCTCTTGTCATGTTTTAAATTCAAAATTTTAATAACTTATCATGGGAGCCTTCTTTTTTTTCTACTCTCTAGGATAATTTTTTTCTTGACTAGTATAAATTGTTTTTGAAGCAATCTGGACTTGTAGTTTATTTACCTAACAATTTAAATACTTTAATTCCATAAGGCTTTTGGGTTTTGTTTTGTTAGTTTACTTTTTTCTTTCTTTCTTTTTTTTTTTTTTTTTTTTTGGTTTTCTGACTCTTGATGAAATATTTCATAAAATAGACTAAAACAAAGGGCTGAGTTGCTCAACCAGAAATCCATGATTCAGGATCTCACCCAGTGTCAGGCTTCCCTGATAAAGATGCTGACATGTGTCACCTACAGGCATAGGCTGGGAGGGGAGAGGTACAGCCCCCCAAGTGCATCCTTCCTGCCTTACTCACAGGCTCTCAGAGGAGGTCCCAGAGTGGAACGCACGGATTACTTCACAAAACACCTCCATTTCACAGCCCAGAAAGTTGCATAGCTCCCACAGCATTCTTCAGGGAGCCCATAAGCAATCCTAAATCAGGAATGGCCAGCCTAAGCACTCCACAGATGTGGGCTCTCCGTCTCTGCCTAGCAAGTACCATTCAGCAGGAGGCCAGTGACTGCATATTTAGGAAGAGATGAGAATGAGTCACCAGCCTTTATCATGTCCTCAGAGGAGGAATGAATCACATACTCATTGCTTTCATCCTTTCTTCTCCAATGAATTCTATTTTTCTAGGAATTTATAAGTTGCAAATAAAATTTCTCAAATATTGATGGGAAGTCATTCACAATATACTATTTACTTTTAAATAAATCGTACCTCAATTTTATTTTCTTTATTAATTAAGTCCTCCCTTTGTCTTGATGTGGTACCATAGTTTTATCATATATAAATCTATTGAGAAGTCAGCCTTTTCTTTGTTTATTTTCCTATGCTATGTTTGCATTTGTTTCCATTAATTACATTCTTATATTAATTATAGCCTCTCTTTCAATTCCATTGTAATTATTTTTAGATTTCTTTAAAATTTTTGACAGGGATGCTTAATTTAGTCATCTTCATTCTTTGTTTCTTTTCAAAAATATATTTAAGGCTAGAGAATCATTTATAAATTATCCATGTCCTAAAAATTCATATGTGTAACATTTGATTATTGTTTCATTTAAAATATTTTCTGATTTTAAAAATATTATTTTATTCTTGCATTGGGGAAAAACATTTCTTAATTTCACAAATATAAAAATTTTCTAATTTCAAAAAAATTTAATGGACTATTTTTTAGGGCAGGTTAGGTTCACAGCAAAACTGAGCAAAATATGCAGAGAGTTCCTGTATAGCTCTAGTCTTGCCACATTCACAACCTAGCCCACTATCAACAACTTGTTGCACCCCAGCAGAGTAGTACATTTGATACAGTCTAAGAACCTCCAACCGGATGCTTTGGCTCACACTTGTAATCCCAACACTTTGGTAGGTCAAGGCAGGTGGATCACATAAGGTCAGGAGTTCGAGAGCAGCTTGGCCAACATGGCGAAACCCTGACTCTACTGAAAATACAAAAATTAGCCAAGCGTGGTGGGGAGCACCTGTGTAATCCCAATTACCCAGGAGGTGGAGGCTGGAGAATCACTTGAACCTGGAAGGCGGAGGTTGCAGTGAGTGGAGATCATGCCACTGCACTCCAGTCTGGGGACAGAGCTAGACTCCATCTCAAAAAAAAAAAAAAAAACAACCTCCATGAGGACACACATCTTCACCCAAAGAAATCCATCATTTGCATTAGGGTTCTCTCTAAGGTGCTGTATATTCTGTGGGTTTGGAAAAATGTATAATGACTTTTGTCCACAATTAAGTGTCATGTGGATTAGTTTTAGTTTTATTGTCATAAAAATCCTCTATGCTTTGCCTACTTATCCCCCCTCCCCCTAACTTCTGGCAATCGATAATTTATTATTATTATTATTATATTTTTACTGTCTCCATAATTCTGCCTTTTCCAGAATCCTATATAGTCAGAATCATATGCTATATAGTCTTCCCAGGTTAGCTTCTTTCACTTACTACCATATATTTAAGTAACTTAATATTTAACATATATTCTCAATTTCTTACATAAGTTAATATTAACATATATTTAACCTGTATTCCATGTCTTTACATGGCTTAGTAACTCACTTTCTTAGCACCAAATAGTATTCCCTTGCCTGGAAGTAACAGAGTTTATGTATTCATTCATCTACTGCAGAACATTTTGATTACTTCCAAACTAGGCATTATGAATAAAGTTGCTATAAATATTCCTGGACCAGTTTTGCTGGACATAAGTTTTCAAATAATTTGAGTAAATAACAAAAAGTGTGATTGCTAGATTGTATGCTAAGAGTATATTTAGTCTTATAAAACCAGTCCCAAACTGTATTCCCACGTGGCTCTACCATTTTGCGTTTCCACCAGCAATGAGTAACTTTCTGTTTCTCCACATTCTTGTCACCATTTTATATTGTCAGTGTTTCAGATTTTGGCCACTCTAATTTCCTATTTTTTTTGTTTTGCAATGGCACCTCACTGTTGTTTTCATCTGCAATTTATTCATGACATAAAATGTTGAATATTTTTTCATATGCTTATTTGTGACCTGAATATCTTATTTGGTGAGGTGTTTGTTAAGGACTTTTACCTATTTTTAATTGTCTTTTTGTTTGTTTGTTTTCTTATTATTGGGCTTTATTTGGTCTTTGTATATTTTGGATCATAGTCTTTTATCAGATATATCCTTTGCAAGAATTGTCTCCAATTCCATAGCTTGTCTTCTCATTCTCTTGACATTATCTTTCACAAAGGAGACTTTTTCATTTTAATGAATTTAGCTTATCAATTATTTCCTTCAAGGATTATGCCTTTGTTGTTATATCTAAAAAGTCATTGCCATACCAAAGGTCATCTATATTTTCTTTCATGACATCTTCAAGGAGTTTGGTGGTTTTAAATTTTACTTTGGGGGAATGGTTCACTGTAAGTTATTTTCTGTGAAGACTGTTAAGGTCTATGTCTAGACTCTTTCTTTTGCGTGTGAATGTTCAGTTGTTTTGGCTTCATTTGTTGAAAAACTCTAATTATTTTTAATTAATTTATGTTTAATTAAACTATATTAAGAAGACATCTTGGTCTTTGAAATTTAATCATTTGAAGTTCAGAATAGTTTTCTTTACAGCACAATATATGCTCCAGTTTTTATAAATGTATTTGTGAACTTCTGAAAAATATAAATTGCAAAAAAATTATATTTGTATATAATGTGTGTAGATTTTTTTACATTTTCCAAACCCATTTATTTATTTTTTATTATAGAATATATGGGTCACTATAAAGTCAAGTAAATATGGCATTACCTAAACCCTCTTCTTAGAAAATCAGTACTTCTTGGGAGCTTATTGATTTGTTTAAATTTCGCATTAATTCCTAGAAACTTATTATTGTTTTCCAGTATTATATCAGAAACTAATAGAGCAAATGTAACCAGTAAAAAAAACCCATCCATCTATGAAAGCCAGTTTAATACTTAGTATGACTGGTTCAAATCCTTCATTCTCTAGTACCTTGCCTACCTACCTTCTCAAAATATATTGTTAATATGTCCTATTAAGTGATCAAGCATTCTCATAGGGAGATATTCCAGTTATCTATTATTGCATAACAAATTACGTATACATGAATGTTCATAGCACCTTTATTCACAGTAGTCCAAGCAGAAAGCAACCTAAGTGGCCTTTGATCACTAAATGAGCAAACAGACTAGAAAAGTTGGAATACCACAAAATACTATTTAGCAATTAAAATGAATAAACTCCTGGCACATGCAACAACTTGGATAGTTTACTCTGAGTGAAAAAACCTGATCTCAAATGCTACATACCATATGACTCCATTTATGTAACATTCTCAGAATGACAAAATTATAGAGATAGAGAGCAGATTCGTGGTTTCCAGGGTAGCTGGGTGTGAATCACACTATACCAGATAGACAAAGGAAGTTTATTCGTGGTGATAAAACACTTTCATATCTTGACTGTGAGGGTGGTTATACAAATCTACATATGAAATAAGCTACACAGAACTACACACACACACACACACACACACAGAGAGAGAGAGAGAGAGAGAGAGAGAAAGAGAGAGAGAGATGAAAAACTGGTGAAATCTAAATAAGGCTATAGAGTATTTGGTAATACTGTATGATATCAATTCCTGGTTTGCGTATTGTACTCTAGCCATGTAAGAAGTTATCATTAGGGAAGTTGGATGAAGGTTTTATGAGAAATTATGTCTGAACTTTCTTTGAGTTTATAATTAGTTTAAAATAAAAAGTTAAAAAGAAAAGTAATTGTTTAAATATAACACAGCTGTGCATAGCCGCATCTATAATTTGTTTATTTTATTTATTTATTTTTTTGAGACAGGTCTTGGTTTTGTTCCTCAGACTGGAATGCAATAGTGTGATTATGGCTCACTGCAGCCTCGAACTCCTGAGCTCAAGCAATTCTCCTACCTCAGCCTCCTGAGTAGCTGATACAACAGGCACATATCACCACGACCAGATAATTATTTTACTTTTTGTAGAGATGGGGTCTCACTTTATGGTCCAGGATCATGTCAAACTCCTGGCCTCAAACAATCCCAAACAATCCTCTTGCCTCAGGCTTTCTGAGTGTTGGGATTACAGGCGTTAGCCACTATACCTGGCGGATAGCTGTATCTATGAAGAAAATTTAACCATAATTAAATATCCTTTGAGAAGGCAACCAAGACTTAACAACGTGCCTTTTTTCTTGTTTCTCAACATCCTAGGTTGCCCTGGACTATGGTTCCATACAGAGACATCCATTAAACATTATTCAATTTTCCTTTATCCTTTTTGGATTATTATCATAAAATAAAACATAATTAATGTCTCAACTCACTCATGAACTAACTTTGAAGCTTGAAACAAAGTGTAGATGTTCTGAGGGTCAGTTGCCTAAGCTGATCATCTGTGAGTATATTTCCAGCGCCAGCTTGTGATGACATCACATTGCTATGGCAGTCTGGCTCTGCTCCCCTCTGGAGGCTGGTAACTAAACTTGGTTTTTAAACAAATTTATCCTGTATCACTCTGCATACTGAGGTGGCCCAGGAATTCTTGTAGAAACAGGAAGTGTGAGTTATCATCTGTATTTGCCCCTGATCATTGGCATTCTGATCACCTGACTTTGAAACTTAATTTGGTGATGCCAGCAAAGCAAGTGTTAAACACAGATTTTTCTTACAAACTTTCTTTTCCTCTATAAAGTATATATACCTTTTAAATGAAAGTCTGAATAATCAAAGTGGCTGAAACACGGTATGTTCACATACTATCTGTGAACTTTATAATTCTATATATCGCTGGAATTTAAGAGTTTTTAGCTTTGATACTCTTATCAGTTGCATATATGAAATTTTACTGGGCTAGCAGGGCTAATTGATAGATTAATCCTATTCATTAAAAATTAACCTGCCTTGAAATTTCCTTCAACTATCCAAGAAAATTTAAAAACCACGGGTATTAACAAGAACACATTTATTGCTTTAACAATCCAAGATATAGATCTAATGATGTTCTTTAATGTCTTGATTCAGTACCATCTGTTAGACATTTATTGCTAATTCACTTTATAACATACTTTATTAAAAGTCATTAAAACCTGCAGCTGCATTCAGTAATTATTTCCCAAATAAAGACAGCATTTATAAATGATCTCGTTGTTCAAAACACTGCCATACAGCTCACAAACTCTTTGTTGGAAGCCAGAGAGCTTTTATTCTTTACAAAAAGATATGCTAAGTAACTCATCAGATGCCAAACCTTTTTTTTTCCTTCTTATTGGACTTTTTCCAGTTGTTTAAATTCCATGTTTATTAGGAACAGTTATAATATAGTCTGAGATTAATGCTCAAAACTTTCATCTATTTGAGTGCCATCTTCCTCCTAGGACTCAATGTCTGAATATGTATCCCTGATAAACTTGAAAAGGCTCAGTAATTTGTCTCAGCTAAGTACACTGAAGTGAGGCTCTTATGCAAATTTGCTGGAAGTACACATTGAAGGAAAAGACTGTATTTCATTTGGAGTTTTGTTAATTCTTCTCAGAAGAAAATAGCCTATTGAAGGCTTTATATGCTTATAAAAATAATATAAATAATTTCTAGGTTTCATTTACTTGATTATTCTACTATTTTGCCTATTTCAGTCATATTTCCCCCTCCCAAAAATGTTTCAGAGGAATAAAGATTGGGTAAGATTTAAAGAAATTTTATTTTTTAAAAAAATCCCAACAACTTTGAATTATACCTGGTAGAATTGTTTAGCTCTCCAGACAATTTCCTCCATTTATAAGCATGACAAGGAAATCTTTGGCATGTGTCCATGTTTTTGATAATATCCTCTAAGAACAAGGAAGGATATCTGTGACTTATTTAGTAGAATGGTATGTAGTGGTATGCATATATTGCTTGAAATATGATTCATGAGACCTAAAAAAAGGGGGCCTTAAAAAACTCTTTCAGTTGAATTTCCAGATATTCCAGGTGGAATATGACCCACAACAGCAAATAATGGTAATTAACAAAGTAGACATGAAGCACTACAGTCACCAGTATGTTTACGGAGAGACAGGAGAAATGATATAACCAAAAACAGTTACATGTAGCAGGTTCATTTACATCCAAGTCATTGACTTTTTCTTAGTTGACAGAAACAAATTATCCCATTTCACAAACACAACCAGGATAAAAATAGCAATGGTCAGCACATGAAAAAATAAAGGAGTTGATTACTTCACAAAGAGTGCTTTTAAAAAAATCTATAACCAGGTAATTCTCCACTACTATGGGTTGTTAACTTGCCTATTATTGCCAAGTATACAGATGATGACATAGGAATTCCATCCAGATAATGGCTGACAGCATTATCTGCAGCTTATAAGGATAGGGAGCATCTCTTGTGCCCCTCCTCCCTTCTCCACAGTGATAAACACCTCCTCACCCTCTACGGGTTGGCTTCACAGAGGCTCAGTGACTCTATACTTCACTGTGACTCAATGTACATGCTCCTATTAATGCTTTAAACTGTCTGCCCCCATCAGTGGTGACAGAATAAATTGCCCACTGTTTGGTGGTACATTAATTACTTTGGGTTACTGGGGAGCCTTTTAGTGCACTGAAAAGGTAATTTGCTAAAAGGCCCACTAGCAGTTTAGAAAACTTAATTGGCCTCCAGAAAGTAGATAATTTACTCCTCTAGTACCAAGGTAAGAGCCAAGCAATTATCTGGAGAATCTGAGTAATTGAGAGAGAAATTTGAGTATTAGACAAAAACAAACTTTTGTTTGCCTGAACTCAGAAAATTCTAGTTGTTCTGATGAAACAGACAGAGCCATTGAATATTCCAGGTCCCTGAGTCGCAGTGAGATATAAAGTCCATTAACAAAGTATAGAGGGGTCTGCCGACCCTTTGTATGCATTCTTGATGCTTCAAAATTTCTTTTAGAAAAATATAAAAAATTTACACAAGATGAAAGGCAAAGAGGACTAATCACATAGAAGAGGATATAATAGGATAACATATTAAAAGGAGGACACCATTACCTGAGATGAATGTCAGCCTTTCAAGAAAAGTCAACACTACTTTACAAGTTAAAAGTGGAGAAAAGTCAATTTTCAGTGGCTCAAACAAACTTGAGTAACTATTGACTATTTTATATGTATATTTTACGTGATCACTTAAAAGTGAATATATAATTAGGTGGATAAAAGAAAATTTTAACCAGATGTCTTCCCAAGTAGTGTGTGGATCTTTTTGGTTGACTGTATTCTCATTTGTAATTCCAATCACTAGTCCTTCGTCACCACAGACAGACCTGATCTGATCTAATGCAACAAAATACTCACATTCCCAGAAATGCAGCATCACCTAATTCTAAAGCAGGCTGTAAACCGGAAGTGATAAAGGGGACAACACAGATTGTCAGCAATAATTCTGCAGTGCTTTTTCTTTTTCACAAAATCCCTACCGATCACTATCTTCTTCCTAGAATGAATGTGGTCTTTCTACTATCTATCCTTGATTTGATCCTGAAGGTCTGACAGTCCAACGATTATGTCAATGATATTTCAGAAATGGTTCTCTCCAAGATGCTCCATGATCTGCTTTTAAGCAAACAAAAAGGCACCTCAAACACTCATGCCTTTCACCTCTGTGCAGTATCAACACTATTAACCATGGTATGTTTCTTAGAACTCTATGCATTTTCCTTCATACCTTTCCCCTGCACTTTCTGCATACTGTTATTACCTTCTTTCCTCTTATTTGTTTTTTACTTTTGAAAGTTATTTATGTCTGTAAACACTTGTTTTTCTTTCATTCTCTCAAATAGCTAATATGTTTTCATAGCTTCAGCAGTAATCCCTACTTTGGTGACTCTTAGTTGGATAGGTCAGGTTTTACCCTCTTTCTAAAAGTAATGAGTCCTTCACCAGCATTTGGCTGTTATGCCCTCTCATTATCCATTTGACATGTTCCATGCCACATGTCACATCTTTCCTTCCCAAGGAGAGTATTTCACACTTACAGAACATGTGAGCATTTACCTAGCACCTAAAAACATTATCGCATTTGGCCTCCTCTTGACTCTTGTTTTATTTGATAGTGGCATCACTAACACCTAGTCACTTAGTTTTAATAGACTCATTTCTGACATTCACCCCATCAGGTCCAGCTCTCATTTACCTCAAATCTGAATGCTGCAACAAAATCAACCCTGGTCCACCACGGCTCACTGAAGCTTGTAAAATATGACTTTCAACATGTGATTATGCTCTCCAAAAGCCTTTCTGCATAAGATTAATATCAAGATAATACAGGAACCATTCAGGATTCTTGAGAATCTAAATGCCTCCAGTTACTTAGTCAAACTAAAAGTCAGTGAAATTCAGCTGTTGTTTTTTTTATTTGTTTGTTTGTTTGTTGTCCATTTACTGCAATCTGAAGCAAGTCAAGACTGTAATAGATATTATACGAAGAGAGGCAGTCTTTCTTCCTGAACCACTTATAAATAGAAAAGTATTAAATGTTGATCCTAAATCTCAATTTTGACTTAATCTAATAGAGAAGCATTTAACTTTTCTGCACCTCATTTGTAAAACAGGAGTGAAAGAGTCAGTTTCCTAGCCCTGCTGTTAGAATGAAATGAGATGCCCTAAAACAGGATTCTAATAATCATGAACAACATGTAGAATGTGAGAAAATAATACTACAAATGGAAACCAAAGTGTAGGGTTACATTCCCCCAAATTCATTTATCATGCTCTATGAAAACTTTATACAGAAACTTCTAGCTCCAACTTCAAAGAGACTTCTTGGAAATTAAAAACACAACATGGAAAATAAAAGTAAATTAGGCAGATAATAGGCAAATTTTATTTTTTTCTAATTGCTTAAAAGAATTCTTAAGTAGAGAAAATGATGTGTTTGAAGAGAAAAATGAATTAGTCGATTTGCAAAATTAATGAATTAGACAAACTACCGTTAACTTGACTTACTTTGACTCTAAATGTGCTCTATTGTATTATTGATTGTATTATCTGTAATAAGTGGTGTAAAATGTATACAAGTAGATTAATCTGCTTTCCGGAGTTTTGCTTCTTTAAGATTAAAACCAGACCAGGAAAATAAAAGGTAAATAGTCTAGCTAAGCTGGAACAGGCGTGCCACGTGTTAAATAAGAAACTATCATTTAAAACTACTGGAAAAAATCACCAAACATAGAAAAAATAACTATTCAGGAAGAATAATGCTTTCATCTCCAGTGGTTTCTTAATCCATATGTGTGAGTCCTTTTCATATTATGCATTTGTTAATAATACAGGAAAAGGACACCCACAAAGCTTTGATGTATTAATGACATTGAAAGTCAAACATTCCATCTTAAGATGTTCTTTACTTAAGAAAAAAAAAAAAAGCTTTTAGAGAAACAACAAGCCAAACAGCCCACTTTTGTTGAGTATTCCATCAACAGTACATAAATTCCGTGATGTAGAAACCTTGGGGAGATTCTTCACTAGTATCAAGGAGGACAGGTGTTGTTCTTTTCTATTCTTTAACGTAGACTCTCCCTTCTGCTGAAAACGGCTCTATGATGGTCATTTAAGGGTTATCCCTCAATCAATGTGGTTTTGTAGAGCCTACCCTACTTTGAGATCCAGTCCAATATGTAATATTCCCTTGGTCAATCTGAGTACATCTACTGAAACTATTGAGGAAGCGACCTGGATTTGGAGAGGAAACACTGCAGGCCTGTAACTGCTCAGGAGGTGTGTAAGACAGAGAAAGAGATAGAGAAGAGAGGGGGAGAGCAGAGAGGCAGACAGAGAAAGAAACATAGAAGATAGGAGTGAGGGAGAGAAAGTGAAAAGGTTCTCTTTAAAGAGGCAAACGTTATCAAGTAGGCAAACCATACTTTGGAATGAAGATAGCACTGAGGAATATGGATAACGTTTGAACACTTTAATCAAGTTATACCTACTGTAATCTACTACTGCATGAGCCACTAATTCTCTTTCATATATATATATATATATATATATATATATTGTTTAGTTGTTTATTTGGATTAAGCCACTTTGAGCTGGGATTTTGTCACTTCTAGCCAAAAAAGAAATTAAAATATACAAATACCAATTAGGCAAAATATGCTCCTTTTTTCCCATCAACAATGGCAGAGTTGTTTTTCCCTTTGGCACAGTCACTATTAACAAGGATTAGAAAAGAAGAAATTACCAAAAAAAAAATGCCATATATCAAACCAAAGCATAATCTTACCCATCCTTGTGTCTGTGAACTTGCGTGGGTGTGTGGACTTACATCACTGAACACACAATAAGACATCTGCCTTCAATTTGTGAACTCCAGCAGAACATTCTATAGAGTGTGTTATAATTTGTTGATGAAATGTAAAAAAAAAAAAAAAAAAAAACACTTTCCAAAGAAATTATCTGTTTTACACACATGAGTCGATACAAAAGTAGAAAATTTGTATTCTGAAAAGAGGGAATATTTGCAGATGTTAGTAACTAATCATCTCTTCTTCTCACTGTTAGTCAAGATTATTACCTGGTTATTGTAGCTGGTGTGTGTGTATGAGGGGCAAAATGACAGTAGCTGGAAAAGATGCTGAAAGAATACATATTATGGAACATTATCAATCTATCTTCACTCTTCTTTCTTCTATGAGTTTGTTTTTCCCCACAAAACTTTTGCCTATTCAAAAACATGAAGTATCTATTTTATCTCAGCCACTCTTTATTTTTTAGGTTTATTTATTTTAAAATTGTAAAAGCGTGTTAAGGTAAGTATTTTTATCAAGTCATGCTTTATTGTATCATTTTTAGATGAAAACAAAAAGGTCTGGAAAAAATCTGACTAAACATCTCAGTTTAGGATTTCTACAAATGTCATTGAAATGGGAAACATAAAGCTTCTGCAGCTATGTGTGGAATCTAGCATGTAGTCTGTTTCGTTCCATGCAAAATCGTAACAATTAAATTAGGGGAAACAAAACGTAGATGTCACACAAAATTCTCTGTCTTCAGCTCACGTTTGGTTCTAACTGAGCAGAGCTGAGCTGAGGACTCTTGATGGGCTCGCTTTCTGCAGTGTGAAAAGGCTCATTGGCCAGCCTCACCCTTACGTGAACTGCCTGCACCCTGCAGGTGTTTGAATTTGCAACTTATGCAAAGAGATACAGGTTTGAATAAGTAAACAGAAAAGGGAAAGTCTAGGACAAAGCATGAAGAAAGGAACTATGTGGTGGTGACATTAATGTATTTGGAAGAGAATAGACAGCATGGGGCATTTATCTGGAGAAATGAGAGACTGGTATTTCATCAGAGCCATGTGCACAGACTGGCCCAACGAGCTAAGTCGTAACACTCACCAACTTCACCAAATCCCTGGGAATGCACTAGCTGTTCTATGCAACTAGCTCATTAACTATTCCCAGCAACACATTGTAGTGTGCATCAGACTCAGAGACTTCACATTCCTGGCCTAAGTTTCTGTCATCAACGCCATTTCTATATCATGATTCAAACTTAAGCCTGATTCTAAACCCCATGTATGGTCCACCTTGAGAACATGGAAACATTTTTCAAGAAGAATGGTATGACTGAAGTGGAAGGAAAGTTTATGAGTTCAACCAAACACAGACATTGTTTATTTTCTCATGGACGTGATAATGATTTACCAACAGGACCAAGGATACAGATAAGCTGTTTTTTTTTTTTTTTTTTTTTTTTTTTTTTTTTTTGAGACGGAGTTTCGCTCTTGTTACCCAGGCTGGAGTGCAATGGCGCGATCTCGGCTCACCGCAACCTCCGCCTCCTGGGCTCAGGCAATTCTCCTGCCTCAGCCTCCTGAGTAGCTGGGATTACAGGCACGCGCCACCACGCCCAGCTAGTTTTTTTGTATTTGTAGTAGAGACGGGGTTTCACCATGTTGACCAGGATGGTCTCGATCTCTCGACCTCGTGATCCACCCGCCTCGGCCTCCCAAAGTGCTGGGATTACAGGCTTGAGCCACCACGCCCGGCACAGATAAGCTGTTAAATTAAGATAAAGCGATTTCCCCAAGACCACACAACCAATCGATGACGGACCATGTTGAACCTGAGATTTTGTGTGTGATGGATTCATTTTTAATGATAAAATACTGTTTTCTCATGTATACTCTTAAATTTCTTAATCTCAGATACTTATTTCTCACTGTGGCTCCCCTTGAGAAGATTCAAATGAAATTTATTATTCTTTTTTTAAATAGTTTTTATTTATTTTTATTTATTTTTTGAGATCGAATCTCAGGCTGGAGTGCAGTGATGTGATTATAGGTCACTGCGGCCTCAAACTGTTGAGCTTAAGTGATCCTCCCACCTCAGCCTCCTGAGTAGCTGAGATTACAAGCACACTCCACCACACCCTGATATCTTTTAAAATTTTTTACCTTTCTTTTTTTTCTTCTTTTTTTTCTAGAAACGAGGTCTAACTGTGTTGCCTAAGCTGGTCTTGAGCTCCTGGCCTCATATGATCCTCTTGCCTCAGTCTCCCAAAGTGTTGGGATTATAAGGGTGAGCCACTGCACTTGACCTTTTCATAGTTTTATATAAGTAACACATTATTGTTAAAATTATTGCACCATTTCTAAAAGATTTCTATTTTCAGTTAACTTATTTAGTGAATTTACCAGGCACTTATTCTTTTTAAAACTAAATCTTTAACTGAAATTGTGAGTAAATTTGTCAAACATATAGCATACAATTACTTCACAATTTTTAATTTTAAACATATCTTCGAGTATGTACATTAAATTTGATTGTGATAATGAACAAGTATTCAAATGAATTGATTTAATAGTACTTTTAAAAAAAAATGAACATGATCTCTTTAGCTTTGCAGACAAATTGAAGACCAAATTCATGAGACCCAATATGGTCTGCTGACTCTTTCAGTGTGTAGAATGTGCTGAAGAAACTTTCCAGTGATAATTTAAGTATAATTCACAGATAAATTCCCTGGCCTCAAGACATTATTTTAATGACCTCTTACTCTCAGTTTTTTTTCATTTTCCTTTTTTGATTGTTCCTGGGTTTATTTATTTATTTATTTGTTTTTGACCAAAAATAATCTGAATTATATTATTAAGTGGCTGATGGTATGATTTTTCATCTCTGGTGCAATCATATAGTTTAACCACAAATCAATACTGGAAATAATTGTAACACCAAACATTGACTTATATTTCCTAAGCATACCATCAGTATATTTTTACTGATAGTCTAGAAATCTATACAGACCAAATGTTGATAAATTACATTGAAAAAATCATAGTCACTTTTAAAACTCCGACTGAGAAGAGCAAATAGATAATGAAATATTGCTTAACTTAAGATTTCCTAAAGAGGCCTGTGAACAGAATCCAGGCTTTGGACTAAATCAAGAGAACAGCCCTCATATTGTCTTACATTTTACTCCATGCTCATCACAATGTTTTCTGGATGTTTTAGGATATGGGGTTTTAAAGTCTGTTTCATCCTAAGAGTTTCCTCATCAGTATCACTAATGAAAAACATTGATCTTCTTTTATAAACTAGAAAATTATGAAACAAAGTGATAGATCCTTTGAAGGTCAAAATGAAAGTTGTTAAAACAACCTCAGGTCAACTAGTTTTGTCCAATTGATATAGAACGTGGTGTCAATGCTGCGTAATAAATATTTTTAAACCAAGTCCAGCCTGCATTGAATATCACGCATATTTCTACCATTAAGATATATAAAGAAAACGACTGCCAAATTATCAAGAAAGTACCATATTCCCTATGCTAAGAGTTGTTAAATATAAGGGATGTGCCTGCCATATAGTAGTAAGCAGGATTTTTTTTGATGAATGAATGCATGCTATTGGAAATTATTTATCATAACTCACAGACAGAGCACTTGTTTCCAAAATACTCTCAAAATCACTGAATTTGGACTTTCCAGTATCCGACAAAGTAGGTATCCTTGACTCATCTCATGAGTGTTTAGCTATCAGCCACATGTAAATTACTCTGCCTTCATTGACAGGTGAAACATACCCTTTTTTTTTTTTTTTTTTTTTTTGAGACCGAGTTTCGCCCTTGTTACCCAGGCTGGAGTGCAATGGCGCGATCTCGGCTCACCGCAACCTCCGCCTCCTGGGTTCAGGCAATTCTCCTGCCTCAGCCTCCTGAGTAGCTGGGATTACAGGCATGCGCCACCATGCCCAGCTAATTTTTAAACATCCCCAAATTTAAGGAAGAAAAGTTAATCTTCAGTGTCCCTACAACGTAATGTGGAACATGTTTCATGCCGCAGCGTGCTGTCTCTCCCAGCGTATGCTATGTGCTCACGCTGCTGAGCTACACAGGAAGAAAACAACAAATAAGAGGTCTCTCTCCATGTGAGTCCTATTCCATAACTCACTGTACAGATTCCTGGCGAGGTGAGATGACTATGGAAATAATTTCTAGCTTACAGTATGCTTTTGTTTCCCTAGCGGTTTTTTGTTTTGCTTGACAAAACCAGGTGAATAAGCAGGCTAGCTGCCTGGAATTTATAAATCTTTACGTGGTCAAAAAAAGTCAATGACTAAATAATAGTAATAGTCATTTCTTATTTTTATATTTTTTGATAAATGTTTGAACTTGGTTTAAACCCAAGTAAATAACTCCAAAGGCAAACTGTGGGCATAAGAATTCAATACAATTTCACGGTATTAATAATTACATTAAAATATATAAGTAATATTTATAAGGTCTATGCAAAAATTAATCAAGAAGTGTTTTTATAATATTTTGGAAGAAGGTAATTGAATGGATTCCAGGGCTCATTTTTAATTATCCTCTGGTCCTATATACACTTTACATTTTCTAGATTATGTAATCCTATCTCACTTTTCCCTTTTGAGTCTCAAATGAGCAACAGCCAACAAAACTTAGCCTTATCCAATAAAACTTTTTTTTTTTTTTAAATGGGGAAGAGCTACTGAATTACTGTTTGTTACTCCCAAGACTTCATGCATCCTTTCTCTTTAGCAAAACAAAACAACGATCAAACCAAATAGTTGCTCTTAGTGGGGTAAAGATATCCCTGAAGAAAATGCTGATTTTTCTTTAAAGACAAGTGATTCTATGTCATAATGAACTTTAGTTTCTACAACCGGCTTTCTTGTTTGTCTGTTTGACTATCTGCTTTGCAATCAGAGATTAGCATTAGGTAGGTATTAAGTTGCATTGCCAAACTATTTCAATGTAAGGACATTTCCCTAGAGATAAGGATTGACAAGGGCTTCCATGAACTTTCATGAATTGGGAGTGAACTAAAGCTATTTATTTCTGTTACTAAATGTCCTAAGGGATTAGGCAAAGGTAACTTTCACTTTGTGAGATTTCAATTACACGTAGAGAAAGCCTGCCCCCTCTGTCCCTGAGGAGGGAACTGCGGCCGTATACCCAGAGGAGTGCTTCTTGAAACACACTCCCTGATTTTATTTTATGCCCTACTGACTAGGGGAGTCCCTTATGTTAATTAATTGACAACCAAAATAATCATCTAACAACATGCTGTAACTCTCTTAAAATATGATTAAGTCTTCCATGTGGTATTTTTACTTCCGTATGTCTCACATTGGGGAAAAAAGATTGCGTTAAGAGCACATTGTAGGTTTTCTGGGAAGGAACCCAAATCAATGATACATGTTTCTGCTCCTCAGATAATCATTCCTGACCTATATAGGGCAACAGAGCCCCCAAGGAGCTCGGTGACATAGATGCCTCTGCTCCCTTTCTGCTAAGCAAGCAGGTTCATGGTAAGTGGTGACAGTTAAGAATGATTTTTCCCCAGACAGTAATTGCTACACTCAGCCAACATAAAACAAGAGGACATCAACCCACCAATGAATGCCACTGGAACAGCCTCCAATAAGTTTTTGTGTTAAAATTGAGAAGGTACGTACAGATGTGCATTAGAGACATCTTCTTATCAGTTACACATAACCAGTGAAATTAAAAGTAAAACCTAAACATCTGTAATTTTTCAAAGCAGCAAACTCTTTATATGAGTTGACTGTGCATAACTCATCACACGTATTTACATGACTGTAAAATTCCATCCTTACAAGTCAAAACTCTTCACTGAACTAAATGTACTCATTGGAATTGATCGAGTTCTTAGTGAAATGTCAGGCTCGGGTTATAAATTTGTGTAACTGCTTTTGCCCAGTGAACCCTTTTTATTAAAACAGAATGCTTATCAAGGTCAATGTGAAAGATTGTAATTTTAAAGCTCCAAGGGAGGACTAGAAATAAGAATCAACAGAAAACAGATTTAATTAGCATTTTAAAGTTCATGGTTTGTCAAGAACCTATTGGCCCCTTTCACTTTCTGGATTTCAGTGACAAATGTATTTTGTAGAACTATTAAGTTAGAATGATTTTGAAATCCAGCTCTCCTAAAGAGGCACACTAAAGCTTCTCATTTACTGTCTTCTAGCAGATCGGATTTGAGAAAGCAGTCTTCAGCTTTAAAAGGCTGGAAAGAGGACGCTATGTAAAAAATATGAGTGTCTCTTTAGGTAAGATTCTACAGGTGTAGGTATGCTTGGGGGTCGGCACGGAATGAGTAATCTGGTGTGTATGTATACATGTATTTGTTCCAGTGCATAGTTTGGTAAATTATAACCATATAAAATGTGTTAAAGGGCATGGTTAACCCCTCTCTACTTTAACTTTTTGAGTCTTGTGTACTGTAATACAGACAGGATCACTTTTAATGGCATACATAAGACATCCAAATTATCTTATCAAAGGTCAGAAAAAATAAACAAGATATGCACAGATTCAAAAAGATATTTGATAAGCATTAAGAAAAATGGCCAGCTAAAAGTTTACTGTAATTATGTAAGGTAACATATATGTTATTCTGATTCTTGTTGTCACACAATGATCCAGAAACAGTTATTTTAAAACAAAATAGCTTATCTCCCCCTTAACCTAAGGAAAAATTACACTGCTTATGTTTTCTGTTAAAACATAAGACAAGTCATTAGAATTTTGAAAAACAAATACAGTAGTGCCATCACTTACCTGCCGAGCAGTGAAATTAGATGTCTTTTCAGTTTCTCTAACGTAGAATTCTGAGTAGATCTCCAGTCTCTTTTCACAAAGCTATTTCCCAAACAGTTGCAATCCACTTAGGACCATTCTGCTTATTTCAAGAAGCGTGGGCCTTTGAGCATTTCGACCCCTACTGCGCCGCCCATGATTTCTCAGAGCTTTTAAGAACTTCGACTTTACTCTTCTGCCAGAATTCCTCCCAGGCCCCTATAGAAAAATAATTCTAGAAGTTGTTGCCGAGAGTTTAATCTGTGGAGCAAGGGTGCTCCTCAGAGTCTTGTCCTTAGGTACAGCAGGTGTAGAGGGAGGGGTACTTTTCATCCATCAACGAAGGGGACCGGGAAGCGAGTGGGTAATAGGAGCCACCGCCTTTTAGCTGCGAGGAGCAAGGAGCCCAGCTGCCCGTGGCGACGACAGCGGCGGCGGCAGCGTAGTTCCGTCCCGGAGGCTGCAGCCCAGTCCGGAGACGCTGTCCATCCCCTCTGGTGCTGAAGTCAGGGGACCGGAGGCCCCAAGCCCAGCTCCAGGTCGCACTTTCCTCCACCAGCGAATCCAAGCAGCAGCTTCCTTATCTTCCAGCCCAGCTTCCTCCCCTCCGGTGCTCTTTTTTTTTGTGTGTGTGTGTGTGGGGGGGGGGGTAGGAGTTAATTATTTATCCACAATGATAGTCTCATACTTATTTGGTGGCCACGTTTCCGGAAATACAGGAATCCTTGGGAATTAACATCTGGGCCTCCCTTGACTTTTCAGTGGCCCTGAACGAGTTTCCTAATGCTAGAAATGAAAGGGAACGCACGCACAGGCGCGCGCACACACGCACACGAGAGAGAGAGAGAGAGAGAGAGAGAGAGAGAGAGAGAGAGAGAGAGATGAATAAATATAGATTTGTACTGTGGAAAATCCAGAGCTGCTTTGGAAAGCTCGTGGGTCTCTAATTACATAAGATGAAAAGGGCTATTTTGGAAGACTCCGCGATCTTGATTACCAATTAAGGGGACCACATTCAAATTTTGAGAAACGCAATTTGAAATTCCTAAATTAAACCCAGTGAAGAGTCTTAGAACCCTCCACGCAGAAATGACAGGTTATTGTTAAAAATTTAAAAGACTGAGAACGAAAGAATGAAAAAGACAAGAAAAAGGCATCTCTGCTAGGCTACCTTTTAAAACGCTGCAGAATTGGATCGCGATCGGTGCAGAGCCTCTAAGCCGATCCGGGGACGCAGCTCCTGTGAGTGTCGGCGCTGGGCTCCGCGAGCAGGGAGCTCGGAGGCTGCATTCCCAGGGCAGCGCTAGTGAGCCGCCCACAACCCGGGCTCCTGCAGGGGGGCAGGAAGCGGCTTATTTCACAAAGAACGGGATAAGAACGCGCGAAGTCAGGCAGAGGGCTCGACCACCCCTGCCTTTGGAAAGCCGTAGCGACGCCCAATGTACCCTGCTTTTTGCTTGGGTTCTCAGCCCATTTTCCCTCTGGTCTCCCGCGCTGCCCCCTCTTCTCCCAACTCTGGAGTGCGCGCTCTCCCGGGCCTGGCAGGCTCCTCACTCCGGTTCCAAACAGCCGCCACTTGTGTCTGTTCCACTGCTCGTGGCAACTGGCTGACACGGAGCGTAGCGAAGGGTCCGGGTGCGCGGTCTCCAGTGCTGTCACCCAGGGTTCCGCCACCCACACTCGGCCACGGGTGCAGGCGCGAGTGGACTGAGACGGGAAGGGGAAATACACAGCGTTGAAACTGTTGGAAAACTGGTCAAAACCAGGGCCACGCGGATCTTGGAAACTATGTGGAGTAAGAGGGAAGATAGCAAGAGGGGACCATAACGCCGCCGGCCCTTACGGGCTCCTAACTTGTGCAGTGCAGATTTCTGCACCAGGAGATTGTGGATAGACTTGCCAGGGAATTCGAGAAAGGCTGGTGAGGAGCGCGGCTGTGTGTGGTGGGGACCGGGGTTCGGGGAGAGGCGGGCGCAGCACGAATTTCTCCCGGGCCCTGGGAAGGGGGTGGACGCACGCTCCCGGCCTCCGTTCCGCGGCGACTTCTCAGGTTCTTCTTCCTCCCGCTCTGACACTAGAGGGAAGTCCTAGACGTCGTGCTTTCCTCCCACGCCTGCTTCCATCGAGGACTAGAGCGCGTTCCCGCTGGTCTGGAGCCGTCGTTCCAGGTAGTGGATCTTCCTTCCCGGCGACGTCGCGCTCTCCAACCACCAGCCCAGGGCGCGCGCGGCGGGTGCGCGAGGAGGCGAAGCAGCCAGTGGAGTTCCAGAGGGCTCCCCGGAGGAGAAACGCTACTCAGCCTGGAATCACTCGAAACGGAGAACCAAACAGGCAGAGTCTTGACTCACTGGAAAAGGCCAGACTTTCGTTGGACTCTGAGCCATTTTGCTGCTGCAGCAATGGCTTTATTTTCCTGCAGTGGCCACCGGCCGCCACCGCGGATCCGGCGCTGCGGCTGGAAGAGGCCGCGCTGCGCTCCGCGCATTGCAGGCCGCGGTCGCTGTGTGGAGCTGCACACGCAGGAAACGGTCGCCGTGGAACGAAGCCCTGGGTCAACTTTCTCTAACAGTCCTTTTTAACAGAGGCTCTATTAAAGGATGTGATTCTCTCCAAAACCGTATTTGGGGAAGCCGTCTGACTCACGGAGACACACAAACCTAAAAGGAGAGTATCTGCTGCTTGAGGCTAATTCTTAAGGGGATCTTTCGCTTTCCAGTCCGAGTGAAAACAGACTGCTTAGGGTTATGGTAAATGAAGTCTCCCTTTTCCTTAGACAAATGTGAACAAACACGGCTTCCTGTATATGCAGAAACAATACCTGTCGTGTGCAGAAATAGGTTTCAGAAAGTGCCCCCTGTGTGCGGGTTACGCTAGTCAGGGCCATCCCACCTTGTCAGCAAGAGGCTTTCCTCTGCTGTCTGTAATTCCCTGCCTATTTAGGTTGATTTAATTGATTGTATAAATTATTTTCTCGGGAGGTATAGGAACATGAGTAATCACAGAAAATCAACACACCAAATAAGAGCATTTAAATGAGGCACAGAGTACGAAGATGTTGCTAATTAAAAACATATGCACTTGATTATTCAGACCTAGAGGAAAAGATTCTCTCCTTCCTGTTTAAGACTGAATTTTGTGCAGTCCCTCTCAATCTTTCTCTCCCAGTCCCTCTGTCCTGCCAGTCAAAGAAAACAGAAACAGTTGATTAATTTGAACTGACAGTCCCAGTATGATTATGAGAGTTTGATGTCTTTTTTTCAAGAAGCAAAATCCACTTTATATTTTTTCTCATCAAGTTGTATAACCAGTTATGGAAATCAAGATGATGAGAATTAAATGCGGCCTAATATCTGATGCTACAAATGAATATAAATGAGGTACGACATAAAACCAAGGGACAAAGAAACCGAGATGAATTAAAGAATTACGTTAAGAAATTTCACCCTGGGAGCAAACTTTTCAAAGTTTACTTTAAATTGCTTTTTTAAATTATTAATTTAGATTGCCATGATATTAAAAATATAAACATAGTAAAATGTGGCTATAAATCATCAAAACAGTATATGAAGCATTATATGCACAAGAAAATGTGGTAACCTAGCATCATTACTGTGAATCCTAAACTGGATCATTCAATCCCTCTCTACAGAACTAGGATACAATTCCTCTCCAGTCCACTCTACACAGCGCACAGATCTTAGAAAACATAATAGTTTGTGGAAAATTTTGGAAACCATCGGAAGTCCTTTGGGTCAGGGAGTTTGAAAGGCAAGGCCAAGCCGCCATACAATATGATCTAAATGAATACTCATTATACACTATGTGAAACACCGACACTGACTGTGTTACTTCCACAAGCCTCCTATTTTCACATCTCTTTTCCATATATAAAATGGGAATATTAATAATAATTTCTGCTAACCTCGTAAACCGACATATGCAAAAATCAGCATATGTAGGTAAAAACTTTGTATACCTTGGATATTTCTACAAAAAATAGGTAATAGCACCGATCATCTGCAAAGTATCTTTTGCTCACAACTGGTAGGCATCAATTGAAAGACTGGTAGTTTCATTTAAAGGCTCTATTTTTAGTTAATATATATTTCTAATTATTTCTGTGTTTACTTAGTGTTTCTCAATAGAGATAGAGCTGTAATAGGCCAATACTCCTATGCAAACCCTTTTCAGTTCACTGTTTTAACATCTTTGGGACAATTTTGAGCTGATTTTTAAAATTGTGTCCAAGTACAACTAAATATTACATATCTATTACCAATTATCTCTGAGTTGGAACAATGATCTTATTTAAAAATATCGTTCTGTGGATTTTCAGCTGAAATGTTACTGAGCTGTGTATTCTTTTGCCCCCTCTGATTGTAAGATCTCTTACTCAATCATAACTTCGCTCAGCTAAGGAGCTCTGTTTTGCTGAATTGTAGTCGGATAAATCTTGCAGACTTCAGATTTTTGCACTCGTGTCAGCTGAGCTTAGACAACTTCAGTTATATGCAAAGGTAGATGGAAATTTGGACTCAAATGACAGAGGTACAAAAGTCTGTCCCTCAGATTAGTTTTATTTTTCTTTTGGAGGAGGTAACAAATGGCTGTCAGAATAACTTAGAAAATTAGATACTGTTAACTGCAACTGCCTGGGAGAGAAATTTTATTTTAGAAAGTAGTTCCCTAAGCACTTTCCTTTGTATTTCTATTTTTTCAATTCATAAAAATTCTGAAGTTGAATACTGACTTACTTGACAGAGTGCTACTTTCTGCCACTTAGTTAAGTTACTTAGTCTTTTTGAGTCTGTTTATTCACTTTAAAATGAAAATAATGCAACTTATTTAGTAGAGCTGATATATAGCACCTGCCTCAAGGTCTTGTGCATAAAATCCTCCATGTGACAGGCAGTCCCCTCTCTAGAAATCTCTCCATGCCTCTCTGACAGGAACATTGCTGCAGAGAATTTTTTCCATTCATTAACATCAAGCAGGAAATACGGCTGTATTTGAAATGTTATATAAATAAGCTTTCTATACATATATGTGGAAATTCCACACACAGGATTTCAGTACTATGGAAATCCCTTCACAACTCAACAGATCATTCATCATAACAAGCTGCTAACCACTGGGGAAAAAAATCCTTATAGTATATGCTACTAATTTGGCCTAGGGTTTAAAATAGTTTCTAATTGCCTTGTAGCTGTACTCCTTTCTCATAAGCATACATATACATATATCAGTAGCTTCCTTCTTAAAAGATATGTGTGTGTGTGAATGTGTGTGTGTACACGTGTGTGCACAAGTGTGTATCTATGCATGTGTGCCTATAAACGTGTGAATGTATATGTACTTCTAAAAATAAATATTACATTGATACTTCCAGTTGGTGTTCAATATTTGCAGAAGAAAATTTTTGGAAAAATTATCTGAAGCGATCTTTAGAGAGCTATTTTTTTTCACCCTCTAGTATATCATTTTCTCTGTACAGTCATTTAATTAGCTTCTCTATTAAGATACCAATGAGTTCTCTATCTCCAAAGCCATCATCAGTCATTATTTGGCTCTCACTATATTTAACTCATCTTACCTGACTTGCAGGCTGCATTCGACTCATTCAAGGACTTTCTATTTTTTGAAACACTCTTCTCTCAGCCATTGTGACCCATTCACACAAATGGCCATTTTTTTTCTCAGTCTTACTTGATGACAGCTTGTTTGCTCCTACTTCTCATTATTGGATTTCCACAGAACATATTTCTGCAGAACTTATCTGCATTATCTGCTTACATGATTTCATTCATTCCCATTGACATCCAAATCTGTAGGGGAGTCTTCACCTATCCATTGAGCTAAAGAAACTCATAAGGAGAGAAAGAGACACAAGTTGTATAGATGACATCTCTATCTGAATGCTTACTAGCGCTCTTAAACTCAATGTATCCAAAACAACATTCTGGACCACCATCACAGAGAAACTTTCTCTGACCATGTCTCTATCAAGTATCGCATTATTACACGCCTGCTTAAAGCTCTCTACATTTATATTCCTTCACCCACAGTCTACAAAGAGTCAATGAAGAATATTGCTCCTGTTACTAACATAGATTCCAAATCCATGCAATTCTTCCAATATAACCTTTTCATTCCAGTTCAGTCTGCTAGAGTTTCTTATCAGTACTGATGCAGTCTACTGATTTATTTCATTATGACATGTTTACCCCTTTGGAGTCTTTTCTCTGCATAGCAGTAGGGATGAATTTATGACATGAACCATGCCATATTGCCTAACCCTTCAAAGGTTTTCTAATGCCATGTCTAGCTTTGCCTGTCTAATTCTTATTTTATTATTCTTTCCGTCTTGCTTACCTGTATTTCAGGCTTTCACAGTGGACTCTGCCTGTGCCATTCCCATTCCCATAATCTGAAATACTACTTCTAGATCTTTACAGGGCTGCACCTCTTTTTTCCCTTGTGATCTCAGATCAAACACCACATTCTCTAAGATGACTATTCTGACCATCTAAGTTAGCAGGGCTGCACCGTCTCTGTCTGTCCACCAATCTGTTTTAATATCTTTAAAGAAAGCATCATCGCAAGCAGAAATTATTGCTGTATAATTGTTTTTGCTCTTTCTCAACAACCTAATGTCACATCCCAAGGAACTAGGAAAACAAGAACAAAACTAATAGAAAAAAAGAAATAACAAAGATCAGAGCAGAACTGAGACCCCAAAACCATTCAAAGCTTTGACAAAACTAAAAATGGGTTATTTGAAAGTATAAACAAAGTTGATAGGCTCCTAGATAGATCAGTCAAGATGAAAACAAAGGAAATTACACTAAACACAATAGAAAATAACAAAGGCGACACTACAACTGACACAGAAATACAAAAGGTCCCCGGAGACTACTGTGAGCACCTCTATGTGTACAAACTAGAAAACCTGGAGGCAATGGGTAAACACCTGAAAACGTACCCTCCCAAGGCTACACCAGGAAGAAATTGAAAACCTGAACCAACCAATAATAACTTACAAAACTAAATGTATTTCTAACATTCTTAATTTAAATTGCCATGATTTTAAAAATGTAAACATAATAAAATGTGAACATAAATAATCAAAACAATATATGAAGCATTATATGCACAAGAAAATGTAGTCACCTGGCCTCATTACTGTGAAGCTTAAACTGGCTCAGTCAATCCCTCTCTACAAAACTCGGATACAGTTTCCCACCAGTCCACTCTACACAGTGTACAAATCTTTAAAAATTAGTGGCTTATGGAACAGTTTGGAAATCAGTAATAATAACTGAAAAAAAAATCTACCAACCAGAAAATTCCCAGGACCAGGTGGTTTCACACCGAAATTCTACCAAATGTACAAAGAGAGCTGGTACAAATCTTACTGAAACTATTCAAAAAAATTAAGAAGGAGGGATTCAATCCTAACCCAGTCTACAAAACCGGTATAGCATCCTGATGCCAAAAGCTGGCAAGGACACAACAATAAAAAGAAACTACAGGCCAGTGTTCCTGATGAACACAGATACAAAAATCCTCAGCAAAACACTAGGAAACTAATCCAGCAGCACATCACAAAGATAACTCATCACAATTTAACGGGTTTTATTCCTGGGATGCAAGGTTGATCAACATATGGAAATCAATACACATGAAATACTATGTCAACAAAATTAAAAACAAAAATCATATGATTGTCTTAATAAACACAGAAAAAGCATTCAATAAAATCATCTCCCTCTGTAATACAAGCTACATGAAAGCAAAGACCTTGTGTGCTTTGATCATCTCCTGTACTAGAACAACGCCCCAGCAGAGTGTAGATGCTTAGTAAACAGTTCAGAATTGAACAACCGAATAATAAAGTTGCATGGTAATCACTGAAAAAACAAAACTAAACCAAAGAGTGTCTTTGCTCTTTAGATTTCAGAAATATTTGTTATTTATAGGCATGAGAGCCTTAATATTGTAGTTATTTCCCATAATAATTTTTTTAAATCTTCACATTTTCAATGTTGCAATAAAGAATTTATTTTTACAGAGGTTTACTTTGCATGCCTCTACAATTCTAACTTTTTAGTATAATTAATGGAATGGATATTCATATGTGGAATTACTAAAACTATTCATAGTTTGGCGAAAACAAAAGTAAAGGCATAGAAACAGATTTCATTGTAAATGTTCCCCCATGCTCTTTGATCTGATTTTCTTGATCTGATTTTCTTATGCTTTCATTGTCTTCACTTCATTATTTTTACTCTCTTTACTTTTCATCATCTTCACTTTCTTTTGCAGCAAGAATAGTATGATTGTTTTTATTTGCAAATGCATCTTATTATAAAAACCAACATGATAACTATGAATAAAAATGGAATGGGTTGAAGAAAACAAGCTGACACATTCTTACCAATTACATTATAATTTTATTGCATTTTCCCCTAACTTTTTACAAGGTGCCGTCTCTCCATTGACTAACACAGTATACTTACAATTTTTACCAAGCCTTGTCAATTTAACACAGTCTTTAAGTTTTTCTAAGTATTATATAGTCTTTGTAATCATTTTTGAAGGCTACACATAACTCCATCATGTGGAGGTAACATAACTTGTCTTTATTTTATGACATTTAGTGTATTTTTAATTTTTTATGTTATATGAATAGCTTCATGGATATACTTTTTTCATTTATTTGACTCTTCAAATACAGTTATTTGAAGAGTATTTTTTTAATTATTTGTGGTGGGAGAAGAGTCAAATAAATGGAAATATTAATCTAAAGTACCTGCTTACTTTTATGGTTCTAAATATATGGTCTTTGTGTATAGGGAAAGGTGTATGAAAGAGAGAGGGGGGAGAGAAAGAGACAGAAACAGAGACAGACACAGAGAGAGAAATAAAGAGAGAGAGAGAGAGTATGAGATGTCCTGTAGTGAAAGAGAAAGTTTGCTAGACTGTTCTGCTAGGAAGAATTATGAATCATTAACCATTAGCCACCTATGGTGATGGTTGAACGCTGTTTTACCGTTATTCTCTCCCTGACCCACTATATAGAGTTTCCCATGTGAGAGGTAGCCTGATTTCAAATCCATATGTGCAACTTTTTCTTGCGACTCTCCCTATGGGCTTATATTTACAACCACTATTCATTTCCTCAAGCCACAGTATCTTAATATGTGTGTGTCAACATCACAAACCTTTTGTAATATTAAATTTTCAGCATCTCAGGAGGGTCACTATCTGCTTTTTAGAGGCATACTCCCCAGCTTCCCAAGAGCAAATTCTTGCATTTTTGTAAATACCGTAAAACTTGCACTTCTGTCAAACCAAATAAAAACGCCATTCAAGTGTGGTGAAAACATTCTCAGTCAAGTGTTTTTGGGGTGAGAACCATTTAACGTCTTTGAAGTTCTCTCTGGGGTCCTCCTGGGTAGATTTCAGATAGCATATATACTTCAAATAAAAAAATTCTGAAAATTTTCATCTCTTTTCTTTTTTATACTTACATTTATTTTTTGAAAACACCACAACCAAACATAATACCAAAGGCAATGTATAAAAATTTTAAAAAATTGTGATACATTCCAATAACTACAGATTGTCCATAACATGATAATTGCTTTCTTTTTACACTAATTTATAGTCCTGTAATATTCCTTAGGGGGGCAAAAACCACCTTTGAAAGAAATGCAAACATATATTATGTTATAATCTATCCATGCAATGGCTTATGTAACAGTCTGTTGTTCAGACACTTTTCTATCAGTCTTCCTGTGTGTTCACCTAGCTATCGACTTAAATATTTACCTACCCATCAAATGGATTGATTGAAGTAAGATTTTTAATTAATTACCTTTGTTAAGCCACACAGTTAAATGACACTATGCAATTTTCATAAAGAATTGGAAACTATTTTTCCACCCCTTGAGTCACAGTAGCCTTGCGAGTTGCATTTAGTAATAGGATGTGGCAGGGTGATACTGTGTTAGTCCCGACTCTGGGCCACGAGGGCCCTTGAACGCTTTCACTATCAGGTGGGCCTTTTCTCCTACCATGATGAAAAGGTCAAGACTGCTAAAGGATGAGAAATGATACAGAGCACAGCTGAGTCCTCTCAGCTGACTCTCTCCTAGCCCAGCCATCCCCCCGCCATTCCCCCAGCTTAAGAGAACACATGTGCAAGCCTGTCTGAGAGTAGATGACCGACATTCATGACCCTACATTTTGGGGTAGTTTGTTTCATTGCAATAACTGGATAATGTAAGGTATATTGCTGAGTCGAAATGAGGAAACTGAGGCCAGTATATGAAAATGAAAATCCAATTTATTCAGCTCCCAGGCGAGGTTCTATGGTCCGGGATGGGGCCAGAGAAGTCGCATTTAACTTCTCAGGGCAGGGGGTTTTACAGGGATTAGAGGCAATTGATTGGATATTGGGGAAACAAAGAATAGGCAATTTCATTCGTTGTAGGGAGACAAGGCCTGGACGGGGCGAACCACTATAGGTAGGGAGGTGGGACTTATTGGGGGTGGGCTGGCTAAGGACGTATGGGAGCAAGTTGCCATTGGGTAAGGCATGGTGGGATTTCTTAAATTTTTGTGGGTTCAAATGTATAGTTTAATGCTGAAAGTGCACAGTTTACTGCTGAATATAGACCTGGGGGCAGAATGCAGAAGTGAGTGAGGGGGAGTCCACATGGAGAAGCCAGATGCTGAGTAATGTGTCCTGGCTGATAAGCTGTTATCAGGCATGAAGAGGGGTGGGTGTTGTCTGTCTGGCTCCCCGCAAGACCATCGACCTTGCAACTAATCCAATATATCTCATATAGAATTCAAATAACACATTTTCCATGATTATTTTTACAAACAACCAGGTTGGTTAGTCACAAACTTCTCTCTCCTTATACACCCTATTTGTATGTCTGTGTAAAGAAGGGATCTTACTGTGTTGCCCAGGATGATCTTGAATTCCTGAGTTCAGGTGCCCCTCCCACCTGGCCTCCCAAACAAGTGCTAGGATTACAGGAGTGAGCCCCCCCACACCCAGCCTCTGCTCATATAGTCGCATGTGATAAGTGTTTTCCTTCATTTTTCTTTCTTTCTTTTTTTTTTTTTTTTTTTTGGAGACGGAGTTTGGCTCTTGTTACCCAGGCTGGAGTGCAATGGCGCGATCTTGGCTCACCGCAACCTCCGCCTCCTGGGTTCAAGCAATTCTCCTGCCTCAGCCTCCTGAGTAGCTGGGATTACAGGCACGCACCACCATGCCCAGCTACTTTTTTGTGTTTTTAGTAGAGACGGGGTTTCACCATGTTGACCAGGATGGTCTCGATCTCTCGACCTCGTGATCCACCCGCCTCAGCCTCCCAAAGTGCTGGGATTACAGGCTTGAGCCACCGCACCCGGCCCTTTCCTTTATTCTTCTTATAATGAAAGCAACTGAAGTAAGAAATAAAAAACCAGACATCAATTGATACTTGATTCTATAGCACATTCACTCTGAGTTTTAATTCCTTTAACTATCGTTTTAGAGTTTTAAAGACAAAATGGGAAATGCAGACTGACTTTTGGAAATCAAATCCTAGAAAAGTAGATTGACCTTTGAATCCTGGAGCTTGAACCTGTACTACAGACATAACCTCTTTTGTCCTGTTCCTGCTATGAGCCGGCTCAATGTTCCAAACAATTAATGAAAAAGTTGGATATAGATAACTCCATATTCTCATGCCGCAACAAGTCCATTGGGAAGAGTTTATTGTTTATCCACTTGTCTTGCCAGGAAATAAGCAATGAAAGGGGCTAGAATCGTATGATCTTTGTACTTCAAGTAGTGAACACATGGATTGGTTTCTAACAATGGCTCAGTGAAGGTCTCTGGAATGCATGCACACATGTGTGGAAGATTTTCATGCCCGATAAGCTTCTACTCACTCAACTAAATTGTGAATGTGTTTGACCTTTAGCCCCAGAGACCACATGCTGCTCCTAGCTAATCGTGGAATTCTCCCTTCCTTGTTTCTGAGTTAGGACATATGAAAACAGCACACATACTCCAACATGCAAACAAGCCCTCATCCTAGATGGAAATTGAATGGTTCCCTTCACGAGCAGTTTCTTACACACATTGCAGAACCTCACAAATAAGAGCCAGACATAAGTTTCAATATTAGAATAAAATTATTTTATTGTGTATGTAGAATTTAAATATTATAGTTTTTATATATAAACCACGTGTATACATATATGTATATGGTGTCACAGAGAAATATTTTCATACAAAACAGTTATACCTTTCTTTAAGTAAGCTTTAGTATTTCCACAGTCCTGAATGTTTAAAGTTGTGCTAAAAGTATTGGTTTAAAACCCTGACCATGTTTGCTTATTATTTGTAATAGCCAAAGTTTTATTCTTTAACCTTATTCTTATTTTTCCTTTCCTTTCATTTCTGCTTCTGCTTTTTTTTTCCCTCTTCTTTCCCATGCTCTGTTGGCGTTTTTCGCTGCTCCTGTTTCCTCACTTACTTTTCCTCTTACTGCTCCTTTTTCTCCTTACTAACTCATCCTGCATATACAAAATATAGAAGTGACACAAACATGTTTGATGTCTTCTGATGTTCTCTGAAGTTATGGTAATGATGACATACTTTTAGATCACAATTCATTGCAGGTCCCCAGGGCTGTCATAAAAACCTCTAAGTCTTATGGGTGGGCAAAGAAGATCATCATCGGGAGTCTCCACTGCACCTGCACGAAGGACTTGGGGATAGCAGATTGCACACTGCCCCACACCCGAACACCAAACAGTGTAGGAAGTGCGTTGCCAATGTAACACAGCATCTGTCTATTCTCTTCTAGCTCCAGCCTGTGAAGTCTGGATTGCAACACCAATGCTGAAACTTTGAAAGTTTACTGTCTGTAATTGTACAGGTGTCAGATCTATAGAGAGCATTTGGGACAACTTCACAATATTATAAATAGTCTCTTTGGGGACATCAAAAAAGTTTATTTCTAATTTTTATGATATAGTTCAGCTAATGTAAATTTAACAGTGAATAAACAATTCTTAATATCAGAAGCATTTTAAAAAGAATGCTGTGTAAGTACTGAGAACTTTGAGTTTGACATATAACTTTTTTATTTCAGATTCTTTAATACTTCACATAATTTAAAGAAAATTTTGTTTAGCATAGTAAATACTGCTTTGACTGCGTAATTTCCATTTAGAGAAAATTTTTCATAAATATTTTAATGTCTTTAACATTTCAATAGAAGACAAGATTAGAGAAAAAAGGATAAAAAGGAACAAGCAAAGTCTCCAAGAAATATGGGACTATGAAAAAGACCTAATCTACATTTGATTGGTGTACCTTAATGTGACGAAGAGAATCAATCCAAGCTGGAAAATACGCTTCAGGATATTATTCAGGAAAACTTTCCCAACCTAGCAAGACAGGACAATATTCAACTCCAAGTAATACAGAGAACAACACAAAGATATTCCTCAAGAAGACCAACCTCAAGGCACATAATCGCCAGATTCACCAGGGTTGAAATGAAAGAGAAAATACTGAGGGCAGTCAGAGAGAAAGGTCAGGTTACCCACAAAGGGAAGCCTATCAGACTCACAGCAGATGTCTCAGCAGAAACCCTACAAGCCAGAAGAGAGTGGGGGCCAATATTCAACATCCTTAAAGAAAAGAACTTTCAACCCAGAATTTTACATCCAGTCAAACTAAGCTTCAAAACTGAAGGAAAAATAAAATCTTTTGCAAACAAGCAAGCACTCAGAGATTTCATCACCACCAGGCCTGCTTTACAAGAGCTTCTGAAAGAACCACTACACATAGAAAGGAACAACCAGTATCAGCCTATCTAAAAAATACTAACAAGTAAAGAGCGTCTACATAATCAAGAATTTACATCAACTAATGGGCAAAACAGCCAGCTAATATTAAATGGCAGTATTAAACTCACATATATTATTATTAATTCTAAATTTAAATCGACTAAATTCCCCAATCCAAAGACACAGACAGGCAAAAAAAAAAATGCCAAGACCCATCGGTATGCTGCATCCAGACCCATCTCACATACAAGGATACACGAAGACTCAAAACAAAGGGATGGAGAAAGATTTACCAACCAAATGGAGAGCAAAAATAAATAAATAAATAGAAAGCAGGAGTTGCAATTTTTGCTGATAAAATAGACTTTAAAGCAACAAAGATCAAAAGAAGCAAAGAAGGATATTACATAATGATAAAAGGATCAATGTAACAAGAAGAGCTAAAGATCCTAAATATATACGTACCCAATACAAGAATACCCAGATATATAAGACTTTAAAGAGACTTAGACTCCCACACAATAATAGTGGGAGACCTCAACATCAATATTAGTCAGATCAATGAGGCAGAAAGTTAACAACGATATCCAGGACTTGAACTCAGATCTGGAACAAGTAAACTTAATAAACATTTATAGAACTCTCCACTTTAAATACACAAAATATACATTCTTATCACTTCACACCTATTTACAGGTTTAAATGAAATATTGACTGGCTGCTTGTTAGTTATTTTCTTCCCTTATTTTTTTTTATGTCTCTATTATTAAGCACAATTATAGGCATATCCATTTTTAGACTGCATTCTAGCCCGGGCAATAAAGCAACACCCCCATTCTCTCTCTCTCTTCCTCGTCCTCTTTCTTTCTCTCCTTCATTCTTTTTTTCTTTTTTTTCTTTCTTTCTGTCTTCTTCTTTAAAAAAACATTTCAATAAATGCATTCAAAGAATTCAGTTGAAAACTTAAAAATTAGTCCACAGAGAATACAGAACAACACATTCTATATCCACAATTATGTTTGTTATTTTACATTAAAATATGGTTGATGCTATCTCATTTTTTGAGACAAATATATGCATATTCTTTATTTTTTAATGTTTATGCATTGAATAAGTCATGGCATAAAATAGAAAAGACAGGACAGAAACATTTAATTGACTTCAGGACCTTATATTAAATTCAACAACTTTAGAATGCTAACCCTTTTGGATCAGAAGTGATGCAACAATATTTACAAGTATGAATTTTTGTGCTTGAAAATTATAAGATAGACTATGACATACAGTTTTAGAATTCTTACTTCGACTCTTCCCATCTTTGTATCTTCCATTCCAGTGAATAATGGGAGGAGACAGATGTTGGAGTGTGGGATTCTTTCCAGAGTTTGTACGTGTCTCCTGACAGCTTTTCCTCTACACTGCCTTTTCAAGGATGTTTGTGTAGCAACCAGCCTTGGAAGATAGAGGTAGTGCTGTGTCTTTCTCCAGGGCAAAGGGAAGACTTCTTCTGATGAGGATAATAAAGATAATCTTTCCCTTTGGGATAAAGGTTGAACCGGTGTACTTGCAGCCCCCTTATAAAATTGAGGTTTCCTAAGCTCAGTGTTAACTGTGACACAAACTCACTGTGAATACAGCATCCATCTAGGTCCACCTCAGCATCATCCCCAGGGGACTTGGTGGGCAAGGGCAACTGATTTGAACATGAAGCTCATTCTACTTGCTGCACCATGAGTAATAAAGTCTTTTATCTCTCATCCTGCAGTCTTGTTTTAACTGTGGCAAGCTAACTTGTCAACTTATAAGTAGGGCAAAATCTCAGCCCCTTCACAGTTCTTGACTCTAGAGAACAGAAAAACCTCACAGTGTGACTGAAAAGAATGTGAATTTACCCAGGTGATGGTGCTGAAACAGGGAGTTCTGTGAAGCTGATCTTTAGCTGCCAGTTTATTTTAACCCCAGTGAGGAAGAGAAATGAAAACAACATCTAACATGCTTCACAACCCACGCTAGAAATAAATATAAGAATGTTTTTAAATTTCACTATGATGTTTTTCAAGTCATTAAGACAAATTCAGAGGCAAGTCAATTGGCGATAGCAATTGATGCTAACCTAGTTTTCAAGGATCTGATCTTTGCCAGATCCTTTGAAACCTTGAAAATTCGGCTGAATGACCACTGGTTTTAAATGTGGCAGCACAGTCTTTAAATATGAGGACACTAAGGGGGCTGAAACAATAGAGCTTCCATGAACTGACTAGATTCATAGATTTTTAGTTAAAATATTGGCATTTATAGCTAAGACAAATTTATTCTATCTTTGTTGAAAGGGAAATAAAAATATATACCCAGTCATCTTAGCACTCTTCGTTTTACAAAACGTTTAGACATTTCATACCAAAACAACTTTGATAATGTATTCATTCACCTCCTGACCCTGTCTTCTAGTTATTTAAATAAACTTTTTAAAAAATGAATAAATTCTACATGATAAACTTGAATGTTCTCTCTCAAGATATGGAATTATATAAGACAATCTATACATTCTACTTTGGAAAATGATGAACAGAAGATGTATGATTGTATGTGGATAAGCATAAGAGACAGTAAAGCGAGCCTCACTGTAACTGGATCCAGCAATGTAATCTAACATAAATTATAAATGTGTGCTTAGGAAAACTTTCCAGCTCCTCAACCTAAGTAACTATTTGCCTATGCAAATACCTTACATTGGTAGTTCCTCATTATTGTTAAAGTATGAGAAAATAATAAAAGAGGAAAGGGAATCTCATCACACGCAATCCATTGCTTATTGCATCCATATTTCACAGCTTCTTTGAAGGTTTTATTTGTTGCCCTCTGTCTGCAAGTCAGCACGTTTATAAGATTCTCCTGGATTTACATCTTATTTGGTGTTCCATTCAAATATGTTACCCTTCCTGTCTCTGAGAGATCCCCTGGAAAGGGGCCCAAGAGACAGCTCTTGCCGTGTGATAAGAAACGGCCCCTCTGAGGCTGCCTGTGGCTCTCTCAGTCCGCCTTGATTTCCTTTAATCTCTTAAGGGACAGTGGAAAGTATAGAAAGAATATAGAAAAGTTCCATTGAGGGATCCTAGCAATGGCTAACCCAAGACTCCATGAAAATTAAATGAAGAATTCTGAGGAGAATAATATATCTGGCTTCTGTGAAACTTCAGACCTTGAAAATACTCTAATGGACACAGGAATCCTGCCTTCTCTATAACAATGAAAGATTAATTTTGCCGTCATTATTTAGCTGCTTTATTTTAATTTTTACTGCCATAAAATTTAGATAGCTCATATTCTTTCTTTTCCTTTTCACCTGAAAGCTTCATTGTCTGTTTGTTCATTATGGTCCGGAGGCAAATAGGGAATCCTGTCATCATTCCTAAAGCAATCTTATCCAGAAAGAATTATTTGTAAAATGGTATAATATAATTGTATTTATTATATGGGGTACTTGGAATAGTCAATCTCATATTCGTAGAAAATATCATGGTGGCCGTCAAGGATTGCATGAGGGGAGAATGAGACTTACTGCTTAATGAGGGCAGCATTTCAGTTTGAGATGATGAAAACCTTCTGGAGATGCATAGTAGTGATAATTGTACAAGGTGACTCTAGTTAATGTCACCTTCCTGTACATTTAAAGATGGTTAAAGTGGTAAACTCTATATCACATACATTTTACCACAATAAAATAAAGCAAACCAAAGCAAGACATTGAATTTCTTAAATTCATTTTTCCCTAGTTGGTCTCCATCTGTAACATAGTGCATAGTTGGGCGCAGTGGCTCACGCCTGTAATCCCAACACTTCGGAAGGCCGAGGCAGGTGGATCACGAGGTCAAGAGATCAAGACCATCCTGGCCAAGATGGTGAAACCCCATCTCTACTAAAAATATAAAAAAATTAGCCGGGCGTGGTGGCATGTGCCTGTGGTCCCAGCTACTCGGGAGGCTGAGGTTGAAGAATCACTTGAACCCAGGAGGCGGAGGTTGCAGTGAGCTGAGATTGTACCACTGCACTCCAGCCCAGTGACAGAGCAAGACTCTGTCTCAAAAAAAAATAAAATAAAATAAAAATAAATACTGCCTAGTTTTCATGAGCTATTCATTTTCTAACTCGTTTAACTCTATAATGCACTATTGTGTCTCTGAATGAACTTGAGAAAGAAAGAAAAACTATTTTGAATCATTTACGATGTTTCATTTTATAAGCTCCAGACCAATTTATCTTTTCTTTCTAAAATGGATGCTCCTATCAGTGTATTTATAAATAAATCTTTGCTTTCTTTTTCTTATTATACCACACCAACAACCTTGGCCAGAATTTCAATTTTTTTTTTAGCTGAAATCTTTTCAGGGAAAAACAATGAGAAAAAAGCATTAAATGGAGAATATAGATGGAAAAGAAAGACACAGACTTGTAACTGCCTGACATTTCCAAGAAGACTATATCTAGCTACTAAGAGGTTGTGTGCAACTGTATCTTTATAACAATTTAGAATACATGTGTCCTGCTTATGGACAAGCATAGTGGTCCCCAAAAGTTATCTCCCTTTGACATCAAGTGAACAAGTGAGCGAGGGCTATTTATTAACTTAAAGTTACATTTTAACCTTCCTCTTGTTTTATATTTGCCAACTGGCTTTCATGTTCAGATTGCTCTGCAACATTTTTTTTCTAATTTGCTCAGTTTTCATTACAATTAAATATGAACACATTTGTGTGCTGCTCACAAACATATGTGCCATCTATGTTTTTCAGATATTTGGAAGTCAGGAGGTCCTGTGAACTACACGATTTGCAGACTGAATTGTTGGATAAAATGCATGCCTCATTCTCAGTGAAAGTGTTCACAGTTCTTCTGAGTTTCTAAAGTATCCATGACACTCAAGGTAATGCAATAGGTTATTCAGCTTGGGAGAAAAGAAAACCAGTGTTCTGAAGAATAGCTGTCGAATATGTCCAGAACTATATTTATAACATAGGAAGTAGACACATTTTCATGTGTGGAAGATGAGAATATTATGAGAACATGTCATTTCTTTGTGGTGGTGATGGTGTCATTTTTAGATCAACAACTTCCGGTTGAAAAAAAGAGTCATTATGATCTCCTCCCCAGCACACTGAACATCTTTGCCAAATAGCTTTTGAGAAATATATTTTTGTCTTTCCCGTTGTCTCCATTGTCAGAAACAGCACATCCATTAAGAGGGGCAGTTCTGAGAATAATGGAAGCATGCTTAAAAGCCGGAGGAGCTCTGACTTTGACATTGCTCGTAAGAAGCGCTTCCCGCAGCTCAGGTGACAGCTGTCACAGCAGCCCTGGTGATTCCCTGGAGCTCCGAGGTTCCCCAAGGAACTGGGGGCCTGACAGTAAGCTGCTGCCCTCTGTTTACCACAAGCAAAGTGTTGCCAGAGAACATATTCCCACGAAAGGGAAAAAAAAAGAGAGAGATAAAGGAGTAGAGAGGGAGGAATAGAGAAGCAGGAGGCTAAGGACCGTCTACGGCAGGATCTTCGGACTTCAGAGCATAAGAGTACACCATGTTTATGCTACATGCTGATACGCAAGTTAGTAGAGCAGAAATTACTCAGGAAAGGAGAAACGATTTCATCCGTTTGAAAAGCCTTTTAATTATCTTACAGGCAGCATGCTTCTGTGAGAGGTACACTGTGTAGTATTTAACGAACATTTAAATTCACTGAATTGAAAACGTTTATTGCTTTTCCGATATGTGTTTATTGTCTTTAGCGTTATGCTCAGTACCTTTACTGGATTGGCATACCTGAATTTATTTAGTTTAAAGAGTAGCAGTCTACTTTTCAGGTACATGAGAATCCTTGCCTGAAAGTGGCTAAATGGCTCTAAGTTGTCCTGAGGTAAGACACCCCCACTTTCTAGCTACTTGGTCACGAGAATGACAACAATGTAATATTAATAATTGCAACAGGAAGTGCCAGGCACTCATCTAAGTTCCACCATCCCCTTCTTGCTGATGTCAAAACTAAGCTTCAGAGAGGTAAGGTTAAATGATCTGGCCATGATCATGTAACTGGTGAAAAAAAATTTTTGCTCAAACCTAGGCATTCAAATGTGAGAGCTCAGACTCTCAGCAGTTTAAAAATCTAAAGTGATTTATAGTTCTTTGTTGATACATCGTTCTACTGTAAAGACACATGCCCATGTATGTTCATTGCAGCCCTGTGTACAATAGCAAAGACCTGGATCCAACCCAAATGCCCATTAATGATAGGCTGGACAAAGAAAATGTGGTACATATACACCATGGAATACTACGAAGCCATAAAAAATGATGAGTTCGTGTCCTTTGTAGGGACTTGGATGAATCTGGAAGCCATCATTCTCAGCAAACTGACACAAGAACAGAAAACCAAACACCACATGTTCTCACTCATAAGTGGGTGTTGAACAATGAGAACACATGGACTCAGGGAGAGGGGGCAATTGGTGGGGGTAGGGGAGGGACAGTGATGGATGGGAAAGGGGTGAGGGATAACATGGGGAGAAATGCTGGATATAGTATACACCTAAAGTAAAATAAAAAAAAAATTTAAGTGATTACATTTTTCTTCTTATAATGCCCCTCCTATAAAGTCTCCCATAAACCACATGTTTTAATTTATGGTACTTTTAAGGCATTATCAAATTATAAATTTTGACTACCTCCACTTTTAGTTTGAAGATTGTTAATATGTTATTTGGGTAATATCTCACATGCCACAACTTAAATTGGAATTCTAGAATTTAAGTTGATTTCCATTACCCATACACAATACAGTTGAAAAATAATTTTTGACAAGATAATAAATCAGCAATGGCTAAAGTCATGTGCAATTTGCACACACACAAATATGCTCTTTCTGAGCCTAAAAGTTTGAGGATAGTTGAATAAGACTATGTGGGCAAATAATAGACAACCTTGTTAAGAAACTTAAGAAACATAAAAACTAACCTGGGTTAGTTTTTATAAGAAACTACTGATAAGAAAATACTGAATCATCAAAACTCAAGCTACCATTGTGTCAAGAGGGACATGAACTATAAGAGGTATGTCTCTGCCTTATAAGAATAAGTTCTTCTAAATGTTTATTGACTTTTAGAGATTTTATAAGCATTTAATTGAACATATGCTATTCCATCTATTTCAAAACTTCTCCTGAATGCTTATTCTATATTAGTCATGATGTTTGGTGCTAAATTATTTCCGTATCTAGTGATCTTTCAGATTTCAAGGATGAAAAATTGACATATCAAGGCAGGTAGACGTGGTTCATCCAGGCAAATATTAATGAGCTAATGAATTAATGTACAGCGGCAAGGAGGTGAGAGATCTCATGATATTTTAGGATGAAGTAAATGTTTTAGCATAAAACCTCAACTATTCATTTAAAATATTCGTATTTTAACATCAAATATGTATATAGCCTTTAAAATATTGGTATTGTAACATCAAATATGGATATAGCATATTGCAAATTTCTGTGAAAAGAAAAATAATAATAATTGTTTTTTCTTGGCCAGGTGCAGTGGCTTACACTTGTAATACCAGCACTTTGGGAGGTCAAGGTGGGCAGATCGCGAGGTCAAGAGATCAAGACCATCCTGGTCAACATGGTTAAACCCCGTCTCTACTAAAAAATACAAAAATTAACTGGGCATGGTGGCATGTGCCTGTAGTCCCAGCTACTAGGGAGGCTGAGGCAGGAGAATTGCTTGAACCTAGGAGGTGGAGATTGCAGTGAGCCAAAATTGCACCACTGTACTCCAGCCTGGTGCTTGGCAACAGAGCAAGACTTTGTCTCAAAAACAAACAAACAAACAAACAAATTGTTTTTACTTATAATGGTTTACAGTCTACAGTATATACATAGCAACAAAAATTATTCAGCATATTAATGCTAATAGAAATATCATAAACATTTTCAGTCCTCTTATTGAATACCAGACACTGTGCTTCACATTGGAGGCAAAGAGAGAAACTGCCTCTAAGAGTTTTTAATCAGGGTTAGAGGTAAATATGTCAATCTTTAGGGTAAACCTATAAAGGATAACTAAAGCAGCACACAGGATACCATGGAAATAAGAATAAAGGCCATCTACTCTAGGCTCTTAGGCTGGATGGTGTCAGGGAAGCAATTCAGAGAAGATGCCACTGAAGGACAAAGAGAAACTAACTAGACCAGGGCAGGGAGAAAGGGTGGGAAGGTACGTCTAACCGTGATGGAGGGAAGGGGCAGGCAATCCCCACTCTCCCAACAAACCAAACCAAACAGGGGGAAAAACTACAAAACTGGACAAATTGTCAAAAACACCTTTATCCTTATAGGGCTGCAGAACTTGACGAAAGATGAACAAATCAAAAAACAATTACACATGAGAAACTGCTGAAATGTGAGTGAGATTAGTGTGAGACTGCTATGTGGTATCGGGAGCTGCTCCCACCTCTTCCTCTCCTTACTGCCTGCCACACTCATCTAACATTACAACAACGTGTACTATGGAAGCAAGACAAATCCAACTGCAAATCTTGTAGGACACAAGAAACAATCAAAATAAGAGCTGTACTGAAGGAGATTAAGAAATGGAAAACCAAAAGATCAACAAACCAAGAGTTGGGTTTTTGAAAAAAACAATAATTATTATAATATAGATAGACTGCTAGCTAGACTAATAAAGGAGAAAAGAGAGAAGATCCAAATAAACTCAATTAGAAATAGTGAAGGGAAGTTCCCAACAACCCCACAGAAATACAAATAACCATTGGATACTTCACTATGAACACCTCAATGCACAGAAACTAGAAAATCTAGAAAAGATGGATAAATTCCTGGACACATACATCACCTTATGAATGAACCATGGGGAAACTGGATCCTTGAACAGACCAATAATAATCTCCAAAATTGAATCAGCAATAATCAGCCTGACAACCAAAGAAAACAGAGGACTAGATTGATTCACTGCTGAATTCTACCAGATGTGCAAAGGAGCTGCTACCATTCCTACTGAAACCATTCCAAAAAAATTGAGGTGGAAGGACTCCTCCCTAACTCATGATATGGGGCCAGCTTTATCTTGATTAAAAAAAATTTGGCAAAGACACAACAAAAACATAAACCTCCAGGCAAATATCCTTGATGGACATGAATGCAAAAATTCTCAACAAAATACTAGCAAACCAAATGCAGCAGCGCATCAAAAAACTAATTCATCAGGATCAAGTAGGTTTTATTACTAAGATGTAAGGTTGGTTCAACATCCACAATTTAATAAATGTGATTCATCACATGAATAGAAGTAAAAATAAAAACCACATGATTATGTTTGTAGTTATAGAAAAGGCTTTCAGTAAAATTCAACATCCCTTCATGTTAAAAAAAAAAAAAAATAGAAAAACAAAAAAACAAAAAACACCTCTCAGTAAAACAGGTGTTGAAAGAAGATACTTCAACATGAAAGAGCCATCTATGAGGACCCCACAGCCAACATCATACTGAATGGGCTTGAAGCATTCCCCCTGAAAACTGGCACAAGATAAGGATTTCCTCTCTAATCACTCCTCTTCAACATAGTGTTAGGAGTCCTGACCTGAGCATTAGTCAGAGAAAGAAATAAAGGGCATCCAAATAGAAAAGAGGACATCAAACTATTTCTGTTTGCAGATGACATAATTCTATATCTAGAAAACCCCGTTGTCTTGGCCCAAAAGCTCCTTCAATTGATAAATTACTTTAGTAACAATTCAGGATACAAAATCAATGTACAAAATTTACTAGAATTTCTATACACCAACAACAGTCAAGCTGAAAGCCAAATCAGGAATGCAATCCTATTTGCAATTGCCATGAAAAGAATAAACTGCCTAGGAATACAGCTAACTAGGGAGATGAAAATCCTCTAACATGAGAATTATAAAACACTGCTCAAATAAATAAGAAAAATCACAAACAAGTAGAAAATCATTCCATCTTGTGAAGAGAAAGAATCAACATTGTTAAAATGGTCATGCTACCCAAGGCAATTTACACTGAATAGATTCAATACCATTCCTTTCAAACTACTACTTATATTCCTCACAGAACTATTAAAAAAAACTATTTTAAAATGCATATAGAACAACAAAAAAAAGAGAGAGCCCAAGTAGCCAAAGCAACTGTAAGCAAAAAGAACAAAGCTGGAGGCATCACATTACTTGACTTCAAACTATGTTACAGTGCTACAGTAACCAAAACAGCATGGTGCTAGTACAAAAAAAGACATATCAACCACTGCAATAGAATACAGAGCTGCGCAGCACACTTACATCATCCAATCCTCACCAAGGCTGACAAAAACATGCAATGGAGAAAGGATTTCCTATTCAATAAATAGTGCTAGGAGAATTGCCTAGTCATGCAGAAGACTAAAACTGGACCCCTTCCTTATACTATACACAAAAATTAACTCAGCATGAACTAAGGATTGAAATGTAAAACGAAAGTCTACAAAACCCCTGGAAGACAACCTAGGCAGTGCCATTCTGGACATAGGGACTGAAAAAGATTTCTTGATGAAGATGCCAAAAATAATTGCAACAACAGCAAAAATTGACAAGTGGGATCTAATTAAATTATAGCTTCTAAGGTCTAATATCCAGAAACTATGAGTAAACTAAGCATATCAACAAGCAAAACACAAGCAACCCTGTTAAAAAATTAGAAAAGAACATGAAGAGACATTTCTCAAAAGAAGACAAATGGCATTCAGTTTTACTATCACTATTCAGGGTCCTTCTGAGTGGATGCTCGCTTGGAGGCATTAATTTTTTCATTAATTCATTCCTGTTGTTTCTTATTATAGCCATCCTAGCTGATGCAAAATCATATCTCATTGTAATTTTGATTCGCATTAGTCTATTGACTAAAGATGTTAGCATCTTTTTATGTACTTGATGGTCATTTGTACATCTTTTTTAGAGAAATATCTATTAAAGTTTTTGTTTCACATGTTAATGAGGCTATTTCCTCTTTTTCTTGTTGTTCAAGGAGTTCTTTGTATATTGTGGCTATTTATCCCTTATCAGATACATGATTTGTAAATATTTTCCCACAGATATTTATAGGAAGAGAACATTTATTTACTGAAATTGAATCAAAAATAAATAGAAAATCCGAACAGACCTGTAACAAGAAATTGAATTAGTAATTGAGAATCTTCTCAGAAGCGGGCTTGCTGCTGTGAGACCATGGTTCCAGCTACTCAGGAGGCTGAGGCAGGGAATCTCTTGTGCCCAGGAGTTCTAGATTACTATGAGCCACTGCCCTCTAGCCTGAGTGACAGAAGTAAGACCCTGCTTCAGTTTAAAAAAAAAAAATTAATATTCTCAGAAAGGGAAGCCCAGGTTCAGGTGGACTCACTGTAAATTCAATAAAAAGAATATTAAGAAGAAATTAATACTGGTATTCCACAAATTCTTCCAGAAACTAGAGAAATAACATTTCTCAACTCATTCGATGAAGCTGATATTATTCTGATAGTAAAGTCACACATAGATGTCACAAGAATAAAAAACTACAGTGACTATTCTTCATGAACATCAATGCAAAAATTCTATCCTCTTATTAGCGAATCAAATTTTGAAACTTACATAAGTTACAGAAATGAGAAACTAATATGAAATCCAAAGGTCCTTTAATGTAGTACACCATATTGATAGAATAAAAAATAAAAATAAGATGAATCATCATCAATAGTCACAGAAAAAGTACTTAAAAACTCGGCACTGATTAATCATTAAAATTCACACCAAAATGAAACACAAAAGAATGTCCTCAACTAGATAAGTAATATTTACAAAGAACTATGGCTAATATCATAATTAATGGTGATGTAATTCTTTCCCACCTAATATTGAGAACTAGGCAAGAACAGCCAGTCTTTCTATTTTTCTTTAATATTTAACTGAAGGTTCAGACTGGAGTAATAAGGCACAGAAATAAAAGTAAGGCAAGTAGTTTGGAAAGGAAGTGATAGAACTATCTTAATTTTTAGAAAATACGTTTTCATATATAGAGAAACTAAAATAATTTCCACATAAAAATACGAATAAACCAAATTTAGCAAAGGTACACGATATAAAATGAATATAGAAAATTAATTGTATTTTCAGTGAATCATCAGAAAATGAATCATAAATAAACAGTTTTATTCACAAAGGCATAAACAAGAATCAAATACATGGGAATACATTTTAAAAAATAAATGTAGTAATTGAAGATTGAATATTATGAAATATTCCTAAGAGAAATTAGAGAAGATCTAAATAAATAGAAGGACTATCAGATTCATAAATTGGAAGGCTCAGTAAGAGACAAGTGTCTAAATTTACCTATAGATTTAATATAATCTTTATAAATATCTCAGAAAGATTTTTGCAGAAATGAACATGCTAATCCTAAAATTTATGTGCAAATGCAAAGGGTGTAGATTAGCCCAAACAATTTTGACAAATAACAAAGTAAGGACACTTAAACTAACTGATATTGAAAAAAAAAATACAACTAAAAAATCATGATAATATGATATTTGAATAATTAAAGATATGTATACCAAGAAGCAGAATAGAAAGTCCAGAAATATATCCTTAAGGTTGCCTTGTCTATTTGTCATTTCCCTTCAGGGCAACCAACTCTTCCACTGCTGGAGCAAGGGGTCCTTGTCATTCCTACCCTCCAGATTTTAATGATGGCTTTAGACCAGTCATTCCTGTATGTTTTCTATTCTTTCCTTTTGCAGATGAGTTTCTCCTTGGCTGTGATGATTCCGCATTGTGTTTTTCATTTGTGGGTTCAATTAACTTGCTCTATCATTTATAGATCACTGGCTCACGAGACACCTTGGAGCGCTGGGGTACCAGCTAGGAATCCTGGACTTCAGTTGGATAATGTAGCTAAATCAAATTGCAGTTGCCTTTTCTGTGGTCATGGGTTGACTTTAGCGTGGCAGAAAGAGGGTGCACTATTGTCTGGTGGCCGGAGAGGATTATTGCTATGGATAGCACTGACTGTCCACAAAAATTCATTCCCCATTGCCACTGGAATGGAATGCTGGAATGGAATGACGGCTTGATGCAAGGAGCTCAGTGCATTCCAGGACCTCATCTCTCTCATGCAAAGGATGTCAGACTTCCATGTAAATCATCCACACTGGCACCACAAGGCAGTAGGCATGCCTTGTGGAAAGCTATTTGCCCCTATCTTTGAGACGCAGAAGTGGTACCTGCATCCAACCTCCAAGAGGGAGATAAAACTACACATCAAGGATGAAAAACAAAAAAGGTAAAAGGGATATAGAGTTTCAGTTTTGGAAGAAGAAAAAAGTTCTGGAGATAGATAGCAGTGATGATGAACAATGTGAATGTGCTTCGACCCTCTAATTTGTACACCTTTAGGGGTTAAGATGATACATTTTATATTATGTTTATGTCTTACCACATTTTTTAAAAAAGAGCATGAAAGGGAAAAATAACGGCTGTAATTTCTTTCTTCTTGCTTTGTTCTATTTTTGTTTTGTCTGTTTTTAGTTATGTTACTGTAACAAAGCCAAAGTGTTCTCAATAAATTACCCCCACTGGTTTTTGGGTGCCATTTTCTCTTGTTGACAGACTTGAAAGATCTTCTGATCTCTGCTGCTCCTTCTTAACCCTGTCACCAGATAACTTTCCGCATCCATCAGGCCTCATGTGAAGTATTACTTCCATGGAAAAGCCTTTCCTGACTTCCACAATTTATTAGGTCACCTATTATTACAGAATTCTAAAGAATCCTTGATCTAATACCTTCTGTTTTACTATTCTGCAAGTTTTAGGAGAATAAAATCGTGTTCTTGTGTGTTTGTGTCTTTTTATTTTTGTAGCTTATAAAAATAATCACTATTTCATTTCTTTGCATATCTCCAGGTTTTTAGTAATATAAATAATGAACAACTTGTATATTGATCTTTGCTTTCATCCCACTTCACTCTTTTATAATGATATATTTATAGAAATTGAATTGCTAGATCAAACGCTGTGTTCATCTGTGAGCCTATGGACACATTTTCACAATAAACAGGATGACTTTTTAAAAATTATTTTCACTGGTCAGTACTTTTACAAATTATTTTGCATGGCTAGCACTTTGATTAGTGAACATCTACTTGAAATTTTCTATCACTTTATCAAAAGATTTAAGAATCATAGAGTGAATTCGACATCTCAGATTTTTTTTTTTACTTAAGTGATCTACTTTAGATGAATTTATTTGTTATTTTTGAAGGAAAATTTTGATTTCGGCACACTAAGCTCAATAAAGAATATATATTTCTATGATCCTGCAATGTGAAAAGTGGTCATTTCCTTTTTTTTTTTTTTTTTTTTTTTGAGACGGAGTTTCGCTCTTGTTACCCAGGCTGGAGTGCAATGGCGCGATCTCGGCTCACCGCAACCTCCGCCTCCTGGGTTCAGGCAATTCTCCTGCCTCAGCCTCCTGAGTAGCTGGGATTACAGGCACGAGCCACCATGCCTAGCTAGTTTTTTGTATTTTTAGTAGAGACGGGGTTTCACCATGTTGACCAGGATGGTCTCGATCTCCTGACCTCGTGATCCACTCGGCCTCCCAAAGTGCTGGGATTACAGGCTTGAGCCACCGTGTCCGGCCGCCGGTCACTTCCTTTTAAGGAATCGGTTACGTCATCCTCAGGAACTCCAGAGCTGAGCAGGTGACAGCTGACAATAGGTCACACAAGGACAGGGTTTAATGGTTCAAAGGAGAAAAGGGTCCTCTATTGGAGACTGTAACCAGCTACACCTAAAGAGTGCAATACTGAAAGACACCAGATCGTATCTCCTACCTTCCCAGTACGACATGGTTCTGGCAGAGTTGCTACATTCCTGAGGAACAACATCGGTTTAAAGTTAGCTGCTCAAGAACAGAGAGAGGCTCATGTTAGGATAACCACTAGTTAGTGTAAAACATAAAAATCAGCTCGGGCGCTGTGGCTCACACCTGTAATCCCAGAACTTTGGGAGGCGGAGGCAAGCAGGTCCCCTGAGGTCAGGAGTTCGAGACTAGCCTGACCAACATGATGAAACCTCATCTCTACTAAAAAAAAAAAAAAAAAAAAAAAAAATTAGCTGGGCCCACGTGGTGGTTTGTGCCTGCAGTCTCAGCTATTCTGAAGGCTGAGGCGGGAGAATCACTTGAACCCGGGAGGCGGAAGTTGCAGTGAGCCGAGATGCCGCCACGTCACTCCAGCCTGGGCAACAAGAGCAAAACTCAGCCTCAGAAAAGAAAACAAAACAAGCGACGGCGGGTGCAAAAAATTTTATATGTAAAACACTGACATCCAAAACCGAAGCAACCTTAATGAGAAGTAGGGAGAAACAGGAAAATTCCAGAAGTTGGCATCCATCAGGGCGGGGAGCCAGCCCCAGGCAGGACCTACCCAGGATGCCCGCGGGCGCCGCGGGCGGGTGGTCGGGAGTCCCCGAGGCGGCCGGGGTGGGTGGAGGCCGGAGGCAGCTCGCTGCTGCGGGCAGGCTGAGCCCCGTGGGCGGCCCTGCGCCCCCGCCCGCTGCCCGCGGCTCCCCGGAGGCCTCCAGGGGGTGGTTTCTCAGGCCTCCCAGGTTCCCAGGGCTCGGAACAGGAGTGAGCTGGCTCCGGAGCAGTCTGCGTGGGGCACCTCCGCAGCTTCCCCGCAGCTCTGTCTGTGAGTCTGACCGCGCCGGGGACCGCACGGTGACCCCGCGAACCCCGCTTAGACCTCTGGAGGGCCTTCCGGAATTAGAAAACCTGCAATGGCTGTAAGATCGTAGAAAGAGGAAGAAATGATCAACCCCTGCGGACGCCTCCTTAGCTCTGGGACATTGTTGCTTCTCACTGACGAGGCCACTGGACTTTGAAACCGAGCTTGGCCAACCTCGTGACTCCACACCCTGCGACCCCCTCCCCGCTTGCAAAACACCGCCAAGTGTCACTTCCGTCACTCTCCACTGCCCACCCCAAACCTATAAGGCCAACGCCCAGCACACCACCCTCCGTGGACCCCACGTCCGGCCTCAGCTCGCCTGCGCCCAGGTGAATAAACAGCCGCGTTGCTCGCACAAAGCCTGGCTGGGGGTGGGGTGCGGGGGTCTCTTCATTCAGAGCGCGCGTTCTAACGCCGTGGGCAGCGTGCCAGTCTCATAATCTAACCTTGTCTTCCTCTGTTTAGGTGCCGATTCTGCTGTGTGCCTTGGGAGCACAGAGAGCTGGCCCCTCGGAATCTAACAGCACGGCCTCAGGCCGGCCTCAGCCTGGCGTTTGGGAATTAGGGAAACGCAGCAGCAAGAGGGCGTCCAGCCCCGCACCGACGGACCCGGCCAGCCTCGCCCGGCTTCGTCCAGCAGCCTAAGGCTCTGTCTGCGAGACCCTTCACCCCCTTTGAGTTAGAAGCCCACCAAAGCCAAAGGAAGTTACTGTCCATCCCAGCCAAAGCTCGGTGGTCGGCTCCTGCCATCCTGTGTTCAGAGCATGTACTTAGAAAACTTGGATTGCACGTGCTTTCTCTGTCCCTTTGAGTCTCTGGGCGTCTTCTGCAAGCCAGGAATGTCTTCCGGGAAGGCTGGGGCCGGGGTCTCTGCAGGTGGTGCGGGCCTGACTTTCCTAAGGCCAGCTAGCAGACAGCTGGCCCAGCCTCAGCCCTTAATGCCCTTCTGTGTTTTGCTTTGGGCACACTGCCGGGTCACGTGGCCTGCGGGTTTTGTTTTGTGAGTAATGCTCAGGCCACACTGGAGTCTTTCCCTGCTGCAGCCACACTGGATGAAACCTGCCCTACCGCCTTTAGCTAACGCGGAGCACTGCTTAGCCCTGTCATCCTGTCTGGTCTCATGAATGTGTGCTCCGCCTGGCCCTGCTCTAAAACGCGCTTGACCTCGGCGGGCTCTGAAACACACATCAGAGGAGCCTCTGACTTCAGGAAAACGCAATGACTGGTTGAGGTAAGAAGCCAAGATTCTGTGAGGGTGACTATGGGTGCCTGCAAACTGCAGACCCCAATTTCAAGTCACATTGGTCATCACATCATCATCAGGCGCCCCTGCGGTGGGGTCCGCCACCAAGGCCACCATGATATTCCTGATATTCCCGGAGAGTCTGTCCCGCCATGATGAGTACAGCTGCAAAGCGATGCTTCTGTTTTCAGTATCTTGTTTTGAGGAAGCGGGGCGGGTGGAAGAGCTCTAGGCTTATCCCCAAAGTTGTGCGCATCTGCTGACATCTGCTCCATTTCACTCAGTTGACTGACTCTATTTGTGACTTTCACATATATGTTTGTCTACCTTTAGATCCAGTTTGAACTTTCAACTTCCTGGAAAGCTGAGCAAAGTAAAGAAGAGGAAATGTAACAGAGGAGCATCGTGCTGTTTCCTGGAAGGTAAATGTGCACATTCTATGGAAGCTGAGATACCAGTAGTCTTTTGGGACTTCACTGGTTCACCCTGTTCTAATGTGAATTTCCACCATATGTCACAGTTGACTGTGAGCTAGACAGAAACAATGCAGTAACTATGTGATGAGTCCCTGTAGGTCGTAAGTTCAAAAAAAAGTAAAGGTGACTTTTGCTATATTTAAATCTCACAAGATGAATGATAACACTGCTCCATCTCAGTTTTAATGTTGGCATGATTTTTATAGCAGTCAAACATTTCATAAGGAACACGGTTCTTTGTCATGCCCACTTGCAGTGAGATTTACATTTTAAAAAGTGACATTTCAATGACGCAAGTGTTATTCCTCTAATGCTCTGAAGTGGATCATTCATACCCTGAAAAAGAATAATTTGCGGAGACTTCCCATGAATCTGTCCATGTGGAGCTGGATAACAGCCATTACCCTACCTGGGAGGAAGTCCTTTTTAAGCTGGAAGTAGAAATTACAAGCAAAAACTTTGCACAGTGGGGAAAGTGAATGATGAAATAAAAATCTCTCTCAAAATATATGTCTACATTTTTTCATTATCAGGCTGGTGGTGTACATTGGGATTTTAGAGTAGCTACTTGGAAGAGAGAGGGATGTATGGTAAGGCTAGAGGATCCAGGGCAGAGAGAGCTCCAAATGAGGTATATATTGATATTTTTCAGCAAGCTGGAAACTTAGGACTCAAGAAGGTGTGAACAGCAGTGTATTTTCTGTTGCATTTACACTAGACATATTTTTTCATTTATGCTCAATTTAGAACTGAAGAAAAAAAAATACTGAAGCCAAAACAAACTTCAAAAGCAGTGGAGGACAGGCATGCCTGCCTGTAAATTGCCAAAACCAATGCAAGTGTTGGTGTTAGAAAATACTTCAAAAGAATTTGCATGGGAAACAGGTCAGAAGGCCACACAGAGGGTAGTGAAACTGACTGACTTTGTTTTAGCTACTGCCTTCTTAGAACTATTAAAGTTTGTATTCAATGTATATAATAATGTCCATTGCCTGGAAGGAGCATTTGTTGAGTAGTATTTTGTGCTACATGTAATTGACTGCATGTGGTACAAAACTTTTGGGTGTTTACCTACAAATAATGAAGATTGTAAAGAATTCCATCCCTTCCAGAGATGATGTGGGGAGGGAGGAGGATGCAGGGATCAGGAACCCCCAGAGGATGGATGGTAGGTAATGCCTTCCATGACGTTTCAGATGGTCACTTTCCAAACCACAGTGGCTGGGTGTTTATTTCACATCTGTATGCATGAGGCTGTTCCAAACACTATTGAAATGACACAACATAAAGCCATTCCAAAGTTTCAGGGGAGCATGTTGCTTCTTTCTGGAAGCCTGGTGGCCTAGACTTGTTTCTGTGTTAATGCTGAGTTCGACTTGCACAATGACCATCAGCATTGGGGATGTCAACTGGGGAGAGCAAGGCAGGAGAGTGGATCTGGGGAATCGCTGGTCTAAACTTCTGGGTCTGATGAAATACAACAATCTCCTTTGAACTGAGCATCAGTTGATGAAAATGTTTATTTCTGCTTTTTCAAATGTTCATAAATTAACATCTATAAAATTGTGTAGGGCTAAAAAATGTACTAGAAAATGCGGAATGTTTAAATGATCATCTGATTTTTTTAAAAAAAATATTATAACAATTCTTTGAAATGACTTGGTATTTGTTCATTCGAATTACATTACTAAAAATATTGGACCAATGCCTATAATATTTGTATGGAAACATAATTTACCAAGCATTTTCCCGTGTATTTTTGGAAGCATTCAATTATGTTTCTGGATGACCAACACTGATTAAACTAGCAATGTGATGCTTCAATGTGCTTGTCAACATAGAAAAAGTCTCGATCTCAGATCTCTGTCTTTCATCTTCCGCTGCCTTTCTTCTCCTGCTGCACTTTTCTGTGCTGACATTTTCTGAATATCCATGTGGTGTACGGAAGCTCTGTGCAACATTTAAGAAATATTTGACAATGCCTTTGAACTTAGGAAGATTGTCATAGAACATGGGCAGCGGTCATCAACTTTGACAATGAGACATTTTTGTTTCACTGGGAAATCTTTACATTTATTTTGTAATACTTAAGGAGCTTATTTCTCAGCAATTATTAAGTCAGATTTAAGAATGTGGTAATGCATACAGGATGGATTTTCAATTAAGATAATTAAACTTTGTATAATCTTTAAATGTTTCAGCCTGACTACAAATGCATAAAGAAAAATGAAAAAAATATAAATACAGAGTATAGAGTAATTATACAGGAAACATTCAATGGACAAGTCATCCAGGTTAAGAAAAGACATTTCCTGTACTCCAGAAATCCTCCTGTTTCTTGTTTAAACATATTGTCCTCCACCCTACTAGATATAACCTACCAGCAAAAAGATCACAACTTGCTGAAGGCTCAGGGGATCATTAGAGTTTTAGCAATCAAGTATTTAATTATGGTATGTGCACATGTTAAATATGATGTTATTTTACCCGCACTGGTATAGTGTAAACATAACTTTTATCTGCACTGGGAAATTTAAAAATTTGTGTGACTCATTTTGTTGCAATATTTGCTTTATTGAAGTGGCCAGGGACTGAACCCACAATATCTCCAAAGTATGGTGGTATAATTATTCTTTTGTGTCTTATTCTTTTCACTTGACATTATATATGAAAGAGTTACCCCTATGTTGTGGCTGTCACTTATTTTTCTGTACAGCTATATAGTATTCCAATTTATGAACACACCAAAGGTAATTTTTCTTTCCTAGCATTGATGAACATCTGGGCATTTTTTTCTACTTGGGGCTATTGTAAACAACATGTTTCTGGAAGATCTATGTATGTATTGCCTGGGTCTCATTGCTTAGTCTCCAAAGACCCCAGTCTCTCAGCCTTCACATCTTTGTGTAGCCTCTAGTTCGCTCTCACTGTGCGTCATATCAAAGTTAGTCTGTGTGAACAGGAGATACAGGTGATGGGATGACTCTTCAAAGATTAGGTTATACAAGTCTGCAGCTCCGTTTTGGGCATTTGTTGCTTACTCACCGGCTCACCTGTTCTGACTCTCTGTCTATCCCTGTTGCTCTGCCTTTATTTTTCTTTCTCCTCCTTCTTTTTTTCTTTTCCTCTCAAATATCTTATTCTGGGGAAAGCACCTGCCATGTTGTTAGCAGACCTATGGAGAGACTTATGTAGCAGGGAACAGAGGTCTCTGGGCAACGGCTACTGAGGAGCCAAGCCCCTCTCAGCCTAACCGAATAAATACACTAATGGGCTTGGAAGCAGATTTTTTCATTCACCTCTTGACATGAACACCGTCCTGGCCTGAAAGATGGACTGTAATCTCATGGGAAATCTTGAGTCAAAACAATGCAACTAAATTTTTCCCAGAGTCCTTCACCATAAGAAACTGTGTAAGGTAATCACTGTGTGTTGTTTTAAGCTTCTACTTATGAGATAAATCTTATGCAGCAATACATAACTATAACTACAGTTGTTTCTCTCTGACGCATACCCAAGATTGAAATTTTGGGACCATAGGTTTGTGTATCTTAAGCCTATTAGATATTGAGAAATTGGGTGTTCAGTATGGTATATGCAATAATCCTTTACTCCATACCATCATTACCAAGCCTTAGTATTGCCAGACTTTAGATTTTAGACCATCTAATGACCATGTAATCATGTCCTACTGTGGCCTACTATGCATTTCTCTGACTAGTAATGAGATGATACATTTTCCCCTATTTTTACTTACCATTTGGCTTCCCTCTTTTTTTAAGCAATTCCTCAAGTCTTTTGGTCATTTATCTGCCCCTGAATACATAAATATATACTTCCACATTTTAACTTTTGGACTAACATATTTAGGTTTTTAATCTATATGCAAGTGATTTGTACATACTTCACTTATGGAAAAATATGGATTTCCTTTTTTCTCCATATGAATGCACATTTATTGATAAATTTCATCTGTTTCCTTTGGATTAGCAAATGTCCTTGAAGCACCCCACTTATGAATGCTGGGCTTAAAACTCAGGGACCTTCAGATTTTAGTCTCATAATTTCTCATTAGCTTGGTAGCTTTTTAGAAGTTTTAAAAAGCATTTAATAAGATTTTTTCGTTTATTTATTCATTTATTTTTAACTTTTATTTTAAGTTCTGGGCTACAAGTACAGTTTGGTTACTTGCACTGTAGCCCGGAACTTAAAATAAAAGTTTAGGTAAACTTGTCCCACCGAGGTTTGTTGTGCAGATTATTTCATCACCCAAGTATTAAGCCTAGTACCCGTTAATTGTTTTTCTTGATCCTTTCCCTTCTCTCACCCTATGTCCTCTACCTTTTAAAAGTCCTGAGTGTGTGTTATTCCCCGCTATGCATCCATGTGTTCTCATCATTTAGCTTCCACTTATAAGTGAGAGCATGAGGTATTTGTTTTTCTGTCCCTGTGTTAATTTGCTATGCATAACGGCCTCCAGTTCAATCCATGTCCTTGCAAAAGACATAATTTTCATTCTTTTTTATGGCTGCCTAGTATTCCACGGTGTATATGTACCACACTTTCTTTATCCAGTCAATCATTTTTTGGGATTTAGGTTGATTCCATGCCTTTGCTATTGTAAATAGTGCTGCAATAAACATAAGCATGCATGCATATTTAGAACAGAATGATTTATATTCCTTTGGGTAAATACCCAGTAATGGGATTCTGGGTCAAATGGTATTTCTGTCTTTAGGTCATTGAGAAATTCCCACACTGTCTTCCACAGTGGCTGAACTAATTTATACTGTCATCAACGGTGTATAAATATTCTTTTTCCTCCACAATCTTACCAGCATTAGCTACTTTTTGACTTTTTACTAATAGCCATTCTAGCTAGTGTTAGATGTTATCTCATTGTCGTTTTTATTTGCATTTCTCTAATGATCAGTGATACTGAGCTTTTTTTCCTATGATTGACTGCATGTATATGTTCTTTTGAAAAGTGTCTCTTCACGTCCTTTGCCCAGGTTTTAAGGAGTGTTTTTCTTGTAAATAAAGTTTCATCTGTGATTTTATGCAGCATTTTTCATCATCTTTAATGAGAGGGTAGATCTGAATTATTTCAGCTGCCATTGTGAGAATAAACTTCTACTCAACTATTTCAAAATTTGTATTGAAATCTTTGTAAATTAAGTATTATGGGGTTTGTCTAATTTCAGGGTATATTAGGTTTAGTGCCCTGTCTCATATTAATTGAATAGTAAAAAGAATGTCAAAAAAGTCAACTTTGTTGTTGAAAAATCAGTAATAATATAGGTTAGGTATATACGTTCAATTAACTGTCAAAAACAAAATTACTTAGGCATTTTTAAAGACTGTATTTTGACTATTGATGCAATTATTTGGATTAAGAAACTAACTCATAACTTTGTCTTAAAATGATAATTATTCATTCTGGAACAGATGTCTGGAGATGCATCTGTTGTGGCCAACTTTGAGCTACAGGGATGGTCTAGAAAGCTCTTTGTGTCTCCATCCTCCATGGACCAGGGGGTTAGTGAGAAAATTATTCTTGTGGCAATGGCAGAACATTTCAGACACATTTCAGTTTCTGCCTGTGCTACTTCTGTCAACATCCATTTGGCCAAAGCAAGCCTTGTGAAGTTGGAAGAATTTTCCACCTCTAGTGGGAAGAACAGCAAAGTTAGATGTAAAGGATGTGTGTGCTCAGTGTGGTAAAGAACCAGGCCAGTAATTCAGTCTGTCACAAATTCTCCATCCAAAATACACAGACTCATTTGAAAATTGGTGTTGTCTCTAGAACACAAACACAGCTCAAGCAACACATCGCCACTTAGCAAAAGATGCTTAGAATGATTTTTTCAATGACACTTAGAATATTTACTTGTTTTTGTAGAGACTACTTGAAGTTGGATAAAAATGATTCTTAAAACTCTACGTAAAATACTATGAAAATATAGTATATACTTTAAGAGCATTAAATCTCATTAAAAAGGTCACTCAACCCCTACATTGAAACACACATTGGGACCACATCACTGCACACCCAATGACATGTTCAAACTGAAGATAGAGGACTTCAGAATTTCCATATTTAATGTGCCTAGTCATTAATCCTATATTTGTCCCAGGTTCATTTTTGGAGTGCCAACACATTTTAAAAACTGATTCTTTCCGTGTTAATGAAGTCATAATTCTGTATCCTCCCCTTCCTTTGTCTCTCTTTCTCTCTTCCACTTGATCGTGCATGTGGCATTGTTTCCAACTAGACCATAAGTAAACAGAACGAAAACCTTTCTCCTTAGAAATTCTAACTGTACAGGTCCAAAGAGCCAGAGGTATTTGGTAAAACTGATCTTTTTCTTTTTGCTTCTTAAAGCAATTAAAAAGTTCCAGCTATATCAGCGACAGAGGTATTGATGATACTGAAATTATTCTGACAAAACTCTAACTTCAGTTAGCAAGTGGCCCTCATAATATGCAGCGATCGAATTTGTATTAAATGCTATTAGAGAAAGGTGTGTAGACTGACCACACTGGCAGTCTAACTCAGGAAGTTAACAAAAATTACATTAAAATTAATGTAAATATTTCTATTATCTAACTTAATAAAGTATAGGTGACAAAGTCATGGTTCTATCAATGAGCAGGAAAGCCCCTCTTCCAAACATGTAGAGGGGCTTGAGATGTATGACGGAGCACGCAAGAGAGACGAGCAATGGCACAGCCAGGAACCAGGAAGGAGCTGTGGGCTACGGCAGTGAGCGCGTGTGCTGACGCTGTGACAGCCCAGGATGGGGCTGCTGCCTGACCTGTAGTTGCAAGGAATTTGGCTTTAGTGCCTGTTGAGACACCTATGAGGTAGAGTGCATGGCTTGAGAAAGGTAGAGAATTGGAATTAAAACTCTTGCATTAAGCTGCAACTCTAAGGACTAAAAATCATCAGGCATTGGCCCAGGAAGACAGCAAAGTGGCTTGTTCCTGGAGGACAGTATGTGGGGAGAATTATTATGTAAAAATCTAAACCTTGGCTTACGTTTTTTTGGAATGCAAATTCTATGTTGTATGAAAAACTTCAGTTTAAGAAGTTAACACAAAACATGGTCTCATGTCAGTGATACCTCATGCGATCCTCAGAAAAATTGTTCTCTTTCCACACACATATTTAAGATGAGTTTGCCCTGAAGCATGAGAGTCTTGGGGCAAACAATACACCTGACCTAAGCTGCTTAAACAATAATGCAAACACAGATGTAAATAAGTGTTTAATGTGATTACAAAGATGAAGTTAAACAATCCTTAAAGAAAGAGACATAATATAATGCAACACAGACCCCAAAAACAATCTCTACCTTTCTACAATGAAAACCACAGACACTAATATATAAGACCCAGTGGGTGGGTCCTAGTCACTGTAATCTATTAACAAAATACAGCAGGGTGACACACTTGAAGAGAGAATTACTGAACCGGAAGAAAGGCAAAAGGAAATTATTCAATGCACAGCATGGTAAGGAAAGTTTCACAGGCATTATTTCATCCTTATATTAACTCTATGAGGTAGGTCATAATATAATCCCTATTTTAAAGATGAGGTAACTGAGGCACAGAAAACTCCAGAAACTTTCCCTCCCTCATCAAACTAGCAAATGTGTGAATCCAAAACATCTGAGATAGGTCGCAATCTATTCAGAGTTTGTTTGGCCATGGTTAAGGACAGGCCCATGGCACAGCCTCAGGAAGCCCTGACTACATGTGCCCAAGGTGGTGGGGACACAGTTTGGTGTTATGCCTTTCAGGGAGACAGGCATCAATCAATATGTGTAAGACGTCCATTGGTTCGATTCCGAAAGGCAGGACAACTTGAGGCTGGAGAGGGCACTTTCAGGTCTTAAGTGGGTAGGGAAGGAGAAAAGCAGTTGCATTTTTCTGAGTTTGTCATTAGCCTTTCACTAAACACACAATTTACATGTAAGAGAAGGGTAGAGGAATCTCACTTATGCCTTAGTGTGGATTAGTGACCCAGCGCAGAGGAAGCTGTCAGATATGCCTTTGTCTCCCAAGAGGAGAGGGTGACCTTGAGTTCTTTCTCTCCTTTGCCCACAAGGAATTTTCCCATGGGAAAATTGTGAAGGAGATACATAGCTTTTTTTTTTTTTTTTTTTTTTTTTTTATCTTCACAGCTATCTTTTTTAGGAATAAAATGGAAGGCATGTTTGCCTGACATAGTTCCCAGCTTGACTTTTTCCTTGGCTCAGTGGCTTGGGGGTCCTCACATTTGTTTTCTTTTCACAGATGAAAGAAGCATTATTCAGACACTGGGGGTTAGTGCTATGCCTAGATTTGCAGCACAGTGCTGCTAAGCTATGAGATATATTTCTGTCCTTTAATAGTTACATCTGAATTTTACATAAACCTTTTATGTTTTTTCCTTAACAAGCTGTAGGTATGCAGTATTCTATCTTTCTGCAGAACATATGGTACTTAAGTCAAACACTGCATGTTCTCACTCATAAGTGGGAGCTAAATAATGTGTCCACATGAACACAGAGTGTGCAATAATAGGCACAGGAGACTCAGAAGGGCGGGATGGTAGGAGACGGTGAGGAAAGAGAAATTATTCAATGGGCACAATTGTTAGTAATATGGGTGATGGTTACACTAAAAGCCCAGACTTCAGCACTATGCAATATATCCATGTAACAAACCTGCACCTGTACCCTGTAAATGCATACAAATTAAAAATAAAATTGAATAAATAATAAATAAAATTAAAGTGACAACCTACTTAAGGTATTCATCAGGTACTAACTCACACCATCTTCGTATTTCTGGAAACTTCATTCGGACTTAATTTTTAACATTAAGTAATGTACCTTTTTCAGAGTCTGTAGTAAATGTGTATTGCCTTTCTCAGGGCTTCTTTTCTCTCATAGCTTCCCTCTGGATTGTCTTCTTTCTTGCTTGGGTATAATACTGAATTATTTACTGCTTGAGGGTAGTGAAGTATTTCTGCCATTGTCTGTTTATACATATCCCTATTTTTCCTTCAGTCTTGCGTGATGGTTCGTTTGTGATAAATGTCCACGTTTATTGTTTCTCTGGGCACCTTTGGAAGATGGATAATCCTTTGTCTTCTGGCATCTGCATAGCTGGTGAGTAACCTGCTTTCAGCCTTTTATACTCTAAATATTCTCTCTGTTACCTTTTAATTTTTCTCATTTTTTATATTCTACATTTTCACTACAGTGTTACTAAATTTGAACTAATATTTACCTATATTTCTTGGAAATTAGGAAGTCTTTTGGTTAGTTTCATTGCTGTTGTTGGAAGGCATCTTTATTTCTAGGAAAAATATCAGCTATGTCTCTGTCATTTTTGTCATTTTTTTAAACCTGGAATTCTTAATAGATACAAACTGAAGTGTCTCCACTTTTCTTCTATGTCTTGAACTGCCCTATATGTGTTTATGTCTGCATTTCTTTGTTGCATTCTCAGTGAATGTCTCATGTATTTGTTGCAATATTTCAATTTATTACTTTAACTATGACCAGTACAGATATTTGACTTATGTAGATTTTTTTCTTAATTCCCATGACTATATTTTTTTTAGTTAAAAGATTTCTACTTATTTTTTATGAAGACATTTTTGATTATTTTATTTCTGCCCAATTTGACAGTCATAATCTCTTAGGTTTTCTTGATATTATTCTTAAATTCATCTTTTTGATACCTTAGATTGGCTTATTTTATAAGTCCTTCTCAAACTATTCCATTAAATGGTATTATCTGGAATGTTATCATGTACCTGATACTGATTTTGTCAACTACTTCTTTTGGTGGTAATTTTTATTTGCATGTATTTTGAGGCTGGTGTTTTTAGATGGCTCTCTATACGGTGGATACTTTTGATTTTGCTCAGACACTCTGTATTTAGGCATTCCTGTTTAGCAGCTCCTGTTCGACTGTTCCTAGTCCAGAATCACTTCTTAGAATGAGGCACTGGGTCTCCTGTCCCACAGTAATACACACAATAACAGTAATTGAGTGCTTCAGAGGACTAGGTTATCTTCTATTTGATTTATCTGTATTAACCATTCCAGTCTTACACGTAACTGAGATAGGTAATAATTTTATTTCCATGTCACAGATAAGAAGTGAAAAGTGTACTTTTATCCCAGCACTTTGGGAGGCCAAGCAGCAGGATTGGTTGAAACCAGGATTTTGAGACCAGCCTAGGCCATGTGGTGAGACCCCATCTACACAAAAACTTTTTTTTTTTAATGAGCTGGGCATGATGGGGTGCATCTGTCATCCCAGCTACTTGGGAGGCTGAGGCAAGAGGAGGATCACATGGGCCCAGGAGTTTGAGGTTACGGTGACCTGTGATTATACCACTATACTCCAGTGTAGGTGACACAGTGAGACCCTGTCTCAAAAAAAAAAAAGAAAAGAGAGAAGAGAAAAGAAAAGAAAGGAAAACAAACAAAGAGAAGAAAAGTGTAAGTAATCTCCCAAATGTCAAAAGATGGTAAGTTCTGGAGTCAGAACTTGAACACAGACATTCTTTTCCAAAAGCTCACCTTAAATCACTTCAGTGTGGCTTGAAGCTTCAAGAAAGCAGCCATCCAACCACTGCACTTGGTCAGCCCCTGTCGGCAGGGATGAGTCTTGGGCATGCAGCCTTCTGGGCTCATCGTAGGTGTTAGTCTCAGGCTGCAATTGTGTTCTCAGCTCAGGAGCTGGGAAGCTCTGCAAATAACTGGCTTCAATCCGCATGGATGGATTCCATCCAGCTATTCGTGTGGAGTGCCTTTTTCCTTCCCGGATTCCCTCACTACCCACATCCAGTTCCCTAGCCCAGAGTCTTGCAGCTTTATCTGCATTCAGTATTTGGCACTTGGATTTAACTTCTGCTGAATGGAGCTGTTTGGAAACCTTGTTTTTTTCCCCTGAAGCAAGAGCTTGTTGTGCTATTTGGATTGAAAGTGCCCAAGATCTGTCTCTCCTAAGCGTTTTTTTCACCACCAGAAAATTACGATTTGGGGAACTTCCAAAATCTTTCATTACAGATTTTGTAGTTACACCCTTGTAGTACTATTTTGAAAAGCAGAACACAGCAAAAACAAAATTTGTCAATGCCTCAAACAATGTGGCATCCTGGCATTTGCGCTTCAGGCTTTTGTGCTGGGGAAGGACAGTGCCAGGAATTCTATACTTACTGAGCAGAATGACTTTCTGGAGTTGAAACATCATGACTTCTTGCGGCTGTATTTTTGAGGACTCTTCTGAGGATTCTTTGCAGCTTTTCCCTTGTCCACTGGGTGTAAGGAAACATAACTGAAGTTCTCTTGAAGCAGCTTGGCCACAGGGCAGGGCCAGAATGTCTTTTTATATTCTTCCTATACCTCTCTGTGGCGTTATCTACTAATCAAGTTTCATTTCAGGTTCCCATGGAAATGTTCCATACGCGTTCCAAGTGGCAGTTGGTGCCACATATTGGCTGAAATATCTACCATGATGAGTCACCCCAAACTGCATGCCATCTTCTGGTAACTCCTTCCCCTTTTCTATTTTAGGGTGAAAGTCTTAGGTTGAGAATGCAGGTGATCTCCCAAATTCCATAACTCTGTCTTTTGGCTGAACAGTTGCTTTTCTGTTTAATGATTCATTTTTGTATTTTACAAGAAATAACCTTCTAATAGTCCTTCAGATCCTCACAGTCTGCCTGGACATCCTTCATTTGCCCCTGCTAATCTTAGGCTATAGCAAGTACTTATAAAATGATAACAGTCTCCAAACATGAGGATTTCCCTTCCCTGTGGGTAGCTCCTTCTTCACCCATGAGGGTGTTGTTCCAGAATAGTCTTCAGGACATAAATAGCATCTGCTCCCACCAATTTTTTTCATCTGCCTTAAAATTTAGTTCAGCACATATAGAACTGAATGGAAATCTTATTTGAGACAATCATCACAGGTCATTGAGACTTGCAGACACCTCATGCCATTCTCCAGGTCATCCTCAGAGACTGTGAGTTTCCCTCCATGTCAGCTACACAAATAGCAGCGCTTTTCACGTTCCAATGCTGCCTCCAACAATCTCTTGTTCATTGGAGGAGAAGCACATCCTTCACCTACGAGACTGCTATTTGGTTAAAGCTGGAAAGCAGATATCAGTTTTGGAAATTCAAACAAAGATGCCTAGAAGCCCTGTAATTTGGGAGAAATCTCAAGTTCTCTTTATTTCTGCACTGTAAAGGCCTTTCTTGGAGGTGCCCAGATTTGTTAGCTCTCCAAACACCTGTTCAGAAATCTCATTACGTATCTTGCTTGAATCAGCCTGTTTGATCAAATCCTCTTGTTTTTATGGCCTAAGAGTGGTCCTACCGGACTCTGGCTTGGATAGTAAATAGCTACTATAGTTAATCGTGTTTTCTCTCTTCTTATTCCTAATACCTTATTGACTCACAGGTCTTACTTCTTATATCATATGCCCAGAGGAAAATTTGAAGTGTGGGCAGCAGAAGCTACAGGGACCTTAGATGTTTGGTTTACGGATGAAAGTGTTCATCTTGATGTGCCATCCGTCTGAGGAAAAAAATAAATAGTACTTGGAAATATTGTTTTACGTCCCCAACATCTTATCTTAAAAAATAGTTCCTCCCCCTGTGGAGTGAGGATTCTCTATTGGCCCACATCTTCTAAGTAGACAGCTTGTCAACAATTACTTCAAAATAAAACTGACTGCTCCTCTAGAAGATTATCAGTGAACATTCTGGTTTGTGGAAAACTTCTATAATATGTTCGTTATGATATATCAAAGTGAATATGTTAACATGAAACAACAATAATATAAATACATAGACAAGTTGCTGATACTAAATGTATCACTTGTTTAAGTTTTTAATGATCTCACAAATTAAACTATGAGAGCTTTAAATAAACACAGGTTTATTTCTAAAACAGAATCATTGTTTTGCTGTATGAGGCATCCATGCAGTGCCTAAGGGAAACGCAAGCCTTTCTGAACAGCTTTATAGAAAGAAAGAATGAAAATAAGACACCCGTGCGAAATAGTTTTTTGGTTCTGCTTTACTTTGCAATATGGCTGTGCTTGGTTCTCTGCCAATCTGATCTCATTATCATTGAAGGGGCTACAGAAACAGCAGGGTTGGTATTTACACCTACTGCAGTGAATCACAAAAGCTCTCCAGACAAAAGACCAGAGAACTGAATTGAAAGGTAGCCAAGTCATCAAACTGAAGAGTAGCTAAGTGAAGAACTACAGGAGCAATTTCCCTGAATGCTTCCAAAAATGAAGACACCCCAGTGGACCCGTGTGAGGCTGGAGAACTAAGTCTGGGAGGCTACATTTCTCTGAGCTGCATTCAAGACGTCAGTGATGGTTGGGACCCTACAGTATTTTGAGTAAGCAATTGGCAAACCATAATGGTTTAAAAGCACAAGAAAGAAAATACTTTGCAATAAATTAGATTTGCTTTTTAAACTCAATTGTTTGATTCTTTTATTTGTTTGTATTCATTCTCAACTTATTCCCTCAATTTCTTCCACAAAAATGAAAGAATTTAAAAATTCATATTATACAACATTGAAAAATAAGTAAAGACATGACCCTACAGAGAAAACAAAGGTGAAAAAAATTAGGACACAGGGATAAAAATCATACCCCAAATAAGCCAGGTAGTTCTGATAATACTACAATTGGCCAATATTTTGGGATTGTTGTAGTCACTGTGAAGAAGGGAAGACAGTGATGTGATTCAGAATTTTCCTCAGCGAAAATTAACTGCTGAGAATTTTAAGGCACTACTTAAATGTGAGAGATGGCTCTTCTACAGGTCCTCGTCAGTAGGCAAGATTTCCTTTTTATTTTCGAATTATTCTAACTTTCTACATTTTAAAAAATCTAATAATTGTTGTTATCGTATAAAACCTATGCCCCAACTAATCATTTCTAAAGCTCTCCATTCTCCAGAGAGTGGTACAGTGAAGACTGTCAATACCATCACCAAAGGTCAACCCAATGCCTACAAAATGTCCATTCCACCCTGTGTTTTTGAACGGATAACTGTGTTGATTGCTCACCAAAGTTCAAGGGTGACAGACATGATTCCATTTCACTATTTTATATTCTTATTATTTATAACTTTGACAGTGAAAGGGACATGAATACTACATGACTATGAATGAGCATTATGAAGATACTGTAAAAGTGCTGAGGTTAGTTAAATAATATATAAATAATTTAGGAAGATGTACTGTTGTTAAGTGTAAGATTAGAGTCAGATTCAGATTTGTAATTGTGAATTAGCTGCAGTGCATGTTTTCCCTTCCTGTACAAAATGAAATATTTCTGTGGCCAAATCAACTGTTTCTATAACTCATGTGTGGCAATTACTCCTCATATTTCTTGGGCAGGGGCTGGTGTACCTATCAATGCATCCTTTGTTTTCTGGCCTCCACTCTGCCCTGTTTAGAGTCTCCCTGTGAATCCCCACATCTCACTCCTTTTCAGGTGGGATAGATGAGCCCAGGTTAAGAAGATCCATGGGGACACTCTCTCCTGTGGAAGTTCTGGGCTGCTAGCTCTGTCCCAAGTTCAGCCACGTTTGGAAGCCATCTTTTTTTCTGTCTCAGATGGCCATGCTCTCTGCTAGACTGGGTGTCAGTTGTCTGAGATGAGGCCACCCCACCAAGTCCCTGCCTCTCAGGGTGCAATCTGGTGCACACAGAGAATGAAATGCTTGCTTAGTAAGCTTCTGGCATTATTCCTGCAGTAGCAAGGAAGAGGGGGTTTACTCTTCATTTGCAAATGTGCTCGAAATACCAGCTGAATTCTGTCCTTGCTAGCTTGCTTCAGCACAAATACCTCTAATTTATGAATGTAATTAAAACAACAACAAAAAAAACACTACAGTCAGAAAAACTGTGAATGCCAAGAGTTTCTACTTCCTGTTCTTGTCTTGATTAAGTAATACCTGCAGTTCCAAACTGGCACCAGTGTACCCGATGAAAGCACCAGTGGACTCAGCAAAATGTCGGAATCACAGCACTGACTAGCCAGTCTCTGACATTGAGAATGACCGCTCCTGGCCTGGGCCTACATCACTCCAGGTGAATACAGCAGCCAGAGGCCTCCAGTCTCTTTCAGGACCTGGGCCATCCCAGGTATCTCCTGTGGATAGTGTCCTATGCAGGCCAGTGGGTCATGGCACCTGTTTATGGTGAATAACTGAACTCCGTGGATTACTTTCAACTTCTCTTTATCCCTCTATATCTTTAAAGTTTTAAGAGAGCATTGTGATAAAGGGTAGAACTATTTTATTTTTTTTGGTCTGTGATCACTTCCCTATTTAGAACCATGTGTCCCACAAATTCAACATTTGTCACGGGACAGTTTTAATATTGCAAAATGCAGTTCCCCTTTTGAATACGTTCTCATTCTCTGCAGCTTGGGTTGATAGCCTGGGCAAGGCTCTCATTCCTCCCCGCAGGAAGTCTGGTGCAGACATTGGAGGTGATGACATGAATAGAACTGTCTTGCTGCACTGTTGGCACCATGTGACCACAGCAACTAGCACACCCAGTGTCAATGGAAGTGAGCTACAGACTTTCCCTCTCTGTCAATAACAGCTCCAACATAGGTGAGGCTGGCTTTGCCATGGAGAGGGAGCAGAGTAACCACTGGGGAGAGCCCGGTGCTGCCTGGGCACTAACTGGCTGGCAGCTACATTCCAGCAGCGTCCTCGTGACTCAGTGCTTCTCTGTTTCTTCCATAGTAGGGTCTTGAACTTCATTTTCTTTGCCTCACTTTCCCACAGTGATAATAATGTAAGGGGCTTGTAAGGGCTTCATTGCTCATTCTGCTGCTTCGCAGAAGAGAAATTGGGTGACTTTGTTTCAATTGTCTTGAGGAAAGCTTTCAGCCTCTCCACATCTATGTTGGCATAGGCTTCTTGTCAGTCACAGTTATCCTTCAAATCCATAAAACTAACTGATCTAAGCAGAAAAAGGGACTTACTGTAGAATGTTACATAGCTCACACAATTTTCAAAAAGGCCTGAAAATCAAATCTAGGAGCTGTTCTGTGAGGACCACACTGTGGAAGTCATCCAGTTGGTTCTACCGGCCTGTAGGCACTTGACAAAATTGAGAAACATTTTCTAGAAATGCAGGCCTGAGCTTGCTTCCAGGACATGCCAATTTCTTACGCTTCATCATAGCCTCAAATCTCTGCTCCTCTACCAGTAGAAACTGCAGCAATTAGGAAGGATTTGAAGGGTCTTCATCCACCCTAACATTAACCAGCAGGGTACGGTTTATGAGCTCTGAGCAGAACTTGTGATGTCTGCTTCCTTCTCTGCACAGTGTACTTTCTAATGAACTTACTAACTTGCTTTCCTTATGAAATAATTCCTTGTCTGAATAAAACATGAAAAACACTGCCTAACAAGAAGAATTTAAGCTTTCTCAACATTTCCTCCCAAGCTAACCGTAGCCTAAGAAATAGTTACACACCGTAACCAATTATTCTGGCTCATCTCATTCTAGCGACATTATTGTAGAACATCCAGAGTTCTCTCTTCTGGTATTTTAGGAAACGTTTGTCTACGATAGGATTCTCAGTGACCGGAGAGAACAGTCAACCAAAGATCTAGCTGAAGAGGACATGTCTCCCAGCATATAAATATTTCAAGTACGTAAATATACAGAGAAACAACTATAGTATTTCCCCAATAGATGATGATGATGATGATGGTGATAGAATTGAGTGACAGAAAGCAATGTACATGTTTTACCAAGATTAGTTGTTCTGTAGATGCCATGTAGAAGCACAATGATTGTTACCAAGTAGTAGTTACATGTTGCAAATACTATATAGTAAATAGGAGGAGATTTTTCAATAGAAAATGATCCTTAGATAATTTTTTCAAAGGATGATACTTGACAATGAATTATAGGTATGCAGATTTACTAGAGACAGGAAGATGGCATTTTCAGTAACTCAGAGAGACAGGAAGATGGCATTTTTAACAAATTACATAGAGTTATGACATTTGAAATGAAAATTGAAGTTCACCTAAATTACTTTATTTTCCATAAAATAGAATAATGTTTCCCAAGTTAGTTTTATAACCTTGTTATGAAGCATGTAATTCATTATGATTTCGTAAATTATGTTATGGACATATCATTGCAACCATGCCTTATATAATACATACATTTTTAGTAGACATTATTGTTTGTGTGAAGAATTATTCTACCCTATTAAAATCTGTGGTTCCAGAGCTTTACTCATCTACTTGATATATTAGTTTGGATGCTATAAGACAAGATAAGGTTGCATATATCACATTTCTAATTATTTTCCAAAACCTTTTAATTTAGAGGGAATCCCAGCAGGTATGCAGATATCTAGTTTCTGACATTTCTCTAACATTAAACTGTAAATCCATTGAGTAAAATTTTCCAGTGTTTTAAAAAATGTTATCCTTTCTGTGAAACTGAACATCTAATAAATTAGCCAAACTTATCTTTGCCACCCATCTTCCATAAGTACGGTAAAAAGAAAATTATTTTTCCACATTGTGACCTATGATGACTTACTTTTTCTTGACGTTCACATATTACTCTATGTTTAGAGGCATTGTTTACAATCTACTGTTAAAATGGTTACACGTGTGTGTATACATATTTCAAAAAGGCATGAAAAGTTCAATCTTACATTGTGATCAACATGGAATTAATAATTCTTCCTTCTAGTTTAGGAACTAAAAATGAGTATCTGAGGATAAAATGAGTATCTAAGAATGCCAGAGTATCTCAACAATATATTTCATTCCTCCAGTCATTATTTATTCATTTATAATTTTATTGAATAAGCCATTTATTCAAATGTTCTGATTTTGTACATAAGGAGACTGAGATTTTAAAAGCTGAAGTGATTTGCTTAAAGGTCTTCTGACAAAGTATTGACCACTCAGGTTTGTGACTTTTTTTTACAATGAATAGGAAACCTAGGGATTTCCAGGGTGAACATGGAGCCGGACAAATATTAGGTTACTGTCTTGCCAGACTTAGACCTCATTCCATGAAGTAAAAAATCCAAGAAGGTGAAAATATGCTCCATCATCATTAGTGCTATAGGAGAGTGTATATATCTCTAACTGTATATTACGCTAATAAATAGTAATACAGCTGTGTATTATGTAACATTAAAATATCCACAGAAATATAATTTAAAGGATGATGTAGCATGAACACAATTATGTTTGCTGTAACACATAATCATCTTGTGTATCTTTGAGGGATACATCCCCAATGTGGACACTATTACCATAGAACAGAATGAAATATATATATAGAATTTGGGCACTCACTATAATACAGTGCATTAAGCAGATCATAATTCGTTACTCTGATGGCACATACTTTTTTGTCAGTTTCTTGTCTTGTCCTTGTCTTGAATAGTGAATGTGCCTAATTATCTTCAAGAGATAATGAAAGCACTCCTGTTGACAAGGTTTACAATGATCACCACAGCCTCAGAAAAAAAGAAAATTCAATGAGAAGAATCATCATACTATGCTTCGTTGTTGCCATGTTGTGTTTTGTTTTTACAGTTTCAGCCTTTATTTTACATTCATGGGTACATGTGCAAACTTGCTGCATAGGTGTAATACTTAATACTGAAGTGTAGTGTCTGAAAGCTCCCTTCACCCAGGTGGTGAGTATAGGACCCAGTGGGTAGGATTTCAGCCCCTGCCCACCCCTCTCTCTGTCTCTGTTCCTTCTCTAGCAGTCCTCAGTGTTTATTGTTCCCATCTTTATGACCATGGGTATCTAATGTTCAGCTCCCACTTATAAGTGAGAACATGCAGTATTTGGTTTTCTGTTTCCGTGTTACTTTTCTTAGGATAATGCACTACAACTGCTCCGTGTTGCTACAAAGGAAATGACTTCATTTCTTTTTTATGACTGCATAGTATTCCCTCGTGTCTTTGTCAGTCCATCCTTTGATGGGCACCTAGGTTGATTCTAAGTCTTTGCTATTGTGCACAGTGCTGTAATGAACACACACGTATACGTGTCTTTATGGGAGAATGATTTGTTTTCCTCTGCATATGGATCCAGTAGTGGAATTGCTAGTTTGATGATAGTTCTGAGTTTTTTGAGAAATGTCCAAACTGCTTTCCACAGTAGCTGCACTAATAACACTTCCATCAACAGTGTACACACGCTCCTTTTCTTCCCACGGTTTTACCAGCATTTGTTGTCTTGTGACTTTTAGTAACAGCCATTCTGACTGCTGACTGGTATGAAATGGTATCTCATTGTGCTTTTGATTTGCATTTCTCTAATTATTAGTGATGTTATTATATGATGGACTAAGTCTTTTTGTAGGTCTAGAAGTACACATTTGATAAATGTGCATGCTCTGATGTTGGTACAACTAAGAAAGTTAAGTCTTCTTGTTGAATTGAAACCTTTCCATTATTGTAATTTTCAAATGGTGAGCCAAGCCTATGTAAGCAAAATTATAAAGAAATGCAATATGTTTTGACATATATAATGAGAACTTCAGCTTCTTAACAAAACCTCTTATAAAATAAATGGGCTTACTGATTTTTCAGCAAATTTGGAATATAAAAATTTAAGATACTACCAAATTATTCTAGAAAATCAATCAGAAAAATTATAGCAAAATTTGGCAATACATGTTTTTCTCTTAAATGCAGTTAAACTCTAATTCCTTACTTGTATCCAGATGATTTAAAAATAACAAGAAGAACAACAAAAAACCTATAGGTTTCTCACATCTAACATCTACAAGAGAGCAGTTGATTTCTTTTTCCAAACATGTCCTTCTTTGAGTTTGTGTGGTCCACCCCACGAACACACCAACATCTGCATAATTAATGAAGCCAAAACTTCTACCTCAATCTTGGTTCTTCTCTTTCCTTAAATCTAGGCTAAATACATGCCCTGATTTATACTTTTAATCCTGGCTCAGTAATAATTACCCCATTTACTTTAAAAGGATTGCGGTTTAGAGACTAAATTACTTGATGATTCTTGCTGTCTCTTAAATCATTTTTTTTTCTCATTAAGCCCTGTAAGGGCAACCTACAAAATGTAGATCTTAATAATCCAGTCTTCTCTCTCCATTTGTCACTACAATGGCTCAAGTCTTTGTTGTCTTGAACTTGAATCACTTCCACCTACCCTTCTCTCTGCATCCAATCTTGTTTCCATCACCCGTTCTGGATGGAAAGCATTCTATTCCACATGGAAAGGCTAAGTTCTTGGCTATGGCTGCATCTTCACTCACTTTCTTCTTAGCCATACGTTCAGAAACCCATGCTTTCTTTCTGCCCCAGTTAATTCTCACTAATTCCCAGGAGCCTCTGCATCCTGGAGCCTCTGGCTTGTGTGTGACCAGTCTCTTCTCAACATGTCTTAGAACAAGTGCCAATTTATCAGACAGCTCTTTCTTACCACTCAGCAAAAATAGCCCACCAGCCACTCACCAGTCTCTATTATATGATTCTCATCATCTCCCTTTATAACTCTCATCATCATCAGCGAAAGTCACTGTGATCATTCATCTGCTTGTCTTCCTCAACTTATAATTAGTACCTGGGCCTCTTGTCCATGGCTGTAATTTTGATGCCTTCCAACAATGTCCACTACATTCCATAGTACACACATTACGAATGTTTGTTAACGGAAGATTAAAGTTGATTTTCATGTAATCATATTTAAAAGTCATTATTATTATTCATTTTAAAATGTCTTCATCTGGTATGAAATAGTACTAAAGATATCGTCCAAGTCAGATTATAGTCTACAAAAGCTATTAAAAAATTAAGCATCAATATTCCTCCTAAAATTCAGTCTTTGAAATAATATTCCTGCCTTTCACAAAGTGATTATAATAAAAAGGTTAACGGTCTAATATAATAGTAAGTAATGTAACCAACATGGTTTTTTCTTCAAAAACTTGAATGTAGGAGAAATGCCTTCATTTTCTCTACATCAAAATAAATCAGATTTCATGCCGGCATTTCCCTGTAGTTTCAGATGCAAGCATTTCTAAATGATCTATCCCTGTTGCACAATTATCTGAATGGAGAGTTGGGGGATTTCACAGGTGCTCAGAACACAAGGGCATGGGTTCTAATCCATTGCAGTCATGACTGGCATTGTTTATGGCCAAGTCCACACAGTCCTTTGAAGTTGCAGGTTATTTTGTGGCATATCAACCTGGGTTCATCACCCTTATGATCCTGAGAGCCCCATTGTCCAGGTAACCTCCTCCTCCATGCACCTAGTGAGCCAGAGCTCTCAGAGGGCCTTCCTACCACCTGGAGAGTTGGTTAGCAGGGTGGTCTCTCTGCTGTGTAAGCCATTTATTTTCCCATCCTGTTACCATCTCTACTTTACGGAGATCTTCTAAGGAGTCTCAGAGTTTCAAGAAGCTGAAATAGGAAGGCAGCCTGTACTTTCCGCTCTGCCACCGAAAATGCTGCACTAACAAAGGCTGTTAAACTTCGCCAGTGTTCTTTTGGCAATCTGTACCTATGATCCCTGGCTCAGAAGAATGATTGCAATATAAATAACCACAAAGGAAACAAATTATATTGAAATTCAACTTAAAATGGGCTTCTTTTATTAACCACATTGAGATCTAGCAAAGTGGGATTAATAAGTACCATGATTTAATAAGAACTACTTATTTTTTAAAACACTGTAATTATAGTGATAAGCAAAACAAAATCTACAATTGCATATAAATATTAAAATATTTTAAATTTTGTGAGTTTTCTTGGTATGTCCAAAGCTACTGTGTTTTAAAATTACCTTCGTATTTTTTAAAAGTACCAAATTTTAATCAGAAGTTACTAAAACTGAAGGCATATATATTGTTTGTCTTATCCAGGTTCACAGATGACCCCTCATTAAAAACCTAATAAGAATCTAATAAGTTCTAGTTTAAAGGCAAGTCGATGTTTTACCCTTCATTTCTCTGAGCCCTTTTTTGTCTTTTGTGGCATTATTAGCATATGATATTACCAGCTGATGCATAATTTTACATTTTGATTCCAGTATCATTTCAAAATTTTAGCATTATTAAAGGGGCTGAATTTTTGCAGAAAACACTGTTACTGATAAAACTGACTGAACTGTCATGAAAGAGTAGATACCTAACTGCATTCTAAGCTGTGTTTAGTATGACAGTAGATAGTAAATCTATGTTGCTGTTTCCACATTAGTAGAATAGATAGATAATGGTAGGTAATAGATTTAATTTGGTATTTCCACATTAACATCTAAAAAATATTGGAGTCGGCACATTTTGAAACAGAGGTATCATTTTTAACATGGATAATTTGTATATTAATTTTCCTAAACAGAGGACTCAATGTTTGCTGTCAGATATAAAACTCACAAGTATTCCATGGGGCTTGCCTCTTGCGTTAGTATTCTCTTCCGTGATGTTGTTATATATACACTTACACATTCTTTTAATTCTGAAAATGTATAAGCGCAAATTCCAAAGAAGGGAGCTATATTTAATGATGGATAATTAAATATTTCAAGCTTTGTATGGGTAATCTATCTTGTCAGCAAAGGCACAACCAACCTTCCCAGGTACTGAGCATGCTTCGGTTGTCCTAACTGATACAGAATATGAATACTGCCAATAAAACACACCAGAGAATTAGAAGCCTCAGCATCGGGGTATTGCAGGGTGACGGCTTATGCTAAGTGGCCTTAGCGATTGCCAAGACACCGCCATAAAAGCAGTTCATCTTATTTCATGAAAGTAAAATAAAAAATGAAACTTTTGTGTATCCAATAGAAAAAAATGCAATCTTCATACATCTGATAATTCGATTTAATCATTAATATTCCTCCATAAATGGTTTATGAGGCATGCATTTTTCATGGTCAGGCTTGAAATAAAAATGTTATATGTAGTCTTTAAGTTAGATAATTTACGATAAATAAAATTTATCTATTTATAATTCATGATTTTATGTAACAGGTAGCTTTCACTTCCATGTGTAAACAACTTAAGAACCGAGTTTCTGGATCCCTGGCGAATCGTGATAATACTCATGCAACTGAGGAAACAGTAGACCCCATGTGTGATGCCACCTTTCTCGTGAAGACAGCAGACCTCACCCTGACAGTCAATGTCTCAGCAGGAGCCAGAAAGAGGGCTCTTCTGTCTTTCTCCCCTCCAGTGAGAGACAGGATAGGCAGTACACACTCATGAATCCACCATAGCAGAGACGAGGGCACCCATTGTTTCAGGAAGATGCAGCTCTGTGCCTCTTTCCTCCTTGTCCTCAGCTGGCTTAATTCTACATGCAACAGTCCCAGCTGTACCCCACGGTGCCCTCTCTTATTCTCCACATGACAGCTCTTTCCCTTGAGAGAATCAGAAGGAGAAGGAGAGAGAAGAATCATTAAAGTTGAAGAGGCACTGAAATTTTAACACTTCAGCGATGGATTATTTTACATGTTTCCTATTTGAAGTGTAAGTTATCAATATATTTTACTATACATATCTTCCTGTTTCTAGAATGTTTGAGGACACTGCTAATGTTAGATTCGAAGTGATAGTAACAGTCGTTCAGTTCAAAACTTTTTGAGTTGTGAAGAAGCCAAAGCATTTGAGAAACAGCTTCTTGTATGTATAATTTCTCAGTAAGCCATGATTGATTGAAGAGTTCTTTTCAAAAATCTATTATTTCCCAGGATATCAGAAGGAATGTAGAGAGGAGAAAATAGAATAAAATAAATTTCCAGCCTTATGCTTTCAATATAAGAAATGACAAAATTATGATTCTTTTATCAAGAATTACGTTACTTCTTTTGAGTAATCATTAATTAACACCCATCAGTTCATTTTTCAAACACTTTTACGGGTAGGAGAAACCCAGAGTGGGACTGCCCAGAGCCACTGGTGTAAACACACAATTCAGGTCATCAGCTCGGGCTTGAAGACATGCCCAGTTTCTTATTTTGAGAAATTCTCACTGCCCTTTGCAGGCAAATGGAGCTAAAAGACAGCATTCGTTACTCAATATGCTCTATCCTGGGTGTAAATTACCTGCTTTTAAATGCCCAACAGCCAGTGGTTTGATCTGTAAAGGACATAGGAAGCAAAGTGCTTGTTCAGTCTACAGGGATGTCATCAACCCCGTTTCTAGAAGGAGCTTCAAACCCCAGCAGTTTCTGAATTATGTGAGAATCACGCAGCAGATGGTTGCTGTAGCATATTAATACAGGATGAGTATTGATTAACCTGGAATTAGAGCACATCTCAATATACTTCTCTTGCCACAAGACTTTGACTTTCAAGGCATTGTTGACAGAGTCTGGAATCTGTATAACGTGAGAATGTAAGAGTGGAGGTGAAAATCTCCTCTGCATATCAGACCTATCAGAGGACAGCCTAGAGGCAACATTTTAGAAAAGTTTCTAAAGCTGTGGCCATCTGGGATATTTTCAAGTTTCAGAAAAGTCTGCCCTGAGCTGAAAGGACTCTTAGAATCTCTTCTTTGTGACATTACTTTCTGTCTCAGGGAATATACAAGATGAGCTTGAAGCACACCATAGTGACAGAAAGAAAAACGAAATGCTCAAACACACTCCTGCATGTTCACACACACACACACACGAGGAAGCCGTGCCAAAGAGACACAGGAATCAACTGGAAGAGCTCCCGATGGACAAACCTGGAACAATTTGATTAAGCAACATAAATAAAATGCTTAGATTATAACTAAAACTATGACATAAAAAGCTGTGAGTACATAGAGATATAAATAATGATTGAATAAATACATAACAGGGAGAAGAGGCACATCTCCAGGGAAGAGGATTCAAAATAATTTATGTACATATTCTGCCCTCAAGTAGGTGAAGCAGGATATTTCCCTGACCCTTTCACAGGATTCACAGCAGGAGTGCTTCATTTACCCCGCCTGCAGCTTTCACCTTCTTGCGGGAGGGAGCATGCCAGCAAATGAGGCGGGAATTGGAGGGCATGAACACTGGGACCAGCTGGCTGCTTTGGTGTGGCAGAGGCAAACTCCACTCAGAACGGCTGCATTCCACCCGTCACAGGAGAGAGCACACACATGAGCCAGTGCAGGAGCCAGGGCAAGCGCTTCTGGGTTCTGGCAGGAGTGAACTTAAGTGTGGGCCTTGCAGCAGCGTCTTGGGGGCCATCCAGGACCCCCGAAGTGCCAGAGGGAATGTTAAACTGCTCTTTTAGCTCAGCCATCTGCAGCCGGCTTAAGCATTAGCAGCTCAGTGGGCCCTCTATCATTTCATATGAGGTGGTCGACTTCTGCCAGCAAGGGCAAAGGCAAGTATGCCAGCCTTTTGCATCTCTATTTGTGGCTCCCAAGCTCTTGTCTGGCATCCAGGAGAAATGAGGTCACATGAATGAATTGAAGAAAGGTAAATGCAATGATTTTATTGCCAATAAAAGTGGCCCTCAGCAGGAAGGGGAGCTGAAAAGGGGACAGGATGGGAAGGTAATCTTCCCCTGAAGTCTGGTCATCTGCAACCAAATACTTCTCTGATGTCTGGTTGTCTGCAGCCAAATTCTTCTCTGAATTTACACCTTCAAGTTGCCCCTCTGAAGTCAAGCTACTTCTCTCTGATAGCCAGCGGCTTCTCTTCTCTGCCAGCTGAGTATGGGGTTTTTATAGGCACAGGATGGTGGGGTGAGACAGGGCCATGAGTGGTTTTGGAAAAGGCAACATTTGAGCAGGAAAACAGGGATGTAAGCTCTCACTTTGGGCCACGGTCTCAGGCTTTTCAGCTTCACCAGGGACCTGCCACTGTCTGCCTAGGATTTCTCTGTCTCCTGTTGCTGTTGTAGGTATAGCATGACTTTCCACTCCTGAAATGTAGGCTGCACATAGTGAATCCCGTTGAAGAATACAGTGTGGAAAAGGAGAGCAAAGCGTAACTTCACAGTGCAGGATCCTGGCAAACATGACCTCGGCCATCAACAGGGATCCATCATGTTGGTAGTGTATACTGTTAGGAGGATGTAATGAAAATCAAGCTTTACCTATGCAAAAACCCATAACCCGTAACCCCAGTCTAACATGGAAAAACAGATAAACCCTAACAAGAGGAACACATTATGAATTTCCTGATCAGTATTCCTCAAAACTGTCAAGGTCATTAAGAACAAGGGACAAGGGAGAAAGTGGTGTGGCCAAGAGGAACCTGGAAGACCCGGTGAGTAAATCGGATGCAGAATCCTGGATGGGGCCTGGAACAGGAAATGGACATTGAGTACAAAATAAGGAAACCTGAATAAATCACGGGCTTGACTTCATAACAATGCGCCCACATCGATTTGAATGTTAGAGATACAGAAACTTTCTGTATATCCAGCATAGATATACTAGGAACATCTCTACTAGATAGAGATACTAGATATACTATTATATATGGTACTCTCCCAACTTTTCTGTAAAACAAAAACTCATAAAATTAAAAATGGAAAGTTTCTTAAAAGGATACTTATGAAGAACATTTTGGCTGAGTGCAGTGGTTTACACCTGTTATCCCAGCACTCTGGGAGGCTGAGGTGGGTGGATCATGAGATCAAGCAATTGAGACCATCCTGGCCTATATGGTGAAATCCTGTCTCTACTAAAAATACAGATATTAGCCAGGCGTGGTAGCGCAACCTGTAGTCCCAGCTACTCGGGAGGCTGAGGCAGAATTGCCTGAACCGCGGAGGCAGAGGTTCCAATGAGCTGAGATAACGCCACTGCACTCCAGCCTGGCGACAGAGCAAGACTCCATCTAAAACAAAACAAAACAAAATTTACAAAATATGATTGTATCTATATCAAATATCCAGTATCCACTACAAGCCCAACTCCTCCCTCAGTTAAAAAGAAAAACAAACAAACAAACAAACAAAAAAAAAAAACAGAAAAAAGCAATATATAGAAGCTATATCCCTAGTAGGATATATATATTCAAGTAAATATTTTGTTATAGAAAAGTATAAAAGTACCCTGAGCATAAAGATATTTTAAATATCTTTTTTCTTTTTACTCATGTTTTATAAAAATTACTGTGTTTGTATTATTAAATTACTATGGTTTATGTGATAAAAAAAAATATATTTTCCTAGAGAAGAGCTATGTATCATACTTTTAGAGTATTCTCAATTCCAGCATTAAGAATCTCAAAAAAAAAAAAGAGAAGCCATATAAGTGGTTTGAGCTGAGTTGTAAAATTACACACTCCTAGGTTTACATATTATTTCCAACCCTTAATACCTACATGAACTTTGAAATATTATTCAATTTCTAAGACTTGGTTTCTTCAAACAAAAGGGGGGAATAATTATATCTACCAAAGAATTTATTGCAGTGCTTGAATCATGGTTAATGCTCAGTAAATTCTATAAGAGATATTTTACTAGAGACATTTTGTGGTGAGGAGTCTGAATTAAGTCTGTATTCTCTATAAGAAAGATGAGAGGAGGTGGAAAAATTCAAAGAAATTAATGGAAAGCATTAAGTTATACCAATTTCCCCTGAGTTCAGGTCCCTGAAGAAGAATCATAGGTAGACAGGAACAATTATTCATGATAATTGGGAAAAAAGAGGTAACAGGAGTTCAAGGGTGAAAGATGAAATTCCAAGGAAACTCTGAAGCAGATGAATAAATCAATACAAATCTAGAGCACATGATCCTGAGCTGCAACAACAGATAAGGCTAGAGAAATGATGTCAATATTCAATATGAATATTTAAAAATATTATTGCATGATTTGCCTGAGAAAAAAATTTGAAGATGTTTAGAAACGTGAGCTAGTAACGTGGTTTCATCAGCCTGGGGAGATATGCTTCCATGTGATTCGTGTCTCCCTGACCACATCACTGCTGTACACAGAGGTTTTTGTATGAGAATGTAAACTTCTGAAGCATTCAAAGAGTTGCTTGGAAAATCAACATTTGTGATCTCAGAAAAGAGAGCTTGAGAAGCGAGGGAGTTCCCAAGGTAACACAGGACCCGAGGGCTGCTCAGCTTCAGTTTGGCTGGGAAAAGAGAACCATGATGAGAGGAAACATGCTGTGTTACAGAGATGGCCAGCAGGATTTGGGGTAAGAATTTGGATCTACAAGAAACACGGAATTAGAGTCACATAATCAAGGAACAGTTGAATTAAAAGCCTGTATGGTGAGAGTACCCCAATGAGGAGTCCTGCCAGAAGTGGCAGAAAGAGGCTCCATGAGGTTTCACTGAAGGAGAGTCTAATTACTTTAACAGTCGTTTTTAATTCACATTTCTTTGCAAATAGAAAACTTTAGCATCCAATAGCATTAAATGTACTGATTGGAACTTTTTCGTGTTTCAATTATAGTGAAAGCCATTGAACAATGTACATGGGGACGTGGTAGTCCAGCATTTATGCAAAAGTTATTGATTTTTAAAACTAGAGTCACTTGGGATAAATGTATTTGGTAATTTCTGAAATGACTTAGGAGTATTTTGTATCATGCAAGGTAATAAAACTGGATACATTATAGAAGATTTCAATCATTTTAATCAAGCAATTTTTTTAAAAGTCCTTAATTATTGACTTTTTTCAATGTCTCAAGCACGTTGTCACTATACCTTTTTTTACTCTTGTTTATAATGTATTTCCTTTCATCCAAAATTGTAATCCTAAGAATGTATTTACGAGCAAATTTGAAGGGGTGATTGACTCCAATTGTAATCGTCCCTGTTAAGAATGAATTGCTATGGGTATCATGCTATGGAGAAAGTAGGAATTGATTCTGAGTCAAACACATGCACACACACACACACACACACACACACACACACGCCCCTCCTCCCATCCCCGTACACACAGGCATGAAGCTGGAAATAAACAGTTTAATTTAGATGAAAATCAACCACTTTCAAAATAGCAGGTTAGAAACCAATCACTTGAACCCTGCTTTGTGAAAACGAAGGCAAAGGCAGAACCCATGCTGTGTATCCAATTACAACAGTAGATGCACCATGACCACCTTCACAGCCATTTTCAGATAACACCCAAATATGAGCGGCAGTTGAAATTAGCAAACAACAACATGAAGGTAGTGAAGGAAACAGAGATGAATTGTGTGAGAAGGAGAAGAGAAGCCCATCAAGTGGTGAGGCAAGAATTTGACAGAGGCAAGGTGAAGAAGGCAGGTAGCCTGTCACTGACGCACTCAGGAAACAGGGGTTGCCCACCAGTCTTTCACCTCCATACTGCCTCACAATCAGCCTTAAGGGGACATATAGGCTCTTACTGTTTTTTTTAGACAGTCTCACTCTTTTGCCCAGGCTAGAGTGCATTGGCACGATCTTGGCTCACTGCAACCTCCGCCTCTGGGTTCAAGCTATTCTTCTGTCACAGACTCCCAAGTAGCTGGGATGACAGGCACCCACCATGTCTGGCTAATTTTCATATTTTTCGTAGAGACAGGGTTTCGCCATGTTGGCCAGCCTGGTCTCGAATTCCTGACCTCAGGTGATCCACCTGCCTCAGCTCCCAAAGTGCTGGGATTATAGGCGTGAGCCATTGCTCCCAGCTGGCTCTTTCAGAAGACATACTTGTCCATTTCGTGGACAGGTGGGATTTCTGTGACTATCTTGTTCGATTATCTCAGAATTGTGTCTACCCACTCAGCTTGCCAAACTTTGGAAGAGTAGCAGAATATGCCACTCAAAATATACTACCTTGGCATGAGGATTATTTTGAGCTGAAAGCAACAGAGAAGCAGATATAAGACAAACTCTCTGCCCTCCCCTAACTGCCTAAAAGCAGGGCATGCATTGGAAAAGCTGTCATCGTTCCTCTCCCTATCAGGAAAGACAGAAATTAATCATGAGAGACAACTCTAGATGTTTATCATCGTGGAGAGGGCACTAAAGAAATCAGCACAAACCTTGTTAACTAGCACTGACCTGCCGTTAGGTTTCCCCATATACCATATCTTCCTTCCCATGTTCTGCTGCCCCTGGAAACTCTGTCCTTTTCCATTGTCTTGTCACTTCTCTAACAATGTGCCGTTGTCTGCTGAGATACTATGTCAGCCCAAGTTCTAAACACCCCTTTGAATTCCTCATCCCTGAGTGCTCCCATGTGTATGCATGGTACACATGTTAATACACTTCCATTTCTTTAACTCTTGTCTCTTTAATCAGACTTATTTAGAGGGCTCAGCCCATGAACCTACGATGTGTAGAGGAAAAATATATTTTTGATTCACTGCATTCACTGTAAACACAAAACATAAAGATTAACTATTTTATGTTGTACACAAAAAACACAACTCAGATAAAGGAAGAGGAAACATTAGTGACCCATGTGGGAAAAAAAAGCCACTCTGAGCTCTCTAGTTTGTACTAACTGGAAGGCAAGGTGATTCGCATATTTAGAACACAGGAAAATACTTTATGGCCAGGTTAGGCAATAGGTTATTAATGATACACAAACTTCTCATACAATAAAGGGAGTATTTGATATAATAGACTGTATTAAATTAATAATTACTGTTCTTAGAAACACTAAAGAAAATAAAAAGGCCACAGATGGGCAGATATTGGAAACTGCATAACTCATACAAGATTAGTATCATTACCTTTTGAAATATTAATAACGATAATAACCTATTAAAAATGAGCAAAGACAAGTAGACATTTCACAGAAGAGCGAATAGAAGCAGCTCAAATTATGTAAAGATACATATATAGTCAATAATTGTTACTGGAAGGCAGGCCTTGAGTGTGAGTTGTCCAGGTCCTTGGCATTTTGAACAAAGAATTGGAAAAAACACACAAATGCAGTAACAAAGGAACAAAACACAGAAATGAAGCGGTGGAAGCAAGGATGTATTAAACCAAGAAAGCACTCCACAGTGTGGGGGTGGGCCCCGGCAAGCAGCTCAAGGGTCCAGTTACAAGGTTTTCTGGACTTTTAAGTACTTGATTTAAGGTTCCTATGAGTTACTCCTCATCTGGATGAAGGAATTTAGTTCATGGCTAATTCAGGGCTGAGGTGAACCGGCCTGGCACCCTCTGTAGATGAAGGGATGGTCCCTCCCTCTTGGCTTGCAGCCAATCCAGGGCACTTTCACTTTCCACCTGAGACCTGGTGGAAAGTAGAGGGTTTAGGGAGAGTAGCCTTTGGAGAGATGGGGTTTCTACTTTTGGTGTAGCTTTAGGACGTTTGTGTTAGTCAGTCTTAGGGTCTCTGCCCCCATACCCAAGTGTTTTCCTTTTGATCCAGCATTGGGAAGTCAGCAAAAATTGACCTTAGACTTTCTGCTTCCCCAAGATCTTAGTGTTTTTGCTTGACTCAGCGTGAATTGGTCTTCAGTTTCCTGCCTCCTGACCCTATTCTCCTGCCTCTTAATTATAAAAATGTAAATTGACATCAAAATGAGATGCCATTGCATATCCACCTAATTAATGAAAAGATAAATCAAGTTAAGCCAAATGTACATCAAAATGTGAGGCAAGAGCAACTCAGCCATGGCTGATAAAAGTATAAATCACAACAACCTTGGGAATAAAAATCGACATTACCTATCAAAATTAAAATGTGCAAATTTTTTTGGCCTACCCATTTTGCTCTTAGATATTAGCTTAAAGAAACTTTTGCATTTGTAGCATTAAGTGGCAAATTATAGGACTGTTCATGTTATACAACCAAACTATGATCCACTTGTCCAACACAGTAAAACCAGATATCCACATCAAGGTTTTGTAGCAGGAGAAAGGAAAGCATTTATTTGCAAGGCACCAAGCAAAGTGACCCAGGCAACTATGCTTAAACCCTGACCTCCTCAATCACTTTCAAGTAAGAGTTTTTAAAGACAGGAGTAAATTTCAGGAAAGCAGAAGTTACAGGCAAAATTATAAATCAATACATGGAGGTTACACATTGGTTTTGGCCTAAAAGGGTGGGATATCTTGAAGCAGGAGTCATAGGGAGGTTCAAATGTCTTCTGCTTTGCAATTGGCTAAGGAAGAGAAGCTTTGTTTAAAAATTGGGGGTCAGAAGAGTTTTCTTCTGACATATAATATTTCTTTCTCCAGTCCTCCACTTCCAAAACCAAATCAGAATAGGACCAATCTACATGCAAAATATGCTTCAGTCCCATATACTTGGCCTGATTACCCACACGAAGTGCAGCAAGAATCACTGTCCACATAGGCTCTCCTAAATTGGCTTTACTGGAACCTCTCGTGTGGCCATTTCAGTCATAGCCCTGAGAAAATAACCAGTCCCTTCAATTGTGTCCCATTACAAAAGAAAACATGTGGTTATTAAATGTGTGCTAACAAACATACTGCCATTAATTATGTATATTCACAAATAGTTTACAAATTCTGGAGAAATTAGGCTGATCGAGAAATGATTCAAATTCTGTTTACAAAACTATACACAATATATGTAAAGTGTATTTCAAGACTATAAGTAGCTCAAAAGTAAAAACACTCTCCAGACTCTAAAAAGCAAAATAAAAACAATCCACAATATTTCAAATAAAAACACCATAAAAAATCATTTCTCTCCTCCTTTAGTTCAGTCCATGCATATCAACACCTTCTCTGCTTCATATTGGGTTGGCAATCTTTCTGAACATAGTGGTCTTTCAATTAGTGCCCTGAAAGTTTTCTCTTCAACCAATGGTACAATCTCATCAGAAACCTGCATTCAACAGTCCTTTACATGAATTCTTCCAAAGAAGCAAACCCTGGACTGTAGCTGATTATAAGTCACTTTTCCTGAGAAGATCAAAGCAAAACATCAATTATGGAAGACAAAAGTTTTAGCACAGCCATAGATAAAGACACAGCTGAAAGGAAATTTGGTCATTTATGTGGCATACAACAATTTAACATAATAATTACAGCATATATTAAGAATTTTAGGAATGTCATACTATGCTAGAACACATATGAACAACACATGTATATAAATATAACCCAAAGGAAGTGAAACACCACCTCAGATTTGACAATATTTCCTGCATAATAATAACATAACAAATAAACTTAATAAGCCTAATATGTCTCTCTTGAACTTCAGGGAATCTAACAATTAAAAATGCTAGTTCAAGATCAAATAGACTGAATTTAGAACTTAGAAAGTCTGTCAAGTATCAAGGTTTTAAGAAACTTGATATTATAAAGTAGGATCAGTGGTCACCGTAAGATAGTCATTCAGTAAGCCATAATGACAAAATAAAAGCACTTACTTTTGATAGAGAGGAGACTCAGTTTCCCAACAATAAGACCTAATACAGACAGCATGAGCCCAACTATATCTGTCGCTTCTTCCTTTATCTTCTCCCGGCAGTTTGCTCATAAGGTATCCAAAATATTTTCTCTCTCAATATTACACAAACTTTTTGTTCAAAAGAGAAAAACAAAGCTTACTTTTACATGGTGTATTATTCATGTGAAAGCTAATTTTAATAAAACCTTGTAAACATATCTACCTAATTTTTATCAGTTTGACCATAAGATTTCCACAACATTTTATAACCTTTTCCAATTTTCTATTAAACAGCAGATCAGTGCTCCAAGAAAATTCTGTTATTCCGACACACGGGCCCAGATGCTGGCTTGCATCAGAGTGCCTACGACATTATTGTTTAATTTATAGAAAAATTCTGAACTAATCTTATCCTGTAAAATTGGCTCCTAGAGTTGCAAGCACCCATCTCGTCCACAATAGTCCCTGGCCTTAGAGAGACTGCACAGTTTTAACCTAGCCCCGTGTCTCACAAAAGCAGTTCATTTTGATTGTCACCTTCTCTCAGGTTTGTTGATGATGCTTCAACTGGTGTCCATGCTCAAAATGTAGCAGGGGTTGGTGCCTTCTATAGGCCCAAGGGTCAAAGCCCTGTAATTTAATGACACAAACCTTAGTTATAAGGATGTTTATACTACAGAAAATCCCATCCTTTTCTCTAAGATGTTACAAATTAAAACAGTGTGATTTGGTGTTTAGGAATTACTGCCTGCAGTACTTCAAACCATTGCATTAGTTAAGTATTCTTTGCATATATCTAATTGCTAGCATTCTAGTGACAGAATTATGACCGAAAGCATCAAAACTGTGTAAGTCTATGTCAAACTTATCAGAGAAAGACAACTTTTTTCTCCATCATTAAAACATGATAAATGCAAATATCAGTTTTGGAAATTCAATGAGAAACAATTCTCATCCCTCTTAAATATTATATGTCAAAATAAAAACAAAGTAAGAATAAGCATATGATAATTTCCTTTCAGCTATTTTTAAAAAGCATCATCACATATTTTCAAGATTGCTTTCTAGATACAGTAATGACAACTGATAATGTTACTGGCAGAAGGCGTACAGATTCTTGGTATTTTGAACAAAGAATTGGACAAAAGTCACAAGCAAAGCAAGGAAATAATGAAGCAGCAAAAGCAGAGCCTTATTGAAAATGAAAGGACACCCCGAATGGGGGAAGCAGACCTGAGCAAGTGGCTCAGAGACCCTGTTACAAAATTTTCTAGAGTTTCAATATCCTCTAGATGTTTCCCACGGGTCACTTGGTGTATGCCTTATGTACATGAAGAGGCTGAAGTAAAGTTACAAAGTCATTACTTGGTGTACATCCTGTGCAAAAGAGGAGGTTGTATCCTGTTGCAGCTTAAGTAGAGTTACAAAGTTATTTACTTGGTCATAGAAAGCTGGGGTTTCTTACTTACAAAAACAAGCAATGGGGAAAGGATTCCCTATTTAATAAATGGTGTTGGAAAAACTGGCTCATCATATGCAGAAAGCTGAAACTGGACCCCCTTCCTTACATCTTATACAAAAATTAACTCCAGATGGATTAAAGATTTAAACATAAGACCTAAAACCATAAAAACCCTGGAAGAAAACCTAGGCAATACCATTCACGACATCAGCATGGGCAAGGACGTCATGACTAAAACACCAAAAGCAATGGCAACAAAAGCAAAAATAGACAAACAGGATCTAATTAAACTTAAGAACTTGTGCATGGCAAAAGAAACTATTAATAGAATGAACTGGCAATCAACAGAATTGGAAAAAATTTTTGCAATCTACCCATCTGACAAAGGCTAATATCCAGAATCTATGGAGAACATAAACAAATTTACAAGAAAAAAAAAACTAACAACTCCATCAAAAAGAAAGCAAAGAATATGAACAGACACTTTTCAAAAGAAGACATTTACGCAGTCAACAAACATATGAAAAAAAATGCTCATCATCACTGGTCATTAGAGAAATGCAAATCAAAACCACAACCACCTGACACCAGTTAGAATGGCAATCATTAAAAAATCAGGAGACAACAGATGCTGGAGAGGATGTGGAGAAATAGGAATGCTTTTACATTGTTGGTGGGAGTGTAAATTAATTCAACCTTTGTGGGAAGACAGTGTGGTGATTCCCCAAGGATCTATAAATAGAAATACCATTTAACCCAGCTATCCTATTACTGGGTATATAACCAAAGGATTATAAATCATTCTACTATAAAGACACATGCACATTTATGTTTATTGTGGCACTGTTCACAATAGCAAAGATGTGGAACCAACCCAAATGCCCATCAATGTTAGACTAGATAAAGAAAATGTGGTACATATACACCACGGAATACTATGCAGCCATAAAAAGGATGAGTTCATGTCCTTTGCAGGGACATGGATGAAACTGGAAACCATCATTCTCAGCAAACTGACACAAGAACAGAAAACCAAACACTGCATGTTCTCACTCATAAGTGGGTGTTAAACAATGAGAACACATGAGCACAGGGAGGGGAGCATCACACACAGGGGCCCAGGGGGTGGGAAGCTAGGGGAGGAATAGCAGGGGGTGAGAGGATTGGGAAGGGATAGCATTGGGAGAAATACCTAATGTAGATGATGGGGCGACGGATACTGCAAACTACCACCATGGCACGTGTATACCTATGTAACAAGCCTGCATGATCTGTACATGTACCCCAGAACTTAAAGTATAATAGAAAGTAAAAAAATAAAAGAAGAAATCTGAGGTTTCTCTGTTTGATTTAGTTCTAGGAAGCCCTTAGCTTCTGCAAGGCCGGTCGCCTCGCTGGGAGCTCAGACACGCCCATCCCTCTCCAGACTGAAAATTACCTCCCCAGAATCTGCACGCAGCATCTAGCTTCACCACGCCCACCTCTGCACTCAACACTCAACTCTGCACTCAGCACCAGGATCTGCACTCGACACTAAACTCTGCACTCGGCACCTAGCCAGCCATTGGAAAACCCCGCCAAAATTTAAAAGAAGTCCCGCCATAACCTGCCCAATAGCACATTGCCCCATCCAGCCCACTCACCAGAAATCCCACCTACCTACCTATAGCAGCCTGTCACGTCCACATCCTGTTTCTCCACAGCCAATCAGAGCGCCTTCTCTCCCTATATAACCCCAGGCCTGAGAGGAGTCAGGCTTGACTTCCCTGGCCTCTTTCCCCAGGACCAGGGAACCTCAGAACCTCTTTCGGGAGCAGAATAAATTGGCGTCTAATTGTTCTCATGTAGGCCACAGTTTCCTCATTTTAAACTTGGCAATAAACCTTACAGAGAATAACCCTTACAGCTTCCCTGGCCCCAGAGCCTATTCTCCTACCTCAATTAGATAACTCTCATTACCAAAATCTTCAAACCCATGCAACAGCTGCAAATATTTTGTTTTCAAGTACACATATGAAGGCCAATCAGTGATAAATGGCTTAAGATAAAAAAATCATTAGAAAGTCTCACTTTTTTTATATTACTACTTAATCCAAGTGAATGTCATTTTAAATTAGTTTGAAAGAAATTCTAATCGATATGATTTCCTTAAAGACAAGTCCAGTCTTTCCTGAACATTAAAACTGTACCCATATCACAGTTGTTTTTATCAAAGGAAAAGCTCTGAAACCACTCCAAATTGTTGATTCAGTTGAGTCACCCTGGACACAAACACTCAAACATTTTCACTCTCACCCACTTCTCCAAACAACATAATATGTAATCCACTATTTCAGTTCAGAATTTATAAAAATAGGTCTTTTATTTATTTAGCTGTCTAGATCATCAGAGGTAAACAAAACCAAGCAAATTTCAAGTGGCTGGTGTGCTCCATCAATTCCTGCAGGCCCAACAATGGAGGCCTAAGAATTTGAGATGAATAGAACAGATGATTACTTTTTAGAAATGCATAGGAAACGAAATAACTATTTACAGAACCAAATAAAAGTGTTCCATTGGAAAGTAAAAAATGTCTATAATTTTATATACGGTTTTATATATATGCATACACAAGTGAAACCCAGAGGAAAACGAACAGCAAACAAATGAAAATTAGAAGCAAAACAAATCAACAGGAAACCAGCCCTATCTTTCTTAGTTTACCTTGGAGGCTAAAGTGTTACCTAGAGCCTAAAGACCCCCCATAATGAATATTCTATTCCTAATACACAATTCAATATTCTCTAATCCACCAATATCACCATACATTCTGTGCAATCAAGACATTCACTGGGGGGCACATGACCAGTAAGGACTCTGGTGCCGGCAACATCCACGCAAAATAGCAAACATAACATGAAGCAGTGCAAGCATGGTACACTAAATCCAGCTTCACACTTAACTATATTAAAAAAAGAACTGCCACCAGCCTGGGCAACTTGGCAAAACTTCTTCTGTACTAAAAATTATAAATATTAGCCAGGCATGGTAGTGTGTGCCTGTAATCCCAGCTACTCAGGAGGCTGAGACAAGAGAATCACTTCAACCTGGGAGGCGGAGGTTGCAATGAGCCAAGACCATGCCACTGCACTCCAGCCTGGGTGACAGAGCAGGACCCCTTCTCCATAAACAAACCAACCAACCAACAAACAAAAATTGCCAAACTGCCAATGCACTTCTTCACAATATTTCTTATTTTACTTTAATCAAGACTAAGAGCTTTAACCCTGAAAATGTTAATTTGCCAAATTTGTCCAATTCTCTATCAGGTTTTAATGAATATTTTATTATCTAAACTTTTTCAACTTTTCATTCTCTCTGTATGGCCAGTTGCAGTATGTGCAAAGAAACAGGAAAACTACATGTGACTCACACAGACCATCCACGATATGCTTGGGCTTTCCGATCAACCCCAGATGCTCTTCTTCTCCTCATGATCACCCTTTCTCCTTCTTTCTTCCCAGTAATTTTACTTCAGGACAGAAAACGTGCCATACAAGATCCTTCCTCAAAATTACGACCTTTTCTTTATAACCTTCCTTACCAAAAACAAATGATCACATATACAACTTTTTCCATATCTTTCTCCCCTACTTACTGGTTCTTTACTGTATTGTTTCATAAATAACCTTTTTACATCTGTAATTTAAATTAACTTTCAAATAACTTCTGAATCAGACAAAATTATTCTTTTTCTCACTAGCAACACAAACTTTTTGGCACATTTTGTATACAGAATTATGTGTTGACTAGAATTCTTATCCTTAGTGACTTAATACTTTAGTTAAACCCTAAAAAGCAAGAAATCCTAAATTATCAGATAAAAGCATTTTATAGATAAGAGCAATCCCACAATTTTTAGAAACATTTCCCCATATCATAACCCTTTCATAGTTAGAAATGACCCAGATTTTTAATGAACACAAAAATAATATTAATATTTTAAGTTACACAAAAAGTTGACCTAAAACATTTATATTTCATTTACATGTACTCAATTCTTTCTTTTTTTTTTAACAAATTATCTCAATTACTTCTATAAACTGAGGTATTAGATACCATAATTTAAAGCCAATTATATCCTTATTAACCGCTTTTAAAACAATCATTTTTTAATAGCCACCAAACATCAGATGCTCCCCTAAGAAAGAGCTTCAAAGTTAGACACAGAGATATTTTTGCCGATAACTCAAAAGATTCAGCTAAAACATTAAATTAGTGTTATTTTTCAAAGAAGGCACACAAGACGAGATCATTTTGTTTTGGCTGGTTTAATAGCTTTATAACCTTCTATGCCAAACATTGACATCTCAAAATATCTCTCAAAGACAAATATGAAATCTAGACAAAATTGTATGCTGACAATTCTGCAGACATTTTATTTTTATTTTACTGATAATTTTAAAGCCAGTTTGTTTAGTGAAGATTTACTTAAAGTCAGGTGAACTTGAAAATTGCTTGGATATGTTTACTTAATTTATGAGTACTCTGTTCTTTATAAACCAGTTTAGTAGACATAATATATGACTTAATAAATGTATATACAAATAAACACATTTATACATACACACACAGATTCAATAACTTTTACCTTGGAAATCTAGTCATGAGTTTTGGCAATACAAACTCATTGGTTTTACATGGTTACACATTTTTTCCCAATGGAAAAATATGTGGTATATATTTATCATATTTTAATTTTTTTTTGCTTGAGAAATTAATTTTCCCCATATATTTACCAGCAATTGAATTTATTATTCTGTAAATCAGCTCTTCATAAATTTCACTCAGTTTTCATTATGGTGCTCAACATTTCTTACTGGTTTATTTAAAATGCTCATTCTTGAAAAAGTAATTTTTTTCTCATGGTATTGAAGTATTTTTATAATTTTTCATTTAGGCTTGACTTACGTTCTGTTTGTAATACACAGACTTTTAAATCATTATGTACTTAATTCCATTGATCCTTTCTTTTCATTTTTGCTCAGGTATCATATAGAAAAAAAAATCCCTTCCTCAAATGTATTGTTTTGTATTTTATGGTTTAATTTTTATATGTAAATCTGCATTCCAGTTGGAAATTTGGTGACATGCGGTAAGACTCTTAACCATATGTTTCTAAATATTTAACCAATTATATATTAACAATATTTTATGAATAATTGATTTCTTCAGTTAGATGCAACAGTTTTATCATGTACTAATAGAAAAATATGCAAACTTAATTTTAACCAAATTCATTCTTGTATGTGGTTGAAAATCAAATGGTGCAGAAAATTCTATCGGTACAGAACAGTTCTTTACCTCCCCATGCCTTACCTGCTTCTCACAAATTACAGCCATGGCATCTTAGAGACGCAATACTGAGCACATGAAGGAAATGGAAAACCTGAAGAACAAATAACTAGCTCATCAGGGAGACGGTAAAGTTTTAGCCACAGTGGTAGTGAATCTTGTGTCTGAAAACAAAATTCTATTTTTCTGGTAAAAATTGAGCAGACAATTCAGTCTTCAGTAAAAATAAGGAGCTCATCATTTCTGCCGTAATGTAGAAGTCTTGTCACTAATAGAGCATCCTACATTCAAAGATAGCTTTACCTAAATAGGAAATACCATTTCCTCTCAGGGTAGGGCTGTTCATATTCACATGCCAAATACATCTTCTGGTCACATTATCATCCAGTCCATCCACTCCACTCTATTATTCATACTCAGTAACATTCTCACATTATATTGATTGATGTATAAGAAAGTCCTGTGTCTGGAAAATTTCGATGTGAAGTAGAGGAGAAAGAGAGAGGCTGTGGAGGCAGATTGTTATATTTCCCCAACAATAAAGTTCTCTTGTAGAAAACATAAAAAGCTGAGAGCATGAAGTTGAAAATAATTCCACATTCTATTGCTTTTGAAAGCTGAACTATCTTTAGCTACCAAGAGTACTAAGGAAACACAGTGTGTCAAAACACCGTGGAGACAAAGAAATAAGGGAGAAAATGTGAGAATGTGAAGGAAGTTCGCTTTGCTGCTAAGAAGTTCTTTTAACATGACAGGAAAGGGGACCTTCTGGAATAGTAGCCTGCTTCTTAGAGCATTATAAATACTCTGCTTCTACAAAAGTGTGATTTAGTAGATTTGAAACACAGCAAATCCACCCAACCTGCTTCCATTCCAAATATGAAACAGAGGAAGCAATAGAAATGGTCCAGGGATCTAGCCAAGTGCCAGATATTTTCTTTTTCAGATTTATGAAGGAACGTAAAATTTTTTGACTATATCTCAAATAATAAATACCCAGAGTTTCCCATAGTTATAAATATATATTTGGATCAGTTCTAGTACTAAGTGATAAGTACTACATTTTCTCTGGGCGGAAAAATGATGTACTCATTCAAGAAAAATATCTGCACAATATATAAAATATTTTAATACACGAAACATAAAAATTCAAAACTGAAAAATGAAAGTGTTCTTAATTGGTTAGTTGTCTGGGGTGATACCAGAGAATGAGGAGGCCTTGAAAATTACAGAGAACTCGGGATGGTTTATAAGTAGACACGTATCTTTTTCTACCTTGTGCATCTTGCTAGGGTAGATGTTGTGATTTAAGGGACCCAGGCAAATTATAAAAGTTTTTAATATTTGCAGGAATTTGGAACAAATTGAGTTGTTAAACCATTCCTTTTTCTCTTTTATTTGCTTGTTTCAGGTTAAGGGTTATTAGAAAGAAATGAGGAAAGGAAGGAAGGAAGGGAGAGAGGGAGAGAGGGAGGGAGAGAGGGAGGGAGGGAGGGAGAGAGGGAGGGAGGGAGGGAGGCAGGGAAAGAAAAATGAACAAGAGAATAGGCAAAGGAAGAGAAAATATATTAAGGAGGTCAAGAAGCATAGGAAACATGATCCTAAGAACTGAAAGCTTGGATAGTAAGAATAAGCCCCCTGAGGACACTGCATAGTGGGCTGAGGGCCCTTCTATTCCTGCACTACCTGAGGATTTGCATCCTGTGAACATCTGGATTTGATACAAGGTCTCAAAAAGAGCTTGGCACTGGCTGACCGGTTGGGTCCTCTCGCAGGGAAAAAAGCATGAGAGTAAGATACTTTCCATAGACTTTATGGCTTTCATTTTCTTGAAAATATCTCTGCATACTTCATAGAGTTTGTTCAGCTGCAGACAGAATTAGCTCATTAGGGATGAGTAAAGGTAGAAGTGGTATCATCAAAAAGGAAAAAAGTAAGGACTCATATTTGCTTCAGACAGTGATAACATTTTGAAGTGGAAAGGGGCAGACTGTCACCCAATTAAGAAAAACCTTCAGGAATATACAAAGATCCGTTTGTTTTTCCTGGCTGCAGAGCTTTGAAACAGACCTTGATAAGCCTGGGAAGTGCCTTCCTTTGGTGTACTAACTGTTTGTTTTAATGTCTTCAGAAACATCTGTATCTTTCACTGTTGAGTTACACAGAGAAGTGTCAAGTGAAGATTAAGACACTGTGAACACATTGCACTGTGTGTTAATAATAATGGTTAATGAGTACGGCTCAGCATAACTTACAATTTTAAGTTTGATAAAAGGGTTTCAGTTAATAAAGAATTTCTTCAAAGCCTGTATCTCAAAGCAGAAAACACAATTCCCAAAAATCTGTTGAAAATGTTGAAAAATGATAATTCTAGATACAGTTTTCGATGGCTGTATGACAGTGCTAGTATTTTTAAGATTATTATCATTTCACTGGACCCCCAAGGGATTTTTACTGTTTTCATGCAACCTTGGTTTTATCACCAACCTTATTATTTTTAATGTGTGATTTTCGTAGACATTTTTGGCATTTTTTAGGAATGTAATAAAGCTTTAAAGTAGAAACTTCTACATCTTTATTTGACAAGGGAAGAAGGCTGACTCTCGGTACTGTGAATAAGAAAGATAAAATTCTGAATATTAAAACAAAAACGGAGACTGATTTTCCCAAGGAAGTAAATTAATTACCAAATTGTATCCAAAAAACTCGACCATACCTACTCCTTTTTTATTTTAGCTAGTGCTAGTGACTGATGGTAGGAATAATGTGGGTGTCTCCAGGGATGGGAAGCCACTCCAGTTCAGATCAGAACTTTTAAAAGAATTCTAAAAGAGGACCTTCACCAGAAAGAAAAAAACCTTGAAGTTTTGACATTTATTTTCCTGGTTGGTAAGACAGCATTTTCATTTCTAGTCTGGCAAGGAGAGAGGCTCTCTCAAGTACCATTTTTAGCCCCAAAGTTTCTTAAAATGGGTAAGCTGGACTTTTAAAAACGTTTGTCTTCAACCTATGAGATTGAAATTTATTTAGTAGAGACTGATTAAAAATAAAAAGTATATTACTCAGAAAAGAGATGTGTGGTTGATCACCCGTATGCTTGCATGTGGACAAGTAGTGTTTGTGGAGTAGGAAGGGTGTGTGTGTAAGGATAGGTGTATAAACTGTCATTTATAATGACCAAAAGATATTAATCAATAGAAAGTATTTAAATTATTCCCAAACTTTACACCATAGTAACTAAATTCTCCCAAAATTATTTTTTTCTGTACATACAGCATTACTTTTAACTTTCTCATGCTTAACATGTATTTTCTGTAATAATTTATTGTAGCTTAGTCACACATAATCTATATATTACTCTATGCTCCTTATTATTTGGCAATCAGGCAAGTCAGCACATAGCAAAATTAATGATGGCACACAGCTTTGATTTTTAAACTGGAGTGGAAACTTATGATGTCAACTGAGGATTCTATAGCCTATTTAAAATAGATGAAGGCAAAATAAAGACATTTTCAGATGAAGAAGCTAGGAAAAATTTTAACAGCAGACATGAGTTGTGAAAAATGTTAAAGGAAGTTCATTACACTGAAGAGAATGATACTAAATGGATATTTTAATTAAAAAAAAAGAATAGAGTGCTGATAATGGACATATATCAGAAAATGCATTTTTACATATTTCCAAAGATTTCTTTAAAGGATAAATGATTGAAGCAGAAATCAGTCATTGTAATATGACATTAATAAAATATGTTGAAGTAAAGTAAATAAAATAATAGTAAGAATGAAGAGAGGAGAGAAAAAAATACAGTTTTTAAGGCTCTTACATGTGAAGTGACACAGCGTGATTTAACAGTTACTGTGATAAGTTACAGATTTATATTAAAAACTTAGAACAATCCATAATAAACCAGAAATGTCTACTGAGTGACTTGAAGTGGAGATCAAATGCAATACTGAAAGTACTTACTTCATCAAAAAGGGAACTAAAAGAAAAAACTTATAAATGATACAAATAGAAAATAGAAAACAAATTACAAATGGGAAACTTAAGTATAAATAACTATATGTAAACAATCTAAAAACTAAACTTAGAGAGATAGAGATTACCATATTCAACTTTAAAGAATTAAGACCAAAATATATCTTGTCAGAGCAAATGCTATTTCAACATAATGATGGAAATAGCTTAACTGAAAGCATACAGAGGACATACCGTGAAAGCACTATCGAGAGCTCAAGCTACCACATTAACATCCACAAAAGCAAACTTCGAAACAAGATGTAGAGAAAATAGAGGGATATTTTATAATAATGAAAGGAAGAGTTAATTAAGAAAACATAATTATCATATACATGTGATATCTTAACAGAAACTTGAAAAAAGCAAAAACTCACAAAGCTGAAAGAAGAAATAGATATTTCTACAATTTTGGTTGAAGATTTCAAAATTTCTCTCTGAGTAATTGATGAAATAAGTAGACAGAAAATAAGAAAGAACACAGAAAACTAGAACAACAATTGCAAACCCAAAAACATTCAGTCTCACAATCAAAATTGGAAATGAGGTCTCAGTCTGTAGAGTAAGCCAAGAAAAATAAATAAAAGTTATAGAACTAGGAAGGAAGTAAAACTCTTTATATTTTCAAATGCCATGATTCTTTATGTAGAAAATTCTAAGAAATGTGTAAAATACTAGAAATATTAAGAAAATCTAATATTGTCACAGAATGAATGGTTAATGTACAAAATTAATTATATTTTGTATATAGCATTAACAACTTAAAGATGAAATTTTAAATATCCATTTAAGTTAGCATCAAAACAAGCTTTTTTTAAGAAAATAAATAAACAAGATAGGCAAGAGCTTTATCCTAAAACTACAAAACATTAATTAAAGAAGAGTGAAATAAAAGAAAAGTAATACTATGCTCTAAACATTTTAACAATGTTTCCTTCAATATTTTCTTCAATTTTTTTTCTCAAATTTATTGTTACATTTTAAACTAAATCCCACTAGATATTATTTTATAGAAATTAAGAAGCAGATTCTTAAATTTTATGAGAAAAATATGGAATACACAAACCTTTTTGGACATAACAGTACCTTCTCTCAACGTTTTGAAAGAACTTTGTTTCTTTAAACAGCCTTTTTCACAAAACAGTATCCACAAAGCTAATTCAGTGGGAAAATGGATGGCTAGGTTTTCAACAACGGTGCTTTTCAAAAAATAACTTTACATTTGTAAGGATATAAAAATTATCCTACTGCTCACCTCACATTTTAAGTCAAATTTAATTCTGAAACTATTAAATTTAAGAATATTTTTATGACATTAAAATAGACAAAAATCTCTTAGATCGTATATAACAAGCTCAAACCACAAAAAAATTTTAATATAATAAACTATCAAAATCAAAAACTTATCAAAAGATGACATTAAACTATACATATAAAACAGAAAATGGGATAAATATCTACAAATAATAAATTTGACAAGAGGCTTTTCTAGAGAATCTGTTAAAAAATTTCTTATAATTGAATTATTAGAAGATAACCAGGCCAATATATGTGTATAAAATTATACACCCACAATAAGTACATGACAAGATATTCACCATTATTAATCATCTGGGAAGTGCAAATTAAACTTATAAGAAGGTGACAATATTCACATGATTTAATAGCTAAAAGGAAATAGAAGGAATAGAAAAACTGTACAGGGTGTGTAGCAACTGATATTCTAATGTATTGCTGATAGGAATGTAAATGTTACAACTTTGGACAACAGTTGAACCATTTTTTACAACTTAAACATAAGCTTAACAAACAATCCAGCAATTTCACACATAAATATTTAAGCAAGGGAAGGGAAACATAAATTGATACAATACTTGTACATTAATGTCCAAAGCAGCTTTCTTGTTTTTTTTAAATAAAAGCCAAAACATGGAAACAACATTTTATAAATATTCTAGTACAAGAATTGTTATTCTTATTCTGACCACATAACGTTATTTTCTGATCTGAGTCTGCTTCTCTGTCGCAGCTTTCTGTCTTAGTAATGTGGAAAACTGAATAATAGCAAAACTAACTTTAAATATGAACCCTATTCTTTTGCTTTGCTTTTATAGCCATTTACGCAGAAAAATCACATTAGCCATTTTTGTGAGATTGCTCTTTTCAAAGTCAATATATTGACTTTTTTGCCCCCAACTCACTAAAATTCCATGATTTCCTCAAAAAAGGGTGTGCCTCATTTCCACTGGGAAACCCTGAACGACAGCATCCATCTATTCATTCTTTCTATAGATGTGATACTGAGTGGTCCTGTCTTTTTTCCTTATCATGTTTCCCATGTACCAGTCACTGTAGATTCCAAACCCTACTCATACTATTGGGAAGAGTGACATATGACAGGTTATTACAATACATACGGTAACCGTAATGACAGGGATGCATATGCCATGTTAGTGTTAAAGAAACGGTTCTTTAGCTTGAGTACGTTGTTGTACTTAATCTGTAGGACCTGGAAGGTCTGTAGCACAAAGGCTTCCTGCGTGGGCTATCACTGAAGTAAAGAAGGGTGGGTAGAATCATCCAACAGAGAAAAGAAAAGACACTTAGGCAAAGAAGACGTTGAAGTATTGAAAACTGAACACAATCTCCCTGTGTAGACTCATTACCTATAAAGGCAGTCTGTTACGCCAATGTTCTGGAAACTCATTGTCCTGGAAACACATCATCCTGGAAACTTTGGTAAAGATTCTTTTCTTTAAAGTTAACACATTTATTTCACTTCGACAGAATACCAGTCATTCCTAAAACTGTATGCATCGTAGGGAGTCCTAGCAGGCAATCTTTGGGAAAATAAAATAAGACTGAATCATCTTTTAGTTTCTTTTGAAAAATAAAGACACGGACTCCTACATGTAATTTTCTTTTCTTTTCTTAAGACTTCCATTGGGAGGAATGGAGAACAGCACATAAACCATATTTAAGAGTTTTAAGAAAATGTACCTCTGCCTTTGCTTTATCCTGATGTAGCTTAGCTCCTTCTTGGTGGCGTTGTAGAATGCTTTGTTCTGAAATAAGATGCGCTGGGGTGCTCTATTGTGTTCGTTCTATAGTGAACGTCCATGAATTTTCTTGTGCTAGCTTCCAAACAATTTCAAGGTGCTTACATTTACTAATGTTATGTACTGCAGAGAAAAGAAATAGATGGATTACCTTTTCTCAGGTTAGCAGTGAACACAATTGTCACTCTTTTCCCTTAGGTATTAATATCCCTTCTGGGAAACCCATGGAACTTAAATACAAAAAGAGCAGATACATTCAAAGAAAGGAGTGGATGTTAATTTATTAACAATTCCACCAACATGCAAGCTTACCCTTTGCACAAATACTTGAATTCTGCATGTTATACAACAGGTGTGATGAGAAAATGGTAGAGCGATAAAAATCAGATGGGCTTCAGAGACAAACTGAATACTTTTCAAGTACCTGATACCAACACAGTGTGTGGATTTCAGGGGATTCTGCTTAATGCTGCCTTTTCGAAGTTCTCGACTATCCCTTATTTACCTTTATTATCACATGGAATTGAAAGAAAATCCTATTTGCTTACTTCTCTTCTCTCCCTGTGTCCCCCAAAAATGTAATCTCCTCAAGAGCACAGACTCCTTGGCACATCTGTAGAGTCCAGCCATTAGGTGAGTTCTAGAAAGTAGATTCCGCCCACGGAAAATCTATCCACCTTAGCTTTGTGCAGTGGCAGTATCGTAGCCAATGAGGTTTATCCGAGGCGCGATTACTGCTAATTGAAAACTTTTCCCAATACCCCGCCATGACGACTGGAAATACAGTCGGCATTGGCAATTTTTGACAGTCTCTATGGAGACTGAATTATTAAAAAAAAAAATAAGAAGAAAGAAAAGAAAAGAAAATCTATCCACCTTAACTGCAATCAGGTGGACAGAACACAGGCAGAAATCACAAGTGTTGATCTGGTTATGGTTTATATGACAGTAACACCAATTTAGGACAATTTATCCACATAAAAAGAATGCACTAAATCATGGAAATGCAAACTATCATTAGACATATTTCAATAATACTCAATAAGATTCAAGCAGTAGTCACTACATAATTATCAAGAATTTGTTGTCAACCCCTCTAAATGCCAACTTAACTAACAGTAATTGGATTGAAATCAACAGTAAAAAAAAAAAAAAAAAAGAAAAGTAATGTTGAGAGTTCCGCACCAGACCCTGTTTGGCAACACACCCTTAGTGTTCTCCGGGGATGGAGACAGTTATCTCCATGTGACAGTGAGGGGAGCCAAAAAAAGTTAAGACTGGCAGATTTTTTGATGTCGCATACTGAGTAAGAGCTAATGGTAATATTCCGATGATATTATCCATGTTCTTTCCAAGTCATCCATTTAAAAATCAAAAGAAGCCGGGCGCGGTGGCTCAAGCCTGTAATCCCAGCACTTTGGGAGGCCGAGGCGGGTGGATCACGAGGTCAGGAGATCGAGACCATCCTGGTCAACATGGTGAAACTCTGTCTCTACTAAAAATACAAAAATTAGCTGGGCATGGTGGTGCGTGCCTGTAATCCCAGCTACTCAGGAGGCTGAGGCAGGAGAATTGCCTGAACCCAGGAGGCGGAGGTTGCGGTGAGCCGAGATCGCGCCATTGCACTCCAGCCTGGGTAACAAGAGTGAAACTCCGTCTCAAAAAAAAAAAAAAAAAATCAAAAGAAAATAAATAAATACGAACCTGTTCTGAAACATGTTTTAAATTAAAAAAAAAAAAAAAAAAGCAGTATTTTTAAAATAAAAGAATGGAACCTGGCAAGGAGAACACAAACGTATTTGTTTATGTTATTATTAGATTAGTGAATGATAGCATACTTTAAATGATGTGTCAGTTAGAAAAATCACAACAATATTAAACTGTGTAAAACTGTCAGCCAGAAACTAATTTTAACTGAAAGAAATAGCTTTAGCTTATTTTTGTCAATATATGTTTCAACAGGGTTTGAGGGCAGACATAGATGTGGCAGTATAAATACAATTCTGAATTCTGTCAGGAGCCCCTTAATGGGATTTCTGAAAGAGTGACTCTGTGTTAGCTACCTAATAACACTGAAAAAAAAAATTCAAAGACAATATCTGTACAAAAATGTTTTAAGTAGTTATATATAGGCTGAATAATTTTAATATTATTTTGCATGCCATATTTATCTCATTAAATCAATATTCATTTTGGAGATATTTACTTGGAAAATTTTATACCTTATTTATGCTCTAGTTAATGTTTGATTTATTGATAAATATTCACCTTTATTTTAAAAGAACAGTTTACAAGATATCAAATTCTTTTTACTGGCGAGTGTGTGGTAGCAATGAAAAATTTTGAAAAATAAAGACACTTACTTTTTTTTTTTTTTGAGATGGAGTTTCGCTCTTGTTACCCAGGCTGGAGTGCAATGGTGCGATCTTGGCTCACCGCAACCTCCGCCTCCTGGGTTCAGGCAGTTCTCCTGCCTCAGCCTCCTGAGTAGCTGGGATTACAGGCACGAGCCACCATGCCCAGCTAATTTTTGTATTTTTAGTAGAGATGGGGTTTTACCATGTTGACCAGGATAGTCTCGATCTCTTGACCTTGAGATCTGCAGCCTCCCAAAGTGCTGGGATTACAGGCTTGAGCCACCGCGCCCGGCCTAAGACATTGATTCTTACATGTAATTTCACTTTCTTTTTTTAAGACTTCCATTGGGAGAAATGGAGAACAGCACATAAACCATGTTTAAGAGTTTTAAGAAAATGTACCTCTGCCTTTGCTTTATCCTGATGTAGCTTAGCTCCTTCTTGGTGGCGTTGTAGAATGCTCTGCTCTGAAATAAGATGTGCTGAGGTGCTCTATTGTGTTCATTCTATAGTGAACGTCCATGAATTTTCTTGTCCTAGCTTTCAAACAATTTCAAGGTGGTTACATTTACTAGTGTTATGTACTGCAGAGAAAAGAAATGGATGGATTACCTTTTCTCAGGTTAGCAGTGAACACAATTGTCACTCTTTTCCCGTAGGTATTAATGTCCCTTCTGGGAAACCCATGGAACTTAAATACAAAAAGAGCAGATACATTCAAAGAAAGGAGTGGATGTAATTTATTAACAATTCCACCAACATACAGTGGAGGTGATAGAATTTTAGACCCCAACTTAGTTTAGCACAAACCCTTGTCAAGATAAAAACTGAAAATAAATTCAAACTGTAGTCAACAGATATAGTTAATATTATGACTTGTCTAATAAAAAGACTTACGAAACTTATTAGAAAGAACAGGCTGTTATTAATACGTAATTGGGACTCTACATACAATCATTATAATAATTTCTATTTAAAATGGAACATGATGTAGTGTAATGAGTAAAAAAAAATATGAGAAAGTGGTCAGTGTTGTATAAGTAAAAATCTTAATATAAATATGGTTAAAGCCAGATATACAAAATTAATAACTTTACATTGAGGTATAGTAAATAATAGGTAATGGGCAATCCCTGAATGTTTGTCATAAGTTAAGCTCATTAATTAATTATAATAATCTTATGAGATAAGTGATATTTTATTTCAGCTTTGGAAATGAATGAACTGAGGCAGTAAAACAAACAAGACCTCGCCTTGGGCCTTCTGAATTCTTCCACTCTCACCTTTTTCTCGTGAGCCTCGGACTCCTGTGCAGGGCAGCCTCCCAGAGGTTGCGGCACCTTCCTCTCCTGGAGAAGCCCTGGAGACTGCGAGTAACCACGCTTGTTTCGTTAGCTGTACAGTCTATGCGATTGCTAGAAGCAAAGACGTCTTCTAAGAAAAGTTAATTGGTTACACCGGGTAATGGATGTCTATTTCCTCTACGATACTCAAGGACAAGAGCTGTCATATTGCTATGTGAATTAAATTCGGCTTTATTTCTCCCTATCAGATTGATATGAAGTGTCAGGCTTGCTCGACCAAACCCTTTATGGAGTTTACACTCAGAAAAGGTGTAAATAAGGAATAGATACGAATTCTACCTCATACCCCGGGCGAGGAAGCTCTGAATTCTAAACTAAACACTTGTTATTTGGAGGAAAAGCCTTTCCATTTCTTTTCATCTATTACTGTGTAAACAACAAGAAAGGATCAGTATCTGAACAAATTACATAGCTATGTCACTTTAAGCTGCTAAGGGACTGGATAAAACTCACATACAAAAAAACTGAAGAGGGAAAGGGACATGAGGGATGCTAAAATATAAGACACATCTCTACAATTGGTAGTATATGCAAGGCGTCTCCCTCCCTCCCTCCCTCCTTCCTTCCTTCCTTCCTTTCTTCCTCTTCTCCCTCTGTCACTTTCTTTCATTTTTTTCCTGTCCTTCAAATATTACTGACTGCACACCTTCTCTGTGTTAAACACACTAAGTCCACAGTCCACAGTAAGTCCACAGAATGCAAAACAAGATCCTTGCTACAGCGTGCTTATACACTATCACCAGTTCAAAGACGGTCACTAAGTCAACAATCAAGCGAAGAAGTCAGTGCAGATTGTGAGCACAAATGCAGTGCTAGCACAAAGAGACAGGAATGTCTGGTGGTCAGCATAGGTGGAGTGGGGAGGTTCCTTGGAGAGAATGAGCAGGAAAGGCTTCTGAGAAGGAGCCAGTGGAGAAGCACCAGATAAATCCCCAGTGCAAGAATGTGCCAGTGGAAGAAACAGTACCAGTGAGAGTTCTGTGCTTGAAACGAGTTGCTTTATGTGAGGAACACGGATAAAGACCATGGCTTGTGGACGATAGTAAAGGGATGAAATAAAGGGATAGATTAGTTTAGAAAGGAAAAAAAAAAAAAACAAAACAAAAAAAAATCAGAGTGTGGGGGGCATCCTGACCATAATAAGGAATTCTCTTTTGCACATACTTCATTTGATTGGCTTATTAAATACCCACGTAAAAATACCCAGTGTGCTGTGGGTGCTGAGTCTAAATCAAGAGACGGGGGTCAGCTTGCACTCACGTGCCTAAAGTAAATGTAGGGTCACCTGCCAAGGCTTACCCAATCAGCATCTCTGATCAAGACGTGTGCATTCTGAACAAGTTATCCCGGTGCTCCTTATGCGATTAGAGTTTAGAAACATGAATTCAGAGGTTAGAGTCTGAAGCATGGAAATAGTTGAACCTCTCCAAGAAGCGAATACTATAGAGAACAAGAATCAGAAATATCATACCAAGTGTCCCATGTGGGGAGGAATAGGTGTGGCCCCACAGTACACAGAGTTGGGGACCAGGAGAAGATGGCTGCATGGGGGAGCCCTTCAGCATGAAACGCATGGTGGGCAGCATGGGCACCTACAGCCAGGAAGCCAGTATGATGGCAACAGTGGAACAGCATGATACTTTATGTCTAAAGGATTTGAGAGAGAACAGATAGCGTATCCTTGGGGGACAATGGGTATAGAAATAGCATTAGAGACATTTTATCAGTAATCTAAGAATAGTACTCTTTCATACAAAGTAACTGCATCATTATTTTATATTTTGGCAACTTTCTTAAACTGAAGATTTCTTTTTCATTTCTGCTATTTGCTTATGAGAACTTTTTTTTTTTCTTATAGGGATGGTGTCTCAGGCCATTCTCTAACTCCCAGCCTCGAGTAAATTTCACACCTTCTTCTCCCAAAATGATGGGATTACAAGTGTGAGCCACTGCACGTCTGAGCCTACTTAGGATAACATTTACTATTCATTTACTGATTTGTATCAAATTATATGTTATATAGTATGAAAGGGAAAATTGTCAATACTCAGTAAAAATTGCAAACAAATATTTTCTGTTTTATTAATTTTATATAAAAGACAAAAATCATATTCTATATATTTTGGGCTTTTTTTTTACTGAAGACAATAAATTTATGTTATGAAAGACAACTTTTGCCTTATGCTAAAATACCTGTTAGTTATGAATAGACTATACTTTATTTATAAACTGTATTTCAGATGATACATGTAATCGTAAACTCTAGAGCCAAAATGATGGGATGAATGAAAATTAAAAGAAAGATCAATTATCTTTGGTCTAATATATATATATATATATATATATATATATATATATATATATGTGTGTGTGTGTGTGTGTGTGTATGAATGTGTGCACATATAATTGCATATATAAATACATATACATATATAATTACATTAAAATAGATAAATATTTAACACATAGAAGATTCATAAATTTTTGTTTATAAAGAAGGTTTGATACTGACTGCTGAGTATGAAATGAAAATTTCTCTGTGCCTGTATCAAAAAAATGTAGATGAGGGATAAAAACATCTGTCTGTGCCAAGAAATAGATCAACATAAGTTCATCATATGCAAGTCCTGGAACTGTCTCTTGTCACGAAATTTACATAGAGATATATTGTGGTTTTAAAAACTATTTTTGAATCTTAATCACTGGCTACGGGAGTCATGAGTCAACACTTAAGTCTTCCTCTACCATAAAGTGATTCAATTACATATAACTTGCTTTGGTCCATGACTCATGAAAATGAGTTAAAGATATTGAGAGGCTGAATATAAAAGTGGCTAAGGAGGAGGCCATATATCACAACAGATGCGGACCCACAATCTCCACTGTAGCCAGTCCAGGAAGCCCAACTGCAACTTGAGCAGCAATAGGCCCAGCTCAGTCAGGACTGGGACAGGGGCTTCTGTCTTCTCTATTTTTTGTTACCTGATTTTTTTTTTTTTTTTTTTTTTTTTTTGAGACGGAGTTTCGCTCTTGTTACCCAGGCTGGAGTGCAATGGTGCGATCTCGGCTCACTGCAACTTCTGCCTCCTGGGTTCAGGCAATTCCTCTGCCTCAGCCTCCTGAGTAGCTGGGATTACAGGCACGCGCCACCATGCCCAGCTAATGTTTTGTATTTTTAGTAGAGTCAAGGTTTCACCATGTTGACCAAGATGGTCTCGATCTCTTGACCTTGTGATCTACCTGCCTCAGCCTCCCAAAGTGCTGTGCCACCTATTTAAACTTAGCATCAACCAGATTAGATGTCTAATCCCATCAAATAAGTGGGCCAAGGACATAAATGGAAAATTCTTTTTTTAATTCTTTTTTTTGTGTGTGTGATGGAGTTTCGCTCTCATTGCCCAGGCTGGAGTGCAATGGCGTGATCTCGGCTCACCGCAACCTCCGCCTCCCAGGTTCAGGCAATTCTCCTGCCTCAGCCTCCTGAGTAGCTGGGATTACAGGCACGCGCCATCATGCCCAGCTAATTTTTGGTATTTTTAGTAGAGATGGGGTTTCACCATGTTGACCAGGATGGTCTCGATCTCCTGACCTCGTGATCCACCCGCCTCGGCCTCGCAAAGTGCTGGGATTACAGGTTTGAGCCACTGCACCCGGCCATAAATGGAAAATTCTTTAAAAGAAGATATACAAATGGCTAACAAGCATATGAGAAATGCTCAACAGCACTAATTGTGCGGGCGATGCAAATGAAAACCACCATGTGATACCAACTCACTCTTTCAAGAACTGCCATAATTAAAAAATCAAAAAATAATAGATGTTGGGGTGGATGTGGTGAAAAGGGAACACTGCTAGGTGGCTGCGGGGAATGTAAACTAGTACATACGACAGGTTTTACTTTTAGCAGAACACAACAAATAATCACTATATCCTATAAAAGAGTAAAGGAAAAGAGGCCTCCTCAAGATTTTTGTGCCTTTCAGCTTTGTATCAATGTATTACATAATCATTTGAGGTGGTGTTATATTTTATAAGCCAATATTACATATTTAATGTCTCCTCAGTGATATGTCTTTATTATCATTCCCATTTTGAAGGTGAGATAAAGTTTTCATTGTGTAAATATGAAATATATGCCTATCAAATATAACACCACCACAAATTATGATGTAAAACTTAGATACAAAGCTGAATTGGTGAAAATCAATTGTCTTTCTTCAAAGTTGTGTAGCATGTGAGTTACCAAAACATGATGGAAGCCATTCATTACCTAAGTCTTCAATAGATGCGTGAATTACAGAAAAACTATGTGAGAAATAAAAACAAAACAATTTTACAACTAATTTACTTTAATCACCCATGTCATTAAACACAGGTGTTTACTGTGAAATGGCTTTCTTTCATGAAGATTCAATTCAGAAGAATGTATAATTTAGCGATGCTAATCTCAACAAAAAATGAAACTATTTAGAATTAGCATTCCATCGCACTGGTATTACTGTTCAGGTTATCATGAAGAGAAAAATAAAATAATTCTGTGTATCATAGGTGGAGAAATATTTTTCATACACATCTTTTTTTTTCTAATGACAGAGAAAATTACAGTTTTTCACACAGAACATTTTTATGGTATTTCAATAGCTATCTCCATAGGGAGCTACTTGAAGCATTGAAAGAAGTTTATCAGCTCTCCAAAAAAGCAAGATTTTCTCTCTGTTCCTAGCTTTCCAAGGAGGTACAATAGCTAAATTTTCCAATATTTAATGCTCACTGAAACTGGCAAATGTACTAAGTACAAACTGGATTATTGATACTTCATTACAATATAAAGAATTTAGTTTTGATTTTTTTTGATAAGATAACAGCAACGTTTTTACTAAATAGTAAGTTAAACTCTATTAAATTATTGAAGTTTATTTTCAAATGTTTTTGCTTCTGTGACATTGCACCCAAGAGGAAAATTTCTATTAGGCAACACATTTGGGAAACTGTGCTCCTCCTTCAGGGTGATAGACTCAGCCCTCTTTGAGTAATCTTAATGGTTCTCTGTGTTTTCATAAATGGCAATATTGCCAGGACTCCCCTGCCACACTCTCAGGCGTGACCTTCAGATTCCAGATCCAGAGCCTCTTCCAGCATATCCACTTGAATATTCCACAGGCTCCTCAACTCTCTTTTGTTTCGATCTCTGTCTGCAGAAATGGAACGACCTTCTTACACACACACACACACACACACACCCCACTCCATCATCAGTATCCAAACAAAACACAAAACACCGTCAAGTCCTGCTGGTTCTACCTCCGAAATTCTAAAATTGTACCCTCACTATCCAGGTTTCAGTCCTCCTGCGAGACGTTCTCACTTCTCTCCCTGTCCCCTTTTATCATTCACCTACTTGGGAGCAAGTAGCCTGTAGCCCTCCTAGGACCAAAGCACTCTCACTCTCTGTCCATAAGAGCTGTTCAGGGCACAGCCACTCGGCTCGGCTCCTTGTCACGTTGATGAAGGCATCTGGAATTGACGCCTTAATGATTTCTGTAGCTTGATCACAGGGCAGGCCAGCCTTGAATTTTATTCTCTAGCAACATGTAACTGATGATCTAAAATGCTTACTGCTTTTTCAAACCTTTCTGCATCCTGTGTACATGTTTTTAGGGGCACTTATGCTAATGCTAAACTACAATGTGCCTCTCCTCCACCCCCAAGCTCTGTTCCCTCACATTTGATGAGACTTTCCCAATGCAAATCCACCCCCACTCCCTGCACTATCTCCTCATTTCACAAGGCATCTCAGAAACTCCCCGGAAGGCTTCCTCTGGGTTACCTACCCCAATCTTGCTCCAGTAGCACCTCCATAACTGCTGTCACAGCCTCCTCTTCACGCCTCATTATCACTATTGGTCTATGTCTATATTTGACACTAGCAAAAATTCAATCATGTTTTCTCTGTTTATTACTTGAGACTCAGAGTGGTATTTGGAGCAGTTCTCAAAATCTCTGAATAAATAATTATCTTTTCTTATCACTGATCTTTTAAGGACTTTTTTGTTTTCAATTGCTAAGCAAAATAGAATGATGAAAATGAAGGTAGTCTTAAAAATAAAATATTTCCTGAGCTACAAGGAAAATACTCATGACACTATTGGGGCTTAGAAATAATATCCCAGATGAAGACCTAAGCAGCAGCCTCAGAAGCAAGTTTTTCTCTGACCTCCTCCTACCCTCCTGTCCCTCAGTCCCATTCTCCTTTGTGGTGTTATAGAAACTGGAATCCCTCTTCCCCAAGGTAGATCACATTTCTACACAGCTGTCTAGGCTGTGTTGAACATACACACAAGTGGACAGTTTCCTTGTGTCTTTGGGCCTTCCTTCTGAATACCTCCATGGGGACACATTAAATAAATTCATGGACCTTTTATCTAATTAGTCTGCCTTTTGCTAGTTGATTATTCAAGTAAATTTCAGAGTGCCAAGCAGAACTCACTCATTGGCCCCTGCAACACAATGGGGTTAGTGTGATTCACGTTTTGAAAAGAATGTTTAAAATATTCTAATTTTCCAGAGCCAGGAATGGATATTGCAGTGATTTTATTGTTGTTGCCACTGTGAATTCTTATTGTTGCTTTCTGCAACTAAGCCAAAGTGTTGATCAAGAAAAACTTGCTGTAGGGGAAAAACATTGTATCTTTTAGACAATCACAGGGGTCCTGGCTGCCAAATCTATAACAAAAAGACAGATTAACAAGAGAAAAGCATAACAAATGTGTTTATCGAAGTTTTACAAGACCTGGCAGCCTTCAGAAATGAAGACCCAGGGAACCAGGGAAAACTGTATTGTTGTGCTGAGACTGATTAATGAAGTGAGCAGTTGGGGAGAAACATGAATGGATAAAAACGTATGATCTAACAGTAATAAAGTTGGAGAAGGGACATCCGGCTGCTCAGATGCTTTTCTGTGTCCTCGTAGGACATGCCTCCCCCAGGTGTGTGGCAGGATACCTGCCGAATGAAAGCCTTGGTGGGGAGAGGGAATATCACCATATGTTCATTCCTAACAAACACAGCAAGCACACCAGGTGACAGCAGAGAAAGAGGTCTAACCACGAGGTCACTGTCCAAGGAGACGGGAGGAAACCTCAAATTCATCTCTCTGGAGAATTTGGGGCCAGGGTTTTTAAGAGTTTTGGAATGGGTTGATATGTGATCATTAATTGGCTGAAGAGCACACAGTGACATCATGGGACAGAGAAATGAAGAAGCTACAGTCTCCTGCTGATCTTGTGGGGGTCTTCAAACTGGTTTCTGGAATTTGAAACCAGCATTGAAAAACATCGGTGATCCTTCATCCATAGCCTGTTATTCTCATGTCAAAGAGCCTGTCTATAGGAACAATGGGGACACACACGGTCAGCCTCTAAGGCTGTGTGACCCACCTGCAGCCTGAATTGTGCATCTCGTGTTAGGCCTTCCTTGCATCACTATGAAGAAATACCTTGAGACAGGGTAATTGACAAGAAAAGAGGCTTAATTTGTTTAATTGGTTCTACAGGCTGTACAGGAAGCACGGCACCACCTCTGCTTCTGAGGAGACCTCAGGAAGCTTACAATGGTGGCAGAAGGTGAAGTGGGAGCAGGAGCCTCACGTGGCAGAAACAAGAGCAAGAGAGTGGGTGAAGAGGTGCCACACCCCTAAGCCGATCTCATGATGACTTACTCACTACCGCGAGCACAGCACCAAGCCATGGGGGATCTGCCCCATGACCCAAACACCTCCCACCAGGCCCCTCCTCCAGCATTGGAGATTACATTTCAATATGAAATTTGGGTGAGGACAGATATCCAAACTATATCACATACTTATCACTATATTTCTGTCTGGACCCAGAATGCAATTCTTGTCAACCCTGTGGGGACAGTTTTAAGAGGAGAGCAGAGGCTGTTTTAAGACTTATGGCTTGCTATAGAGAAGAATAATTCTGGTTTCTACAGTTCTGGGGCAGGAAAAGGAACGGGAGAAAGGAGGGAGGGAGGAGATCAGGAAGACACTTCCTGGGCCCTTCTAATCTTTTTCTGTTCAAAACATTCTGCATGCCAAGGCACCATACCTTGGGGTAGGGTGTTCTGAGCCCTGACATCAATAAGGAACAGATGCTGGAGAGGATGTGGAGAAATAGGAACACTTTTACACTGTTGGTGGGAGTGTAAACTAGTTCAACCATTGTGGAAGACAGTGTGGTGATTCCTTAAGGACCTAGAAATATTCCATTTTACCCAGCAATCCCATTACTGGGTATATATTTATAAACCGTTCTATTATAAAGACACATGCACACGTATGTTCACTGTAGCACTGTTTACAATAGCAAAGACATGGAACCAACCCAAATGCCCATCGATGATAGACTGGACAAAGAAAATGTGGTACATATACACCAAGGAATAGTATGCAGCCGTAAAAAAACGATGAGTTCCTGTCCTTTGTAGGGACATGGATGAATCTGGAAACCATCATTCTCAGCAAACTGACACAAGAACAGAAAATCAAACACTGCATATTGTCACTTATAGGCAGGTAGTGAACAATGAGAACACAGGGACACAGGGAGGGGAGCATCACACACTGGGGTCTGTTGCGGGGAGCCAAGGGAGGGACAGCCGTTGGGTAGGGAGGTCAGGGAGGGATAACATGAGGAGAAATTCCAGATGTAGGTGATGGGGGGATGGAGGCAGCAAACCATAATGCCATGTGTGTACCTATGCAACAATCCTGCATGATCTACACATGTACCCCAGAACCTAAAGTACAATAAAAAGAATAATCATCACTTCCTAGAGCTGATCAATGCCCTGGAATTGACATAAAGCCTGGAGCTATTAGCATATGATGCCCAGAGGTCCAGAGCCTGCAGGCTTCCGACATAACTATGCAAAGCTTTTTTTTCTCTGAATTCGTGTTTTTTAAAAGAATGTGGGTTTTCCTGGCATTACATTTTATTACGTACTCCATTAATCAATGAGAGGACATCCTCTGAAAATTTACAAACCATAGCTCAAAGCTAGTGGAAAGGAATGACATATACAATCATATTTGATAAATTGATGAAAGAATGTGATTAAATTAAATTAAAAATCATGTCATCTAGTACTCATTTATGAATGCCATTTCATGATTAATACTGGCAGGTAAAAATTAGGCATATCCAATTTATTGTAAGTGAAACATTCAACATTATCTAAACATACGGCCAGAACATACATTATATGTCAGAGACATACTTTCTCTAATTAAATAGTTTACAAAACTTATAGACTTAGAGTGAGTAACTGCCAAAAGTAATTTTTAGGAAAAGGTAAAATCATTACTGTCAGAGATATGAAAGTGAGCAGATGTTAAATAACTTATTTATTCATATGATATGAGGGAATGGGGCAAATGTTAGAGCTTGTCCAAAGGAAAAGTGAAAACAGCACAAATGTATGGAATATAAAATGTTGAGACAAATTGCAAACGGGACAAAACTGGTTTTCCTCCAATAAAGGGAGTCAATTAAAAACATTTACCAAAGTAGACAGAATTTGGATGTCTGTCAATTACTTTGACAATTTGCAAAGCTTTGTTACATTGCTCAAAGATTATGAATAGGGCTGGAATCCAATACCCCTCAAGGCTATGCTATACATCATAGATTGTTTTCCACCGAAAGCCTTTCTTTTCTATATAACTAATTTAGATTACACAGTACCTAGAGGAAACAGGATGAATCCAGATTAAGTTTCCTCCTTAGCCCATATTTATCACTATGATTTGTGAAAATTATAAACAGATGTTTCAAGTAACCCTAAAGTTCTATCATGTCTTTTTTGTGAGGTTTCCACCTCTTGTACAATATTAAGTTTTTTGGTAAAATTAATAAAATATATCTTCTCATATGTAATCATATTCTTTATAAAACTATAATCAATGATACAAATCACTTTGTAACCCTTACTTCTTTCCAGGAGGTAGTCGTGAAAATTGATTTAAAAAACAGAAAAAATTAATTAAAAATAGACTGCTTTCTAATATGAGTATTTGGTTTTGCTGTGTCAAGCGGGCAGACCTACTTCTTATTACCAACAATTCCAAGTTGCCACATTCATATTTCATAGAACGTTCACTTTAGAAGTGTAATCAGAGTCAGTGATAGATTCAGGCTCAATGCTTTACAGCAGTGCCCACTTTCTTCTTTAAAATATAGATAGATCTTTTCCAAATATATTATCTTCTTTAAGAAATCAAGCATTAAATCTAGAAATGTAACTCAAAAGAGAATACGTGTGATATATTTTATATACACATATATATGTATGAATGATATATGACCAGAGTTTAAGTGAGATTCCGCTTTGAGTTTTGGATCTTGGGTAGGCCACTAGGCCTCTTGAACTTTAAGAAAACATTAGCATACATTTCAATAAATTTCAGCTAGCAAACTTGAATATTCTTCTGTTCCACCAAATGATCTGACTCCAAGCATCAGCCACATTTCAGGTAAAACACTCTTAATTCCCTCACAGTTGAAGCCTCACCCTATTCCATCAGTTACAGCTTCCAGACCTGGTGTTTCACATTAATATAAATAAATAAATAGCTACAAAATAACGTCCATTCCTCCTAAAAGCCAAATTTTTCTCTTTGCTATATATGATTATGTCACATTATCAAATGTGTTTCTTAAGCCTTTGATAATGTCCTTTTCTTTATAACTTTCATATTGTAGCTATAGAATAGTGATGGTGTGCTTTGGATTATAAAATATGATATAAATCAAACTAAATTTGGTTAAATGTGAGTGTCAGATACTTCAGTTGGAAAATAAAGGCTCATTAATTTTCTTCCCTAGTGGAGGAGAGTTAGAAATCTCTTTGACTTCCATTTTTAATGCAGATAAAATTCAACAGTCAATCAAGATAATTTTTTTTTCATAAATCAAGTTTGAGTAGACTGTGGACATGACAAAAAGAAAAATAAACAAAGAAATCCAAACACCACAGTTTGTCAGGTGGTTACGTTAAATAATGATCACTAATTAAAGAAAAATTCATTTGAAATCTAGTTAGAACTGATACATGTAAAACTTTCCTCCCTGACACATAGTGACAGGATTCAGAGGTGAGTGTCACATTCAAAATTAACATGTAGATGAAAGTCAACACGTCTGTGCAGCTGCCTGAAGACTCACACCTCCAGCCCATGCATCCCCACACAGGAACCTGCCACTTCCAGCACCACAGTCCTATACATGGGTAGGACTTTCCATCTGAAGGGTGCCGTCACGGACTGGCCAGGTGCAGTGGCTCACGCCTGTAATCCCAGCACTTTGGGAGGCCGAGACAGGTGGATCACGTGGTCAGGAGATCGAGACCATCCTGGCCAACATGGTGAAACCTTGTCTCTACTAAAAATACAAAAAATAAGTTGGATGTGGTGGTGCACCCACCTGTAATCCCAGCTACTCAGGAGACTGAGGCAAGAGAATCACTTGAACCTAGGTGATGGAGGCTGCAGTGAGCTGACAAAGCACCACAGTGCTCCAGCCTGGGCCACAGAGAGAGATCCTGTCTCAAAAAACAACAACAACAACAGCAACAAAAAACTTGCTGCCCTATAATACTTTTCAGTATCAATGTGTCCATCCTAAGCAGATTCTAGAACTTTCCTGGTTTTCTAGTTGTGAAGTTCTCCTTGCAAATATAATTTCAACAAGAATATCTTGAGATCAGAAATGCTCTGGTTATTCCTGCAGAGGCACTAGGATGGGTTGTGTGAAATGTGTGTGTGTGGTGGTTATGTTTATATGTGTGTGGGGGGGTGTGTGTAAAGTGTATGTGTGTAGTATGTATTGTGTAGGTATGTGTGGGGTATGTGTGGAGTGCGTGTGTATATTTATGTGGGCATGGGTGTATGATATGCATGGTGTGTATATTTGTGTGTGTGGTATGTATGTGTGTGGTGGTGGGGTTTGTGTGCATATGTGGGGTGTGTGTGGTATATGTATGGTATGATGTATGAATGTTTGTGTCTGTGTGTGATGTGGGGGGATATGTGTGTTTGTATACATGGGGTATGTATAGTGTGTGTGGTGTATGTATGATGTGTTGTGTATATTTGTGTGTGTTCATTGTGTGTGTGTATGTGTGAAGTATGTGCAGAGTGTGTGTGGATATGTGTGTGCAGTATATGTATGGTGTGTGTATATGTGTGTGTGTGTATTTATGTGGTGTATGTATGTATGTCTGTGGTGTGAGGGCAATGTGTGTGGTTTGTGTGTATATGTAGTGTGTGTATTGTGTGTGTGGTATATGCACGGTGTGTGTATGTTTGTGTGTGTGGTGTGTGTTTGTATCTGGGTGTGATGTGGGGGGTATGTGTGTGGTTTGTGTGTACATGTGGGGTTTGTGTGATTTGTATGTGTGGTGTGTGTTTATATGTGGTATATGTAGTATGTGTGTCTGTGTATGGTGTGGGGGTAATGTGTGTGGTTTGTGTGTATTGTGTATATATGTGTTAGTGTGTGCAGTGTATGCATGATGTGTGTATGTGTGTGTGGTGTGTGTCTGTTTCTGTGTGTGATTTGCATGTCTGTGGGGTGTGTGTGGTATGTTGGGTATATGTATGGTGTGCTATGTATGTTTTTGTGTGTGGTGTGTGTTTGGCATATGTGTGTGGGGGTGCGTGTGTGTGTCTATATGGAGTGTGTGTGCCATTATTGGCTTTTTTAAAGCCACACTGCCATGAATAAATGATAAATGAATAGAATGAAAGATAGCACGATGAGCTTTGAATATAGAGTTAGCACTTCCACCTCAATGTAAATAATTTATTAAATTATTCTTGTTGATATCTGTGAGCTGATTGTAGGAGTGTAAAAGAGATGAGAGAACTTTTTATTTCTTATCTTTCCTGTTCTCTTTTCCAATAAGAAAGGATCAGAGAAATGAGACCTGCTGTTAGAAAGTACCTCACATAAAACACTCGATTAAAAGAATAAATTAAAGTCCTTCAGATAACTAGAAATAAATCCTTTTCTCTAAGGTTTATAAGATTAATTTAGGCCTTGAATTGATCTCTTTGCAGGTCACCAAAACCTTTCACCACATGTACAACACTGTGACCGAGAGCAAATGAAGGACTCAAAACTGTGATTTTTAAAAAACACTACATATCCAATTACAAAGAAATACACTGGGGAAAAAAAAAACCTTTGTACTCCTGTCTGAGCTCATCATCAGTTGCAATCGAGTATTGGCTTTTTCTTTATTGAACCAAAAATGGTTTTATCATTAAAAGACACATTTCCTCACTCTTAGTATCTTAGAAATACAACTAAACTGAGATGAATAGAATTAAATTCTGCTTCCCCAAAAAGGAAATCCTTTAGAGACATGAAATATAGGTATAGAACGATAACGAGTTAGCTTGTTCCTGCATTGCTAAAAGTATTGCTCTGTGTTACCTGGGTAATTTATAAGAAAAGAGGTTTATTTGCCTAACGGTTCTGCAGGCTGTACAGAAAGCATAACTCTGTCATCTGCTTCTCGAGAGGCCTCAGGAAGCTTCCAGTCATGGTGGGAGGCAAAGGAGCAGCAGGAATCTCACATGGCGGGAAAGGGAGGAAGAGACAGAGAGTGTGGGTGCTGTCACCCACTGTTAAATGACCAGATCTCATGAGAACTCACAGTCCGGAAGGCCGCACCTAGAGACTCCAATTCGAGATGGGATTTGGGCAGGGACAAATATCCAAACTATATCATTCTGCCCCGGCCCCTCCCAAATCTCATGTCCTTCTCACATTGAAAACTACAAGCATGCCTTCCCAATAGTTCTCCAAAGTGTTAACTCATTCCAGCATTAACTCAAAAGCCCAAAGTCTCATCAGAGACGAGGCGAATCCCTTCCACCTTTGACCTTGTAAAATAATTTTTTTAAAAAGTTAGTTACTTCCAAGACACAGTAGGGGCAGATTCCTCATGGTTTCGTGCTGTCTTTGTGAGAGTGGGTTCTTATGACATCTAGTCATGTAAGCGTGTGTGACATCCTGCTCCCCTTCTCTCACTCCTGCTTTTGCCATGTGATGTGCTCCCCCTTTGGCTTCCACCAGATGCGCTAAATTACCAGTCTGAAGCTCAGACGTGCACCAGTCTTAGGGCATAAACAGAATGCAGCAGAGTTCTTTGCTAAGGCGTAACTCCGTGACCTTTGCACCAGTTTTCAGTAAGTTCCCATTTCTGTCTGAGGCATCTCCAGCCTGGACGTATTGATCATATCACTATCAGTATTTTGTCCCAATCATTTAACCCATCTCTAAGAAGTTCCAAGCTTCCTGTCGTCTTCTGCATCCTCTAAAATCTTCCAATCTCTGCCCATTATCCATTTCCAAAGTTGCTTCGGCATCTTCATGTATCTTTACAGCAAAACTCCACTCCTATGTACCTGTTTTCTATATTAGTTAGGGTTCTTAAAAGGAACAGAATCAATAGGATATATGTATACCTAAGTGAGAGTTTATTGGGGAGGGAGAATTGGCTCACACAATTACAAGGCAACGTCCCATCCTAGCTGTCTGCAAACTAGGGAAAGAAAGAAGTCAGTAAGTGGCTCAGTCTAAGCCTGAAAGCCTCAAAACCAGGGCAGCTGGCAGTGCAGCCTTTGATCTGTGTCCAAAGGCCTGAGAGCCTCCAGGAAGCTGCTGGTGCAAGTCCCAGGATCCAAAGGCCAAGGAATTCTATACATGCCTATACAAAGGCCAGTGGCTCATGCCTGCAATCCCAGCACTTTCAGAGGCCGCGGCAGGTGGATCATGAGGTCAAGAGATCGAGACCATCCTGGTCAACATGGTGAAACCCCATCTCTACTAACATACAAAACATTGGCTGGGCATGGTGGCGTGTGCCTGTAATCCCAGCTACTCAGGAGGCTGAGGCAGGAGAATTGCCTGAACCCAGGAGGCGGAGGTTGCGGTGAGCCGAGATCCCGCCATTGCACTCCAGCCTGGGTAACGAGAGCGAAACTCAGTCTCCAAAAAAAAAAAAAAAGAGAGAGCCTCACCGTGCCCTAACTTCCTCCGCCTGCCGTGTTCTCGCTGCATTGGCAGCAGATTGGATGGTACCCACCCACACTGGGGGAGGTCTTCTCTTCCAGTCCAGAGACTCAAATGTCAGTCTCCACTGGCAACGCCCGCACAGACACACCCAGAAACAACACTGCCCAGCTATCTAGGCCGCCCTCAACTCGGTCAAGTTGACACCTAGTACATTAACCATCACAAACTCTCTTCAACATTTTGACAAAGAAACAAAATAAACTACTCTGAAAGTTTAAGGTTGAATATAAGTATCTTCTTTTTTAAAAGGGCAAAAAAAGATGATTTTCTCCTTTTGGCTTTATTCAAGTGTTTTCTTGGAGACATAATGAATCAGAGCCTTTTTGGAACCTTTGCAATAGAGATAAATCTCTCCTGGGATTAATCCCAGTCTCCACTTTTTATACTGCAGTGATATCACCAAGGTCATAGGCCAATCTGCTTCTGCATATATAAAAATGGAGTTAAATTAGCATGGTGGGGGGAGGACGATGCAGGGAGGTGTTTTTCTGAAGGCATCTATAGAATACATACATGAAGAGGCCACAGAAGCCAGTGTTTTTCTTCTGGTTTGCTGTATCGACTGTGTGAGGTTTCATGCTAAATTTCTTTTTCCTTTTGTGCTACCTCATAGGCATGTGAATCTGCTAATGATTACCCAATAATGATTTATGACTGTGTTCACTTTCTCTTCTATATGGGTACGGAGAAATCTTTTGGTTGACAACTTTATTTTTCCAATAGAATTAAAAACAGTATTTCAATACATTAAATAATGTAATGTAATATATGCCAGATTATCAGTCAGCCAATGCAAATCCTTTTTGAAAGTAAGCAATTTCTCAGACTGTCAATTTGCTTGAAAAACAGAATGAATTCAACATCTATCAAGTTATTCTAGAAGTTTCAAAATTATTTTTAATAAATAATTTAGAATGATTGAATAATTGATTCAATGTAGTACTGATAATAGTACCAGCAGTAATAACAACGATACAACAATCATGTAAATATAAAGAGATGTAATTTCATTTCACACCTTCGTATTAAAGATTAAGCACCTGAGTCTCCAGGGAGATTAAACCACTCAGTTGAGGTCACCTTACACAGACCCTGAGCCAGGACTGGGCCCCTTTTTGTCATTCCAGCTCACGCCTTGTACTGCCACGTCTTTTTCTATACAACTCTAAAAATTATATCAACACTTTGGGTGTCAATATGAAGTTTCACAAGCTACATTTCCAAAATGACATCGCAGGCCCCCAGAACTTCCTAATGAACTCACAACGAATATTCAGATGCCAATAAGGTTGGAAACAGAAGCCTTAGGAATGTGGGCATGGCACCTGAGAATAAGGTGCTATCACAAGTTTCCTACTTAAATGATGAAGTTTGATGGCTTCACCTAAATTTGAGAAGGTTGCTGTATCGCTACTGGGGATTTAAAAATCAGGGATGCCATAAAATCTCATCAGAAAGTGTTTCCTCTTACAATCTGTTTCCTGTTAGACAGATAAGGCCACAACAGAATGAATAATCCCTGTTCTGACTTTCAATGACAGTTTATTTGATAGATGGGGGTATTTCTTGGTATGACAGGACATTTTTTAAACATCTAAAGCACACTTACTACAGTTTTCACATCTACGAAATTCAGCCAAAATTTTAATAGCAAAATTGATCAATCCCCTTTGGGGCTGGGACATGAACTGAAGCCAATTGTTCTGTAAGAAACAGCCTGTGACACTCCACTTCTGTTTTCTGCTGCTCAGGGGGAAAAAAAATGAAATCAATAACCTGACTTGATTTGTCAGCTGGCGGTGTTTGAGTCTGATTTAATATTATGGGGTATGACTTGGCATGAGAATAGATGCATGTGGGAGAATGTGAGCATGAGTCTATTTCTAGCATACAGCTTAGGGACAGGCCACTGCACTGTTGGCTGGACAGGCAGAGTGCAGACCAGCACATGGCCGAGATGCTGAGTGATGCCTCGTGTAGAGGACAGGGGACGGAAAGGGAGGTCTCCAATCAAGTCCTTGTTGGTTTATGCCCGCCAGAGATAAATACAAGGGAATTTTGCTGGGAAAGATGGTTGGAGCAGTTAAGAAGTTTGTTTGAGTAAGAACTGGTCAATTTTTATGGGTTAAAGATTTTCCTCCCTGATAAAACAAAAATTAGGCTTATCAGAAAGACGTTAGTTTAAAAAAAATCAACTTTGCTGTTATTAGACTTGCTTTGGGTCAAAAAATAAAAATGATGGGTTTGATACCTATAAGGCTGTCTAAATTCTCTCAATATTTGGGTCAGTACCAGTTATGCTTCCACTTTGTTATGGTAGATAGTCTAAATTAAGCTTATTGAAAGAATCAAAGGAAAAAGATAAGAAAAAAAGAAGTATTACAAATAGTGTGCGAACATCGTTATTAATAATTCAATTAAAGAGCAAGCTTCCTTTACTTATAATTACCTTCGCTGGCATTTATCAAAGTCCATTCTAATTTCATTGGAAGAAATTTCATTCTTGTATTTCTTATAAGAATTATAAGAATTTTCATTCTTATTTTTCTTAGAAGAATCATAAGAAATTTTAAACATATGCTTTTGACCACTAGTTAAAAACTATATATTTAAAAACAAGCTGGGTATGCTGATACAATCCTGCAGTCCTAGCCACTCAGGAGTCTGAGGGAAGAAGATCACTTGAGTTCCGAGTATGAGACTACAATGAACTGTGATTGTGCCACTGCACTCCAGCCTGGGTGACAGAATGAGACTTCATCCCCGAGAAAAAAATTAAAATAAAAAATGAGAAACAACTCTCTGTGTTTCCATGTGCTACCACCACCATCAGTGACCTACACCTGTTGCAATCTTCCAGCATGTTTTCTGTGCAAACTCAGATTGATTATGAACCCATCGTAGTTCACTGCATGAAGTGACACACAGTGCTGACGCCTACCTGGCTGGGGTGCTGGGAAATTAATTCATGTTTGTGAGATGTGTTGAAGATTTGAAAGTGCATGAAGTGCAATGCACATCATGACCCTGACCCAAGCCTGTTGATTTGTTTGTTGGGTATATGTGCTATAGTCTAATAGCCATAGGCATCTATAGGTCACGTCTTGAAATCAAGGGTACCCATAGAGATTCAACACTCAGCTTTTACTTTTTCTGAAAAGTAACCATTCTGCCTCCACTGATGTATTACCTGAAAAACATACTTTGACGGTCCTGTGAAGCGCTGCACTGCATGCTTAGCGTTCTGTGCTCCATGTGTTAAAGTGTGTGCGCTGTAGATGCAGGACTCTGTAGATATCGCAAAGCAATACATGGTAAACTATGGAGACCCTGCCTTTAAGCAGCTTCCAAGCTAGTATGAAAGATCAGGCATTTAACTACTTATAACACTACCATCACATTATTAACCATTTAGCTACTGGGAAGCAAGAGAAGTTTAACCATGACCAGAAACTGTCCAGCACATAAAGTGGGAAGGGTTTGGATGCATGATGCAGGTGGGAAAGGAGAGGAGAAAGAAAAGGCACTGAAGCAGAGGGCGCTCCAGGAGCCCGGACAGCCCCAGCCAGGATACAAAAAATAATGACTACACCTCAATTTGCTGGAGTTTAGAGAAAATAAAAACAGACAGAAGGGACTTGGGTTATGTGCAAGAACCAAATGTGGCAGTATTTCATAGCCTCGGAATGACCAATACAGTTATGATGACTAAGAGATTTTGGAAACAATGAAAACAGCTATATGAAATTATTTGGGCCAGGTGTCGTGGCTCACACCTGTAATCTCAGCAGTTTGGGAGGCCAAGGCAGTTGGATCACTGGAGGTCAGGAGTTCCATGTCGGCCTGGCCGATATGGTGAAACTTATTCTCTACTAAAAATACAAAAATTAGTTAGGCATGGTGGTGTGTGCCTGGTATGGCCCCAGCTACTTGGGAGGCGGAGGCACGAGAATCACTTGAACCCTTGAACCTAGGAGGCAGAGGCTGCAGTGAGCTGAGATTACGCCACTGCACTCCAGCCTGAGCAGCAAAGTGAGACACCTACTCAGACACAAAACATCAACAACAAAAAAACAGAAAGAAAAGAAAAAGAAAAAAATTATTAATTGGAGAAGAGACAGATTTTAGATGGGGAGACAGGTTAGAAAGTTACTAAATCAATTATCTGTTCAGCTGTCAATTTATTTCAATTCTCATTGTGTAACTTAATATTTATTACATTCCTACTGTCTGCAAAGGTAAGGGAGAAGGTTTGTGGATACTGATAAAAGATATGGTATGAGGACCTGGAATATTGGATAGTCACAGAGTGCTGTAATCCATAGCATTTATCAAAATACTTTCTAATTTCATTATAAGAAATGAATTTTTTTCTTATTTTTGTTAAAACATGCTTTCTGAATGAAGAGACTCCCCCAAACAGGCTTTGTGTGAGCAACATGGCTGTTTATTCACCTGGGTGTGAGTGGGCTGAGTCTGAAAAGAGAGTCAGCACAGGGTGGTGGGATAGGAGTTGCTTTTATAGGTTTGGGGTGGGCAGTTGAAAGTTACAGAAGTTACAGTTTAGGGCAGTTTTTTGCAAGCTAGGAGGGGTCCTTAGTTTTGCAAGCTGGGAGGGGGTTGCAGTAGGGTGTGGAGTCGCGAGGTTGGCCAAGGTCAGTTACAAAGTCCGGTGGCCTTGTCAATTGAGGTCGGAATAAGAAACAATAGAAGAATGTCTCAAGTTAGTTAGGCACCGCTGGGTGCCTAACTGATTGTTTTTCTGCTTTTCATGGACTTCCAGTTACTTCAGGTTTATAATTCTAGAAGCCCCTCCAGAGGTGTACATGCAGGCGACAAAGGTTACCATGCTGTCTACCACATGGTCAGACCTTACAATCTTCTGTGTTTTACATGATGGATCTAAAAACACAGAAGGTCATAGGAGAAGTAAGATGGGTACTAACCTATGTACTTAAACCATGGTCACAGAGGGTGACCCAAAGGCCATCTAGAAAGGGCAACACCTGAGCTGAATTTGAGGATAAATAAACCTTTCTGGCTGGAAAAGGGAGTTAGGATGTTTCAGATAGAAGCAGCTTTGGAAAGACACAGACAGACTCAGGAAAAAGCAGAGCACCTGCAATTACACTGACAGAGCTCCTGGTTGGTTTCAAAAGAGGGTGTGTCGGAGGGCAGTGCAGAGATGCAAACAGAGGCCAATTGGTTAAAAGCTGGATCTGAAACAGCAAGGAAGAACAAGCAAAGGAAGACACTTCTAGGGCCAGCGTGATGAAAACCTTAGAAAGATTTCCTTGGTGACAGAACGAGGAATAGGCAGTTAAGTACAAAGTTTTTTAAAATTTTTATGTATGTAGACAGCTATAACATTTTATCAAGATATAACATACATACAACTGAGTGCACCTATCTTACGGTAGAATGTTTTGACTTTTTACACATGCATACCCTAGGATAGCCACCAACCAGATCGAGGACCAGAACAATCGCAGCAGATAGAATTTACGATTTGCCCTTGCATAGACAAGAGATGAGCACTTCTCTGGCTTCATCTTCTATTTTTAATACCTGATCCTGATAGTCATATAAATCCAGCAGGTAGCGTTTGCTGTCTGACCGCCTTTGCTCCATATTATGTCCGTGAAGTTCATCTAAGCTCTTGCATGTAGCAGTAGTTCTCTTTTACTGCTGTATGGAATTTAATTATATTTAATTATATTCCACCACTTTTAAATTCACTTTTCTATTGATAGATTTTTTTTTTTTATTATTTTCAGCTTTTGGCTATTATCAGTACAACTGCAAAAGGTATTTTAGTACATATCATTTTATGGACATATTCTTTTATTTTTCTTGAATGTTAATCTAGGGATAAAATTGCTGGGTTATAGAATAAGTAACTGTTTCACTTCAGAAAAAAAGACAAGATATTTTAGTTTTTTAAAATATGTATATATATATATATATATATATATATATATATATAAAAAATTGCATTTTAGGTTCTGGGGTACATGTGAAGAGCATGCAGGATTGTTGCATAGGTATATACATGCCAATGTGGTTTGCTGCTTCCATCGCCCCCATCACCTATATCTGGCATTTCTCCCCATGCTATCCCTCCCCACCTCCCCACCCCCACTGCCCCTCCCCTAGTCCTCGCCCACAGACCTCAGTATTTGACACACCATCACATGTATGAAAATTCTGCATCTAGTCAAGATTTGCATTGACAGTCTTGGGAGCCTTAAGTGTTCTGATCTGTGTCTAGTGCTATATCTTCAGATATCAGGGAATACCGTCTGCATTTCCCTGGCGAATTACTATACTGAACACGTTTTCTTACGCTTATTTACCATTTAGACATCTCCTTTTCTACAGTGCCTATTCAAATCTTTCCTCTGTAGATTTTGTTTTTTGAAAAATGGTTTGATTGTCTCCTTTGACCTTGAGATACACTGTTGCTTACACAAATATTGCAAATGTATTCTCTCAGGCTATGGCTTACCTTTTTATACTTTCTTAATGCTTTTTAAAAAATTTTTTGGGATGATAAATCCATTATAATGAGTCATCTTTAGTCTTATTTTAATCAAGCCAAGTTATGAAAATATCCTTGTATGCATTCTTCTGGAAGTATTATCATTTTACCTTCACATTGAAGTCTATAATTTGTCTAGAATTAATTACTGATCAGTTGATTATTAATTGAGCATGGTGTGAATCAAGGGTTAAGTTTCTTGTTCTTCCATAGGGAAAATCGATTTCTCCAGTGCCATTCATGAAAATGAGCATCAATTTTCCTTTTGTGGGTATTGACAATCTAGAAAAGAGAAAATTAAATTCCAAGTTAAGGAGGTGTTCTTAAGAATAGCAAGAATGAAACACATTTAATCAGTTGAGGAGATACAATTTACTGCACTTCATTAGTGATTCAGTGTCAGTTTTGAGAAAAAGAAATCGAAGATGACTCAGGGTTTGCCTTGGGCAGCTGTGTAGATGTTGTGTCAACTAGAAAGATGGGAAGTGCTGGAGGGAACGGTGGCGGGGGAGGACACAGAGAAGAGAGGACGTCAGTTTGAGCGAAACACTTTGAAGCTTCCATTGAGGATACCAAGTAGGCTTAACAATGTAGGTGAGTGTCACCCAAAATAGGAGCAAAAGCCACAGAATTAGAACAGATCATTGATATAGGGAATATAGAGCTTACACACACTTTACTTACTAACATTTTAGACATTCAAGATCAGCATATGAAGAACAGACCTAGGTAGTAAATGGAGACCCTCCCAAGGTTATACGATACTGAATTTGCAAATCAAACTTCATGTCAATTGCTACCCAAAGAGGACATGTAACAACATTTAATGAGATGTGGAAAAAAAATGTGCTAAGTATGGAAACACAATGCTATTGTGTAATTCACACAGGCTGTTGTGTGAATTAGATTCATAAACGAGATTGCAAGGTGGACCCTATTTCCACAGCGGGCAGCCTTCTCTGTGGCTTCTGCAGTTTGGGTGCCCATCTCATGCTGCCTCCACACGGCAAGGGTAGACTTTAGGTACTTGGCTCTCCTCGTCTCTGTGTGTCTTTTGCCTTCCACTCTGAGCTGGGATCTTGGTCTCCATCAGGAAGTGTCTGACGTGGAGATGCTGTAGAAACACTGAACACATGGACTCTAATAGTCATTGCAGACCTGACACAAGTGACGAGAATTAACACATGAAGTCTTGGGAGAGGGAATGTGCATGCATTTATACTTCTAAAAAAAATAACATAGTGCTAAGGGATTGTGCATTTTTATTTTTGGAAACACCAGTTCAATCCTAGTTTCACTATTCCAATAAATGCTTCTAAAAAATCCTTGATGTTTTTCAGTCTTTTTCTGTACATGAATTCCATTTTGTAGTGATGCAATCAAAATGAATTTACATAGGGTTTTGCTTTATTTTTCTGATAAATAATTATAAATTGTGATACAAATACATAAATTAAGTAATGCCATCTGTTAAAAAAATTATTCAGTGACACTTGTGAAAAGTGATAAGACAGACTTCATTCAAGAGGAGATGGTCACGACAGGTGCTGGCACTACTGAAGTGGGGGCCAGCAGAGGAGGGGGGTTTGGGCTTCACTCCAAACACAAGGACAAGTGGACATTTGTCACAAAGGAGCCAGTGGGGGTCAGTCGATGTAACATTACCAAGCAGAAACATCACATCCAAGGGGGAGATTCTTGCTAGACCAACTCAATAGTATTTTTGTTAAAGGCAGATCATGGTGGGTAGACAAAATGCGCAGTCTGTTTTAAATGACTCTTTTGTTTTTCCTTTCAGTTTTAACTAGTTACCTTTGGGGGTCCCTGAGTCCCTCGAGAGTCCCCAGAGTAAGGAGGGAATTGAGGAGCTACAGGAGGAAGGGAAAGGTCTGGCAGGAATGGAGGGAGAAATGGAATAGGCAGGGGATTCGGGGCCACCTGGAAGGATTCAAAGGAATGGAAGGAATGAGTCAAGGTGGTGAGAGGAGAAAGGAGGAGAGGAAGCATAGGAAGGAGATCGGTCCTAGGGGAGCCAGTCTGAGGAGATCTTAAGTTTCAAAAAGCCCACTGAAGTTGCTCAGCAATATTTTCCTAGCCAGAAATGAAGAGCATAGAAATGGAGGAGCGTATAGGCAGCAGGGTTCTAGAGGGACCAGGACAAAGAAAGTCAGCCTAGGCACTGGACGGTGGATCCCCACTCAAGACATACACACACACACAGACACACACACACACACACACACACACACACACACACACACACAACCGGGACAGTCTTCCAGCCCAGGCAGAGGGATTCTGGGAGAACTTTCTTTTTGAGAGAAAAAAATACCCAGGAAGAATTTTCCTGACCAGGGCCAGGCCTAGGAGGTGGGGATGCATCTAACCCCACTTCAATCAAAGAGCCTAGAAGAAAGACCTCCGGCCCAGCAGGTGCCTTTTCAAAAGCCTGAGGCTGTGTCCAGAGGACACAGAGTTGAGAATCAAATCTATTCTCACTGCACTTCAGGGGCCATCACCCGGAGGAATGGCTCAGGAGTTGGATTCAGCAATGGATCAATCAGTCAGGTATGAAGACCAAGGCCTCAAAGGTGAGCACTGGGGTCCTGGGTGAGAGGCCCAGGGCCACAGGGGGGCCTGTGATTGATTTTAGCCCAGCCACGTCCCACGATTGTTGATGTTATTCATGGCATTGTTAAAGGTGGTCAGGTGGACTTCATTCAGGGGGCAGCGTCACAGTAGGCAGGGACACCGTGATGCGGTCCAGCAGTGGAGGAGAGAAAGTGAGCTGAACTCTGAATACAAGGACAAGTGAGGGTTTACAGCCAAGGAGCAGGGTAGGGTCAGCGGGTGGAAAATTACTAAGAGGGGTCATCACTCAAGGGGGATTCTTGCCAGCTCCACTCCACAGAATTCTTGCTGCAGGCAGGCCAAGGTGATAGAATATGGAGGGAGGTCACATATTAAGGGAGGGGAATGTTAGCAGGATTCTTGCTCAAACTGGATTCTGCAAGGACGGTGAGGCGAGCCCCAGGTCAGGCCTCATCAGAAAGGAGTTGGAGGACCTTATCTCAAATGTGGTTAAAAGAGAGCTTCTGTCACTTTCCTGTGTTCCTGTTAAGGACAGCAAAATATTCTATCCAATAGGCAGATATTTAAATGACTTCCACTTATTTTACTTACAGAAATGCTTTTCTATTTATGGTTCCTTTTATTCTCATGTGTAAAATCGTATTCATAGACTGGACAACAAAATCCTGGTGATGAAAATAAGCTCATGCAGAAGCGTTGACAGTGGCTCACCGAGGGTGTCTTGGGAGACTTGCCAGGCTGCCAGCCCCTGCTCACTCAGGGTCCCACTCACCCTTGGTGTTTGGAAAGGCACCTAAGTTTAATCATCAGTTTCAGTTTTAAGTTTTTGGGTTTCCAACTAATTTTTCCTTTGTATCAAGGTATACTCACTTATAAAACAATAAAAGCATTATTTATTCTAAAGCTTTGGATGTCAGTAAATTCTTTAAAATCTTATTATTTCAATTTTTAAAACTCTTTGTCAGCCAGGCGTGGTGGCTCAAGCCTGTAATCCCAGCGCTTTGGGAAGCTGAGGCAGCTGGATCACTTGAGGTCAAGAGTTCAAGACAACCTGGCCAACATGATAAAACCCAATCTCTACAAAAAATTACCCAGGTGTGGTGATGTGCATCTGTCATCCCAGCTACTCAGGAGGCTGAGGCAGGAGAATCTCTTGAACCCAGGAGGCCCAGGTTGCAATGAGCCAAGATCACGCCACGGCACTCCACACACTCCAGCCTGGGTGACAGAGTGAGACTCAATAATAAAAACAAAAACTACTCTTTGTCAGTAATACGAGCAGGGAAGAGAAATGCTGCTTGACATGCTTCAAGCTAATGACCAACGTCAGTGAGTCAAGACTGGCTTTCAAAGATGACTTACAAAGTGCCACCTCCTTCCACACTCCTAGGACTGTTACTGTGGAAGGCCACATATATGTCAAGTGTCAGGACCAGATTCGTTTAGTAGAGTGAATTTCTAAAACATTTTAAAAGGAAACTTTGGCTAACAGGATCAATTGTTTCAAATATGAGAAAGATAATTCACATAGAGTGATGAGTTTGCTCATTATTTTCAACTAAAATTTAGAATATATTGTTTAGAAATAAGCACCTCAGAATGGAAACTGTACTGACTAGGCCATCACTTGTGTTTTAATTTTTGGCTTCTGATCAAAAGATGCCTTTTTTTTTTTTTTTTTTTTTTTAAGCATCCTAGTCAAAGGGTTTTCATTTTAATTGGAAAAAGAAATTTCTTTTTCTTTTCTTTCTTTCTTTTTTTTTTTTTTACAAGTTTGTTGCATAGGTAGATGCTTTTTAAGATGTCTAAGAACTCAGAAGACTCCATGAGTTACTTTTGGGATGGCGAGTTCCATGTTTCTGGAGACGTTTAGCAATGGTGCACAGTGTGCCTTGCGGCAGAGAGACTCCAGCTTCAGGGAGATCACAGTATCAGAGGCTCCTACGGTTCTCACAGGTAAGCGGGCATCATAGTCCTCTGTATAGTGAGCTGTCCTACCTGCAGGGCTTGCAAAAGCACATGTAATGCTCAACCATTTTCGAATTCAGTTTATCTATGTCAGGACCTGAGAATTTGACTTTCTGAAGTCCCAGGTGAGGCTGATGCTCCTAGGCAATGGATCAGACCGTGAAGAGACCTGCTGTATCATGGAACACTGTGTTAGGCCAGGTTGACACTTTGAAACATGAACTTCCTCTTCAAAGACTTAAAAAATCTAAGTTATTGGGCTGGGTGCGGTGGCTCACGCCTGTAATCCCAGCACTTTGGGAGGCCGAGGCGGGTGGATCACGAGGTCAAGAGATCGAGACCATCCTGGTCAACGTGGTGAAACCCCATCTCTACTAAAAATACAAAAAATCAGCTGGGCGTGGTGGCGCGTGCCTGTAATCCCAGCTACTCAGGAGGCTGAGGCAGGAGAATTGCCTGAACCCAGGAGGCGGAGGTGGCGGTGAGCCGAGATCGCGCCATTGCACTCCAGCCTGGGTAACAAGAGCGAAACTCCGTCTCAAAAAAAAAAAAAAAAAAAAAAGAAAAAAATCTGAACTATTGAATGGAGTAGCAGTGACAGCAGGGAAAAGAGTTCCCGTAAATGTTTTGCGGTAATACACACTGTTTAGCTTTTACTGCACAGATGGCGTCTAAACAAGAAGTTGGAATTTTTGCAGAGTTACCGGGGCAGAATATTCTGAAACACTTTCATGTAATACTGAATTCAATGAAAAGACAATGAACGTGTCTGACAAGTGGGATCTTCTTCGTAAACGCTTTTAATCATCAAGCCTAACTCTCAGTCATCGGTTGGGACATCTCGTTATTTGGACAGGCGGCGTCTTGGGTGTCGACATACACATCTCAACTTTAGGCTTGTGACAGAGCGGCCTTATGTCAGTCTTCAATATTTTGGTAACGTAACCATTGTCAACGAGCCTGGATGATTAAAGCACCTTAAGTTCCTAAGCCAGTGATATTTCCACTGGTTGAGCTATCTCTCGAAATCCCCTTTCGGATATGATTACGTGCTGTGTCAGGGTCGGGGTTCAGCCTCGTCAGCCACTGGAAGAAGAACGCAGTCTGGATGTGAAAGCGCTTCATGGCCGGGGATGATCAGCCTCCGCAGTTTTCGAAATAATACTGATTATAGATTAACGATTAAGTTTGCACTGTGTTGAAGACAAAGCTCTAAAATTCTTTAATCTCTGATGATTTTTTTGTTCTTATCTTGTCACAATTGAAAACCCTTAAAATACTCAAGAGGCGTGACACTTATTGAAGGACATGTTAATTTATCCAACTCTCCACATCGGGAAAGCACAGCAAGCCCAGGCCACTGAAAAGAAATAAAGTTATAAAATGCTAGGATGCCTGACGTTGTGCAGAGACGGAGGTGATGCAGGGGTGCTTTGTTCTTCTCCCTGCTCTGATCAGGACGGGGCTGGGGTCACCCAAAAGTCAGTTAGCTTTAGCAAATACGGTTAATACAATTTGATAATAAGATTTGAATTCCATAGAGGATATTTAGAGATGAGCTTTTTAAACAAGAAGTAGCAAACTTCTTATTTTCTCTTTAATTGTCAAGTAGAAAATTTAAAAATAATATTTATGAATGATATGACATACTGATGACAATAGATTGTAAGCAATCCTTAACCATCTGGGTGCAAACTACCTCCCAGTCATTGCCAACTGAAGTTCAGGTGCCTTTAAAAAAGATTTCTGTCTATTATTCACTGGGTCTCTTCCTCAAGGCCTTAGATAATACCATACAATAAATAGTTGCTTCTCAAAAATGTGTTAACTAAATATATTACAATTTGCAAATTCTTAATAATAAAAATATGGATGCATTAAAAATTCAATAAATTCATATATCTATATATTATAATATTTTTAAAAGTATATTTATGAACCATGAATTTATCAGTCCAGCTGTAAGGTTTTTGCTGTGGTGACTATTTCAAGTGTATATACAGCTGTCTTTGGTTTTTTTTTTGTTTTATTTTTTTGTTTTTTTGTTTTTTGAGATGGAGTCTCACTCTGACTCCAGGCTGGAGGGCAGTGGCATGACCTCGGCTCACTGCAACCTCTGCCTCCTGGGTTCAAGGGATTCTTCTGCTTCAGCCTCCTGAGTAGCCGGGAGTACAGGCACGTGCCATGACGCCCAGATAATTTTTGTATTTTTAGTAGAGACAGCGTTTCACCATGTTGGCCAGGATGGTTTCGATCTCCTGACTTCGTCATCCACACGCATACGCCTCCCAAAGTGCTGGTATTACAAGCGTGAGCCACTGAGCCTGGCCGAGCTATCTTTGCTTTGATCTGCATAACTGAGTTTCAGCTAACACTTTTTAAATAGTGTGTTTATAACCTGAGAATGTCATGTTTTCTCCTGAAGTTCTGTGTTTTCAAGATTCCCAATTTGGATCCCATTAGGATTAACTTAAGCATTAAGAAAACATACGAAAGAAATGTGCTTTATTATCTGACAGACTGCGGAAGTCACCTGCAAGTAACAGGCATTGCTTACCATACAATGAATGACTAAGTTGCAAAAATATTGTTTAAACTGAGATATTACTTTTAAACCTGAAAGCATTTTTAAATATTAGATTTTATTAATTATAGTTATAAATTCACAAAAGCCAGAAGTTGTGTTACTTTGAACTTGCAGTGCCATGCAAGCTTAAATATCGATTAGTAGTTCAGCTTAAATTCAAGGATAAGAGTTTTCCTGGGAAAATCTAGTATTTTTTCCTCCAACTAGTTTCACGCTTCCATAAAAAAAGCTTTAGTAAATGTCATATATCATTATGTTTGTAAGGTTGGAAAAGTTTCCACCTTTTTATTACAGGATTTTAACAAATATTTTCTCAAGATCATCTTTGGAAATCATCACATATCTCAGATAACTTTAATCAACACACAATAGGAATTCATCATTTAATCTTTTTTTTTTCCTTTTCTCAATAAATAACTTATTTTCTGTTCTATTCCACCCACTCTGGTTCATGTAATTGGTGTCTTCTACCTATGCTCCTAAAACTCACAGAGGCTCTTGGGACTGTAGTAAACTGGAAGGGAAACTAGGCTGTACCTGGTTTTGTACAACAGCTTTTGACTGCCAGATGGTATCGAACATCCAGGGAATTTTCCTGCCTTAAGAGCTTTATTGTCTCACAAATGAGAAGGAAGCAGTCAGACTGAGCATTGGTCAATGTACCATTATACAGAAATAATTTATACACTGAATAACATCATTATCCAAAAGTTAATCTTGGATACACAATTCAGTGATGATCATTTTACAGTGAAACACATTTTGAGAAGTTTTCATGTATGTTCTAAACTGGCATTGTCCAGTGGAAATTTCTGCAGTGTTGGAAATAGTCTATGTTGCACTAACTTATATGATAATTCCTAGCCGCCTAGGGCTGTTGAATTCATGAAATGCAGCAAGGACAACTCAGGAATTAAATTTGAACCTTTATTTAATTTTAGCTATTTACATTTAAATTCAGTAGCCCCATGTGGCTTGTGTCTACTGTATTAAACAGTGTAGCTCTGGAAAGAAATGGGCTTTAAAATTAATTGAAAAGTACAAAGTCAACTGTTTAACTACTGAAAATCCACTCTTGCAATTACCCATAGCAATGTAAACATACACACTCACAAAACTAGCACCACCATCAAGATACAAAACATTTGCATCACACCAAATGTTCCCTGGGCCTCTCTGAAATCAACCCTCTCTCTACACCCCAAGAGAACACTGATCTGCATTCTGTTACTATGGATTACTTTTATCTATTCTAGAACTTCACGCAAATGAAATCACTTGTAAATGAAATCATAGTTTGTTGTCTTTGAGTCTGGTTTACTTCATTAAGCATCATGCTTTGGGTTATGGTCTATTTGCATGTGAATCAGTAGTTCATTCCCATTTGTTGCTGAAGACTATTACTCCATCTTACATAGCACAGATTGTTTGTTCATCTATCGATGAACATTTGTGCTTTTTCCAGTTCCAGGTTATCATGTGTGACACTTTAATGAAAAATCACTTACAAGTACTGTGTGTGTGTGTGTGTGTGTGTATGTGTGTGTGTGCAACTACACCCACTCAGCTGTGTGTTTTCATTTCTGTTGGGCTGATATCTCAGAGTTCAATTTTTGGGTTCCATGGTAAAATACATTTTATGTTGGAAATCGTGTCAGTAAGTTGGGAAATGTTCTGTTTATTTTAATGGTTATTTAATATTATATGTAAAAGCCCTTAATGCCGCTATTTTAGGAATATTTCTTTCTCCTTCTCATTGAGCTATTTTTTATACTCTATTATAATGGTGCTTAATGGTGATGAGTTACTTTACTCTGACTCAATCTATTGTGGGTGTAGACACAACACAAAGCAATAGTATTGAAAACAAAGCCCAAGGCTTCTGCCATTTATGCTTTTTATTCTATCAAAATAGAAAAATCACCTTTAATTGTAGGAAATGATTTAAGGCAACAGTTTTAATGATCTATTGTTCCTAAAATACTTTAACAGATATCACATAAATTCACTGACAGTTTGTGTTACTTTATTCATTTTATTATTTCAGCTTTAACACAATTGGTTTATTTAACAGTGAAATTACAATAGTGTTATTAAATGGTATGCTTTTAATTCATATAATCGTGACTGAAACCTTAACATTTTCACCACAAAAGACATGAACAATGTTAGGTGTGTAAGTTGGGTTCATAGCCTTTCCACAAAGAGGTCAGTGCCCTCCACGGAAGGAACAGTCTCAGGAGATACAGGACAGATGTATCCAGGGCTTGCTGAGAAGTCTCCAGGCTGGGCAAGGGACAGCAATCTCAGATGTTTATTGCAAAACCCCTACTTCCTGGCAGCTGGCTAATTTTCATCCTGAAGATGCCCGTTTTATCTCGACTCCCGTGTTTACATAACATCATATTCAAATGCTTGGGATTAGGAGCACGAAACAGAAGCCTCAGCTACCAAAACTTTTAAAACGTTCCAAAGGCAAATACATTCTGTACACACTATCAAATAAACAAAATTGCTTGTCCTGCTGGGCAATCAGTACCACATTCATGCACTGCCTGCCTGGATTCGTTTTTACCTGTGCGTGGTACGATGATGGCCCCTTGTTCAGCCTGTGCTTCCTTTCATGTGTTTCCATCTGGGAACTCAGGAAATAAGACAAACTGATTTCTCTCTCCAATTTACCCATGGATTCTCTACACAAAGCACATTTTTAAGGGTTTGAAGTAATGTGAAAAATGTGGAATTTAAACTTTGAGGTGTCTTACACAGTTTGAAGGAACACAAATGGATCTAGAAATTTATGTTGCACAAAAAAATCGTGCTCTTATTTATATAGATTAAAATAAAGTGTAACTTTCCCTTCTTTATTTTTATTTTATTACTATTTAAAAAGAACTAGGTTTGTAAAAACCTATGGAAAATCAGCAAAATCAAGCCCAGAAATGTTAGTCTTTGAATTTGAGTAAAAACAAGATATTTTTGTAGGCCTTTGATTCTCATCTCTTAAAAGGCTCATCCCTATCTTACCAAATTATTTAAATTTAGGCCATTCTATATTCAAGTATAATTTATATGCTACTGTTAAGAGTTCAATTGAGTTGCAGTTAGCTAGTCGACATCACAGAACAGTGCTTAGAGATTTAATTAAACATGTATCACCTTGTTTTTGTTGTTCTGCAGTTTTTTGTATGTGTTTTAGACTCTGTTTCCCTGCCTCCCTCCCAGGCCCTTAAAAAAGTATTTATCCTAGACAGTGTGTTAGGAAAACCTAATAGAGGACAGAAACTAAAAAAGGACACCACGAATAAAAAGACATTTTGATGCATACTCACCTCATCAGCCTGAAGTTCCCAGGTGATGATTCCCCAGTCTAACTTCCATCTAAGGCATTACTCGCTTGAGAACCTTAATTGGTCCATTCTGCTTGCTCCCTCTTTCCCTCCCTCCCTCCCTCCTTTCCCCTTCCTCCCTCCCTCCCTCACTCCTTCCCCTCCATCCCTCCCTCCCTTCCTCCCTTCCCCTCCCTCCCTCCCTTCCCCTCCCTCCCTCCCTTCCCCTCCCTTCCTCCCTTCCCCTCCCTCCCTCCCTCCCTCCCTTCCACTTCCTCCCTCCCTCCCTTCCCCTCCCTTCCTCCCTTTCCCTCTCTCCCTTCCCCTCCCTCCTTCCCTCCTTTCCCCTTCCTCCCTCCCTCCCTCCCTCCCTCCCTTCCCCTCCTTCCCTCCCTTCCCTTTTCCCTTCCCCTCCCTCCCTCCCTCCCTTCCCCTCCCTCCCTCCCTTCCCCTTCCTCCCTCCCTCCCTTCCCCTTCCTCCCTCCCTCCCTTCCCCTCCCTTCCTCCCTTTCCCTCTCTCCCTTCCCCTCCCTCCTTCCCTCCTTTCCCCTTCCTCCCTCCCTCCCTCCCTCCCTCCCTTCCCCTCCTTCCCTCCCTTCCCTTTTCCCTTCCCCTCCCTCCCTCCCTCCCTTCCCCTCCCTCCCTCCCTTCCCCTTCCTCCCTCCCTCCCTTCCCCTTCCTCCCTCCCTCCCTTCCCCTTCCTCCCTCCCTCCCTTCCTGCTTTCCTTCCTTTCTTCCTTTCTCCCTTTATTTATTTATTTATTTTGTCATTTCAATAAAATGTTTTGGATTCCTATAAAACACACATAACATAAAATATATAATTTCAAAGATTTTAAAGTATACAATTTGGTGGCCTTAAGTACATGTATACATTAAGTGTGAATACTGAAGTACATTAAGTATGAATGTACTTAATGCCACTGAATTACTATATATTTTAAAATGGTTTTGTATCCACCCCCACTGTCCATATCTAGGGATATTTCACCTTGCAAAACTGAAACTCTATGCCCATTAAATGAAAATATTCCATTTCCCCCTTTCTTCAATCCAAAATAAGTACAATTCCACTCTCTGTCTCTGTAAGTTACATTTTTTAGGTATGTCATGTAAGTGGAATTGTACAGTATTTATCTTTTAGTGACTCATTTCATACAGCATTCTGTCCTCAAGATTCACCTGTGTTGTGGCATGCTTCCAAATTCTCTGCCTTTTAGAAATTTCCTGCCATATATTCCATTATATGGATATACTACATTTTCTTGCCATTCATCTGTTTAATGAATACTAAGTTGTTTCCCTGTTTTAACTATTTTGAAAAACGCTGAAGTGTTTACAGCTGTAAATTTCCTTCATAGCAACTGAACCTGCTTTGTCCTACACATTTTTCTATGTTGTGTTTTCGTTTTCATTCATCTCTAAGAATTTCCTAACTTCCCCTTCTATTTGATTAAGAGTGTGCTGCTTATTTTCTATAAATTTGTGGATTTTTCCATTTTTCTCCTATTATTTATTCCTAACTTTTGTGACCGCAGAAGATATTTTGTATAATAGCTCTCTTTTTAAACCCATTGAGACTTCATTTGTGGCCCAGATAGATATGGTCTATCCTGGAAAATGCCCCCAGTGCGCTTGAGAGGAATGTCTCTTAAAGTGTTCTGTATTATCCATTAGGTCTCATTAGTTTATTGTTGTCGGTCTTCTATTTCCTTTCTTATGTTCTGTCTGCTTGTTCTATCTACCGCTGAGAACAGGGAATTGAAGTCTCTATTATTCCAGATTCTTCCTCGATCTATAAATTTTTGCTTTGTATATTTGGATGGCATGTTGATAGAGATGTATATACTTAAAATTGTTATATATTCTTGGTGTACTGAAATTTTTATTGATACATAATGTTCTTTCTCTCCTATAACCTTCTTTGATTTAAAGTTGATTTTGTCTGATATTACTATAGTCAATCCTACTCTCTTTTGGTTTCTATTTACATGAAATATCTTTCTTCCTCTGTTCATTTTCAACCGATTTGTGTCTTTGGATCTAATGTATACAAATAGGTTGTATAGGCATACATGGTTAGATCATGCTTTTCAAAAAAAAATTATTCTTCTAATCTCTGTCTTTTGACTGAAGAGTTTAATTCATTTACATTAAAAGTAATTATGGATAATGAAGAATTTGTCATTTGCTACTTGGTTTCTACATATTTTACAGATTTTTTTGTACCTAATTTTCTGCACTACTAATTTATTTCTATTAAATTGATTTTTTTTTTTTTGCAGTGAAATGTTTTAATTTTCTCTGCAATTTTTATTTGTAAATTCTATAGTTATTTTCTTTGTAGTTTCTATGGGGATTACATTTAACATACTAAAGTTATAACATCCTAATTTGAATTTTCACCAGCTTAACTTCAATAGCACACACAATATATACACCTGCACACTTATCCCCATGCTCTTTCAGTTATTGATGTCATAAAATTCCATCTTTATACATGATCAGTCTAATAAACTAATAAACTAAAGTGAAGTAATAAACTAAAGCTACAATAACACTAGCCTTTACACTAATATTTAAAAATATTTTCTTAAATCATGTAGAAAAAAAAGTGCAGTAACAAACCCAAGTTAAATAACAATAGCTTTGATTAAATGTTTATGCATTTATCTTCACTGAGATATTTTTATTTGTTCATAGGGCTTTAAACTACTTTCCACTATGTTTTTATTTCAACCTCCAGAATTTCTTTTAGCATTTCTTGTGGGACAGGTCTAGTAGTCATGAAGTCCTTCACTTTTATTGATATGTGAATGTCTTAATATTTTCCTCACTTTGGAAGGATAGTTTTGTCAGATATAGGATTTTCGGTGGAGAGGTTTTTAGTTTTGCCTTTTTTTTTTTCTTTATTGAGATGGAGTTTTGCTCTTGTTGCCCAATCTAGAGTGCAATGGTACAATCTCAGCTCACTGCAACCTCTGCCTACTGGGTTCAAGCAATTCTCCTGCCTCAACCTCCCAAGCAGCTGGGATTATAGGTGGCTGCTGCCATGCCCGGCTAATTTTTTTTTTTCTTTTTTTTTTTTTTTTTTTTTGTATTTTTAGTAGAGATAGGGTTTCACATCTTAGCCAGGCTGGTATCGAACTCCTGACTTCGTGATCCACCTGTCTTGGCCTCCCAAAGTGCTGGGATTACAGGCATGAGCCACTTTCCTGGCCTGTTTTCTTTTTAGTACTTTGAATATATTAGCCTCATTTTTTCTGGCTTCCAAAGTTTCTGATGAAAATCTGTTTGAGGATACTTTGTATATAAAAAATTGCTTCTCTCTTGCTTCTTTCAAAACTCTCTGTCTTTGTCTTTCAACAACTCTATTATAATGTGTCATGGTGTGGGTCTCTTTTGGCTCATCTTACTTGGAGTTCTTTAAGCTTCCTGTCTATTTATGTTCATTATCTTTCATCTAATTAGGGATGTTTTTGGCTATTATATCTTCTTTTTTTTAACATTTTGTTGACAGCCCAAATTTTATCTGATTTTACCAACCAATGACAGCTACTAGAAGATGCTTCAGGAAACCTTAGCTAAGCCACATAAACAATCAGGCCTATACAGGTACAGAACAATCTAGACATGTTACATGCTTCAGAACTAAAAAAATCAAGTTGGTTGTATGAAGACATACAACTTAATTTCTACCAAAAACACACTTTTTCAAAAGGCCTACAGGAGTATCAATTCACAAAGGCAGAACAAATAGCATGACTAGACAGAGAGAGAAGTCTCAATTGCTTAACATGAGATAAACTCAGCAGTTTTAAAGTTTCTGCATCCATTTTAAATTAGACTAGGGGTAGAAAAGATTAGGATGCTTTCATCATATTTTGAAAAGGAAACTTCCACTGGAGCTAAAAGAAAGTTATAGTCCAGGTTATAAAAATACCAGTTACATGGTAAATTGTTAAAAGTAGCACATAACTATTATTGTCATATCAAGTTCATGCTTAGACAATAAGAAAATCCTGTTTGCAGCATTAATTACATGTAATTCAGTTTCCAAGCACATAGATAGAGGTCACACACATGCAGAGAAAGAACAAACGGCAGCCCAGTTATCTCACTGCCTCAGTCCAGCAGCCGGTGGCCCAGGATTTCATCTACACTGTCTGTCTGCTTCCCAGCTGCTTAAGCCCTATGAGGAAAGGCAATGCATTTATTTAAATATTCTCTCTGCCCCTTTCTCTCTCTTTTCTCCTTTTGTAACTCCCACAGTGCATATGCTGGTCCACGGTAGGCTATCACATGTCCCTTAGGCTCTTTTCACAGTTCTTTGGTGTTTTCTTTCTCTTCATCAAACTCAACTTTAATTATTTAATTTGGAATTTATTCCTTTCTTCTGCTTGCTCAAATCTGTGTTTGAATCTCTCTAGTGAGTGAGTTTTTTTTTGTTTTGTTTTGTTTTTTAATTGTATTTTCAGCTCCAAAATTTCTTATTGGTGTCTTTTTAGGCTTTCTATTTTTTTTTTAATTAATGTTTCCATTTTGTTGGTAAATTGTTTTTTTGACTTTCTCCACATCTTCCATTAGTTCTTTGAGAGAGTTGTTTTAAAGTCTCTATTAATCCCACATTTTCCCATCTGGTCATTGTCAAAGATAGTTTTGGTGATGGATTTTCCTTGGATGGGCCTTACTTTCTACACTGCTATAGACTGAATATTTTTGTCCCTCCATAATTCATATGTTGAAACTCTACTTTTCGACGTGATAGTATTTGGAAGTGAGGTCTTTAGGAGGTGATTAGGGTTAGATTAGAGCAGGAAACTGGGACCCTTAGTGGTCAGATTAAAACCTTTTTATAAAGAGAAAGAAACATGAGAGATCTGTCTCTCCCATGTGATGATACAGCAAGCAGGCATTTCATTGCAAGCCAGGAAAAGAGCCCTCACCAAGACCTCCACTATGCTGGCATTCTGATCTCAGAAGTCTAGCCTACAGAACCGTGAGAAATGATTGTGTGTTGTTTTAGTCACCCAGTGTATGACATTTTGTTATGGCAGCCTTAGCAGATGAAGACATATGCCTGCTGATTCTTTTGGTTAAAAACTAAACATTTGAATCAAATAATGTGATAAATCTCTGGAAGTAGGATTACCCTTTCCTCAGGGTTTGTTGATTTTGGTTTTTGTTTTTTGACTGTTGACAGCTATTTCTGTGTCAGTGATCAGCCTGACATATAAACTTAATTTCTTCTTTGGTCTTTCTGAGCCTATGCATTTCCCTGGACATGTACAGTGACTTCTTAATTTCTTCTGTTGTTTATTTTTTAACACCCTAGGCTTTGATGTGTGGCTCCTAAAATGGGGGTGGGGGTGGAAACCAGGGGAAAATAAAGTCAGAAAAAAAAGAAATGATGAAATTTTTAAAAGTATGCTGGCCTTTAAATCCTCTGGAAGTCACTTGAGCCCTAAGGGAAGGGCTTGAAAGAGTAGGGAGGTATATGCAAGGATGCCTGCCCACCACCTCTTCATCTGTGCCTCTGTGATCAGAAGCAGCAAGGGGAGATTAGAACACAAATCCCTGATACTTGGAGAGAAAGCTCTTTGTTTGCCCACCCTGGCTCCTGCTAGCTGTGTACAGGTGGCTCCAGGAATATGTTCATTGCTTCCTGCTGTGGGGCTTGGGTAGGGACTAGGTACTTGTTACGCAGAACTGGAATGGACCAAAATTAAACACAGTTTACTACCTAAGCCTTCCGCAGGAAGTTGAAAGACGTGGGATAGACTACAGATCTCCAAAATAGTTACATCTGACACATTTTGAAAGCACAATTGTGGTCTAGGCAGGAAGATGGATATTTGGTCTCCCCCACTTTGTTTGCATCCCAGAATCCTTCTACACTTCCTTTCCTTTTGAGGCATTTTTATCTTTTGCTTTCAATTTCCATCTGGTGCCTGAATCCTCATTGCATGCTTTGATTACTTGGTGCCCATGTTTGGGGCTGGTTGCTGATTCAGACTATGTTGCCATAGTGAATCAATGAAACGAATAAATACTTTCTGTCATACTGCTGATGAAGATGGATTCGCTTTCCCAGTTCCTTATTACCGTTCTATCACTTTTGTTTCTGTGTATACAGATTTCTGGTATGTCTTTTATCCAGCATATAAAATAAAAGAAACCTTAAATAGTTATTCCTCGAATCTTGTTTGGAAGCAAACATATATGAAAGACAGGGGAAGCAAAATGTAGGAGCAAAATGACCATGGAAAAGTAAGCAAATGATTGAGACAAATGGTAAAGGACTTTGAGGAAATTAAGTCTAGTTTCTTCAAACACATTATCATCTCTAGCATATTTCTTTTTTATTTTATTTTTATTTTTATTTTTATTTTTATTTTTATTTTTATTTTTGAGACAGTTTCATTCTCGTTACCCAGGCTGGAGTGCAATGGCGCGATCTCGGCTCACCACAACGTCCGCCTCCTGGGTTCAGGCAATTCTCCCGCCTCAGCCTCCTGAGTAGCTGGGATTACAGGCACGCGCCACCATGCCCAGCTAATGTTTTGTATTTTTAGTAGAGACGGGGTTTCACCATGTTGACCAGGATGGTCTCGATCTCTCGACCTCGTGATCCACCCGCCTCGGCCTCCCAAAGTGCTGGGATTACAGGCGTGAGCCACCGCGCCCGGCCTGTAGCATATTTCTAATATGTACCAAGATCTCTGCTACCTGTGGAGAACATATTAATCATGTATAGATTGTATTAGTAAGAAACTATAGGATATATATAGTTTTATTAAGGATACATATAGAGCTTCTCTCTCGTGCATGTATATATATATGTGTATATATGTGGATGTGGATGTGCATGAATGTGTATGTTTTTTAAAGAAGAGTTTAAGAAATTCACCTTGATGATTGTGAGGCTGGGGTTGGTAAGTTCAAGATCTGCAGGGCAGGCTGAAGATGCAGGTTAGTGTTGATGTTACAATGTTTAGCATTAATTCTGAAGCCTGGCAAGCTGGAAAATTGGGCAGCATTTCTATGTTACATGAGAATTCCTTCTTCCTCAGTTACTCTTAGTTTTTGCTATTAAGGTCTTCAACTGATTGGATGTGGCCCACCCACATTACGGAGGCTAAACTGCTTTATTGAAGGTACTGAATCAGTAACTTTTGATTGAAATGTTAATCATAGCTTAAAATATGCATTCACAGCAACACATAGACTGGTCTTTGATCAAACAACTGAACACCATAGCCTAGCCAAGTTGCAACATAAAATTAACCATAGGAGAGATCATTAAAAAAATACTCAGACATTGTTTTAAGGGAGCTGACAATCTAATGTTAAGCAACAGATATGAATAGATAAGGCAAATATGCAGAATGTTAATATTTGTGTGTCTAGCTGAAGTTTATATGGATTTTCATTGGCCTGTTCTTGTGACGTTTCTCTAGGTAGGCATGACATTTGCTAACATAATATTTTTAGGGAAATAGACATTGTAAGCAGATGCATGCTCTGTTTCTGCTTACTAACAAGACCAACTAGTCCATTTTATTGGAAGTGGGAACAAAACCCAAGAAGTCCTCGCAGAGGAGTTGGGTCTTACAGGGGAAATAGTTGACTTTTACACCAACAAGTGAAAATATTACAAAGCAGTGGGAAGGGCTCGTTTGACATTTGGTCACACTGGCTTTTGGTGCCTGAAGCTCCTTGTCCCTAAAGAAAAAGTGACTAGTCTAGGACAGTCAAAATGGAAACATGGCTTACGAAACAAATATGCCTAGAACATTCTTCTTAGTTTACACATTCTATTCCCAACAAATAGAAGAGGCTCTGGCACGTATTAGGATGCAATAATGTTATATGAAATAATTACTTTTATTTCCTGTAAGAGCTGCTGAAAATAAAGCAAATAGACAAAGTAAAGAATAATATCTTTAGGATGTTTTTTGGAAGAGTGTACAAACTGGGGGAAAGAAAGATGGCGAGGAGTTTAAAAGAAAGTCCCTTGAAAGAAGAAGGCTTACTTTCTTCAAAATCCTTTAACATTTAAATTGCCAAATTTTATTCTTATCCATTGACTGAAGCAAATTTTCTCATGTAGAAAATCCTCAAATGTATGAAGATTCCACAATCTAGGCCTCTGCTCTCAGAGGCTGTGTTTTGAAAGCATGTAAACCACATGGAATCTGTGATGAAGTTTAAATGATGGCTCCATGTGGACATACATGCCTATTGTTGGTGCACTATGTACAACAGTTACATTATGTGTTTTCATATATTAGGTGTTTCCTTGAGACTGAGATTTATTGAATTAGGAATAGCATTATAAAAATGTCAAGTGTCAGTAAAAAATGTTTAATATAGTCCAAAATATTTAGAAAATTAATGCTAATTAGGGTTACATTAAACATTCAGGTACAGAGAAGTCATATTTGAGACATGCCATTTAATAAAGATATTAACTACTAAGTTAAAATCTTCTTAGAATAGAAATTAATTGGTAAGGAGTATGAATTGCATAATAAATCAAGCAATACCAGAATTAAAGTATTAATGTCTGAGCAAGGTGGGAAATTATATTGCCAGAGGGGAAGTCTTCTCATTTTAAGTTATATTAGCTTCTTGATAAGTCTGCCCTGATATGAAATCTACTGGTTTGAAAATTTAAAAAGTCATAAAGTATATATTTTAAAGAAAGCACAATTTGGCTGCGTGCAGTGGCTCATGCCTTTTTAATCCCAGCACTTTGAGACACCAAGGCAGGTGGATGACAAGGTCAGGAGTTCGAGATCAGCCTGACCAATATGGTGAAACCCCATCTCTACAAAAAACACAAAAGTTAGCTGGGTGTGGTGGCATGTGCCTGTAGTTCCAGCTACTTAGGAGGCTGAGGGAGGAGAATCACTTGACCCCGGGAGGTGGAGGTTGCAGTGAGCCGAGATTGCACCACTGCACTCCAGCCTGGGCAACAGAGTGAAACTATGTCAAAAAAAGGAAGGGACGGAGGGAGGAGGACTGGAAAGAGAGAGAGAAAAGGAACAATTTCTCCTGTAAAAGCAGGTCTGTTTTGTAAAATTACAAAACCTCAAACTAATTTTAGGAGCCATAATGCATTTTGTTTATATATAAGCTCTGTTTCCACATACTTTCAGGAATAGATTTTACTTTCACACATCTCAACATTTGCTTTAGAAATGATTCTTCTGCCTCTCAATGAATGAATAATTTTTAGATTCTGTCACTATGCTTCAGATTTTTCATCCTGAACTGAAATATTCTTCCTTAAAGACACTTCATAGAAAAAAAACAAACAAACAAACAAACAAACAGACAAAACCCCTCATTTACAAATGGCTTTGATTGTTGATTTGTCTGCACACTTTTCCTCGTTAGGAGGATATTTGACACTTGAACAACAGCTTGTCATCTCCCATGTATCATGAGCATGAATTAATTTGTAACTTAGGGATGGGCCAGATGAATACGCCTTAAGACAAGCTTTGGCTTGATGGTATCAGTGTCACTGCCTTGTATACTCAGGAGCCCTTGTCCCCTGGTTGGGAGAGAAGGCAGTCCTGCTGTTTCTTAAAGGCATACCCCCTCTTCCCACATACAAGCTCATCAATGTCTTCTTTCCATACAGCAATTAAAAAAAAATCTGTGTTTAAATTATTATGCTTTTCATTTTGATTCCTAATTGGTATTTCACGGAAGCTACTTATTTTTCCCTAGCATTATTTCACTCCTAAGTAAATCTTACAGGAAAGAATCTGATCCTTCTCTGAGTTTTACCTTAGGCAATCAAACAGCTGCTGCATAAGCTGCTTCTTCCAAGCCTTTCTGAATGTTTCCAGCCATCGAATTCATTGTCTGTCACTTGCTGTTTACAACAAAACTAAAATATGTCTATAAAGCCCAGAGGCAAACTTCCTTAAATATAAAATGAAGAGAATTAAAATGTGTTTTACTCGGAATAGTAAAGTGCTTTCATGAAGAAAACATGAACATTCAGAAATTAGGCGGGATAAAAGTTGCATGTATCAAAAACAGCACACTCTGTGGTTGAAGGATACAGACCTGAGAGCCAGGCCAGACAGTTTCAAACACTGGACATGTGCTGGAGTTCTCAGGTCTTGGGGAAGTTACGGAGCGTTGCTGAGACTCAGTTTCTCATGTGGGGAATGGAAGGGAGATGATGACTGCTCCCACCGTTTGGCTGTTAAAATAAATCATTTAGGTAATATTTATAAATTATAAATTGTTGGATATCACTCGATCACATATATAAGCATGTGTTTTATGTATACTTTTTACGCTTTAAATTTTTTTTTAATTTAAGAACAGTTTCAGATAGACAGAAACGTTGCAAGGGTAGTACAAAGTGTTCCCCTGTACCCCACATCCAATTTCCAGTATTACTGATGTCTTTATTGCTAGGGTTCATTTGTCTCAGCTGTTCGGATTGTATTGGTTTGCACCTAATACACTTTTTCTATTTCAGGATCTCATTCATGATACCATATCTCATTTATTTACCTTATCTTTGATAACATAAGGAAGGATCACCAAATACTTCTTTGATGTAACATGACAGTTTCTCAGACATTCCTTGTTTCATGTGATATTGAGAGTAAGAGTTTTGAGAAGTACTGATCAGGTATTTTGTCCTTCAGTTGAGGTTTGCCCGGTATTTTTCTCATGATTAGACCAGAAGCATTTGATTCATAGAAACAAAACCTTGGAGGTAAAATGTCATTCTCATCGTGTTGTCTCAAAGGTACACTTTATTGGTGTGACTTGCTACTGATATGTGCAGCTTGGTCACCTGGCTGAGGTGGTGTTTGACAGGTTTTTCCGCTGTGAAGTGGCTATTCCTGATCCCATCCTTTTCATATCATACCCTACAGAAGAAAGTCATTATGCTCAACTCTTAAGGGATGGGAGTCATACTCTTCCTCCTTGAAACTAAAACATCTACATTAATTATTTGGAATTCTTCTGTACAGGAAATTTACCTTCTTTCTTACATATATTATTTATTCAATCATTTGTTTATATCAGTATATATACATGAATTTTATTTTATACTTTGGTTAAAGTACATTTTGATTTGGTTGATTAATTTATCCCATTTTTCTGTCATCTCTTGATTGACTACTGTGGCCCTTTGAAATAAACTTCATTTTTTTCCTTTTTTAATTTTTTAAGTACTTTCTTGCTTTTTGGCATAAAAAGATCCTCCAAGCATCTTGTCCAAATGTGGCCATACTGGGGTACTTAGTTTAGTTCCATTTTATTTCTACTTGAATATTCTGTAATCTGGCATATGCAATCTCTTCTAAGAAAAAGCACAGCAAGATAAAATGCCAAGAGCTTTGAAATCATTCAGGATAGAAATCAAATGCTGACCTGACCATTACTTACGTGACCTTGAGCAAGTTACCTCTTCTTTTAATATTGAAAATGCTATATGCCCTTTCTCACTTTGGGATGTTAATAGAAAGAAGTAGCTGTGGCAGGATTTCAAATTCAACGTGTGAGTTTCTTTACCTAAATTTTTCTTTAAATAATAAGCTGAAAGATATTTGTGAGTTTTGAAATGACTGAAAAGTCAGTGAATGCTAAACTTAATTGTAGAAAAGTATAAAGCACAAATTCTAATTGAACAACTTAAAAATTTTGACTAAATCCAAAGAAATGACTGTTCCTAAGTCTACGTGGGTGGCATTTTTGTAAACACAGAAATAAAAATAAATTATTGGCAGACAAAATCCACAATAGAGAAAGAATGAGTGCATGCCATGAAGGATGATGTGACAATTCAGAAAAATTGGAATTTCCAGGTCCTACTCGAAGTTTAACTATAAATTTTTGTTTGACCTTCGCTATGTCATTTCTGTTCCCTCTTTTAATTTGCTCAGGTGTAAAACAAAGTTAACCTGTCATCCATTCACATCTCTTTGTATGGGAATTCATGTGTATTTATGAGCTAATGATTGAATGCAATATGAATCACTAAGATGAAGTAATATTCAAAAATGACGGCATTACTTGTTTTTATTATGCGTCAGATAAAGTGATAAGATTTTTCTTCTACATTAGTTCCCTTTGAAGCAAATCCTACTTTAATTTACCCAGCATATTGCTTCTTAAACTTTCTCTCTTCCACAAAGCATATTTTAGCTGTTTTTTTTTTTTGTTTTTTTAATGATATCTTTTTGTTCCTAGAATTGAAACACACAGAATTATCATTTCTCTTTATTCTTCCTTTTAATACGATCCAATTCTTATTTTATGGATATTTCAAGGTAATAATACGATATTTCACCCCACGTACAATTGACAAAGTTTGTATAGAGAAATCGACATTCTACCAATATCCATGAATTCAAGAGACATCGATTAAGACCCTTCTAAATAGCTCACTGGCACCATTCTGAGCAGTGCGCACACTGTGGTGAATAAACAGGAGGAAATACCTGCATTAATGATGCTAAAGAGAGTTAGAGAGCTTAAACAAAAACCACTATCAGAATGTGTGTGGTGGGGAATGCTGAACCCAGGAAAGAAGAAGCATGTGAGGAGACCCATTCTGTCAGGTGGGGGTGGTGACCGAGTTTTCACAGAGGCCTGAGCAAATGAGTGAGGGTGACCTGAGGATTCTTGGGGTCACCACCTTCTCCACAAGTCCATGCAGGGTCAAAATCCTGAGGCAAGATCCCGCTGCACAGGTTTAAGGACAATCACGTGGGTCGTAAGAACTGAAATGACGAAGAAAAGCTTTTTAGGCCAATTGCAGCAATTTCCATTTCTCCACCATCTCTAAAATGGTTGACCATTTCCCTGTGCTGATTTCGATTTAGTGACACTTATTTCCTGCTTAACAGAATACCTGGGAAAAATAAGCTTCATTCACACGGAATTCTGAAGAAAGAAGTAAAGTGATCGAAAAGGGTTTCAAGAATCAGAAGGCAGAAAAAAAATGTGCCAAATACTGAATTTGAAAGTTCATTACTGATCCTTAGAAAGCAATGAATGATTTAACACCATAATGTAGATGGAAGACCTGGCACAGTAGTTTGAAGGATAAATGAGAAAAAAGAGAAAGACAGTTAGGAGAGAGACAAAGTGATAGCTTAAAAGCAAGTTAAGATTTAGGAAAATCCTTTATGTATATATGCAGAAAACAAATAGCTTTTATTACAACATATATTTGTGTATGTTGTATATGACATATATCCGTGTGTGTATATATACATATATAGACCAAGTATTGTTAGGATAGTTTAATGTAATTTACAAAGTTATATTGAAGTTAAAATAATATACAGACGATTCTCTAAATTTAACATTTTCTTTGAAAAGAAAGAATTGAAATTTGAGGCATACATTCAGAGTATTTTTTTTTCTTTCTTTTTTTTTTTTTTTTAGTATGTCTAAAGAACAAAGAGAAGGCTGGGGGCTCTCTTAAAAATAAGAAGTTTACCTGCGGCCGTTGAGAGAAAGTTCATTAGGGCTAACAGACTTTGGGGAGTTGGCAAGCTCCATTAGTGGGTGACTAGTGGTCAAAATTAGTCCTAGAGTTGTAGCATATTATCCTGGCGCTGTAGGTAAAACTGAACTCAGCTTACAACAGGCAATTTCAGCCACTGGATTTTTAGACAATTACATTTCTGTTTTTTTTTTTTTTTTTTTGGAGACAGAGTTTTGCTCTTGTTACCCAGGCTGGAGTGCAATGGCACGATCTCGTCTCATGGCAACCTCCATTTCCTGGGTTCAAGCAATTCTCCTGCCTCAGCCTCCCAAGTAGCTGGGACTCCAGCTAATTTTTGTATTTTTAGTAGAGAGGGGGTTTCACTGTGCTGACCAGGATGGTCTCAATCTCTTGACCTCGTGATCCACCCGCCTCGGCCTCCCAAAGTGCTGGGATTATAGGCGTGAGCCACCGCGCCCAGCCGAGACAGTTACATTTCTAAGGCAATGTTAGGTACCCTGAGTGTTTTTCACTCCTGGCCCCTGGACTCTGATTTAGTTGGTTACAAAAAAAAAAAAAAAAGTCCCAATTTGGATGATCAACTTTCACAGCACACAGATAAAGAGAAAACTACATCAGCCCTCCTGTGCCTCCTCCCAGATTTTACTTCAGAACAACAGTATCCTAAACTCAAAATCACAGACAAGTTTTTCCCATATTTGGAATTCATATCAATGTAAACATAGAGTATATACTTTTTTGTTCAACTTTATGTTTAAGGTATTTATGCATATCGTTTTGTATACTTACTGCTGTCAGAAAAGCTATGTTCCATTGGTGAATGGAGCACAATACACTTATCTAATCAGCATCTCTCTGTTTTCTGTGAGAGTTTGGATAATACTGGAGTAAACATCCTTGTAAATGTGTGCTGGGCGTATAACTAGGAGTGGATTTCCTAGAATGCAAGACTGGCACACATGCACCTTTAGTAGATATTGCGAAAACGTTTTCCACTATGGTTGCATAAATGTACTCTCCCACTTATTTTGTTGAGAGTCCCAGTTACTCCACAAAGTTATAGACACCAAGCCTTGTCTCATTCATTTCAGCCTTCCTGGTGGGTATACAGTGCCATGCCCTGTGTATTTGTTTTCATAGAAGGCGAACAGTTACTTTTATTATTTGTGTTGGTTTAAAAATATTTTTATCTTTTTACGTTGCTTCTTGAATGAATTTCAGAAAGAAATACATGGAAAAAATAGTACAATGAATTTATGCCCTCAGTGTCTCCAAATTTGCACTTTCTATGCAACCACAACAAAATTACTATAATCAGGAAATCCACATCAATGTGATACTCCTAAGTAGTCCAAAAATCACATTCACATTTCTGAGTGTACCCTAACGCCCTTTTCCTGGGCCAGAATCCGATTCAGAATCAACATTGCACGTCATTATCTCCACAGCCTCTCCAAACTGGATCCGGTTCCTCAGTCTTTCCTTACACTTTTGAGGAGAATTGGCTAGTTATCGGTTGTCCTTCAGTAATTCAGGTTATTAATTTGGGGGCAAGAAAACCATAAAGTAGTATCGCCTCCTTTTCAGTGCACATGTCAAATGAACAAGATGTCGCGGCACTGCCTATGGGTCATGTCTGCTTGGAGCAGCTGTTGCGGAGCTGTCCAGCAGTTTCCGCCACTACTTTTCTCTTTGTAATTAATAAGTATCTTATGCAGAAATACTTTGAAATTGTGAACATTTTCTGTTCCTAATGATTTGGCCACTAATTTTATTATTCATTCATCAATGAACATACGTTGTTTCACAATCTGATTCAGTTAAATTTGGGCTTTTTTTTTTTTTGGAGACAGAGTCTCGCTCTGGAGTGCAGTGGTGCCATTTTGGCTCACGGCAACCTCCACATCCCAGGCTGACTGGGCTACTTTTTGCATTTTTATTAGAGATGGGGTTTCACCATGTTGGCCAGGCTGGTCTCGAACTCCTGATCTCAAGTCATCCACCCGCCTCGGCCTCCAAAAGTGCTAGGATTACAGGCGTGAGCCACCGTGTCAGGCCCAGATGTGGGCCCATTTTCTGAAGTTCTCTCTTTGAAATTATTCTGTAAAGTCGGTTCCAACCCCAGGAGGGATCTTCTTAGCTATCCATTTTCCTAGGTCTTTGCCAATTTTGTGTGTGGCTTATAGTACAGCTCGTCATTCTCAGAGCTTCCAGCCTCCTTGTAATTGTTTAGCACCACGGAGTCCACTGTTTCCGAGCGTACCGTTTTCTACTTTCCCGAATTCTGTTCCAGATGAAGTGAGTTTACTTGAGGAGAGCAGTGGGGCTCCCTTTGATATTGACCCGCCTCTCCTGGTACACACAGCTGGGCACCACAGCTCCACAGCAGGGCACAGGGAGTGGCCCACCTTCTCAGTGACAGGCTTGCTTTGTGAGCTGATCACTGTGGGAGCAAGGCTGTCTCTTTTCTTCTAAGTTGCTCCTCTTGGCATGGACTTTGTCCTGTAAATGAGCTGGGGCAAGCGCCAGCGCGGTCCCATTATCTTGGTCTGCCATGGCTGTTGTTGACCTGGAGGCTAGCGGTGAGGGTGTGGAGGAGACATCCCCCTCCCAGCTGCTCTTGCTTCACAGTCCCTTTAGTCCAGCTAGTAGGATGAGAAGTTTCAGCAGCCTGCTCCCGCTTGTGAGTTACCACAGCCCTCAGCAGGAAATGGGTGGGCCACCTGTGTTTTCTGTGGCTGCACACATCCTTGGTGGCGGGTGCTTCTGTAATGCTGCTCTGGGTGTGGGCAGAGATAGAGCAGATCCTGGCTTTGATACCCTTTGTGGCTGCGCATCACTGACACTGACACACGACATTGACACTGATCGTGACACTGATGACAACAGTGATTGCAATGTTATTTCACAGTTTAGTTTTAAGCATGCTTAAATTTAGTTACATATTTTATATTTAGTTTTAAATGTTTTTAAAACCCTACAGAACAGTATTGCTTAGAGCCTGTGTTTATTAATATTTCACACGTCTTATTTCCTTGGTTTTCGTCCTGCATTTCCATGCTTCATCAAGGATAATTCTTTCTTCTGCTTGTAGGTTAATGATTAATTGTGTTTTTCTTTCTTTGTAATCATCTTTATTTTGAAGGATTTGCAGTTGTGTCCTTACAATACCTTCAGAAAATCTCCCAGTTTTAATTACATTGGTTGAAGTTTAGTATGGGTAGTGATGATGATTTTCTTTGTGATCCAGTTTCATGGGAGTAGGATAAATCCTACCTCATTTTCTTCCTTAATTCCAGTACCGACAACCTGAGGTATACATAAACAGGGTCAATCGACCACATAGTTTTCTAAAATCTTAAAGAATAAGGTTTTCCTTTCTCATCATAAATATTTCCAAATATCACAGTCTTTCGTTTCTGTTCAAAACACCTCTTCTGGCTGAGCTCAGTGGCTCACACCTGTAATGCCAACCCTTTGGGAGACGAGGTGAGCGGATCTCTTGAGACCAGGAGTTCCAGACCAGCCTGGGCAGCAAAGCAAGCCCCCGTCTCTACAAAAGGTGCAAAAATTAGCGAGGCCTGGTGGTGTGCACCTGCGATCCTAGCTATTTCAGAGGCTGTGCCAGGGGAATTGCTTGAATCCCAGATGAGGAGATTGCAGTGAGCAGAGATCTCACCATTGCACACCAGCCTGAGTGACAGAGGACAGACGGAGACCCTGTCTCAAAGAAAAAAAAAAAAAAAAGAAAAGAAAGAAGAAAAAAACACCTCTTCCTTCAAAATCTAGACCCTCACTAATTAACTGGTACATTTATATTCATCCTACCTCCCATTCTCCAGTCCAGCGGGTCAGATATGGAAGAATAATCATAAAAAGGCTCTTTTCCAAAAAAAGGCAATTTATCAGAAAGACGATAGTCATCCTGCCACAGCATATTACTTTCCAGGAGTTTTGCGGGTGATTGTCCTTTTCCATATCTTCTGTATTTTCTCCCCTCTCTTTTGAATGTAACAACTTGTTCAAGTCACTCCAATATTTAAGGGAGTGTTTTTATTTTACTCACATTTTTCTTTTCTTCATAATCAATTGTTAGGCAAGGGCTGTTTAAAATAACCCTCCTGAACTCACGTTTGCCAGCATTCCCCAATCCTGTCCTAATGAACACACTTACGATTCACACTTCAGTTCAGACAGAGAGCCCTGAAGGAGACATGTGCTCAGTGACCTAATCCTTTTGAACCTTTGCTTCTACTTGCTGTCATAGCACCCTATGGCTACTCCTAACGCCAATTATTATTTTGCTGTTTTTATAGTTTTTCCTCCTGTTGTGAGTTTTCTGAGGACAGCAATGAGTTTTCTTTATTCCCAGCACCTCAAAGTGTGTGTGTGTATTTAATATAAAGAAGACACACAATACATATTATACATTTAAGCAAATAAATTAATTTTGTGGCTAGGATATGCATGGTGAGGTGAACACACATATAAGTGGATTTAAGCATTTTGGCTAACTACCGAATTTAAATGTGATATATTTGAATGTAGAAACTTGCTCTTGAACACATGTATTTCTGGTATACACAAGCAACTGCTCCTTTATAGAGTCTGTCTATGGAGAAGTCTCATATTGATCTCCCCCAAATTTCCCACATTACGATTTTTCCCCTTCGTTATATGTTTGTCCGGGATGGTATCAAAGAGTTTACATTTTGATTCTAACTTGACAGTTATCCAGTAAAAGCTCTAGATGTGTTCCTACTGCCATGGCTCTTGCTCTGGTTTTGTGAGTTGTTGCTCTTTGGTTCAATTAGCTCTTAAAATACTATTTTTAGTGTTTAAAATAATTTCTGATCACTCAGTATTTTTTTAGGTTATTTGGCCGCATATATTGCAGTCTCGTTTCTTCAGAAGTGGAAGTCAACACGGAGTTGAGGATTCTACCAGGTGTTAAATAAAGCCTGAGAAAGGCAGAGGAGAAAGAAGAACTGAAGAAAGAAATCAAACTGCAATGCAAGGTCAGCGAGCGCCTCGGCCAGCCTGGTTGGACGGGCTGCGGGGAGTCCTGTCCATCGAAATGACCTGCATTGCATGGAAACTGACAGCCCTATACCCTGCCTTGCTGGGTTACTTGGTTCAGGCCGCTGAAAGGAGGACCTACCCCGGGGGACAGCAGCTCCCCGCAGCTGAGGCAGAAGCAATAGCTGGAGCTGTCTACTGAAGGTGCTGCCCTAGCTAGAGAGCACATTCCTTATTTTATTTATTTATGTATTTTTAGAAATGGGCTTTCACTGTGCTGCCCATGCTGATCTCGAACTTCTGATCTCAAGCCATCTTCCCATTTCAGCCTCCTGAGTAGTTGGGATTACAGGCACGAGCTGCCATGCCTGGCTCATAACGTTCTCTCTCTCTTTTTTTTTTTTTTTTTTTTTGAAACAGAGTCTTGCTCTGTCACCAGGCTGGAGTGCAGTGGTGCGATCTCGGCTCATTGCAACCTCCACCTCCTGGGTTCAAGCGATTCTTCTGCCTCAGCCTCCTGATTAGCTGCGACTAGAGGCGCATGCCACCATGCTCGGCTAATTTTTGTATTTTCAGTAGAGACGGGGTTTCACCATGTTGGCCAGGATGGTCTCAATCTCTTGACCTCGTGATCTGCCTGCCTCGGCTTCCCAAAGTGCTGGGATTACAGGTGTGAGCCACCACGCCCGACCTGCATATTCTTTATTGAGAGGAAGCAAAACAGTGTTTCTGTTTGTGTCTATAACATGTATGCATGTATGCGTGTGGATGCGTATATACCAGAGCTAAGTTATTCTACGAAGCTAGAGGAAAGAGTGAGGTTATCTTTGCACTGATGGTGAAGTGGGCACAAAGAACATCTTTCAGCTGTGCTTGAGCACCCAGGCCACCTTGCAACTCTCTCTTAATTTTATTCCATTATTGGTTCTATCAGCAACATTAGGAGTTTTATATAAATTACTGTGGCTTTTAATTTTACATTAACTGACAAAATATAATCCAGATCTCACCATTTTGCCGTAGGCAATTGATGATACTGAGCAACCGGAACCAGCTTCCTGTTGAGGAAAGTTAAGGTTCAATATTGCTGATACTCTGGCAAAGAAAGCACATGCCTTGTTTGTACCATGAAAGTCACTGTTTTAGGGGAGAGTTTCCCACTATTTTTCAATTAACGTGATTTTTTTCAAGATTTCCTTTGTGTTTCATGAAGAGAAGAGTTTGTCTGAAAGTAATTGTTACGTTCTTTAGGTTTTGGTTGTTAACTCTTTTATTATTTTCCTTAACTCCCTTATGTTTAGCCATTGAAGACGTATGTGAAAATTAACGCCCTCCTTTAGAGATGATATGGCTTTCATAAACACTCACAAGCATGCCAATATTAAATGCATCATGTCTAAAGTTGATGATGCTTAAGTATCTCTAGAAAAATATATATTCTGGGCACAGTACATTATTGTAATCTCTTGGGGAAAGATAACAAAAATGATTTTGCTTCCTAGTTGCTCAGTTAATTTAATAGATTTGGCAAATAACTTTTATGATATTTATCAGTATGTCAACCATGATACAATGAAAAGTTAAACTCTCATATTCAGGCTTGATGAGAAGAGAAATCTCAAGCAGTCAGATTTATTTTAAAGCATAATCCATAAAAATGGAATAACCACTATCTAAAGGAAAATATTGATAACCAGGACCTATATTATGAGCTAAACTTTCATAATTCCATACAATTCCGTACACGGACGTACACCTGAAATCTATGTTGAAGTTCTTTACAGGCTCAGCGTAAAGTGATCTTAACGGAACTGTAACCCTGTTGTTTTTTCACAAAAATGTAGCCAATGATGACTAATTAGAGGAGGCGTATTTCCTGTAGTAGTCGAAATAACAAAAACAACACTGCATTTGGATAACAGCTCCACACTCCTCTGGGAAACCAAATTCTATAAGAAACAATAACAAAATATCTTTAAGAAGATCATACAGCAGCTGTTGTGTTGATTTCTTTTCAATTGAAATATTCATAATACGTTATGCAAACGATCACAAAAAGCTTCCTGGCCAAAATAGAGCTATTAAATCATAATATGTTTCATCTTCAGTTATTTTCACCTTCAGTTACTACACAAAAGAAATTTCACATATGAATGAAAGTATTTAATGTCTGAGAGTGATCATTAAACTGAAAGCTAGGTAGTGCAGGGTAAATGTTTAATGAATCCAATTTGTTTGACATATCCTCCCATCTTCCTATGTCCTGACAATTGTTTTGCATATATTAGCTTAAATGATTTTTGATAGTTACTTCTCTTAAACCCCACCTCACATCTAATGAATTATCAAATCATAATAATTTGATTATTTATCCCTACCTCACTGTTTCAGTTCCTTGTTGTTTACTGCATGTCCTTTCAGCCTGGGTCACAGCAACAGCGTATGAGTTTTCCTGGTCTCCACTTCATTCTCCACAGCATTGCGAGGCAACATGTTCTGAGCTGCAAATTATTTAATAGTAGATTTATTGCCTCTGTAATTCTATTTCCAGGCTGCTATGGGCTGCATTGTGTCCTTACAATATTCATCTGCTGAAGTTATAACCCGAAGTACCTCGGACTGTGACTATATGTGGAGATAGTGTCTTTAGTGAGATGAAATGAAGTCATGAGGGTGCGCTCTGATTCAAGATGACAGGTGTCCAGTCATCCACACACCAAGGAGAGGAGCCTCAGGAGAAGCCAATCTTGCTGACGCCTTGACCTTGGACTTTCAGCCTCCAGAATTGTGATAAGTTAAATTTTTGTTGTGAAGCCACCCAGCCTGTGGTAACTTCGTTACGGCAGCCCTAGCAAATGGATCCGCAGCTGAACTCCAAACTGCTGTGTGTGGCTTAGGAGCCGCTTTACAGTCACGTGTCTCAGTCTCTTCACTGCTATGCCTCACATTTTTCTTTTCTTCCCCCTCTTTTTTCATTTCTGTACTCCCAAAATGTGAATTATTTTAATGCTTTTTTATTCATAGTTGGTATTGCCATTTTTGAGATATTCCTGGGGCAATATTTATTCCTAGGCACACATTTGTACATCTCCTCACGACTCTGTTTTGTGGAACTTATCAGATTTGCACCTGTGTAACCCATCCTAGAGGAAGTGACTATGCATTGCTTATTCTTGAGTCCGTATGGTGGCTCCTCATTTTGGAATCTGGATTTGCTCTGTAAATATAAGTTAAAAGAATGGTTAGATGAAGGTTTTGTCATCATTGATTCATCATCTCTTGCTTGAGGACTACAGCGTTGTCCTCGATATTACTTCAGATGTAACTAACTGGAAGGGGTAGAACAAATTCACACTTCAAGCAAGAGTGATAGACCAGAACTTACTATGAAATAGTCATAAAACAGAGGACATTACATAGACAATTATTTTAAATCCCTTAAAATTTTTGAAACCTTTTATTAGGAAAGGCATGTAAAAATGTTGGGGCAGGGTTTAAATGTGCAAAGGTGGGAAAATTGTTTTGAAACATTGCCTTAGAAAAAATTTTAATTGTTTTATTTGATTGAACAAAAATAAAATTAGTCCTATTTTATTTTTTTGAGACAGAGTCTTGCTCTTTTGCCAGGCTGTAGTGCAATTGCGTGATCTTGCCTCACTGCAACCTCTACATCCTGGGTGCAAGCGATTCTCCTGCTTCAGCCTCCTGAGTAGCTGGAATTACAGGCATGCACTACCAGGCCCAGCTAATTTTTTTTTTATTTTTAGTAGAGACAGGGTTTCACCATGTTGGCCAGGATGGTCTCGATCTCTTGGCCTTGTGATCTGCCCATCATGGCTTCTCAAAGTGCTGGGATTATAGTGTGAGTCACTTCACTGGGTCAAAATTAATCCTATTTTCTAGTCATATACATAAACAAAATAACTTAAAGAATAGCGTTCATTAAATCTACCTGAGTTTATCACTAATATTCATTCAGTTACTTTCTTTAAGAACTTGAAAAATCAAACACCACATGTTCTCGCTGAGGCGGGTGTTGAACAATGAGAACACATGGACACAGGGAGGGGAGCATCACACACTGAGATCTGTTGGGGGGAAATAGGGGAGGGACAGCAGGGGGTGGGGAGTTGGGGAGAAATGCCAGATACAGGTGATGGGGAGGAAGGCAGCAAATCACACTGCCACGTGTGTACCTAGGCAACAATCTTGCATGTTCTTCACATGTACCCCACAACCTAAAATGCAATACAATAAAATAAAAAGAACTTGAATGTCCCCTTCTTAGTACCACAAAAACAAATCAATTTATTGTCATTTTACTTCTTCACATTTTTGCACAAAATCAGCTATTTTCCAAATCATCAAATTCCCATTGACAGTATTCGTGACATTTTTCCAAGAGAAATGCATGCAATTAAAAAAAATTGTTTATTTTAGAAATGTTTTAGACTTTCAGGAAAGTAGTAAGGAAAATAGACATTCTCATTTGCTCTACACACAGTTCTCTCAATTGTTAACATTTTGCCTTATTCTGGCCCATATTTTTTTTCTCAAAAAACAAAACAATATAAACATTTAAGTACTAAATAAATCTATACTTTAATTCATATTGTCTTGGTTTTTATCTACTGTTCTTGTTATGTTTCAGGATCCCATCCAAGACACCACATAACATTTGTTCACCATGTCTTAGGTTCCTCTTAGCTGTGACAGTTTTTCAGATTTTCCTTGTCTTTTATGACCTGACAGTTGTGAGGAGTGTTAGTTACTGTTTTGAAGAATGTCCCTCTCTTTGGTTTTACGTATGTTTCTTCTTGTGTTTAAACATGGTTTATGGTTTTCTGAATGAAGGCCGCAAAGGTGAAGTGCTGTTCTCATCACATTTTATTCAGAACACACGCTATCAACACAACTACTTACTGGTGATGTTGACCCTGAACCCCTGGCAAAGGTAGGGCTTGTCAGGTTTGTTCATTGCAAAGCTCCTCTTCCTAACCCTCATTTCGGTATCTATATTTTTTGAGACAAAGTCACTATAAACAGGGCTCACATAAGGAGTGAGAAGTCGTATTCCACCTCTGTGAAGGTATGGAATTGCCAGTAATTATTTGGAAATGTCCTATACAGAAGATGTATCTCTTCTCTCACATTTATTTCTTTATTCATATCAGTTATTCATGTCAGCATGAAATCAGAAGAATATTTTTAATAATTTGGATTGTATTCCAGTAATACATTGATTTTTTGATTGCTCAAATTATTTCAGCTTTGGCCATTGGGCACTCTTCCTGCTGAATCCTGCATCTCATATTCCCATTTTTTTTCTTTGTGTCTTTTGATTTTTTTTTTTTTAGCATTGACTTCCTGGAATTATAACACGGCCTGGAGTTATCTTGTATATTTCCTGCTCCCAAATCAGCCATCTCTCTAATAAGCTCTAATTCTGTATATATCTTTATTAATTGTATTAGAAATGAAGATCTAGGCTGTAGATCTCCTTATTTTTACGAGATGTCATTGCTTCTATGCCATCGCAGCAACCAGAGCTGGGAAATACATACAGGGCAGTAACTTGAGTATGTGTCAATATCTGAAATTATTTCTATATTCAGTCATCATTATCTGTATTTGAGCCAAACGTAAGTTCAGGCTCATGTCTACAACTCTGACTTGGTCTGTATGGTTCTCTCTACCCCCACACCCTCTCACCTGGGGCTCACCTGTAACCTCCCCTGCAGCAGTGAGGAACCTGTGTTCTGTACCATCATGCATTCCATCGTTCAACCCCAGTGCACGTGTACAGTTTCAGAGCTAACAACACTTCCCCATGAGAAACAGCTTTACCAAGTAGACCTCAGTGCTATGTTCAGATCCTTTGTTTTTCACTATTATAATTTCCAGTCATTCCCAACATTACTTAAGTTGCCACTGCAATTTTCCCCAACTCTTTTAGTGAGGTTAGGCCATCTATTTGTAATACGGTTAGAATCATTGTCACCGTCAGCATTCTATCCTAGGATCACTTGTACTCCTGGTTGTGTTTTTTATTTCCGTACACAGAAGTTTATTTTTATGCTGTAAAGTTCTATGCTTTTCATGAAAATCATATCATGTACCCACCTTACCGTGCCATGCACAATAGTTTCAAGCCCTAAAATAATCACCTGTGCTTACGTATTTCACCTTATCACTTCCCTAAATTTCTGGCAACCACTGAGCTGTTTTTCATCTTTGTAACTGTCCTTTCTAGAACGTCACATAAATAGAAACATGCATCGTACTGCCTTCTCAGACTGGCTGCTTTCACTTAGCAATATGCTTTCAGATTCTTTCCAAGTCTGTCTGTGGTTTAATAGCTCATTTGTTTTTATTGCTGAATAATATTTCATTACATGGATGTACCAGACTGTTTATTTACCCCACTATTGAATAAGGTTCATTTACCTAAGAAGATATTGGTTGCTTCCAATTTGAAGTAATTACAAATAAAGTAGTTACATTTTGTGCAGATTTTTGTGTGGATATACGTTTTCCAATCTATTGGGTAAATACCATTGGTGTCATTACTGGATGAAACGGTAAGACTAATTTAGCATTTTAAGAAGATACCAAAGTGTCTTCCAGAGTGGCGATACCATTTTGCATTCCCATCAGCAATGAATGAGAGTTCCTGCTTATCCGTCTCCTCGTCCGCAATTGGTATTGCCACTTTTCCAATTCAGTCATTTTAATGGATGTGTAGTGGCATCTCAATGCTGTTTTATTTTGCATTTTCCTAGTGACAAATGATATGGGACATCTTTTAATATGCTTATTTGCCATCTATATCTTCTCTGGGCATTCAAGTCTTTTTAGTATTTTCATTACTATTAATTGTTTTCTTAATTTGTATTAGGATTCTTTTTATATTTTGAATACATGTCTTTTACCAAAGAGATAGCATGGAAATATTTTATCTCAGTCATTGACTCATGTTTTCAGTCTATTAACAGTGCCTTTCTCAGGGTAAAATTTTTAATTTTAATGAAGTTCAACCTTTTTTGTTGTTGCTATTCATGAATTGTGCTTTTAGTGGTATAGTTAAAAACTCATCACCAAATTCAAGATAACCTAGATTCCCTCCTGTGTTTTCTTCTGTTAGTTTTGTATTCTATATTTAAGTCTAAAATCCATTTTGAATTAATTTTTATATAAAATATAAAGTGTAGGTAAAAGCTCATATTTATGCATATGGACATCTAATTGTTCAAAACCGTTTGTTGAAAAAATTATTGTTTCTTTGATAAATTGTTTTGTGTTTTTATGTTGTTGTTGTTGTTGTTGTTTGTCAAGAATCAGTTGACTATGTATGTTTGGGTTTATTTCTGAGTCTACTGTATTCCATGGACCATTCTATCTGTTCTTTAGAAAATGCACATATTTTTATATATGTGTCTGTATGTTTGTGAGACCAAGAGAGTGATGAAGAGAGGAAAATCTTTTCTTTAGTTCAAAACCAGTAAACTGTAGCATCGTGACTATAATTCAATATATAGGGCATAAGACTGAAGTTTTTCTCCTCACTAAACATTGACATTTGAGATAAATGTCAAGTTGTCTCCTAGGGCTGAGCTGGGTATTGAATGAGCTACGCAGTGGTTAGAAAGCAAAACGAGAAAACGGTTGCTTTGGTTTCACGTAAATAACATGCCGTAGGATGACTGCCCCAAATCAGATCATTGAAAGTACAAAAGGTCCCTCAGTACATTCAGGGAAGATTTTTAAAAGAGAACAAAATCTGGTAGGAAATGAAGACAGATGTTTGTTTAGTTAGTGAAATTTACGTGAGATTCTCTGTTGGTTTTATAGAGTTTTTAATGAGACAGAGAGTGATATTGGGGTTTATCAGGGTTTTCAGAGGGAACCTTACTGTTAGAATCACAAGTCTTTGAAGGGTTTGACTGAAGGCGGGATCCTAGCCCTGCAGTGTCTGCCCTGTAGCCAGAGCTCAGGGCTGGCCTTCTGCACTTTGGTCTAAGGATGCTCCCTGAGAGAGTTCTGAAGCACCCTAATGATGACAGGGGCCCCGGCAAGCAGTGCCTCTTCATGGGCGCGGAGCGGCAGACACACCCTGAGGCTTCTTCAGAGACAGTTCTTGTAGCCACTGGCTGTAACTGAGAGTGATCAGGAGTATGCAAGGAGGGCAATCATCCACAGCATGTCCCCAAAGTATACCATGTTTCCTTTTGCTAGGCAAGAAGTAGAGAGTCAAGATCCAAAAAAGAGAGTCAGTGCTGGATGATGGCTGTCAAATATATTTGGAGGATGAGGATCTTAATGCTACCAGCCGGAGAGAAGAAATCGGATGCAGAAAAAGCCTGTGCCTTAAAGAACTTTGCTTTTTCTCCTGGTCTAATTTTATTTATTATCTACTTATGGAGGGAACGTTTAGCCTATAATTAGTCACTCGGATACAGGTCTGCTATGGTTTATAATCAATGTCGCGATGCAATTGTAAATGATGCCCTCTTTTACTTTCAAACTATTCTCTCTTTTTCTTAGTGTTTTTGAGACAGTGTCTCTCTCTGTCACCGAGGCTGGGGTGCAGTGGCACAATCTTGGCTCTTTGCAACCTCTGCCTCCTAAGTTCAAGTGATCCTCCCACCACAGCCTCCCAAGTAGCTGGGATTACAGGCATGCACCACCCCCACCCACAACTAGTTTTTGTATTTTTTGTTAAAGATGGAATATTCTGATGTGGGTTAAAAATACGTCTGGCTATACCTTCAGCATTTTCACCTGACTCTTTTCAAGATGTCACTCTAGCTGTTTTTCTACATCAGAAATGGATGAAATAAAAAAGAAAAAGTACTTTTTGTTTCTGTTTCTTCTGTTATTTTTCTTGACTCATTTTTAAATGAAAGCATTCATTCATTATACAAGACACTGTTGGGTTATAATTGTACACTCAGTGTGACGCAGCGCTAATAACTGATCTAACAGCATAGCTCACTCATTTAACATCCCTGCTAATGAATACCAATATAAAGTGCTGTCTTAACGGGGAAGAAATAAGCGCAGACATGAGATTCTGAAGACATGATGCTTGTCTACAACAGAGCCGTAGCTAGAATGTTACGATATACATCCACTACAGTATTTTTTAAGATAGGCTTTTAGATGGATTTTCATGAGAAGTTTTAGAGGTTCATTAATCTATACCCACATTCTATTTAAATAAAAATATATAAATGTAAGGATTATTTTTAGATCTGGCAAAATACTGAATAATGTGGAACTTACTGCCTTGGAAACCATCTCAGACACCCTAATGACAAAATCTGGCCTGACACAGATCTGGGTGAGGGCATTGAGGGTGGCTTTGGAGAGCCCACTATTCTGCTTCAGGCTGGGTGGCTCCTGCATTTCTGGTACGGTGCGTTGATTTGGTTTCTCAATGGGGACTCTTAAAGTCATTCAAGACTTACAGGCTGGCCTGGTCTGTCAAGATTACTGAAAATTTTCAGTTTTCAGTAATAATCGAGGACAATACCCTGACCAGAAACATTGAGATCTGTGTGGATCTGCTTCCTCTGAACACCAGGCCAAGGGTGCTCAAAAGCACAATGATGAGTGTTATGGAAGAGGCTCAGCAAAGGTTTACAAAGCGCACTGAAGGATGAATAAGCACAGGAACTTTCAGGTGGCTGATTTATCAATGGATTACACACACAAACACACCCACACAAATATGTATTTAATTTTGTAAAACGTTTCCCTCTCCATCACCCATTCCCAAATTGTCAGGCATTGAATATTCGGTGGTGACTTTGCAACATCTAAAAAAAAGCATACACTATTTGGTGTTTAAAAATGACAGTTTGTTTTAGATTTTAAAACCTTAGATGTTTGGTATTAATATTCTAAATCATCAAAGGATTTCAGGCAGCGTCCTTCAGCTGCAATTTTGGTTTTGATGTTAGGCTTGGGATTCATATACACAATTGTTATGTTGACTTTCCCTCAAGGAAAATGAAATTTTACTTTTAAGATAAATTATGAAAAGAGAAATATCTATTTCTAAGGTAATTTAGTCTTTAAGAAACAGTTCTCAAAGGTTTATACTCCAGTGGTTTTATATTGTAGCTTTAGCTGATTGAAATAATTCACATTTCCCTGCTCAGCTATTTTGGGCATTAAATAGAAATAAGTAAACAAAAATCATTTTACAAAAACCTTCACAACTAGAAATATATCAGTACCTGAAAGTACTATTTTTTCTGCCAAGTAAATAATACCTTTTTGTTTTAACAGAAATCTAAATCGATACATTTATTGTTAAAAATATATATAATGTTTATACTTGTCAGAACAATCTGTCAAAATTTATCATTCTTCTGAAAAATTTTCAAGACCTACTTGTCTGTCCTTTCAGTCAATACCTTTTGAGATATTATCTACTGTTCCAATATTAGAATTTATTACCTTTTACGAATATTGTAGGAAGTTAAGGTACTGGGTAACATATTAACAGATTAGCATAAAAATGTACTGTATCCTCGAAACTTACCACAATTTAGTGAGTGCTGTATCACAATTTAAGCAGTGTTTTAGGGGATTCATTGTGCAACCTTGGACATATCAAAGCCTTATTTTGAAAATCATGTGTTACAGTGCATGTCAATGTGTTTTTGAAAGTGTAAAACAATAAAGGCATTTTTTAAATGCAAAGATAATTTTAGAGAGCAATATTCTATGTAAAATGTATGTAAATATATGCAAGAGTTATTTTAGAGGGTTCTATCTCATGGAAAAAAAAATCACACAAGCATTCATCCCCCTAGGAAGTTAACAAAACAGTCATGCTTAGCTAATATGTGGAACTAGAGATGAAACTTCCCCAGGAATTTAAGACTTCTGTTAAGTCTAAATACTACAGATTTTCACAGTCCTGAAATATGTCAACTAAGCTTAACTCTCATATGCCACTGGTGGTATACCAAGCACGTAAAACTCATTGCTAGTATCTATGAAAGCTGAATATGCATGTATTCTATGATTTAATATGGCAATTCCACTTTAGGTAAATACCCAAAAGAGGCTGATGCATATATTTATCAAAAACATGTATGAGAATGTTTATATTGCACTGGTGGTAATTACCTGAAACTTTAAAGTATCCTAATGCCCATTAACAGTTAGATGATGAATAGAGTTGAAGTATATTCACACAATGGGTTACAGCAAAGAGAGGAATCACCTACAGCTATTGACAGTAAATGTGAATAAATTTCAAAACACAACACTCAACAAAATACGCTATGTACAAACACATTTTTATATGAAATTAAATGAATGTGTGCAGATAGAAAGCAGGATGATGGTTACCCTTAGAGAGCAAGGGATGATCCGAAAACAACATGAAGCTTCTCAGGTGCTTTTTTCCCTGAATTTGAATCCTTGGTCTAATACTTACTAGCTAGTGACTTGGTGAGCTATGTGAAAACCTCTCTCTGTGTGAGTTTCCTTATCTGTAAAATGGGGATAAAAATAGTACTGACCCCATCAGGTTGTCATAAAATTGCCTAGCATACAACCAGTTCTAGACCATATACAATGAGCTCTATTAGTTATTTTCTCCAGACAGTTATATTCTTAAAACCAGGGGTGATTATCAAAGAGGACATTAGATTTATCCATCACATTCTGTGTTTAAGAAAAAAAAAATTAATATATTCATTATAAATAAAAATTAATTTTATAATATGAATACTAAGCAAAAGACAAGCACTGGTCTTTAGTTGTGTGTGAATCTGAGCCTAGGATTAGATTTTATTATAAAAATGTAAGTATACATTTATTTTAATAGTAAACAAGTCAAGCCTAGCAAAAATACTACTTCTATTGCTACTCAGCTAGAAAATGTATTTGTATATTTAAAAAGCTAAGTGATTTGTACAAGGACACTTAGAAAAGTAACTTAGAATGAGGTTTCTGATGAAAAAGATTATTGTTTTTCCCCTGTATAGATAGAGAGACAGAATATTCAAGCAGACAATGAGCAGGACACAGATGGTAACAGAACCGTGACTCTCAGCTAGGCGACGATCAGCACAGAAAGATCAGGACGTGGTCAAAAATTGCAGGCTTCCCCACGCTGTTGATCCTACTTTCAGCTTGGAACCAGACAGAGAAAACCAAACACACTCCTCTAACCAATCCCTTAGGGTGTCCAGCTTCTAGTTGGAAAAATCCAACCATGTTTTTCCTTTACCTCCTCATTTGGTAGTTGAAGCAGAGTCCTGTAATGAAAGACAGATTCATAAGTTAAAGACAGCTTATTAGCATTCTTAGTCCATTCAAGCTGCTACGATTTATAGAAAATAGAAACTTATTTCTCACCGTTGTGGAGGCCGTCAGTTCAAGATCAGGGCTGAGAGATATGTTGCCTGTCGAGGGTTTGGTCCTGCTTTGAAGGTGGCACTTATATGGCTCTGCTGAGTGGAGCAGCACCGGGGCCCTTGTCTCCCCGGAGTTGGATAAAACGACAAGGACACACTTGGAGTGGTTTTAAGGAGCAGAGAGTTTAATAGGCAAGAATGAAGAGAGAAGAAAGAAAGAAGGAAGAAGCTTCCCCGTACAGAGACAGACAGAGGAGGGCTCCAAAGCCAAGAGAGGAGACCCCAGTGCCTTGGGAAACCTGGCTGCTTAGAGAAGTGTGGAGGAGGTGGTGTCTGATTTGCACAGGGCTCAGGGGAGTGGCTTGACCAGGCATGTCACTCTCATAGCCCGCCCACCCAATTTTTAATATGCAAATGTAAGGTGCCAGGATGTTCTGCAAAGGGGGGGTGGTGTGTGGGGGGGGCGGGGGAGTATGTGGGGGGCATGTGGGGGTGGCCATGTTGCCATGCATGCACATGTGAGGGCAAGGGCAATAGGACGAGGATGGGAACCACCATGTTTGGGTTGACCCTAGTTTCTAATGTCCTGCCTTTGCATATCAAAGGTAGCCAGGCTGCATCTAAGAGCCTGGGCTTTCTTGCTAGACAAGAAACATTTCTGGGCCAGGCACAGTGGCTCACATCTATAATTCAAGCACTTCGGGAGGCCGAGGTGGCAGATCAGGAGGTCAAGAGATCCAGACCATCCTGGCCAACATGGTGAAACCTCCTTTCAAAAAATACAAAACTTAGCTGGGCGTGGTGGTGTGCACCTCTAGTCCCAGCTTCTTGGGAGGCTGAGGCAGGACACTGGCTTGAACTCGGGAGGTGGATGTTGCAGTGAGCTGAGATCCTACCACTGCACTCCAGCCTGGTGACAGAAAGGGACTCCGTCTCAAAAAAAAAAAAAAAAAAAAAAAAAAAAAGGTAAAAAGAAATATTTCTGGAGATGCTTTAAAGGAAGCAAAAACTTCCTAAGGACCCCTATTCCTCTCTAACTGCCTAAAAAAATTTCTTAAAAACTCCTAAAACAGCACCGTGTGGTGGTGTTTTCACATGGTGGAAGGGGAAGGGCTAGAGCACTTCACCCAATCTTTCATACAAGGGTATTAATCTCATTGAAGAGGGCTTCACTCTCATGACTTCATCACCTCCTAGGAGCCCACCATTTTAAACTATTACATTGGCTACTAAATTTCAGCAGATGAATATTGACGGGATATGTTCAGACCATAGAACATGAATATATCAAATACATGGGAGACACCCCAGGAGTGAGTATTTCTCAAAGGGATACTTATACAGCATCTTCAGGAAAGGACAAAAAATTTTCAGACAAGTGGCAAGACAGAAGAAAAAGAGTGTCTAGGGCTGGTAGACTTGTAGCGGAGAAAAATAACTGGCATATAAAGGCAAGGGAGTCATACTTATCACTACAGACTCCTCTAGGAACATCTCCAGACTCATGAGGGCCTAAGGGTTGTCCTCTCTAGTCCGCTTCTGCTCTCGCTGGCAGAGGCAGTACAGAATGTCGTTTGTCTTTGTAAATCTATGTCTTGCTTTTGGGCAAATAGATAGAGCAAAAACTTTCCCACATCTGCTTCTTGCCTGCCTTCAGCTCAACAATCCTACATATTTGGGGTGTGTATTCTGGTTTCCCACACTAGTCAGGAGCCTTCATCTTTCATACATCAGCAATCACAGCCCGCCTGTGGCAATCCCTTTCGCTCACTCGAAAGGCTTCTGGCCCCACCTGTCTTAACTGACTTTCAAATGCAAGTGAAAAGGTTTACTTCCTTATGATAGCAAACTCTCAGCAAATAGCCTTTTTTGTTATCATGTAATTGGTCTTGCTTTCTACAGAACTGATCACTGTTAAAACTAACCTATTTAATAAGGAGACATTTCAGTTAGAAAAAAAAAATAGAAAACGGCTCCAGAGAATGTTGTTTTTTACTAAAACTTTTTTCTACTTTGGCTATAAGCTCTATTTCAGTATAGTCGTGGATACAGTTTTAAATCGACAATAAATCCTAATTGATAAAAAATTTCAATTTGAAGCCAGGCGCGGTGGCTCAAGCCTGTAATCCCAGCACTTTGGGAGGCTGAGGCGGGTGGATCACGAGGTCAAGAGATCAAGACCATCCTGGTCCACATGGTGAAACCCCGTCTCTACTAAAAATCCAAAAAATTAGCTGGGCATGGTGGCGCGTGCCTGTAATCCCAGCTACTCAGGAGGCTGAGGCAGGAGAATTGCCTGAACCCAGGAGGCGGAGGTTGCGGTGAGCCGAGATCGTGCCATTGCACTCCAGCCTGGGTAACAAGAGCGAAACTGCGTCTCAAAAAAAAAAAAAAAAAAAAAATTCATTTTGATCACTTGACTCTTTAATAGTTAATTTGTAATATTATTTCCGTCATATATATAATGTGCCCCATCAATAGAGCATATTATTAAAATGTTGGTATATTCTGGAGCATAAAAATTCTTCTGTATTCTGAAAACCACACACATCCGTAACCACGAAATTTGTTGTCTATTTTATATTAATGTGATGTAGTTAAGCAGTGAATGCGTACACGTCTGCAGCAACCTCAGCTCTTGCCTCCTCCAATGAAAAGGTTCGACTGATGTGTACGAGGCAGAAGGAGAGACTGAGGCAAATTTTAGAGCAGGAGTGAACGTGTATTGAAAAGCTTTAGAGCAGGAATGAAAGAAAATCGAGTATATTTGGAAGAGGGCTAAGCGGGCAACCTGATGGATCAAGTGCGTGGTTGGACCTGTCGCTTGGGGTTTTTTATGCTGGCATGCTTCTGGGGACTTGTATCCCTTCTCCCCTGTTCCTTCCCTTGGGGTGGGCTATCCACCGCACTGTGGCCTGCCGGCACTTGGGACGGGCTGCATAGGCAGTGTATAAAGGGAGTGGTATGTCTGCTCCCTTGAGGCGTTCCGCCCTTACCAGCCAAATGTTCCTACAAGGCCATACGCCAGTTAAACGCTGCCATTTTCCCTCTTAAAGTGTGTTCCTGAGCCCACTCACCCAGCTCCTGAGATCTTATGTAGAAGCTGCTGATCACCAGTTTCAGGTATTTTCTTTGGGGAGACTGCCTTTCCCTGGCCCGCCTGCCACCAATTATTATTTTAGAGGAACAGTGTGACAGCTGCCTGACCCTCAGCTGATGGTTGCCTGACATTCTTGCTTGTGGGGAGTCTTCCCTTGTGGTCATTTCCTGCTCATGCCTGAATAGCTCCTACTGTAATAGCGCTATTATTCTTCTTCCTTCACCAATCGTACTTTACTATTCCAGAAAATACTTTGATGGGAAGACGAGCATTTCCAATAATGTTCCTGCTCATTCTAGGAACCTCTTAAAAAATCCATCAAGTGTTCTCTGTGCTGTGCTCACCAATCCTAACCACATCCCTATAGTAGCAGAACTAGCTTAAGCCACACTATAAAATCCTAATAAATACCATAAGGTTGACCCTTCTTTCTCTGAGATGCTGTTGGGAGTTGACACTCAGAATTGTCTTTCCACAAGTTGTTTTTGTGATATTTTGGGGAGCCAGCATTTGAAAATCATAGACTGAGAGACTTTAACTTCTTTTCATTCTTTTATATATTTTCATTTTATGGTATAATATTTCTGATAGTCATAACTTCTATATATTTGCTTTCTTAAATGAAAGCTTTTTAAACTTTTCTAAAATTTACAAATAGGAGCTCATTTTCATATTAGACTTTTGAAAAAAGGGAGAAAATAACCTTCTAACTTTTATTACTTATGTTTCTCTTAACAGAATAAATACCCAATTTCCTTAGTTTAGACATAGGTAGGTTTTCTCAATAACAGATTCCTTAAACTGAAAGGTCTTTACTCCTTTATTTTCTGCATTTTCTAAATTAATAACTGATTTACCCCCCACTTACACGACCAATGGCTCCTAATGGTCTGATTACTAACTTTCAGATTCTCCTTGTTTCTCAGTTAACTGGTTTGATAAGGAACAAATTTAAATGTAAAAGGCCTCTGCAAATTTAATTCTTATACTTTAAGAAAACTTAGAACAAGAGCAGTAGACAGTGTTTACGACTAACAGACTTCTTCCTCATCTTTGTAAGGATCTAGGGATCCTAGAGTAACTTGTTTAAAGACAAAGGTGCAAGGTATCAACATTTGTTCTCTGAGCAACTCAAGTGATTTTGATGCAACTGAGAAGCTCTAATCAATATAGTATTTAAACTCATTTTAACTGTTTACAAACATTTTGATTATACATGCTTGAAAGTATGTTTAAACAATAAAGTATTAATTCATATGAACCAAAGCTTATCATTAGCTAAAAATTAACGGTTCATGTAAAATAAATTTTCATTTGAGTTTCAAAAGATCAATAGCCTACCAACCAAAAAGAGTCCAGTTCCAGATGGGTTCAATCACAGCCGAATTCTACCAGATATACAAAGGAGCTGGTACCATTCGTTCTGAAACTATTCCAAACAATACAAAAAGAGGGAATCCTTTTTCTAACTCATTTTATGAGACTAACATCATCCTGATACTAAAACCTGGCAGAAACACAACTAAAAAGAAAACTTCAGGCCAATATTCATGCTAAACATCACTGCAAAACTCTTCAATAAAATACTGGCAAACCAAATGCAACAGCACATCAAAAAGCTTATCCATCACAATCAAGTAGGCTTCATCCTGGGGATGCAAGGCTGGTTCAACATACACAAATCAGTAAACATAATCCATCACATAAATAGAACCAAAGACAAAAACCACGTGATCATCTCAATAGATGCAAAGAAGGCCTTCGACAAAATTCAACAGCCCATTATGCTAAAAACTCTCAATAAACTAGGTATTGATGGAACGTATCTCAAAATCATAAAAACTATTTATGACAAACCCACAGCCAATATCATAGTTAACGGGCAAAAACTAGAAGCATTCCCTTTGAAATCTGGCACTAGACAAAGATGCCCTATCTCACCATTCCCATCCAATATGATGTTGGAAGTTCTAGCCAGAGCAATCAGGCAATAAATAAATAAATAAATAAATAAAAGGATTCAATTAGGAAAAGAGGAATTCAAATTGTCTCTATTTGCAGAGAGCATGATTATATATTTAGAAGACCCCGTCATCTCAGCCCCAAATCTTCTTAAGCTGATAAGCAACTTCAGCAAAGTCTCAAGATACAAAATCAATGTTCAGAAATCACAAGCATTTCTGTACACCAATAACAGACAAACAGAGAGCCAAATCAAGAGCGAATTCCAATTCACAATTGCTACAAAGAGAATAAAATACCTAGGAATACAACTAACAAAGGATGTAAAGGACCTCTTCAAGGAGAAGAACAAACCACTGCTCAAGGAAATAAATGAGGACACAAACAGATGAAAAATATTCCATGCTCATGGTTAGGAAGAATCAATATTATAAAAATGGCCATACTGCTCAAAGTAATTTATACATTCAATGCTATTCCCATTAAGCTACCTCTGACCTTCTTCACAGAACTGGAAAAAACCACTTTAAACTTCATATGGAACTAAAAGAGAGCACAGATATCCAAGGCAATCCTAAACAAAAAGAACAAAGCTGGAGGCATCATCCTACCTGACTTCAAACTATACTACAAGGTACTGTAATCAGAACAGCATGGTACTGTTACCAAAACAGAGATATAGACCAATGGAACAGAACAGAGGCCTCGGAGGTAATGCCACACATCTACAACCATCTGATCTTTGACAAACCTGACAAAAACAAGCAATGGGAAAAAAAGGATCCCCTATTTAATAAATGGTGTTGGGAAAACTGGCTAGCCATCTGCAGAAAGTTGAAACTGGACCCCTTCCTTACACCCTACACTAAAATTAACTTCAGATGGGTTAAAGATTTAAACATAAAACCTAACACCATAAAAATCCTAGAAGAAAACCTAGGCAATACTATTCAGGACATAGGCATAGGCAAGAACTTCATGAGTAAAACACCAAAAGCATTGGCAACAAAATCCAAAATAGACAAATGGGATCTAATTAAAAACCAGGGCTTCTGTACAGCAAAAGAAACAATCATTAGAGTGAACTGGCAACAAACAGAATAGGTAAAAAAATTTTGCAATCTACCCATCTGACAAAGGCCTAATATCCAGAATCTACAAAGAACTAAAGCAGACTTACAAGAAAAACACAAACAAACCCATTCAAAAGTGAGCAAAAGGTATGGACAGACACTTTTCCAAAGAAGACATTTACAAGGCAACAAACATATGAAAAAATGTTCATCATCCCTAGTCATCAGAGAAATGCAAATTAAAACCACATTGAGATACCATCTCATGCCAATTAGAATGGCAATCATTAAAAAATCAAGAGACTACAGATGCTGGAGAGGAGGTGGAGAAAAAGGAACACTTTTACACTGTTGGTGGGAGTGTAGATTAGTTCAACCATTGTGGAAGACAGTGTGGTGATTCCTCAAAGATCTAGAACTAGAAATTCCATTGGACCCTGCAATCCCATTACTGGTTATATACACAAAAGACTATTATAAAGACACATGCACATATATGTTCATTCTGGTCCTATTTATAATAGCAAAGACCTGAAATCAACCCAAATGCCCATCAATGAGAGACTGCACAAAGAAAATGTGGCACATATACACCATGGAATACTATGCAGCCATAAAAAAGATGACTTGATGTTCTTGGTAGGGACATGGATGAATCTGGAAACCATTCTTCTCAACAAACTGACTCAAGAACAGAAAACCAAATACTGCATGTCCTTACTCATAGGTGGGTATTGATCAATGAGAACATATAAGCACAGGTAGGGGAGCATCACACGTTGGGGTCTGTTGGAGGGGGTGCTAAGGGAGAGACAGCCAGGGGTGGGGAAGTTGGGGAGGGATAACATGGGGAGAAATGCCAGATAGAGGTGACAGAGGGATCTAGGCAGCAAACCACCTTGCCGTGTATGTAGTTATGCAACAGTCCTGCAAGATCTGCACATGTACCCCAGAACCTATAGTACAATTTAAAAAAAAAAGAAAGAAAGTATATTTAAACAATAAATTGTTAATTCAAAATAATGGAAGCTTATCACTAGCTAAAAATTAAAATAAAGGCCCATGTAAAATAAATTTTCATTTGAGTTTTGAAAGACTAAAAATGAAGAATAAAAAATTTAAAAATTAAGATAAAAGAAAGAAAAAATAATATATTTTGAAGAAAGTACAATGCATGAAAATATATACTCTGGCTCCCGTGAATGCATTTATTTAAATTATTATGTTATCCACAGAGGTTTTTCTTCTCTTGTTATTATTCTATCAAGAGAAACAACAGGTTTTGTTTTTTGATTTTTGTTTTTTTCTTTTCTTCTCAACATAGAATTTTTGAGAGAGTTCTAAAAATATCTTCCCCTTCCCCTTGTTTGAAGTGGAGTCCAGGCATCTTTTTTCATGGTTCCTTTGGCTGATTACATTTGCCATGATTCTGCCAGTCATTATCTCTATGCGTTGGTTGCCATCTGTTGTTCTCAAAACCATGTCCTGCTTACTCAACACGTCTTGCACATGGCTGTCAGCGGAATTTTCTTAAATCAAAACAAAACCAACAAAACTCACTGTCGTTGTGTCTAAAAATATATCATGGCCTCCACTTTTCCCTAACTGATTGTGCGCTTCTTAACTCCAGGATCTCGAGGAAGTCACCCTGAGTTGTATTTTAATAGGTAAGTTGTTTATTAAGGAATGTCCTTGAGATCAGAACCTGTGGAAGGGAAGGAAGGAAGCCGGGCAGGGCAGAGAGAGAAGCAGAGTTAAAACTGAGGCCCATGAACAGGTCAGACAGCCCCCAAAGTTGCTGTAGAGCTAGGTGTGGGCTCCATAAAGTGAGAAGATCAGACCTTTAGACTGCAGCATTTATCAGTCATGGAATGTAGCTGCTGTGAGAAGGTGTACGGCTATTACTTTAAAAAGCACCTCTCTGCAGCTCAGACAATTTCGAAAGGGCTAACACTAAAGACTCTCTAATGACAGCACTCCCAGCAGCTCCGGTGAAAAGTTCATCAGAGGGGATCCCGGAAGCACATCTCCACATCCACCACTGACTGTTCCTAATGTGAAGATTTGTTTTACCTTCAGAAGCAATGGATATGCTTGTCTTTAATGCTTTCACGGAACCTACAAGAATTTTGGAGTCGTATATCTACAGCAGTAATAGGTGCAATGTGGTTTTAAGAAAGGCTTGCATCTGCTAACTCACCTGGAAGCCACTATGGTTGGTTGCTTTCATTCATATTCAGCCATAGATGCCAGCGAAATGGCAATGACCCAGTGCTATTTTATGTTTTCAGATAGTCATCTTCATTATAAAACATGAACCTTACTATGTTTTTCACCATTGTATATTCAGTCCTTACCAGTTTGACTCTGCCAAATAATTCAATAGTTGATATTTAAAAGAAAATGTGGGTCAGACATGGTGGCTCATACCTGTAATTAGAGCACTTTAGGAGGCCAAGGTAGGAGAATCCCTTCATCCCAGGAGTTGGAGGCCAGATTGGGAAACATAGCGAGGCTGCATCTCTACTACAAATAATAAATGGGTATGGTGACTCACACCCGTAGTCCCAGCTACTTAGGAGTCTAAGGTGGGAGGATCAGTTCATCCCAGAAGGTTGAGGCTGAAGTGAGTCACGATTGCACCACTGTACAGCCTGGGCAATAGTGAGACATTGTTTCAAAAAATATGTGTAATTTATGTATAAATAAAATTCGATGTGTTCTTTGAGGATGTGCTCATTTCTACCCTACTCTAATGACTTTTTGATTACTCAAATCCACATTCCTGTTTTCTTTTCCCTAATGTACTCTTTCAAAAAGTGTTTTGGAATATATGTTTCAGTATTAGCTGTGTCTACATAAACATGTATTAAGTTTCTCAGGGCAAAATTTATGCTTAATACTTACATGTCATACAAGCACAGAGAATTATGCTAGCCACATGACAGTAGTCACATGCTTGCTTTTAGAACAAAAAATAGAAAGTGTGTCAAAAAGAAGAGAATAAGAAGTAAAAGACAACAATCACTGTGGATTAATTTTGAAATAGTGGAAGTTCTTCGGCGATAGCAAAACGATGCCTGTTCTTTTTCTGTTGGTTTAGGGTCATCTTAGAAATATGACTATAAAATACCTAAACAAGTAAAGTAGCAAGAGGGTGCCACCTCTATGTTAGACCTTTCAAATCCACATATCTCATTATGCTTATGTTTCAATCAGTAGAGTATCTCCTCTTTAAAGTATGGAAAAAAAGGATGTGAAGTTGTAATCATCATAATCAACATTTGAAATAGAAGAGGAGGAAAAGAAGAAGATATTGCTACCTGAATCCCAAACTCATATGCTCCAGTATGAGACAGTATGTTACATGGTTAAGAAAATGGGCTTTCCTCTGTTTAAATCCAGAACAGAACACTGCGTTCTGGTATAATTTTAAAACAGACAATTATAAAATCAGTAAAATGTGGAGTTCAAAACATCATCTACATATAGATATAAATGAAACCTCTTCTAACTTGTTCCTGTATTACTGTGCCCATGGCAAAGATGAAAACTCTTAATTCTGTAAATGAAGAACAATGAATACGCTAATGACAACATCTGGGATGAAGAGACATTAATCATTAGACAACTAGCATGGTATGAAATAAAATTTTTCCAGGCTCTCACTCATGGAAAATCACCATCTTCAAACTATGACATTATGTTGTCTAAGAAAAAGTAAAAAAAGTAAGACCGTACTCTTAAAATCATTTGCACAGACATAGAGATGTAAGATCTTAAAACAATTCAAAATAGGACACAACCTTCTCTAAGTAAGTGCTCTGAGACACACGACACAATTTCCCCCGACATTGTTCTACTGCCTTCATCTCCTAAAAATAAGGTAACATCACCAATCCCAGAAGTAATTGGCAAGAAGAACCTAGAAGAAAACTCAAGAATTTGAGACTGAGCATTTCATCCCTGATGCACCATGGGAGTGAGAATAAGCCCTCCAATGAGTGAATGTTTGGAACACTGGCTCCCCTCGTGTTACCTCGGGGAATAAATGCAGGTAGAGGAAACCAATAAAAGAAAAGTCAAAACTAGTGTTACGTGAACAATACCAAGAGAAACACAACCGGATCCTGGAAACTGGATTGAAAGCTTCACACCTCAATCTGTTCTCAACATTTGGGGAAAAAAAATAACAAGCTTTTTTTGGACAAAGAGCAACACCAGGGGATGATCCACTTAGTCACTGTTGAGAAGTAAGGAAGAGAGAGGATTCAGAAGCAAAAAAAAAAAAAAAAAAAAAAAAAGACTTTAGTAGAAAAAAGGGCTGTGGAAAGAAAGCACAGGCTGCAGTTAGAAGGCACCAGACTAGAATCTAAGATTATTAGGGCAAACTATGAAATCATTACAAGAAAAGGAAATACAGAAATGCAAATTAAAGTCCACGTGAGAGACACCCAACCAGATTGCATGAACTGGCTCCCCTTGTGAAATAATAGTATAAACCCTGGAAAAAGACACAGGATGAAACAAAAGAATTCTAAATGCTGGTAGAGGCAGGTGAATGCACTTGTGATAATAAGGAATCAGTGCCTCTCCTGTCCCCTCACCCAGCAAAACAAGATGACTGAGACATCCAGTGGCATAACAGCAGGAATTATGGAATGAGAGTTCCTCTGACAATACCAGATGAGCTAAGTCCCCTGGCAGGAAGATCCATCAGGAGCTTCTTTAACCAGAAGTAGGCAGGAGAATGACTCTATTTCTCCATCAGCCCGAGATTTTCTGCCCTAAACTGAGAGATACTAGCAGGGTCAAGTTACACTGGTGAAAGGAGCCCCACTATTGCCTGGCACAGCACGCACTTCCAAACCCCACAGGCAGGGGAACCACACACAAGTGCTCATGAAGAGATGACCATTCATTTTTGTGGGCCTCAGATTCTCCGCCCCCTAACCCCTTCTCTGGGAAAACCTCTTCCACCTTTCAGGCTGTATCATTAAAGACCAGTGGAAGATTGAGCAACACCAGATAAACCAAGTGGACCCTAAAGTTACTGAATATTAGACTAACACTGGAAGTTTATGAAAATTAAACACGTCATATTAAACTTCTTGAAAAGAAGACTAAAAAAAATCTGGAAAACAAAGACAAATGACACATTGCCTATAGGAAAGCACAAACTTTATTTTTTCCAATTTTTTAAGCTTTTAAATTCGGGGTACATGTGAAGTTTGTTATGTAAGTGAACTTACGTCATGAGAGTTTGTTGTACAGATTATTTCATTACCCTGGTATAAGCCTAGTATTCATTAGTTATTTTTCCTGATCCTCTCCCTCCTCCCACTCTCCACCTACCAATAGGCCCCAGTGTGTGTTGTTCCCCTCTGTGTGTCCATGTGTTACTTACAAGTGAGAACACGTGGTATTTGGTTTTCTGTCCTGGTGTTAGTTTGCTGAGCGTAATTGTCCCCATCTCCGTCCATGTCCCTGCAAAGGACATGATCTCATTCTGTTTATGGCTGCATAGTATTCCAATGTATATATGTACTACATTTTCTTTATCAAATCTAGTACTGATAATAGTATCAATCCATGGTGCATATGTATCACATTTTCTTTGTCCAGTCTATTATTAATAACAATAATAATAATCTTTGAGCATTTACATTGATTCCACATCTTTACTATTGTCAATAGTGCTATGATGAACATATGTGCACATGTGTCTTTATAATAGAACTCTTTATATTCCATAATGAGACTACTGAGTCAAATGATATTTCTGTCTTTAGGTCTTTGAGGAATCACCACACTGCCTTCCATACAGTTGAAGTAATTTATACTCCAATCAACAGTATATAAGCATTCCTTTTTCTCCACAACCTCACCCTCACCAGCATTGGTTATTTTTTTGACCGTTTAATAATAGCAATTCTGACTGGTGTTAGATCGCATCTCATTGTGGTTTTAATTCGCATTATTGTAATGATCAGTGACGTTGACATTTTTTTTATATGCTTGCATATCTTCTTTTGAAAAACATCTGTTCATGTTCTTTGCCCACTTTTAATGGAGTTGTGTGGTTTTTTTCTTGTAAACTTGTTGAAGTTCATTATAGATGTTAGATATTAGACCTTTATCAGAGATATAGTTTGCAAAAATTGTCTCCCATTCTGTAGGTTATTAATTTACTCTGTTAGTTCCTTTGTTGTGCAAAAGATCTTTAATTTAATTAAATTTTATTTGTCAATTTTTGCTTTCATTGCAATCGCTCTTGGCATCTCTGTCATGAAATCTTTGCCTGTGCCTATGTCTTGAATGATACTGCTCAGCTTGTCTTCCAGGGTTTTTACAGTTTTGAGGCTTACATTTATGTCTTTAATCCATCTTGAGATAATTTTTGTAAATGGAGTAATGAAGGGGTCTAGTTTCAATCTTCTTCATATTGCTAGCCAGTTATGTCAACATCATTTACTAAATAAGGAACCCTTTTCCCATTGTTTTTTTTTCAGGTTTGTCAAAGATCAGAGAGTTGTGGGTGTGCGACCTTGTTTATGGGTTCTCTGTTCTGTTCCATTGGTCTATGTATCTGTTTTTGTACCAGTACCATACTGTTTTGGTTACTGTAGCACTATAGTATAGTTTGAAGTTGGGTAGCACGATGCTTCTAGCCTGATTCTTTTTGTTTATAATTGCTTTGGTTATTCAGAGTCTCTTTTGGTTCCATATAATTTTTAAATAGTTTTCTCAAGTTCTGTGAAGAATCTCAGTTGTAGTTTAATAAAAATAACATTTAATCTATAAATTACTTTGGGCAGTATGTACATTTAAAAGATACTGGTTCTTCCTATTCATGAGTATGAATTTTTTTTTCTTTTGTTTGTGTCTTTTTTTTATTTCTTTGAGCAGTGGTTTGTAGTTCTCCTTATGGAGATCTTTTACTCCCTTTTAAGCTATATTTCTAGGTATTTTCATTCTTTTGGTGTCTGGGGATTTGGGGAGTAACAAATTTTAGTGAGAGTGGATTTTCATCTGAAACCATGGATGCCAGACAGAAGTGGCACAACTATTCTTAAAGCACCAAAAGAAAAGAACTGTCGATTGTAAGTTCTACATCTAATAAAAGTATGCTTCAGAAACAGAAGTTAAGAAAAGAAGAAGGAAAAGAAATACTTTGTTGCCAAAAAAAATCTACTGCTAAAGATTGTCTAAGTGAGTGTCAAACACTAAGAAAATAATAAAACAAAAAAGTACGGAACAGGAGAAATAAACACCAGCAGATAGAGCAGACATATGCGGACACATGATTATGTTCCTGTACTTTTTCTCTTGACTTCTGTAAATCACATTTATTGACCAGAGCAAAAATTATAATAACGTCTAATACTCATGACAATGATACTTAAAAGTTGTGAGGGTAAATGGACAAAAATGAAAATGAGGCTTCAACACTTTACTCCAAGTGATGTGTAATGCTGATCTATATACATTGTAACATCCAGATAAATCACTACAAAATACATAGAGAGGATATGCAAAATATACATGCAAAAATAAACTATATAATGACTATACAAAATATCTATGCAATAAAAAAACTCACAATACAAAAAAACTGCGAGGTCTAAAAAAATAGCTAAATTCACATTATAGTTGCTTTCTTAACACCTTTCTCTCAATTGTTGGTCTAGTAGACACAAAAACTGCAAAGCTATAAAAGATCCAAATCATGTAATTAACCTACACTACCTAATTGGCATATGTGGGATACTGCACACACACACACACACACAAAACAAACAAACAAACAAACAAAAAACAGATGAAAACACATTTTCCCAAGACTAAATGGGAATCTTCACCATCATATACCATAACCCTATGTTATAATATGAACATCAACAAATTTAAAATGAGGTAATTTATGAAAGTATGACTATAATAAAATCAAGTAAGAAATAAAAAACAAAGTCATCAGGGAAATCTGTAAACACACGAAAAGTAAACAGCTAAAATTTATGGTATCCATGGGGCATAGAGACAGTCTTTAGGTATGTGGAAAATACATATAACTGAATGAAATGAAAATATAAATATAATATATAAAACTACGTGGGATGCAACTAACGCATGTCTGAGGGGCAAATTTACCGCACTAAATACTAAAGATGGGGTCAAAACTCTCCTCCTACTACAGTTCCTATGGCAAGAAATTGGAAAATAGTGCCAAACAAAGAGAAATAATAAAAATAATAACAGAAATTAATGAAATGAAAACATACAAAAACTACAGAGAAAATAAATAAAACCAAAACCATTTTTAAGTAACAATAAAACTAATGTTTCTACCAAGTTATTTGTCTAGCAAATCACAGACAAATGACGAAGACGCAAATCACTAATATTAGAAATGAAACAAGGGATGTTACAACGTATCTTTTAGCCATTAAAGTAAAAATAAAGACATATTGTGGACAACTTTATGCTCAATAAATTCAACATCTAAGAAGAAATGGACCAATTCATTAAAAAAGACAAAATATCAAAATTAACCTAAATAAGATAGATAATCTGAATAGTTGGTTCTATTGCAAGTAAATGATTGAATTCAGAGCTTTAAACTTCCACTCAATCTTCTGGCCCCAGTGCTTTAACAGGAGACTCCTACCAAACATTTAAAGAATTAACACCAGCTAGGGGTGATTGCTCACACCTGTAATCCCAATGCTTTGGGAGCCTGAGAAGAGGGGATCGCTTGAGGGCCCTCAGGACCCTGCATCTATTAAAAAATACGAAAAAAAAAAATAGCCAGGTATGGCAGCATGCACCTGTAGTCCTAGCTCCTCAGGAGGCTGATAACTTGAGCTCAGGAGTCCAAAGCTGCAGTGAGCTGTGATCACACCACTGTGCTCTAGCCTGGGAGAAAGAGTGAGACTCTTATTAAAAAAAAATTAACACAAATTCTATATGACTTCTTTGAGAAGATTGAGAAGGAAGAAACACTTTCAATTCATCTTGTAAAGATATTTTTGCTCTAACTTTAACACCAGCCCCAAGGACATCACAAGAGAAGAAAGTCACAGAGCAATATATCTCGTAAACATAGATGAAAAAAATCCTCAACAAAGTGTTAGCAAGCCTGATCCAAAAATGTACAAAAATAATTATACTCCATAGCAAGTTTACCTAGATATCCAAGGCCATTCACCGTTCTGAAATGGAGCAATGCAATTTCCCTTATCAATATAAGTTAAAGAGAAAACATACTGCCATATCAATTGATGCATAAAAAGCCATTTGACAAAATACAGCACTCATTGTGATTCCAGCAATTTAAGAATAGAGGGGAATTACTTTAACTGATAAAATGCATCTAGAAAAAAACCTACAGATATTATACTTTATAGTGAAGATTGAGTACTTTTCCCCTAGGGGCAGGAACAAGACAAGGACTTCTTTTCTTGTCAATCATTTTCAACATAATGCCAGAAAATGTAGGCACTGCTATAGTGCAAAGAAAATAAGCAAAGACTGGAAAAATAAAAGGCATACAGATTAAAAAGAAAAAACATAAAGGTGTCGCTATGTGCAGATGTCATGATTATAGCAAGGTTTAAAAAATATATATCTGGAAAGTCACAGGTTCTACAATAGCTAAATAATCTTAAAAAGGAAGAAAAAGTCTGGGCGTGGTGGCTCATGCCTGTAATCCCAGAACCTTGGGAGGCCGAGGCGGGCAGATCACGAGGTCAAGAGATCGAGACCATCCTGGCCAACATGGTGAAACCCCGTCTCCACCAAAAACACAAAAATCAGCTGGGCATGGTGGCGTGCACCTGTAGTCCCAGGTACTCAGAGGCTGAGGCAGGAGAACTGCTTGAACATGGAAGGTGGAGGTTTCGGTGAACCGAGATCGCACCACCACATTCCACCCTGGTGCCTGGCGACAACGGGAGACGGATCACAAGGTCAAAAGATCGAGACCATCCTGGTCAACATGGTGAAACCCCGTCTCTACTAAAAATACAAAAAAAATTAGCTGGGCATGGTGGCGCATGCCTGTAATCCCAGCTACTCAGGAGGCTGAGGCAGGAGAATTGCCTGAACCCAGGAGGCGGAGGTTGCGGTGAGCCGAGATCGCGCCATTGCACTCCAGCCTGGGTAACAAGAGCGAAACTCCGTCTCAAAAAAAAAAAAAAAAAAAAAAAAAGTAAAATAAAATAAAATTAAAAGGAAGAAAAACACTGGGAAGAATGGCTCTAAATGAAATCAAAACTTACTATATAGCTGCAGTAATCAAGATGGTGGTCTTGGTGTGTAGGGATAGACACATAGGTCAATGGAACAGAATCAAGAATTGTAAAAGAGTACACACCTTGTGTATACTGTGGTGTATACCACAATATGGCCACCTGATTTTTGATAAAGGTGCAAGACTAATTTACTGAAAGATGGATAGACTCTTCAACAAAGGTTAGTGGAGCAAATGAAACATCCAAAGGCGAAAATATAAACCTCAACTTCAACTTTCTATCTTACGTAGTTAACTCAAAATGGATCATAGACTTTTGAATATACAGTATATAAGATGGTTATAAATGCATGTGAAAGAGAGAAATGGAGATGAACTTTGCATTGTAGATAAGGTATCCGGTAACTTCTGTGGTGACGTATGCTTGAGACTGAGTGAAATGAAAGGACAAGTGAAAGAATCGGGCACATGTTTAAGGCAAATAAAATAGGAAGTGCTGAGACCATAGGTGTTTATGTGCTTCTAAGAGCAAAAAGGAAAGTTTGACTAACGTAGAATGTCCAGGGGCAACGTTTTAGGAGATACAGTCAGAGTGGCAGATGAAGCCAGGCCACAGCAATTAGCAGCTTAATTAGCACTAGAAAGCCTAAAGATCTTCTTAGGTTTAAATTTCAACGCACTGCTAGAGGAATTAAGCTAATAGCACAAACCAGCTTAAAACCTAATTGGACGGAATCAAAGTTGTCACTTCATACTAGTTGTCTAAAACAGGAAAGAAGACAAGTTTTTCTTCTGAGTAATAGAAGACATTGAGGAGTTTGAGGTAAAGAATTACATGATACTCCGTCTCAAAAAAAAAAAAAAAAAGAATTACATGATATGGACTCTACTTATGATATTGTATTGAGCAAAAGAATTTTTAGGATGCTGTTGAGAAGTAATAAAATTATCCAGAAGTTATGATAGTAGTTTGAAATGGGATGCTAGTGGTAGGGAGAGGGATGATTCTCGGGTTATTTTAAACATCGAGCCCGTGGAATTTGCGGATGAAATGGCAGTGCTGTGGCGTTTGCTCTCCGATCACTCTTGGAGCAGGTGAGCTCATTCACTGGCAAAGGATTTGGTGTCAGAGATGAACTGAGTCTAACAGAAGCTTCAACCCACTTCCACACATTTTAACTTTTGATATTTGGATCAATTAGCCTGTTACAGCAGAATAACTTGGGATATAAACTGAGACTCAGAAAAAGATTCTCTTCGTCTTGAATTCCATGGCACTGCTAGAAGAATTAAGCTAACAGCACAAACCAGCCTAAAAGCGAATTGGATGTGATGAATCAAATCTATCACCTGTTCACACTAGTTGTCTAAAGAGGGAAGGACATTTTTCATTTGAAGAATAAATATTTCAGTCTTATTATTATCTTACTATTATTTTGTATACAATATCTGATATATCTAATCAGAAAGGATGAGATATGAAGAAACAGAAGAATGCAACTTATAAGCAAGAGAAAAATAAAGCCAGTAAGAACCAGTGAATAGGTGATCCAGATGTTAGAATTAACTCTTTAGGAACTTTTAAATAATTATAATAATATGTTTAAAACATCTACAGAAATATAAGGATATAGATGGGTGAGACAGAGGGATTTCAGGACAGTTGTAAAAATTATAAATGAAAATCAAATCTTGAAACTAAAAAATGTAACCACTAAAGGAATAAAGAAAATTATTGGGAGAGATGGCAGCAGATTGGCTACAACAGAAGAAAGGATTAGTGAATTTGAAGCAAGTCTACAGAAAAGCAAGTCCAAAATAAATAAAATAAACTAGAGAAAAAAATGAAAAGATAAATTGAATTGAGAGTCAATGACCTACGGGACAGTATCAGGCAGACGATCATAAGTGTAACTGGATTCCAGAAGGAGAGGAGAAAGAGAATGTAGTAAGACAAATATCTGATGACATGTTGGTGAACATTTTACAAATTCCATCGAAATCAGCAACGCATAAGCCAGCAAGCCAGGCAAACCTCAAGCAGATCAGATAGACAGAAAAACAAACTGAAAGATTTTTTTTTCCCATTGATTTAAAGAAATAGGTTTAGGATTGCTTTACCTGGCAATAGGAAAGAACCCACTTCAGTGAAGTAATACATTTTCTCCAATGTGACAAGGCTCCAAGGCAATGCAACTCCTGCAGGAAGACATGAAGCTCCCAGCTCCTCTGACTTTCCACTAGCCTCCCCTGGCTGTGTGCTGGACACTGGTACACTCACAATATAACTGCTCTACCCCTGGGCTCACCTCTGGAGTTCCAGACAGAAAGAGTGGAGGACAAAGAATGCAAGCTGCATGTGTCCCCATTGCCTAGAAAGATCACCCCTTCTGCAGAAGCTCCAGAAATTAGACTCTGTTACATGCCCTTATTGAAGAAGCGAGTGAACACCCAGGGACCCTAAAGACAACTGAGGTTTTGAAAGTAAGGAAATTAAAAAAAAAAAAAAAAAACAGATACTGGGAAGTCAGATGCAACACCTGCCACAGTCACACAGTCAACTCATTTTTGTTTTTGTTTCTTTGTTTTATTTTAACTAAACATCTATAAACATGTGTAATTACCATAAAGCACTCATTCTGAAAAGTGGACAAAGGCAAGCATCGGTCTCTAGCAAATTTCAAATCCTAGTGTGCATACGCGCTGTGGAATCCCTGATTTAACAGTGGGACGACTTTCTGACTCAGACCATCAGGAATGCTCTGATCCTGTTCTCCACTGATGAATAGTGGAGGGTTGAGCACCACATCGGGGCCTTCAGTTTTCTTGGCGTTATGTGTTCCCTTTCCTCACCAAGGAAACAAACACGAAAAATTCCGTAAGCATCTGGCCTTTCTTATGCCTATTCTGCAATTATATTGGCAAGTGCTGCTAAAGAAAAATATATTCTCGCATTTGTTAAAGACATTAATAATGGCTTTACTCAAGGGGAAATGACTACAGTGGGGTTCTGTAGTAGGGGATAGAGATTGGATTCAACTCTGAATATGACAAGAAAACGTGAGGAGCAGAGTGGAGCCAAGGGATGCAAAATTACTAAGAAGAAATATTAGGGTTAAGGGGGGATTCTGGCTAAACCAACTTGTTAGGATTCCTGCGGAAGGCCGACAGGCCAGGGTGACCTGGGGAATGGTGGCGGCTGAGCAATGTGATCAGATATCAAGAGTCAGTGTTCCTGCTAAAGTTACTTAGTAGGATTCTTGCTATTGGGACAAGACCCAAGAATCTGACCTGGTGGAAAAACAGCCTAAAGTTTGACTAAAGAGAGTCTTTGTCAGGGCCCACAGCCAGAATTCCTCTTGAAACATCATCTTTAAGTTGAAGATGTATGCTTGTACTCTATATTGGGGTACAGTCCCTTTTAAGTCGGACTTCTTACTTGCAAACAGCCACTTTTACCCTGGGTACTTCATGTGGAAGAACGTTTACTCAAGGTCATTTAGTTGCTCACAGATAATACCATAGTTGAAGAAACATACTAAAGACTAAGCTTCCGGGAATGATGTTCAATACAAGGAACTCAAGGAAGGAAGGAAAGAAGGAAGGAAGGGAGGGAGGAGGGAGGGAGGCAGAAAGAGAGAAAAAGAGAGAGAGAAAGAAAAAGAAAAGAAAGAATGAATGAAGGAAAAGAAAAAGAGAAAGAAAAGAGAGAAAGAGAAAGAAAGAACAAGAGAAAGAGAAAGAAAAAAGAAAGCATCACCATATCACAATCTATTTTCTACAAAAGGCTGACAACTTTGTGTAGCCAGTGTTCATGGGTGGCTTCCAGCACCAGTTCCACTTCAACATCGGAAACCACATTTGCAAGCACAAGTGAATCTTGTACCCGGCTCTGTCAGTGAAAGCCAGAACCTTTGCTGACACCTTCATTGGAAAGAAATCCACACTTGCAGGTTTCCTCAGTGGCTCACTTCTCAGCTTCCACCTGGCTACTTTTGATTAGCCGAATTTAGGTGGTGTGCTTGTGACCTGAGAGCTAGGAGCAATGGAAAAGTCAGGAGTTGTTTATGTTGTGAGGCAAATGCATTATGGGGGAACTTTTCCAAATTTAGAATTTCTGCTTAAAAGATCAATTCAACTGTAAGCTCCAAGGTTTCTTCCTAGGCAGCATGATGCCCTGCCTCAGTTTCAGTTGCTATACTTACACTTTGGTGACTGCAAAGTGACACTAACCCCTTCCCTACAGCCTTTTTCTAAATTTCATGCCCACATACTCAAGTACGTGTATCTGTATACTTACATATCTGTCTGGTTTTAGAACCCAAATTCATGTGTCTCAAACAGAATTTATGATCTTCTTTTCCAAACTTAATTATTTTCCATCTAGTGATAAAAATTGGGAGTGGTATTTAAGCTTTGACTCTTATTAGAACCTGAAAATAGTTTTACACTTTAATTTATATAACCAGATGACCAATTACAAAACACTGTGACTTTGAAAATTTTCCAATCTGACCACTTCTTACCATTTCTATAACTCTTGACCTCTCCAAGAGCCTCCAATCTAGTGCCATACCCCACACGCTCCTCTGCAGAGGCGTGTGCGTGACGCTCAGAGTGATCCCTATAAAAAGCAGACTGAATGCCGCTGTCCCTCTGCTCGCAAGTCATCCAGTGGCTTCCCACGGCCAGCTCTGTGTAATGCCCAGATTTCTCAATGCGACTAAAAATGTCTTTCCTGATACGCCTTAGCTTCGTCTTGACAAATCCCTCCTCCCACCCTTCACCCACCATTTTTCTTAAAATAATCTAGCCACAAGTATTTCTTAAAATTTCTTAATTTTAAAATATTTCCATCAGCAGAGCCCTCTCCATCTGACACTTTCCTTCTCCACCTCCTTCCCTTTATTGAATAACCCTGAGTTCCCTTCCGATTGGATATCAAATTTGTTTCCTCAGGCTTCCCTCACTACAAGACCAGTTACAGTTTCTCCGTTTACATCCATTAGCACAATCGCATGTGTGTTTCTGTGTATATGAATGCACGTTTACGTTATTTATTCCATTCTCTCTCACCAGACTACAAATTCCATAGAGGAGAGATGATTCTGTCCACCTTCCAGCTCAGTAGTACTCAAAACACATGCAATGAGAAGATTAATGAATGTATGACTATTTAAAACATGGCATATTATGCTATTCCATATTACATATATGATATATATACACACATATATACACATGCATATTTTATATATTACATGTGTTTTGAGTATCTAATGTATACATAAATAAAATATGTATACATGTATACATAAATAAAATATGTATACATGTATACATAAATAAAATATGTATACATGTATACATATATAAAATCTGTATATGTATATATGTGTGTGTATATATATCATATATGTAATTTCAGAATTGGAATAGCATAATATGTAATATATATGTAATATATATTATATGCTGTTATATAATATATAATACATATGCGTATGTATATATTATACACACACACACACACACATATATATATATATATATATATATATATATATATATATATATTGCTATTCCAATCTGAAATATAGTGAATTAACTCAGAGGTCATTTAAACACATTAGGTGAGTATGAAACTTCATTTTTATGAATTAGTATCTAGTTGTTTTCATTAGATCTTACCTTAGGTCTGTCGTAATTCAGTCATTTTGCACAGGTAAAAGAAGTCCAGTGCTTCCCTTTGACTGTTTACATTAGCATTGTTACTGACACACACGTTTCATTCCGTGAGATTTTGAATTTGAACCATGTACCTTGGCAGTGAACTGAACTGATTAGGAGTGCGGGCTGTAGTGCCCCAAATCCTGACTCTCCTCTTTTCCCTGACACTTTCTGTGCCTGGATCTAGGACCAACATTGCTTTATCTGCAAAACTACCTTATGGCATTGTGAAAAGAAATGAAATCATGCATACAGAGAGGCTATCATAGAGCTCAGACCAGATGACCCACCCAGCAAGCAAATGCGATTATTAATAGAATAAATTTCAGCATTCTGCACTTACATGAGAGAAAAGGACAAAAGACAAAAGATGAATTTAGAAGAGTTTAGATACTAAGTTGTATTTGAACCTATATAACTCTAAAACCTATATCATGTTCAAATATATGCTGAAGGGACAAAATACTGCTGAGTTCGCTTATTTGGTAACGTTATTTGGTTATTGGGATACTGACGGCAAGGAGCACATTCTGGGATGATACCGTCATTCTGTGAGAGATCAACATCGTATGCACCATAACCAGGAAACAGTTACACTAAATGAGATTTATAAAATGACACTAGTGATATTCTAAGAAAGGTATTCGCTTTGTATGACATCTACATTTATAATAGGTCAGTCAACTTAGCCAACTTGGGGCTTTTATCCCGGTTATTACAATTAAATCATTCAAATGAACTACAAGTTTAAAATTATAGTTCCTACCTCCATCATTTAAACACAGTCAAGTGAGAGTCAAGTTCAATCCGATGAATATCCTGTGTGGGATTGGAATGGTGTAACTCTGGCATGCAGAATTTCAGGCTATCCCGCGGAGACGCCTGTGTGGGGTGAGTGATGCACAGCCCGCACTTATGTTCATCCAGAGAGACCGGCAGCCCAAGCTACTTTTCCTTCTCTTAGAGTTTAGGTGTATGAAGAACCTAAGAACCAGAAATAGACCAAATAAATAGGGAGTGGCGGTGTTGATCAATAACTGAATTATAATAAAGTAAATACACTTTTATATCTATGTGTGATTCCCTCCAGCCCTTCCGCGTGTTCCCGTCATTTTCCTGAAAGGATCTCTGACAAGCTTACAGGTGTCACTCCGATCATCTCAAGCACCCCATGTGAACAGTGCTTCCGAAACGGGTGTGTCTCAGGACCACCTGAGGAGCTCAGGAATGCAAACACCAGCCCCCATCCTGTTCCCGCAGCCTGGATCTTCGTGTCTTTCTTGATTCCCCAGGAAATTCTGATCCTCATCAATGTTTGAGAACCACTGCCTTAGAGGAATCCCGGCAGTGACACAGAGAGCTCAATAGTTTTTCTAAAAGTTTCTCTCTCACTCACTCTGAATAATGTTGATACAATCCTCTGCTGTTCTCTTTTGTACTTTTTTCTCCTGGCACCTTTAAAAGATTCATACTTCCTGTTCTTTCCAATTGTCCAGGTGTTTGGCATATTAGATTCTAACATACAGACGCTTGACAGAAATCAGCCATTGCATAGACAGATTTTGCCAGGGCACACACAGTCTATCCCAATGGTTTTTGCAAATTTAGTTTCAGCAACGTCTCTTGGCAGGGCGATTGTTTACAGCTTGATAGAATCCCTGGTGGGTAAAAAGAAGCCACAAATTCAAATAGACAGTACGATATTTTTGAACTACTAGTAAGTTCGGTATTGTGATTTTAATAGATGAGAACACTCGTGCTAGCTACATTAAAAGAAATGCCCAGTATCTATGGAACATGGTATGTGGTCTCTGGCTGTTTTTGTGATTATCTGAACAAACACAGAAGATCTAAGTAGCTCTTGATATTGCCAAATATGCAGGCTATTCTTTCCGTGGTGAATCACAGGGGGAAAATAACACCTGGGGTTCTCAAATAAGTGTTTAGTTTGTCCTCAACTTCATCCACTAGAAGAAATTAATACTCAAGAGAAGTAATGAGCATTTGCTTTACAACAAAAAAATCTCATATACAGAACTCAAGAGAGATTTATGGACTAAAGCACATGTTTTTACTTTCATGAGGCCCAAATATTTTGAGTAATGATACAGTTAAAAACCAAAAGATCATGCCAAAAATAATTTTATATTTAATAGGGACAAATTATGAAACTAAAAGCAAGACTTTACCAAATGCTAAATATATGACTAATAAACGTACTACAAAAATACTTTTTAGAAACCCACACATTTGAAATATGTTTTAGTTTATAAAATATTCTAGATATTAATACATTTTATTTACTACTTTCCATATTTTAATTAACTTTATAAAGAAGCATAAATTGTATATAGTGGATGCATAAAAGCTTATTCTGTAGGAAAAGAGTATAAATAAAAATAATTTTAGTTAGACTAATGATTGTTACTGACAGTACTTAAGAACTGTATGCATGTAAATATTATTGTAAGCTGATATTTCATCACAGAATAAATGGACCATATTAATTGTGGCAGTACATTTTATTGATATATTTAAATGTAAAATGCCAAATCATAGTTATTTGCAGCCTGCCTGTATTACATTATAAACATAATATTAAAATTAAGATTAAAATAAAAACAAAACAAAGTCCCAAACATTGACCTTACCCGTGGTTATTCATTCTCTCTAAGACCAATCCCTTAATAAGTTGTAGAATTTTAACTTTAAAATTTGAATTATTTACCAAAGCCTTTGGATTTTGGAATCAAACAAGTCAAATCAAAATTATGCGTGTTTTTCCCTTCTAGTTTTTAATGTTATATTTATGTACTGCTATCTCTTATTTATTTTTGTTATTATCTTTAGATTTGATTTAGAGTAATTTTTTAATTATTTACTGTTTTGAGGCGGGAATCTGATGATGTTGTCTTCTGAGTAATGTCTTATATGGTAAATTTATATATGTGTACAGATTATTGATATGATTTACAGATACTTCTCCTGGCAATGTTTGAATTTATTTCTTCAGTGCAAACAGCTATCAAACAAATAGTTCCCGAATACACAGTGTATGCACACTGTTGTTAGCAGTGGCTACTGAGGCATAAGTCAGCCAAAGTACCAGCCTCATCTCTGTCTAAGCTATCTTCTAAAAAGATCCGGCTTGACTCCATTCCTACAGATCATTTGTCAGACATCCCTGTATTTTTGGCAGTAACAGATGTCTAGTATCTGCTAGGTATCTATTTTATCCCCCCACACCCACACGCATGAACTCAAAGTCTTGCTCTGCAGTGCCTCCCTCATTCTCTTCTCCATATCTAATACTCCTATTTCTTTTTTCCTGCCAAGACTCCTTCTCCTTAGAGAATCCACCATTCCCTCACCCCATAGTCATTACTTGCAGTTCTCTGACTTTGCAGAAATTGCATATTTTGCCTTTACTTGAAATGGGACCCGTGATTGAAGAAGTGATCGGAGCACTCCCCGGCAGTCCTCACAGTGCTCAGTTCAGAAGTGGGACTGCCATTTCATCTGGGAGGCCAGGTCTTTGCCTGAGCTTTTTGTATATAGGGGATAACAGCTCAAAAGGGTGATCCCACTGGAAAATGGAGTCAGTGTGGTGAAAACCACGTGTACCTTGTTGTGCCTTCATTCATTCTGCTTGCATTAGACATGCGCCAACCTGGGCCTCTTTCTGCTTAAACTGATTTCCATTGTGTTTCTGTCACCTGTCACGCGAGCAACACCAATAGGTGACATTTCAGGCCTTATTCCACGCTCAGCGTTTCCTCTGCATATCGTCTCACATGAGAGCATGTCCATCCTGGTCCTATTTGTGTTGTCTTGTTTCGTTTCTTGGATGAGCTCCTCATATGTCCTGGGATGCCCTTAAGAGCACAGGTGTATCTCTGTGTGTACAAGAAAGAGGGTGGTGGGCATGGAGATGAACTGCTCAGCATCCCCGGCCTGGGCGGGGGCACCCTCCCTGATACCTCTGTGGTCATGCCCTGGGTCTCTTTGCAGCTCAGACTGAGACCACTCACAGTGGCTGCCCCAGGCCATGACCAAGGAGGCACGACAGCAAAGCCTATGGTTCTGCCCAGCACATGGGTCTGCCAACAGATAGACTCTCAGGGTAATGCCCTGTGGAGCTGGAGAGACTTTCCTAGAACCACATTGCAGAACCAACCATCCTTCCTTCCCTCTGCCTTCCACAGACATTTCCCAGCCTGGAGTCTCTAGGTACCCACCTACGCCACCCCTGTTCCCTTTATTCCCAGCAGGCATTCCTCATTTTCTTGCACATGGAGTCTCCTCTTGCTTCCTAATTCTCAGAGGACCCAACTGAAACCTGGAGACAATTTATTAATTCAAAATATTTCATTTAACTGGGAATTCCAAATGATGACAGGAAAGATCAGTTCATCTAAATGGCCCAGTGACATTTGATTGATAATACGCTAACAGCAGCCACTAATTAAGACATCCAAGTCTTCTCAGGTCTTCCCCATAAAGTTAGCACAGTGCTCAGAAAGCCTTTTCCTGGGTCACCTGTTTTCCTAATACTTTGTATATTTTTCTCCAGTGCTTGAATGACATTATTAGAGATAGATTTATTTTTTACTTGTCTTGATTTTGTAAAATCTTCCCATTTCCAAATTTTTCTAATTATATACCCATTTCTGTCATTCATTTCTCAGAACTCAAAGGCGCCATCTGCCTAGAACATTGTTAAGTGCTAATACCAAAATATGGAGAACCGGATATTGGGCTTAGAATCTCAGCTGGGCCATTAATATATATTTTTATTCCACATGTGTCAGACGGTATCAATAAGATCCACTGAATCCATTCACATTATATTTTTACTCTCATTGATGCTTTCTAAAATGAAGGATCCTTAAAACTGTTATTTGTCTCTCTGATTATTTACCGTTCTTATTTTTCAGCAAAATCAGATATAAGCATTTAATGACCTTTTTCCAAGAAATCATCAAGTATATTTGAGAATAGATTAATGATGATAACTTTGCTGTCAGTATTTTTCCGTCCATAAGATTGACGTGAAACCTTGGAATAGATAGTGCTCACACCTGGGAGATGTAGAACTAATGTGCTTTCATAGCACAGAAATGCTCGTATTGGTTTCAAGGCCACATTAGTATATTCAATTCTGCTTGCCTGGAATAAGCTGTCAAATTTCCTGACTACCTACAGTTTCATAGCATGAAGTCATAAAGCAATCACTGTTAGTGCATAGCAGGTTTCTGTTTTGTTTCTGACCTAAAAAAGAAACACCATCGCCACTGCGTGTCAGTTATTTTCCTGTATCTACACGTGTTGCCTCCACACCACTGTCTCCAACTCCGTGATGAATATTCATCTTATTTAATTTAATTTCAACTATTGAATTATGTTCATGTTTGTTTTTTAAGTTATTGAAAAATGACACGATTTCTTGGGAGATTCTATTAGACCTGCCTCTTCCATAACATTTTTCACAACTACTCCACATCTTAAAAACCAATTCATTACTGTGACATTTGATCTTATTTCCAGGTAGGTAATAGTAATCATAGCCATCCTTAAAAACTGTAATGAAAAATAAATTCAGGTAGCATATGTCCTTCCAGGAGATACAGGTACAATGTGAATCCATATGAAGTGATAGTGTGACATTTCAATATGCAGTGTCTTTATCACATTGATCATTTGTCTTTGGTTGCTAACATTTTGCCTTACTTATATAATCCATGAAAATTCAAATGATTACACTGAATGAATAAATGAATGCTGATGCTGTATTCTTTGAAGAGTCTGAGTTTATTACTCTTTTGCAAACATGCTTTCTAAATTCTGAGTGCATTAGTGTGAAGAAGAAAAAAAAAATGGATTTCAGTGGGTTTTAAATGATAATTCTGGAATAGTCATACTCACTTTAGATAAGTCAGCCTTGGACTGCCTCTAAGAATCTCAAGATTTCTGGGGATGCAGTTTATGATTTCTGCCACAAAATGACATTCTTTTATGTATTGGACTCATCCTTTCAGTAATACTAGTGAAAATAATTACCAATTCTAAAGCCATCCATAGAATGTATAGTTAATCGAGTGTCTGCCTCTTCATAATACATTTCATAATACATTCTTTATAATCCATTTGCATAGATAATTCAAATTTCTCTAACATTTTCTATTAGATCAAGAATAGCAACGTTAAAAAAAAAAAGCAAATGTAACTTTCAAAACTCTGTTTTAAAATTATGCCTACAGTATACATGCAGGCTAGTTATAATTTAACTGCATGTTCCTATAGAATTTCCCTTCTGCCATCATTCTGGCATTTAAAAAGCCTCTGCACCAGGAATGACTGAGACAATAGGTGGCATCAAGTTGTGCGGTTTTGTAGAGGTTTGGAATTATTTCTATCTCTGGGCTTGCAAAAGCTCCAACATTTCCAGCTTTTCCTACTAAGTATGGTTTTTCTACAGATCTTAGCTAACACTCCCATCTGGGGCTTCCCAGAAAGACCTCTCATGCCACAGGGAGGAAAAAATTCAGCGAGCGTGACGTGCCTGCCAGGGTCTGCCTCTCAGACCTTTCTTATCTCGGATCAGGAAAGCGAAATAACATAAAAAGCATGTACCTTGGCTAAACCTGGACCCTCATGACGACAAGCTTCTCCCTCCCAATTGGAATAATAGTTTACCTTACAGTTCTAGGTCTCTGTTATTGCCACAGTGCTTTCAAAACTCTCTCTTCTCTATCTTTTTGAAAAAGTCAGTTTGTTTAAAAAAAAATTCTCACTGCTTCTAACACTTAAGATACGGAATCAAAGTACTCATGAACAGATGAATGCATCAAGAAAATATATGTGTATATACACAGTGGAGATATATATATATATATACACACATACACACACACGCAAAGTGTACATGCATATACACAAGAAAATATATGTACATATACACAATAATATACATGCAAGTATATTATTCAGCCATAAAAAGATGAGATCCTGTCATTTGCAACACGAATGGAATTGGAAGACATTATGTAAGTGAAATAAGCCAGACACAAGAGACAAATACATCTTCTCACTCACATGTGTGAGCTACAAACAAAGAAACAAATAAGACTCAGAGATAGTAGAATGACAATTTCCAGAGTCTGGGAATGGGGAAGGGTAGCCAGGTGGTGGCAGGGGGAGGGGAAAGGGGTGTTTAAGTGATTACGGTTAAAGGGTATAAAAATTCAGTTAGACAGAATAAATAATATCTAGTGTTAAGTAGCACAATAGGATGACTATAGTTAATAGCTATTTATTGTGTAGTTTAAAATAACTGAGTGGAATTGAAATGTTCCTAACATAAAGAAATGATAAATGCCTGAGATGATGGATCCATCAGCTATCCTGATTTGATCGTGATGCATTGTATACATGTATCAAAACATTGCATGTGCCCATTAATATACACAACTATCATCTGCCCATAATAATCAGAAATGAAAATTTTTAAGAAATCCTACTCTGGGTCAGGTGCAGGGGCTTATACCTGTAATCCCGGCTCTTTGGGAGGCCAAGGTGGGTGTATCACCTGAGGTTGGGAGTTTGAGACCAGCCTGACCAACATGGAGAAACCCCATCTCTACTAAAAAAAAAATACAAAATTAGCTGGATGTCCTGATGCATGCCTGTAATCCCAGCTACTTGGGAGGCTGAGGAAGGAGAATCACTTGAATCCAGAAGGCAGAGATTGTGGTGAGCTGAGATGGCACCATTGCACTCTAACTTGGGCAACAGTAGCAAAACTCAGTCTCAAAAAAAAAAAAAAAAAAAAAAAGAGAGAGAGAGAGAAAAGAAAAAAAGAATCCTACTCTGGTTTTGCTAAGTTGATACATGGAAATACATTTTACACGTGAATTTTTTCATCATAAAATAAACATAAAACATATACATATAGACCCACACAATGTGAAATATCTATCCATATCTACATCTGGATATCAATATATGGCACAGTAAAGTCAACCTATGCTAACTCACTACCAGCTGAAGAACAAGAATGTTACCATTTGCTTACACATTCCCCATTTATTTCAGGTCTCAGTGTTGTTTAATGTTTATTATTTTCTTTGTTAAAACATATTATAAACACATGTGTATATTCTAAACCATACATTACTCAGTTTAGCTTGTGATTGAGCATTATAAAATGATAATTATATTGGATGTAGCCTTCTATAACTTTCATTTTTCTTTCAATATTATTATTCTAAACATTTATCTGTGTAGTTTTATGTACTTGTTCCTTATTCATATTTTTCTATAATGTTTGCTTCTCTGTTTGTTCTGTTTTGTGACTTGCATAGTCACAGCTCTGCAAAACAACATTTGGGTTGTTCTTCATTCCTGGTGTTTACGAAGAGTACAGTTAAGGATATTTTTTCTCATGTTTTAAAAATTGATCCAAATTGCTTTATAAATTGGTTTTATACTTAAACTCACAGCATATTACCTAGTCTTGGCCAGTCTAGTAAAATAATACCTTACTTTGTTGATAATATCACTTATCTGAATATAATTAAGTTGACTTCTGTATGTTTATATAGTATTACTCCTTTGCTGAGAAATAGCAAATCCTGCATTATTCCAACTTTTATAGAGTTGTTTTTCTTTATATTTTTAAAGTTTTCACATATTCTGAATGTAAATTAGTTTTTGTAATATACATTGTGAATACCTTTTGCCGTTTTGTAGCACGATGTAGCTTTTTTTCTTTTTCTGAGATCATGAATAGGATTTTATATATTTTCTTCTAAATGTTTAAAGCTTTGACTTTCAGATGTAAGTCTTTAATTCGGTGTATAGTGTGAGGTAACACATTTCCTTCATTTTTCTGTATCAAAGTTTTATTTTATTTTTACTCTATAGAAATATTTATTGTACCAGGACATACAACAATAATGAACCCTAAGAGTAATGCTTTCTAAGTTGTTATACATGGATAAATTGTGTAGTCATTACCACGTTACAGAAATGTAATAGTTTAAGACAAAAAACATTCCAACAGCCAGAAGTTCATCTTATGTCCATTTCTAATCAATACACATCCCAGCTCCATAATCACTATAATACCATAATCAATTTTGTGTGCAAAATCTTATACTATTTTTGTGAGTGAAGTCATACAATAGTTATCATTTTCTATCTTTTCCTCTGAATAAGAGTCTGTGCTCTTAGTGCGAGCCAGAGGTACCTCTGACTTAGCATAATTTTAGTTCTTTTCAAAGGCGTTTACTATATCCTTGGTACTCTCAAATCACTCATTTCCTTTATTCCAGGTGAGAGCACATACAGCCATAGTAGATGGAATTTTTCAGCAATCTATGCCATCCTCCTAATAATCTGACCTATACTATCAGAGAAATGTGCTTTACCAATTTCCTACTCCTATTTTATTGAAAAAGGTATATAATTGATGTTTAGGGAAGAAAAATTTGAAGAAACATGAAGATGATGGGAGTGAAAATCACAAAGTGTATATACTAATGTGTACACATACTCTGTATTCTAAACTGCTTCTTACATACCCAAAGGTTCAACAATTGGAGCTCCATAAACAGCAATTCTCCTTGTTACACATTATTAGACTTACATAGTCTTTTAATTACTGAGTTTTACTTCAAATTCTATTCTTTACTATGGAGATTATTGCTTTATATGTCAGTTAACATTCACCCGAAACTGTAGTGAAGTCCCACAAGACAAGACATCTGCCGCCTCACTATTCCTACACTTCTTTTTGGAAGCTATGTAATGCAAACTTCAGGTCTTCTCAAAGAAGTGCCAATAGTTTGCATTAATAAATATTTCATTATCAAATAAAGTTAAGTTAGAATTGTATAATAATGAATCAGTTCTATAAATTAAAACAAATCAGGAATATAATTACAGTTTCCACAACACAGAATTTTTTTGCAACATGCTCCACCTAATGAAAGAAAACTTTGTAGTCCCAATTTTAATAGTTATATCTCAATAGAACATAGACTACCACACTGTAGAAAGAAAGAGAGATGGAGCAACTTACAGACTGGCAGCTCTATTTAATACTCACACCCATATGAACACGTAAATGCTACCAAATCTACAATTAGCAACAGGATAATATTTATTTGGTAATTAAGTCACGTTGAGCAATTCCAGATGCAAATGCTGTAAATTTCTGAGAGAAATTAGTAAGGAAAACAGTAAATCCAAAAGCTGAATGATGTGGACAAAAATAAACAGGGCTGAGCGAAATAGAGGGGTAGAAGAAGCAGCAGGAAGAGCCTCGTAGTTGCTCTCAGTCCCTAAGGAAGCCATTTCTGACTTTGTATCACAGAGGTCTTCTGCCAGAGGAACTGGGGAAAGGTCTGATCACAGGGAGAAGAAAACTTCCAGCTGAACTTTGTAACAATTTGGACTGAATGTGAAATTTTCTGGACAGAATCCAGGCAGAGGGGGGTGAATCATGAGTGCAGACACTGCAAAGAAGCCACAGCAATTAGGGAGGCATGAAACTGGAAAGCCCTGCTTGCTTTCTCACCTGGAAGACTTATAGCCTGGGGCAAGTTCTCAGCCCTGCTGATCTGCTGCCTGGACATAAACTTGGCATTGTTGGGGGGAATGGTGGGAGTGAGATGGGTATTTTGAACTTCACAGGGGATGGGGGAGATCTATAACTGCTGAGTTTTCCCTACTTCCTTGGTGACCTGCATGACACAGCAGAGGCAGACATAATCCCCCTGGAAACATAATCCATGGCCTGAATATCACACCCCCACCCACTGCAGCAACCACAGCAAATTCCACTCAAGGAAAGCCTGAGCTCCTATTTGCATAACCTTGCCCCAATCTGATGGTTTTTCTCTACCCACTCTGGTAGTCAAAACAAAAGACATAACCCCTTGGGAGCTCTAGGGAACTACCTAATCCTTCCTATACATATGAGGCTGATGATCTCTTGAAAGCTCCACCTGCTGGATGGAGGCCAAGAGACACAATACTAGTACAAGAAACAAAACTACAACTAGAGACCCTCACAGAGAACAATTCACTCCCCTGCCACCTCCTCTGGGACAGGTGTTGGTGTCCATGGCTGCAAAACCTGAAGACAGTTCACATCACAGGGCTCTGTGCAGACACTCCCCAGTGCATGGAGCCCAGTGGCTCTGATGGGTGGCTAGATCCACAAGAGAAATAACAATCACTAGAGTTTGGCTTGCAGTAAGTCACATCCCTAGGAAAAGGGGGCAAGAGCCATATCAAGGGAGTATCGCGGGGTTCAAAGGAATCTGAACAGCCCTTGAGCCCCAGATCTTCCCTCTGACATATTTCACACAAATGAGAAGGAACCAGAAAAACAATTTTGGAAATGTGACAAAACAAGTTTCTTTAACATCCCAAAAGATCACACTAGCTTACCAGCAATGTGTCCAAACCAAGAAGAAATCTCTGAATTGCCAGAAAGAACACAGAAAGTCAATTATTAAGCTAATCAAGAAGGTTCCAGAGAAAGATGAAATCAACTTAATGAAACAAAACAAATAATACAAGATATGACAGCAAAAATCTTCAGTGAAATAGATAGAATAAATGAAAATAGCCACAACTTCTAGAAATGAAGGACACTTTTGGAGAAATGCAAAATACACTGGAAAGTCTTAGCAATAGAATTGAACAAACTGAAGAAAGAAATTCAGAGCTTGAAGACAAAATCTTGAATTAACCCAATACAACAAGGACAAAGAAAAAAGAACTAAATAAACAAAGCCTCAAAGAATTTTGGGATTATGTTAAATGAGCAAACCTAAAAATAATTGGTGTTACAAAGGAAGAAGAAAACTTTGATAGTGTGAAAAACATGTTTGAGGAAACAGCTGATGAAAACTTCCCTGGCCTTGCTAGAGACCTAGTCATCCAAATAAAAGAAGCTCAAAGGATATCTGAGAAACTGATCAAGAAAAGAATCATCACCTAGGCACATAGTCATTAGGTTATTTAAAGTCAAGATGAAAGAAAGAATCTTAAGAGCTCTAAGGCAAAAGTACCAGGTAATCTATAAAGGAAATCCTATTGGATTAACAGCATATTTCTTAGCAGAAACTCTACAGACTAGAAGGGATTGGGGCCCTATCTTCAGACTCCTTAAACAAAACAATTATTGACCAACACTTTTGTATCTAGCAAAACTAACCTTCATAAATGAAGGAAACATACAGTCTTTTTCAGAAAAACAAATACTGAGAAAATTCACCACTACCAAGCCTGCCCTACAATAACTGCTAAAAGGTACTTTAAATCTTGAAACAAATCTTTGAAATACACCAAAATACAAACTCCTTAAAGCACAAATTTCACAGGACCTATAAAATAAAAACACGCTAATTTTTTTTTAAGAAAACAAGGTATTCAGACATCAAATAGCACAATGCATAGAATAATACCTCACATCTCAATACTAACATAGAATGTAAATGGCCTAAATGCTCCAGTTAAAGGATACAGAATGGTAGAATGGATAAGATTCATCAACCAAGTATCTGCTGTCTTCTGGAGACTTACTGGACACATAGACTCACATAAACTTAAGGTAAAGCAGTGGAAAATGACCTTCCAGGCAAATGGACACCAAAAGCAAAGAGGAATAGCTATCCTTATGTTAGACCAAGAAAAAAAACTTTAACAAAGCACCAATTAAAAAAGACAGAGGGACATTATATAATGATAAAAGGACACAAGAAACTATCACAATCTTAATATATATGCACCTAACACTGGAGGTGCCAATTTTGTAAGACAATTACTACTAGAACTAAGAAATGAGATAGACAGCAACACAATAATAGTGGAGGACTTCAATACTCACTGACAGCACTAGACAGGTTATCAAAACAGAAAGTCAACAAAGGAACAATGGATTTAAACTATGAATAAATGGACTTAACAGACATTTACAAAACATTTTACCCAACAACTGCAGAACATACTTTCTATTCATCAGCACATTGAACATTCTAGCCAGTGTTAAGGTAAGAAAATGAAATTAAATGCTTATATATCAAAGGAAAAAGAAAAGCTGTCTTTATTAATACCTAATTCAAACATATAAAGTAGAGAGCCTAAAAAATTGCAGAAAATAAAATAAAACTATTAGAAGTATAACTGAATTTAGAAAGGTCAGAAAATACAAAGTCAACATATATAAATAAATAAAATAAATAAAAGCTAACCAAAACAACAATATCATTTATAATGATAAGATGAAGCATTAAGAATTTAGGGATAAATTTAAGTAAACATGTAGTTGAGTAGCAGATTAAAAATTACAAAACACTGCTAGGGTACTATAAAGAATACCTAAATAAATGAAGATATGTACTTTGTTGATAATTTGAAACACTCAATATTGTTATGAAATCTATAAGCCAATGAAATTCCAATACAAATATTGGCATTGTTCAGTAAAAATTGGTAAGTTCATTCAAAATTTTTATGGAAAGGCAATGTACCTAGAATAGTCAAAATGACACTGAAAAGGCTAAAATTACAAGACACTACCTAATTTCAAAACTTATCAAAACACTACAGTAATCAAGACATAGAATTAGTGACAAAGGGATAGATATGTAAATCAATATAACAGAACAATGAGTTTGCATATAGTTTCATGAGTAGTTGCCAATTCATGATTTTTTCACAAAAATGCCAAGGAAATTTCACAGAGAAAGGATAATCTCTTCCAAAACTGATGTTAGAACAACTGACTATTCACATGAAAAAACAAAGTTAAAACTTATCTCTGTCTACCCATAACATTAACTTAAATCATGACATGTATCTAAATGTAAACACTAAAATTATAAACTAGGTAGAAGGCTTAGGAGTTTGTTAATTTTTTTGTTTGTACGTTTGTTTACGTGTAACTTTAGGATGAGCACTTTCTTAGCTAGGACAGAAACAGGTGAGACAGTAAAGAAAATAAATTTAAAAATTAGAATTTACTTAAATAAAAACTTGTCCTCTTAAAAAAATACATCACTAAGAAAATGAAGAGCAAGTGGCTGACCATGAGGCTCTATATGGAAAACATACATCTGACCAATGATTTCTATCCGGAGTCTATAAAGACATCTACAATTCAATAACAATGGAAACAACCGAATTTTAAAAGTAGAAAAAAATTGGAAAGACAGTTCAAAAAGTAATATATCTGAATGTTAATCAGCACATTAAAAAGTGTCAGACACCACTAATTGCTAGAGAAATGCCCATCCTTTAGAATGACAAAGAATAAGATGCCTGAAACACCACGTCAGGATAAATCAGAGCAATTGGAACTTTCAGGTTGTGCTGTTGGAATCCAAATTGAGCATCAATGTTACCAAGTAATCTAGCAATCTGTTGTCAAAATAATCTTACATCTGATCATTTGACCCCATAATTCTTACAATGGTTTACTTAAAAGGAATGAAAATATATGTCTATACAAGTACTTATAAGAATTATATTCATAGTAACCAAACCCTCGAAAATATAATCCAAATATTCATCAACAGATAAAGAGTTGTGTTGTGGTATATCCCTGCAATGGAAAATTCCTCAACCACAGATAGAGATGAACTACACCGACCCAACAAAATGGATGACTTGAATATGTTGCAGAGATAAAGACAAGGACACTATATGTAATCAGAGCATAGTCATTATATTTTACATGCACTCTAAAGAAGGAAAATCTAATCTGTATATATAGAATCCAATCTGGTATTAGCCAAGCACTAGAGGTGAGTGAGAAGCTTTGACTAAAAGACAAGAGGAAAGTCTTCGGGTCATGCAAATAATCTACTTTTTGTTGTTAAAAAAAGTTATCAAACCTAAGATTTCAAAAGGTAAAATTACAACATGTAAATTATGCCTAAATTAAGTTTATTTGAAACTTTGAAGGAGTTAATAAGTTGATGAATCTCTTCCAGCAGGTGGCGGTAGGTGGTGATTAGTGATGCTGAGAATTTTTTCATATATCTGTTGGTCATTCATATACATTCTTTTGATAAATTTTTGTTAAGCTTATTTGTTAATGTTTTGGTAAGTTATTTGTTTTCTATTTATTGAAACTTTAGCATTCCCCAAATCCAGAAACATATTTATGTGAATTATTTCTCATTAATGCACATCAGTATAAGGTCCTGCATAGTTGCAATTAAGTGGACATATTCACCCCCACCATACACACACACTGACATCTATATGCACACATATACATACAAATACATGCATACATATTATTTATGTTAAGAAATCTTAAACTATTCATCAACATATTTTGATAAATAATTTTATATTTTACTATGGCTAGTATAGAAGCTAAAACTAGATGAATTGAGCTGCTGAAAGTCACCTTTAGGTGGAACAAAACATTTGCCCTTGATGTTCAAAAGGCATCTTTTCTTTAATGCTCTTGAAATAAAGCGCTTTGTAATATGGGCCACATTTCTCATATGTGTCCTTGACTGATTTTCAATGTGATTATTGTTGGGTTGTTTTCTTTGTTTTCACTTCTAGAAAAATACAAATAAAAAGTAAGACTACACTTTGAAAGTTCTTGACTTATTCTAACAATGTAACAATAATTTTAATGAATTAAAGGGAATAAGAAGTCTTTAGATGTTAAGCTAAAAGATACAAGAAAATAATTTTTTGAAAAGGCACAGAGTACAAGGATTTTCACTTTAACAGAACTTGTCATTATGATTTCCTGATTCAGTGTTAAGATAGAGACTTTCAGATACTGACTGAAAGACTGAAGTGCGTGACATGCTCCTCCCAATCTCCTTTCGGATTCCAATTAGGCCTTCCTCCAGCTTTGTGCCATCAGTAAATTTGATAAGCAAGCGAGCACTGAGAACAGAGGCCTGGAGTTTGCTTCATCTTATATCTATCTATATAACAACTGTTAAAATATTTCAACTGTCTATTCAGACTCACATATAATTAAGTATATAAATACTTAGGGGCTTATGACAAACCATTTTGAAATACAATACACCATTCATGTTATAGACTAACTGTGTGTTAGCCCATTTCAATGTTGAAACGCTAATCCCCAAGGTGAAAATTTTAGCAGGTAAGACTTTTGGAAGGTAATTAGATCATGAATGGGGAGCCCTCACAATGAGATTAGCGGGGAGCCCTCAGAATGAGATTAGTGCCTTTATAAGAGGACAGAGGAGAGCTCTCTCTGTCCCTCTGTCTTTTTGTCTCTCTCTTTCTCTCTCTCTCTCTCTCTCTCTCTCCTTCCCACTCTTCTCCATCATGTGTGGATGCAGCAAGAAGATGCCCATCTGCAAGCTAAGAAGCAACCCTCACTGGATTGAATATGCTGGCTCCTTGATCTCAGACTTTCCAGCTTCTAAAACTGTGAGAAGAAAAAAAATATGTGTTGTTTAAGCCACACAGCCTATGGTAATTTTTCACAGCAGCCTGAGCTGACTAAGACACACATCATTCTCCTAAATTATTGGTGTAATACGTCTGATTAAAAGCAGTCATGTGAGAATGGTCTACGGTGCTCTTGTCTTCGTGAGCCCATGTTGAATTATTGTTTTTGTCGTCACAGCTTGTTTTACCCAGTATCCAGAATGGCACATTTAGCATAACTGAAGAGCATTGGGTGCCACGTAGACGTATTTATCTATCTTCTCCCATTGCTTCTAGCCTAGTTATTTAAAAAGCTGTCACCAACGTGGCCTAGCCTCTATGCTATGGCTTTGGGATAATTAACAGTTTACCCCGCGTAAGGGTAACTCTAAACACTTCCTATTGTCATATCTTTTTCTTTTTCTCAACCACTCCTTCATGTTTACACAGAAATTCTATAGTTGTCAGCAAGAAGTCTTGGTGCTTTTGAGTAAGAGGATTTCTCTGGAGCAAAAGACAAAATCAGTCAAAAAGCAAAGTTCTCCTCTCCTGCTTCTCATATTCCCTAACTTCATTCCCTATTCAATAGGGTCAACTTACTGTATTTAAGCTAAAAAAAATTAACAAAGAGCAACAAACACCTTGGTCAGTAAGCCTTGCGTTCTTCGTGCTATTTTTTGTGTGTAAGTTAAAGAGCGTATTTTCACATCCTGAAATAGCAGAGTCATCTCTCTTGCTCTTTCCCGTGATTCCTCGTTTGAATCCACACGCTTCCATTACTCTTCATAAATATTTGAAAAATACTTTTGTCCCCTGATCTCAAAACAGTACAGTTCACACAACTGAAGGATGAAACATCAAAGAACATAGATTTCAGATGATCTAAAATGTAGATGTATTCTTTGCATATTCACTGTATATGTGTAAAATATAATTTTACATTTCTAAATATAAATGTCATTTTACGTATGTACAAATTATACACATTCCACAGAAAATTTTCTGACTTAACAAAAAATAGAATGTTTTAGTTTAGCTTTTTCTATTTTTTGATATATAATATCACATTTTAGTAAACACTATTGTTTTTGTACTTTAGGTTCTGGAGTACATGTGCAAACATGCAGGATTGTTGCATAGGTACATACATGTCAAAGTGATTTGCTACCTCCAATCACCATCACCTATATCTGGCATTTCTTCCCATGTTATCCCTCTGCAAGCCTCCCTAGCCCCTGCTGAGCCTTCCTTAGCTCCCAACAACAGACCCCAGTGTATGATGCTCCCCTCCCTGTGCCCATGTGTTCTCATTGTTCAACACCCACCTATGAGTGAGAACATGTGGTATTTGGTTTTCTGTTCCTGAGTCAGTTGGCTGAGAATGATGGTTTCCAGATTTATCCATGTCCCTACAAAGAACATGAACTCATTCTTTTTTATGGCTGCATAGTATTCCATGGTGTATATGTGCCACATTTTCTTTGTCTGGTCTACCATTGATTATTTTAAAATATCTACTTCCCTAAGGTATACATATAAACCTACTTGAATAAGTCTTCGTACTTTGGATGGATGGTGCTCTCTCTGGTGGTGGCTCTTGCAGCTCAGAGGTCTTGGAGTCGAAAACGGGCCTAAGCAAGCAGAGCAAGGGGCGAGGATGTGGTAGTCTGGAAAAGGAGGGAAATGCATTCCTGCAGCAAATTGATGGTTGTTTTTTTTAAGATTTTGAAACCAGAAGTCCCATAAAACTGGTATTTAGGGTTTCTTTTGAATAAACATAGAAATGGACCCTGCCAGTTTTTTTGGTGTTTTGTTTTGTTTTGTTTTGTTTTGTTTTGTTTTGTTTTGTTTTGTTTTCTCAGGAAACTAATCATCAGTTCTCTCAGATAGTATGAAAGAAATGAAACTTACCAAGTCACCACATCTGGACAGTGAGATCCAGGACTCTACACCCAACATCATTGCCTATGTGACCACCTGCTTCCTGCTGACCAACTCCTCTTTCTTACCACTCCCTAATTTCTGTTTTCTTACACATGGTTCATGTCTCCCCTGCTATATAAATCCTTAATTTCAGTCCATCACAGAGATGAATTTGAGACTGATCTATTCTCCTTGGCTGCAGCATCTGAATAAAGCCTTGTTCCCTAGGAATACTTGTCTCAGTGATTGGTTTTCTGTGCAGTGAAGCAGCAGGACCTAGACTGACTGCCTGGCACTTCAGTAACAATTTTACTATCAGCAAAACCGACAATCCCAGTAAGTTCTGAAAATTGAGACAGTCACAAATTTATAAAGACATATGTATTAGTCAGGATTCTCCAAAGATAGAACCAACAGGGCATGTATATACATACACAGAGAGAGTTATTTTAAGGATTTGCCTAACAGGCTTGTGAAAGCATGGTTAAGTCCAAATTCTACAGGGTAGGCTGGCAGGTTGGAGACTCAGGAGAGCTGCAGTTCAAGTCCAAAGTCTGTCTGCTGTGATAATTGCTTTTTGTACAGTGGAGGTCAGGCTTTGTTCTCTTAAACTCTTCAATTAGTTGGTTGACTCCCATCCATGTTAAGAAGGGTAATCTGCTTTACTCAAAAATTTAAATATTGAATTCATCCAAAAAACTCCTTCACAGAAATATCCACAATTGTATTTGATCAAGTAACTGGGCATCATTGCCCAGTCGAGTTGACACATAAAATTAATCATCAGGTATTTTCTGATTATTTATTTATTCAGCTACTGAAAATTTTGTTAAAGTTTAAAGCTTATTTAAAATGAGTAAAATGGAGCCCAGATTAAACAAACAAAACAAAACAAAACAAAACAAAATGTGCTTGGGCTATATCACAACTAACAAATCACCTTAAGTGTGTGGGATGAGTTTATTGTGCAATTAGCATATGCTAGGTGGTTCTGTTTGTAAAACTCAGGTGATGAACGTGTTAGATAGTGTTATGACGTGGGGGTGGGGGGAGACCTATTAAAGTCTGTATAACCTGCTCCTGTAGGAAAACTTGATATAACCCAGATAACTGAGGCACCATAGACTCTCATCTCCATAATTAATTAGGCCTGGGCTCTGGGTTGGTAGAAGCTGTTTCTTAACAATTGTGGGTGCAGAAACTGCTTCTGAATTCTCTATTCCAATGTTTCTCTCAAAAAGAAAACAGAAATAAGGAAATTTTATATTAGACTATCCATAATACAATAAAATGTTGAATTTTATCCCCCAGTTTATTCTGGTTTGTAGGGTTACTGCTGAGATGTCTGCTGTTAGTCTGATGGACTTTTCTTTGCAGGTGACCTGGCCTTTCTCTCTAGATGCCTTTAATTTTTTCTTTCCTTTTGACCTTGGAAAATCTGATCCTTATGTGTCTTCAGGATGATCCACTGATGAGGTGGGACTGACTGGCTCTGTGGCTGCCAAGGCTTCGACTGCAGTGGTAGCTGGCAGGGAGAGGGGAGTGGACCGTACCCGCACCACAGCAGAGCCATGGCAGGGTGCGTGCACACACCCATGTTGGTGGAGCAAGAAAAGCAAGACTCACCCATGCACACACGCACGGGCAAAGTGATGTGGGGGAGTTGCTGTGGGTCCTGGGATGCTGCAGTGTCGGGAGGGAGTGTGCAAGCTGCTGCGTGGCCGTGGGGACTGTCCCACTGAGGCTCTCCTCTGGTCGGGCTCAATCTGCCAACACAAAACCTATGATGTGGGAACCCGAGATGCTTTTCAAGCAGTCATGACCATATTGGGGTCCCAGGTGAGGCTAGCAGACCAAGGGGAGCTCGAGTCACACTGGCTGTGCCTGATGGGCAAGACTTCTCTGCAAAGGTCAGGTACAACAGCCCCCTTAGGGCTAACATCTCCTATGAGAGGCAGTTGAGCTTAGGGGGATGGCCATCCCTGGCCATGTTTTGCTACACGCCCTTCCTTATTAAATTTTCTGGGCTCTACATCAGCTGGCTTGCTAGCCCTACCATTTCCTTAAGCAGCACTCCCTGCCAACTCAAGTGCCTGTGGTGGTCAAGGGGTCTTCTCCTGCCACAGTTCCAGAGGCCTGTGGTGAAAACAGGTTGCTCCTTGCCAGTTCAACTCACCCCTTCCCTCAGGGTCACTGGGGACAGGAAAAATCCTGGGTGTGTTGTTGCCCCTGGCAGGTTTCTCAGCTTCCTCCGCCTTCAGCCCAGCTTCCCTGTCCTTCCTCCCTCTACTCTTGATGCCTTCCCTCTGAAGATTTGTTAGGGGTGTGCCAGTCATCTTTGTCCTGCCGTGGCTGCTCTTCCACCTGGCCACGTCTAATCAGCCGTCTTGCCACAAAAAAAGCAAACCTGTTTTTGTTTTCTTTTATTATTATTATTTTTTAAAATTTTAAGGCAGGATCTCATCCTGTCACCCTACCTGGAATGTAGTGGTGTGACCCTAGCTTACTACAGCATCAACCTCCCAGGCTCAAACAATTCTCCCACCTCGGCCTCCCAAGGAGCTGCTACTATAGGCATGTACCACAACACCTAGCTAATTTTTAAATTTTTTTGTAGAGACGGCCCCACTATGTTTTCAAGGCTGGACATAAACTCCTGGGCTCAAGTGATCTGCTTGCTTCCACCCCCAAACTGTTGGGATTACAGGCATGAGCCACTGCACCTGGCCTGAGCTTCTTAATACATAAAATGTTGGTGCTAGATTCTTTATGATTGTGCTTCAAGATCAAATGAATGTGTAACATGAAAAATATTGCATAGAGTGAGACCCTGTTGCCCAGGCTAGAGTGAAGTGGTGTGATTATAGCTCACTGCAGCCTCAACTTTCTGGGCTCAAGGGACTCTCCCACCTCAGCTTCCCAAGCAGCTGGAACTGCAGGCATGCACCACCACATCTAGTTATTTTTTTTAATCCTTTTTTGTTGTTACTGTTTGTTGGCTTTTATGTTTTGTTTTGTTGTTGAGACAGGATCTTGCTCTGTTGCTCAGGCTGGAGTTCAGTGGCACGATCTCAGTTCACTGCAGCTTTCACCTTAGGGACTTCTCCCAACTCAGCCTGCCCGGTAGCTGAGACTACAGATGTGCACCACCACACTCAGCTAATTTTTCTATTTTCTGTAGAGACAGGTGATATGTTTAGAGTCTGTGTCCCCACCCAAATATCATGTCAAATTGTAATACCCAGTGTTGGAGGTGAGGTCTGGTGAGAGGTGATTGGATTATGGAGACAGAGTTATCAGGAATGGATTAGCACCATCCCCTCTGTGCTGTTCCTGTGACAGTGAGTGAGTGAGTTACTATGACATCTGGTTGTTTAAAAGTGTCTACGGTACATTTCCCCTCTCTCTTTTACGGTACCACGTAAGGCATCTGGGTTGCCATTCACATTCCACCATGTTGGTAAGTTTCCTGAGGCCTTCCCAGAAGCAGAAGTTGCTATGCTTCTTGTACAGTCAGCAGAACCATGAGCCAATTAAACCAGTCTCAGGTATTTTTTTATAGCAACGTGAGCACTAATACAACAAGGTCTCTCTTGTTGTCCAGGCTGTTCTCAGACTCCTAGTTCAAGAACAATCTCTCAAGCAATCCCCCTGCTTTGGCCTCTCAAAGTGCTGACATTGTAGGCATAAGTCACCATGCCCAGAAGAAATTATTAAATACATTGTTTAAATTAGTAATTTTAGAGAACATTCAAGTATATGAAACAAAAATATACAGAAATAGCAGTATCAATGTGATGATTTGATTTTTGATATTGGAAATATATGTACATTTTATCTTTTAAAATAATTTTAAGTTTCCTCACTTTTAATTCTTTGTGTGTTTGCGTGTATGTGCAGGTGTAAATACTACCTACTTTAGTACTTGAATCTGAACCACCAGTACAAAGCATTCTTGTTTCATTAACTGAAAATAAGAATTACAACGTACAGCATAGTGCACTACATACTAAAACAAAATATACTCGTAACTGTTTCAGACAGTTAAATCTTGTTTGTTTCTTTGCTGAATTTTAATTTGAAAGAAGTGAAAACATTGCATCTTTCCCTGTGCTTGCACTGACTGTGCCAAAAGAGACCTCCGGCTTCAGTGGCTAGCAGACATTCAGAAGTTAAAAGTCAGTGATAGTGCGTAAGTATGCTAGATGAAAACATTTTTCTCCTATTTGGTTTAAGGAAAAATTGCAGCTTTACTTTATATGAATAGAAATATTCCATTTCAGTTTTCAACTTACCATATTTAAACCTTTTAATTTAATTGTGCAAAAGGTACCTATTGATATACATTGACACTGGAAACTTTCTATCAAAGAAAATTATCCTTTCTATTTAAATAATGTATATTATAAATTATCAGCAGAAAAGTAGTGACCCTCCCATTGGCTAAGCATCATATCTGTCTTTTGTTACTTTCACTGATAAAACTGGAGAAAATGTGTATTGTGCTTGTCACTACTGTGTATTGCTTATTTAAATTTTGCTCATTTGCAAAGCTTTTGAGCTCAGCATCACTGCCCTTGAAACATTAGAATAAAATTGTAAGTTAATTTCTCTTTCCGTTTCCTCACACAATTTTTTCAGAGCTGGTCTTACAATTCTCTGAAACACAGGAGAATTTAAAATGTAATTGGAAGCACTTTCTGACAACAACATCTGCTCCCATTACCAAGCAGGCTATTATTTCCAGAGCTCTATTTCAAGGGTACAGAACATTTAGCATCCCGCTTAGATAAGGGAGTATTTCTCTTGTGGCAGTTCACTTTTCTATTTTCAGAAGGTATTCAGGTGTAACGCCAACTCTGACCTGAGCAGCAGTGAATGTCAGAAAGAACATTCAATTTTGCTTCTCAGTCTCTAGCTCTTTCTTCTAGTTCGTTTTCTTAATTTGTTTCCTCGGGGTTTGTTTTTTTAATTCAAAACTTACCATAGTTGCACTGTTTTCATTTTGTTCAAAATTGCCTTCTATTGATTGCCTTAGGTGTGCTAATTCCTGTATGTTGGATCAGTCCACCAAGTTGATCTGCTTAATGCATAAATGACATGGCCCATAAAACATGTCTGGAAAATTTTGATGATTTTATAAAATTTCCTGAAGAAAAGGAACTCACAAATAGATGTAACACATAAGAACACCACCACAATTTACTTTCAGGACTGATAGATTTATTGGCCTTCCTTTTGCACCCAGAGATTATCTTCTCTAGATCTCCATTTTCTTAAAAGCATAGAAGACAGTTTGTTGATTCTTTTAAAACTATTTTCACCTCAGTAATAATAGCCACAAACTCCAGCACATCCCAGAACTGTGTGACAAGTGTTCCTCTGTGTTCTGCATAGGTTAACTCATTTAGACTTGAGAGCTAGGACAGTCCACATCACCCCGTTCCAGATGAGGACAGTGTGGCATGGACGGTGAAGTGGCTGCCCCAGTTCCGACATCCAGGACCAGCTGAGAAGGGACAGGCACAGAGGAGGAAGGTCCCAATCTTCTGCTCAGAATCACCATGCTATGCTGTGACTATACCCCTTTGCACATTTTGTAATGCTTACTTTATTTCCTCAGTAAAAATGTAACACTCTTTTATTATATTTTTGTAGAGGGTCTAGTGGAAAAAGAAATGACATACCCCAAACTGCAGATTTAATAATTCTCATTAAAGTCATGTTATACATACTGGGGTCTGTTGGGGGGAAATAGGGGAGGGACAGTGGGGGGTGGGGAGTTGGGGAGAGAGAGCATGGGGAGAAATGCCAGATATAGGTGATGGGGAGGAAGGCAGCAAATCACACTGCCACAAGTGTATCTATGCAACAATCTTGCATGTTCCTCACATGTACCCCAAAACCTAAAATGCAATTTAAAAAAAAAAAAAAGAAATCTTTGCCAAAAAAAATAAAGTCATGTTATAATTAATCACATAAAATGACCTTAGATTTTAAAAGAATATGACGTTTCCCCTTACCTTAATGATGTTTAATATAAAAAAATTGTTATTATTGATTTTATTTTATACCATTATTTTACCATGTTACCTTTTCATGTATGATTTTTTTTTAAAATAGATAATGCTTTGTAATTATCTAACATTTTAGCTTCATAATTTCAGTCTACATAATCTGATTCTGTGCATGATTTGTATGCTTTCTGGCGGTTTTATGCTTCATGTTGATTTTATTAAGGAATCTGATACAAAGAAGGATATCGAGGTTATCTCTAAACTAACAATCTGAGAGTATTGCATATAAATGATTTCTTTCCTGAACTGTGAAATAAAATACAAGTGGGAAAGAAATGATGAATATGTAAACTGACAGAGTGGAACATATTAATCAGTAGTGTTTTGAATCCGGGTTCCTGACTCTATAATGGCCACCGATTTGAAAGAAGTAAAAGAAAAGAAAGAAACCAGACAGGCTGCCAAATGTAAAAACAGTGGTTTATAGTATACAGTTCTTAAAGTTTTGGCAACTTTCAAGATACGAAGGTTTTTAGTTGCAATTAAATTTCCTGAGAAAATTATCTCTTTTATTATTCAACACAAACTTTCTAATGGCCTTGTTCTGTGTTATGGTAGAAGTAATACATAATATAAACGGATTTTTACTATTCTTTGTATCTTCTGTAATTTGACGTAGAATATAAAATTTTCTTATCCATAAATTCTAAATAGATAATTATGGTGATTTCAGAAAAAAAAAAAAAAAAAAAAAAAAAACAAGGCTTATTGCTTGAATAAACACTGGGCTTTATTGGAAAGAATTATTCGCAGCCTGACCACCTTCCTCTTTCACTGATGGGAGGGTGGACAAGTCTATGTTCATAGAATGAGACCAGAGTGTGAGGCCCAGGTGCTTCAACAGGGCACAGCAGAGTTCCCTTGGGACGTGTCAGAGCATGAGCTGGAACCAAGGTTTTCAGAGAGAGGATGGAAAAATGAAGTTTAGCAGGTAACGCGAAGGCAGAAGCAAGACCGGAAGAACTAATACCCCAGAGGACTCAAGTAGAACATGAACGAAAACCGAGGTTGTGAGAAGCAACTGTTGCTGCAGACACAGAACGTCCACAGTATGCCTGCTTGGACGGGATGGACTGATTAAAGATACTTTCTGAGCCAACCTGAGAAGTTCTTCTGATTAATTCAGGATTCTTAGCATGAATTCTAAAGTTTTTTAGTTGTCTGTGGTGGCTTGCTCTAGGAATGGGCTATGTCTGTGCTGATATATCCAGTGAAATTGTTCAACTTATTCAAGCAAGCGACTAACAGATAACTGAAAAAGCCAGTTACTAAATTGGATTCTCTAGCATCTGTTGTATAATGATGACCACATTTTTACTAAAATAATAAAACCGGACAGTAATAGCAGCTAATATTTATGGGATGCTTAGTTCTAGGGATTGTGCTGAGAATAGCTTATGCATTATTTTCTTTAATTTTTTTAACATGCTTAATAGGTTATTATTATTTTTTAATATATATTTTATTGTGTTTTAGGTTATTGGGTACATGTGAAGAATGTGCAAGATTGTTGCATAGGTACATACAAGGCAATGTGATTTGCTGCCTTCCTCCCCATCACCTGTATCTGACATTTCTCCCCATGTTATCTCTCCCCAACTCCCCAGTGCTCACTGTCCCTCCTCTAGTTCCCCACCCCACAGACCCCAGTGTGTGATGCTCCCCTCCCTGTGCCCATGTGTTCTCATTGTTCAACACCCACCTATGAGTGAGAACAGGCGGTGTTTGATTTTCTGTTCTTGTGTCAGTTTGCTGAGAATGATGGTTTCCAGGTTCATCCATGTCCCTACAAAGGACACCAACTCATCATTTTGTATGGCTGCATAGTATTCCATGGTGTACATGTGCCACATTTTCCCTGTCCAGTCTATCATCAATGGACATTTGGGTTGGTTCCAAGTATTTGCTATGGTAAACAGTGCTGCAATGAACATTCATGTGCATGTGCTCTTAGAATAGAATGATTTAGAATCATTATTACTATTTTTATTGTTGCTACACTAATAGGGAAGATATTATTAAAGTTTATGAAATGTTCATAACAAACTAAAGGTCACATATATTATAAGTGAGGTACCCAGCTCATGACTGAAGTCTTCTGACTCAAACATTATAGTTGTTATATGATAATTTCTTCTTCATGAATATTGATAATGATCTCTATTGGGTAGATTGTTAAATAAATTATGAAAAGATCAAAGGAAGGAAGGAAGGGAGAGAGGGAGGGAGGGAGGAAGAAAGGAAGGAAGGAAGGAGGGAAGGAGGGAAGGAGGGAAGTTTTCACGTAAGAATTTTTATATGGGTCCCTTCACCACACAAGACTTTAACAAAGCTTTTAAAAACAGTTCTCCATTGCCAGATCTGCATGTGGTTGTGAAATAAAGGGATAGCATGTGGGCATTTAGGGACTAAGGATACGGTCTCATCAGCTTGGAGAGGTAGCAGGCAGGGATAGAGCGGATGAAAGGGAAATCCAGACAAAGAGCACCAGTACCAGCAGGCAGATTGCGATCGTGACACAGGAGTATGCCTTCCTGGTTCTCTCTATAGGAAAATACAAAATTATTCAGAGAAAGCTGAACTCGAGTTTCCTGCTGTCGAATATGAATAAAGAACCTAGTCATTGCCTTAATAATAAAGGAAAAGTCATTTTCCATGATCCAAAGATGCAGAACATTTATTTCGCAAAAGCTTTTTCTCTTAACTCAGTTTCTTCCTCGAAGATGCAATGTCAACTTTTTTCTAGGCTGAAACAAGGTAATCAAATCTTTGTATGTTGCTTAAGAAATATTTTAAATATGTGTGCATATATTAAACCTTGCAGAATTACATTGATGAGATAATGCTTGAATTTCCATTTATCATTTAAAGTCATTGACTTAATTAAGCTTTGATAAATTTTCATTAATTATTTAACCTCAAAGAAAGCTTGTCAGACACCCCAGAGTGTCTTATTTCTAACTAATAGGCAGTGCATGCAATAAATTTTCATATAAACATTCATATCGCTTATTAATATTTAAGACTACCCTTCTTGTTACCAACTATCTTTTAATCAAATGTATTGTTTCAAATATATCAAAGAAAATTAGAACTTTGTTAAGTGTTACTAGTATTTGAGTCAACTACAAAACTGTCACACTGAAATATTAGCAGTTTATTCTCAGTAGCTTGAAACTGAGGAAAAAAATATTTCTTGTCTTCTTAGAACGCCCCAGTTAAACTACTATTCACCAACAGGCATCCATTGCTATTTTAACAGTGTAGAGGCAAATGTGAGTCCCTAGTAACAATCTCCAGAGCTCATTATAGTTACATTTGGCTACTACACAGGTATTAGCTGAAATATTAATATGTTTCAGCTCTAAAACACAGATTATTTGAAAGACAGCTGTCTTTAGTTACTTTAAATTTCCATATTGCTAAAAATACTTCTCATACCAGAATCCGTTCTAGATCAACAGACACAGATTCTAGTTACTGCTTTCTCATGATAAAATTCTGTGCAAACTCATTGAAAAGTAAAGCCACAGGTTTTCTCCATAATGACATTTACTTTTCCCTTGAATAAATCTCTGTGGGTAGAACTTTCAAGTTGTTGACATGTTAATTCCACCTCCTTAGGAATTTAATGTACTGGCTATATATTCTGCACCTTTCTTAATTCTTGAATCAGTATATCCTGATGGGTTTCTTAGGAGTTTACAGGCAGGGTTTTCTAGCCCAAAATATTCCAAACAAAGTGGACCAGTATAAAATGAGATTGAAGTTGTGCCTCAAGAAAAATATATTAGTTTACAGTCGTAAGTAACAGGTGAAGCATATCATGGTTACTTACATCCATGTGGTATACTGAATGCTGTTTCACTCCCAGTTCACTTCCCCTTCCTGCTCTCATCTTCCACCGTAATTACATGTGGTTGCTTCCAGTGTCAACCTCTAAGGCTCCTATTCTCTGATGTCTCATATCTGTCTGGACTCTCCTCCTGAATCTTTCTTTTTGTGCCTTTTCACTTCCTGTAGCTGAGTTGCTGAGTGCAATGACACCAACACACACACACACACACACACACACACACACACACACACAGAGGTGCCTTTGTATTGGTGGATACTGCAGACTTATGGGCTGTAATTCCAACTGCATCCTCAGTGCTATTCTTAAAATCAATCTATAGAATTGGAAAAACTGTTTTCTTTTTTTCTTTAGAAAATAGTGTTTTTTAAAACCACTTTCTTGCCAAGGAATGCATGATCCTGATGGGAATCAATAGGATTGAGAGTAGAGGGTCTCAGGAGCCACTACCAGACCATAATGAGCCTGAGCCTGAGCCCGAGCCTGAAGGAGCTACACCAGATGTTTTACGAACATCTGGATGGATGCAGATGACAGAAGAAAAAGTTAAAAGGCACCAGCAGAGTAGATCTTCACGCCCCTTGTTTCAGACATTGCATTTTTAACCAGAAAACGAGGCCAACAGCAAACGACCTCTCTTGCTGAAGAGGGCTGGTCACTGGCTGCCCAGTGTCCCTGAGGCACATGACCCGTGGCCAGGGTCAGCCAGTGTCCTCCTAGATGTGGATGCCCATGTTGTGCCAACCCCAGAGAAGGATAATGTGCCTCTGACTGGATTAGTGAGCTACTGGGTCCTTGAGGGTTTCTGAGGGGTGAAACATCAAACTCTCTTCTAAGTTAGAAGCACAGGAATACTGGTCAGAACCGCGCGGTGGGGTTCTCCGTGCATGGTGCATGATGAGACTGGGAACAGTAGAACTCTGTGAAAACCTCAGTGGTCTGTCATTAATGTGGCTATGACATTGGTCCAGATGCTAAATACTTTAGCTAAATAGTTTCTGTGCCCTCGGGGGACACATGCCAAGTAAACTCCTAAAACCTTCACCAGACCATGGTGGAAATGTTTTCTGATTTACACTCTGCTACCTGCAATCTGGGAAGCTTTACACTCCGGAAATGTGGGTCTGGTTTGTTTAAGACTGTGATTACCAGGCACGCAATTCTCCCTTCCAGTCATGGAGGTCCTAGAAATGTCCCCACAGTGAAGCTGATGCTGGTCCAAGCTGCTGCTCGCCTGACCTCTCTCTCCTCTTGGCGGCCCTGAACCTCAGCCTGAGACAAAACTTTGATATGCCTCTCAGAGGTTCTTGCTTAGCTTTCATCTTTCCTGTACAGACGCAGAATTTGGCAATTCTGTCTCTGCATTTTTGGGAGATCGCCAGCAGCTTTGCTGGTCTCTCGTCCCCAGCAGCCGTCACCTGCCGGTGCAAATCTGGATACTCAGTTGTAATCAAGATCTGCAAATATCAAGGGGGAAAAGCAGGGAGACTGTGGCCTCACCTAGGCAGCCTTTCTTCCTCTTAGCCTCGGCTCCTTGGCGCTGTTCGCTTCCGCAGACTTTGGGCATTCGCAGAAACGTGTCTGCGCTTTACTCTACTCTTGGAGTTGTTCTTGGCAAGAGGGTTCCTGTGCCACTAGCTTCTCCCTCCAACACCAGTGAAAGGCTACTGCATATATGTACATGAAATAGCATAACTCATGAGCTTGCAATGGTACTCGTAATCCACATTTAGGACTAGAATATTTTTATATAACCTTACCTACATTACACTGACACCTTTACTTCCTTCCTCGCAGGAAATTACAGTTACCAATGATACCAACAAAATTATTAAATTTGTTTTATCCCATACCCTCATGTTAAAGACAGAAACTAAAAATATGAATGCCGCCACTAACAATATGATTACCGTAAATACTCATGATTGTCATTATTATTAGTTTACCATTCTATTTGCTTTTCACATTGATCTTACTGGGATTAAACAGCTTAATACTTCATTCAATTCTGGATAAGCCAAATTTAAAGTGAAATAAAGAGAGACATGGTGAGTGATTCAACAACCCTACTGGTTACAACAGAAATTAGAATACTTAAATAAATAGAATTATGTTATCCAATAAACTGGGAATAATTTAACTCCATGTTTATAATACTATATAAAAAGGGTATGTTTTCCCTGCATATATATCTATATATATAGATATATATGAATTAAAGGCAGAAATTAGTAAAATAAAATCATTACAAAAAAAAAACCCTGTATCTTGAGTAAGAATGTTTTCTCAAACATTTCAAAATAATCATAAATAATACAGGAAAAAAAATTCAACTATAATTTATAAAAAATCATTCAGCACAAAATAGTATTGCAGTTGCACATGACAAAAGAAAAATGTAGAACATTTTGAATATAGATATATATGAGGGATTTTCATCTGAAATTGGTTCTTGTGGCATTTCAAGTTAATTAGACACAATCAAATAAAAATATGTTGAAAAGTGGGCAAGGGATATATATGAGCAGGCAATTCAAAAAGTATGATTCCCAAAGAGCCAGTGTAATAATAAAAAGTTGCTCAATTTTATAAGACAAAAGAATACTGGTCATTAAAATTATAATAAGCTAATGTATTCTCTCTAATGTTGATGTAAATGAGCCCTTTAACAACACTAAATTAGATGTTGGGGATAAAGTAGAAGAGAGAAACAGTCATTTTGACTTACAGTGTAAATTGGTCTATCACTGTGAAGAATAGTTTGGAAGACAGCAGTAAAACTGAAGCTGGACAGACTCCGTAACCCCACACCTACCATTCTAGTGTCCACCCAGAGATGCACCAGGGACACATGAGTGGCAGGAGCGTGTATAAGGCTAGTCGTTGGACCAACAAGAAGAAAAAGTCAGTGATTGATTGGCAGGCAGATGGACAGTAAAATGAAAAATAAAATATGGTACGTTCATATGATGGAACATTAACTGTGTAGTGAATGATACATATGTGCAGTGTTCAGGAGTTTTTAAGAGGAAAAATACTAGAATAAATATAGCGAAAGTAATAGAAATAATTGATATTTAAAAGTAGCATTTGTTTGGTTTGCATCCTTTAATTAAACAAAAAGTATTATATATATATACATATATATATATATGCTTAGAAATATGGTGCTATTTAAAAATATAATTTTGGTATTAAAATATTGAATGTATTGCATTTATGTACATTGTATTATTTATGCCCCAAATAAAATCATATTTATATGAAACAATGCTAAATCTCTAAAGAACAAAAATGGCTTCTTTAGACGTATCTTTCAACCCACCTCTTCTCAATGACGAGACTATATATCTCATGTAAGGATAACAGTTACATTCTTCTATAAATTCAAGCTGTCCCTCCCCTGTTTAATGAGAAGATGGGAGTTTATTTTTATTTTAAAAAAAAAGGTGAAGAGGAGACAATAAGGTAAAGAAAGGAGGGAGATAATAAAGAAGCAAGTTTGAATTTAAAATCTTGAAATAGTGTAAGATATTATTTTATTTATTAGTGTTGTTTTTATTTTCTTTATAGAAATGAGGTCTCACTATGTTGCCCAGGCTGGTCTTTAATTCCTAAACTCAAGCGATCCTCTAGCCTTAGGCTTCCAAAGTGCTAAGATTACAGGGCTTAGCCACCATGCCCAACCCTAATACAAGATATAAAACAATGCCATAGTAATTTATAGTGCTCAAAACTGAAAAAAAAATGTATTCTAGCAATTTATTTTAAGTGACCTACTACTCAACGGAAGAAAGGCAAGATTTACTCATCATATTTCAAGGATGCAGTTATTGAAAAAAAATAGCATTCACCTTTATAACTCAAAAAATAATGAAACATTATTTCACTCATTAAATAAATATTGTAGCTTCTCAGTCATAAGAATGACTTGTTTGGTTGTTAATTAATTTTGGTTGTCAATTAATTTTTTTTTGAAAGTCAACATTTCCCATTTATTATACATTGAGAGCATGTGTCAGATAATACCATGGAAGTGAGATTTCTGATTAATTTAAAAAAGAAAACTACATCAAATGTTTGCAATAGATCATTTTTTTCTAAGACACAAAAATTTTTTGACAGAAATTAACATATTTCTAGAAAGAGAATATAAAAGGTATCCGATTTGAATAATGACGCCCATTTAGCACTCATTACAATTATTTTATTCAAGACCTGATTATGTCTCCGAAAGTGTAAAGTGAATCATTATTAATTTGAAGTATAAAGAAAAACACAAAATCTGGACTATTATTAAATCATTAAACTCAGAGAGAAATTGAAGTCGACAGAGAAGTTCAGACTGGAATTAACTGATACCATGCTACTATTTTACATTTTTTCCTATATTATTTCCAAAGCAAAATATACTCACCATATTCAAATAAAAATGCCATAGTATATTTGATTATAGGTGGCTATTTTCTTAATTTTATTCATGTAATTACCAAAGCTCTGTATTCTACTAAGGTACACATCTTATCTTGTATCCATGGACCCTCCTTGATACATATTAATGTCTTACGAATTACACAACAGTACCTTAGAGAATTTGCGTAATTGGGTTGCTTACTAAACCTCAATATTAGAGAGTCCTAAGAGTGCGACAGTCAGCCCATCACACAACTTCAGCATCGCTCCCCGTCTTCACCCCCGTAGACTTTGCTCCCTTGATTTGTATTCATGGCTTCCCCTTTTTTAGATTATGTTGTTGTTTTTGGCCACATGCAGCCCTCTCTTTTGGCTGCCTTCTTCACCAACGATCCCTGTTTTCTTTTCGTTGGAAATAATATTCGATGTCAAACCTGGACTGGAAGGCAGCCTATGAGATTGGTCCAAATGAGAACTGGGGGTAAGTAAAGTGGAAGGAGAGGAGATACCACACCTAGTATGTCAGAGATGGAAGAAGAGGCCTGCGTTAACAACCAAGGTGCACAGTTCACACCAATGTCTGTGACTCACTCTGCACTGTTAAAACATGTTCAGATATTACTTCTTAGCAATCCATTCCTCCTTTTTTTTTTTTTTTACTGAGTTTTCTATGTCTCCAGCAACTTCTTTTTAACACACTGTATATTACCATGAGAAATTACCTTTGAATTTCTAACGCTGCCTATGGAAGTCTCCATGTTGTCTTTCTTCTACACAGTCTTCGTCCCAAGTATCTTGGAATTACCCCCAAGATATGCAGGACAATTATGCTGTCTTAAAAACAAAGCACTGAAAAGAATTATTCAAGAATTGTCAAATGTAGCATGTATGATATTACAAATAAAATTCGCAGACACTTCATATAAGATAATAATGAAAAAATCGATGTAGACAAATGTTCTGAAAATCTTGTTCACAGTATTTTTTTAGACTTGACATTTCTTTCCTATATTTTTCCTTTTCACTACAACATTATTCATCTAAAAAATCATGGCCGGGCACAGTGGCTCATGCCTTTAATCACAGCACTTTGGGAGGCCAAGACGGGTGGCACAAAGTCAGGAGTTCAAGACCAGCCTGGCAAAGGCGATGAAACCCCGTCTCTACTAAAAATACAAAAATTACTGGGCATGGTGGCAGGTGCCTGTAATTCTAGCTACTAGGGAGGCTGAGGCAGAGAATTGCTTGAACCCGGGAGGCAAAGGTTGCAGTGAGCCGAGATCACACCACTGCAAGCTAGCCTGGGTGACAAAGCACGACTCTGTCTCAAAAAATATATATATAAGTGGCATTATTGTTTATTATTTTGTTCCTTCTGCTCAAGACTATTTCGTATTTTTTCCACTAATGTTACTTCACTTTTCTATTCTACAGCTGTTTTTCAACATATGAGTGTATCCAATAAAATCTAATTACTTTATTCTGGACCTCAGTCTAGTAGCCCAAAAAAGCTAGTGAATAAAGCACATGTTGTCCTGGTTGGTTGGTTTGTTTTTGGATAAACAGCTTAGAAATAACAAATGCGTATTTTAAAATATTGACGTTTTCTGAAAATAATTATTGTCTCAGCTTCGATTTTAGAGATACCTTAGGATGCAGAAAAATAACTATTGTGTCAGTCGTATAATATCCTTGATATTCCCCAAACCAAGCTATTGAACAATTAGCTCAAAATTAACGCTAAAATAATCAAAACAATAGTAAACGTATTAAAAGTAGAATGCCAAAATTTACAAAGTTGACCTTTCAAAGTATTTGTTGCTTCTGAAATAAAAAAACTGCTCCCTAAGGACCCATTCACCAAAAACAGAAGTATACAATCCCAATTCCAATCTCATAGTCACATTACGTTAGACACCCTATAGCGTCTCCATAAATAACTCTCAGATATCATTGGTACATGCCAGGAACATCTGGAAAATGCCTTAGATAGCAGATAATGAAAGAAAGGCAACATGTATATTCTCAGTTGTCTGTTCAGCAAATATCTAAAATTGTGCATGGACAAAAATACACCGTGGGTGTACCTATGGTATAGGTCACCACTGTGTATTTGTAAATTACATTTTGCGGTAAATCAAGGGACACCAAAGCACTAAAGCACAATGTAAAAAGTGAAATCCACAAAAATAATAAACTCATAACACATTTTCTTTTTGCCTTCAGGAAAAAGCCAGAGGTCAAAGGCATAGAAAGACTTTAGCCTTCTCTCTCCAGCACTCAATCGGGGCTGTGGTATGAACTGAGATGGTGCCACTATCACAGCTTCCCACCAAGTCACCATGCATGGAGATGCTGATGTTTGTTTGATACAACACTGGTCTATCGTAGCAAATACAGGAATTTATATCATGAAAGGAATATTACTAAAAATAAAAATTAAAAAAATAAACAAGTGGCATTAGCTTAGCAGCACTGAATATTCAGCTGATAGAAAAGGAATAGATATTTCATCCTGGGAAGCACTGGATTTTTCCTCTTATGCAGGAGGAAATCTTTGGCTAATCTATGACCTGACTTATAATAGCTAAAGGGAAAATCACATGCTGATGGAGGCGATGGTCGTAGGAACAGTGATTAGAAAGAGTGAAAGTCTTTGAAAACATGGCAAACGAGAAGAAGTCAGGCAAGCTTTGTGCAGCTTTCATGCAGAGATGGACGAGAATAAACAGAGTGCAAAAAACAGGATGACGCACTGGGCTTCCGATTGGTTCAGAACAGTTCCTCAGTGATTGCGATCTAGCAACTCTGTTAAAGTGACATTCTCCCTGGAAAAGTACATCATGGAATAAGACAAATAATGCTTCTGTAATCATGGTGTCTATATTCTTTGGGGGCAGAGAAGCAGTTGAATCAACAAGAAAGTAATTAATAGTAACAGCTGTGTAAGCAATTTTAAATGAAGGATAAAGATTGAGCATCTTTGTATAGATCATGTAGACCCTCCTGGGATCATAGTTAAAATGCTACCTGAATTGAACATGAGGATTCTTATATGACAAGAGAAATGTTTCTTGGGAAAGAATAAAATTACGTGCAAAGGTAGAAACTTGTTTGGACTTTTCAAGGAAAAAACAGCCATTGTGCCCTGGGAGAAACGAGCCCAGGGGAGGGGAGTGTTAGTGAGATCCCTTGGGGTCACCTTTTGCAGAGTGACTCTCATTGCTGAATGAAGTTTCTTCTGCAGTACATACAGAAGAACATGTCAGTCCGTGTAAGAGACATAGATAGCCTTGCAATGTCAGACAAAATGCCCAAAGGCACTCTCCGTAACTGGCTAGAATAGAGCTTGCACTCTCTAAAAATTTTTTAAATGAGTGTGACACGTCTCATACCTGGAACATTGTAAATGAACACTTTACAGAAACTCGTGGAAGAATAGATCACTTTAATGTATTTCATTTGCAGCATAACGGGACATCAGATGAGTTTATTCTTTCATATGTGGCCTGATTTATATTCAGACTTCATCTGTAGACACAGATAAAGTGACTAAAGGTGCAATAGAGAAGCCTGTGCATGCCCTGTGCTCACCTCAAGTCGCTATTTTTCTCCCTCTCTGCCCCTCTCCACCACCAGCACATCTAATGTGGCCGACCAGTGGGATTATATTTGGTGGACTGAAAACAATTTTACTTCCTTTTTTTTCCCATTTGAACCATAAATTTTGCTTTCTGCAAGGCCCCAAAGTGTCAAAATTACACTAGGTTTATTCCCAGGGCCGTCTTCATCTCCAACACGATGAGGTTCAGTGTCTGAGGATCAGCAGCTCGCCTGGAGGAAGACAGCCCTACAGCGGGAGAAGCCATGGGGCCAGAGCTCGCTGACATGTGACTCCTTCCACATTTGCAAGGTGCCACGGACGGCCGCCATGTCTCCTTTATTTGAGGAAATCGTGAGTGACATCAGTGACATGCATCTGGGGAGACTCATATCTTCCCTTGAGCAGCCATTGGTCTTAATGTCCCCACCAAATTTTACTGTTGGCAGTGGATGCAATTTCCCCACAATAACCCACACTTTTTCACTACAGATCATCAATCCTACTTTACAGATACATTTACAAGTTCTCAAGAAAAAAATCTTAAATGATTTAACTTCTACGAATTTTTTTAAGCATCTAGAGTCATTTATGCTAGCACTTACCATTAAGACACAGTAATCAGAGTGATGTGCTTCTAACTATTATGAATAATAGATGGACATTTGGACTGCTTTTAAACTGTAAGTGATATGCTTTGGTAAGCACACATTTATTTTTATATAAGTTTTTAGATCAATGCTATGAATATATAAAACTAGGGTATCAAATATTTATCACATAATTGCTAACATTGTTTTTTAATGCAATCCAACACATTCCACGGAGAACGACGTGCTGATTACCTTAGCACATAAAGTGACTGATGTTTTCTGAAGCAACTGCAATGAGAAGTGAAGACACTGAAATGTATGAGGCGAGAGTAAACAATGGCAGAATTAAAAAACATTATACTCTGGCTTGGCAGTGGAATAAATAGTTTTATTATTTAATTTGTTACAATATTTTCAAAATTGAGGGCATTAGCTCAAAATTTAGAATTGTAATGTAGCCATTAACCTGACAAAGGTAATTATGTATGGACATTGTGTATTTGGAAAAATCAAATCACATAAAATTGAGGGGAAAAGGTACTTCTCTAGACTTCATGCAAAGCTTTCAAATTAGAATAGTGTAAATGCTAAAAAATAGGTGACACAGCTCGTTTTTGTTTTTTAACTTGTGAAGAAAAATTGTTGAAATTCGAAGAGCAGTTTTCCAATGAGAAGATCATATGTATCCAAACTTATCAGTGTTTATTTTTGTAAACAAGTATTTAATTTTCAGTTCTGGCTTTGAGAAGTTTTGCTTTGAGGAAGAAATTAGGTGAGCTGTATGCAGCTTCTATAAACTCTGAGGACTTTTATAAATAAATACTTTCTTGATATGGAGTAAAAAGAATTTTTTTCCTGTGTCCTCTATAAAAGTAAATGATTAAGTGAATGTCTGAACAATTCAATATGATGGACTTAAAAATCTAACAATGTATTTTGGGACTGTTGTTAAATAGAAAGTGTGGGCTGGGTGCGGTGGCTCACGCCTGTAATCCCAGCACTTTGGGAGGCCGAGACGGGTGGATCATGAGGTCAAGAGATTGAGACCATCCTGCTCAACATGGTGAAACCCCATCTCTACTAAAAATACAAAAAAACTAGCTGGGCATGGTGGCGCGTGCCTGTAATCCCAGCTACTCAGGAGGCTGAGGCAGGAGAATTGTCTGAACCCAGGAGGTGGAGGTTGCAGTGAGGCGAGATCGTGCCATTGCACTCCAGCCTGGGTAACAAGAGTGAAACTCTGTTTCAAAAAAAAAAAGGGGGTGAATTCCAAGAAGACTGAGGAAGTAAATAATCACACTCATGTCTGATATTTACTGGAAAACAGTGTGACTAGTTGAAAACTTGAAAAATTTATTACAATAAATAGTTAACTTTAAACAACACTCTGAAACAAACAAAAAAAAAAGTGTAATAATACTGAAGAGCTTTCCTTTCTGAAACAAAACAAAACATGTATTTGATTAGGTTGTTTCTTTCGGCACGATTATTGTTCAAAGTGGGAGGTAAGCCTCAGGATCCAGAAGTTAAGACAGAAGAAAACAAACAAACAAATTTGAAAACCCACACCTTACAATGGCAATGAGTTTTACGTGGATATGTAGCGGGTACATTTGGATGACTTTGCGGGGAGAGTAAGTGGTTGGTGGATGAAGCGCTGAGGCTGACAGAGCAAACCCAGCAATGAGGATGGAAAGTTAGATGCACGCAGAAAGTTAGAGTGACAAAGTGTCCTCTGGTGGCTGCTGTGACCTAGGCTAGGAGATAGGACACCGTCACCACAAGGAGCTCTCTGCCTGTGATCAGCGTGGTCAGGAACAGGGAGTGGAGCGAGTGTTGTGTATCAGATCAGTGTCAATACATGCTGACCCTCGTGTCCACATAGCTTGGTCTCGGGCTTCTTCCCTGTGTTAACACTGATGATGTGGTATGCAGAGCTTACTAGGTCTGTAGGTGTAAGTTGAAAGGGAAAGTTTTCCTGAGTAAATTTAGATTTTCCATATAAAAGAGCCAAATTTATGGACCACTGGGTTATATATACTCTGAGACAAATTAAAGGTATGCTGGCACACGAAGACATTGTTATAGAGTAATAATAAGGGAATAGATTTGAGGACCCAAGCTATCTACACTCAGCCTGGACCCTGAGACGCAACAGCACATTTTACAGCCTACATTAACATGACTTGGCTATTCGATTCTCTTCAGGGGGTCCCCTTTACAGGGACTGTGCAGCTCCAGCACACGTTTTATTGTTAATTGATGAATGTTGAGAGCGACCCATGAACCTTTCAATGAGAAGCATCAGTAGTCGCTAAATGCCAGAGGATATTCTTAACCCCTTCTATCAGAATCCTCACCTTGCTGTTTCCACCAATCCTGAGCTGTTGAGTCACAGTCCATAGCAAATCCTAATCGAGCACCTGTTTTGAAAGTCATACTTTAAATTGCGCTTCCGATTCTCAATTAATTGTCATCTTACTGTCTTCCTGCAAACCCAGCCACCAGGCACTGGCATAGCCTTGTCAGGTGGTGGTCCTCCTTACCTGGCTGAGACATAAACTTGGCTTTGTCTTAGCAGTTTGTGTTGGTGATATCTGGGGAGTCAGGTTTGACAAATGTCTAGAGGTAATAGACTTTAACAAAATACTCAATAATAATCCTTTAGTGTAGAACAAAGTTTATGAAATCTAATTTCACAATACTTACTTAATTTCCTCTTCCTGAAAACAACACATTTGTAAAACAATAGGAGCTTTATTGGTTTATTTATTTATGTTGGTAGAAAAACATCTCGTAAATGCTTTATTAAATAGAAATAATATTGTAAGAAAACATCAGCTATCTTGCATCTTTAGATATCTGAAAGCAAAAAATGTAGCAGTCATGAACTATAGAACATGAAATAAGTTATTTATGGCTGCAGTTACACTAATGGAGCCTGGTTTTAAAATATTTATTTTTAAGAGAGACTGAGTTCTTCAAAATTGCACAAATAAGAAAATTTTGCATTCATGGTGCCAAATTCTTCTTAGTGCCCTATACGATCCAATTTTAAAAATAAGATTAATAATTTTTTAGTAATTTTTAAATTACTTGGCCTATTATAAAATATATTTATTTAAAAATACAACCTCAGATAAATATAGGAACTAAATAAATCATCATTCTCAGCAAACTGACACAAGAACAGAAAATCAAACACTGCGTGTTTTCACTCATAGGCAAGTGTTGAACAATGAGAACACATGGACACAGGGAGGGGAACATCACACACTGGGGTCTGTTGGGGGGAATAGGGGAGGGACAGTGGAGGGTAGGGAGGTTGGGAAGGCATAACATGGGGAGAAATGCCAGATATAGGAGACAGGGGGATGAGGGCAGCAAACCAGCTTGCCATGTAGGTACCTATGCAGCAATCCTGCATGTTCTGCACATGTACCCCAGAACCTGAAGTGCAATAAAATATATGTATATGTATTTTCTTAAAAAAGCATCAACCAGTATACCCCTTCAAGATTAATTGGATAATCAACAATTAACAGCAGAGATATTAAAGATATAAATAATAAAAATATTATATTCAATCTCTTACATTTTGGACAGCACACTATTTTTTATTAGAAATTAAAATTTATAAAATGTCTTCGTATTTTTATTGAAAACAGGAAACTTCAACAAATTCCAAAACATAAAGGTTCAGGGACATAATGTTGCACTCACTTCAGTGGATGCCTTTCAAGTAGAATATAACTGAGGTTTCCTAGAGTTAAACAGAGTTGTTATTCTCAATGTCATTCAGTAAAGTTTCCGTAACCAAAAAGCAATAAGATTAAAAATTAATAATGTTAGCTGAATCAATTTAGGACGTTGGAAACTAAATAGCATTTTGTTAAGTAACCCCTGAGTCAAGAGGATCAGAAAAATAGTCAAGAAATGTAAGTACAAAATAATAATAAAAATGCGTCAAGTTAAAATGTTACTTAGAAGAAAATTAATATGTTGAGTATTATTATCAGGAAACTAGACTTCAATGAGCTAAACCTGAACTTGTAGAGGTTGGAAAAAAATAATAGAAAACACTTAAATAAAAAAATAAGGGAAAGTAGCAATGACTAAAATCAATAAACTGGAGCAGACGGGAAAAAAATCAGGTAAGAACAAAACCATGGCTATGTAGCCATTGTCTCTGAAAAGTTCAACGGTAGAAACATAGGGTGATGTTGATCGCCAAATACGAGAAAAGATAAAAATAAATCAAGCAGAAAAATTTAAAGTCATGACAAAATACTTAAAAATGAAAATTAAATTAAGTGGATGAATACCAAGAAAACTGTAATGTACCAAAATTGGTACAAAAAGTGTAAATAGAACAAAAACTAAGCTTTTAAAAAAATAAAACGCTAGTAAGAAAAGTTGTTCCCTTCCAAAATTTTATCTCTTCCAAAAAACATTTCCTTCCTTTTGTGACTTTTGTCTCACAAAATAGAAAAAAAAAAATAGAAGGCTGTTCAGATTCTTTTGAGGGGCTATTGTATTCTTCATTCCAAATCCACATACAGGTATAAGGATAATACAAGAAAATAAAACCAACCAATGTGTAAATATAAAATGACTAAATTTTAACTAAACAAGTCTAGACGTATATATATGTATATATATAAAGCAGTGATGTGTTATGATCAAATTGGTCTGATTTCAATATAAACATTATTCAAGAGCAGAAAAAAATGAATCACTGTTTTTATCACACTAATACACTAAAGGTGAAAATATATAGATACAGAGATATTTGATGAAATTCAATAAATAAAACATCTTAGGAAGCTAGGAGCAAAAAGGGAATGTCCCAATATAGCAAGAATTCTGAAAAGGAAAAAAAAAAAATCCTGCAGCAAGAACTACAGTTGAAGAAGAAACTTTAGAAACACCCTCTAATACCAGCCACAAAGGAAGTCTCCTCATTAGCAAAACAACTGTGTACCCTGGTCTGGGCGTGCTCGCCAATGCTACCGGAAACTTTTAAGAACAGTCATGAGAATTGAAAGGAGAGAGATGTGCAATAGTGACAATCCATGAAATACTGTCTTTGTGAGTTTAATGTGCCACAAAAGAAAGCCTGAGTTATTTAGAGTTGCCTTTTTAGTTTTTATAGAATGTTTGAGCAATAGATGGGTTAAAAAAAGGAGAGAGAGAGACATCATTGCAGATGCTAGAGTCGGGGAATCGCTTCACATCACTGTTTAGAGATTTAGTTCTCTCTGGGGTAAAATCACGCAGAGATATTTGACCTGAAATCCACTGTTTACAATGCAAGTTGCTAATGAGGATAATAGCTGTGTTCGTCATAGGGTCTGTCTATCCTACCTACCTCCCTATCATCTACAGCTATATACTCTTTAGGCATGTATTTCTATAACATTAGGGGCGGAAAGACATTGAGAACCCTCCCTTTTAATTTTGAGGTTTAATATCATCAAAACGTGTCTGACTTAGTGGAAGGAAAGGGTCCTAAGTTACAATTAAACATGCCATGTAAAGGCAGCAGGCTCAAAACTAAGTGTGCAAAGTGAATTTATTTCCGTGGCAGTGTCTGCTGTATTTAGCAACCACAGACCTGTTCATCCTGGAATGGTAATTGGTCTCTGAACATGTAGCTAAGGGAACAGAGGTTGAACACTGGAGTGTAAACAAAGAACCAGGAGACACCACTACCCTCACAGAATGGACAGATGAGCAAGAACATCCTTGACAGTGGGCATTTAGGACACACTGTACTGTTGAAGGCTTATTAAAAAAAAAAAAAAAAAAAAAAAAAAGCAGGGCAAGCTAGTGACGAGATCAGTCGTTGTAGAATTCCTGCCAACTGCTGTTTGCAAACAAGTTTATAAATCCTTTCAAAGTGGAAACGTGGATTCTGTGCCGTATTATACAAATGTGGAAGCTTAAACAATTAATTGGATTTGAAAAAAATTAAATTGGCTGGAGGGGAAATGATTATTTAAAAATATTGGATTTGGCCAGGCGTAGTGGCTCATGCCTGTAATCCCAGCACTTTGGGAGGCCAAGGTGGGTGGATCACCTGAGGTTGGGAGTTTGAGACCAGCCTGGACAAGATGGTGAAACCCCCTAAAAATACAAAAAATTAGCTGGGCGTGGTGGCAGGTGCCTCTAATCCCAGCTACTCAGGAGGCTGAGGCAGGAGAATCGCTTGAACCAGGGAGGTAGAGGTTGCAATGAGCTGAGATCGCACCATGGCACGTTAGCCTGAGCAATAAGAGCAAACTCTTCTCAAAAATAAATAAATAAAACGTAAATATTGAATTTGTCTAAATATACTTATTCTATTAATATACCTAGGAACTAGAGTACTACCATTTTTCATTATAGTAGTAGTAATACAATTAGAGTTCAATTACCTTAACACTATCCTTCTAAAATAATGTTACGTAAGATTGATTATCTGTCAAACGAGTAAAGCATAACTTTTAAAAATGCTTAAATTATTAGATACAATTTGTTCAATTTGAAATACTAATCGGTTGAAAATGTGTGTTCCTTATATATGATGTCTTATGAAGTTCTTGAACTACTAATGTTTTAGTATTTTATAAAGTTTTAACAGAACAACACGTAATTTTCCATTGAAGAGGGACAGCTTTCACTCCGTAATCCAGCAGTAGAAGGCAGCAGGCGAACTTCAGAATGAGGGGTTTTGCTTTATTTTGTTTTTTCAGTCAAACTGCCTGGCAACCTCACAAGCTATGTAACTGTAAATAAACCCGACAGCTTCTCTAACTTTAATGAATTTATCCATGGAATGTATTATGAGGATTTAGTAATGTAAAAAAGGTTAAAGTTCTAACCCTACGAGGCATACAATAGACCATTTGTGGTAAGCGTTACTGGGTAAAAAATACTGGGTAAAAACAAAAAGCCAAACTGCCCTGGGGTTCTGGAGAGATTGGTTCTAGCCACACCTTTGCCACCATCTTCACGGCATTCTCAGCGTTTGTTAACTTTTCTGATTTCCATTTTCCTCATACTTAAAGTTAAGAATGTTTACCATTGTTGTTATTTTATATTTTAGGAGTTATAAACTATTATTAAATGAGAAAAATAAAGAACAACAATTTTTAGGAAAACAGCAAATTGTTTATTCTTTCCTGGTGATATAATAGTTTGCCTTGAGGCACCCTAAATGAAAGATGTTTAAAAAAAAATGCCCGCCGGGTGCAGTGGCTCAAGCCTGTAATCCCAGCACTTTGGGAGGCCGAGGCTGGTGGATCATGAGGTCAAGAGATCGAGACCATCCTGGTCAACATGGTGAAACCCCGTCTCTACTAAAAATACAAAAAATTAGCTGGGCATGGTGGCACATGCCTGTAGTCCCAGCTACTCAGGAGGCTGAGGCAGGAGAATTGCCTGAACCCAGGAGGCGGAGGTTGCGGTGAGCCGAGATCGCGCCATTGCACTCAGCCTGGGTAACAAGAGTGAAACTCTGCCTCAAAAAAAAAAAAAAAAAAAAAAAAATGCAAGTCTGATTGTTATGCTTTTGTAAGTGAATTGTTCCTTCTTTCCAAAATATAGTAAAATAATTTCTTTGTCTTTGATATATTTAAAACTTATTGTATGTGTTTAGGTAGGTTTCTCCTTGAATACTCTACGAATCTTCTCATGGAGAGAATGGTCAACTTTGATGTGTCAAAAACAAAAATATAACAAATTTAAAGATATAATTGGCTTTTATGGACAATTCCAGAATCAGGCAACATTGCATTGTATCAAATAGCATAGGTATTCTGATGAGCTGAGCAGAGGGGCTTAGCATTGGAGGCAGAAAAGGCTGAAGAAAGCAGAAATAAACTCATTTCAATTACTTGCCTTATAGGGTAAAAATAGAGGGTACTTCTTTGCGGTGACAGCTCAGGGGAACTGGGCCCCTCTCGATTAGTTGTTGTGAGTCCTGTTTTTCTTTTTTTGAAAACTGGTCCATTTCAGTTTGAATGTATGCACCTAGCATGAGGGACACCATTCCGGTTTGGTCTGGTCTGTACGGGCCTAGTACAGGAGCCCAGTCCAAAACAACGATATCCCATAAATTTTGTTCAACAACTCCCCTCTTAGTCAGACATTCTCCTAAGTGAGCATGTGAGTGAAACATAGGACCCTTGTTACTCTCAGTTGCCATCATTCTGGGTTTCAGTCTCAACATGTCATTCATAGGTCATACATTACCACATGTTTCTTTGAGATGTTGTCACTTCAGGCAGAGGGAGACCCTTTGGTGGTAAGCAGATGGCTGCGTGCAGATATTTAAAACGTTTTGACAGGTGACAGTGCACCAGGGAAACTACTATTATGACTATCAGGAAGATAATAGCAAGAGCTTAGCATATGTTCCTTAGCCAGGGTCCTCATGAGTAAAACTAAAATTCAACAAAAGAAAAACAAAAGTTAATGGCGAAATCAACTGTAAACTGAATCTCTGAGTCCAGAAAGCAGTCAAATGAAATTTTTAGATTTGATCCTGAGGAATATTTTTCTGGTCTGCAGATTGAATGTCTCTATTACTCTATTCTCACTCTATTCTTGATAAAGAACTTTTTGAGACTGGGGATTTTATAAAGAAAAGAGGTTTAATTGATTCACAGTTCTGCAGACTGTAAGAAGGCGTGGTTGGGGAGGTCTCAGGATACCTACGATCCTGGTGAAAGCAAAAAGGGACACAATCTTCACACGGCGGAGCAGGGGACAGAGGGCACAGGGGGATGTGCTACACACTTTCAAACAAAGGGATCTCGTGAGAACTCATGCACTATCACAAGAATAGCAAAGGAGACACCTATCCCCGTGATCCAATCACCCCTCATCTGGTCCCTCCCCCAACATTGGGGATTACAAGTCAACATGAGATATGTGTCGGGGGCACAGAGCCAAACCATATCAATCTCCAGTTGTGGCATCGAGCATTTTGATGAAGTCTCTGAGTGAACTGCACATGAGGTACAAACCCCTGAAATTTACTTCAAGCTGTCCGGCTCCAGCTTGTAGGGCTTCAGGGACAGAGCAGTTCTTGCTCTTAGAGATGCCAAGTGGGAGAAATGGGACTGCAGGAAACCAGAGGGGTTCAAGTCCAGTCCAGTCTACAGGTAAATCATAAAAATGTCTAAACAGTGAACAGGGCTAAATCTAGCAACAGATGGACTGTTTTCTTCCGAAATATTGTCTTTCTCTTTACTGTCACCCCCAATCCTACTGAAAATAACCACAGACGACCAATTTGTCCGCAAAATAGGACTAGTCTCATTAAACACAGCCTGATTATTAAGTACAGCAAGAATTGTGATTGTCTACATGGGCACATGTTAAGTGTGCTTTTCTGGAACTTTCGATAAGGAATTTCAGATTAGCTATTTCAAAGCTACTTGAGGTTAAGAAGCCAAGTCAAAGACTTGCAATCATACTGTACTTGGAACACCTAAAAATCTCTTCTCAAGATCCCCAAAATAAAACTTTAAACATGGTTCTTTCCTGTGTCTTTTTACTTCTTTGACTGAGCTGCATTAAGTAATTTATTTTTGACACCTGAAGATACGGGTGAATTCTTTTCTTTGAAAGGTCCCCAAAATAAAACTTCAAGCACGGTTTTTCCCTCTGTCTTTTTGCTTCTTTGACTCACATGCATCAAATCATTTATTTTAACCGTGCCTTCTGCCCTTAGGTTGGATTTATAGTTTTATTACCTGAAACATCTAGGAGATACCATAAATTTGTTGACTAGTAGTAAATTTAGGTAAAAATGCATGTGTACGTGCATTTTTAATGCTGACAGTTTTGAAGACATTTCTATTTGATTTTACTGAAATCTTAAAACCAGCTTTTATTTACCAAAAATTATCCCAAATCACATGAATTTAGAAAAATGTTGGATGAGTTTCTACTTTTCTAAAGGTTTTGTAAATAATTTATGTGAGAACTAATTTATTCCCTAAGCCAATTTGAACAGAACTGCTTCAAAGAATTTAATAAATTAGTTGTACACTGTCTCGAGGCAGAAAAATATCACGTATATACAAACAGACATACATAAACATATAGATAGATGCAAAGATCTTAAGGTTTTAATTAAGATTTCCTATTTGCCAGTTTCAATTTTTTCCCTAATCTTTGAGATTACCAATTTTTCGATTGTCTGTTCCATTGCCCTAAGCAATTGTGAGCTGGACCACCCTAAATTAGCATTTCCAAAAGGATGGGTCTTAGACAGAAAATTTACATTTCAAAGGCAAAGACTTTAGATTTCGGTTCTAAATGCCACAGTTTGCTGGGACAAGGAAGGGCATAGGTAAAGGGCCAAGTTAAGACCAGATGGTTAGTGAAGGCAACGTTATGTGGACTTCCAGGCTTTCCGGTCCAGCTCCTGTGTTTGATAGATTACTAAAGCCCTAGCAGAGTTTATTAGCAACCATTTACTATGCCTGGACTCAGCACAGATGGCTCTGAACTCAAGAATTTAAGAGCATGTAAAGAAACAAACCCAGTTAACCTGAGGATTTCACTTTTATAAACATTTATCTGGCATTCTCTTTCTCTGCAGGGAGGGATGGCAACCAATTAAAAACACTATCAGATTCCATTGTTCTTATCAATCAGTTACTAAAGCACTTCATTTGCCTTTCGTAAGGAGTCTTTTAACCACGCAGTTTTGAAAAAAAAACCTTTTTTAGAAGTTTCTGCACATCAATTAAAATAGGCTTTCCTGGTAGGTCTAATTTGAGAGCTCTTATTTCCAAATGCACTTCGTTAATGAACAGTCTGGTCCATCTGAAATGTTCCACATTAGCAGCAGCAAATCCGTGTGAGTCTGCAGCAACCTTCATTCTTGCCTCCTTGGAAGAAATAATTCGCCTAAGGGCCATAAGGCAGGAGAGACAGGAAAGTTTTAGAGCAGGAATGAATGTTTATTAAAAAGTTTGTAACAGGAAAAAAAGGAAGTAAAGTATACTTGGAAGAGGACCAAGCTGGTGACTTGAGAGACTCAAGTGTGTAGACCTTTGACTTGGGGTCTTCTATGCTGACAGCCTTCCAAGGTCATGTTCCTTCCCCCCAGTCGTCCCCTGGGGCAGGCATCTATACGTGCAGTGGCCTGTCAGCACTTGGGAGGGGCTGCATGTGGAGTGTGCTTACTGGAGTTGTTCGCCTGCTCACCTGAGGCATTCCTCCCATATCGCTGAGTGTTTCTAGAGGAAGGTCATACAGCAGTTAAACTCTGCCATTTTGCTTTTCAGTGTGCACGCTTGAGCCTACTCGCCAGACTCCTGGATTCCAGTTTTGTTTTGTTTTGTTTTTATTGAGATGGAGTCTTGCACTGTCACCCAGGCTAAAGTGCAATGGCATGGTCTCAGCTCACTGCAACCTCCGCCTCCCGGGCTCAAGGGATTCTCCTGCCTCAGCCTCCCAAGTAGCTAGGATTACAGGTGCCTGACAGTACGCCTGGCTTATTTTTGTATTTTTAGTAGAGATGGGTTTTCACCATGTTGACCAGGCTGGTCTCAAACTCCTGACCTTAGGTGATCTGCCTGCCTCAGCCTCCCAAAGTGCTGGGATTACAAGCATGAGCCACCGTGCCCAGCCCAACTCCTGAGATCTTATTGGGAAGCTCTTTCAGCTGTTTCCCAAAACGGCTTCAGCTGTTTTCTGTCTACTGGGAGACTGCCTTTCTCTGGAGCCGGCTGTGACCAATTACTGTTGTAGAGAGACAGTTTAACAACCATCTAATCATCACCTCATGGTTTCCTGACACTCTTGGTGGTGAGGTGGCCCTCTTCTACCCTGCTCATGTCTGACTACCCACCTGCTATAACACACGTAATGGTACAGCAGTTCAAAATTATCTTCAGGAAGATTTCACTATTTGTGTAAGTATTTGCAGCTTCCAAGTCACAGCCGGAAGATAGAGCATTAGGTTCTTTAGAAACTAAGCATCACATTTTTACATTGAATCATGGTGCTACAGGAGTTGAGAAGAAATTACTTAGGCAGATAGTGAGGGTACGAAAGTCCTCGGTAAGATTTTCCCTTTCATGAGAAGAAGCCCCAAATCATTTCCTAACAAAGAGCAGCCTGTAAAGTCGAGCTTCTGACATTGACACGCCAGCTGGGAGTTCCCAGCGGTGAATGTTGCCAGGAAATAACTACCTGGGGCTGGACATGTTCAGGATGGCAGCTCCACCTTGAAGGTGTTCAGTAAGGAGCTAACAAGTTGGCCCGGCCAACCGGAGAGTTCATTTGCATAATAAGATTAGGTTGGGGAGACCAGCCTTCCTCCAGACTATGCGAAGGTCTCATCTGGTTGAACCAGTCTGTGAGCCCTACATAAATGAGACACCACCTCCTCAAGGCGGAGCGTAAAATCTGGCTCATCAACCTGCAGCATTCTCCTTTCTGGAAGCCCTCTCTCTCTCACACTAGAGAGAGCTCTTTTCTTTTCTCTTTCTTTTGTCTATTAAGCTTCCACTCCTAAACTCCTTGTGTGTGTCAGTGACCTAAATGTTCTTGGCTCAAGATGACCAATGCTGAGTATCTACCTCCAACAACGTAACTGCTTCATTGGGTCTCTCAGAGCTGAGATAAAAACCTAAAAGGTAAACACCATTGGCTTGGGTTATGCAATGTTTTCAGTGTTGTTCTTCGCGTGGACATTTTCTTGAGGTTGTCAGGTGACCTAGTGTCATGTAAACTGCTCCATGACCCAGCTTATCCTTTCAAAAGAGTCCACGTTGGGGGCCCTCTAACAGCTGTTAGTGCCCTCCTCGTTTTTGTTTTTTTTGTTTGTTTGTTTTTGTTTTTGTTTGTTTTTTTTTTGTTTTTGTTTGTTTGTTGTTTTTTGTTTTTTGTTTTTTGTGTTTTTTGTGTTTTGTTTTTTTGGTTTGTTTTTTTTTTTTTTTTGAGACAAAGTCTTGACCCATCACCAGGCGCCAGGCTGGAGTGCAGTGGTGCAATGTTGGCTCACCGCAACCTCCACCTCCCGGGTTCAAGCAATTCTCCTGCCTCAGCCTCCTGAGTAGCTGGGACCACAGGCGCACGCCACTATGCCCAGCTAATTTTTGTATTTTTAGTAAAGACGGGGTTTTACCATGTTGGCCAGGATGGTCTTGATCTCTTGACCTCGTGATCTGCCCGCCTCGGCCTCCCAAAGTGCTGGGGTTACAGGTGTGAACCACCGTGCCTGTCTAGTCCCCTTATTTCTGCCACGTGGCTAGAGGCTTGGCTCTGTGGTTCCCTCCATCAGCATAGCCCATGATTTTCCCTTGTTTTAGTGCCCAAGAAAAGGAAATGAAGGGTGCCAGGTTCTGAGTTTGCCTCCCTGCAGGGAGGGGCTGTAACCCTGGCCGAGGCAACTCCCTTTGCCAGGTGGCCAGTTCCTTGGGGCTCCATGAAGACCAGTCAGCCCCCAACTCTACCAGCACCTAGAAACCCCATCACCTCAGTCCCACAGGGAGATCTTGGGGGTGCACCACAGCATTCTACAAGGATTGTTTTTTTGTTGTTGTTTTGTTTATTTTTCAATACGTATGTTTTTCAAAAATCTATATTTGCTCATGAGCTCTTAACCACGAGCGTTATCAGTTACTTTGTCAGGCAATGAATGAAAGGAAAATGAGATGACCTCCACTCGAGTCAGCTTAAGCAACAGTCATCAGCTCACTGAAAACCGCAGTCCCAGTGTTTTCTCATGCTCTGCACACAGTGACCCGGTTCAGCAGCCTTAGGAGGCGAACTTCTCTGAGCATTTTCCTGCTCTGGGAGTTTCTAGTCGGCTAAGAACGTGTTGATCGTCATGGGCATTGTCAGTGAATCCTGAGCTGTTTTCCCAACTCTGACAAATCTCAGATGAGCCCTGGTGACACCCTTGAGGGCACCCAGATTGGCTTCCAGGTGTCAAAAGTGTCAAACTTTGTAAAATATTTTAAGAGATTTATTCTGAGACAAATATGAGTGACCATGGCCTGTGACACAGCCCTCCACAGCCCTCAGAAGGTTATGAGAACATGTACCCAAGGTGGCCGGGGTTCAACCGGGTTTTACATGTTCTAGGGAGGCATGAAACGTCAATCAAATATGTTTAAGAAATACATTGGTTTCATTCAGAAAGGCAGGCAATTCCAGGCCATAGGTAAATTTAAACATTTTCTGATTGGCAATTGGTTGAGTTTATCTGAAGATCTGGGATCAGAAAGGCAGGCAATTCCAGGCCATAGGTAAATTTAAACATTTTCTGGTTGGCAATTGGTTGAGTTTATCTGAAGATCTGGGATCAGAAAGGCAGGCAATTCCAGGCCATAGGTAAATTTAACATTTTCTGGTTGACAATTGGTTGAGTTTATCTGAAGATCTGGGATCAAAGGAAATGTTCAGGTTAAGATAAATAATTGTGGAGACCGTGTTTTGTTGTGCAGAGGAAGCTCTCAGATAGCAGACTTCAGAGAGAGCAGGTTGTAAACTGTTTCTTATTGGACTTAAAAGGGTGCCTGGCTCTTCGTTGTATAGCTCCTGGATTTGGAAGCGAAGGAAGGAAAAGAAAAGGGCAAGGTGATTCTCCACAGAACTTGGATTTTTCCCCCAAGAGACGTTGCAGGGTAATTTCAAGGAAATATATTTTGAGGTTCAATAATTTTGCCTTGTATCATAATGTTATACCAGAGTCAGATTAAAAAGTAAGTCATAATATATACGGTCAAATTAAAACCATCTGATGAGAACTCATGGTTTGCAGTGCATGAGTCCCTAGACCCCTTAGGTAGGAATTTGGACAAGATTAAAAAAAAAAAAAAACCAGAATCAGAGCTTAGTCCTCATGGGTTTCTCACAGGTGTGGAGACAGGCATGGCCCCCTCCAAGGCTGGCTGGGGAAGGGAGGCATGGACTGCTGCAGGCATGCTCCTGTTACACATTTTGACAAAGGCCCGAGGGATGCCTTCCTTTTCTGAACAGAGACTCATTCCCCGGTTCAAATATCTTCAGTTTTCTCATGTGTGCACACATACACAGGAATATTCCAGGCAGCACTGCTTGTGCTGGCAAATTATTTCAAACGACATAACTGCCTGTCAATCAGGGACTAGTTACATTAATTATGCTACAGCCATACTTTGCCACCTAAAAGGAATGAGGTAGGCTTTTATATACTGATAGGGAAAGACCTTCACGTTACGTGGGAAAAGATCCAAGCTAGTTGGAGAACAGTTTCAGAGACCATCTGTGAGGGAAATCACAGAGGAGAGGAACAGTGATTCAAAAACGGAATAGAAAGACTTATTTTCAATACATTTGCCTTTTGAATACTGTTTAACACACACTACACAATACAAACACATGGCCATGTACTACTTAAAATAATGAATTAAACTAGCAGATCACCACAATGAAATAACACCAGTAAAAAGTCTTGTATTTAATGAAGTACAGATTCCTGCCTAACCACTAAAATAAATGATATCACAGGATAAAATAATACATCAAGATCCTGAAATTTCTAATAATTAAAACAGTCTTTTGCAAGTTCTAAGTTGTTCTGAATGTCTAGAGCGCAAATTAGCAAGTTCCCCTCCAGCATCCTGAGTGATGCACTCATAAGCTTAAGGAATTGACAATTTCCAAAGCTGCCTTGTTAACTAACAGGGAGTGCATTAGGTACTGGGGGTACTGGTTTAATACGCTCATTTTTTACTTCTTAGGCACATTTGTAGATTAATTAGTGTTGAAAATGAGCATTGAATTTTTGTGTTGCGAAGCTCTTCTAAAATGTGAGGAGTTATTGAGGTTTGCTTTAAAATTAATAAATACCAAAAAAATTATCATTTATATGACATTTTGTGCCATTAGGGAGATTTGCAAATATAAACTTCAATCTCTTCAAAACAGTTTTCTGATTCCAATTGCAGAAAATATTTGTGAAATGAGTTTATAAAAACAAGAAAGTAAACAGGAGTGGTGTATGATTACAGATACAACACCACTTAAATTTATTGATGCATGCATGACTTCTAAAGGGTGTACATATACATACAAAAGCTGTTACATATTTAATTTTGTCTTTTTTGTTTCATATCTTATAGGATATATTAGTTTTAGACTCGTGAATATTTTATTCAGTTACATACTTAAGATGTGTACTTGTTTGAAAAAGTGTAATATAAATTTTTGGTTCCAGTAGCATATCTAAAAAATTTTTCTTAACCCAAGTTCACAGAGTTTGTCTTTTATGTTTTCTCATCCGTTTCACATTTAGACTCCAATTTATTTAGTTTTTATGGTACAATTTACGGATTAAAGTTCGTCATTTTTGTGTAGGGATATCTGATGATTGTCGCATGTTTTTTGAGAATTGTGCTATCATCGGAGTGGTTAGCCCTTTTTGAAAATTAGTTGACCCTCTATGTCTGGTTTATTCTGAAATCTTCTGTTCCCATTGAGTGATTAGCAGTATGTTATTCTATACCACATTGTCTTGATTATTGTAGATTTATAATAAGTTCTGAATGCTCCAATTAACGGAATTTTTCTAATTTTGTTCTTTTCTATTTAAAGTTGCTACAGTTATTCCAGGTCCTCACCATTTCCATGTGAATTCGGAATTAGCTTCTCAACTTCCACTAACTATGCCCATTGCCATTTTGTCTAGGGTGGCAATGAATATGTACATTAATCTGGAGAGAACTGGCATCTTCACAATTCTCAGTCCTTTCAGGATATATAAAGGCTGTCTCTCCATTGGCTCTCTCCATTGGCTGTCTCTTACTTTCTCTTAGCAGGATTTTCAATTTGTCAGCCTGTAGATCTTTCACCATTGTCAGATTCAGTCTAACAAATATTTAGGATTTTTGATGTTATTGCAAGTAGTTTTATTTTAAAATTTCTGTGTCTGATGTTTTCTTGCTAATATTATGGAAATACAATTGAGGTCCGTGTATTGATCTTGTATACTGCAAACTTCCTAAATATGCTTAGTAGTTCCACCAATTCTTTTGTAGATTCCAAAATGTACCTTTCTGTTATTCACTATTTTTTTTTCTTTCTTTTTTTTTTTTAATTCCATTTTAGGTTTGGGGGTACATGTGAAGAACATGCAAGATTGTTGCATAGGTACACACGTGGCAGTGTGGTTTGCTGCCTTCCTTCCCCTCACCTGTATCTGTCATTTCTCCCCATGCTATCTCTTCCCACCTCCCCACCCCTCGCTGTCCCTCCCCGACTTCCCCCCAACAGACCCCAGTGTGTAGTGCTCCCCTCCCCGTGTCCATGTGTTCTCATTGTTCAACACCTGCCTATGAGTGAGAACATGCGGTGTTTGATTTTCTGCTCTTCTGTCAGTTTGCTGAGAACGAAGGCCGGTTGGAGGTTCTGCGAGGGAGTGCTTTTTACTTGGCTGTCTCAAAATTAATAGTGTACCTGGGATTCAATCCACAAGGCAAGAAACCTGTTAGCAAGACTCTTGATTTGCTGAGAGTCCTTGTTTTCTTTTGTGTGTTTTTTTTTTCTTTTTGTGTAGCTCATTCTGGCTTAAATTATTTTGCTGCTAGGTCTGCTGTCATTCTTATATTTGTTCTGTGTGCATAATATCGTTTTCCCAGGTGACTTTAAAATTTTGATTTATTGCTGTTTTTAAGTAGCAAGATTACAATTTCCTTTGACATAGCACCACCCCCCTGCACACACACACACACCCTGCCAATTTTCTTGTGCTGATGTAGCCTTGAATTTCTTGGATTTGTGGGTTTACAGCCTTCATTATTTGCAAAATATAAAATTTTGATTTATTGCTGTTGTTAGGTAGTGAGATTACAATTTCCTTTGACATAGCGCCACGCCTCCCACACACACCCCCTGCCAATTTTCTTGTGCTGAAGTTGTGTTGAATTTCTTGGATTCGTGGGTTTTCGGCCTTCATCAAATTTGCAAAATATTGACCATTATATTTTCAAATAGCTTTTGCATCCATCCTTCTTTCTTATATTCTTTGGAACATTCGTTTGCACAAGTATTAGTCTGCTTGGTCTTGTCTCACGATACACTGATGCTTTAATTAATTTTTAAATTTTTTTGAGACTGAGTTTCACTCTTGTTGCCCAGGCTGGAGTGCAATGGCCCGATGTCGGCTCACCACAACCTCGGCCTCCTGGGTTCAAGTGATTCTCCCACCTCAGCCTTCCAAGTAGCTGAGACTACAAGTATGAGCCACCACTCCTGGCTAATTTGTTGTATTTTTAGTAGCAAGGGGGTTTCTACATGCTGTTCAAGCTGGTCTCAAACTCCTGACCTCAAGTGATCCACCCACCTCAGCCTCCCAAAGTGCTGGAATTACAGGCATGAGCCACCACGCCTGGTTGCTCTGTTTATTTATTTTCAGAATTGTTATCTCATTTCAAACACTTTCTATTACTGTGTTCTATTACTATATCCTCAAGGTCACTACTCTTTACTATGACTAATCTACTAATTATTCTATTTACCTTGTGTATTTTCTTATTTTAAATGTTTGTTTTTGTCTCTTGAACTATATTCAGTTTGAGTTTTTTATATATCTTACCTTCTCAAGTAACATGACAATCTTTCATCCAACCCCGTGAATGCATATAACACAATTACAATAACTCTTTTAATGACTTGTCAACTATTTCAATCATGTGTGCCACTTTTTTATCCTTTGCTATTGATTGATTTTTCTTCCAATTTTTGGTTGTGTTTTTCAGCTTTTTTTCACGTCTGATCTGAGATTCACTGTTATCAGCTAAGACGAACATTATGGCTAAAATAAATTGTTTTTTTTTTCAAGGTCACTTGTGGGTCAAGGACACGGGGCCTGGTTGGCATGGCAAATTTCTAAATTCCTACAGCTACGAGGAACAAACAAACAAAAACACACTCTTGCTGAAATCCCTAAGAATAGGAACTATCAGACTCCTCCTCTCCAATTTAGAACCCAGAGCACCACAGCTCTGATTGGGTGGAGGACTGGCCTTAACAAACATTCTTTTCTGATAAGCAACTCAAAGCTTACATCAGTTTCAGTAGGTTGTAGAGAATATGGACATACTTTGTGTCCTATGGTTCACCTTTTGATATAAAGAGCCAAATTCCACTTCATTTTAACACTGAAACCCTGCCCCAAACTGAACATGGAATGTATATTACATATATGTTTACTCATTGCACATGCACTCAGTTCCTCTCAGAAACATGTAGTTTTTCTCCTTACCTGCAAAATCCATATGACTCAATTGTATAATATGAACTTTATGAGGCATAATACTCATAAATTAACCTATCCCTTCCCTCTGCGAAGAGATAGCACTTTCAATCCATGCCAGATACTGTCTTTCTTGTTTGTAAATGAAAATTTCCAATAAAGCTTTCCTTTCTACTATTTAGCCATCCTGGTGGTCTTTTGGGTGACATATGCTTAGTCATTTTTGCTTGCATCTCAGATACTGTTGATTTAAGTTTGGAGGGTGCTGGGTATTTCTGTATTTCTACAAATGTTCTTGATGATTTGGCTTGGGTTTGTTTCTGTAGCCCGTGAGCTAAAATAATTTTTACATTTTTAAAGACTTGTGTAAAATAAAGTACTGCATGTCGTCCTCAAAATCTAATATATTTAGTCTCTGGCTCTTTAGAGAAAAGTTTGCTGAGGTCAGCGTTACCAGATGCATCATAAATGAAAAGATTTGTGATAGTCACACGTAAGCTCCTGATACTGCTCCTTCTAATCCTCTTAGGGGGTTCTTTCTCTGACTTCAGGTGGTTTCCTCATATACATTCATTGATCATTCCTCAAGTGAGGACTTAGCCAGGGGCAGCTGGTTGGGACAGGGGGATGATTCTACAGATTTCCAGGGCTGGCTGTCTTTCTAGCTCTCTCCTTGCTGGTGCCTGGCCCGATAAGTCTAGCAAGACTCATTTTTACCTGGTTTTCCCCTTCCTGCATCTTGGAAGAGTACCAGGGGCTCACACAGTACTATTATAACTCCTACATCCCAGACTAGAAACTTTCTCTAGGAAGTGGCTGCCACCATTGTGCTCGACACAAACACGTAGATTCCCATATCTCAGGGGTAACTATCCATCCTTGCTTTATGTTCAGCATTTTGAAAAGCTAGTATTTTGTATATTTTATATGGCTTTTCAGTTGTTTCAGATGGGCAGGCACCACTAATCCTGTAACTTCATCTATCATGATCAGAAGCAAGAATCTTAAGATGGGGCTAAATCACTCTGACTCTTTACAGTTTCCCATTTTAGAAGTAATTTTACAACGGTGATAAATACCAAAATATTATCTATGCAGTATGATGTTTCTCTACATAGTAGAGGTTTACTGACTTCTGTCTTAGGAGTCAGTAAAACTGTTCCCCATATCCTAAATCCACCCCATGACCTTTCTTTTTGTATGACCCATGAATCAAGAATAATCTTTACACTTTAAAAAATTGTTTAAAAAGCAGATAACAGATTTTTTTTTTTCAACAGAAGCTGACACTGTACAAAAGGCATAAATTATTTATTCTTTGGACTTTTTAAAGAAAAATTTATATCTGTAGATTTGTGTATCATTAACTCTTTAAAAGATATTAGAGATTATTATAAGAGGATCTTGTAGTGTACAGCTTTAGATCATATAGCATATATATATATATATATATATTTTTTTTCTGTATGTCTCAAGGTATGTCACACCAGTCACTTCATCTGAATTAGCATGCAAATAATCCCAATTTCATAAAATTTGTAAGTATTAACTAAAATAATCCATATAAATGCTGATTATTATCTCACATACAGTAAATGCTCAATATTTTAAAATATTTGGAATTATCAACATTCCAGCACTTTTGTAAAGGTTATAAAGCCAAAAGTATTATAAGAACCCATGGGACATTTATATCAAAATCTTCTTATCATCACATTGTGATATCCATGTGCTTTCCAGTAGCATGAGCTAATATTCCAATTAATTGTTTTAGCTACCTCTTAAATTGTTTTATCTCATATTTAGGAATATCTCTATAACTTAATATGGTTGATTCTGTTTCTTAACATTTTTGGAACTACTGATGATATTTAACTATGATTAATAGATTTGTATTAGTAGTAAATGCTCTGTAAGACTGCTTGCTTACTCCATAAAAATTATGATATATTGCAACAGATACAATAATCAGAATTATAACAATAATAGCAACAGGAAATAATCCTCGTTAAAAGATTTTGCACTAGAAATCTGAATGTCTTCAGTATAACATGCACCATAGCTTGCCATTCAGTGATTTTGATGCTAGTTTGCTGTAATCACAATATACTTACTTACTGATGTATTTATTACTTTGCAATATGAACAAACATACATATAACAGTAAAACTTAATTTTAAAATACTTATTATAACATGAAATGTACTATTTTTCTTTCATAGTTTTGTATTATTGAAAAAAATGCTTTTTGTTGCAACCCACCATAAAACATTGTTTAAAAACTGTGCTCAGCCATTAGGTTAACTGCCTCGGATTCTACAATAGCAATGAATTTTTGTTGTTCCTTTTTGCATTATTAACTGTTTGCTGACACATGACACACACACATGCACATACACACACGCAGAGAACTTTACATATAGTGACCTTTTGTGCCCAAATGATATAGAAAATGTTAACTCCATGAGGGAAAGACTGGTAGATTTTTAATATTCAACAGCTTTTGGTTGAATAAACTGCAGACTAGAACTGTAAATCTCTGCTATTGTACATTTGGTTATGTTGCTTCTCTGTCTCTCATTTGTTTATTTGCTTGTTTTAATATTCTATGTGGCATGCCTCTCTCCTCATACATGCCTCTTTTATATTACCATAGAGTGTCCCTTCTACATCCCTAAATTGGCAAAATCTCCCAGGCCTGGTAGACATACAAAGAGAAACAAAGAAAGAAGCTAGTCTTGAAAACTAAGCATCTCATGTTCAGAAAACCTGAAAAGAGAAATCAGTTAAGATAACAAAATAGAAAAAGCTTTATTTCATGTAACCATGACAGTATACTTTCTTATAACAGTATTATAACAAAAATCACAAGAACAATTACATGTTCTATTTGAAATGTTTTCATGTCTGTTTCTATTGTGCATGGAAGGGACATTGCTCCTGGGGTTCTGGGCCATGATCCTGCCTTCAAACTGATCAGGCGTTGCCTCTTCTGTGGTTGATCTAACAAACTAGCTAGAAACATAAGAAAGAAAAATGAACTTGGAAATGTTAGAAAGCATTCATTTTCTGTCTTTTGATTTATCTCCCACATCATATTTACAGAAAATCAGATTGGGCAGTTCTATTTTATCGGACTTATTTTGTGTGGCAAATAACTCAGATATGAAGGGTCATATAAAGTATGTGTGTACAGAATAAGAATTTCATTATTCCAGTGATAAAATGTTATAGACACAGTCGAGTAAGACTACGTGCTGATATTTACAGATAAGAAAATCTTGCATTTCAATGGTACAAGGTCTGAATCCCTGTAAGTGGTAAGAAAACTTTTTCTTGTAATATCCCCTGCTCCTTTTTGCTAACCTCATTGCCTCCATACAGAAATGACAGTATGAAGCTGCAGGTTTTAATGTTGGATGTGTTCCTCCTCATTCTGTGTGCCCCAAATCCATCAGGCAGATCGCTAGGACTCAGGCCGTCCCACCAGCTTAGGTGAGAGTGCCCCCAAGAATCATGCCCCATCAGAGAGAAGTAAGGTGTCATCTCATGAGTACAGCTAGTATCAAGAGAAAGACAGCCTAAAAACTAACCTCTTTCGCAAAATGGAGGAATATGTAAAAAACAAAGAAGTCAGGTAGAAACATTAATTAAAAGGTATCATAGAGGAACAAAATAAGAAATGGAAAGAACTATAAAGATGGAAACCGAATGTCAACATCTTTTTTAATACTAGTCTCATAAAGATACAAAAATAAGTAGGAGGAAATATCTGACAAAATAATAACTGAGTATAAAGTTATATTTTCAGTGGAAGAGAAACAACTCGGAATTTATATTTTTATGCTGAGCTGACATAAACTTTAAATAGAAAGGCAAAACAAATACATCCTTAGGCATGGAAGACTGTAAAAGTTTTACTTTCCAAAAACTCTCTTGCAAGTGAGGGACTTTGTTAACTTCTCTTCTGGGGTCCACAAGCGGTTTCAAAGGCAAGAACTTCCCAGGGCCAGTCCTCCATCCACCCCCGCCTACCTGGGAGCCTAGAGTTTCTCGTCCGACTTTCCCCGTGCGCTCTGGAAGGTGGTCTGCCCAGGTGAGCTTCCTTTATTTAAAAAGCGCACCAAAAGCCTTGGAAGGAGGGGTTCTGTTGCGAGCCAGGCAGCCATCCAGCATCAAAGGCCAAGCTCAATCACTCCGGAGGAAGTTTGGAAAAGCTCCTCTCGAACTTGAATGGGGCGCGAGTAACCCCCAGGGTTAAATTCCCCCTGCTTCCTTACCTATGGGGATTTCCCTCTCTGGAATTCCTCCCATGACAGCATGGGAGCTCTCCCCTCTCCCCCCTCTCCCCCATCTCTTCCCTCTCCCCCCTCTCTCCCCTCTCCCCTCTCCCCTCTCCCCTCTCCCCTCTCCCCTCTCCCCTCTCCCCTCTCCCCTCTCCCCTCTCCCCCCACCCCTTTATCTGTGCAGACTCCCTCTCTGGATCCCCTCCCATGACAGCGTGGGAGCTCACTCTATCTCTCTGCCTAATAAATCATTTTTCTGCAAAACTCTTTGGGTCTTACATTTATTTGAACAAGCTCACCACACTACCAGGGCCCTCTCCCATTCTTGGGTGAGTGAGGCCCAAGGACCTGTGAAAACGCATGGGATCCGGGAGCAGTGAGCGTCTTTAGGACCCCTGCAGCCAGCTTCTGTCCCCCAGTTACACAAGCAGCGATCAAACAAATAAGAGAAGCCAATCTAGATGGAGTTTATAAGATATAGGAAATAGAGCAAGTAAAAATAAACAAAAAAAAAGGTTTGGAAGATTTACTACTGTATACATTTACGGAAAAAGCAAAATTAATAAAGGATATTCATTGGTCATTTTTGCTAAATGTAGGACTTAGTATTGAATATAGTAACTCTTTACACTGTATTCTTCTTTTCCATTATTGTTTTAATCATCCCAGAGCTATTCCTTAGTATTTCCACATACATTTTTTTGATTAATGTGTCTGTCTTTAAAAAAATGTTACTGGCATATTGGTAATGTACCAACGTTGCTGATATTAAACCTGTTTAACAGTCTGGGGGGAACAGATAGCTTTACTAGGCTTAGTCTTCCAATCCATGAACACAAAATGTCTCTATTAAGATTTTAAACAAATTTCTTTCATCAACATTTTGTGACTTTCAACATATAGTTCCTGCACATGCTATATCCTTTACACCTAAGTACTTAACTTTCTTTGGAGGAATTATAAATGACATTATATATTTAATTTTCATTTTCACAGGTTTATTATTAGTGTATAGAAATGTTTGAGATTCATTTTTGTATTTCTTTTTCTGGCTTCTTGAGGCAGATAGGAGCTTAAATTATACATCACATATGTTTTGATATCTTACATTTTCATTTTCAACCAATTATTTGCATTTTTAAAATTAACTTTGAGACTTTCTTTTTAACCCTTGGGCTACTTAGAAGTCTGTTACTTGATCACCAATTGTATGGAGATTTTCCTGTTGTCTTTCTCACATTGATTTTTAGTCTGATTTCATTGCATTTAGAGAATATACTCTGAATCCAATTCCTTTAAAGTTGACGAGGTATGTATCATGCCCAACATGTGGTCTCTCTTGACAAATGATTCATAAGTGCTTGTAAAAATGTGAACTCTTATGTTGGGGAAGGTTGTTCCACGTGGGTCAGGTCCTGTTGGCTAATGCCTAGCAAACTGTTTAGTGTATTTGGTGTTTACTTAACTTCATGAATCTGTAAGTATATGTCTTTCTCCAGTTTCTGGAAGTTTCTAACCATTATTTCTTCCATTTTTTAAAGTAGCATTCTCTTTCTTCTCTCTTTCTGTGATGGCAAACATACTAAAGTTAACTGTACTGCTATTACCTGAAAGGTCTCTGAGACTCTGTTCTTTATCATTTAAAAAAATAGTCTATTTGTCTCTCGATCAGATCAAATAAATTTATTTGTCTACACATTTACTAATTCTATTTCTGTGATCTCCACTCTACACTTGAGATCATGCAGTGAAATTTTCATTTTTGTTATAAAACAAATATAAAAAACAAACATAAAACAATAAAATAATAACTAGTTTTAGTTATTTTATTTTCAGTTCTGTAATTTTCATTTATGTTTTCTACAGCTTTATTGAAGTATACTTTTAATAACATAAAGTTTATTTTAAAATACAACTAAATCATTTTAATATAGTAGCAAAGCTATTCAACTACCACTGCAACCTAATCACAGAACATTTTTATGACTCTAAAATTTACTCACAATTCTCCTTTCCTCCTCACCCCACTTTCTCTCCAGCTGGCCCTTCCCTGAAGTCAAGCTCTGGCTGGCTCTTCACTGAAGTCAAGCCATCTCTCTGAAGTTAAGCTATCTCTCCTCTGAAGTCCAACTATCCCTCTGAAGTCAATTTGCCTTTCTCTAGTCAAGCCATTTTTTCTCCTCTCCTGACTGAGTCTGGGGTCTTTGTAGGCACAGTATTGGGATATGGGGTGGGCCACAGGTAGTTTTGGAAAAGGCAATATTTGACTGGTACAAAGACATTATTTAGAAAGACCCAATCGGAGAGAGTAGGTAAATAGGGATGAAAGTTCTTACTTTGGACCATGAGTTTCAGGCTCTTTGGCTCGAGGACAGGGTTTCACCAGGACCCACCCCTGTCTGACAAGAATTTCTGTGTCTCTTTCTCTATCAACACTGACATAATCCCAGAAAAATGTGAGCACTGATTCACATGGCTTGATTGCAAACAGCTGGAGTGAGAGCAGCTGTCCCAGCCTGACTGACACATTCTGGTGAAAGTGGGGCTCCTATTCTCACTGCCCTGTGGTCACTAAGTGATGATATAAGATCTCTCTGTGTTAAACTCTTTCTGTGTTCTTTACCTCTGCCTCTGGGAAGAAGAGAACAGAATGCTGTCACACCCCTGTGACATCATGAACGCATAACCTAAGCTCCCTTCAAGCGTCTCTGACACCAAGAGAGTGGAGATGGGGAAGCCGGCCACCAAGAGCCCTACCTCTCACCCCACGTTTTGCCTGACTCCTGCTCTAGGGATGTAGGGGCTCCGCACACCACTGGGCCCGGCTGACAACAGAGAAGGGGGTAGCCCAGTGTTAATGCTTCCACTTTGCACCAATCCTGTGTACTTCATACTATGTTGAGTAGTCTGGGAATAAAGTCATAAACTTGATTTCTAGCCACAGACATTTTAATTTTATTGAACAGATGAAACTAAAAATGCAAAATATTGAAACATATCCCCAAAGCAGCATACATTGCTAACATGACTTTTTAGCACCAGTTTTATCATTTTCATGAAATAAGAAAGAAAGTGCAAACAGGCAGGACATGATGACTAGTGTGGCAAAGAGGGCAACATTGAAAATGTAATTTGAGAAGGAGCTGGGGAAAGATGGGATTTGTACTGAAATACTGGAGTATTATCTGTATCCTGGAAGCCCCTTCTCTGGTTCTTCCAGCCTCTATTCCTAACATAGCCACTATTCTGAGTTTTAATAATTTAATAATTTTTATACTTTATAAATTGAAATAGTACAATATAAAGTTAGTGTGTAAATTGTTTAATCAACACGATGCTGTGATAATCATCAATGCTACTGCAATTAGCAGTGGTTTGGTCATACTCATTGTGCCATAGTATGCCATTGGTTGGATATACCATAATTTATTAATGCTCTCTAGTGCTTTTATGTATTTTTTATTTTTTAATTGAAAAAAAATTGTGTATATTTTTGTTGTGCAACATAATGATTTAGTACAGCTAGTGCTCGACTTACAACCACGATTGGTTCTGACAGACCGGTTGTAACACGATTTGGTTGTAAGTTGAGTAGGTTATATGTACAGTACAGTACTGTGAAATGATGTTATAAAAATCTTTAAGTCATATTTTACCATAATTTTCTTTTATTGTTATATATCATAATTTTCTTTGTTCATTTCATGCCATTTGTATCATCTCTACACCACTTTGTTTCTTATTTTTACATTCATCAGGTTTAAGTAAAACACTGCATTACCAGTACAACTGGTTTAATATTTGCAAAACATACAAAATTACAAAATACAGGTGCATACAAAAATACAAAATACAGGTGTAAAAAATACCATAGGAAACATTTTCCCAATTGCAAAACATATCAAAATACATAAACATGTACAAAACATTTTATTGGCCGCTGGTGCTTAGCTGTGGATCGTTGACGTCGTCATCTGAGGCAGCAATTTCTCCATTTCGTGGATGGTCCCGCTTCGTTGCCTTGTTATAACTGTTGATCACATGGGTGCAGAACCTTTCACAGCTTCACAAATTCTTTCTTTATCTTTCAAAATCGTCGACACAGTCGAGTGTGATAACTTCGCATCACGTGCGATCGCATTCACTTTCTTTCCTCCTTCGTACTGCTTGATTACCTCCATTTTCGTGTCGAGACCGATGGCCCTTCTTTCCTTCTTGGCAGGCTGAGGTGTAGACAAAGACAATTTCCTCTTGGTAGACATCTTGGGAGGGGTTTGATGAAAAATATCCAAGACACAAAGCACAAACTGCTGTACCGAGTCTGGGATAACAGTTGAAATGGTGCACGCAGAGATGGTAGTGCTGCCGGAAGCTGGTCCGCACTGTCCTATGCCCAGCTGGGCAACGTTTGCCCTGCCAGACGCAGAGCAGTCGTGGCTAGCGATTGTGGTCAAAGTCAAATGGTCGTAAGTTGCATAGGTCATAAGTCGATCAATACCTGTATATGTATATATTGTGGAATGGCTAAATAAGATGATTTAACAAGCATTATCTGCCATACTTTTAAAATTTATTTTTAATTGACAAATAATTGTTGCATATATTTATGGGGTATAATGTGATGTTTTTATTTACATATACATTGTAGAAAGAATCAAGCTAACATATCTGTCACCTCATAAACTTATTTTTTTTGTGGTGGGAACATTAAAAATAGATTCTTTTAGCAATTTTGAAAGATACAATGTATTATTATTAGCTGTGGTCACCATGCAGTGCAATAAATCACTAAACCTTCTTCCTCCGCTCTAACTGAAACTTTGTTCTCTGTGATCAGCTGCTCTCCTTTCCTCATCCCTACTCACTTTCTAGCCTCTGATAACTGCTTTTCTATTCTCTGTTTCTGTGAAATCAACTTTTATATAAGCTGCATATGAGTGAGTTCATACAGTATTTGTCTTTCTGTGCCTGGCTTATTTTCACTTAGCATAACAACCTCCAGTTCCATTCATGATGTCAAAAAGAACAAAATTTCCTACTCATGCAAGGCTGTATAGTACTCCATTGCACTTATAGGTATATCTCACATTTTGTTTATCAATGGATATTTAGGTGCTTCCACATCTTGCCTGCTATGAATAGTGCTGCGACGAATATGGGTGCAGCGCGGGGAAATGAAAGGTTGGTCTGGGCAATGATTTCTTCCATAGGGTTCCTAAAGGCACAGGCAACAAAAGCAAATACAGACAAGTGGGATTATGTCAAATTAAAAAGCTTCTTCACAGCACAGGAAACAACAGAGTGAATAAACAACTCAGGAATTGGGAAAAAATATTTGCAAAGCATACAACTGACAAGGGGGTAATATGCAAAAGATACAAGGAACTCAAAGAAATCAATCAAGAAAGCAAAAAAAAAAAAAAAGCAGTAAAAAGTGGCAAGAATCTAAACAGACACTTCTCAAAAGAAACATAAAAATGGCAGTTGTATGAAAAAATACTCAATAGCACTAATCATCAGGAAAATGCAAATTAAAACCACAATGAGATATCATCTCACACCTGTCAGAATGGCTATTATCAAAAAGACAAATGATAATAAGTGTTGGTGAAAATGCAGTGGAGAGGAAACTCTTGTACACTGTTAGTAGGAATGTAAATCAGTACAGATGTTTTGGAAAATAGTATAGGGGTTCCTCAAAAAAGCAAACAAAAAAAAATAAAACCACCATGTGATCAAACAGTCTCACTTCTGGGTATGAATGTGTAAAAAAAAATTGTTATAAAATTATACAAAATTGGGTATATCCAGAGGAATTGCAATTAGTATTTCAACAGTATGTCAAAGGGATTTCAGCATTCCCATGTTCACTTCAGCATTACATCGTGTGTGTGTGTGTGTGTGTGTGTGTGTGTGTGTGTGTGTGTGTGGTCAGAACACTTAAAATCTACTCTCTGAGCAATTTTTCAAGCATAAAATACTTTTTTTATTACTTACAGTCACCATGATATACAATAGATTGCATGCTACTGTTACTGCGCATTTGAGTAGTTTCCAGTTTGAAGGTGGTCTGAACAGAAATAACACAAATATTATAGATCATGGGGTTTTGTCCTACTATGTAATTACCCATAAAGAAATATTTGAGAAATATGGAGTACATATGTTTAGTTATTTTTCAAACAACTTGATTGTTTTTAAATTTTTAAACAATTATAAAGCATTTTAAGTACATTTCCGTTGATTCTGACAAATACATATATCGTATAAACACAACTTCCATTGAGATGACAAACATTTCTGTGATTCCAGAAGCTTTCCTCCTGACTCTTTCAATAATTACACCTATGCCTAGCCCTGGAAACCACTGCTTTGTTTTCAACCACAGTGTATTAGTGTGCCTTCTGGAGACACAACACAAATATACAATACTGTACATCCTCTGTTGTGTCTGGCTTCTTTTATACAACACAAAGTTTTAGAGGGCCATTCTCATATCCATGTTTTGTTACTTTGCATTGCTAAGCAGCATTTCATGGCAGGGCTATGCCGCTGTGTGTTTATTCATCTGGGTATGCACATATGCATATTGGAGTTACTCCAAATTTGGGGTTTTATGAATGAAATCTTTATACATTCATGCACAAGTCTCTTTATGACATATATTTCCATTTATCTTCATTAAACTCCTCGGAGTGGATATAATGGGTCAGATGGCAACTGAATGCTTAATTTTATAAGAAATAGTTAACACAGTTTGTAAAGAAGACAATCTTTTCCCTTTTGAATTATCTTGGCTCTTTTGAGAAACATCAATAGACAGTATATGTTCAGATCTATTTCTGGACTGCATATTCTGCTTCATTAAAAATGTGACATGGATGAACCTGGAAACCATCGTTCTCAGCAAACTGACACAGGAGCAGAAAATCAAACACCACATGTTCTCACTCATAGGCGGGTGTTGAACAGTGAGAACACATGGACACAGGGAGGGGAGCACTACACACTGGGGTCTGTTGGGGGGAAATGGGGGAGTGATGGGGGGTGGGGAGTTGGGGAGAGAGAGCATGGGGAGAAATGCCAGATATAGGTGAAGGGGAGGAAGGCAGCAAACCACACTGCCATGTGTGTACCTATGCAACAATCTTCCATGTTCTTCACATGTACCCCAAAACCTAAAATGCAATTAAAAAATAAATAAATAAATGCATCTATCTTTATATCACTATTTGAATCTCTTCATTATTGTAGCTTTAGAAAATTCTTGGACTCACTAAGTGTAAGTCCTTCAGCTTAATTCTTGTTTTTCAAAATTATTTTCTAGAGATTAATTTCAGGTTCTTTCATGAAGAATCATACTGTGAACTTCTACCAGAAAAATAAAACATAAAAAGCCTGTAAGGACTTTGATTAATGTTGCATTGATTTTAAAATAAATTTTGGTGCATTAGATAATTCAGCAATATTGAATCTTCTAATCTATAAAAAAGATATACATCCTTTTTAAATTTAGATAAATTCATTGATGCTTTCAGTATAGAGATATACAAAATTAATGTCAGCTAGGCTAGGCTTTTTTATGCTATTGTAAATGGTATCTTTTAAAATTTAATTTTCTTATTTGTTGTTGCTGCTATATAAATACAACTGAATTTTGTTATTTTGACAATGTTAGCTGTTAACTTGCAAAATTGCTTTATTATTCTACAGTAGTTTCTCTCTCTCTCTCTCTCTCTCTCAATTCCTTAAGATTTTCTATGTAGACAATCATGTCATCTATTAATGAAATTTTTCTAAGCTCTATTTTTTGTCTTCCTTGACACTGATGGACAGGAACGAGAGTGGGCATCCTCACCTTATTTTCACTCTTGGGTTGAAAGAGCTCAGTGTTTCAGCATTAAATATTCTCTTACTTGTAAATTTTTGTACCTGCCCTTCATCAACTTGAGGAAGTTATCTTAATGCACTGAGCATTTTTTATCATGGATGCCTATAGAATTTAGTCAAATGACTTTTTACATCTGTTGAGTTGATTATATGTTTCTTCTTTTTTTACTCTGCTATGGTGGGGTATTATTTTTATTAATTTCCAATGTTGAACTAATCTTGTGTTGTTGGAATGAATCTCACTAAATTTTGATGTATTTTTCTGTTTTTATATTGTGTGATTCAATTTGGTATTTTGGTTTTTATATTGTGTGATTTAATTTGGTAGGATTTCGTTCACGGTATTTGATTGTATATTTGTAAAAATGTTGTCCTATACCTCTCATTTCTTGTATCTGTCAGGGTTTGGCCTCAGAGCATTGCTGACTTCGTTAAAATATGCCGGGATGGGTTGTTTTTTCTCCCCTATTTTGTTAGTTCAGGACCTCTGAGATGTAAAGGCATCAAGACAGTTCTTAACAGGAAATAAATTTATTATGGAAAATGTACGTAAGAAAAAATGGGAGGAAGCTGGTGGAGCTCCATCTATACGTCCTTTTCAGGAGGAATGTGATCCCAGCACAACGTAGCTAACTTACCATGAACAGGCCACCTGGTGTCCTCCAGAGCTGTGTCACACTGGAGACCCAATATTGGTCTCTGTTGCAGGAAGGGTAACACTCCACGTAGCACTGGTCTGGGTGCTCATGCAGCTCCATCCTTGTGCTCAGCTCCTGTGTCCATAGTGCCAAGTCTGGCGAGGGTGATGACAAGGGCTGGCTAATATCAGCTGATCGGGTTGTAGTGTCCATTTGGTCATTCAGTGCCTGTTCCAAGGCAGATGCTTTCCAGCAAACATCCTGGAAAGGGTATGAGCACTTTTCCCCTTTGTATTCCACCTTCCACTTTATATCTTCCGTGTTCCTTTATCCCAGACTCTTGTTCTCTAGTAATTTCTGTTGTTGTTGTTGTTGTTGTTGTTGTTGTTGTTGTTTTTGCAGGCCCCGTATCACATGGCCAGGTAATTGGCTACTGTCCAGAAATGTCCATGGAGTCTTTGGCCACTTCACTTTCCGCAAAAGTGTATGACCAGGTGCATTGCTCACAGTTCCACGCAGGGGAAGATTTCCCCCTTTCCTCTTTTTCAAGGTCACTTCTGCATGTGTCTGCAATGCATCCCTATCTATTTTCAATTTACATCTACACAAGTCAACCCATCTTCAAACCAAGTGCAGGGCATTTTCTTTCTCTTCTGACCTACTATATGAGAACTCTGCCCTATAGGGCCACAGATATTAGCTGGGCTAGGGGCAGTGGAGTAGAAGGTCTAAAGTCCATGTAGTGTGTCTGCTCACTCTGCTTACATGCATTTGGATTATGCCATCTTTTATTTAAAATGGATGGCTTCTGGGCCTGACAACTTACCAGGTTTGACAGGACCCAGCTCAAAATGGGCAGCTCTACATGCATAGGCATATTGTACTACATGGTCAAGAGACCCATTTCTACGAGGGCCTAGGAACCCCCCCCCCCCAGAGATGTTTTCTGAAGCGTGTAATTCTGGATGGATGTAATTCCTAGATCCCAGACCTGTGCTGTGACTCTCCAACTGGGGCCTAAGTAAGGTCCGATATTTTCTCCTCCAATGCCATGGTGTTGGCCAGGTCACCTGTCTCAAGAAACAGATGGCATCAACAGTGCCCTTCCCTCCTTCCGGTCCCATACAAGACTGGCAGCCCTCTCTGGCCAGAGCAATATTTCTAGAGCTACAATGTGCTGCCCCTAGAATCCACAAAGCCCTGCCATACTGTGCTTCCTTCTCTATCTTACAGGTAAAAAAAAATACAACATACTGTCCTTTACTGTGAAGGGAATATCCTGGCATACCGCTGACCCCTAGGGCCTTAAATCTTCATTGGCAAAGTCCTCAAATCCTTGCAGGGCTTATCTCTACCCTCTGGGCACAGGTTTTCCCACCAGGGCCTCCAGGGTACTATTCAAGTCTTGGTCCTTCTATACAATCCATGCTATCAATACAATGGATCTGAGCGCTGCCTTTGGGAAGACCAGATGGCCCAGACACTTCAGACTACATTATGACGGCAGTAGTAGACTAAATCTAACCCTGAGTTAAATGAACAATGTTTGTCATCTCTCATGGATAAAAACCACTTTGAATCATCTTTTCTAATTGAAACAGAAAGGAGAACATTTGCTGAATTAATGGCCACAGACCCGGTACCTGACCTTATTAAAGTACTCTACTGAGGAGACTCCATCTGGCCCCAAAGCCTCTTTGCTGAAGTCTGCCAGGATCTATACCACAGGACCAAATCTGGTCCACCACCTGCTTTTGTGTGGCCTGTGAGCTAGAATGGCTTCTACATGCTTTCAAAAAATTGTTTTAAAAGCAGTTTTAGGTTTACAGAAAAATGGGGAAAAAATAGAGAGAATTTCAATTCAACTTGTATTTTTCCCCAAGTTTTCTCTTTTGTTAGCATCATGCATTAGTATGCTACATTACTTACAATTTACAAGACAGTGTTGGTAGATTATCAACCAAAGCTCTATAGTTTATAGGAAGGTTTACTCTTGGTGTTGCATATTCTGACTTTTAACAATGTATAATGACATCTTGCAACCTTCAGAGTATTGTACAGAATAATATCAATGCCTTAAAAACCCTCTGTGTTTCACCTGTTTATCCTCCCTCACCCCCAGCCCCTGGCAACCACTGATTCTTTTACTCTCTCCACAGTTTTGCCTTTTCCAGAATGTCATATAATTGGATTCCTGTAGTAGGTAGCTGTGCAGACTTTTTTTCACTTAGTAACATGGACTTAATGTTTCTCTGTGACTTTTCATGGCTTGATGGATTATTTTCATTTCAAATAATATCCGCTTGTTTGGATGTAGCACAGTTTATCTGCTCACCTACTGAAGGACATCTTGATTGCTTCCAGTTTTTGGCAACAATTATGAATAAAGCAACTATAAATATCCAAGTGCAGGATTTTGTATGGATAATGCAGGAGTTTTGCTCCTTACTTCAGCTAAATCCAGGTTCCTGTCTCATGACCTAGGAACATGACACACAGAAGATGAGGAAGATGGAATTTGTTATGAAGATGGAATGTATTAGTCTCAAGTTTTAGGGTATCAGGTTTTCCCCCTAGGCCTTGCTCTGTTCGTAATACACCTTTCATGGCTGGGCATTCAAAGAGAGGAGTTCCCCAGGCAGGTTTCCCCCTCACAACAGAATACCAGGACTTCTACACACAGGAATGAAGACACCAGGCTCCTCCCTTGCATAAGGAACAAATTCCTGGTGATTCCACCCCATCCTTCTGGTGCACATGCGGGCCCTTAGTGTGAGTCACTCCACATTGATTTATTTCCCTTACTATGCATGTGTTAAAGGATGGAATTTTTTACTGTGGGCATGTTTAGGAAAACACCTGTGCACAATGACTTGGGTGGGTCAGAGATTCTCCAGGGACCCTCCCCTATCTGTCTAGGAAAGTTCTGTACCTCCTGACTGTATCATGGATGTAACTTTTCAGTTCTTTTGGTCAAATATCAAGGAGCATGACTGCTAAATCCTAGGGCAAGTCTGTGTTGAGTTGTGTAAGAGACTGCTGAACTGTCTTCCAAAGTGACTGAACAGTGTTCATTCCCACCAGCAATGAATGAGCGTTCCTGTGGCTCCACATTCTTGCCAGCATTTGGTGCCATCAGTGTTCTGGATTTCGGCTATTCTAATGGGTAGGTAGTGGTATAGTGGTATTTCATCCTTTTATTTATTTATTTATAGATTTAGGGGGTACAAGTGTCACTTTGTTACATGGATATGTAGCATGGGGTGAAGTCTGGGCTTTTGGTATAACCATCACTCTAATAGTGTACATTATAACCATTAAGGTAATTTCTTACCTGTCCCCACCCTTCCCTGTCACCAGTGTCCATTTTCCACTCCATATGTGCATGTGTACACGTTATTTAGTTCCCTGTTATAAGTTAGAACATGTTCTATTTGACTCTCTGTTTCTGACTTCCGCTTAAGAAAATGGCTTCCAGTTTAATTCTGATTTTAATTTACATTTTCCTGGTGACATTATGATGTTGAGTGCCTCTTCATATGCTTATTTGCCATCTGCACATGTTCTCTGATGGGGTGCCTGTCATTGCCTTTGGCTTATGTTTCTGTTCAGTTGTTTGTATTCTTATTGTTAAGTTGTAAGGAATCTTTGCATACTTTGGAATGGAAGGCATTCTTCACTTATGTTGCAGTGCTTTTAATCTCTCACATTGCTTTTGATTATTCTTTAGAGTTTCTGTGTCTCGGCTTCACCACCTGTCTACTTTTCCATGCTGTCTATGCTATTCATTAAAGCCTTTAACATAGTAATCATAGTTGTTCTCAATATCTGGTCTTGTAATATTAACATCTCTATTATCCCTGAGCCTCGTTCTGATGCTTACTGTCTCTTCAAACTGTGTTTTTGTTTTATAGCATTGTTGAAAGTTTTTGATGAAATCTGGAAGTGATGTACTATGTAATAGAAACTGAGGTAAATAGGCTGTTTGTGAGGTTTTATGTTTATCTGGCTAGAGTTGAGGCTGTGTTTGCAGGAGCTGTGAGTGTCAATGGCTAAAATTTCCTCCATTCCTGTTTTTGTCAGCATCTCCCTACCATCACAGTAGTAATGCCAGTTCCTACTAGGTGACTGGGGTGGCCTCTACATTTCTTGGGGATCCAGAAGGGAACAGCTGAATCAATGCTCAGGGGACATCTATCCAAGTGTCCCAAGTTTTAGGGTATCAGGTTTTCCCCTCGGGCCCTGCTCTGCTCATAACACACCTGTCATTGCTGGGCATTCAAATACTCTGAATTCTGAGACCCTAACCGCATGCTGTCCAGCTGTCTCTGCCTGTCATATGCAGGGAACAGGGGCTCTTTGTGAGTTGCTACTGATGCCCTGTGGCTTCCGGACTTAGACTTTATTGTTCTTAGCAGCCTTCAGTGTCTCAGTTTTCCTCCAGAACATTCATACTACCGGGCAAAGCCCACCCAATTCTGCTCTTTCTGTTCATATTCCCTGGGTAATTTTTCAAGCAAAAATTACTTTACCTGCCACAATATTCTCCTTCACCAGGATGTTTTCCCAGCTCATTTTCAGTGAAATCTTTAGCAATTAAACGACCAAATTGTTCAGGGACTATCTCTTTCCCATGTGCCAGCCACAACACCGTCCTCTTTGTGTGCTAGGCAATAGGTGAGCCAGGCTGTCGGCACACAACTACTTCTGCTTCCTCAGACCACTGCTAGTGCTACCCATTTTAGGTCTCGTGTTTCAGCCTCTTTAAGGCAAGAAGCAGAAGGGATTAAACACACAAGCAGTTTATTCGGGGAAATTCCTGTGAGAGAAAATGCTGAAAAACCTGGCAGATGTTGGGAGAGCCATCAGACTGCAATGCACATCTAAGTTTGAGTGGGGAAGAGTGGAAAAGGAAGGATGGTGACGGAAAGCTTCTTAGACTATGGTGACATTCTAAAGAGTTTCAGTGAGGACACTGCGGTCTCACCATCCATCAGAGAGTCCTAGAGTCTCCTCGCAATGCATCTCCCTCAGCACCCCTTCCACGTTCAGACGCTAGTTTGGAAGTGCCCATGGGACAGAACCTTCCCACAGGTGCCGCAGTGGATTTCGTAGTGTAGTAGCCCAGTCAATGACACACCTGCCTCCAGAGAGCTGAAAAGTGCAATCTCAGGAACTTTTCTATATTCCGACAGATTTTACATAAAATTGTTGCTATTTCTCCTTAAAATGTTTAGTTTCATTCAAAGTGCAAGTGTCTAGACCTAGACTTCTTTGTAAGAAGATTATACATTACACATTTATAGTCTTTACCACATAAATAATTATTAAGACTTCCTATTTTAAAAACCATTTGTCCACTTTATCTGCACTGTTTACTATACACAATTTATTATACACAATTGTTCTAGTATTTCCTTGTTATCTTTCCAGTATCTGTGAAATCTCTTGCATTATGTCTTATTTGGGTCTTGATTTTGGAAATCTGTGTTTTATCTCTTTGTGTTTCATTATTCTTGCTAGGTGCTTTTTAATTTAATCCATATTGCCACAAAACGAACTGGCAACTGTTAGCCCAGGGCTTGCAGTGTCTAGCCCCGGAGACATCTGGCTTCTACTCTGTATCCTGCCACTTGCAGTCTATTTGGCAGAGGTCCCCTTATTTGCCACCTTAGATTAGTGGGGTTACCAGAGTCTGATGGAGCTCCCCCTTTCTATGCCATGGCAAGGACATGTCCTCAGAAAGACTGCTCTCTTCTGCAGTCTGTTGTCCAGTTCCTGGAAACAGTTGCCTCATGTATGTTGTCCACTATTTCTATTAACAGCAAGAAGGCTGTGCCTTTTCATTTGCTCATCTACTCTATTGGCTGATTTCTAAATAAACTAATAATTTTTGTCGATAAACACAAGTTACTAATTTTAATATGGCCCAATTTAGACACTTTTCCTTTACATTTGGCATACCTTAGAACTCTTCTTAAGAAATCTTGTTATATTCTGTGATCATCAAGATAATTGTCTATGTTTCCTTCCAAAAGCATTATCTCTTTACCTTTCACATTCGAGCATCCAAAATGTGTGGAATTGATTGCTTTTAGTATGAAATGATGTAAGAATCAAGATCCATAGAAATTTCTTTCCGTATAGATATCCCATCAATTTAGCAATTTGTTAAAAGGACAATCTGCCCCTCACAGCACTCCCATAGCATATTTTATAAATCAGATTTCTGTAAATGTATGACTCTCTTCCTTGGCCAATTTCATATTATCTTCATTACTGTTACTTTAGAATAGAGTTTTATGTCTGCTACTTAAAGTCCTATTTTTCATTAAAAAATTGTTTACCTGTGATCAATTCTGATAATTGCAAACTTTTCTGGATTTTCTTCAGAAAACATTATGTCATATATGAATAAAAAGATTTTTTTTCAGTGCTTTTGATTGTATTATTGTGTTGCAGCTGTTGTCCTATATTGTAAGGGATATCCAGTAAAATCATAAACATGATATTAGACATCTGTTATCACGAATAAAGCTTTTAGAAGGTACCTTCTAAACATTATTTGCTGTAAGTTTTGGTTTCCCTTGATATATTTTTTGTGATTAAGAAAGTGTGTTTTCTTTTTTGTTAGAATTTTTAGCATGAATGTTTGCTGAACTCTGTGGTTTTCTTTCATTGTATCTTTTAATATTTTCATTTTATTTTTCCCAATTTTTCTATTAATATGCTGTATTGGTAATTTCTAAAAGTTTTTTTTTTCTTTACTGTGGTACAAATAAAACATAACCTAAAACCTGTTATTTTAATCATTTTAAGTGTTAGTTCCAGTGACATTAATGACATTTGTAATGTTCTGTAACCATCACTACTATCTATTACCAAAATGTTTCATTACCCCTAATGGAAACCCTGCTCCCATTAAGAAATACCTCCTTCTTTCCCCCTCCATTTTCCCCTAGTAATTTCTAATAGATTTAGTTAATAATTTGCCTGCTCCAGACATTTCATAGGGGCAGACTCCTACAATATTTAAACTTTTGCATCAGGCTTATTTCATCTAGCCTCATGTTTTTAAGATTCACTCATATTGTAGTATACATCAGAACTTCATTCCTTTTTTATAGCCAAATATCAGACTATTGCATTTGTCTGTTCTATTTTGTTTATCCATTGATCTCTTCAGGGACATGAGTTTTTCCCACCATTTGGTGCTTGCGAATAATGCTACATACAAGCATCTGTTATAGTTCCTGTTTTCAATTATTTTGAATATACCCTTAGAGTGGAATTGCTAGGTAATATGGCAATTTTATATTTTTGGAGATTACTAAACTATCTCTGTTTACAGGTAAATGATTCTACATGTAGAAAATTCCAAAGATATCACAAGAAAACTGCTAGAGCTAATTAAAAAATTCAATAATGTAATGTTTCAGAGTACAAAATCAATGTGCAAACATCAGCTGTGATTTTATTCAACTGCCATGAACAGTCTGCAAAGGATACTAAGAAAGTAATCACAGTCACAATAGCATCTAAAAGATTATACCTGGGAATAAAGTTCACCAAGGAAGAGCAGCACATGTACACTGAAAATTACAAAATATTACTGAAATAGATTTAAGAAGCCTAAGAAAATGGAAAAACATCCTGTGTTCACGAATAGGAAGAATTACTATTAAGATACAGAATACCTATCAAATTTCCTATGGCTTTTCTTTTGTAAAAATAGAAAAGCCATTGCTTAAATTTACATGAAGTTTTGTAAAACGAATGAAGTTGAATGACTTAATTCCCTGATTTCAAAACTTACTACAACGGGAAAGTAATCATAGCAGTGTGATACTGGCAAAAATAGAGACATGAGACCCATGGAACAGAATTGTAAACCCAGAAATAATCCCATACATCTGTGACCAGTTTATTTTTGATAAGGATATCATGAACACTCAATGGGTAAAGCACAGTATATTCCACAAATGGTGTTGGTACAACTGCATTCCACATGCAAATGAATGAAGTTGGACGTCTACTTCATATCATATATAATAATTAACTAAAAATACATGACCTGTATATGAGCTAATACCACATGATGCTTAGGAGAAAATATAGGGGTAAATAAATCTTTATGACCTTGGATTTCCAAGTGGATTTTTATATATGATACCAAAAACAAACTAAATAAATAAATATTAGATAAATAGAACTGCATGATTTTTTTTAAAAAAAATCTTTTATGTAGCAAATAACCTTATTTTAGAAAGTGGAAAAAAAAAAAAACAACCTACAAGTCAATAACAAAAAGATAAGCAGCCCAATTTAAAAATGGGCAAAAGGCCTGAATAGACATTTCTCAAAATACAAATGATTCAATAGGATATAAAAATATGCTCAACATCTTTAATCATTAAAGTCACATTAAGACCCTGAGATACCACTGCAATCTATGCAGCTATTAAAGAAACAGAAAGGAGCTAAAAGGAAAGAAAAAAATAAGTGTTCGTAAAAATGTGGAGAAATTGGAACTCATACATTGCTGATGGAAACGTCAAATCGAGCCGCTCTGAAAAACAGTTTAGCTAGAACTTCCAGTAAAATGTTGAATAATGTTAGTGAAAGTGGGCATCTTCATCTTGTTCCTGATCAGGGGGAAAGCTTGCAGACTTTCACCATTGAGAATGGTGCTAGCTGTAGGTTTCTACAAATGTTGTTTATCATATTGAGATAATTCTCTCTGGGTCTCAGTTCCGTTTTCTCTGGCGGAGCAGGGAGGAGGGTTGACTCTTTTTAAAATAAAGGACTTTGTCAGATGACTATTCTTGGTTAATTCTGATGATGTGTGCTTTTTTTTCCCTCTGTTCTATAAATACAGTGCATTACAATGATTGATTTTTGTATGCTGAACCCTTGCACTCCTGGGACAGATTCCACCTGGCCGTGGTTTACAATCATTTGAATATGCTATTGGATTCAGTTTACTGGTATTTTGTTCAGGAATTTTGCATCTACATTAATATGAAATATTGATCTCTGATTTTATTTTTAATATATCCTTTTCTGGGTTAGTATCAAGGTCTTATAGATTGTGTGAGAAAGTGTTCCCTGCTTTTGTATTTTTTGAAAGAGTTTGAGAAAGATTGTTGTTAATTCTTTAAGTATCTGGTAAAATTCACCAGTAAAGCCACCTGGTCTTTTCTTTGGTATTTTTCATTACAGATTCAATCTGTGTACTTGTTATAGATCAATTCAGACTTTCTATTTCATCTTGAGTCTGTTTTGGTAATTGACTTACTTTAAAAAATTTGCCCATGCCATTTTGGCTGCGAAATTTGATGTATATAATTTCTTATAGTATTCTTTTATAATCCTTTTGAAAAGTATCTGACTGTCACTGTTCCACTTCTATTTCCGATTTTAGTTATTTGTGTATTCTATATTTCTTTTTTCCGTTTTTTGTTTTTAGTCAGTTAAGCTAAAGTTTGTAATTTTGCTAATCTCAAAAAACCGATTTCTAGGCTCATTAATCCTCTTACTGCTTTTCTTTTTTCTGTTTTGTTTACCTTTGCTCTCATCTTTATTCTTTCCTTCCTTCTGTTAGCATTGGGTTTAGTTTGTATTTTTTTAAATGTTATTTCCTTTAGGTGTAAAGTTAGCTATTAATTTAAATTTGTCTTTCTTTTTAAAATATGGCTGTTTGCTCCTATAAATTTCTCTCTGAGCACTACCACTTTCGCTACAGCTCAGAACCTTGACATGCTATATGTCACCACTTTCTCTCATCTCTATTTTCTAATTTCCTTTGTGATTTTTTTCTTTGACCCATTGATTGTTTAAGAGCTTGTGGTGTAATTTTCAAACATTTGTGAATTCTCCATTAAACCTTATGTTACTGATTTCAAGCTTCATTACGTTAGTCAGATAAGATGCTTTGTGTTGGTTCATTCTTTAGAATTTATTGAGACTTGTTTTGTAGCTGTAAAATATGGTTGCCGTAGACAATGTCAAATTTATTACTCTTTTTAAAGAAACTATTTTAACTTTGCTCTTTTTCTCTACCACTATTTTTAGATTTCTAATATAGTATACAGGCATATTATATACCTGTATTATGTTTAGTACTTTAGTAGATATGTATTTATATATTTTATTTCATTATTTTCTGAATTGTTTATTTCCTTGAGTCCACAATTCCTTAGTTTTTATTTCCAATTGTTATTTTTAAAAATTTTCTTTAGTTGAGAACTTCAGTTGATTCCTATTCACATTTTTCTTTTTCTAAAGTTCAAGGTTTAAAATTCTTTATATTGTAGAAAGTAAATAAAAAATTTATTGTCTATCATTCTATCAATAATTTAAAAATCTGTGAATTTCGTATTTGAATTATGACTTTTTAAAGAATACTTTGGGCTGGGTACGGTGGCTCACACCTGTAATACCAGCACTTTGGGAGGCCGAAGCAGGTGGATTGCCTGAGCTTAGGAGTTTGAGACTTCCCTGGGCAACATGGTGAAACCCCATCTCTATTAAAATACACAAAAATAGCTGGGCGTGGTGGCATGCGCCTGTAGTCCCAGCTACTTGGGAGGCTGAGGCATGAGAATCGCTTGAGCCCTGGAGGCGGAGGTTGCAGTGAGCCCAGATTGCACCACTGCACTCCAGCCTGGCTGACAGAGTGAGACTCCATCTCAAAAAAAGAAAAAATACTTTTTAAAGTTATAGTCTTTTAAAACTATTAATTTCTACATTAATTTAATTGTGCTAAAAAGATACAGTAATGATTCTGATTTTTTGAACTTCACAGATATTTTATGTAATAAATTTCTCATTTGAACTTAACAAGTGTGAATTCATTTCCATTTTGTATTAAACATATCAATTATTTTTTAATTCTGGTACTAAAAATTCCTGTGTCCTTACTCATACATTTTCTGTTGATCTGGTGTGCTATAAGTTACATGAAAGTTCTCACAATGATTTCAGATATAATTTTCTCAATTTGGGCATTTTTTAAACAGTTTTGAAGTTAAGTTTTTGAGTGAAATCATTCTAGGTTGTCTTACTTTCTGTCGAATTGTTCTCTGTACTATATATATTAAATGCCCGTTTCTGAACTTAGTTTTATTATTGGCAATACTTGACAAACCTATTTATGTACCTGCAAGCCAGCAAGGAACCGCCCTCAGTCCCCTGAGATGGTTATATGGGTTTTGGCCTTCATTCTCTTAGTGTGGCATATCACACTTATTTGTTTGTTTATGTTGAACCATCCTTGCATCCATGGAATGAATCCCACTTGATTATAGTGAATTAATTTTTTTTTTTTTTTGAGATGGGGTCTCACTCTCTCACCCAGTCAGTGGCGTAATCTTGGCTCACTTCAGCCTCTGCCTCCCAGGTTCAAGCGATTCTCCTGCCTCAGCCTCCCAAATAGCTGGGATTACAGGCACACACCACCATGCCCAGATAATTTTTGTGTTTTTTCAAAGAGATGGGTTTCACTATGTTGGCCGGGCTGGTCTTGAGATCCTGTCCTCAGGTGATCTACCCAATTTGGCCTCCCAAAGTGCTGGGATTACAGGTTTGAGACAACATGTCCTGCCTCTGAATGATTTTTTTTAATGTGTTGTTAAATTTGGTTTGTTAATTTTTTTTTTGAGACAGAGTTTCACTCTTGTTACCCAGGCTGGAGTGCAATGGCACAATCTCAGCTCACCACAACCTCCGCCTCCTGGGTTCAGGCAATTCTCCTGCCTCAGCCTCCTGAGTAGCTGGGATTACAGGCACGCACCACCATGTCCAGCTAAATTTTTGTGTTTTTAGTAGAGACAGGGTTTCACCATGTTGAGCAGGATGCTCTCGATCTCTTGACCTCATGATCCACCCACCATGATCGGCCTCCCAAAGTGCTGGTGTTAATATTTTTTGAGGATTTTTTGCATCTGTATTCATTATAGATACTGGCCTGTGATGTTATTTTCTTGTGACGTCTTTGCCTAGCTATGGTATCCAATTAGAAATGGGGCTGGATCAAGACATAGTAGTAATTTTGCTAAAACTCAGTCTGCATTTAATTAATTCTTGCTGCTAGGTGGTAGCCTTCTAGGTCTTTTAGTTGAAAGTTTGGCAAATTTGTCTCTTGAGTCTTAAAAGACTATGGAAAAATCAGTTCTTCCTTTGGATAATTTAAAATTAACTCTTTATGATTCCACTTTAAAAGCTTCTAATTCTGCAATTACATTGAGTAGAAAACTGACTGCTTTTGAGCTTAAGTCTCTGATTTCCTCACCTCGGCCCAGGTGAATACCAGTATATCTGTTCTTAATCTGTCCTGCATCAGTTCCATTTTCTAGGATTTGGGGACCCAGTCTTGCATCTTCTAGCTATACCCAGAATTCAAAGTTCCTTGGTAAAAAGGACTACAGGTCCCCCATGCCAATTTACCACTCCCACTATGATTCGCCCATTTTCTTTCAGGACAGTGCTTGTCTTTCTTGTCTTTGTTTTTTTTGAACATCATGGGAACACAGGAGTCTCTGCTTTCTGGGAGTTTGCAGACCAGTATTGAAGTCTCTTGCACAATGGTAAGAGTTCTGTAGTGTCTCGTGGTAAGAATTATTCATGTGATAATGACTCCTTACATCTCCGTACTCAGCCCATCTAACCTCAAGCAGTTTGGGATTTTATCCTAGTCGTTATCGTTTTTCTTTGCCAGATTTTGATCCGTGTCATAGAGCCCAGGCCCTGTCATTGGGACAAATGCTTTTTCCTCTGCTCATCTTGGAACATTTCTCCTATTTCTAGAATTTTAGTCTATCTAGTTTTCACAGCTTTGACAGCTCATTGCAGCCTTCAATATACAGTTTCTAAATTTGTCTGGCTTTTCCCTTGCTGTTTGTGGGTACATGAATCTTGTTACATATTATCCTGAAGCAAAAGTCCCTGATCTGGAATGTATTTTATTTTGAAATTAGTACTGATGTTAAAATTGTCATGATCAGCTGAACTTAGAGGAAAAAATGCAGTTTGCAAAATGTCTTTGTTTTTGCCCTGATACTGGAACTCTCCCATTAAGCCCTCTGCAGAGAACTATGAGAAGGCACAACTAATTCCCATTAATTTTCAAAATTGAGGCCCATTCCACCAATTTTGTTTGGTAGACAGAAAGTCAAAAGTGATTCATGGTTATTTACTTTGAAGACTAGGTTGGAATAGTTCCTTTACTTTTGGAAAGCCAATGGAAAAGATCACGTTATACATTTGTGGGCAATGAAACAACATCTTTCTGTTTGGTAATCTGTTTAGGTAAGACAATGTCTTTGCAATCATCAAACAAAAAGACGTTTGAATGGTTGGAAATGATTGGAAAACATTCTGTCTCTCTATCTATCTATCCATCCATCTATCTGCTCTATCATCCACCAAACAAAATGTTCAAAACGAAGCACTTTTTGAGCAGATGACAGAAAGCGGTTCAGCCTGAGCTGGTACATCTGGCTTCTTCCTTACGTTTTTCCCCATGTTATCTGTGATGGGGTTCTCCCCAGTTTGAAAAATGTTGCCTACAATTATTTTGATTTATGTGTTATTTCCTCTTTTTATTTTACTGGGAATTAAGCAGTTAATGGTTTTACCCTGTTTCACGCTAGGTTCAATCCATGTTCAGAGGAAACTGATGTGAACTTCTGATTTCAGAGATAACTTTTCCTTCTCCTCCTCCACAGTCCTTTTGATGTAAAGCAATTTAGAACAGATTTTAATTTATATGTTAATAAGATTAGTTTATGGGTTAATAAAGCCACAGGCAATCATGGTTACCTACTGGTTTCAAAAGAATCACACATTTACTCAAACTGTCTAAAACTTCAGTTTATAAATTTTAAGGTGACAAGAGATGGCTTTTACAGTTTCTTTACTAACAGTTCAAAAATCATTCAAGACAGACCTGGTGCAGTGGCTCACACACGTAGTCCCAGCTCTTTGGGAGGCCGAGGCAGGTGGATCACAAGGTCAGGAGTTCAATACCAGCCTGACCAACATGGTGAAACCTTGTCTCTACTAAAAATACAAAAATTAGCTGGGGGGTGGTGGCATGCACCTATAATCCCAGCTACTCAGGAGGCTGAGGCAGGAGAATTGCTTGAACCCAGGAGGCAGAGGTTGCAGAGAGCCCAGATGGTGTCACTACACTCCAGCTTGGCAACAGAGACTCCATCTCAAAAAAAATAATAAATAAATAAATAAACAAACAAATAATTCAAGACAAATGCTAGAGATAGTTAATTAGATTAATTTCATTTATTAATCTTACATTATGTTTGAACAGAGCTTTTTAGTTTTTCTTTGGTTTTTGTTTGTTTGTTTTCCTAATTAATTACTTTAACTAAGGCTAAAGGCAGTCTTGAAATGTTATTTTCCTTGTTTGTCAGGATCCTGAATATTCTGCATGTTATGTTTCTCTGCCGCTGAAGTCCCAGGAGGAGTTTATCTTGGGCACAGGCATTCCATGAAGACTTTTTCTTAGATTATTAGGTATTCTCCTGGTAAGCAAAATGAATCAGAAATAGGTAAATTAGGGCGTGCAGCAGATATTCATCAAATATTTTCACTTATCCTTCCTCTTACCCAGCCATCCAATAACAAGAAAGTTAATCTATCAAAATCAACACCATTCCATGCAAGAGAAAATCAGAGGACCCAGGTGACTCTCCTTGAAGCTTAGGAACAACAAAGCTTTGTTTCCCTTTCCTTGCTCCTTAGGGTCAGTGAAGCATTCAAGGAGTGGCTCACACCTCATTTGCAATAAAAAAACAACCTCTGGAGGTGAATGTTGAGGATTGGGAGGGAAGGAGGGAGAGAGAAAGAGAAAGAGAGCTAGAGGGAAGAGAGAGAGGTAAGAGACAGAGGAAAGAGAGAGAGAGGAGAGGGAGAGAGGGAGGAGAGGGAGAGAAGAAAAAGAGTGAAGAAAGAGAGAGAGAGAGAAGAGAAAGAGAGAGGAAAGAGAGAGAGAGAGAGAACTAGGCAGCATTCACCTTCTGTAGTAATCCTGATAAGGTTTGTATCTAGAATTTCTATGGCTTCGGGTACTGATTTGTGATTTCTGCAATCAACGTGAGCCAATGGCATGGGGAACTAAACTCTAAATTCTACAACCCACTGCACTGTTTTCCGTCAACACCTCCTTAAGTCTGAACTAACTGGAACTGGAGGCTCAAGCAATTTTTTCAGCCATTCTGTGGGGTAGATTCTGAATCCTGCAGCTTTTGTCACTGTTGCTGTCAGAGGATTTACTATCCACAGGGACTGAGAGCCATGCTATTGGACCCAGTGCTCAAGCTGGATGAAATGTGCCTCGTGCACCTTCCTGCCTTTGAACCAAATCCTCCTGAGTGCCCTTTCGGACACTGCATTTTTCTGGTAGGAGTTTTGAGTGAAGAGCTTCAACATTCCAAAGGTTTAAATAAAGTAAGTCTTGGAAACTGAAAAAATAAGCAGATATTTATATGAACAAAATAAGTGCTATAATTAACAATTTTAACCTCCAAATTGAAGACTATTTCACTCACTAATATACAATTATTTTCGCTAGTTCAAAGTCCGCCCAGGTGGCCTTTCTACCAGCTTCTACTGTTTTTCTCATTAATAATCTAATGTAAAATACAGCACTTTGCTTTGCAAACAGAGTCTCCAAACAGCTGGCTTTCTATGATAATTAAAATGAAAAATTGATAAATCTTTTATCAATTTTATAAATTACACAATGTAATAACCATATGACTTCAGCAAGCAATCTTTGATATATGTAAGCAAATAAAGAGAATAAATCCAAGACATAATAATGCAAATGATATTTAATTCCAACCTAGACCATTGCATATATCATACTACTCATCTATCCTATCATCTAAAACATGTAGATCAAAGGTCATGCCTGGATTTATGTTTCCACTCTGCACAGAGCATTCAGTGTGCATTTCATTACTTATTTAGACAAAGATTATGATATACCTAATCTTAGCGTCTTTTGCAAAGCAGTGGTCTAAAACACATTGATTAATTGCAATAAGCATTTATTTTAATAAAGCTCTGTCAAAGGGTCTAAGTGAAATTTAGGAGTCTTTTTCTTGTAGCATACTTAGTTGTATTTCTATGAAGACTCTTCATAGAAAGACACTTTGGTGGCTATATTTAGACTGAATACCAATAAGACATGTTTCTGGTAGGATATCTTATTCCAAGAATAAAATTACAAGAGTGAGATCAATACATGAAAACTGAAGGTTTCTGCCTGAAGCTATTAGAACACAAAAGAAGTTTTATCTTGCTGACTCTGCATGACATGGAAAGTTATGTTATTTCAAGAGGAAAATAGCAGTGGTTTTCCTGTAGCCTAAACATAATTTGAGGCTAAGAGAGTGTTGATAAAATCTGTTCCTAATTGGGCTCTATATCCTTCCTAATTTTCCCATAAAATTGTTCTCCAATAAATAATAATAAACTGTGTATTACATGTTTAAGGACTTTAAAAAGTGTTTCCTCACATGTCTAGAAATTAATAGCTAATTGGATTGTGATATAAAGCATAATATTAAAAATATTTAATACTATTAAATGATCAGACTCTTATGGGTCAACTGTACCATATACAATTATCACACCCAAACACAGATGCTCTAGAGACAAAGAATTCATGGCGTATGTCCGAAGCAGGCACCAATATGAATATCCTACTGCATGAGGCTTCCACTGGCACTCAGCAAAAAGCACTCAACTGTGTCATTTCTCATGTTGATAAATACTTCCTCAAGACCATGACAGTGTGTGAGGTTTTACTCAAACTTGCTGAGCGTGACACTTTTGAGGAGTGCTGGTCACGTCTTCTATAGAATGTCCTTCAACTGAGAATTGTCCAGTGTCTTTCTCACAATGAGGCTAAAGATGACTTTTTTTTTTTTTTTGTAATGAAGATCTCAGAGGCGAAGTGCTGTTTTCATCACAACATCTCAATGGTACGTGCTGTCGACATGGCTTGTCTCTGTTGATGTTAACTTCTATTGTCTGGTTGAAATAGTGTTTGTTAGGTTTCTCCATCGCAAAGTTGCTCTCATCGTTTTCCCCCTGCCATGCTGCACTCTTTGAAAGGAGTGATTATGTGCAGTCCACAGTCAGGGAGCGAGGATCCATAATCTCTCTCTGTGACAGTGAAGTAAATTATTTGGAATTATTCTGCATAAAAATGTGTCCCTCCTCTCCATTTATTTATTCAATTATTTATGCAAGTTTGGAACTAAAAATATTTATATTATACTTGGCTTTATAATTTAACACTACAACATTTCAAAATGTTCCAGTTAGGGCCATTTGGAGATCTTTCAGTTGCCCTGAATTCTTTGACGTAACACATCATTTTTTTTTTTTTTTTTTTTTTTTAGCACTTTCTTACTTGGAGTGGTGCAAGGTGCTCCAGGTTCATCTTATGTATTACTTGTTCCAACTCTAGAATCAACCATTTCTCCAAAGAGAGTGATATCAGAAACTGAGAGAAGTATAGTAAGTGTGTTCATTTACTGATGGGTCTTTGCTTCTAAGTCCTCCAAGCAGAGTAACGATATACTTTTATTTCCTAATTTGTGCTTATATACATGTCTATGTGCATTCTAATATACATCTACCATATCTATAGATGGGTCAACACGTGAGTTCCTGCTCATAGAACTGCTCTAATTTTATACTTCATGGGCAATTTCAGTCTCCTCCCCTTGCTTGTCTATAACCTCCCACACAGCAGTGAGAACTCTGCCTCACACCATCTGCCATCTATTTATTTAATTGTTCCATTCCAGTATGCAGAGGAACATCTCAGTCAAGGACACACCACATATACAAAATGTTCCCATTAGATTATAATACCATATTTTTACTGGACTTTTTCTGTGTTTTAATATATTTAAGTGCACAAATACTTACCATGTGTTACAATCACCTACAGGAGTTAGTACAGTAACATGCTGTGCAGCTGTATAGCCCAGGAGCAATAGGCTCTACCATGTAGCCAAAACGTGAAATAGGCAATGCCGTCTAGGGTTTTGTAAGCACATTCTATGGTTTCAAACAATGATGAGATAACCTAGCAATGCATTTATCAGAATGCATTCTTGTCATTAAACCGTGCATGACTGTATACTGGCATTTGATTAGTTAATCTATATCCCCATGGGAAGTAACTTTGCCAACTATAGTGTAGTGATTATGGGCAGGTTTTTAGACTACACTCATGTCTAAAAATTACTTAGGTCAGCACCTTTTGCTCATCAACTTTGGTGATTGTTTCACAAGTGTGTAATAAAGTTCGATTATTTCGTGACTGCCATTCCAAACTGGTATTCCTCAACATTCTAAATGATGTTTTAAAAATTTTACGTATGTTAAATTGCAATCTTTGTGCTGTAAATTTCTACAGGTTTTGAGAGATGCGTAGTTGCCTGCATTCACCATGACTTCTGCTGGGTTTTTATCCTTCTTCGTGCAGCAGTAGAGTGTGTCCATGTGCTTGGAATGCCTGTCATTCATCTCGGCAACGGAAACTCACGTCGAACACTCCTCACAGTAATGAACGTACCACGGATTTTATTGATGGAGATTCATGTATCAGACGGAGTCCTCCATAGGGACAGAACAAATAGCATATGTGTATACATAAAAGGAAGCTTATTAAGTAGAACAGGGCCGTAGGACTAAAAGGCGAAGTCCCGTGATAGCACATCTGCAAGGTGGGGAGGGAAAGAAGACAGTAGCAGGGTGGCTCAGTCCAATCTGAGAAGCCTCGAAACGGAGGAGGCAGACGGCGCAGCCCTCAGTGTTCGACCGAAGGCCCACGAGCCCCCAGGGGACTGCTGGTGCAAGTTCTAGAGTCCGCAGGCCGAACAACCTGGAGTCTGATGTCCAAGGCCAGGAGGGGCGGAAGCAGGCGCCTAGCATGGAAAGAGAGAGCGAGCCCCAAGACTCGGTGAGCTGCTCCTCACCCTTCTTCCAACTGCTTTGTTCTAGGGGCACTGGCAGCACATTGGATGGTGCCCATCCACACTGAAGGGAGAGCCACCCCTACCAGTCCGCTGACTCGGATGCCAGTCTCCTCTGGCAACCCTCTCACACACACACCAGAAACAACTGCTCACCAGCCATCTGGGCATCCCTCCACCCAGTCGAGTTGGCACCTCATGTAAGCCACTACAGTCACGTCTGACATGGTTTTACTTTAGCCAAGTGTCAAGTGTCGACTGGTAGATTCTTTACCAGTTTCATCTAGATTCTAGATGATCTGCACATCTTCCTGCAATATATTGACCCGCTCTGTATGGTGAATTTTTGAATGGAAGAATTGACTTACCTTAGGTTTAAGCCAATTAATTGACAAATTCCTCACATTACATAATCCAGTGCAAATTATTCTAAATAAGTACTTGAGAATACATATCTTTTGCTCTTTATACAGACTTTCTTCCAGGCTAGACATTTTCATGAATTTTGCAAAGGTTTACTGTAATCAATGTACATCATAGTCCTTAAAATATTTTACGGCAAATGAATTTATTGAAACTTGATGGCCTTAACTAAATTCAGCATTGTAATGGCTCTTCGGTGGCTGGTGCTACCTCAGTAGGGGATTCTACTCAGTAACCATAGCATATTTGCTGTCATAGAAACCTGGAATGCTCTTTTAGAAAAAGAATAGATATATGCAACAATTCACTCTACATTTAAAACTGTACCCTCTAAGTATAGTGTAGATTCCTTATTTAGTTTCATGAGAGGCAGGTTGATGGGCACTGACATTCCAGTGAAGGAAATATTTTTATGATATTTTTCCCTTTTATTATTGCAGAATGATATTAGAGAAGTTTAGATGGAATGTTGCATCCTGGACTTATTTTAAGATGATTTCAATTTTTTAGATAAAAAATATGGGAAATGTGAAGAATATAAAAATGTTTATCAGTTAGGTTTGGAACCTATGCTTCATGTAGAAATCACTTCAAGTATTTTAAGTTTCTCCCAAATAAGGCCATGGTTCTTTAAGCCAATCTTATCTGATATTTAAAGATTGCCATCTTTTATATATACTAATAGCCAGAGGCGGTGAGAAAGTTAAGAATATTTAAATGTGCCATATTTTTTAGTTTCTTTCTTTCTTTCTTTCTTTTTTTTTTTCCCCACAGTCTCCCCAGCCATAGGAGTCCATAGTAGGAGAAACCATCAGGACATTTTTTTTTATTTGATCAAGAAAATATTATCAAGTAGATTTCAGAGAGTGTTTGGATTGTGGACCAGGGAGCTGGAGGCAAGTAGGTGAGAAACTTGTGTTTGTTCATTACTGAAGGTTGTCAGATACATATCAATATACATCTTTTCAAGAAACATTGATTAAATCACTGCTTTAAAAAAGTTGACAAGTCGTAGTTGTATACACTTACAGGATACAATGTGATGTGTAAATATATATATATATATATATATAGACAATGTGCCATCACTAAATCAAGCTAATTAACATGTCTACCACCTTGCTCATCTACCATTATTTTATGATATGACATTTAAATTTTACCCTTTTAGTTATTTTGAAGTATATGATACATTGTTATTAGCTATAGCCACCCTGGAGTGTACAGTGAATCTCACAGCCTACTCTTCTTGTCTCTCTGAGCTTTGTACCTCTTGAGGATGACAGGTGGGTGGGGATGGAGGGAGATCACTGCATTTTTGTTGCCTTGGGGAGTCAGCAAATGCGTGAAAATACATCACACTATACTCGGCATTGTCTGAAGTATGGAAATATATCACACAGCCCCTTTAAGAGGAAAAGAGAAAAATCAACATGTACGGAATTGCCACACATGACTTTTCAATTCTGTCAACCTAGAATTAGAATTGGGAAATTGCACCAATTTAAATAACCAGAAATAAACCAACCAAGAACAGTTTTTGGATTGTTTTATTATTAACAATACATTCTGCATGTACATTGTAGTTGCAAAATTGCAAGCTCCCATTAATAAAATGAGACTGTTAATGTGAATGTTTTTTAATGAGGCATTTTAACCCTTGGCTTCAGAAATTTATACAATACTTAATTATATAAAAAGGCCAGATTATGAATTCTACAGACTGAAAATTGAAAAGCACAGTATGAATACTTTAAGAGATATCTCCTTTATAAGGTACCTGAGAATTTAAAGCGTAAATTATAAGAGCATTCCCTCCTACACTTTAATCAAAACACTGCTGTGAGGGAAGAATTTGTAGCACAGAAAAAGCTTAGAAAGGAACATGATGTTACTGAATTATCTCACTACTTAAAAATTGATATGAAATAGGTGGGAATCAGTATGAAAAATGTGGGTGGCATTATTTCAAGAGGATGAGGTAGATTCACAAAGCTGTAACAGTCCAAGAAGGATGGAAATAATCTCAGAAACAAGGCATAGACTGTTCAAATTGGAAGAAAATCGTGAGCAGATGGTTCCCTAGTCAACTGGTGCATTCTACACATCAGTTTTTGTTGTGTGACCTTGTTCTTGTGTTGAACTAAGTACAAGCCAGCAATTTTAAATGCAGGACGTTTCACAACCCAGGTGCTTTAACGGTCGGTGGTCTCCCAGTCAGGTGATGAATGTCATCGTCCAGCACCAGAACAGGAACAGATAGGTATATGGCCTTGGTTAGCAAGACAGCCAGCAATGCAGATCTAATGAGGCTGGAAAAAACAATTGTCTAGAAAGCTGCATCTGAGAGGAGGAATGTGATCAAATCTTCTGTTCCATCAGGATTCACAGCAATGCAATGCCATATTTTATAATCAACAATGCAGAAAAACATTTCCTATTGATAGTCTGCAGAAATTGTGGAAATCAGATGCCAACAAGAAACGCAAATTGCAGCCAGAAGAAACTAGAATGATAGAAAAGCTTGAACAACATGAAGGAAAAGGGATTTAAAGAAAACCAAAATATTGGACAAAAAAATTCAATATCTTTGCCTTTATGTTGTTTATTTTTAAATTTTAGAATAATTATTGAATCGTAGGAAGCTGCAAAGATGATAGACAGGGGACTCCTCCATCCTCCACCCAGGTTCTCAGTATGATTACACCATCCATAATTGTATCACAACCATGAATCTGGAAATGGTACGACATGTGTCCAGTTTTACTTAATTTTATCACCTGCATAGAAGTGTGTAACCACCAGTGCAATTAAGACACAGAACTCTTCCACCAGCACCAAAGTCTCCTTCATGTTACTCATTTATAGCCACACCCGATTCTTCCCTCCAGCCTAAATCCCTGACCACTAGCAACCACTGATGTGTTCCCCTTCTCTATAATTTTGTCATTTCAAGAATGTTTTATCAGTAGAATCATACATAGCACAGGTGTGTATTTACTTATACAGTTAAAATCAAACCATTATGTTGACTTTTTTGTCTCAGTATAAATGGCCTTGACATCCATTCAAGTTTGCATATAGATAGCTTGATAATTTTTATTGCTGAATAGTATTTCATGCTATAAATCTATCATAGCTTTTTTGTTCACCTCTTGGAGAAATTTCAGGTGTTTCTACTTTTGGCTATTGCAGACAAAGCTGAGATGAACAATGGTGTGAATGTTTTTGTATGTAGATACGTTTTCATGTCTCTAGGATAACCCAAGATTATGATAACTGGATCATATGGTAAGAATAGTTTTTTTTAAGAAACTGTCCAAATTAACTTCTAGATTGTCTTTGCCATTTTACATTTCTGTCAACAATGTACAAGAGATTGTTTCTCTGCATCTTAGCCATCTTTTGATGCTTGCAATATTCTTATATTTCAGCTGTTCTCACAGGTATATATTAATATCTTGTTGTAGTGTTAAATTATACTTCCTTCATGGCTAACAATTTTGTGCATTGATGTGCTTATTTGTTATCTGTATATGTTCTTTGGTTCATGACTTTTGCCCATTTTGTAATTGGATTACTTGTTTTCTTTTCTTTTCTTTTTCTTTCTTTTTTTTTTTTTTTTTTTTTTTTTTTTGAGACGGAGTTTCGCTCTTGTTACCCAGGCTGGAGTGCAATGGCGCGATCTCAGCTCACCACAACCTCCGCCTCCTGGGTTCAAGCAATTCTCCTGACTCAGCCTCCTGAGTAGCTGGGATTACAGGCATGCGCCACCATGCCCAGCTAACTTTTTGTATTTTTAGTAGAGACGGGGTTTCACCATGTTGGCCAGGATGGTCTCGATCTCTTGACCTCGTGATCCACCTGCCTCGGCCTCCCAAAGTGCTGGGATTACAGGCTTGAGTCACCGTGCCCAGCTGGTTACTTGTTTTCTTAATGTTGAGTTTTGAGAGTTCTTCGTGAATTCTACATAGATACTCTTTGGCATATATGTGGATTGCAAATATTTTCTCCCAAAACTTATCCTGAATTTTTATTTTTTTAACAGAGTGTTTCTTAAAGCAAAAGTTGTAATTTTTATGCACTCCAATGTATCCAGTTTTTTCTATTATACCCTGTAATTTTTGTGTCATACTGAAGAACTCTTTACTGGATCTAAATACTAGGTTCAGAAGGCTGTCCTCTGTGTTTTCTCTGACAAGTTGCAGAGTTTTACATTTCATAATCAAATATATGATTTATGCTAATTATTTATGCTAATTGTTGTACAGGCATAAAAATTAGTTTGAGACTTTTTGTGATATTTTGTTTTGTCAGTGGATATTTAATTGCATATTTAAATTGAAAACTACTTGAGAAATGGAAATATAAGTTACTTAAAAAAACAGGTCATGCTATGTGTGAGAACATATATGCAATTTGTTATACATTGTTTAAATATTTTTCAAGTTTAGATAAGCCAATTGCTTACCATCCTATGAAAAAAGTCTCACATCTAAATACCCAGTTAAAACATTATAACATTTAACATTTATAATTTGTAAGATTTATCACATAATATTATCCTCTTCCACCTTAAATATATGCACCAAATTTGGGAAAAAAATTAATGTAGAAATTGCACTAGAAGCTTTTTTACTGAATTGTAAAGCTAATGTTACCCTGTGATCACAAGATCTATGCTATTACTATTAAATAACTACCTAACATGATTATTTTAAGGACTTATAGTATCTGTACTTGTAGCATTATTTGATGAATTTTCAGGATCATTTGCCTAGATAGGGAGTGTCATTTTGGTCACAGTTGTAGCTTCTCTCAAGAAAACTTATTTTTGAAACCTTTGCTGGTTACTAGAAACATTATAAACATAATTCTTAGGTATTCAAACACAAAGTTCAATCTACCTAAATTCCTCTTAACATCAAAAGAAACAGAAAACATTAAAAGAGATACTGTTCAATAGAAGAGGAAGAACAAGACGTTTTCCCACCTTTACCAGTCTTCTTTCAGGTGAAGAATGTGGAATTTAGACTCAGAAGACTGAGGTTTAACTTTCAATACTGTGCATTTTTCAAATTATTGTCTGTTTTACAAATTAAATAATCTTTTAGAACTTCCACTATAGCATCTGTAAAATAGGGATTTGAAGACTTCATATGAAAGGTTTTGGGAATAATAAATCCAAAAAGACCTCAAATGTCATTGCCACCAACACTGAGTAAGGTAACAAAGAGACGAGTTAAGAGAATGTGATTGGATTTGGACCCTGACTCTGCCTTTCATTAACTGCCTGGCCTTAGGAATTGCTTAATATCTCATTTTACTACCTGTTTAACGTAGTTAAAATGATAGCTCTTTTCTCATTGATATTTTGCAAGAATGGAATAAAGAAATTATACAAAAAGCCTTTTTAAGGTGTTTATGGTCATTAAATATTAGCTATCATTGGAATAAGAGCTGAAAAAAGATGAATGTATTTCTCTTTTCTTTATCAGAGCAATGGACAATGTGCCTGCCACATCCTATAAAGGAGCAAAGTAAGATTCATATTTTTCTTGACTGAGCTCTGAGCAATAGTTTAAATATTTCTTTCTTTTTTTCATCGTACTGAAGTATAAGTGAAAAAATTTTAAACATAACACATTTTATATACTTAAGATTCACAATGTGATTTTTAATTATTTTTAATGGTAAAATGATCAATTATAATTGGATGTATTTATGGGACACAGAATGATATTATGATTTATGAACATAATGTGGAATAATTAAATAAAGGTATTTAACTTATCCATTGCCTCAGATATTTACCAATTTTAGTGGTAAATATTTTCTCCTAATCTATGGACTGTCTCTTCACGGGGTTAGTTGTTGCTCTGCTGTACAGAAGCATTTAGTTTGATGCAATTCTATTTGTTCATTTTGGCTTTTGTTGCCTGAGCTTTTGGAGTCAAATCTAAGAAAATTTTGCTTAATGTGTATTTTTCCCCTGTGTTTTCTTCTGGTTGCTTTCCAGTTTCAGGCCTTATGTTTAAGTCTTTCATCCAATTTGAGTTGACTTTTGTATATGGTATAACATAAAGATCCAATTTCATTCTTCTGCTTGTGAATATCCAGTTTTCTCAATACTTCTGAGAGAGACTGTTCTTTTCTCAATGTATATACTTCATACTCTAGTCAAAAATCAGTTGACTCTACACGTGTGGATTATTTACAGGCTCCTCCTTCTCTTCCATTGTTCAATTAGTATATTTTTATGTTAGTACTATGCTGCTTTAATTACCATTACTTTCTTGTATTTCTATATGCAATTTGTTGAGTCTTTTTATTATGATAGGATGCTGAATTTTGTCAAATGCATTTTCTTCACCAAATAAGATGATCATATGATTTTTTTCCATCATTCTGTTAATGTGATATATCACACTTACTGATTTGTGTATGTTGAACGAACCTTCTTTGGATGTCTGGGATGCATCCCACTTGATCACAGTTAATGATTTTTTAACGTGTTGTTAACTGGGTTTGTTAGTATTTTGTTGAGGGTTTTTGCATCTGTATTCAACAAGGATATTGACCTGTAGTGTTATTTTCTTTTGAGCTTTGTATCTAGCTATGGTAACAGGGTAATTCTAGCCTCATAAAATGTGTTTGGAAGTACTCTTTCCTCTTCAATTTTTAGGAAAAGTTTGTGAAGGATTAGTATTTGTTTTTTTTATGTTAGGTAGAATTCAGCAGTGAAGCCATTGGGTCCTGGGCTTTTCTTTGATGTGAAACTTTTTATTACTAACTCAATCTTTGTACTCATTATTAGTGTGTACAAATTTTCTATTTCTTTGTGATTTCATCTTAGCACGGTGTATGTGTCTAGAAATTTATAGTTTTTGTAGATTATCCGATTTTTGGCAAATAATTGTTTATAATAGCATTTTATAATTCTTAGTGTTCCTACAGATTCAGTCATTTCCCTGCTTTTATTTCTGATTTTATTTTAGTCTTCACTCTTTTCTCTTAGTCCATCTGAAAGTTTTGTCTATTTTGTTTATTTTTTCAAATAACCAACTGCTAGTTTTATTGGTCTTTTGTGTCAGTTTTTTAGTCTCTATTTAATTTATTTTTTGCTCTGATCTTTATTTCATACTGTCTGCTAACTTTGGTCTTTGTAGGTGCTTCTGAACTAATATTTGAACTCACCTATGTGTTACATCATTGTATATTTAAGAAAAGACTAGTTCTTCTAAAACTACAAGCTTAAAGTTTTAAAAATGTAATAATTATTTATAATCCTTTGGTATATAACCAGTAATGGGATTGCCAGGTCAAATTATATTTCTATTTCTAGATCCTTAAGAATTGCCACACTGTCTTTCACAATGGTTGAATTAATTTACACTCCCACCAACAATGTAAAAGCGTTCTTACGCAGGCACACATATGTCTACTGCGGCACTGTTCACAACAGCAAAGACTTGGAACCAACCCAAGTGCCATCAGTGATAGACTGGTTAAAGAAAATGTGGCACATATACACCATGGAATACTATGCAGCCATAAACGAGGATGAGTTCATGTCCTTTGCAGGGACATAGATGAAACTGGAAACCATCATTCTCAGCAAACTGACACAAGAACAGAAAACCAAACACCACATGTTCTCACTCATGAGTGAGTGTTGAACAATGAGAACACATGGACACAGGGAGAGGAACATCACACACTGGGGTTTGGGGGTTGGGGAGCTAGGGGAGGAATAGGCGGGGGCAGGGGGTGGGGAAGGATAGCATTAGGAGAAATACCTAATGTAGATGTTGCGGCGATAGATGCAGCAAACCACCACCATGGCACGTGTATACCTATGTAACAAACCTGCATGATCTGCACATGTACCCCAGAACCTAAAGTATAATTTTTTTTTAAATGTGATAATGAAACTTGTTACATAAATTTTCAAAATTTAATAAATGTGCCCATGATTTTCATTTTTGTAATTGTGGAGCAGGTTTACTTGCCACAACAAAAGATTTTACTGAATTGACTTTTATTATCAAATAACATAAGCAGTCATAAGGTTCTTTGAAAATTTTCAATACTTTATTTACTATAGAACATATTAAACAATACATATGTATACTCATAATTATATCGTATAACCTAGAAATAATGAAAGCAAGTTGACTTGGAAGGGAATTTAAAATGGTAAAATGTACTCACTTTTTGAGAAATTTAAAATAATATATTTATGGCTAAGTTATTAAATTGCAACAGAGAGTGATGGTAACATTCCAACTATATTGATCAATATTGAAAGGTTTGGATAATTGTTGCAATTACATATTCTTTTTCTCAGTCTTAAAGAGTGTCTTAAGAAATGACGATTTGATTGGAAGATACTGAAAAGATACTGCAGAGTTTACAAATAATCTTCAACAACAATAAATCACGAGACCATGTTATATGTTAAGTTTAGGTGGCTTCTTTTTTTTCCACAGTGAAATATAAATATTAACGAGTTATATATTTTTACATGGATACATATGTACTACAAATGTTAAAAGCTTAAAGTAATACAAATATTCCAGAATATAATATACAAATTAGTGTTTTGTCCTTCAACATGGTCACATCAGAAAACATGCAATGTGATTCACTTCCTGGAACAAAACTGCATATACCCAAACATGTTTGAACCTTTCTTTTGGAAATTATTCTTCCAGTCTATGGAATATTATGTGATTATTCTGATGAAGGAAAGCTTTTAATATTTTTGGATGAATTCCTTTTTTAGAAATATATACATTTTAGAAAAACATTTGGTGTCTTCTTTAGCTAAATGATCAAGATTAATAGATATGAAGATCAAATACTTGATGTGCAATTAATTATTTGTGTTTTATAACACAGCCTGAGGGCAACTTCAAGCATGAAGTTAATAAAATTATTCCATTAGTTGTTTCCCCCAACAAATGCACATTTATTGTTTTCTGAATGCTAGATTGGATTTGGTGCTGAATATGAGGCATAGCCATACCTTCACTGAGTCTATACTCCTGTGGGTACAGCAGCTGTTTGACAAATTATTCACACAACAAAAAACACATATTTGCAAAACAAGATCATTACTATGAAATCAAATTTGGATTGGAAAATCAGTAAGCAACTCTTTGAAGATAGAACATATTATTTAAAGGACAAAATAATTGGTAGAGCTTAGTTTTGTGTAAAGATAGGAAAGCCTTTCCTTTGAAAAAATAATAGCATGTGTGAAATATTAAAGGTAAGAAATAGCTTGTTTTCGTTTCTGAGGTGCACTGCTGATGGTGAGAAGTAACTAGGGAGCTGAGGAGAGGCATCAGATCAGCCACAGCTCCAACACCATGATGCGGATTTTGAACAGAGACTCAATTCATTGGGAAGTTAATATTACTGTAATGAATCTCCATTAGCCAACAGCCACAAATCTAAAGAAGTATTTTAAATTAGTTTTACTTTTTTATTTAGACATGTACATTTTCTTTATGCAGCATTGTACAAGTGTAATTCTAGAGCATATGCATGTGCATACATACTTTATAAAACAAATGGGACTGCAGATTAAAAAGAAAACCTTTAAAATGATAAATAATCCTTTGCTCAACAAAACCTCTCTCTCTCTTGCACTGTCTTGATAAATACATTAACACACACACCTATATACACAAACTTGCACAATTATATAAACACAAATACACACATATTTCTGTATATATGTATGTCTGTCTATGTGTGTGTGTTATTTTAGACTATACAGTATGAGAGTATTAAGTATTTCTTTTTAGCCTGTCTTAATTTTATAATAAACATCTTAAGATATTTTATAAATGTATATATATTTTCATTTTAATGAGTGCAAGGTAATCTATTACATCGAGATACTTATTGTATATAGTTTTTTAGGTAGCCTATCCTTTACTTTGGAAACTGAGTTGTTTTAATTTTGCACTCTAAAAACAGTACTGTGGCTGGGCTCAGTGGCCCACTCCTATAATTCCAGCACTTTGGGAGGCTGGGGTGGGAGGATCATTTGAGGTCAGGAGTTCGAGACCAGCATGGCCAGCATGGTCAACATGGTTAAACCTGTCTCTATCAAAAAATTACCTGAGCGTGGTGGTGTACGACTGCAATTCCAGCTATTTGGGAGACTGAGGCAGGAGAATCGCTTGAATTTGGGAGGCAGGGGTTGCAGTGAGGCGATCTCGGCTCACTGCACTCCAGCCTGGGCAACAGAGTGAGCTCCTGTATCAGAAAACAAAAACAAAAACAAAACAAACAAAACACATATTGTGGCAAAATCTCTCCCTGCCTGTCTATTATCTAGCTAGCTAGCTAGCTGTCATTTATCTACGTATCATCTCGTCATCTACACGCTTGCATGAGACTTCTGGAGGATGATTCTTCTGCTAGAATTTCTTGATCTAAGCATATGCTAATTCTGAAGCTTTTGATAATTGCCCTACAGAGAGCACAGAGATGGTGTCAATGTACATTTTTATTCCACAGTAAAGAAGAAGAGCATTTCCTCAGCCCATCACAGGGAACACTGATCATTCTTTTCAGTTTATGACAAATTAACTTTTAAAAGAACAAGAAGTCGTTTAACCTTTATGGTGCAATTAAATACAGAATTTAGACTATCAATAGTACCAAGACAATGTGCATAAAATAAAAGCCGTAACTATTTGTGGAGACAGTCTCAGTAGGAATTTGACTAGCTTTGTAGGCATACAGCTGGATTAAAGGAGAAAGCATTAGATTAGATTGGTTGTTAAGATTCTTGTTTCTCTGCTATAAAGCATATATCATTTTGAAAAAGATGCTGTTAACACGGCAAAGTTTAAGCCTCAGTCATCAAGTTCTGTTTGTCTTCAGAGAAACATAGATCCAACCCTTAATGATAAATTCCAAATTACTGAGAATGTGATGTCTGTAATTGTTTAATATTTATCAGATTTTTTAAAACATAAGGAGAATAAGATCAATTAAAATAAGATAATCATTTAGCCATCTGTGATACCATTTGCATAGTAGGTTGAAAGTTTTATAGCCTGCCTTCTAGCAAAGTTTGCATTGTTTTGTGACATTTTCAGTCTAGAAGTTGCTCTTTACATAATGGATTTCAGTTCAGGGTTTGTGTCGGTACATACAATATACACACATTCACACATGACCTTATATATGTGCTTGTATCATTCATGCATTTAAACTTTAGTTTAAAATATGCATATGTTATTGTTATTTCCCCCAAAATATTATGCATTGAAATCTAATGCCCAGTCCTTAAGAACGTTACAGTATTTGGAGATACAGTACTTAAAGAGGTAATTAAAATGAGGTCATTAGCATGGGTTCTCATTCAACATAAATGGTGTTCTGATTGGAAGGAAAAATTAGGACACTAGCATTTACAGAAGAAAGACTTTACAAAGGCACAGGGTAAAATAGCCATCTACAAGTCGAGGAGAGGCCTCAGAAGAAACCAACCCTGTCACTCCTTGATTTCAGACTTCTAGCCCACAGAATTTGGGAAAATAAATTTCTGTTGTTGTAGCCACTGAGTCTGAGGTACTTTGTTATGGTAGCCCTAGTAAACTTATATGGATTTTATTTCTTTAGAAAATAATTTAAAGAAAAGATTAAAAATGAAGAATCTTTAATGAAAGTGAGGTCATTGGATTGAAAACTATTTGAGAGCCGTCACTGGTACAACAGTAGTGTTTATACTACAGCTCTATTTAAATCACCAAACTTTGCATGTCACTTTTAGGTATTTACATGCTGTATTAAAATTATTTAATTGTATTGGAATTATACTTTTACTAGCCAATCCCAATTTCCTTTATAGGTCAGGAAGCACAAAACAATACTAAAAAATAAGCTCTCTGGCAATCAGCTATTTCCAAATTCATTTTCTTCTTCATACCTCCCCAGAAGAAACTGGATTTGTGTAATCTGATATAAATGTATTGGTGTGCTCAGATAGTGTTGCAGTGCAAATATACCAAATCCATTATTTTGGATCGTTATACTATTAGATATTTTTCTATGCCTGGGCTCTTCTATAAGATAAAGAATTGGCAGCTCTATAATTGATAATTTTATTCCAAAGATACAGAGTACAAATCAGCAATGCAAATTAGAAGAATAAAAGACAACATGGTAACGCCATGGCTGGTGTCCACACGGATACAGATGAGTCTCAGGTCATATCGGTTCTTCCAAATCAACTACACGCATGGACGGTAGCCTTCAAGGTGTTTGCTTCATGGTTACCTTATAAGATTCATGAAAAACAGGGATTTCATGGTTTCAAAGTAATCTTTTTACAAATATTAAGAATTTGGTTGATCATGGGTATCTGCTTTGAAACATATGAGTTTAGTTGAAAAAATTATGAACAAAGGCACAGGGAATCAAGCGATGGCTAACTTTGCGGTTACCATTGAAGGAATCAGAAACTGCAGCTGATGGCAGAAGAATGTGGCAGAGTGAATAAAATTAACCAAGGCAAAAAGTTTATAAAAGCCCACTTTACTGTGGCAGAAAGACAAAGTGAGATGGAGAAGTGGGGTCAGATGCAGAGTATACTTAGTAGAGATGAGAGAGTCCTCTCGCCAGTCTTTGTAACACATTTGCACAAAACATATCTTGCTACAGCTGTAAAAGGTAGTGCACAGCGGAGCGGTCTTTAATGCGAACCCAACTTTCCTCATATTTTGAGGTCTTAATGTCAACTTACATGGCAAGACAAAAGTAGGACTGGAAATTACTGAATTGCTACCTCCTCCGCAGTGACCTAGACAAGCTCTCCTCTGTTGCTGTCTACTTCCAAGAACAAGCTGCTCTCACTCATTTGTCCTCCACCACCCAGGTCTCCACGTGTGTTCCTGCGGTCTGGCATCATCAGCCAGTAGTAACAGCCGCTGCCTCCAGGTTCCTTATCTCTGCATCCATTATTTTCGGAGACCAACTCTGCCTTCATTAGCAAGATGTTCAGTTGGACATTTCCTTTTGTGCCATACTTTCAAAGCAGTAAATTATTGGCACACATGATAAAACTGCCACACATAGCCACTTTAGTTTATCAGGACACTTCAGAAATAGCAGTGTTACCACAGTCAGTCCACCGGCCCCCACCACGCCTCCCCTCTATATGGCATCCTTATATGAGATGAGATTTGCCTCCCTAGCACAAAGCATCCCAGGAATAGCATCTACCTTCTCCCAGGCACACTTCTGCACACATTAGGTGGGATGAGATTGAAGGAGACATTGTACTTCCAAAGAAATTCCTGGTATCAATTTGGTGGCCAAATTGATCTTGGCTGGCTGGATGTTGTCTGCTTTGTTCAAATTTAAACAATGATATTTACACGATAATGTTGCATAGTCAGCTCTTTATAAATATTTGTGGATTCATGAAGAAAAATGGATATATGATAATATTCCTTCATATAGTTTTGTATGTGAACGTATAATGAAAATCATTTTCATCACTAGAGACAGTTCTAACTTTACATAGTTACCTTGAGTAGCTGTAACAGCAGAACTTTGCATATTTAGTCATATCAGAAGGATTTCACTGATGTTCAGTCATGAAAGTTGCATTACAGTTTATGAGGAGAAAGTGCACAATTTCCTGTTTTGCCATGTCTAAAACACTCTTAGTCATAATGAATCTATTGAAAGAGGGCTTGTTTTCTCTACACAAGCTTTATTACTAGAAGATAAGTTGTACACCCTATTTGGTGTATATTTGTCTTTTGAATTCTATGTATTGGTTGTTTAAGTTCAGAACAATATATGACCAGCATTTATGGTAAAACAATTTCTGACTATTGGTTTCAATTAATATTCTCAATGAGAAGTAAGTTTCCTTTTGAAAATTAAAATGATGCAGCATTTAATATTTGTTGAGTCAATTAAAAATCAAGAAATGAATATCTGAATTAATAATCTACTGTCACTTATAATTTTTTCAGTTGAGAAAAGTGTCCTGATTTCTCAAGTGTAAAACACTCCTTTCATCTCTTACATCAATATCCAATTCAAATATTGTTTTTGCTAATACCAAATGTGAATTAATTAGACTGATCTATTAATATAAAAGAATTTCAGAGAAAAACCAGTAAAAAAGGAGATACATATTAATTATAAGGAGGATTTATAAACTTCTTTTATCCACATTTTGAATAATATTTAAAATCTAAATATTTTGCTGATAAATTTTAGATGGTATTATTCAAACTTTAAAAAGTAAATCTGGAAGTAAGCGTCCTCAGAAACCTTCAAGAGAGGACATTTGTCACATAAATACTGGGATCCCACTGTTGGCACATCCAGCTCTGCTAAGCCACTGCAGGCATGCTGCTGTCCGTGTCCTCCAGATGTTTTTAGCTCATTAATTTAAAAGTATAATTCACTTCAGTAAAAATAAAGACATAACTTAAAAATATGATTTCAAGGTACGTTGCAAGGAAGAACTAGGTTACTGAAGAAGAATCACAATTTATATGCAGTAGCAGTGGTGACCTAGTATAAAGGCCCACTTTTTTGTCTTTCCCAAGAAGAAATTCCTTATGGATAAGACCAACATATCAGACAATAAATGCCTCTTGTAACAGAAATTTCAGCAAACTCAGATTTTCTAACATTTCCTGTGTAAATGAAATCTTATTTTGCATCTGCATGGCACAGATAGGCATGCATTTAACAATGCACTCTGACAGAGAAAGCATCATTCATATCTAAGCCATGTTAACAAGGAATTGGATTTGTCAAAACAGTAGCAGTTAAATTATAATGTTTTAATATATTTTTGTAATTTAAATGTATGATTCTATATTTTAGAGGGTAATACAAATTCATTAAATAAAATTTTGAAAACTAGGAAAAGGAGCTATCAAGTTTCCAATATTTTCAACATACAATAAAACTTTACAGTTATTTTATTTTCCGGTGTTTTGTTTTGTTTTATTTTTTCAAATGAATGGCTCTTTACTTGCTGTGGTTTTAACACAAATTGTTTTTGAAAGGAATTCCTCAATGTTATCTAAAATAGCCATGTAATTTTATTTCTTTACATGATTGGTACATAGTGAAATTAACTTTTAAAATTTAATTGCTTATTCTCTCTCTCTCCCACTAATGCAATATGTCAAGACAAGGATTTTATCTTACAATTGCTGTGATATCACAGATGTATCTAAACAAAGATGAGAAAAGAAATAAAAAGAGAGCTTAATGACATTCCTCACTAAAAATCTGCAAAATTCAAGAGCATGGATGACATTTTGTGAAGGATGCATGTCCTTTTTGGTGAACATTAGTTACCTTGAGAAAAGCTTGTTGTTGTTTTTAGTTTTCCTAACAGTTTCTGTTTACAATGTTGGTAACTAAATGCTTTTTGCAGCACCTAAAGCCAGAAGTTACATAAATAACTTGTTCAACTTGCATTAGTTCAAATGTAAATGATTGCAAAAGGGAGTGTGAAATAGTAAGGATACAATTCAGAAGTGGGAGCTTTGAAACTTCGTATGATTAAGATTGTCAAGTAAGTCAAGTAAGAGGAATTCTATGTCGAGTATAAAAGGTTTGACAGTCTATTCTTAATAGATTTAGAGAATTGCCTGGTTTAACAGCATAAATTCCAAACCTAGAACAGTGTTTGATATCTGATAGGTAACAATCAAATTCTTCTGGATGAAGTGATAGTTATGATGGTGATCCATCCAACACAAATCTCAGATAGAAGAAGCCACCTCGGGAGACGGAAGGTATTGCGGAACTCAAGGATGTATTCTATCAGGCTGAAACCGAAAGTGTTGCTGTTGCTGTTTTAACTGTGGTGAAAACTCCACTAACGTTCACTATATTCACATTGCTGTGCAAAAGATCTCTAGAACTTTTTCATCTTGCAAAAGCGATTCTCTATACTCATTGAACACCAGCTTCCCATTTTCCCCTTTCCCAGCACCCTTCAACGATTATTCTACCTTATGTTTCTGTAAGTTTGATTACTTTAGCTGCCTCATGTAAGTGCAGTCATGCAGTATTTATCTTTTTGTGTTATGACTTATTTCACTTAGCATACTGTCTTTTTCTTGACTACTGTGAATAATACTGCAATGAAAATTGTTGCACAAATAATCTCGAGATTCTGTTTTCAATTCTTCTGGATATATACCCAGAAATAATATTACCAGATCATATCATAATTCTATCTTTAATTTTTAAAGGAGCTTCCAAACTGTTTGCCACAGCAGATACTACACCATTTTACATTCCCACAGTATGCCTGTGTTCCAATTTCTCCACATCCTGGTAACCATTTATTATTTTCTGTTTATTTGATGGTGGCCATCCTAATGGGTGAGAGGTAGTATCTCATGTTTTGATTTGCATTTATCTAATGATTCATAATTGTTAGCACCTCGTCATGTGATTGCTGGTCTTTCGAAAATCTTCTTTGGAGAAATGCTCATTTTTGAATCTGGTTATCTGATTTTTTTGGTGTTGAGTTGCTTATATATATTTCAGATTACTTTATATATTCTGGATATTAAGTCTGTTGGACATATGATTTGCAAATATTTTCTTTCATTCTGTGGGTTCTCTGTTCATTCTGTTGATCGTTTTCTTTGATGCGTAGACATTTTTTAAGTTTGGCGTAGTGCCATTTATCTATGTTTGCTTTTGTTGTTTGTGCTTTCAGTGTCATTATTCAAAAGATCATTGCCAAATCCAATGTTAACAAGTTTTTCTTCTATGTTTTCTTCTAGGAGTTTTATCATTTATATTTTACAGGTAGGGGGTGCAAAAAAGATTTACGGGTAGATCTTCAATGCATTTTGAGTTTATTTTTGTGTAAGGTGTAAGATAAGAGTCCAGTTTCTTTCTTTTGCATGTGAAATTCCAGTTTTCCCAGCATCATTTTTTGAAGACTCTCCTTTTAAAAAGCGAGATTATGAAATTGTGACATTCCTGTGGAGGTTCATTTGAAAGACAGGTGCTATGGCTCTGTATTGCTTATGGCTGGGTTCTTTGAAATTCCCCCATGGCATTCAGAAAAGGAGATTCTGGACTTTCTATTTACTATGATGACTTATGGGGAAAAAGGGAAACTAGAAGTGGAGCTTGGGATATCTCAGTAGTCAAGCGTCAAAAATAGAATCAAATTCTTATTACATCTGGTTTTCTGTGAAATTTTCTCTGTTCTGGATAAATGCTTTTGGTCTATATTCCAATCTAGCAACTTTTCTCCTCAGCAGTATCATATTTAATGGGTAATTGCTTGCAAATTCAGTCCAGTGTTAATTATAACTTTAAAGAAATGTTTCCTAAAATGTTTAGTGTTTTCTCTCCAAGACGTCAGAAGGCCATGTGATAGTTTTTAAAGGGACTTCCTCCTTACAAAAAGGCATGTGGTTGTCCCATTTGGCCTGTTACTAGAGTTCTAGGCTTTCCTAATTCTGGGACATTTATTAGCAAATTCAGTGACTAATAGATTTAAATCCATATTCCCCAGTGAAGGCTCCATCAGTTAAAAAGTGACACATTACTCTCTTTAATCTTCTATTGCTTTTTTCTTTTCTTTTTCTTTCTTTCTTTTTTTTTTTTTTTTTTTTTTTGAGATGGAGTCTCACTCTGTCACTCAGACTGGAATGCAGTGGCACCATCTTGAATTACTGCAACTTCTGCCTCCTGAGTTCAAGCGATTCTCATGCCTCAGCCTTCTGAGTAGCTGGGAATACAAGCACACCTGACCATGCCCGGCTCCTTTTTATATTTTTAGTAGAGATGATCTCACCATGTTGGCCAGGCTAGTCTTGAACTTCTGACCTCAAGTGATCCACCTGCCACAGATGCCCAAATTGCTGGGATTACAGGTGTGTGCCACCAGGCCCAACTAATTTTTGTATTTTTTGTGGAGACAGGATTTCACCATGTTGGCCAGGCTGGTCTCAAATTCCTTACATCAAGTGATCTGCCTGTCCCGGCCTCCCAAAGTGCTGGGAATACAGGCGTGAGCCAACATGTCTGGCCTCCATGTATTTCTTTATAATTTCAGAATCCAGGTAAGAAAAAAAAAAAAGCTATTCACTGAAACTTCCTAACCACCTAAAGCTGTATGTGGGCTGGTTATGCTAAATGACAGAAAAATCGTGTCAGTTGGAAACAAAGTGCATGAAGAACGATGGAAGTTTTAGTGCAGCCAAAATTAGTAACATGAATCTTGGCTGGTATGCACCATGAGGGTGCCTTGCAGGACGGTATTATTCCAATCAATTTTCCAGTTAGAAAATAACTAAACAGAAAAAAATTGTGAATTCTTGAAAATAAAAGAGAAAATTAAAAATTGAAGTTAATTAAAAGAAAATAGAAAAAGTGAGCTTCCCTTTAAATGCATTTGTTAATCAAGCACTGGTCCCAAACTTGGTTTTTCCAGCTCTGGTCCCAAACTTGGTGGCTCGCTGATCCCGGCAGGATCTGAGCAAAACAGGGCACAGTGAAGAAGCCTGTGGATACCAGAAGATGGGACAAAAACGACCTCTAGTGACCCTTACTGCTTATAAACATAAAGACGCTCCAATTGGCCAGGTGTGGTGGTTCATGCCTGTAATCTCAGCAGTTTAGGAGGCTGAGGCAGATGGAATCCTCAAGGTCAGAAGTTTGAGACCAGCCTGGGCAACATGGCAAAACTCCGTCTCTACTAAAAACACTCACAAAAAATCAGCCAAGTGTGGTGGTGAGTGCCCACAGTCCCACTTACTCAGCTAATTGAGGCACGAGAATCACCTGGGAGCAGATGTTGCAGTGAGCTGAGATTGTGCCACTGCATTCCAGCCTGGGTAACAGAGACAGACACTGTCTCAAGAAAACAAAAACAAAAGACACTCCAATGGGCACCATGACAGTTTACAAATGTCACGGCAACGCACCATGGCAAAAACCAGAAAGTTATCTTATATGGTTTCTTCTCTCCTGCTTCAGAGCCTAAATGTCCATCAGTATGCGTTGTGAACTGAATTGTGTCCCTTCAAAATTCATATATTCATGCCCTACCCCCCAGTATGACTGTATTTGGAGATAGGGACTTAAGGAGGTAATTAAGATTGAATGAGGTCATGATTGTGGGGTCCTGATTCCATATGATTCATGTCCTTGTGAAAGAGACACCAAAGTGCTTCCTCTCTTTCCATTATTCAGAGTCATAAAAAAGGTATTTTTTGGCACAAAACAAAACAGTTAAAATTCTGGTAATGCCACAGTGCATATCGCTATTTCACTTTAACAAATTAATTTCTCTTAACCTACTTTCTCATGTGTAACTTCAAACTATTGATGCTAATATTCTAGAACAATTTAATTATTAAATGAGAAAATATCTTGAGGTGCATAAAATATTAGTCAATCAATATACAGAAGGTTTCTTCTCAATCCTTTGGTTTTTCATACCACAGACAAATAAAAAATACGACTGAAATAGTAACATAAATGCAGCAGTGACAGTATAAGTGAAAAAAAAATGTAGCTGGAAAAATACAAAGTGAAGTGACCGCTAAAAGAAATCTACATTGCATCATACGCATCCACAAAGTGAAGAGACTCTCCCTCAGCGTCCCATTCCTCATCCAGTGTTACATGGCTCGTAAGGGGAATCATCTAGACCTGTAGCAGCATAATGAAGGTTGAAAACCTCGAGAAGAAAAAAAATCAAGGATTAAAACAATTGATACCAATTATAAAAAAATAAGATTTTAAAATAAGACGAAACAATTGCAAAAGGATTTCAGTGTTTGCTTAGTTCTAAACACAACTGATGTTTATTGAGTTACTCACAACAACTGGAACGCTGGAAAGGAAGTAAGCAATTACACATGAGGATGCTGAAGTCCAGGAAAGCTTAAATAATTGCTCCCAATCACACACCTGCTATTTATAAAGCTAGAGCCAGAATTACACTTTCCTGACATCAAGAACAGTGCTAGATAACAATATAGCCAGATGCATAAACAATCATCATTATGACGTCATCATTAAACAGGTAGAGATGTGGAACCAATGAAATGCACACACTTGCTAGAGGGAGTCAGTTTCACTCTAATACTTGAATAGAAGCTTAGAATCTTACTGGTCTAGTTAGCATTCATGACCTCTTATTATTTTTCTTGATAACAGTTTTTCTTTTGTATAATAATTGCTGAGGAGTATAGTTAATTGAGTTTGTTTTGTTTTGTTTTTGTTTGTTTTATAATATTAGCGCTACCATCAATATTGACATCTCTGAATGGCTTTACAATTAGGTGGTGGTAAAACTCCTGCAGAAAGAAAATTTCTTTCACCACATGTGAAGTTAGCAAATAAAACAAATAAAGGCTTAGTTGATTTATTATCTTGATCCCTTTTGAAAACAGTGCCCATTGGGTAGAATGTTTATTGACACCTATTCATTTGAATGGTTAATCTGTCATAAAGACAGAAGACAAAGTCATTTGTATTTATTGCATGTGGTGGCGATGGAACACCAGGCAAATCTATAATTTATATCTTGAGTCCACTTCTACACAGCCCTTATCTCCAAATCGTGATCCTGCTGGCTATGCCAAGGATCTGGGAGGGAAAGGATCTTTGGAGAATGGACCACACTGCACCCTTGTGGAAGCATCTTAAGAAGTTCTATGACTAATCATGTAAAAGATGATCTGTAACTAGAAGGGGTTGAATGGGAAGGTGTCAGTATAGTAGAGCTGGAGCCACGTGGATTCACTTACAACCATGTGAAAGTAGCGACACAGTGATAGAAGAGAGTGCTGCCTAGTTGTTTTCGTAAGTTTTGTTGTTGCAATTGTAGAACGAGGTGAATTGTGTTGTCATTGACTGAGATGAGAAAGACCAGCTGTGGGAAAACATATAAAATTTTAGATTTATTAAGTTAGATTTGTCTATTATTTAATTTTCTAGGTGTTGCCTTCTCAACACCCAAACCCCTTGCCTTCATAAGCATCCTGACTGGTGGTCAGCTCCCTGCCTCCCTGACATAGCTCTTGTTGTTCCTAGAGGCTAGTTTGATGTCTGCCTCTACCCAGAAGTTAAATGTAGACTAAGCCTACTCCAATCAGAAAATCCCATTTCTTGCTACAATTTATTGTTCTGCTGTTGGACATATGACTCATTTTTGGCTAATTTAATGAAGGTTTATGCAAACTGAACTTCCTTTATTTCTCTCAAAAAGCTACAAAAAGCAACTCTTTCTCTCTCTGGATGGGAAAAAGTATCACTCATATGAATCAGTTAAGTCCTGTCAAAAGAGAATTTGGTCCAGTCAGTCTTCGCCATCACAGAATTTGCTGGAAAAGACTAGAAAACAGTCTCAATGCTTTTCTTAAAAGTACCTGAAAATCGTCATTAGTAGCAAGTGAGAGTGAGAAGACACTCTGTTTTAAGAATGCATGCTTCCATTTTTTTCCCGAAGCACAGCCATCAGAAGACAGCGAGCCTGTCCCAGCATCACTGAAATAGGAATGAAGTCAAGCTGCAACAACATTGGCACTTTCCAGCTCCTCTACGAGAGAATAAACTCAAATTTTTCTCCCAGAACACAGAGCAGAGCACCATGATTACTTGCCGGTATTTATCTGGGGATCATGAGAGAAAGCCAGCTTAGGATGGGAGGCTCAGCAAGAAACAGAAAGAAACTAGGTGTCTAATGTAACTATTGAACTGCCGAATCAAGCTGACCCTGAAGCTGTCCCTACCTCTTGATTTGCAGTCCTTTATTTTAAACTGTTTATGGTTGTGTGTTTTGCAGTACTTAAGAAAATGTAGTCTAACTAAAGCAATGTACAAAAGAAGATATCATGCGGTCAGTTGGATACATAAACTGAAGCAGTCAGAAGACAGGTGTAAGGTGTGACAGTTATCCACTGTGAACTTAGGACAGTATTAAAGACATGGACTTGAAGAAGACGCAAAGCGATAATGCACAGACATAGAGTTGCAGAATGCTTTCTCCACCACCAGGATGTGAGAGTCACTCTGCTGCTTCCAAAGGCTGCAGATCCCTAACCCCACAGGCAGGTAAAGAGATAACAAAACAGCTTGGGATCAGAAGTATTGCTAAAAATGGGGCTAAGAAGAAATCGTGAAGACTTATTTATTAGACAGTCCCCCCTTTTTATGGGAAAGTTTGGGATGCTGACATACTTTCTCGCCTATGATGCTCAGAGACTTAAAACTTGTTTGTTGTTTTTATACTGTAGTTCCACCAATAATTATATAATTATATCACATTTTATATAACTGAACAAAACCCACCATTTCTTAAACCCTATACCTCCTCCTCCACCATGGTCTCCAGCTTAGTTTGTTTAGAAAAAAAAAACTCAAGCTGTGTTTTTTCTCTGCTTTCACACTACCACAGCAATAGTCTTCAACATGAGAAAACTGTTGGGACCAAATGTGTGTGCGTTTTTTCCTACACCAAGTAATGGACACCAGCTGGGCATCCTTCAACTTAATTCCAATATTATCTACTTAGAGAAGCATCAGATCTCACAGGGTGAGGACTCAGACCCCAAGACTGTCCCCACGTCAGACCCAAGTCACAAATCCAGGCCTGCAGAACTACCTGGCTTTAAGTTGGGGTTTCCTTGACTCCAACTCTGGATTTAGATAATCTGCTGGAACAGCTCACAGAACTCAGGGAAACAAATTTACTGGTTATTATAAAGCATGCTACAAAGGATACAGAGGAAGTAGGGTGAGGTATGGAGAAAGGGGTGCAGAGCTTCTATGCCCTCTGACATGGTTTGGCTGTGTTCCCACCCAAATCTCATCTTGAATTCCCACATGTTGTGAAAGGGATCAAGTGGGAGGTAACTGAATCATGGAGACAAGTCTTTCCCATGCTGTTTTCATGACAGTGAATAAGTCTCATCTGATGGTTTCACGAAGTGGAGTTCCCCTGCATGAGCTCTTTCTCTTTACCTGCTGCCATCCATGTAAGAGGTGACTTGCTCCTATTTACCTTCTGCCGTAATTATGAAGCCTCTCCAGCCATGTGGAACTGTAAGTCCACTGAGCCTCTTTTTCTTCGCAGTCTCAGGTATGTCTTTATCAGCAGCATGAAAATGAACTAATACACTCTCCTTAGGCACCCCACATCAAACCCTGTCCTCTTTGTCCTTTTGTGCAGACTTCATAGAAAGAAGCACGATTAGCAACTGTTTAGAGAAGTGTGCTTTGGAGAGAGAGAAAGTTTTTATTTTTTTTTTGAAACAGAATCTTGTTGTGTCACCCAGGCTGGAGTGAAGTGGCATGATCGTGGCTCACTGCAGTCTCTCCCTCCCAGATTTAGGTGATTCTCCTGTCTCAGCATCCCAAGTAGCTGAGATTACAGGCATGCACCACCACGCCTAGCTAATTTTTGTATTTTTAGTAGGCATGGGGTTTTACCATGTTGGCCAGGCTGGTCTTGAATGCCTGACCTCAGGTGATCTGCCTGCCTCGGCCTCCCAAAGTGCTGGAATTACAGGCATGGGCCACCACATGTGGCCTGAAAGGGTATGTTCTAAACCTGGGAGGCTTGTCTGTTCAGATTCTTCTTGGCCTCTCTGTGAATTATTTCTCCCTTCAGAGTATGGGGCAGGATCTCCTGTGAAATGAGGGTCTTAGGGCCCACAGTCAGATGACAGTTGCCTCGGGCAGGTGAAAGGAGGGCAAGAGAAGGTCAGAGAGACGAATTCTGTTTTCTGAGACCTAAAGCACCCCAACACTGTAACCAGGGATAGAGGACTCGGGAACCAGGAATCAATATACATACGTGATACATATATAATGTGAACGTCTATAATACATACATAATATGTTACATATGTATATGTATATAATGGCATATTTTCTATATGTATTTGTGTGTACATGTATGTGTATATATATTATTGTGTGTGTGTGTGTGTGTGTGTGCGTGCATCACAGGGTTAAAAGTGGCAGTTGCTCAAATTGGAAACTGTAATCCTCACATGACTGCAGTTACCAAGCCTGCCCACTTCACTCCCTTGATTTCTCGGGGTCTCTGTCTCTTCCTCCCTATCACCCCATCACTGTCCATCCCAGTGTCACTGCTTCCTGACAGGTGCCGTGGCTGCTGTCCCTCTTCCTGTCGAACTTTTTAAAGAATCACTAGCATTATTTTTCTAATTCCCGTAATTCTTCTGCCTTGAGACATTGTTTTCTATCACTTGATCACTTGTAATAGAAAAATCTAAATTTCTTAGAATTGAAAGAAAAAATGATGAACTCATGGGCCAGGTCATGCAACTACATCCCAGCCGGAAGGAACACTTTCTGGTTGACGTGTGCAAGATACTGTTACCAGAGATGCATTCGATACCCATGAGCAGGCCTCTTTGCTATCTTTTGCTTGTGAACAATCTTAGGCAATTTCTGCGCCAGCCCCCTTCAGGGGCACTTTCCTCTCTCAGGCTTCCCTCCCGCTAATCCCCACAAGCAAAGTTCCAACAATGCCATGGCCTTGCCGCTCCGAGCACACAGCCCATCCTAATCTTCTATCCACCTTATTCTGGTTATCTGAATATCCTCCTACAGTGAGGGTAAGGTTGGACTGCAAGTCACTTGTGGCCCCAAGTATTGAATGACAGGTGGTTGGTGAACTTAGTCCATTTAAATTACGATTAACAACAACTTCATTTAAAAATTGCTCATTTTAAGATTTCATTTTTTCTGAAAGATGAAAATCTCATATAGAAATAAAGATGTCAGAGTTACTTAATTTTTGTCTCTGAAAGAAGATACACCTAAGATTGTTCAGCAAGAAAAATATAGGAAGAAGGGTGGTCGTGGGTACCAAATGCATTTCAGGTAACAGTCTCTTGCATATGTCAACCGGAAGGTGTTTCTTATGGCTGGGATGTAGTGTTACGACCTGGCCCATTCCATATTTAGAGACGGGCCAACTTCATAACAGCTATTACTTTGAAAGTCCACTTTGAGCATATGTCACTAATATTATGACAAGCCCACATATAAGTTCATCATACATTCAGACTACTGAGGGAACAGTCTACTTAGAGCTTATGAAAGTTCTGATTTGAAGAATATTATAAAAACAGATTTAGTAGCAAATTAATAAATGCAAATCAGAATGAACAAAGCGTTCCCTGTGGCGTTTTGTTACAAGCAGTTCTTACAGACATGAGGGAGCAAGGAGTGAGCTGTACAAAGTTGTTTGTCAGGAATTCCCATTGGTTTACAGAAATGGCGTCGATTAGCGGTTGGCTGTATATCACTCACCATACAGTGTGAGTTACAATGTTCAGCATATGGCGCTGTTAGGTTAATCTTATGACTGCTTGCTATCATAAGATTTGAGAGTCTAGAGCTCTCAAAGCAAGTGGACTCAAAAGGTTAATACTTAGTTCAAGGGGAAGTGAGATGTGACTGCGGCTACATTTCAGTGCCTGTCTGGGCCTGATAATTTAAAGGGGCCAACTCTCCTCAGATAAAAAGTTTCTCTTCTTTCTCAACATTCCATGTCAAAGGAGAAGATTATATAAAAAATGTGATGAAAATGTTGCTTGATAACTTTCCTTCCCCAGACCCATAAATGCTATCTAACCGGGAGAAAAACATCAGGCAAACAAAAAAAACTGAGGAACATTCTATAAAGTGCCTGCTCAGTCTCCTCAAACCATTAGGGCCATCAGAAACAAGGAAAGCCTGAAAAATTGTAACAGCCAAGAGGAGCCTAAAAGATAGGAAGAAATGTAACCTGCTCTCCTGGATGGGATTCTGGGAAGAAAAGAAATGCTAAAATATAAACCAGAATAAAAATAGAATTTAGTTAATAATAATGCATCAATAATGATTACATACTAATGTAACATGTTACTAATTAGGGAAACAGTACAGGGAATATGAACATTTTCTGTACTGTCTGAATTTTTTCTGTCAATATAAAACTGTTCTATGATAAACATTTACTTTAAAAGTCTTCTGTTAGAATTATGGGTTAGTAATTAAAGAATATGTATATATATATATATGTATGTGTGTGTTTGTGTTTGTATGTGTGTGTGTACTTAAAACCTTATCTCACATCACACATCATACAAAGTGTATGTATTTAAAACCTTACCTCAGATGTATTATTTTAATTTTTATAGGGTTGAATATAAAACCAAACAATTAATTCCTCCACTTCAAATTATGAAAAAGTTCAAATAGACAAATATTTATCTAGGCATCGGAAGGAGATTTTGTATCCTTAGAAGTATAAATTACAAAAGAAAAAAGTCAATTCCCATTAGTTTACAAAAATCAAAAAGTCAATTAATCATTAATTTAAAAATCTCTATTTAATAGAATTAGAGAAATCCAAAGGAAAACAATGCGTTATTTTGTCAAAGACATCAATTATTAAAAGAACTATGAAGGAAAAGTAAAAATAGCAAAGACGTGAAATCTACCTAAATCCCCATCAGTGGTAGACTGGGTATAGAAAATATAGTACATACACACCATGGAATACTATACAGCCATAAAAAAGAATGAGATCATGCCCTTTGCAGTAACGTGGATGAAGCTGGAGGTCATTATCCTTAGCAAACTAACGCAGGGACAGTAAACCAAATACCACATGCTCTCACTTATAAGTGGGAGCTAAATGATGAGAACACATGGACACACACCTAGAAGGGAATGACAGACACTGGTATCATTAGGTGGGTAAAGGATGGAGGAGGGAGAGGATCAGGAAAAATAACTAACGGGTATCAGGCTTCTAGTCTTAATACTTGAGTGATGAAATAATCTGCACAACAAACCCCCATGGCATATTTTACCTATGTAACAAACGTGCATGTGCACCCATGAACTTAAAATACAAGTTAAAAAAAGAAAATTACAAAATATTATCAATTTTTCATGTGGTTATTTGTTCAATGTGTTTCCCATTAGAATTTAACACCTGTAAAATGTCATAGGTATTTTATTTATTGATACATTCAGAAAGTTTTGCCCATAATAAGATGACTAATAATTGTAACAAATTAAATGAACAATAAAATGGTACGTAATGTTCGTACCAAATTAATAGGTACTAGGTAGTATCCTCCAAGCTTAGCAGAAATCATTAGTTCAACAATGCTTTGCAAGCAGCAAACCTCGTTTTCTTCTTCTTCTTTTTTTTTTTTTTTTTTTTTTGAGACGGAGTTTCGCTCTTGTTACCCAGGCTGGAGTGCAATGGCGCGATCTCGGCTCACCGCAACCTCCGCCTCCTGGGTTCAGGCAATTCTCCTGCCTCAGCCTCCTGAGTAGCTGGGATTACAGGCACACGCCACCATGCCCAGCTAATTTTTGTATTTTTAGTAGAGACGGGGTTTCACCATGTTGACCAGGATGGTCTCGATCTCCTGACCTCGTGATCCACCCGCCTCGGCCTCCCAAAGTGCTGGGATTACAGGCTTGAGCCACCTGGCCCGGCCCCGTTTTCTTCTGTTAAAGGACAAGGGGGATTATGATAGGCATTGCCTGGTGGGGAGAACACCAAATTTTAAAAAATAAAGTCTTCCGGGAACAATTAAAATAATGGATTGGTTGAAATGGCCAAGTGTTTTTTGTGGAGTCATTTGAGTTAAGTAGCTTGTGTACAGATAATAACTGGCCTAAACTTCAGTTTCAGTAATTTTAAGCAAATCACAAAAACAATAGGAAATCACTGAAAAATGTTGACAAGCTTCTTTCACCCGAGCCACCCAATTTAGCAAATGAAAATAATTGTTTCTTCCCTGTGAAAATGTATACTTTAAGTGCTGTAGTAAGTAGAAAGATGTGCAAGACGCAGTTCCTAAATTAGATTCCCAAGACGACTTTCAGCTGCAAAAGTCTACAATGCAAATATTCTTCACGGAAAATTCTTCTGCCCTGAAATGTTGGATGGCTTACATGTGAGAAGAGTGAGCGTAGAAATGACAACTATAAATGTCCACAAATTAGGTGATTGAAGAACTGTGGGCAGTAACATTGAAGGTACATGATGAAAATAAAGGATGTTTTGAGAGAACACATTTTAACTTTCCACACAGTTAATTTATCCTTTATAGTTTACGGGATGAACATTATTTCTTTTTTTTTGTTGAGATGGAGTCTTGCCTTTGTTGCCCAGGCTGGAATCTGCCTCACTGCAACCTCCGCCTCCCAGGTTCAAGCGATTCTCCTGCCTCAGCCTCCCCAGTAGCTGGGATTACCTGTGCCTACCACCACGCCTGCCTAAGTTTTGTATTTTTAGTAAAGACCGGGTTTTGACATGTTGACCAGGCTGGTCTCGAGCTCCTGACCTCAGGTGATCCACCTGCCTTGGCCTCCCAAAGTACTGGGATTACAGGTGTGAGCCACCACACCAGGCCTGATCATTAATTTTTTCTCATGTACATATCTTTTATTTCTCCCACTACAGTATAAGACTACCTGAAGGTTGGACATCATATTTTAAACAACACATTCCTTACAATGCCTGTCTCAGTAATTTGTAAATGGGAGATGCTGAAAAGCATTGTTTGGTTCATTTATAAAAATATCTTACTGGTTTTAACTAAGACAAATGTAGACTCTGACAAACATGGGGCTTGTTACGAGAAAAAATATTTAGGGAATTATTTATTTGGTGAGTTTTGAGAGAGATTTTATTTTTTTAAAAAAAGAAATATATAAAGAGAAAAAAGATGACTGTGAAATTCTGCATGTAATATATAATTTTGATACCTTAAAATATGATTATATATTCGTATGTTAATACGAATTTAACTTTTTCTTGATTATTGGTAATTTTGTTTAGTGAGTTGTTTTAAAATAAAGACCAAGTTCCTTTCATTAAATCTCTTGATAATTGTGAGAGCTTAAATTTTGAATTTTTAATGTTATTTTAAATAACACTCATTTAATATCCTTCAGGCTAAGCACAAGGGGCTTACACCTGTAATCCCAGCACTTTGGGAAGCTGAGGCTGGCCGATCACAAGGTCAGGAGTTCAAGAGCAGCCTGGCCAATATGGTGAAACCTATCTCTGCTAAAAACACAAAAATTACCCTGGCGTGGTGGCACGTGCCTGTACTCCCAGCTCCTCAAGAGGCTGAGGCAAGAGAACTGCTTGAACCCGGAAGGCAGAGATTGCAGTGAGCTGAGATGACAGCACCGATGCCAGCCTGGGCCATAGAGTGAAACTGTCTAAAACAATCAAACAAACAAAAAACCCTTCAAATGCACACACAAAACAATATTAACAGTTACGGTGGTTTCTCGTTAAGCAGGCTCAGGCAGAGAAATATGCAAAATTTTAGGAGAACTCTTCTGTGGCTTCAGAGCTTCACACACCTTTCTTTCCTGGAGCTTGAGTTGCCCCTTAGGGCTTAACAGCAGCAGTGTAAAGAGAATGCCTCTACTGGCTTTATCTTTATCACACATTCTGCAAATTTGTAGATAAAAGAAGTTGTAATATAAATGGCTTTAAGGAGAATAATTGGCAAGGACAGAGTCCAGGATTTATTTGCAATCAGACCCGAAGGAGATGAGTGCTAAGAGATGTAGATCATTGGTCTTTATTGATCAAATGAATGAATACCTAATCACCCACACCATTTGGTTCATAGGTAATGCTTCCAATGAATTATACACAGACACATTCACACAGAGGGTACTTAGAGGAAGCTATTTCACCTTTTGAATAAATGGCATTGTTGAGAGCAGCAATGTGTGACGTATACATCATGTATCTTTTTTATACTCTGAGAAATCAAGGCAAGTTGCATTTACAATGTGATTTGAATGATCCTTGGAAGGTTACAAGCTGCTGAAATTACATCAGAACATTTGTTTCCAAATTAAAAAAAAAAATTGGGAATGTGTGATATTTTGGTTTTTATTCTGCTGTATTATGCTTTCATGTGAAAAAGTTATCTCGGCCAGGCACGGTGGTTCACGCCTGTAATCCCAGCACTTTGGGAGGCTGAGGCGGGTGGATCACGAGCTCAAGAGATCGAGACCATCCTGCTCAACATGGTGAAACCCCGTCTCTACTAAAAATACAAAAAATTAGCTGGCATGGTGGTACGTGCCTGTAATCCCAGCTACTCAGGAGGCTGAGGCAGGAGAATTGCCTGAGCCCAGGAGGCGGAGGTTGCGGTGAGCTGAGATCACGCCATTGCACTCCAGCCTGGGTAACAAGAGCGAAACTCCATCTCAAAAAAGAAAAGAAAAAGTTATCTCTAGAACTTTTGCTATTCTTTGATGTCTGTGTCGTCCTGGACAGCCACCCTCACACTTTCTTTTCTACTTATTCATGGCCATTTTCAAACTCTAAAGTGTCCTTTTGGTTTATTATTTTCAGAAGCTCCAAAACACGTTTTCCTTAGTCCAATCCTGAAAAAAAAATCTCCTTTGTAACATCTTATTTTTTGTTTCCAATCTACACAATTCCTAAAAGATAAAAATTTCTGTTGTTTTCTAATTTATACATGACAGTCTCTAAAATACACTCTTTCTTATTCAGCTAATAACACTTTCATTATTATATCCACTTCACCTTTTATTCTGATAACAAAAGAGGCAGCAGAGGAGAAAACTAATAGAAAATAAACCTGTTAGAACAACTTCCCCCATCTTTAAATAGAGCTATATTTCTCCTTAAACAGCTTGTCTTTAGAAGGATGGACTCTAGAATGGATGTGCAAAAATAAAAACAAATAAATTTTGCTTTTACAGAGTGGCTACTTCTCTTGCAGATATAATATACATTTAGCTGCCAAGATGCTCAGCTGATTTCCAAATCTGACCAAGAGAATCAGAGAAAACTCCTTGTGTTACATTGAAGTTATAGGATCTTAACATGTATTCAGAGCAGTGGATTTTATATCTTTTCCAAAAGTGCGTAATGATCAGTTATATTTATATTTATCTCTCCAAACAAGGTAACCCTTGACAGGATTTAAATCTTCAATGGTAGACTGGCTAATCTACTCCTCCACTCCTATAGAGGCACCTTCTGTTGAAATTAAAGAGGTTTCTTCATTAGTATGAAGATCAAAGTTTAATTATTTGCACCATAACAGTTCTCAAACTATCATTAAATCCTCGTCTATTATTCTAGAGAGCTCCAGTAGTTATTTCTTCCTGCTTAAAAGCAAGCCTCCAGAATCAAACAGGACAGTATCCAAATATTTACTCTGCAACACACAAACTCAAGACTGGTGAGTTCCCAGAAGTAGCTTAACTTCTCTGTGCTTCAGCGCCCTTATAGTTAACATTGAATAATGATAATTACACTGATAATTTTATGGAGTACTAAAAAACACAACTGACACTCCAAAAAAAGTTATTTGGCTATTATGATCCAGTATAAATTCACACATCTTGTTTTGTAATGGAGTCATTATGGAAGTATATCTGTCTTACACTCACATAATTTATATAATATATATCATGTCATTTTTACACTGTAAGAAATCAAGATCAATTGCATTTATGACATGATTTTAATGATCCTCGGAAGGCACAAGCTGTCAAAATTATATCAGAAAATTTGTTTACAAATAAAAAATATGCTGGGAATATGTGACATTTTGCTTTCATACAAATATTGTCTCTGGAACTTAACTATGAATTCATTTTATTATGTCTTTTTCTATGTTCTGAGAAACATGGTAGTGTGTTAAAAGTTGGTCTTGGCAAACTGTGATAAGAGGATCCTCATAAAGGAGCGTGAAGGAGAAATAGGATCTCAGGACCCCAAACCCACTACGCCAACGGGAAAGTTGAGCTTGAGAACTGAGTCACCTACAACTGCCTTTCTTTTGTTCCCAAACATACAGTTGTGATTTCACGTGCATATTTCATCTGATGTAAACTGTGGATTACTGAGTGCTAATGAGAGCCTCAACCAAGAATGTGACCACTTGCCTCAGTGCCCACGCTCCCTCTTTTTTTTTGTTTGTTTCTTCCCCTCCTGCCTGTTCTTTCTTCTTTAAATATTGAAGTTCCCAAAACCCTCTTTGGGGAACGACACACATCACATATCCTGCTGGACTCTTTCTTAAGTGTGTCCCCAACCTTAGTAAAATAAATCCCTAATTCATTGATATCTGCCTCAGTCACTTGCAATTACGGGAAGTTTAAGGCAGATGAAAGAATGCAGAAGTCAACTCAACAGAGTCTCAGACTCTTCCACTGGAGTCCTCCTAAAGGAATCCTGAAATCAAAGAGGAGCATGGGGGTATGTGGGAGCATGGCCAGGTGCATCTCTCCACAAGGGCCAATGTCTGTAAAGTGCTCCTCCATTGTGTCCTCTGAAAGATACAAACTTTACATTTGCTCTTTTGATTCATGATTATATTAATAAAAATAACTTTATTACATGGTAATTCATAGTCTTCCACATACTTTCCAAATTCAGAAACCACTATTCATATTGTAGAAGCTACTCACAATATACACCTGGGGGAAACAGTGATCCTGTGCAAGACTGCCTTTTCCAGCTCAAACCTGCAAAGTGACAGCAACATTGTATCAAAGTGACAGCAACACATGTAAATGCAGCCATTCTGTTAGAATGATAAATTCCAAGATCTCCAGCCTGCAGATTAAAGGAAAAGATGATTTGGATGAAAGCAAATTATTTCAGTCCATCAGGTTCCATGAGGCTATCCTAAAATACAGTACAGAATGTGATGATGTTGTCTGTAATCACACTACGGGTTCTTCCTCCCTGCTACACAGACAAAATCAACTCACTGAGACCACAGCATTTTAGCAAAGAGTTTAATTGCTGTGAGGCCAGCCATGTTGGAGAACTATAGTTATCACTCAAATTAGTCTCCCCAGAGGCTCAGAAGTTAGGGTTCTTGTTAATAATTTGGAGTGGATGGTGGGCAGGGGTTTAGAGAATGGGTGCTGCTGATAGGTTGAGGGGTATAGAATCATGGGGGGGTAGAAAATGGTCGTCATGCACGGAATCCACCTCTGGTTGGGGTCATTACCAGTTGAGTCATAAGTCATAAATCACAAATCTTGTGGCCTCTTCCCATATGACTCCTGAGCAGTAAGGGCTATGGAAAGCTTGCCTGCATTTTAGCAGAGTTCAGGTCCTTCCTACAATCCTAATGTTGTGGCCCCTCATCAGTCTTACAAAGGTAGTTTTTGGTCCCTAAGCAAGGAGGAGTTTGGTTTCAGGGAGGGACTGTTATCCTTCATTTCGAGTTAAACTATTAACTAAATTCCTCTCAAAGTTAGGGTTGGCTTGTAACAAGAAATCATCAAGGACAGACTGGAGTTCAGAAGCAAGATGGAGTCAACTGTGCCCAATTTTTCTTACTGTCATAATTTTCCAAAAAATGGTTTCAGTGTTTCTGGTGTAACCTCTGTGAAACCCAGCTATGAAGACACTTGGCCACCAGTGAGAGATGAGGCTCACACATTAGAGAGGAGATCTGCAGAGTTCTTTTGATGATGATCTCAGCTTGATAGTTTTGTACTGTCGGCCAGTCTGTGTAGGAAAAATTGTGTATAAAATATTATACTTATGAAATCTTATTTATTTGGACAGAAAAGAACAAATATATAGTTTTCATGACTTTGTTACATATTTACATTTGTTGTTTTTAAATATGCAATGAATGAGAGCTCATTTTATCTACATAAACAGATAGAACTCAAGTAATTATTTGAATTAATAAATATATTATTTGGTAAAAGTAGGTGAGCTAATAGTGAATATAGCTCTGCTCTTCTGTCTGTTGCTTAGGGGTAAATGAGCTCATTGCATGTATTTACACTCTTTCGATGTAATATTTTTAATGGAGAAGAAACAATCAGAAGCAGGTCAGGAATAGAAGACAAAAGCACACCTCCTCCTCCTCCTCCTCTTTCTGTTGTTTATGATGCTTCATGATCAGTTTGCTTGAACAGGGAATAAGAGGATAAATATGAACAGAAGCCCTCATTTCCTAGGATAAAATTGCACCCACTTTGCCACAAATAGCACCTCATTTAACTATTTCATGATTAGAGTAACTGTGACCTTTCAATGGGTTTATGAAAAGAAAAGAAAATTTTAGGACTTTTCAAGTTTATTATGCCGAGGGGAAAAGTTAAACTCTGGAAACTGTTAAGCCCTGGAGTCATGTGACTCAGCTGTTTTTCTTCTCTGGAGCATGACTTTTGCTACCTGACCTTTGTGTTGAGATGTGTATTAACCAGGCACCTTATTCTTCACTCAAACCTAGTCCAAGTAACATTGGAGACAGAGACCCTTGTGACTGTTACCTCTTCACAATGTTAAGAAGCCCCTTAGTTGTAATTTACAGTAGCCAATCAAATCTTTTATCTACAGGTTAGTATTGTACGAAAAATGTGATTCTGTTCCACATCCCGTTTCTGTCTATATAAACCATCCTCACCTTTCCCCTCACCAGGGAGCCCTAATCACTATTCTTATCACCATTCTCTGGTGTCTGTGTTTTCCTGGACAGTCGCTCTCACACTTTCTTTCCTACCTATTAATAACAGTTTTCATACTCGAGTGTCCTTTTTGTTTATTATTTTTAGAACCTCCAAACGCATTTTCTTTACTCCAATCCTGAAAAAAGTCCTCCTTTTTGTATTTTATTTTTGTTTTCAATCTACACAATTCCTAAAAGATAAAATTTCTAATTTTCTCTAATTTATACCTGAGACAGTTTATAAAATACACCCTCTTTCTTTTTTATTCACTTAATAATACTTTTGTTATTCTATCCAATTATTAACTGATAATATATCCTCACATATTATATTTGTATTTAAAATTATTTTTCTGTATATGTAATATTAAAATTTTGTCTTTTATTATTCTTGAAACTTAGCTGATAGTAGGTTTTAAATGACAGAAGACAGTTTTGACAAAAAACTATAATTTCTAATAATATTTTTAAGACTCTCAGTATCAATCCTGGTTGCTTATTCTAAATTAATATGTCAACTGAAATATCATTCCCACACACTGATAATTTAGACATTAGCTTAGGGAAGAGAAGGTATGGTGGAGGTAGGTCTATTTGTTGTATTGATTTAGTGTTTTTTAATACTGAGTGGTCCAAAATTCAATATGCTTTTAACTGCAGAATTAGAAACAACAGTAAGAGACAGATCACACAGAGGCTAAAATGTATGTTCTATGATTCAATAACCTGTTTGTTAAATTACGGCTCTACTGTGACTTATCTGTGTTTATTAAACAGGATAGAAACAAGCCGGAGCAGGTCAATGCTGCTACTACCACTGCCACTAGTCCTATCAGTATTCTTACTGTTACTACTGCCACTCCCAATACTTAGAAATTATATAATCATTAACTTTTTTTTTTTTTTTTTTTTGAGACGGAGTTTCGCTCTTGTTATCCAGGCTGGAGTGCAATGGCGCGATCTCGGCTCACCACAACCTCCGCCTCCTGGGTTCAGGCAATTCTCCTGCCTCAGCCTCCTGAGTAGCTGGGATTACAGGCACACGCCACCACGCCCAGCTAATTTTTTTTTGTATTTTTAGTAGAGATGGGGTTTCACCATGTTGACCAGGATGGTCTCGATCTCTTGACTTCATGATCCACCCCCTTCAGCCTCCCAAAGTGCTGGGATTACAGGCATGAGCCACTGCACCCGGCCCCATAGTCATTAACTTTTGAAAATAGATTACCCCTTAAAGCAAAGCAAATATTTTATTGAGCATAAATGGAAATTTTAACAATCATATTTCAGAGATGAATTAGAATAATGAAAAGTTTATATTAGAGATGTTTGCAGTGTTCAAATGTTTCTCTTTTTACTGTTTATATTTTGTGTAGCTTTTGTTTCCTGAAATACATCATTATTGATACTATATTCTTTCTCTTAAGTTTAAATTTCTCAAAATATTTTAAATTGCTTTATAAAACTGATAGACATTATGCAGTATTCTGTTTCCAAATTTTGTCTCCAGTATAAACTGAATTTACTCTGCATAACATCAAGGAAATTGATGTAAGAATAAAGCTTGTTTATGCTGGTAACCAGAATAACATGAATGGTTTTGACTTGGATGGCTTTGTGAGAAATGTTGCACAAGAACTTTGCCAATAAGAAGGAAGAGGGTTGTACATGTTGCGAAGTCTTTAGGGCTTCTGAAAATTTTCCACCATGTTATAAACTTGTCCTTCTCTCTTTAAATGCCCGTACTAACATGAACTGATAGATGTGGTCATACTGTCACTGTGCATTTCTTCCATGTTCTGGCATTCTGTCAGTTTGCAGTATTTATTTTGCTCAGGTGAGATGTAATTGCCAAAACAGGGAGAGTTTTAGGCTTACACAGAGCATCTCTGGGCATGGTGTTTGAAATATTTCCAATACACCTTGCCAAGATGTTCATAGTGGTCAGTTAGATACAAGCATTAGGGTATCTACTTGGAAATAGGGTCTTTGCTTCCATTTCTCAAATTCTAATCCGCCCTGACTCTGCTTCATAGATTCTGTATCTCCTGCTTGTATACTTGTAATAATTAGTTCATAGTTCATTTTTTATAATTCCAACCATCACATAAGGTAATTTATGTACTCTAGTTAATGGTGATATATGTCACACTGAAGATTCATAATTATGTTCAAGTTTGTCAGAAAGAGAGAAAAATTACATAACTACCCTTTTTGGAGTATTTAGTCAGATTTAATCTTATCTAGAATGATATGCAGATAATTTTTTTCTCTGGGGGTGACTCGGAATATTTTTCATACACTAGACTTAAAGAAGGTATTTATGAAATAAATAGTAAAAAAGGACTCATATCCAGAATATGCAATGGACTTCAACAAATTAATGAGGAAAATAGGAAATTCAATTAAAAATAGCAAAAGGCTTAAAGAGGTACTCCAAAGATAGCACATCAAAATGGCCCTTTAATATACTAAAAAGTGGATAATGTCATTGTACACTCGAGAAATGCAAATTAAAGCCATAATGATTTACCATGGCTAACCCATAAGAAGGGCCAAAAGTAGAAAGAGTAAAAACATTTTACTTGTGGAATGATAACTTAGGAAAAAAACAATAGTTACCATTCGATGAATACACTCAACAAAAATACATGTAAACCAAAAATATGTACAAATATAACCATTGCTGCATTGTTTGTGAAAGCCAATGTAGGAAACAATTCAAATACTAAGAGCAGAATTCCTACCTACCTGTGATGCTTCACCTTTGGGGCTACTCTGCCCCTATGAAAAAGAAGACACTACCCTTTTATGTATCTAAATGGGAGGTATTCACAGACACGATACTGACTGAAAGAAGGCAGATATAAAAATATAAAAATATAAAAAATGTTGCATGATTGATTCTACTCATATAATTTTCAGAACAAACAATGTTAATCTCTACTGCTAGAAGTCAGGGAACTGTTTATCTTTGTGATGGGAGGGTTTAATAAATAACAGGGGCCTGAGTTGGGATTCTGGGCAAATGATAATGTTTTGCCTAGTTTCACACGTATATTCACTTTGCAATAATGCAGCAGGATGTTTATGTTTTGTACACTTTTCTGTGTCATTTATAACGTAATTATAAAATATTTAATAGAGCAAAGCATAACATTTATTTTTTGCTACATGGCTGTTCATTTTCTTCAGTCTTAAATACACCCAACAGTTCTTATGCCTGATGTTTGCAAAGATAGTTTCTCTTTCGTAATACACCTCGATTTTTACAGACTCAGAACATAACACAAACAAAATTATAATGAAGACAAAAATGCAATGGAGATAATGCTCCAGTAATTTCTGGACATCAAAGACAGAAGAAACAAATCTCAATATACAAAATGAAATGACTTAGTTTCCCTCTGACCTTGTTATCTTACTGTTTCATCAGAGACTATTTCGTTTTCCTCACTTGCTGTACATGCCAGAGATATTTTCTCCCAAAATGTGAACTCATTTCTAAGTGTCTTTTAAAACCTATTAGGAAATATAGTTCAATTTGAGGGGGGAATCTCATTAACCTCTCTGCCTAATTACCACTCCTTAATAAAATAATTAACTTCAGCTGACAGAGGAAGCCATCAAGAGGACTGGCATTTAAGGCAGAGCATGTGTGTATTCACTTACACTCACTGGGGACTTTTAAAGTGTACGTTCAACCATTTATCTTGCAATGAAGATATCTTAGTCCATTCCTGCTGCTGTAATAAATTACCTGAGACTGGGTAATTTATAAGCAATATAAATTTATTTCTCACTGTCTGAAGGCTGGAAGTACAAAATCGAGGTGCTGGCAGGTTTGGTATCTGCTGAGGGAGGCCCCTTCCTTGTGAATGGCGCTGTCTGAGTGTTCTCATGTGGTGGAAGGAATGGAAAGAGCAAAAGGGCGTGGCCACTCTGTCCTTGAACGGCAGAGAGCAAAGCAGCTCCATGCAGCCCTTCTAAGGGCCCTCGCCCCATCCATGAGGGCTCCGTTCTCATGATCTAATCACCTCCCTAAAGCACCATAGTATCACATTGGCCATTAACTTTTAACATATAAATTTAGGGGTGAACATTCAGACCACGGCAAAGTCAAAAACATGAACCATGATTTTGTTCAGCATACTTAGAGAATTTTATATTATTAGGCTAAAATAAACTTCACAGGAAGTTGATTTAAAAAATTTAATGACTTACTATGTACGCTTTTAGGGAGCAGATACTGTGTTTTTTGTATATAGCAAAGAAGGGATACTCAATAGATGTTTAAAGATAATAAGATCTTCATATCCTTCTTCAATAAACCTAATTTATTGTTTTTTTTTTTAAATTATTCTCATGGCCTTTTTCTTTTTCTAAGAACATTCATATTGGAGGTGCTCCGTAAAAGGTGATTGTTTAAGATAAATCAGCTGGAGAACTAGTGTTACAGCATCTAAAAACAGGACAATACTAGATGATTTCATAGTGATCCAATTTTTTATTCTACTCAAATTCTAGTGAATCTTACATATAATACCTTTACAATAATTTCCAAAGTGGAGCTGTGGGAAAAGAAGGTAGAGAATTCATAAACCTTCATCCATTTTCCGATGTAGATATTAGATGAATACTCCAAGGGTAGGCAGTGGCTTTTTCTCTTACTTGAATAAAAAAAGACTTGGCTTTAGCTATACAAATCTGTGGCTGAAAGCCATTTCCTGACAGCTTCCCCTTCATTTTCTGATCATTTTTATGCCATGGTTGATTGCAGGCAAGATTAGAACCATGATTAATCAGGACTTGGCTTGGCCGGCTGGCTCTGGGACTGCAGGATGAAAGCGTGGCTGATACAGTCAGGACGATGAACAGTTAGAAGGTGCTGGCTCCTCTGGCCGCAGAATGGGGCCTGGCCAGTTTCTCCAGGACAGTCGTATGAGTCAGAGCATAAAAATAATCTTTAAAAAAGCAGCCGGGCGCGGTGGCTCAAGCCTGTAATCCCAGCACTTTGGGAGGCCGAGGCGGGTGGATCACGAGGTCGAGAGATCGAGACCATCCTGGTCAACATGGTGAAACCCCGTCTCTACTAAAAACACAAAAAAGTAGCTGGGCATGGTGGCGCTTGCCTGTAATCCCAGCTAGTCAGGAGGCTGAGGCAGGAGAATTGCCTGAACCCAGGAGGCGGAGGCTGTGGTGAGCCGAGATCGTGCCATTGCACTCCAGCCTGGGTAACAAGATCGAAACTCCGTCTCAAAAAAAAAAAAAAAAAAAGCAAACATATTTATCTGAAAAGCTCTGCAGACAACAGACCATGACCACTGCGTCTTGGCATTTTAAATAGACCCTGAGGACCTTAGAAATACTTCTACGTTGCTAAGCGTCTTTTGGGGCCTGCTCTGAGTTTTATTTTACTGTTTGCCTGCCATAAAGTAACATACACATCTTCCTGTGTCTCTCAATCATATCATATCACGTTTAAGAAAATCCTGAATACAGCCAAGAGCTAATACTTAATACATTATCTAAGGGTTTAAACATAGATTAATTTTATTTCTAGATATTGATGAGTTGACGCATTTAATGTATCAGAGGCACATATCTATTTTTTTCTGTGTATAAGATCTATCTATATATATATACTTTTATCCTGGTTTTGATCAAGGTTATATTCCTAAACATGTATTTTAGGCTACAAAGTTTTAGATTGCATCATAAAAAGAGGCTTGAAATATTAAATTTTACATTATCTCTGTTTTCCAAATTGGGTAAAACTTTACAATATATTATCCGTAGAGCATTTTCTTCAGCAATCAGAACAATAAAGGGCTGTGAGAATATCATCGACTATTTATTAAACAACATGCTAATTGCCTACTAAGAAACTGAAAAGACAAGCGTGATCCAAAAATGACAACTCTGTCCAAGCAACTCAATTATTAACAGAAGAAAACAAAATAAAGTGCTTTCCAGACTTGGTTTTAGTCACATTCGCTCAGGAAAACCCAGCAGAAGACACTGTGCGCTGACACTGCCCTTAGGCTGTGGCCTGGCTCTCCTGCATGAGGCTGTGTCCCTGCTGTCCTGGCAGAGCCCTGTCCCTGCAAGGCCAGGTCAAACGGCTGGGCCACATGGGGCTGCATGAATGGGTTTGCCTTTTTTGAATATCAGAAGAAAAATATGAGTCGATGGTGTCATACAAAAGGATATCACCAAGTCTTACTGTCAGGTTGCCTCAGGCATCTAGTTCTCACCATTTTAGAAAAATGCTTTTCCCTTGTTGGTAATATCAACTACACATCTGAATGTAAGCGGTCATACAACCTGGACCATATATGCCTTACACATTCTCTGGAGATGAAAAACCTTTCAACTTGTAAAAGATGATCTCTTTATTATACCCTGCCCCCTTCACTACCACCCAACGATTGCATATAATATGAATAGTATGGGAATTACGGTAATGTTTGAGGGTATGTTTCATAAAAGAGAATTCTATTGGAAATTAACAATAAATTCTAGTATATACTTTCTACAAATAATTGGATTATATTCACTGTCTATGCTTTGTTTTGCATAGTTTACTTTCCAGAGACATGTCTACCAATCAACAGCAGCTGAGAGAGATCAAGCTCGACTAGTCTTATTTAAATACATTTAAACATCTCAAGTTTTCCCTTATAAAACTACATGAAGGTGTGTATTACAAGTGAAATGCTCCCCAGCAAATATCATTTTATGGTGGCAAAAAAGGTATATTTTGTACCACAGACCATTATATTAAAACAATTTCTGCAAAATAGAAAATATTGTCACATTTCCTCCTTATAAAACTTATTCAGAATCACCTTATATCCTTAAATTAAAGTAAATTGTAGATTAAAAAATCAAGTTTTCAATCTGAGTCCATTTGCTCATTGAATTGGTTTATTTTGTTGTCTATTAATAAAGAGCTTTCCTTTGGTAATTGTTACAGAAAGCAACAGAAATTTTTTAAAAGCCTGATATTCTTGAAACAGTAATATATTTGTTGTTTTGGATTTTCTTTTTTTCTTTTTTAGTAAATTCTGATCCTTTTTGTGTTCAATCTACTGTAATCTCACAATGTTTTCCAAAGCTACATTTCAAAGTAGGGTGTATGTAGTGAGCTCTATAACTGCATATACATTCAACTGCTCCCGTAATTAACCAGTAATTTCCCAAAGGATCATTGTTAAAATATTCCATGATGTCTTCAGAAGTAGAAAAAAATGCCTACTCAAGAGCTATTTGCTGATTTGGCAATAATAGGTGTTCCTCCCATTCCCACAGACTTTGCAATGCTATTCTTGGTCATGATTAAATATACATTAAGATTGCATTTCCACTCTTTATAACAATTTTTAAAATATTTACCTTAAAATTATAATGCACACATTATTGTATTATTCTAGAAAATGATGTTGAAGAGGTAGTAAATCATTTTTAATAAAATTTAAAATGATAGCTGATTCTGGATGAAGAATAAACTGAGGTACAGAGCTTGGAAAATTTAAGAATGAAATTTGATATGAAATATCTGTATCTTAAATTCTCTTTAACTTAGTTATAGATGTTCTTTCAAAGAAGAGAACTAGAAAGAAACAAGTGACTGAACAACTATAAAAACAACTGTTTCAAGAAAAAACAAAAAGCCAGAAAATGCAGAAAGCCATAAAAAAGACATAGATCATAAAGGAACAAAATCATAAGCATGATATATACAAACACATGTATATATCATGTGTTTGCATATATCATGTGTATATATATATATACAGTGTGTTTGTGTATATCATGTATATATATATACACACAATGTGTTTGTATATATCATGTATATATCATAAATGCATTTATTTATTTACATTATAAAAATAAATATACACATATTGTGTGCATGTGTGTGCCTGTGTGTGTGTGTGTGTGTGTGTGCGCGCGCATTGGAGTTCTAAAAAAGTAGGGAGAAATAATAAGTCAAAAAAATAGATTGAGAAAATAGAGGAGGAGAACCTTCCAAAACTAATGGGAACGATCAAGCACAAATTTAAGAAGGCATCTGAACCACAGCAGAATGTATTCAAAGAGAACCACACCTAGGGACCTCATAGTCAAATTGCTAAAAAAGGAAATTAGAAGAATTGTCAAGAAAGGCAAGAGGAAATAAAAGTCATGTTCAAAAGGAAAAAAATTAGACTAATTGCTGGATTTTCATAAATAATAATGTAAGCCAGAAGAGGATAAAAATATATTTCAAAGTACTAAAGGAAAAGTAGGACAAACCAGAATTTGAAACAGGGAAATAGTCTGTAATAATGAAGGTTAAATCATCACAATGTCAGACAAATTAAAACTTGCAGAATTGGTTACCAGTAATAAAAATACACTTAATTTGGGAGAACTTTAAAAAAATACAAAATAAATTATTTATGATACCATGTTTATACATTAGATATTTCAATAGCTATTTTTTCCCAGTGGGTCCAGAGTGAATGCAATCCTCATCAAAATTCTAACAGTTCACCACAAAAGATTTTTTTAACTTGACAATATGATTTTACATTTATAAATAAATAAAAATGTTACAACATAAGCAAAGATGTGTATTAATTTCCTATTGCTGCTGTAACAAATTAACACATGTAACAGAATAAAATGATGTCAGTTTATTAGCCTCTGGCAATAAGATGTCCTAAAATCATGGTATCATCAGAGTTGCCTTTTGTCCAGAGGTACAGAGGGAGAATGCAGTCTTTGTCTTTTCCAGATTCTAGAGGCTTCCCACACTCCTTGGCTCATGGCCCCACATCACTCCAATGTCCTCTTCCACTGTCACATGTCCTTTTATGACCTGAATCTCTTGCATCTCTCTTGTAAGGATCGCCATGATTACATTGTGCCAACCCAGATACGTAATTCGGTTACATCCAGAAAGTCCCACTTTGTTATGTAAAATAACATAGTTACAAGTTATGGAAGTGAGGAGTGGGCCACGTTTGGCGGAGTCCCTTGTGCTGTCCATCTCAGTGCCATTAAAAGTAAAAACAAGTTCAGAAGGTTGCTTTCTAGCTTTCTACTTACCAAGATTTTATTATAGAACTGTGGAATCTACAGTACAGGATTGGTGTGAAGATTTTAAAATACAGAACAACGAGACAGAGAGTGCAAAAACAGAAACACATAGAGGTGAACACTTAGCCTCCCAGCAGAGGAAGCTGTACAGAGTAGTGTGGCAAGGGGTGGCCCTCAAAAAAGTGTGGTATCAATAGCATGGCTTTCTGAAAAGAAATGAAATCACCCCCACCTCACAGTATACAAAGAATGAAATACCAGTAGATTGAAGATTTAATTTTGACATGAAAAATGATGTTTTCAGAAGATAATACACTGAAAAAATTTCATGATCTTAGGTTAGAATTGCTTTTTCTTAAATTAGACATAAACAGCACTAAATGTAAAGGAACATATTAATGAATTAATAATAAGAACTTTAACATTTCTCAAACTCTTTAGTAATCGGGAAAATGTCAATTAAACCTATAATTAGGCATAATGCTATATTCCTTACAATGTATAAATAAAATAACAAGAGGTAGGAAAGGCTGTTCATTCATTCGAAATACTCATATGCCACCAGTAGAAATGTAAATCAGTACAACCAGGCTGGGCATGGTAGCTCATGCCTGTAATCCCAGCACTTTGGGAGGCGGAGGACAGTGGATCACTTGAGTCCAGGAGTTTGAGACAGCCTGCCCAACATGGTGAAACCCCGTCTCTACAAAAAACACAAAAATTAGCCGGCCGTGGTAGTGCACACCTGTAATCCCAGCTATGTGGGAGGCTGAGGCACGAGAATCACTTGAGCCAGGAGATTGCAGTGAGCTGAGATCATGCCACTGCACTCTAGCTTGGGCAGCAGAGCAAGAATCTATCAGAAAAAAAAAAAAAAAAAAAAAAAAAAAAAAAAAAAAAAAAAAAAAAAAAGGAAAGAAAGAGAGGGAGAGAGAGAGAGAAGAAAGAAGAAAGGAAGGAAGAAAGAAAGAGAAAGAGAGAGAGAAAGAAAGAAAAGGAAGGAAGGAAGAGAACAATCAGTATAACCTAGTGTAAGGTAGAATTTACACATGGCAAATGTTTCAATAACTTCTCTCCTAGTTACATATCCAAGAAAAATGCACATATAAATTCGCCAACCAACATGACTTACAATATTGCTATTGGCATTTTTTGTAAAATCTGAACCTTAAAATAATCCAAATGTTTATCAACTGTACATAGTTTAAGCAAATTGTGGTAAAATTATGCAACTGAATTCTATACAGCAATGAAAATGAACTTCAGCTATACATACAATGTGTATGAATTTCAAGAAACACCATATTGAGTGAAAGAAGACAGAAACAAAAGACTGTATGTTATATGTTCTCATTTCTATGAAGCCTAAAACTAGTAGACTAGAGTTTTATAAATTATTCTGGTAGGTACTCTCTCTAAGGAAAGAGAAAAGGTACTGTGGCTGCAACCATAATTCACTGAGTTCTACCCAGTTTCTTAGACTGGACCCTGGTTTCATGGGGTGATGATTCATCAAGATAAACAGTTACGTTTTCCGCTCTTTTTAAAAAATGTGTTAGCTATTTTTGTTCAAAAACATTTTTAAGATGATTTTTTAGAATGGGAGACTGTAATTTTTTTTCATTTACATTTTGTAATAGAGAATGGTGCTTTTGTGCAATTAATTAAATTTAGAGAAAAATGCACGGCCTTGATGTTTATACACAGCCAACCTTGCTGACATTATATCAAATAAATATGATAATATTCCAGATGAAACGTAACTGTACCATGGCAGAATTCTAGACATTTATCTCTCACTTGGGAAATGTTATGCATAGGCAAACACAATATTTTCCATAATTATATTGTTTCACAGGTAATGAAAAAGGAATGACACTGTGTGTATAACAATTATGCCAGCACTTTCTAGTACTAAAACAAAAATTCGTACATCGTGCTGAAATTCATGTCTGTTGTGAACTATAATGGAAAGTATTTTTGATAGAGACTTTTCTAAAAATAATCAAATTCATTAAGTTTTACTAAAATAAGCATTCATAATAACAATACATCATTTACTATTATAAGTTAATGTGGCTCCAATAGGGAAAACCTCTTTTTCACTTTATAATTTGTTGACAAATAAGGTGAGAAGTAGATTAAATAACAACAAAGATAAAAGAGATCTTTCTATCAAAATTGTCAGCAGAAAGGCAGAACGAGATCCGGCTACAGAGCAGGACGATGATAAACTGGAAAATGGGAATACAGGCTGGGCTGGGCGGCTCATGTCTGTCATCCCAGCCCTTCGGGAGGCCAGGGTGAGAGGACGGCTTGAGCCCGGGGGTTCAAGGCTGCAGTGAGCATCCGCTGCACTCCAGCCTGAGCAACGGAGCAAGACCCTGTCTCAAGAACAAAACAAAGCAAAAGAAATAAAGAAAATACGAATATGAAGAAAGATAAAGTAATAAAAGCGCGTGATCAGAAGGCAAACGTCTTCCCGGCTGCGCGGGCCCAAGGCGTCCTGACAGTTCCCAGGGCTTCCGTCACCTTGCCACGTGCTGTTCACTCTGCTCACGTGGGACTCTGCGTACGAGGGCAGATCGCAGGGATCCTTCGTGCAGATCGGGGGGCTGCTTTCCTTGCAGGGTTCCCTTCCTCTGTTACTCTGCCACTCACATGACAACCACCGTGTCTTCCCTAAGCGCACCCCCGGGCCTCTGGGTGGGATCCTCTCCCTGCACAGAGGCCAGGGCAGCCGGCAGCCTGAGCGGCCCCGGGTCTTGACCCACTTCCACGCATGAGGCCCCTGTGCCTGCAGACAGTGCTGTCATCCGTTTCGTCCAGGGCTCCAGTGTTTAGAGTGAGAGTTAGTATCAGCATAGTTAAAAATCAGAAACTCCAACGCTTTTAAACAGTAGAAAATTGAAACTGAAAGTTTATATATGCACACTTTAAAAAAAATGCTTAATTTTATGGATTTAGTTATAAAAACGCAGTTGTGTGACATGGATATGTCACGTAGTGATGAAACATGAGCTTTTGGTGCACTCCTCACCCGGATAGGGCACTCGGCACCCAACAGGTGGCATTTCGTCCCTCACACCTGCAGTCCTACCACCACTTGGAGTCTTCAGTGGCCATTATTCTACCCTGTATGTCCATGTGTACCCCTTGTTTAGCTCCCACTTACAAGTGCGAACTTGTGGTTTTTAGTTTTCTGTTTCAGAGTCGTTTTACTAAGCATAATGCCCTCCAGCTTCATTCATGTTGATGCCAAGACATGATTTCCTTCTTTTTCATGGCTGTGTGATATTCCACAGCATATAAGCACAACACTTTCTTTTTTAATCATTGTTGAGGGACACCTAGATTGAGTCCATGACTTTGCTATTGTGACTGGTGCTGTGATACACACGGGGGCAGGTGTCTTTTTTATGTAGTGATTTCTGTTTCCTTTGGGTAGACACCCAGTGGTGGGATGGCTGGGTCAAGGGAGAGTTCTATTTTTAGTTCTCTGAGAAATCGCCATTCTGTTTTCCACAGAGGCTGTACATATTTATGTTCTTAGCATCAGTTAAGAATTGTTCCCTTTTCCCACATCCTTGCCAATATCTGCTGTTTTTTAACTTTTTAAGAATAACCGTTTTGTAGGCCAGGCGTGGTCGCTCACGCCTGTAATCCCAGCACTTTGGGAGGCCGAGGCGGGTGGATCACTAGGTCAAGAGATCGAGACCATCCTGGTCAACATGGTGAAACCCCATCTCTACTAAAAACACAAAAAATTAGCTGGGCATGGTGGCGCGTGCCTGTAATCCCTGCTACTCAGGAGGCTGAGGCAGGAGAATTGCCTGAACCCAGGAGGCGGAGGTTGCGGTGAGCCGAGATCGCACCATTGCACTCCAGCCTGGGTAACAAGAGTGAAACTCCGTCTCAAAAAAAAAAAAAAGAATAGCCATTTTGTCTGCTATAAGATGGTATTATTGCGTGGTGATTTTCATTTGCATTTCTCTGATGATTAGTAAAATGCAACATTTTTTCATGTTTGTTTGCCACCTGCATATCTTCTTTGAAAAATATCTTTTTAGATTCTTTGCTTACTTTTTAATGGAGTTATTCGTTTTTTTCTTGTTGAGTTGTTTGAGATCCTTGTAGGTTCCGGATATTAGCCTTTTGTAGGACACCCTATTCAGTGAATGGTGCTGGGATAATTGGGTATCCATGTGTGAAGAGTGGAAGTGGACTCTTATCTCTCACTATAAACAGAAATTAAGATGGATTAAAGATTTAAATGTAAGCCTTGAAACTATTATAATCCTATGAAAAGCTCTTCTGGACATTGGTTTAGGCAAAAAATTTATGAATAAGTCCTCAAAAGGAAATGTAAAAAAAAAAAAAAAGAGGAATTAGATTAAACTAAAATGTTCTGCACAGCAGAAGAAGAAGAAATAACAGAGCAAACAGACAACCCCCACAGAATGGGAGAAAATACTTATAGTGTACATTTTTAAATTTAAAATAAGTTCTACTACAGCAATATGCATTAAAATTCTCATACTATTTGTTGTTTATTTTGTTTTGTATAATTTTTGCTTATTTGTTTTGCTCTAGTCAATGTAAAATAACTAGTTTTATTACATTTATGTAAAATGATACAAAAATTAATAACAGGGTATGTATTAGTGTTTGCTGGTAGCATTAGTTATGTGTATCTGTTGTTAGTACTTGAACACTATAGCAGGCCTCAGCCAAAAACTTGGAATCAATTTTTCCCTTTGAATGTCAAGTTGTAAAACTAAAAGAAATTCAGTGATATGTTAAAACTGTAGGATACATTTCTCACCTGATAAACTTGGCTACGTTCTGATTTCAGTTATTGACAGTCGCAAAGGTAGAACATGTTAATCTGGAGAAGATTGATTTTTGTAAAAAGAAAGAAAAAGAGGAAGAGAAAGGTAAGAAAAAAGAAAAACAGAAAGAAAGTGAAATAACAATGATATATCATCACAAAGGCAAGTATTTTCATGATTTATCCAGATCTTTTCAGAAGTAAAGAAACATTGGCAACTAGCTCTTTAAACATGCTTCCCTTATGGGAAAAATCGTTCTTCCTGTACATACTGCTGCTTTGCGCTCTCAGCCCCAATATGTTAAACGATCTAGTCTTTAATGAAAAATTTCATTGTAGTGTTTGGTGTTTTACAAACAATCTTACGATCATGATTTAGCTTTCCACACGTCTGTGGGGCTGACAGTGTTGGTAGTCTGTCCAGATACTCTTGGGTTCTTTTTAAACATTTTGTACATTCTCAAAACTTTGATGTGGATTTGCTTCCAGCAGCCTGTAGTTGTAATTTGTTCTTTTTGAAAGACTGCCCAACAGCCTCTGGACTCGTCCTTCACTGCATGCATGGAAAACAAAATTGCCTGAGTTTTTTTGGCCCTAAGATTGAGTCTGGGGACAAAAATCCCTAGAGGAGTGAGTCTGAGCTAATGATTGACAGGTGCAGAAGCATGGAAGCCTTGCCTACTTTGCTTGGGTTGAGACAATTTTGACATTCAGCTTATGCTCCAAACATCATGGGAGGCCCCTGGAGACTAAGTAGCCCCCTGCTTTCCTGTCTCGTATCATCCTTCCCTTACTCATTTCTTTGAGAACAGTTTCTTAATCAATCACTTGTTTACAAATCTTTATTTCAGGGTCTGTTTCTGAGGAACTTGAGCTAACTCACTCTCCCTTATAGAGAAATAATGGACATCAGGAGAATTTTATTCCATGCTGCAAATCAATAAATAGACACATTTATTTACTATTCTAGATTAACAGATTAGATAAGTATTAATTCTGGCTCCAACTTTTTTTAAAAAATAAAATCCAGTTTGGGAGCCTCAAGACTAAATAAAGGCAATACCATGGGCAATGGCATATTCCCAAAGAATAATTATACTCAAATTTAAAAGGTTAGAGGGAAACTCAAATGATCTGAAAAATTCCCCTATCCCCCAAACCAGGAATTTAATTCTTTCTATGTTTTGATTTTTCAATACTAAATTATTCTCCTAGTTTACATCCTTTTTTTTTTTTCTTTTTAGACAGAATGTTGTTGCTTCCTTGCACAGGCTGAAATACAGTGGTGCAATCTCGGCTCACTGCAACCTCTGCCTCCTGGGTTCAAACAATTCATCTCCCGCCGTGTCCCAAGTAGCCGGGCTTACAGGATCCTACCACCACACCTGGCTGAATGTTTGTGAATTTTCAGTAAAGACAGGGATTCACCATGTTGGCCAGGCGGGTGTGGTGCTCCTAACCGCAACTGATCCACCTGCCTCAGCTTCTCAAAGTGCTGGGATTACAGGTGTGAGCCACCACACCCAGCCTTACGTCCTATTTTTAAGCTTTAGATGACTAGACTGCTACATGTATAGACATAGAAAATTAATACAAACTATTTGCTCAACAAGATTAGAGGAAATTATTGCTGCATTATGTGTTAAGTTACCACAGCAATTTGTATGTTATGAAATTAAATTGTGTTCTGGGAATCACCACACACTCATCATCATCATCATCGTCATCATTTTTACTGTCATCATCAACATTCTTGTCATTATCATTGGCCAAATCAAACAACACAGGAAACAACAAACAGAAAAAGCTGGATAGAGCTCAGTTAATCTTTACGTACACAATTCAGATGAAATACGGGTATATTAATACTGATATTTCTTCCCAGTTCTTTCTGGGACCTGGTCATTTCTGATATTCTCACTTTTAGTCTAATATCCAAGATGCAGTTTCATCAGTTACACTGGGTGGTCCCTATATCTCAGAGTGGATGTAAGTAATTTTTTTCACACAAGGTTGTAACATCTTCCCAAATCAGAAGCCTAGAATAGTCAAAAGAATACTTTGAATTCTGCCGATTCTCCCTGATCATGTATTTATAAATCACTTATTTCCAATTGTCCAATGCTTATTGTTTCAATAGAAGATGTGTCTAGCAGAACATTAACTTATTTATTCATACTGATTGAATATGCATTATGTGTCGGACATTGCATAATGGGCCATAAGGAAAAGAAAAAAAAAAATGAAAAACAACATGTAGACCTTGTCCTCAAATAGCACAAAATCTTGTGAGGAATACAGAAATGAGAAACCAAAATGCCGCAAGATGAAGGCTATGGTAGAGCCAGGGAAAGAAATAATTTCATTCCGTTTGGTGCCTTAAATTTATGTCATCCAAAAAGTCTGTTTAGGGAGTCATTAGCAATCTTTCTTCATTGTTCGCATTTTGACAGAGGCTTCTGATCACCTTGTCACATTCTTCATGTTCTCAGATGTCCTGCTTAACTTTATTGTCCTCATTGTTAAGGACCTGATATTGTTCCTAAAGGAGCTCTAAATATTCTACATTTTGTATCTGCCAGGCTGCAACTAACAAAAAGAACAGCAATATAAAGACAATAAGACACATTAACATGCAGATGCTACAAAGAAGTTTCACCTTTGTAATAAAAGTCATTAATTCCCAAAGCATTTTGTCTGGTTTGCAAAGGAATATTTGCATTATCTCTGTACTTCTTTTGTATTGAGGGAACTTGAGGAGTCAAGCTTATATATTACTACTTTATTTCTCTATTATTAATTTGGAAATCATTTTAATTGATTATCAAGTAATGAATATTATCTAGAGACATGTATATGTAATTAAGCCATTTGTAAAACTAAATAATGAAATTCTAACTAAAATGCCTACCAAATTTAAATATGATTTTAATATTAGTAGTGCCTAAAGCATTAGCAGAGAATGAGAAATAATTCCTCTCTTATTCTTATTCCACAAGCCAATTTTATTGGCAGTCAAAATGATCTCCATACATATGCATATTAATTAATGTAACAAAAATTATGAGATGCGTTTTTAGGGCCCTGTAAACTGTATCAAATGCTATATACAGTTGGATCATAATGTTTTAATGGAAGATTCTATTTACCTAGTCTTTTTTTTTTTTTTTTTTTTTTTGAGACGGAGTTTCCCTCTTGTTACCCAGGCTGGAGTGCAATGGTGCGATCTCGGCTCACCGCAACCTCTGCCTCCTGGGTTCAGGCAATTCTCCTGCCTCAGCCTCCTGAGTAGCTGGGATTACAGGCACACGCCACCATGCCCAGCTATTTTTTTTGTATTTTTAGTAGAGACGGGGTTTCACCATGTTGACCAAGATGGTCTCGATCTCTTGACCTTTTGATCCACCCGCCTCGGCCTCCCAAAGTGCTGGGATTACAGGCTTGAGCCACCGCACCCGGCTTACCTAGTCTTAACTACTATTCTACAACATGTTGTAAACTCAGTAAAAATAATCAAAATAAGAATAAAGAATTTCCATGAATTAGCATCACTGTGTTTATTTAAAAGCAGTTTAAGTTCCTTAGTGTCAAAGCTGATTAATTAGCCAATAATTAATACATTTTAACCCAATTTAAACCATTTTAACTTATTTTAATCACTTCCAGTTACTACACCGTGTTAGTACATGAAGGAAGAACAAATATTTGGACAGGCTATGAAGATTAGTTAAATCAGATAGACTCTATATAATGAAGAATAAAACAGGCCAGGCACGGTTGCTCACACCTGTAATATAAGCACTTTGGGAGGGTGAGGCAGGAGGATTGCTTGAGAGGCCACGAGTTTAAGACCAGGATGGGCAACATATTAAAAAAATTAGCCAGACATGATTGTGCATAGCTGTGGTGCCAGCTCCTTAAGAGGCCGAGGTAGGAGGATCACTTGAACCCAGGAGGTCAAGGCTGCAGTGAGCTATGATTGTGCCACTACACTCCAGCCTGGGTAACAGAGTAAGACCCTGTCTCTTAAAAACAAAAAGTAAAATTAACTTCCACAGCTAAAATCAGAAAGGACTGTGAACCTGCCTTGATCTTGCACCTATGATGACTCCAACATGAGTATAATTCATCAGAGGTAGCAGAGGTGAATTTTACTGATTCATTATAGGCCATAAAAAATCGTTTTCTATTTTCTTCAATGTATGATAATTATAATCAGAGTACATTTTGCATTATAAAAGGTTATGTACAATAGTAAACGGTGCCAATCATTGTTCATTATAATCTCAAGGTCAGAACATTTTTATGTTGATATTATTAAAAGCATTACATCAACCTATTATAATTTAGTCATCAAAGCAATAAAACCAAAATAGCTGGAGTACATGAATACTTTAATAGATGTATGCTTTGTCAGCACATGTTATATATAATAAATGGGAAGGAATCTCAGAATTCACTGAGTTTGCCTTCAACTGAGATTGTAACATGTTGGTTAACACAGTGGAAGGGAATGGTATGTAAAAGGGAGTGAATCACGGTGGAAGACAGCAGAACAGGAAAGTGGAACGGAATAATCTTTGTTGATTCCTTAATATTTTATGGTATTTTATTTAACCAAAGAATGTAATAATGAGTAAAGAAATATATTAAGTACATAGCTCTACAATATTATGTAAGGAAATATTAATACTTTTTTTGAGTTTATAAAAGTTAAGATCTTATCTTCTTTTTTTATTATGCTTTAAGTTCTAGGGTACATGTGCAGATCGTGCAGGACTGTTACACAGGTATACATACGCCATGGTGGTTTGCTGCCTCCACCTCACCATCACCTACATTAGGTATTTCTCCTAATGTTATCCCTCCCCAATGTCCCCACTCCCTGCTCTCCCTACCCTAGCCCCCCAACAGACCCTGCTGTGTGATGTTCCCCTCCCTGTGTCCATGTGTTCTCATTGTTTAACATCAACTTATGAGTGAGAACATGTGGTGTTTGGTTTTCCGTTCTTGTGTTAGTTTGCTGAGAATGATGGTTTCCACCTTCATCCATGTCCCTGCAAAGGACATGAACTCATCATCCTTTTTTATGGCTGCATAGTATTCCATGGTATATATTTGCCACATTTTCTTTATCCAGTCTATTATTGATGGGCATTTGGATTGGTTCTTGGTTCCAGGTCTTTGCTATTGGAAACAGTGCCACAGTGAACATACTTGTGCATGTGTCTTTATAATAGAAAAATTTATAATCCTTTGGTTATATACCCAGTAATGGGATTGCTGGGTCAAATGGTATTTCTGTTTCTAGGCCCTTGAGGAATCGCCACTGTCTTCCACAATGGTTGCACTAATTTATGCTCCCACCAACAGTATAAAAATGTTCCTATTCCTCCACATCTTCTCCAGCATCTGTTGTCTCCAGATTTTTTCACAATCACCATTCTAACTGGTGTGAGATGGTATCTCAATGTGGTGTTGATCTGCATTTCCTTAATGACCAGTGATGATGAGCATTTTCTCGTGTTTGTTGGCTGCATAAATGTCTTCTTTTGAAAAGTGTCTCTTCATTTCCTTGCCCACTTTTCGATGGGGTTGTTTATTTCTTGTAAATGTTTTAGTTTTTGTAGATTCTGAATATTAGTTGAATCAACCAAGTGAATGCCAAAAGAAACAGCCACAATAACAGTGGTTGAATATTTTACAGTATTTTTGCCTGTTCTTGCTCCATTCCCTCCTTGAAGCAGCGTCAGGCAGTCAAGAGAAATTTGCCCAATTCATACTTCATCTAGAAAGAAATGAGTGGAACTTGCAGCATTTGGGCTGCTAGAGGACTGCTCTCTGTGTCACCTGACTTGGAGAGCTGATTGGAATGGTGGCATTGTTAGGTCATCAGGTTGGAGACCACTGAAAGCAGCAGTGACTACCATAGTAATGAGAATCGCAAGGCAACTGGAGACCTGCAAGAGATCAAGGAAGAGGAATACGATAAAATCCTTACAGCTTCAATAAGAAATAGGCTGAGACTCTTCAGGAAATTAAGACATTTAAAAGCAATTGTGTAAATGATTAAACTGGAACAACAGTGCACTCACAGACCCAGCGAAGAGTCATTTCTAGGTGAGGCTTAGAGAACACTGCACATGTACACTGGGCTGATTAATATTTCCCTTAAATGGAGCCAGGCTGCAAAGGATGGGAGAAGTGGTTGACTTTGTTGTTGTTGCTTTGTTCTGTTTTTCTCTTGGCTTTTTAAAGGCCCAGTTTCGAGAAAGGATTAAAAGGCATATAAAGAAACAGTGAATATGGCTCATTCAAAGGAACAACATTAGTGTCTAGAAATTGACCCTAAAGAAGCAGAGGCCTTGACAAAGACTTTAAAACAGCTGTCCCAAGTATGCACAACGAGCTAAAGAGCAGGGACACCCAATTACATGAAAGCAAGAAGACGATATATGAACAAAGTAATGTCAACAAAGATACTGATATTATAAGAATGAATCAAACAGAAATTCTGGAACTGAGAAAATATAGTAACAGAATTACAAAATTAACTAGAAAGATTCAATAGCAGAATTAAACAGACAAAAAATAATCAGTAAATTTAGAGATAGGTCATTTGACATTATAGGGTCAAAGAAGCAGAAAAGAATGGAATGAACTGAGAAATGCCACAGGGACTTATGGGACACCATCAAGCCAACCAACACGTACATTATGGAAGTCCAAGTAAAATAAATCTCAAAAGACCCACGCTAAGGTATGTTACAGACAAAGTACTGATAATGAAGACAGAGAATCTTAAAAGCAGCAAGAGAAAAATGGCTTACCTTGTACATGGTAGCTCTATATGAACATTATGAACTTTTTAGGAAGAATTTTGTAGGCCAGAAGGTAATGGTAACTAATATAAAATATATTCAAAATTATAGGAAAAAAATTCTGAGAATACTATGTCTGGCAACACTGCTTTTCAAAAATGAGAGAAAATTAAGACATTTCCAGGTAAATAAAAGCTGAGGGAATTCATTACCACCAGATCTACTGTCCAAGAAATGATAAAGGGAGTCCTTCAAGTTTAAATGAAAGAATTCCAGAGAGTAACTTAAAGCAATAGAAAAAAATGAAATTCACAGGTAAAGGTAATTATCATGACAAAAATATATTATTATCTTAGTTTTGGTTTGTAATGCCACTTTTAATTTTTTCATAAGGCGTAGAAGACAAAGGCACAGATAGATGCTAATGGGTACAAAATACATAAAAATGTGATTTTTGACATCAACAACAAAAAGAGGAAATTGAGTTGTTAAGAATTAGAGTTTTACATGAAATTGAAGTTAAATTGTTATCAGAATTAAAAAGCATTCTGTAACTTTGGAATGTTTTGTGTAATGCCCATGGTAACAAAAAGAAATATCTATAGACTATACATGAAAGGAAATAAGATGGAAATCAAATCATAATGGATCCCTACACAAAGTTAAATTTAAAAAAAAGTTAACACAAAGAACGCCCATGAGGAAGGAAATGAAGGACAAAAAGCTCAAACTTAAAGAAATACTGAAAACGATTAACAGAATGGCAAGAGTAAATTCTTTCCCTTAAGGAATTACAGAAAATATAGAAGAATTAAATTCTCTATCAAAAGATGCACATTTGCAGAATAGACATATACACAGAATCTAACCATGTGCTGTCTACTGTTGACTCACTTTAGATCTGAGAACACTCCTAATTACAAGTAAAAGGATGAAAAAAGATGTTCTATGCAAATAGCCATCAAAGGAGAGCAGGGGTGGCTATACTAATATCAGGCAAAGTAAACTTTGAGCCAGAAATTGTTAGAGAGGATAAAGAACATTATATAGCCTGTAATCCCAGCACTTTGGGAGTCCGAGGCGGGTGGATCATGAGGTCAAGAGATCAAGACCATCCTGGTCAACGTGGTGAAACCCCATCTCTACTAAAAGTACAAAAAATTAGCTGGGCATGGTGGCACGTGCCTGTAATCCCAGCTACTCAGGAGGCTGAGGCAGGAGAATTGCCTGAACCCAGGAGGCAGAGGTTGCGGTGAGCCGAGATCACGCCATTGCACTCCAGCCTGGGTAACAAGAGTGAAACTCCGTCTCAAAAAAAAAAAAAAAAATCATCTCTCGACCAACACTGATGGTCATTACTAGGCTTGCTGAAGACAAAGGACACAGTTAAATATGAAATGTGAAATGACATAACAGTGAGTCAAAAGAAATGCCTTTATGTTTGCAGATATACTTTGTATGCTAGCATGGCGTTTCACCCAGTCGGGTAATTTAATAGGCAAACTGCTTAAAAAGACCCTATTGTCTTCTGACCTGTTGCATTGCAATCTAATTTAGCTGCTTCATTTGGAAGCACATATATGAGAACTATGGGAGACATCAGGGAACCCTGTCATAGACCGGTATGATTTGGATCATGTGTCTTTTCTAAGGTCTTTCTTAATGGATTAATCATGTACTGAAATGAGAACAACCTTGCCTCTGTGCCAAGTCAACATTCTCACCGGAATTCAGGAGTGCAGCCATTGTGCCCTGACTCAGCTCATCAACTCCACCTAACTCAGTCTGTGACTTCTGATCAGTGGTCCTTCTCCCTAAATAACTGTATTCCTTCATCTAAAAGAGATATATTGGCTGGACTTGGGCATTTTTCCAAAACCATGTCTTAATTCACTTTAATTTTTAAAAATTATACAGGCTAAAGCATTTCTGCAAAGAAAACTTGGCAAATCTGATATCTTGGTCTAGAAATCTAATATCCTCCTCTCATTTTCAAAATTATGTAATTCTAATTTTATTTATCGTATAAAGTCTGTATTGAAATACAGAAGCATACTCTTTTAGCTTTACGTTCGCTTTTTTAAAATGTCATTTCTTTACAAAGAAGTGCAAAGTTTTTCCTTTATCAGGGATGCGTTTAACTATAATTAATTCTTCTAAAAAATACTTTATTTTCTGCACTTTAATCCCAATACCATTTTTTACAAGTATTAGTTATCAGAATGAAGGAATAACTATCAGAAAAAAATCAAGCACATGCCGCAATAACAGAGTTATTAGAAAGTTAGCAATTATTTCCTAAATAAGGGGCATAAACTTTGTCCATTTTTCAAGACATCCTATGTCTAAGTTATATCCTTGAACCTGCGTATTAAATGAAATTAAAAGCCTCCTGAACTCCACTTTGGAAAAAAGCTAAGGTGTAAAGAGGCTAAATAAAGTTCCCAAACTTAAATTAGTAGCTGTTATCCTGTCTGCAAATTAGACCTAAACATTCGCATTTCTGTCACTCTTTTTATTGTTCAATCTCTCACCTCAAAAAGTGGTGACTGTAGAAACTGATGAATATTTTCTTCTGTGACTATTCTAGGGAATAATCAGCTTGCTACATTTTCATTCACAGATGTTGAAAGGGAAAATGATAATCTCTACAATTAAGTGTAATTTTGGGGAACACAGCAGAAAAATGAAACATCAGGATTCAAGATGTTATTCTATTATTTATTGTGTGTGTGTGTTACATAATTTATCCTTTATGGGTCTCAGACTCTCCTACCCATATAGAAAATTTGAATTAAAAATATCTGCCATGTAGAATTTATGTGACTATTAAAGGAAATAATATCGGAAAGCATTTACTCAGGCTCTAGAATCAGGCAGGCACAAAATGAATGTTAGTTGTTTTTATTGTTATCTAGAATAGAGTTGGGAAGTAATTTGACAAATTGTATTTATTTTGAAGGAGTGCTGAAAAGCAGGTCAGAAGCTATATGCATGGTCAGGACAATTTTTGTGTTAATGGATGACCAATTTCTTTGTTACTGTGAAAATAGACAAGCCTAGTCTTTATCATCTGTTCCCTGAAAAGGGTCTAATTTATTTTTTCTGTTGCAAGTGAATTAAGATTGCATTCAAAAATGAATGCCATGATAATTTTTCCTTAACCCCAAGCCAGATGCTCTGAATTCACTGAAAACTGATTTACAATATTACAAAGAAAAGGAATGTGTCCACATTTGAAAAATTTCGGTAAATGGACTGAAATAACTCAGGTTGAAGCCAGATGATATAATGATAGTCATTTTCTTTCTGCTTTGAAAATTTGTACCAATACTATATTTCCGTCCTTCCTATTTGAGCAGTAACGCTATTGACTGCAATTATTCTCTGTGTGGGTGTTTACTGAAAAGACACTTGTGCGATGATTATTTGCTACACACTGTGCACACTTCAAAAGAGAGCTTTGATTTCCAAAAACATCCATTTGTTGCACTGTTAGTTTCTTATTCCTTCATCTTAAACTCATAATCTGACTGAAACATTTATGTAAACAATCTTATTTCCAATAAGTTCTGATGGTAGGATCCCAGACCCAGGGCTCCAGGACCAGTGAGAGAGATGCATCACATGTGTTTTTAGCTCTTCGAAGAATCACTACACTGTTTTTCACAATGACTGAACAAATTTACACTCCTATCAATGGTATCTAAGTGTTCCCTTTCCTCTGCTACCTCATCAGCATCTTATTTTTTGACTTTTTATTAATAGCCATCCTGACAGGTGTGAGATGGTATCCCATTGTGGTTTTGATTTGCATATCTCTAATGACCAGTGATACTGAGCGTTTTTTCATATGTTTGTTCCCCACATGTATGTCTTTTAATGAGAAGTGTCTGTTCCTCTTCTTTGTACACTTCGAATAGGGTTTAAATATTTCTTGTAAATTTGTTTCTTTTTTTTCTTGTAGATTTTTTTTCTTATAAATGTGTTTCTTCTTGTAGATAAGTTTCTTATAGATGCTAGATATTAGATTTTTGTCAGATTCATAGTTCACGGATATTTTCTCCCATCTGGTAGCTTATCTGTTCATCCTGTAGCTTGTCTGTTTACTCTGTAGATAGTATCTTCTGCTGTACAGAACTTTAATTAGCTTCCATTAATCAAGTTTTGCCCTGGCGGTAAATGTTTTGGCATTTTCGCCATGGAATCTGCCTATTTCTATGTCTGGGATGGTATTGCCTAGGTTGTCTTCCAGAGATTTTGCGGTTTTGGGTTTTCCATTTAAGTCTTAATCCATCCTGAGCTTATTTTTGCACGTGGTGTAAGGAAGAGGTGCAGTTTTAATCTTCTGCATATGACTAGCCAGTTATCCCCTCACTATTGACTGAATAGGGAATCCTTTTTCCTATTGCTTGTTTTTGTCAGCTTTGTTGCAGATCAGATGGTTGTAGGTGTGTGGCCTTATTTCCGGGCTCTCTGTTCCGTTTAATTGTTCTCATCTATGTGTCTGTTTTTGTGCCAGTACCATGCTGTTTTGGTTACTGCAGCCCTGCATTTTAGTTTGAAGTCAGGTGACATGATGCTTCCAGCTTTGGTTTTTCCTTAGGAGTCCTTGTCTATTAGGGCTCTGTTTTTGGATCCATATGAATTTCAAAATAGTTTTTTTCCAGTTCTGTGAAGAATGCCATCGGTAATTTAATAGGGATAGGACTGACTGCTTTGAACAGTATGGTCATTGTAATGACAGTGATTCTTCCTATCCATGGGCATGGAATGTTTTTCCATTTGTTTCTGTCTTCTCTGATTTCTTTGAGCACTGTTTTGTAATTCTCATTATAGAGATTTTTCACTTCCCTCATTTGCTGTATTCCTAGGTGTTTTCTTCTTTTTATGGCCATTGTGAATGAGACTGCACTTCTGATTTGGCTCTTGACTTGGCTGTTTGCATTTAGGAATGCTAGTGATTTTTGCATATTGATCTTTGTATCCTGAAACTTTGCTGAAGTTGTTTATCATCTGAAGAAGCTTTGGGGCTGAATTTAAGGGATTTTTTTAGATATAGAACAATGTTGTCTGCAAACCAAAATAGTCTCCCTTCCCATTTGGATCCCCTTTACTTCTTTCTTTTTCCTGATTGCTTTGGCCAGGACTTCCAATAGTATTTTGAACAAGAGTGGTAAGACAGGGAACCCTTTTCTTATGCTGGTTTTCAGGAGGAATGCTTCCAGCTTTTTCCCATTCAGTATGTTGCTACCTGTAGGTTTGTCATAGATGGCACTTACTAGTTTGAGGTATAGTCCTCCAATATCTAGTTTATTAAGAGATTTTCACATGCAAGAATGTTGAATTTTATCAAAAACCTTTTTGCATCTATTGAGATAATCATGTGGTTTTTGTCTTTACTTCTGTTATGTAACAAATCACGTATATTGATTTGTATGTGTCGAATCAACCCTGCATCCCAGGAATAGACCCCATTTGGTCATGGTGGATTATCTCTTTGATATGCTCCTGGAATCATTTTGCAAGCATTTTGTTGAGGAGTTTTGCATTAATGTTCGTCAAGAACATTGGTCTGATGTTTTCTTTTTGTTGTTGTTGTGACTCTGCCGGATTTGGTATCAGGACGATTCTGGTCTCATATAATGAGCTAGAGAGGAGTCCCTCTTTCTCAATTTTTTGAAATAATTTCAGTAGGAATGGAACCACGTCTTCTTTTTACAACTGGTAGAATTCTACTATGCATCTGTCTGGCCCTGGCCTTTTTTTGGTTGGCAGGCTATTAGTTAATGATTACAGTTTGATGTTCATTATTTTAGTTTGTAAAGGGAATCAATTTCTTACTGGTTCAGTCCTGAGAGGGTATATGTAATTTATTCATTTCTTATATATATTCAAGTTTGTGTGCATAGAGGTGGTCATAGTAGTCTCTGATGGTTATTTGTGTTTCTGTGGGGTGAGTGGTCATATCACCCTTGCAGTTTCTAATTGTGTTTATTTGAATATTCTCTCTTTCTTTCTTTATTCTTCTAGCTAGTGGCCTAAAAAAACAGCTCCTTCATTCATTGATCTTTTGAATGATTTTCCATGTCTCGATCTCCTTCAGTTCAGTTTTTATTTTGTTTACTTCTTATCTTATGCTACCTTTGGGGTTAATTTGTTCTTGCTTCTCTAATTCTTTTAGTTGTGATGTTGTTAATTTAAGACTTTCATTATGATTTGGGCATTGAGTACTGTTAATTTTTCTCTTAATACTGCCTTAGCTGTGTTCCAGAGATACTGATACATTGTATCTTTGTTCTCATTAGCTTCAAAGAACTTACTGATTTCTGCCTTAATTTCATTATTTACCCAAAAGTCATTCTGGGGAAAATTGTTCAATTTCCATGAAATTGCATGTATTTGAGCAATATTTTTAGTTTTGATTTATATTTTTATTATGCTGTGAGGACCTAATTCTTAATTATTCTTCCCTCCATCCATTGCTTAAGGCTCAAGATTAGTTCTCATTTTATTCTTTGGCAAATTATTTATTTTCTGTTACTCTGTCACCTTTTTAAAAGATGATTGTATCGTCACAGGCATTTATTATTTCATATCCACAAATCAACTAGTAATTATTTTAATCACTAATACTTGGGCTGGCTGTGACTGTGGCTTTGAAACTTACTATATTGGTTTAGTTGTATGTGTCAGCTTGACTAAACACAATACCCAGCTATTTAACCAAACACCAATCTAAGTGTTTGTGTGGGGTACTTTCTAGATGTGGTTAACATCTGCAACTAGATCTGGCCTTGGACCAGAGACACTGTGATCTTTAGTTACAGCTTTCTGTCTCCTGCTCAGGCTCCAAAGTGAGTGGCAGTATCACCAAATTGAGCCTCTTTCTCCTCTGCTTAAAGATTCAGAGAATGTGGTCACATAGGAATAGAATTTAAAAACTCATGACATTCCCAGTTTATTTGGCTTCTGGGTACCCACTTTATAATGAAACATTGTGGGAATTCTCCCTGCATTCTGCTAGAGCTGTGGCTGGCTCTCATGAAAACACCATGTAAACAAATGGCTCAGACAGCAGGAGTCCAATGTACTTGAGTTCTCACACTTGACCAGTGGGACAAAATTTAGTGACGTCTCCAGTCTTTAGAATCACTGCTCACAAAAATCCATGTAGCACTGTCTGTACACAAGAATACAGTTGTATGTTTTTAAACGTATAAAGATATATGAGAAAAACCATCTACGATTAGTAAAGGACATTATCCTCAATCGTGTGCATGAGCCTAAATTTCTTAGAGAAGAAATTTTGCATCAACATGACATCAATAATCCCGCGTGAGTTTCCAACCTCTACCACTTTCAAACTTGCCATCTCCCACAATTGTGTGAGACAATTCCTTTGCATAAATTTCTCCTATATATGCACATCTAGATATATCTCCTATTAGACTGTTTCCCTGAAAAACCTGACTGATGTGGTTTCCTTTTTGATTCACTTCATGTCTTCCTATTTATTTATTTTTTTATTTTTAATTTTTCCATATGTTATTTGGGTACAAGTGGTATTTGGTTACATGAATAATTTCTTTTGGGGTGATTTATGAGATTTTAGTACACCCGTCACCTGAGCCGTATACACTGCATCGTATTTGTAGTCTTTTATCCCTTACCGCCTTTCCCACTCTTACCCCCAAGTCCCCAGAGCCCATTTTACCATTCTTATGCCTTTGCATTCACAGCTTAGTTCCCACTTATCAGTGAGAACGTGCGATACTTGGTTTTTCATTCCTGAATGACTTTATTTAGAATAATGGTCTGCAATCTCATCCAGGTCACTGTGAATGGCATCAATTCATTCATTTTTATGACTGAGTAGTATTCCATTGCATAAATACACCATAGCCTCTTCATCCACTCATTGATTGATGGGCATTTGGGTTAGTTCCATGATTTTGCAATTACAAATTGTGCTGCTGTAAACATGTGTGTGCAAGTATCTTTTTCATGTAATGACTTTTTTCCCTACCCAGTAGTGGGATTGCTGTACCAAATGGTTTTTCTACTCTTAGTTATTTAAGGGATCTCCACACTGTTTTCCATGGTGGCTGGTACTAGTTCACATTCCTTCCAGCAGTGTAAAAGTGTTCCCTATTCACCACATCCACGTCAGGATCTACTGTTTTTTGACTTTTTGATTATGGCCATTCTTGCAGGAGTAAGGTGATATTGCATTGTGGTTTTTTTATGCGTTTCCCTGACCATTAGTGATGTTGAGCATTTTTTTTAATACATTCATTGGTCATTTGTGTACCTTCTTTTGAGAATTGTCTATTCATGTCCTAGGCCACGTTTTGATTGGATTGTTTGGCTTTCTTCCTACTGATTTGTTGGAGTTTGTTTTAGAGTCTGGATATTAGTCATTTGTTAGGTGTATAGATTGCTATGATTTTCTCCCACTCTGTGGGTCGTCTGTTTACTCTGCTGACTGTTCCTTTGACCATGCAAAAGCTCTTTAGTTCAATTAAGTCCCAACTATTTATCTTTGTTTTTATTGCATTTTCTTTTGGGGTTTTGATCATGAAATCCTTACCTAAGCTGATATTAAGAAGAGTTTTTCCAATGTTATCTTCTATAGTTTTTATAGTTTCAGATCTTAGATTTAAGTCCCTAATTCATCTTGAGTTGATTTTTGTATCAAAAAAGAACAAATCAGGAGGCATCCACTACCTGGTTCCAAAGTATACTATAAGGCCATAGTCACCAAAACAGCATGGTACTGGTATAAAAATAGGCACACAGACCAATGGAACAGAATAGAGATCCCAGAAAAAAAACCAAATACTTAGAGCCAAATGATCTTCAACAAAGCAAAAAAAACTTATAAAGTGGGGAAATTACACCTTTTTCAACAAATGGTGCTGGGACAAGTGGCAAGCCACATGCAGGAAAATGAAACTGGATTCTCGTCTCTCACCTTCTTTATTTCTTTTTCTTTTTTATTTTATATTTTCATTTTCTTGCCTATCAGACCATGCAAGGCCTATTCCCATTTATTTCTGATCTCAGGAAAATGTTTACTTTACTCCAATGCCACAGTCTGTATAAGAGCTCTATTTTTAAAATTTCCATTTAAAATAGCCTTGCCCTTGAAGGCAGGGTAAAATATTCTAGGTGATACATTAATCACATTAGTCAAAGTGTCTCTTAGAGTGAATTACACTTCAACTTTTAAAATGTTTTGAGTTCTGTCATTACAGCACAAAAACCCACCATCAAGACTTAGATCCTACATTAACATGATCCAACAATTAAAATGTTGGTATTTTTTGTTATCTGGCCTCTAAACAAGACATCAGCATAAACTCAAAGTTACAAATCCTCTTTTTGGACTACACTCTTATATAAGGGTAAACAACCTTTCTTTACTGTATATATGTTTTCAATACTGCTTCTCTTTCACTTCAGAGGATCACAGTCATCCTTTATCTTGAGAAACATTCAAGAACAGTGTGGATGTTGAGAACATTAACCAAAATTCAGGTGACCTACTTTCAACATTAGCTTTTCCACTTCCTGATGAAGCTTCTGAAAGTCTCTCAACTTTGATTTTCTTGTGTGCAAAATAGAAATTTAAAAAAACCTATCCCACAAAGCCGCTGTGAAAAGTAAATAGTCAATGTCTGGAAATCATGTAGAGTCAGGCCTGACTTGAGATAAGCAGTAAATATTAGTAAACAGTATTTTCATTGGTTGTTTCTTGAAATGTTTTTCTTCTGACTCAGATTCTTAACTCCAAGTGGCTTGACAATGACATTATAGTTAGGAAACGATCAACGGAAACTTTAGACCTATAAACTAGAATTGTGTTGTCAACTTTAAAGTCTATTCCAGACTTGGCCAATATCTTAAAACAACAATTAGAAGATGTTGCTGTTGTGAATCACCTACTTATGACCCTGTGGGTGGCATTCTTCTTTTTCCACTACAGCATATTGATGCCACCTGACATGTTGTGTTAATGCACACTGCCCTGGTGATACAATGAGAAAAATAGCATATCCTGGAAGAAGCAGAGTTAGTGAACAAAGCTATGAATACAAGATAGAGATTAACAATTTTATTACTGTAATTATGTCTGATTTATGAAAATGTTCATTTGAAGTACTTATACTGGACTTTGAGTGAAATATGTATTTTCAAGCAGTTTATCAAATTACCAAAGTGTTATAGGCTTTTTAATGTATTAAATTATGAAGACAAGATATAACTGGGTCTTAGGCAGCATAAAAGAAAAGTAGTAAGTTTAAATTACAATTAAACAAAAAGTCAGAAATGTTTGTTCTTTTCTGTAGAGAAAGAGAAATTGTCAGTATTTTAGAGCTTATTAGTCAGCTGAAGTTGTCCTTTAACTTCACTTCTCGTATTGTTTTTCTATCTTCCTGTTTTAGCACAAATCTGTTAGAGGTAGCAAATCTCACACAAATAATTCTCATTAAGACCACACTTCGGAAGGTGGTCAAGGCATGGAGCAGGTAATACTACCCACAACTTAGATTATACATTGTTTGTTTTGTTTCTTTCCTACTTAATCCCATCACACAAAAACTACAAAAAAAAAATTCATGTGAATTCAGTCATATGAATTTTTATTTTTACGAAAGGTATGATGAAACAGTTAACTGGACACCTGCTAAATGACAGCTACAATGCTTTACAAACTACTGTGCTGGTTATGTTGAGTCTCTTGCCTCTTCTTATAAACTTTAGAATCAGTTTATCCATATCCACAGAATACCTTCTTGGAATTTTGATTGGGACTGCATTAGATCTATAGAGCAAAGTGGGAAAACCTGACATCTTGATAATACAGTCTTCTTATGCACGAACATGGAATGTCTCTTCATTTATTTAGATCATTGTTGATTTCTTTTATCAACGTTTGTATTTTGCTTGTGAACAGACATAGTTTTATATCTTCTTTTTCAATATGAGTCACCTTTCTGTCCTTAGCTTGTCTTACTGCACTCTCTAGGTGTTCCTGTACACTGTGAATACAAGTAGTAAGAGGGAATATGCCTGTATTGCTTCCAACCTTAAGGAGAAAGTAGTTTGCTTTTCACCATTAAGTATGAGGTTTAGCTGTAGGGTTTTTGTAGATTTTTTTTTTTAAGAAATTTTGTCTCTACTCCTAGTTTATTGAGGGGAATAATAAATTTTAAGAAGAAATATGAAGCAAAGGAAGAGGGAAAAACAAACAAGAGGATTTCTGTTTTTGGTTTTAGTACGTTCAGGAAATTCTCTCTGAGAAGTAATATTTCAAATCCAGATTAAATAAGACAGTTTTCCATGTCAAGATTAGGTAAAAGACAATACCAGGTAAAAGAAAGTAGAACTAGAAACATCATCAAGTGCAACTTAGTTGAGCATTAAGAAAACTTTATCTTTTTATTTTCTCCTGTGTTAATTTTGTTTTGCTTTTAAATATGTCATGTTCATTGGATTTGGTGCCTCCCTTATCTTTTGTTTGCAGATATTATTTGGTATTTGTTTATATTTTATGTAAAAGTCTCAAATCGAGATGCTGTTCAATCTATACTTCTAAGAAAATAAACTTTTATATATGGGCATATTTTCTACACCAAGATGAGGCGTTTTTGTTTTCTTGTGATGTATGCAGGACCCCAGTGTCCTTGTTTTACTCTAGTGATGACTTGGGAGGACTGGTCTTCAGCCAGATCAGGATGTCCACAGTAGATGATATGCTTGGTAGGCACATATCCCCATATCGCCGTAAAATAAGTAGAGACCTATCCTGCTTCTCTGATCCAAGCAATAAAAACAAAACCATATGGAACTTTCCAGAATTAAAACACCAACTTAAGCCTGTTTTTTTGTGCTCAATTACAAAGACTAAAAACTATTTTTTCTTGTTGACATTTGGATTAGTTTTCTATTGCTGAACTAAGAAAGCATTAGAAATTTGGAACTTAAAACAACACAGATTTATTATCTCTTCCAGTCTTACAGTTCCGGCGGTCAGATGTCTGAAACAGATTTTATGGAGCTAAAGTCAAGGTGTTGGCAGAGCTGTGTTCCTTCTGTGAGCTTGGGAGGCAACTCTATTCCCTGACCTTTCCAGGTTCAGGGGGCTACCTGAATTCATGGCCACATCTTTCCAACTTAGGCTTTTATTATAGGATCTCCCCAGGATCCCTGGCCTTCATCCTTTCCTTGTAAGAGCACATAATCATGTTGGGTCCATATGAATAACCCAGGTTAATGATCCTATCTTTACGCCTGCCATAAAACGTAACATACTTTGAGTTTGCCCCTTGTTATTAGCCACTGGCCAGCCGTGCATAGCTGACTTCTCCCTGAGCTCTCCTCCACTCTGTTGCTTCCTGTCTCAGTTCCATTTCCAGACTCTACCTGAATGTGAACATATTTTTATGTCCTTTCTCTCTTGCCTGCTTTATTGGGTCCATTAATTCCTCACTGCTCGGGTCTTCTGGTGGCACTCCTTCTAGTTTTAAAATGGTGAAATAAATTAAATTTTATTTTATGTAGTCATTTATTTCGATAGAACTTTGAGAGAGAGTGGTGCTAAAAATGTGTATCTCATAAACCATTTTGAATGGAAGGTAGTATATTTGATATGAAAAAAAGAGCTTTCTTTAAAAGTGTCTCAATTTTCTTAAATACAACATTGAAAGCTATTAGACAAACTAGTTAAGAGTGTTGTTTCAGAACTAGATGGGAATGTGTTGACCTGTTCTTGATTATATTTCTGGAAATCTATCTTCCACGGGATAATAGGTACAACTTTAGTTGTTATGATTTAACAAATGACTTGAAATGAATGTATTGGTTTATAACACTCACTATTTATACGTGGAACTAAATATTTAATGAAGTTACTTTTTAGGGATACATTTCTATAGTCTCTGATGCTTGAGCACTTCATATAGACATGTAGACACACACACACACACACACACACACACACACACAGATCCTTCAGGAAACTTTGTCATTTATATATAGTTTCCAGGATGATCTTTCATTTTTATTGGCTGTAGAGTTCAACAGCACTAAATGAAGTCTACAACTCTATGTGGCATGGACTGGCTTATCTTTATAAAACATCTTGTAGGTCTATTAATTTAAACAGCTGCCATAGACTGACAGTTTAAAACTGTTTTTCAAGACCATCATTTATTGTTTTTTGGTTTTGCCATTGAGTCTCAAAATAATAAAATCACAAATAAAGGAAGATACAACACAGTATCAATACCTTTACAACATTTACTTTTGTTTTCTTTTTTACCATGAGAATCTGTATATATTTCACTTTGTCTTAACACTTTTTGAAGTGTGGTGAATACAGCTGCTGTTGTTCTTATCAATTCATCTTGCTTTTCCTTTTCCATGTATTTTGACAGAAGAATACATATTTCCTATTGAAAACAGTTTCCTTTGTGGTATATTAGAAAATGTGCTATTTATACCCTTTATATGGAAGAGGCACATGACCCATTGCTGGTCACAAGGATGAGTCCATGATTCTGGACTGGGATGTTAGTTTGATGTTCACCGTATAACCTAGAGAGGAAAATTGAGAGAAACATCTGGACTTCTGTGGGATAATAAGAAAAATGTGATTGGAAAGACAATAGTAGCCAGTAGAAATTATTGTCCTTTTTTTGGCTCACAAGATCGTTAATTTGAGAATAAATCTAATACAGAACGCAGAATGAATAGAGATTCAGATTCCTAAATTCCTGAAAATTCACAACTTGCACATTATTTAATGAATCAGTAAAATTCTTTTTTGTCAGCTAGTCTAAGGGGCATTACTCTCATTTGTATCTGAAATAGACTTGTCTAACAGAATTGATGGTGGTAGTTGTTATTATGTGATTGATGCTCAAATGGGGACTGGCCTAAGGGGAAATCTCCTGTATGTCCCCATCCTGGCTATGCATCGGCCATCATTCTTAGGTGGAGGCAAATGACTGATAAAACTGATGTCAAGTGGATGCTGGGACTGCAGCCATGGGTATACCTCCCCTAGAATTTTAGACAGCAGAGGTAAAAGGCAGATTGTCCTAGTAATCTATGAAGCTGAATGGCTAACATTAAACTGAAAACTTGTGAATGTGTAACCAGGTGCAAGACAGCAAGGCATATTTCTAAGAAATGAAAACCCTCAGGAATTGGATCCATATCAATGCTTGGACTCAGCCTTTTCCTACTGGATGTTTCAATATTGGGGCAGTTGCTTCAAATAAGAACTGTCAAGGCAGGGATAAAACAGAAATCAAAAATCATGTAACAGTGAACAACTACATGCCTTGCTCATTACTTAAAGTTCCTTAGTTTAAATAATTTTCAATAGTTTGTATCTGTGCATATAAAGTTTTGATAATATTAATTACAGTTCTATTTTAAACTACAAAATAAACAAAAAACAAGGGTTGTGCTAGAAACGGCATGAGATGTATTTGTAACTTTCAAAATAGTAACATGTGTCTTCTCTTCAGATAATCATACCTTTCCTCCCCTCATTTTCTGTTACTCTTTCCCGCCCTTCCTTCATTTTGTCCTTCTAATCCCATCTGTTCATTGGACTGAAATCTTAGCAAGGCTACCCAACTTCTATTAAATAGTCTTGCTTTTTGTTTTAATCTGCCTTCCATCATAACAAATAAACGTGATAAACTCTGAGTTTCTAAATCAGTTTCTGTAGCTAGCAACAACTATATGACCCAGTTTGGGTCCATGAAAGTAAACCTATTAAGAGCGTTCTTTGTGACTTATATGTCTCCTAATTTTCACATCAGTGTAATGAAGAAGTGATGTCTGGAGCTGTGACAGCCATCGTGAGACAATGAAGCAACACACTGAAGAATAAAATCAAGCCAGCCTGCCAGAACAGCGGGAGTGGAGGATGGAGAGTCTGGCTACCTGTGGGGCTCCTATTCAAGCTCAGTGGAACTTCCACCGGCGTTTCTCTGTTACCACAACAAAATAAACTATAATTGACCTGTTAATTCTCATTATTAGAATTTCACTGGAACTAACTACATTTATTATTATTTACGTGCATATGCGTAGAGTCATTTGAAGAAAATATGCACCTATGTATGATTTGTCACTGTAACAAGAGTCTAGGTAACAGATTTCTAATTGAAGAATTGAAATTTACTCCCTAGAAATAATTTTTTTTTTCCAGCTCCCTAATGAAATGAGAAAGGTTCCCTTGTCCCTCTTGCAGGGCATGGGACAGGAGGAGTGGTTCGCTTCTTCCGTTCCCTGCTGCTCGAACCTCTAGGAGAGCATATGCACCGGGAGGAGCCATGGGGCTCCGACCCCACGACAGCACCTCATGGTGGGTAATTTCAGCTCCTGAAGCCCCAGTGGGCACGTGCTACTGTGTGCTCTTTTAGTTCTGCCGTGTGCACGTGGTTTGTCTTAACCAGCTCAATTAGTCACAAAGACAGAGGGCTTTCTGTATCCTGGGTTCTTGTCTTGGTGTACTGGAAGAATCAGATCATACCCGGGCTTAGAACATGAGTGCAAGGTTCTACTGGGTGGAGGTAGCTCTCAGCAGATGGGGGAAGCCAGAAGGGATGGAGTGGAATGTTTCCCCTCCAAGTTGGGCAGCTCAGCAGACCTGGCCCTCCTCCAACCGCCCAAGCCAAACTCTGCCTTGTTCTGCCAGTCAATGGCCTGCCAGTGTCTCAGTGTCTGTCCCATGCTCTTCTGTCACTGTGGTCCCCTCGACAGCCTCTTGATGTCCAGCCAGCTGCGTCTTCTCTGCAGGTGTGCTCCTCTCGATGTCCAGCAGCCTGTGTGTCTGCCTACTGGGGTCTCAGGATTTGCTTGTTTGTTTTGGAGACAGAGTTTCACTCTTGTTGCCCAGACTGGAGTGCCATGGTGCAATCTCAGCTCACTGCAACCTCTGCCTTCTGGGTTCAAGCAATTCTCCTGCCTCAGCCTCCCGAGCAGCTGGGGTCACAGGCATGTGCCACCACGCCAGCTAATTTTGTATTTTTAGTAGAGATGGAGTTTCTCCATGTTGGTCAACTGGTTTCAAACCCCCTGCCTCAGGTGATTCGCCCACCTCAGCCTTCCAAAGTGCTGGGATTACAGGTGTGAGCCACCACTCACTGCTGGTCTCAGGGTTTTTATAGGCACAGGATGGGGCATGGCTGGCCAGGGTAGTCTTGGGAAATGCAACATTTTGGCAGGAAAAGAAAAATGCTTGTCTTCACCTACATCCGTGGGCACAGGCCCGGGGTGGAGCCCTAGCCAGGTAACACGCCCTACTCTACCCAGCACTTTCCTTCCCCTCTTCTATATCATTTAAAGGGACACCCTCCCACCATCACCCACACAGCACTAATGTATCATCTAATCCTCCCTGGGAAACTTATACTATTCCACTGAATCTTGGGTATTATTTCCATCCCCAGTGACAAGTAAGGTCCTCCCATTCATCCTATCCCGACAAGTAGCTCCACTTAAGCAGGCTCAATTAGAAAGTGCATGAGCACGGAGAGTATAGTACATGTGAGGGTTAATTTCATGTGTTGATTTGGCTGAGCCAAGATTGGCCAAAGAGCTGGCAAGTCATTATTCTGGGGTGAAGATCTTTCCATAAGAGGTTAGCATTTAGATCAGTAGACTTAGTAAAGACAGTCTATGCGCAGACAGCATTTAATCCTTTGAGGACTCAGATAGAACCAAAAGATGGAGGCAGAAAAATTCTCCCTCTCTCTTCCTGAGCTGGGACATCATCGCCTCCTGCCCTTGGACATTGGTGTTCCTGGTTCTCAGGCCTCTGGACTCCGGGACTTACACCGTCATCCTAGTGCCTGCCTGCTCTCAGCACTTTGAACTTGGACTGCATTGTATCAGGCTTTCTGGCTTTTCTGGTTCCCCAGCTTGCAAATGGCAGATTGCAGGACTTTTCAGCCTTTGCAATCACCTAAGCCAACTCCAATAATTAATCTCTCTCTCCCTCTCTCTTTCTGTGTGTGGGTGTGGGAGTGTGTGTATGTGTTCTGTTGGTTCTGTCTCCTTGGACAACTTCAATACAATACTTCAGAAAATTATGTTATTTTCTCAGAACCCAGATATCAGTGATACAGATGCACTTGACATCTCACATCTTCCTTTAGGAAGGCTATTTAGCTGCTTATCTGGATTCTAATATGTTGGTTTTTTCATAGGAAACAGGAGGAGTATTGGGAATTACATATAATGTCTAGGGGCATATCTTCTGTCTCTTATTATTATATGATTCAAACATTACCCATCATATGCCCACTGTTTATTTAAATCACATCTTTTCTGAAATCAGGAGTTTTACTTTTCTAAATGCTAAATTATCAAATTTTTATGTAGCCAAGGATTTGAGACACTTGTAAGAAGCTCATAAATTTCTTCTTTTTTGGTTTTGTTTTGTTTTGTTTTGTTTGTTTTTCCTACCGTCAGAGCAGCCGGCATTCATCATCACTGAAGCTCATAAATTTCTATATATGTGAAGAGTCTGAAAAATAGCAATGTTTTCCGGAAATCTAAGGAAATTCAAGAAAATTAAAGACATTTAAAATAATGTTTTTGCAAATAATTACTGCAAACAATTGGATTGTCTCTCTCTGTATATATCTGTTTATATATATGTATACACATGTACACACACACACACACACACACACATATTTATATGTATACACACACATATATCCATGGCAGCCTGAGTATTTTACTCTAATTTTTTAAATATCTAACTTCTGGAACATTAAAACTTTATATCCATAACTATCCAGACTTCTTCATTTTGATATATCAATTTAAGTAATTTGCACTCTTTCCTTGGAATTCACAGGGGATTGGAAAAGAGTAACAGAAAGTGAGGAGAGGAAAGGTAGGATTATCTGTAGAGATATCATGGCAGCTGGCAAGGAGAGGAGACTTTGGAAATACAGAGGCCTTGGCTGAAGTTCAGTTTCCTCCACGTGTTAGCCACGTGACTCTCCTACAGTGAGGAAAGTGGGCGTTTCGCAGTCATTTTTCATCTGTAAAATGAGAATGATAACCTCTTTCTCACTGTGTTTCAATGGCCTTTGAATGAAAGAAGACACAGAAAATGCCCAGCACAGTAACTTTTATCAGGTAGACCCCAATAAATGTGATTTCTGTTCCCCACAGAAGAAGGTAAAATTTCCATTGTGGGTACGATCCCTGTGGAAGATGGTTGAGGAAGGAGTGAGAAACCGAGCAATACTGGTGGGCAGCATGAGGTCTGATCGATACCAGAAATTTCCCTCACTGCTGCTCCGTCCTGTGGGTGGGCCTCCGCTCCAAATGTGCAGGACATGTTTTTGGCCGCATAGCCCTGACTGACAATATTACCAGAAGGCAACATTTATTGTGTAAGTAATATTTGCCAAGTACCATCATCAGCAGTTTTAGTTACTAATTTATTCAACTATCTGAGTTACAAAACATCTATCGTCTCAATTGATGAATTGATAGAAGTGCAGAGAAAAGCAATGTTTGAACCCTATCACGCACCCTGTGTGTGACACAGCTGTGACTCCAACTAGGTAGTCTTGCTCTAAAGCTTCCACTATTACCCGCTCTGTGCATGTGAAGTGTGTGTGTGTGCCTGTGTGTGTGAGAGAGAGATTTCCAGGTGAGAAGATTAGCAGCTGTAGGTTGACTTGGCATTCCCCTCTTTTCCTTTGTGCACTATGGATAAATTATCTCTTTTATAAAAACAAAAAAATGATAGAAAGAGAGAGGAGGATTAAGAAGAATCATATGGAAGGTAACAAAGGCTTAAAAATATTCAAGTAAAATGAAAGATATTTGAAACTAAAAGAAGCAAGCTTATAGAGAGTGTGTCCTGAAAAACATGGATGAAAATAAACAGGCCTGAATAATGTTTAGATATAGGATTCAAGAAGACTTTCTTAAAGCAAACTTGAAACTTTAAAATAATGAGACGACGGGGCGTGGTGGCTCATGTCTGTAATCCCAGCACTTTGGGAGGCCGAGGAGGGCGGATCATGAGGTCGAGATTGAGACCATCCTGGCCAACGTGGTGAAACACCGTCTCTACTAAAAATACAAAAAAAATTAGCTGGCTGTGGTGGTGTGTGTCTGTAGTCCCAGCTACTCGGGAGGTTGAGGAAGGAGCATTGCTTGAACCTGGGAGGTGGAGGTTGCAGTGAGCCGAGGTTGTGCCACTGCACTCCAGCTTGATGCTTGGTGACAGAGTAAGACTTTGTCAAAAAACAAAAAACTAAAATAATGAGACATACTCTGATAAAACACTGAAATTTCAGAATAAGGAAAAAATTTTATTCATCTGGGTGAAAACAATCAAGTCATTCATAGAAGACAAAATTGAGCCTCCCTTTCAATTATTTCCAGAGCAGCCTTGAAAGCTAGAAGGCAGAGGAGAGATCCTCACCAGGTGCGCTTGGATTCCAACATTCTGCTGGGCCTTCTCCTTGGGCTGGTGCGGGCTGCAGGGCGGCGAAGGCTGTGCACGCGACTCACTGGGGGAGCCCCTTGCTGGAAGGAGACGGACTTTCAGTTATAAGACTGGTGGGGACATGCTGTTTGCTCACAAAGCCCATTTGCTCTTTTCATCTAATTTTCTCCACTTGTGCTCATTTAATCTTATTTTAAATCTCCTTTCTTTTGCTTCTTGCCTACAGTCATCATCCTTCCTATAGTCAGCTGCCTGTTTGGCCACAACTGTCTTAGATCTCAGATTCCTGAACCTCCTCCCTACAAAATCAGCCTCTTCCTCCTCCTCCACTTTCTCACCGGCTCCTTCCTCTGCCCAGTCTGCCTCGGTTTCAGTATCTTGTTCCGGGATTTTCTTTCGACCATTCCGTTATCTGGTGCATTTCTTTGTCTTGTCTTCCGATCTTCTACTTCGTCTACCTACACACTTTGTGGAGACCTCAGAGTGACGACTGAGGTCTTAATGGGTTCCTTAATGTTCACACATATGATGGAAACTTAATCTCCAGTGCAATCGTGTTAAGAGATGGGATCTAAAAGAGCTGATTAGGTCCTGCCCTTATCAATGGATTAACGTCCTTATTACTGTGTCAGTGAGCTCCTGACAAGAAGGGTGAGTCTGGCCTTCTTCCTCTCTCTTGTCCCGTGATGCCTTCCATCAGATGTGGGCCCCTCAACCTTGGACTTCCCAGTCTCCAGAATGCTGAGAAATAAATCTGTTTTTTGTAAATTACCCAGTCTCAGGTATTCTGTTACAGCCGCACAAAATAGACTAAGACAGTGATTAATGGGCCGTCTGGCAAGGTATGGTATACCAGTGATCCAAAAGCCATGCATTATTAACATGAGTCTTAAGGTCCAAAGGCTCAGACTAAAATAAAGAGTAGTGATTGGAGAGGCTTAGATAGAATTTAAAAGGAATAGACTCAGGAGGAAACATGAAGCCAACAGTATTATTTAGGCAGAAAAAAAAAGTGGCATTGATTTGAAGAGATATTATAAGAATGTGTTTTTTATGATGTAGAAATAATATTAGAGTCTTAAGTAATCGTGAAATTATTTTTGACTGAATGGCTTATGTCTTAAAATAATCTCAACACTTGAAATAGGCTGAGCCTTATGCACAGGATTTTTTATATTTTATTTTTTTGAGGTGGAGCGAAGAGGCAGAGTCTCACTCTGTCACCAGGCTGGAGTGCAGTGGTGTGCTCTCCGCTTACTGCAACTTCCACCTCCCAGTTTCAAACGGTTCTCCTGCCTCAGCTTCCTGAGTAGCTAGGACTGCAGGTGTGCGCCACCACACCCAGCTAATTTCTGTATTTTTAGTTGAGACGGGGTTTCACCATATTGGCTGGGATGGTCTGCATCTTTTGACCTTGTGATCTGCCTGCCTCGGCCTCCCAAAGTGCCGGAATTACAAGCCTGAGCCACCGCACCTGGCCCACACAAGATATTTTTTACTGTAATTTTGGAAGTTATCATCTAGGACTTTTAGATAAAACCTGTGCACTCATATGTATCTTGTGACAAAATAATTACCCTATATCTGGTTCTTAAATGCATTTGAACTCAAGGGTTGGTCTTTTTGTGCAGTAGTCCCAAGAAAGACTGAGATATACTGAAATGTTGCCCAAAGTAAGTCAGACTTTTTGGAACCTGTGATAAAGCAGGAATTCTGGCTTGGGGAAAATACAGTATAAAAGCTGGAGAGCTAGAGTTATCCCTCTTGGCAGTGATGCCATTGAGTTAAAGACATTTATGAAAAACTCTACTAAAATTGCCAACAGAGAATTTGCTTGTATTATCATCTGTGGATGGCCAGATTTCCAATGAATTAGATGGCATTTTTGATTCATAAAATAGGTTAATGCCACAAACATAACTAATTGAGAAATACTGCTTAGTAGAATCATCTACATTTTTCAAGCTGGTGACATGAATCTGGATGAAAAGAAAAAGTGATTCACTTGCCAGAGCAGAGCAGGTCCAGGGAGCTCAGACCTGGGATGTCTCTGTGGATTTAGGAGCCAGAACCAAGGGAGGGGTGATCCCACCTGAAACAGGACAGGAAAGTTGCAGAATCTCAGGTTATGGACTGTCTACCAGCTTGAGATCTATCTTGGGCCTAGGTCTGCTTGTTTCCTGCAAAAGAAGGAAAGAAAGAGAGAGAGGGGGAAGGAGGGAGGGAGGGAGAGAGGAAGATAGGAAGGAAGGAAGGGAGGAAGGAAGAAAGGAAGGAAGGAAGGGAGGGAGGGAGGGAGGAAGGAAGGGAGAAATTAATCAGCTCCATCTTACAATGAACAGTTGGTTAAATAGGATGCGGGGAAAAAAAAAAAGAAAAACCTTGTGAGAGTTGTGTTTTTCGTATTGGTAGATGGGAGAGGAAGATACTTTTTAAACCATCTCTAAGATGTGTTTCTTTTTCCTGATGTTTGAGAAATATAATTTCCAAATTAATTGCAATCAATGTGCATGTTTTCCCCCTTTAGAAGAATGTTTTCTTAGAACAACATTTTTTATATCGAATTAATTTATAAATGTGTTCTCTAGTCAATTATGCACTCGATTTATCTCCTTTATTAGCTTATTAGGGCTTTGAGGATAGAGACCATATTTTAAATGTGTATGTATTGGCCATGACGTCCACAAAGTGCTTTGAATTTATGAGTATAATTCAGAATTATTTTATTATATTGGACTGGATTTTAACAACTTGATTCTATTGATATAAATTTAATATGGGCCATGTTTGGGAAAGGCAAAGATAGTATTTATGTATCCGTTTTGACTGACATGTAAATCACTGAATCATCTGTAATTGAAATACAGAACAAGCTCTAGGCATCAATAGTTTTATCTGTAGGTGAAACACCAGTAAATATTTAATAACAAAATCCTCAGATGCTCAATATTTGAGGTCCCAGGGTTAATAAGAATGTTCAAATGTAATATTATTATATATACCAACCCATTAATCCAGCGTATTGGAACTAGTTGTTCCAATGAAAAACTGCATTTTTGCAAGACAGTGCAACTTTTTGTCATGCCTCTACCAACTCTATATTGTAAGTCATCAGAAGTTCTCAAGGCTGTATTTTAGGATAGGACATTCTGTAAAATCTTTGGCTTGGGCCTTGTTGAGTGTTTGTATGTTTCTGCAAGCCATATGGTTCTTCTCTATCCATTGTATACAGCCTTGTAGGAAGCTAGTGTGTGGTTATCCAAATTTTATGAGCCAATGTAAAACACATAGCAGAGTTTCATTTGGAAATATTCCCGTGGAACATTGTCATGCCTCTTTGCACTTGAGAAAATAGGGGAAGAAATTCATTTTAGGGGTCAGAGAGTGATTATGTTTTGGCCTAAACTCTAACCTGAAACATATTTTGTGTGTGTCAGTTCACCTTAGCCACAGGAATGATTTCATTTTGGTTATTACTGCCACGCCACCTTTCACGGTAAGATAGAATGGCTGAGAAAATAATTTTAAAGTACCCTTTCCTCTCCCTGTATATCTTAAAAGAGAAGAAACTAGTGAAAATCTCTGACAGCTCTACTTGGAAGGGGGATCAATTAATAAAGGATACTATGTTTGTATGTGTGTGGGGTGTGTGTGTATGTGTGTGTGTGTGTGTGTGTGTGTGTGTGAGAGAGAGAGAGAGAGAGAGAGAGAGAGAGAGAGACAGAGAGACCCCTTATAAAGGATAAGATCATTATTTTACTGTTCTACTATTTTTCCTGTCCTCACCCCTGTGACTCAGCACAATGATGAAAATATAATACATGTATAGCAAATTTTTTTTTCATTTATAGAATCAACGAATGCATTGTTTACATACAACTCAGAACTAGCAAGATATTCTCTTTTTAAATATGACCATCAAATCTCCTTCACTTTTAGTTAAACTAAGGTCTTGAATCAACTGATAAAATTGTGGCTTTTTTTTTTTTGTGGTTGTTCTTTTAGCTGGTTTTATTTTCTTCATCTTATCTTGAGTATTTAGTTCTTCTTGATCCACAGGAGGGTTTCTTTTTTTAATTTTTAGGCAGTCTTACAAATGAGAAACATTAAATATAGTTCATGAGTTGATCTTATCTCATCTGCTATTTCATCTTAAATGGAATAACAATTAGTCAGAGTTCCATTGAAAATGTAAGGCAGATGTACTGTGGATAAACTAGTGGCATAATATTGTTGCTGCTGTTTCCTGCAACCAATGTAAGGACACAGTGGCCATCACTACTCCAGAGTGCAAAGCCCGCCATTCGTCACCATCTTCATGGTTCTCTGCTCTTGGTTGATCATTCAGGGAGTGCAATTCAGGGTAGCTCACCACCCTGAACTCCAGGGCAAGCACCTCCAACATATAGTAGCAGACAAATTGATGACAGTCTTTTTTCCTTTCTGTCATCTTAAAAAAGCATGTTTTCTTTAACTCACTCACTGAAGTTTTATTATCTATTTTTCTATGTAAGTACAATTCAGCTTCTAAATTTGGCAATTTTAGCACTCCATTGAAAGTAGTATAAAAAAATCAGCTCAACTCATCAATTTTCCACATCACATTCTACAGACAACTTGAACATTCACCAGGGAAATTCTGTGCATTTTGCAAGACATCATGAAGAATAATTACATAGTGCTTACCTGGGTATCACTAGTGGCCAAAAAATATACCGAGAACTTCTTCCTCTGCAAACAAATTTATGCACATTTGTTTCTTCTAGCTACTTTTACAACTATGGAGAAAACACCTTTAAAACTAGATTATTGTTTTTTAAAAACTAGATGATTACAATAATATACTTCAGCATACCTTCATTCTTTGCCTGAGTTGAATAATTAGTTTCATCAATCTGATTCTTCACTAGATTTTCAACAGATGACCTACACCAAAAGTAATACCACCAAAACGCTGTGATGAAGAAAACCATAAGAAGAAGGAAAGAGAAAGTGGCAAAGGGAAAATGGAAAGGAGAGGAGGAAGAGGAAGGGAGGAGGAGAGAGAGAAATACAGGGAAGAATCTTGAAACAATTTTACCTTCATTTCTGTGTCATGTGACACAATTCCAGAAATAAGCATGTAATAATCTGAATTAGAATGGTCTAATCTCTTTGAACAATGCCAAGCATCTAGATGGTGCTCAATAAGCATTTATCAAATAAACAGCTATGTATTGCAGTAAACCCTCTATTGACTATAGAGAATTACAAGGGAAACTGTATAAATTGTCTTAGGCTTGAGAAAATGATTTCCATTTTCAGAGGTTAGTCAAATGTAAATAAGTGGGGTGATACAAGAGCTTAAAATATGAGAAGAGAAAGCAACCTTTATTTTTTTAATAGCATACAATACTTCAACACATCTTACAGGAAGATTTCCAGCTGCTCAGGGAAATAACCCATTTAAATAGGCTAGAGCACAGCAGGAGCTCTTGGAGATCATTCCAAAAACAAAAAGAATTAATCCATTTTCCACAAAGACTAAAATATTAGAAACACAAGTAGTTTTTGAGAATATTTCTTAGAGAGCATGTAATAAAAACCAGTGAGCCAGCACATGAAGAAACCATAAGAATGAAAAACACGTATATTAGAAATGTTAATAGCAATATAAGATGAGAAATTGAATATGGAAAACATTTATCATGGTTTTATTACATAAAACTGTGGTATTAATTCTTACAGATAGAACCTAGTTTAGGAATATTTAAAAATGTGACTCTGAATTCCTTTTCAGAGACTCCTGTTGCAATCAGCCGAGAGAAATCTTAAGTTTCTGAAAAAGTAATATGTAGCTAAGGGCCAAAAAGATTTAATATTGGCAAGTAGACTTGAGAGAAAGTCACTGAAGAACATGATTCTTTGCTATAATCAACACATTCGCTTTTAGCAGAACCTTGGTTTAATCAGCTTCAAGAAGATGAAGCAATTGAAGTGATACAATTATAAATGGACAAGACCCAAGCAGAGCAAATGTTAGTAGCCCCTCTGGGTGTCCAATAGAATTTTTTTGTTCATGAAGTATATGCTTAAATTTTAGCTACTATATGGTTTAAAATGGAAAAAAAAATAGCATTATAAAAAAGTTCTGTTTAAACCGAATTAAATGTTGAAAACTAGTAACAATTTTAGCATAAAAAATAAATACAGTTCATTAGGCCAGAACTAATGGCTTACTGTTATTTCTGGTCCAATAGTTTGAGCTTGATGGAATTATACAGAATTTTAATAGTGTAAATCATAAGAGCAAAGTCTGTTGCTGTAAAACCACAATTCCAATGAACACACACTAGAGCACAGCAACAGAATTAAACACACACACAACGTATTGAGGAAACTGAGAAGCAGCTTATTTCTGACTAGTTTAGAAGATGATATTGAGCTGTGCTGAATAATATAGATTAAGGTGTAAAGGTGCAGTATAGCAAGAGTATTTAGATTTTAGAGGTACCATTTGTTGACTTGGGACATAATTGTGAACTTTGTCAATTGCCTACCTTTTTCTGATCATTAACTACAGGAAAAGTTTTATTAAACTGGTATCATTATTTTTTTAGAAATAACTAAGGTTTGAGATGGTATCTCAATGTAGTTTTGATTTGCATTTCTCTAATGACCAGTGATGATGAGAATTTCTTCATATGTTTGTTGGCCTCATGTATGTCTTCTTTTGTAAAGTGTCTGTTCATATCCTTTGTCATGGCAATCATTAAAAAATCTGGAGACAACAGATGCTGGAGAGGATGTGGAGAAATAGGAACACTTTTATTTACACTGTTGGTAGGAGTGTAAATTAGTTCAACCATTGTGGAAGACAGTGTGGCGATTTCTCAAGGACCTAGAAATAGAAATTCCATTTGACCCAGCAATCCCATTACTGGGTATATACCCAAAGGATTATAAATCATTCTGCTATAAGGACATATGCACACAAACGTTCATTGCAGCACTGTTTACAGCAGCAAAGACCTGGAACCAACTCAAATGCCCATCGATGATAGACTGGACAGGGAAAATGTGGTACATATACACCATGGAATGTTATGCAGCCATCAAAAACGATGAGTTCATGTCCTTTGTAGGGATACGGATGAACCTGGAAGCCATCATTCTCAGCAAACTGACACAGGAGCAGAAAATCAAACACCGCATGTTCTCGCTCACAGGCGGGTGTTGAACAATGAGAACACATGGACACAGGGAGGGGAGCACTACACACTGGGGTCCGTTGGGGGAAATTAGGGGAGGGACAGTGGGGGGTGGGGAGTTGGGGGGGTGGCATGGGGAGAAATGCCAGATATAGGTGAGGGGGAGAAAGGCAGCAAATCACACTGCCACATATGTATATATGCAACAATGATGCATGTTCTTCACATGTACCCCCAAACCTAAAATGCAATAAATAAAAAAAAGAAATAACTAAGGTTTATATTATTATGATTTACAACCTTTGAGGTAGATTTTTGAACCACAGTTCATGCTATTGATAGCCCTAAGACACTCTTTAAATTAAATTTACACTTCTTTAAAAAAAACTAAGGGTAGCATATAGTTATGTTTTTTTCTTCACATAGTAATTAACAGACATTTTCCTGTTATTAGTTAACTGGAATTACTTGTTGAAGGTTAGGGTAAGGTTAACCTTTATGGTACTAATATTATGCATAACCTATTATGCCTTACGTCCTTTAACTATGAGAACAGCCCGCGACAGCTTTGAATGTGGCCCAACACAAGTTTGTACACTTTCTTAAAATATTATGAGATTTTTTTGCAATTTTTTTTTAGATTATCAGCTACCGTTAGTCTTAGTGTATTTTACATGTGGTCCAAAACAATTCATCTTCTTCCAGTGTGACCCAGAGGAGCCAAAAGTTTATACACCTGACTTAGACAAAAGGTGTAGTAAAATAAAATTTTAAAATAAGGTTTGTAAGTAGTAACTACAATGTTCCAAAAAAGAAAGCATTTCTATGAAGCCAAGGGCAATGACAGTAATCAAACACAGAGGCAGGAGTTAACATGCGGAAATGAGGATTGAATAATAAGTTACAAACAGCAGCAGTCAACCCAAAGCTTTCCTCAGTAATGAGCCTACGAATATAAGACAAGGGAGACTTTCAACTCTGTTGAAACCACTTAGTACAATTAAAAATAGAAAAGTGGAATCTATTTTCATAGACAAATGTAGAACATTAACCATTACTGAGCATTGATTAAATGTTGCTGTAATTTTCATGAATATAGCTCCATATGAGGGTGCTGGTAGGAGCGAGACACATTGGCCTGAGGGGTGAATTGCTGCCACGCAAACGTGGCTTGCAGGAGAATCAAATGGGATACAAGGCAAACTAACTTTTCAAAGTTAAGAAAGGAGTCTAAAAAAACCAAAAGCAATGGAAACAAAAGCCAAAATAGACAAATGGGATCTAATTAAACTAAAGAGCTTCTACACAGCAGAAGAAACTATCATTAGAGTGAACCAGCAACCAACAGGATGGGAAAAAGTTTTGCAATCTACCCATCTGACAAAGGGCTAATATTCAGAATCTACAAAGAACTTAAACAAGTTACAAGAAAAAAACAAACAACCCCATCAAAAAGTGGGCAGAGGATATGAATAGACACTTTTCAAAAGAAGACATCTGTGCAGCCAACGTGCATATTTAAAAAAAGCTCATCATCACTGGTCATTAGAGAAATGCAAATCAAAACCACATTGAGATACCATCTCATGCCAGTTAGAATGGTGATCATTAAAAAATCAGTAGACAACAGATGCTAGAGAGGATGTGGATAAATAGGAATTATTTTACATTGTTGATGGGAGTGTAATTTAGTTCAGCCATTGTGGAAGACAATGTAATGATTCCTCAAGGATCTAGAAATAGAAATGCCATTTGACCCAGCAATCCCATTACTGGGTATATACCCAAAGGATTATAAATTATTCTATTATAAAGACACATGCACATGAATGTTTATTGCAGTACTGTTTACAATAGCAAAGTCTTGAAACCAACCCAAATGCCCATCAGTGATAGACTGGATAAAGAAAATCTGGCACATACAAACCATGAAATACTATGCAGCCATAAAAAAATAACGATCCTAAATACATATGCACCCAATACAGGAGCACCCAAATACATAAAGTAAGTTCTTAATGACCTACAAAGAGACTTAGACTCTCACACATTTATAGTGGAAGACTTTAACATTCGACTGTCAATATTAGATCAACAAGACAGAAAATTAACAGGGATATCCAGGACTTGAACTCAGAGCTGAACCAAGCAAACCAAATAGACATCTACAGAACTCTCCACCACAAATCCATAGAATATACATTCTTCTTACCACCACATCACACTTACTCTAAAACTGACCACATAATTGGAAGTAAATCACTCCTTAGCAAATGCAAAAGAACAGAAATCATAAAAAGACAGTCTCTCAGACCACAGTGCAATCAGGTTAGAACTCAGGATTAAGAAACTAACTCAGAACTACACAACTTCATGGAAACTGAACAACTGGCTCTTGAATGTTGACTGAAAAAAAAATGAAATGATGGAAGAAATAAAGCTGTTCTTCAAAACCAATGAGAACAAAGATACAACAAACCAGAATCTCTGGGACACTTTTAAAGCGGTGTCTAGAGGAAAATTTATAGCAATAAATGCCCAAGTGAAAAGCAAGAAAAGATCTAAAATCAGCACCCTATCATCAAAATTGAAAGAGCTAGAGGAGCAAGATCAGAAAAACTCAAAAGCTACCAGAAGACAAATTCAATGTGAAGAAATCACAAGCATTCCTATACACGAATAACAGACTAAAAGAGAGCCAAATCAAGAACGAGCTGCCATTCACAATTGCTACAAAGAGTATAAAATACCTAGGAATACAACTAACAAAGGATGTAAAGCACCTCTTCAAGGAGAACTACGAACTACTGCTCAAAGAAATAAGAGAGGACACAAACAGATGGAAAAATATTCCATGCTCCTGGTTAGGAAGAATCAAAATCATGAAAATGGCCATACTGCCCAAAGTAATTTATAGATTCATTGCTATCTTCATCAAACTACCAATGACTCTCTTCACCGAACTGGAAAAAAACACCTTATATTTCATATGGAACCAAAAGAGAGGTCGCATAGACAAAACAATCCTAAGCAGAAAGAACAAAGCTGGAGGCATCAAGCTATCTGACTTCAAGCTATACTACAAGGCTGCAGTAATCAAAACAGCATGGTACTGGTACCAAAACAGAGACATAGACCAATGGAACAGAACGGAAACCTAGGAGGTAATGACACACATCTACAGCCATCTGATCTTTGACAAACCTGACAAAAACAAGCAATGGGGAAAGGATTCCCTGTTTAATAAATGGTTTTGGGAAAACTGGCTAGCCATGTGCAGAAAGCAGAAACTGGACCCCTTCCTCACACCTTACACTAAAATTAACTCCAGATGGATTAAACACTTAAACATAAGACCTAATACCGTAAAAACCCTAGAAGAAAAACTCAGCAAAACCATTCAGGACATAGGCATAGGCAAGGACTTCATGATTAAAACACAAAAATCAAAAACCGCATGTTCTCACTCATAGGCAGGTGTTGAACAATGAGAACACATGGACACAGGGAGGGGAGCACTACACACTGGGGTCTGTTGGGAGGAAATGGGGGAAGGATGGGGGGTGGGGAGGTGGGAAGAGATAGCATGGGGAGAAATGACAGATATAGGTGAGGGGAAGGAAGGCAGCAAACCACATTGCCATATGTGTACCTATGCAACAATCTTGCATGTCCTTCACATGTACCCCAAAACCAAAAATGCAAAAAAAAAAAAAAAACACAAAAAGCATTGGCAACAAAAGCCAAAATAAACAAATGAGATCTGATTAAATTCCAGAGCCTCTGCACAGCAAAAGAAACAATCATTAGAGTGAAGCAGCAACCAACAGAATGGGAAAAAATTTTTGCAATCTACCCATCTGACAAAGGGCTAATATCCAGAATGTACAAAGAACTAAAGCAGATTTACAAGAAACAAACAAACAAACCCATTCAAAAATGGGTGAAGGACTTGAACAGACGCTTTTCAAAAGAAGACATATATGAGGCCAACAAACATACGAAAAAATGCTCATCATTACTGGTCATTAGAGAAATGCAAATCAAAACTACATTGAGATACCATCTCACGCCAGTTAGAATGGCGATCATTAAAACATCTGGAGACAACAGATGCTGGAGAGGATGTGGAGAAATAGGAACACTTTTACACTGTTGGTGGGAGTGTAAATTAGTTCAACCATTGTGGAAGACAGTGTGGTGATTCCTCAAGGACCTAGAAATGGAAATTCCATTTGACCCAGCAATCCCATTACTGGGCATATTCCCAAAGGATTATAAATCGTTCTATTATAAAGACACATGCACACATATATTCATTGTAATAAGCTCATAGTGAAATCTTGCTTTCATAAGACCACACATGTTTCTATATAACAAGTAATTTGCAAAGAATTGTCTTTAGGTGAATACATACAAACTTACTAATACAGTAGAAAATAAAAGTGTAATACAATGTGGGTGCTTGTTTGTTTATTTTTGTGAAACATGGTTTTACCCTGTTCGCCAGGCAGGAGTACAGTGGCTCAATGATAGCTCATTAATAGTTTTGACCTCCCAGACTCAAACAATCTTCCTGACTCAGCCTCCTAAGCAGCTGGGACTACAGCCATGCACCACCAAACCTCCATAATATTTCCATAATATTTAAATTTCTTTGCAGAGATGGTATCTCCCTACATTGCCCAGGTTGGTCTCAAAATCCTACGCTCAAACAATCCTCTCACTTCAGCTTCCTAAAGTGCTAGGATTACAGGCATGAGCCACCATGCCTCTCACAATGCGGTTTTTGTCATGAAAATCCCAGTAAAACTTTTATATCAGCAATGAGAATAACTCACTTTACATATGTATGTTACATAAATTTTCTAATTTATATTAATATATTTATAGTTTATGTTAAAAATCCCTTTACTTAAAAATTTATTGAACTATATTGTTTCATTAATAATATTTTCTCATAAGAAAAGTCATTGAAGGTCACGTCTCCTTTATACCCCCCAAAAATAGTAAAATAATGAAATTTAAGTAATCTGCCAATGAAGCTGTAGTAAAACGAAATTATAAGGTTAATATCTTGCTTTCCTGATTTAGTCTTTTCTTTCTCTTTTTTCAAAAAGAGCTCACACTTGAATTTCCAACCTGTTTCCATAATTAAATAGCCAGCGTTGGTTGGAATTATAATGCTTTGGTACACTTGCCTTCTCCAGTCACTGCATTTGACTTATCTGTTTATTTATTAACCCTCTTTCCCTTAGATAAATATTTTTCTTTCATTATCATTTTAACAACTATAATTAAATTATTAATTAATTCACATATAAATCCTTAAAGAAATGCATAACTTTTTAGCACTTGGGGTGACATCATAGAAGAGGCTCATTTTGTAATTTAGCAATATTAAAAGCAATTCAAGTTCTGTATTATATTGGAGAGAGTTATGCTGCTAGCCTGACCTATAATTCTAGGTACAGATGGTCAAATCAAAATTTCCAAGTAACTTTCTGAGATTTTATGTTTTTCTGTTCCAGAAAAGTAACTATATCTGTCATACTGAAACTGACCCAATAGTTCCATAGTTTTTTTCTTTTCATAAATATGGAAATCAACCTTTTTGGTCTTAAAGCTGGAAACTTACATTTGTTTTATCTGAGTTCCTTCTTCAGGAAAAGACCTTTAGGTCTCTCAAAAAAAAAAATATATCAAAGAACTGAAATTCACCAGGTCACCACATCCAGACAATGAGATGTCAGGGCTCCTCATTCATCATGATTGCTTCCTTAACCCTCTCTAGTTCTGTTTTCTTACACATTGCTACATTTCTTCCCTGCTACATAAAGCCCTGGTTTTATGAAACTGAGCTTGACTTTCTATGTGGTGAGCAGCAGGACCTATCCTGAATCCCTGGTGTTTTGATAACACATTTTGGTTCCCTAACAGGGAATGTATTGCTAGTTGGAGCTCAGCTGCTGCAACCATTGAGTCTCATAAGCCCTCCTAAGCAGCTGCCTGTCCAGTTTTGCTGGAGGTGAATCTCTTCTCTCTCTGGCCTGCTGCAATCAGCCCCAGCAATGTTTCTAATTGCTTCAAAAGAACTGCCTTTGAAATTTGACATCTGGATCAGACAGGTGAGTGTCCTTGTCGGCCCAGGCAACAGTATCTGCTCCTCTCACGGAAAATTTTTAAAAGAACTTTTATTTGTAATTTGAGCAAGCACAATTGATGGAAAGAGGAAAGAACCATGACGATTTTAGTTTGGACACTTTGGAGGGCTTGTTACTGCAGCAATTGAATTGTGCTTGGGTGATTGTGCATGTGTGTGATACAGCCATGAGAAATTAGATCTCAGTAAAGTGATACCCTTTTATAATACTGTTTGGTCCCAGTGTTCTTTAGAATCTAAAGTTTGCTGTTGAATGGAAAAGTGGGCCATGTATTCGGGCTCTTACATGGCTATTCTAAGCAGTGTTGGGCCTGGTTAGGAGGTTCCAGGTGGTGTTCTGTGGTGCTGTTCACCACCCCCAGACTTTTTTGGATTTCTGGGGATGGTTGGCCTTTAAAAACAAACTGCCATGGAAACTACTTTACTTAAAATTTTTGTTAACAGCCTTCACTGGATTACCTGTTAGAGCTAATCATACAGGGTTTCAAAAATATTGATTTCAAAATTAAAACTCTAACATCAATAACCATGTGCAATCGATGGAATATTTTATTTTATTTTATTTTATTTTATTTTATTTTATTTTATTTTATTTTTTTTTTTTGAGATGGAGTTTCGCTCTTGTTACCCAGGCTGGAGTGCAATGGTGCGATCTCAGCTCACCGCAACCTCCGCCTCCTGGGTTCAGGCAATTCTCCTGCCTCAGCCTCCTGAGTAGCTGGGATTCCAGGCACGTGCCACCATGCCCAGCTATTTTTTTTGTATTTTTAGTAGAGACGGGGTTTCACCATGTTGACCAAGATGGTTTCGATCTCTTGACCTTGTGATCCACCCGCCTCGGCCTCCCAAAGTGCTGGGATTACAGGCTTGAGCCACCGCACCCAGCCAATGGAATATTTTAAACAACATGCATGCTTAGAATCAGAGGGATTGTAGCAGACACTAGGCATGCTTCAGGTCTTCCTAGGCAGTCTTCTTCCTGAGACCTGCCACCCAGACACTGCTCAAGGAGATGCACAACTTTCCACATCTATGCACCTGACTGTTGCCCCGAGGTTGGACAGAGTTGATTGGTCAAAAACAAAATACATAACATTTCTGCTAGTGAATATAAATGAAGGGATGAAGAGCTGTACTTAGTGTTTACTGGGTTCTGAACTCTTAAAATCACGTACTTTTGAAATGCATGTGTTGATAATTTTGAGCCAAGAATCTTCACATGGTTGTTAAAAAGATCACCAGTGAATGCAACATTTAGAAACTGAGATTCTGAGAGCTACTACTAACAGAAATTTAAAATGAAGAACAATAACATGTCCATTTATTTACACATTCATTCATTCATTGGTGTATTAAACAATATTAATAACATAATCATTATGTGCCAGTCTCTCTTCTGGTTGCTCAAGATGTATCAATAACCATGCCAAACAGAAACTCCCTACCTCTATATGATTTACATTTTAGTGGAAGCAGAATAACATGATGTTTACATGATCACAGCAGCCTTGTTAGAAAGCATCATGGATCAGAGACATGCAGAAAGTGGGGGTGACCTTTATCAAGTGCCCTTTCTACTTATAAAACATGGACTATTACGTTCCCATTTCACAAGTGAAGAATCAGAGGAACTTCCCACATTCACTTCATTTTGCTTTGTTTCACTTTCTAAAATCTTACCAGGGATTCATTCTAGTGAGTTCTGAAGCCCAGGATTTTCTGTTGCTTTTGGTATTTGTTGTTTAGTGTTAACGCTTTTCCCAAGAAGAGGGGCTGTAACTCTTTCTCAGCCTCATGATTTCTGAGACCTGCTCTTTGGTCTATTTCATTCTTCTTTAACAAATGTTTTAAACATTTACTTATTAGAGTAAATATGAAAACGTAGTTCTAGTTTTCCAAGAAACTTGAATTTATATCTACAACCTTAAGTGTTTCTGATTGCCACATGTTACCATGGCTACAAGAAATTATTTTGGTTTGTTTCCTAGAAACATGGAAATTATTGCTTTTTATTTTTTTTTTTTATTCTCAATAGGTTAAAATGCATTACCTCATTTGAAAATAAAGTAAATATTTTTAAAATGCAAATTATTTTCTTCATTTAGCTATAGTTGTCTCATTTTAGGTTTTATGGAATTTTTCTCCAGCCAATAAAAAACAAAGAAGTTTAAATTGGATGTTCTTCCCCTCAAAAAGCAAAATAAATTAGGTATGTGTGTGTATATATATATATATATATATATATATATATATATGAATAAAGGTATGCCAGAATGTTTAAGACACATGTGAAAAAAATCATAAATTTCTTGTTCCAGTATCATTCATCAAATATATGAAAAGTAGATGCAAGCATGAATTTTTTTCACCTGCGTGGGGCCTCAAGAACTTCAATCCATAGTCTCCACGTGGGCAAATTGATTGAGTATTTCTGAATGTCCCATGTTGTGCCAGGCACTGTGCTCCTGTTGCAGCCCATTCACATCAGCCAGGAAGTATCTTACACTTAAGATATTATTGCATATTTTGAGAACATGTTTTCTGCCCTTGCTTTGCAACAGTCCAAAGAACGGAGAAGGGTTTGTCACAAAATAACCTCACCACTCTGACGGCTGATAAACTTTTCTTTCCGAAAGTTGAGCCTTTACAACAACATAAAAGAATGTTCACTGGGGAGCAGAGCTGGCTCGGCCCTTTCCTAGGTCATCCAAGGCAGTTCGGAGCATTGAGAAGGCTGGGACGCGACAGTCGACTCACCTGGACGTAGTGCTTCTTCCTGTGCTGGATACGATTAAACGCAGCATAGTTAAGTATCAAGATGGCCCCTTGACATTGCCAACATCCTTTGACTTTGAAAAGGAAATCATTCCAGTCCTATTTCTGGAATCACAGTCCTTCAGGCAATTTGTCTGATAGAATTGTGTGTGGGGAAAGAATAACATTCATCTCTCTTGAACTAGGAATTCTAATGCATGAAGAACCCTAATTCTAACTTGGGGTCTTAAAATTCGATATCATACCAGTATCCACTTATTATTCCACAATGACTCTTTTATATCCTACTGCATCGACGTCTGGGAGGGAATGTACTCATTTCGGTCAACTCCTTGGAAGACTCTTGGATATGTTGCTAGTTGTCTGACAGACAGTCCCCCGAAAATCCAGATTTACCATGAATGTCTTTTGTAACAATATGGGCATGAGGTGTAAGAGACTAACATGTACTCTGCAACATCTGTTGCATGCCAGGCATCATGCAGCATTCAAACACACACACAGGTGTACACACACATGCTCGACACTTTGTAGGGGCATGATAAATTCTCTCTCTCTCTCTCTCTCTCTCTCTCTCTCTCTCTCTCTCTCCATATATATATATATATATATATGTCACAAACCATCTCACATAATACCTATTAATACAGTAGTATGATATCAATGTTATGTGTAATTCACAGATGAGGTAACATCCTCAGAGTGTTTGAATAGCTACCCTAATTTTATTCCTTTGGTAATAGGTAAACTCAATATTTGAACCCATGCCTGATATCAAAGGTAATAATATTATAACAATCATAATGGCTAACATTTATTGTTTATGATCTATGCTGGGCAGAGTGTTTTATTAGCATTATTTTCACTTAAAAATAACAGCAGCCACAGAGGAAGATTTTACTATTATATTATTGCCATCATTTGATAGATGAAGAAAGAGCCCAAGAAACAAAGAGCCCTAAGAAAGTGAAGGCAGAGGCCAGCCGGGAAACCTCACGCTATTGGTTCTTCCTTATATAGGACTCCCCACTACACAACACTCTGCTTCCGTACTCCTAAACTGAATCTGTGCCGATTTATTTCTTTTTCCTTTTTTTTTTTTTTTTTTTTTTTTGAGACGGAGTTTCGCTCTTGTTACCCAGGCTGGAGTGCAATGGCGCGATCTCGGCTCACCGCAACCTCCGCCTCCTGGGTTCAGGCAATTCTCCTGCCTCAGCCTCCTGAGTAGCTGGGATTACAGGCACGTGCTACCATGCCCAGCTAATTTTTTGTATTTTTAGTAGAGACGGGGTTTCACCATGTTGACCAGGATGGTCTCGATCTCTTGACCTCGTGATCCACCCGCCTCGGCCTCCCAAAATGCTGGGATTACAGCCTTGAACCACCGCGCCCGGCCTGTGCCGATTTATTTCTAATCCTGTGGGTTTGGGAACACTTGTCAGCATTCCTTGAAATAGTCACAGTCTTTCCCTAAATATTTGCAGAAAATAATCCATAAATAATTAGTGACTAAGATTTGTCATGGTACGTTTAAGGAGAAATAAATATTTTCTTCTTCTGTGTACATTATATTATAACACAAAATAAAAATGACAAAGCAGATCTTTAAAAATAAAGATCTATAAATTTTTAATGATTACTCTTGAGATAAATTTGATAATATAGGCTGCATAAATTCACATTATTTTGCTCCTAAACTTATATTTTGTAAATGCCCCTAACACATTTGAGCTTCTGGTCATGTTATTTCAAAGTGGAATAATAGATCTTCTATGGCATCTGCTACTTGGCCTGACAAAAACAGCCTACCTTGTCTAGGCACCTGGCACTCCATTGCAGAGGCATCTCTTTTTTCGTAGAGGTGCATCTGTCCCTGTGTGTGGGAGTTCCCCAGAAATAAATCATGACTTGCGATTCAACCTCACAATCAGCTGTTATTATGAGTTGCACAAAATGTGAAAGAGTCTGTATATATGGATCAATTTATAGGAGAACAGTTTGTAGAGATGATGAATCCAGTAAAGGGAGTATTTACCTCCTGCGGGTCAAGCTTAATTAATTGAAGTTTATAGTCCCTTTTCATTCATTGTTGCCCAACAAGATCAGGTGTTGCGATATCTCCAGTTTCAACAAAGCAGATCTGGAACGTTTGTTTTTCTTGTTTCTGCTGTTCTTGAGGCTAAAGATTATCCTTAGCAGTTACAGAAAACAATGATATCTTTCTGCTGCATCAGCAACTTTTGTTCATTCTGAAATCCTATGACAGTGGCGACAGTTCTTTGGGGAAAAATACAGCTTAGTTATTCTAACATTAAAAAAATTAATAGATATTCTCTATTGTGAATTTTTTTTCTATTACATTTTTTTTTCTGTTACAAATTGCAGTTACAGTGTTGCATAGATGCCAGCCTTATCTTAGGCTTGAGAGGTAAAAATTCTCTTCACTAACAACTGAGATGCATGTTTTCTAATTCAAGTTTAGCTCTAGAATTATGGCACATAAAGGAGACCCTTAAAAATGCGATTGTTTTCTAGGCTGAGTAATCAAAACCTTCTTAGGCCCATGATTTAGCATAAACTTGAAAGTAGCTATAAACCCTCAGTGGGTTCAGCTTGCCCTCCACCTAGACAGAGCCAGTTTATTAAGACAGAGAAATTGCAATAGAGAAAGAGTAATTCATACAGAGCCAGCTGTGTGAGCGACTAGAGTTTTATTATTACTCAAATCAGTCTCCTGGAGCATTCAGGTATAAGAATATTTAAGGATAATTTGGTGGGTGGGGGATGTTCCAGTGAGTAGAGAGTGCTGATTGGTTGGGTTAGAGATGAAATCGCAGGGAATTCAAGCTGTCTTCTTGCACTGAGTCAGTTGTTGTGTGGGGGCCACAAGATGAGATGAGCCAGTTTATCAATCTGGGTAATGCCAGCTGATCCATCAAGTGCACAGTCTGCAAAATATCGCAAGCACTGATCTTTAGAGCAGTGTAGGGTCAGAATCTTGTAGCCTCCAGCTGCATTGCTCCTAAATCATAGTTTCCAATATTGTGACTACTTTGTTAGTCTAGTCCCCAGGCAAGAAGGGGATTTCCCTTGGGGAAGGCCTGTTATTAATATAATCTTTGTTTTAAACTATAAACTAAGTTCCTCCCAAAGTTAGTTCAGCCTACACCCAGACTGAACAAGGACAGCTTGCAGGTTAGAAGGAAGATGGAGTCGGTTAGGTAAGATCTCTTTCACTCTCTCAATTACACTTTGCAATGGTGGTTTCACAGCTGTACATTAAAAATTAAAAAATAGGTTCGTTATTGCTTGGAGAATAACAAAACATGATTCATAAGATGAGGCAAAGGAAAGCCAGAGGATTCAGGTGCATGACGACGATGGTGAGGGTTATTCTTTCTGAGGTTCCTTTGCATAACTCCAAAGTCACAAGACTAGGGAAATAATGGATCTCATTTGCACCTGAGATAGTTTATGCCTTTAAAACCGGACCTAGTCTTTATTTTTCTCTTTTTAACTTATATTCTTTAAAATGCTCGAAATTACAAAATCATTTTTAAAATATTAACTTCATGAACCATTAGAAAGGTTTCCAAACAAACACAAAATTGTCTTATAGACACAAATTTTATATAAATACATATATATATACACAAACAACTTTTTGTGGCATTTTCCTTTCTTTTTCCCACCCCTTATCAGCAAAATAGAAACAAATCACAGGAATGAAGATCTTGAGACATCAATTTAATTTATACTTACTCAATTTGGGGTATATATCCAAAGGAATATAAGTCATTCTACTATAAAGACACACGCATGTGTATGTTAATTGCAGTGCTATTTTCAATAGCAAAGATATGGAACCAGTCCAAATGCCCATCTATGATAGACTGGATAAAGAAAATGTGGCACATATACACAGTGGAATATTATGCAGCCATAAAAACGAATGAGATCACGTCCGGTGGAGGGACATAAATGAAGCTGGAAGCCATCATCCTCAGCAAACTAACACAGGAACATGTTCTCACTCCTAAATGGGAGTTGAACAGTGAGAACACATGGACACAGAGTTGGGAATGACACACACCATTGCCTGTTGGGGGATGGAGGGAGAGGGGAGAGAACTCAGAGGACAGGTCAATAGGTACAGCAAACCACCATGGCCCACGTATTCCTATGTAACAAAGCTGCATATTCTGCACATGTATCCCATTGTTTTTTTTTTAGAAGAAATAAAAAAGAAAAATAAAAAATGAAATAAAAAGTAAGTGGATGTTATTTTCCTCACTTGAGGATTTATTCCAAGACTCTGGTTCTGAAATGATACTCCCTGATTTGAGATGTAGGAGGATTATTTCATTTACTTTCAACATTACTAGAAGTAATAACTCAGAGCTGAAACATACATATTTATAAAATTAAATGCAAATTCATACCTAAAAATGTATTGTTATGCCTGAATAAAAGTTTCTGGTGGCATAACAGGTTTACAGGGCAATACTGGAAATCAAGAAGCAGGCCACACATTTAATATGTGGCTCACGCCTATAATCCCAGCACTTTGGGAGCCTGAGTTAGATGGATCATGAGGTCAGGTGTTCAAGACCAGCCTGGCCAACATAGTGAAAACCTGTCACTACTAAAAGTACAAAAAAATTAATCGGGTGTGGTGCCAGGCACCTGTAATCCCAGCTACTCAGGAAGCTGAGGTAGGAGAATCGCTTGAACTTGGGAGGCAGAGGTTGCAGGAGCCAAGATTGCACCACTACCCTCCAGCCCAGGAGGCAGTGTAAGACTCCATCTCAAAAAAAAAAGCAATCTAAGAAAGGTATATGCATGTTAGGACGTGACATGAGATTGGCCTGCCAATTCCATCAACCTAAAACAGTTGCTGATAATTAAGAGCTGTACAAGGCATTCAAAGTAACGGTTTCCATAAACATGGGCCCCCTGATGAGGATGGAACGGTGAATCCTTCCAGGGTCATACTTCCTTCTGTATTGCTGATGCTTCTAGAGTTGCAGAAAACAGAAAACTACTCTAGCTAATGAACACAGGGATGAATTCTTAGATATCAGGAAGCTCACGGATCAATGAGAAGGCAAAGAACCAAGCTTTACAAAATAATAAAGAGTGGAGCAGCTCCTGGGGCTTTGCAGCAATTGCTGTTTAAATTCGAGTTGTCCCCAGTGGAGTACATGGTATGAAATCATTTTCTTGTTCTTGTGTTATTTACCTCATGACTAGACATCCTGACAGAAGCATAAAGTGATGCCTCACCGCTTAGCTGAAGGAGGATGGTGCACCTTGCTTTACGATCCTACCTGGCCAGCCCCTAATCTGGAACGAGATTGAGCACAGTCATCAAAGGTGGAATGGATTCACAGCCGCCGGACACTGAACTCTGCTCGGCCCCACCCTCAGCGAGCCTGGCTTGTTTTCTGCAGTCCTCACGCTCCTGCTGCCTGCTGCCCTCCGCCTCTTAAAAGCGTAACTGCACCCCTAAGTGGTGACTCCAGCTGCATTTCAACTGCAGAATAAATGTTTCCTTCTCCATTTGGAGCTTTTCTCTTCCTCTCCCTTCTCCTCCTTTAAAATCAAAGGCTTTTATTGATTTCAGACCTTTAAACAAACTTATCGATAATCAATTTTAATATCCACTTGGGGCTTTTTTATTTTTAGAACGAAAAAAAGCAAAACAAACAAAACCCCATAAAATATCATGTTCTTTATATCTTCGTTTTGTTACCTGCAATATGGAATAGAAACATGTTATTTGTTGAACAAACAAATCACTGCCTCTCTTTATATATCGTTTCCATTTTTCCTAACTTGCTCATCCCAATAATTCCTACTCATCCTTTAAGGTTTGAGGGCTGGGTTTTCATAATTCAGCCAAACCCATTAGGATTTGGCTCAAGTATCATTTGATTCCCTCAAACTAGCTTAGTGCCCTTCTTGTTTTGTAGTACGTAGATCTTTTCTACCACAATAATTACAAAATTATATTTAAAATTTGTTTGCAGGTCTTTCGGGACTACAAGCTATACTTAAGGACAAAATGTATGTATTTTTGTCTTCCACGACTAGTTCCAGAACTAGTCATATGAGGTACGTACATTTCCATAAGCCAGATTGCCAAGGTTCACATCTAAATCTGGGCCTTTGTCACTTTCAGACTCATTGTCTGAGCCAGAGATTGTCCACAACTGTGAGGCTGGCAGGGTGGCATTAAGTATTGAGGTGCTCCATATTTCTATTAGGAAGGCCAACATTTAAAAAACAAAAACATTTCTGGGATGCAGGTGGTTTAAGGTTGGTATCTGGAGGAGGGGCCACACAGACAGTCAGGAAATAGGGAGCTGGTTTGTGGGAGAGGAAATAGAAGCCCCAGAAAGTGTGGGCCTGTGTTTGGAGAGATGCAGCGAGGTGTTCCACAGGCCAGAGCCAGGACTGTGAGCTCACCAATAAAACGGGAGTTCTGGGTGCAAAATTGGAACACAGTTCCCAGCTCTGTGACATCCCCAAACACGAGATTTAAGCCATGCATCAGCAGCTGTGCTTAGCAAAGCAGAAGCACACAAGAATGGAAACAGCCAAGATCCTGTGTCTTACAGTGTTCTTACCATGCTCTCAAGTAACAACCCTTAACAGAATGTTTTCCATGATGGAGAAACGCAAGGCATAAGGCTCTGTTGCAGGAGATGAAAGGCGGATCTGGAGATAAGTCGCCAATCGCCATAAACAGTCCAATCAATCTCTGTATGCACCTTTCTGCACAAATTTAAACTCCTGTGCAACTCAGTATTATCAGCTAAGAAGACACAGCTGTCCTTTTTATAAAGTGAAGTTTCAGTGTTTTCCTAAGGTGAAGAGGAGCAGTCTCAAGATTCCTTATATCTATCTGGCTATATTAAATACTCTTAAAATTTAGTTGCAGTCTCAAAGACGATTCTATTACTTATAGACAAGATTGTAAAGTTATACTTGACATAGAATATAAATGAAAGAAGAGGAAAATGAAATAGTTTGCGTAAATAAGCATATACATAAAAAAAATAAAGGAAACCATACAAAGCTATAGGAGCCCTCATATCTGAAATCATTCAAGCAGCTGTAGTTAATATCTATGGCTTCCTTCTTCTATTACACATTCCATATTTTTCAGTCAGCCAGAACCTCTACTGGTCTTGTTCTTTCTTTCTATTTTTCTATTTTTTTTTTTTTTTTGAGTCCAGGTCTTGATCTGGAGTGCAACGGTGCAGTTCACTGCAACCTCCACCTTCCAGGTTCTAGTGATTCTCCCTGTCTCAGCCTCCCGAGTAGCTGAGATTACAGAAACCCACCACAACACACAGCTAATTTTTGTGTTTTTACTAGGGATGGATTTTCACCATGTTGGCCAGGGTGGTCTCCAACTCCTGGACCTCCAAGTAACCCCCTGCTTCAGGCTCCCAAAGTGCTGGGATTTCAGGTGTGAGCCACCCCGTCCAGCCAGTCTTGATTTTTTATATGATGGAATGGCGCAAACCTTTATTCCTGCATGGTCTGCATTTCCAATCATCCTGCCATTTTGGGTTAAAACTTATTATATATGGAAACATTAAGATTCCAGACAACTCTCTGAGTTTCAGTCACACTTTTCCGTAACAGTCACATGATGATGTGCTAAGAACAGGGTTACATTGTAGGGTCTCAAGTAAGCAGTTAAATGTTCCCAAACAGAAGGAACCTGTGCCCTTTTTTTTTCATCATAACTGATTCGCCGAAACTAATTACATGGCACTGCCAAGAGAAAAACAAGGTAGGGAATTAAAATTACAATTATCCTATGTGCATGAAAGACAAGAGACTTGGGTAGGTGTGAGCCCTAAAAGTATATACCAGAATAATCAAAGGAATTTTCAGCAACAAGTATTATGATGTGATCACCAGTATTTATTGCATAATCTTTCAAGTACAGCTATTTTCTTTGCCCCCATAAATTCTGTGTATGTTCTGGGGACACAGAGTAATACTGCTTGTTAGAGTTCAGTATCTTTTTTATTCTGACTTCTTTCACTGATGATTGGAATATATGGACGTTTATGATTTTTTTCTAAAAGTAACATGCTTTCAAGCTAATAACAAATCTATCTAGATAAGTGTATACAAAATTAAAGGTGGCACATTATGAGTAAATGCCCAGAAGTTTCATATTCATAAACTTACAATTTGAGAGAGTTTTGATACGCTTTCATTCGTACAAATGAGCAGTAGAAAAGGGGTTCAGGAAACCTCACTTCTTTCATCTTTTCTCTTTGCCACCATTTGTAAAATTAGGCAAGTTATTTGTAACCATTCTACGTCTGTTTGCTTGGGAAAAATGCTCTTTTGAAGGGTTTGCAGAACTCTAAAGCCAAACGGTGGCTATCTATAGGACCATGGGCCTTAATTTAACAATGCATGGAATAAATACTATTTCAGTTATGACCATGTTCTGCTGAATTTTGAAAAACCTGAACACAGTGACCCAATAAAACAGGAAGGTTTTCTTGTTTTCTCTCACAGAACAAGAATTCTGAAAGTTGGCGATTCAGGGCTGCCGTGACAATTTGTTAGCACCATCAGTGTCACATGGATTCCTTTCTCACTTCCCCACTTCTGTTCTTTTTTGTTTCTTATTGTTTTAATTTCGTCTGCGTAAGAAGCAAGATGAATGTGGGGAGGGCAAAGGGCAAGTGCCAGTTTCAAAAAAACTCTGTGCTACTTAAGCCTATTCCTTTTTAGCAATCGTAGAATTGCTTTCCTGGAAGTCCTACAGCCTTTGACTAACAGATTATGGCCTGGAATATGGAACATGATTGCCTCTAGTTGCAGGGTGTTGACACAAATAAAATCTATATTCAGTAAGCAAGAAAAGAAAAATCAGTATTGATTAAGCCACCAGCAGTGTCTGCCACAGATAATTATTTAAGGTCGCTTTTTGTACTTCTATTCCATAATTTAATTTAATTTTTCTCTCTCTCATTCTCTCTCTTCTCTCTCTCTCTCTCTCTCTCTCTCTCTGGTTTAACAGGGCATTGAACTTTAATTATAAACACCGTTTTTGTGTATTTGCAATCAATATAAGCTAAAACAGAAATAACCTTTCATGAATCTGTAAAGGTAGTAGTTTAGCATCAGGTATGAACTAGACACTATTTTTGCTGCTAAAGATTGATAGTCAAGTTGTACATGGTACCACTTGCATGAAATGTATACTCAATCTTCAGTATACAGTTAACTGGTCCTTCTCAATGGACTCTCACAAGAAAATTAAGTCCTAATATCCTATGGTATAAATTGTTTGTAATGAATTATTTTTTTAAATATACATCTACATGATATTAGTTATGCACTATCTTTAGGGATATTGGGAAATTAGTCACTCATAATTTTTCATGTTTAGATAAGTAACTGCAGCTGAGAGGGGCATATAGGTAAATGAATTAATTTTAAAAGGAATGTCAAAGAGTGGCAACCAATATGAAGAAAAGGGTATTTAACAAATGATTGGTGGAATAAGTAGGACACCTAAAATTCTATACCCAGCAAAACTATAAAGTGGAGAAGAAATTAAGACATTCCTATGTAAACAAAAATAATAATTTATTACTCATAGAATTGTCTTGCAAGAAATTCTAAAATGAGTCCTGAGACATCGACCACCACCTGCGGAAGTCTGGCCTGCAGACTTTGACTGAACAACAGATGAATGAAGGCGTTCTCACACCATTACAGTGATACAAGTGGGCTAGAGATGGCCTGGCTGCTTTCAGAGGGTGAAATGCAACCAATCAAACCAAGAGTCCCTGTCCATCATTACATTTATTCAGTAAAAGATTTCGTAACAGAGGTTCTAAGTCAACACACTTGTGGATAATTAAAATGGTTAAAAGAATGGTTTTACAAATGATAAAATCTTTAGGTTCTGGGCCCAGAGTAAACACTATTAATGGGTTATTCCCCTTTGATCTCTGACTGACAGGACTATCCAGCACAAAGTTTACATGGGTAAACAGAGACAAAGGGATGTTGGGTAAACAGACTTAAACTGGGAAAGTCTCTGTTTCCTTCCTATGCTAATGTAAATGAGGTGGCTGCCTTCAGCATGCCTTAATAAAACCTTTTGGCCTTCCAAAAGTTTTGAGATTACAATCTTTAACTTTTGCTATTATTTTACCAGCCACCCCAAGTGAATATCAACATAGTCCTTCAGGTGGAAATAAAAATTTCTTGAACATTAACTCTGATTCATATGAAGAAACAAAAAGCACTGGTAATGGTAACAGCAGGCAAATATAAGGCAGTATAAATGCGTTTCTGTTTGTAATACTTTTTTCATCTCAATAATTTAAAAGGCAAATGCATAAAGTAATAATTATAAATTCTGTATTGAGTGTTTTACATTGCAAAAGATATAATTTCTATGGCAATAATAGCAATAACGAGGGGATAAGAAACAAAGTTATATTGGAGCAAAATTTTTGTATATTATTAAAATTAAGCAGAATTAATTTTTACTGGATTTGATCTAAAATGTTCATTTTCATCCTTAAGGCAACCAGTAAGATAATTTTAAAAAAAGAGAAACTAAAAAGGGGGATTAAAATGGTACACTAGAAAATCTATGTTTTACACAAAATGCTATTTTTTTTAACATAAAAGTGGAAATAAAATAACTTAGGAGCAGTTGCATGACAATAACCCACATTCAGTACAAGCTAGAAAAAGTAGGCAGAAAATAACAAATACAAAAATATAGGCCAATGAGACCCACCAAATATCTATAGATACTCAATTGAGAACAGCAGAAAATATTAGTTTCAAGTACACGTGGAATATTCTCAAGTATAGTCACGTGCAAGAATAAATTAAAAACTATAAAAAAATGCAAAGTACATTTTATGACTAAAATAGTATTATATTAGAAAACATCAACAGAAAGAATTTTAGGAAATTCTAAAATTTGTGGAAGTTAAACAACATACTCATAAATAATTGATGAGTCAAAAATAATCACAAGAGAATTTAAAATCTGTTTTGAGTTGAAGAAAAATGAAAATATGGCAATCCTAATAGGAGCTAAAAGAGTGCTCAGAGAGAAATTTATTTACATATTTTAAACATAAAATCTCAAATCAAGAATCCAACACCAGACTGCAAAATTGGAAGAAGAGAAACTAAAAAGAGAGGGCAAATAGAAAGAACAGAAATTAAGATTACAGTGGAAATGAATGAAGTACAGAATAATTATAAAAAAGAGCAAATTTAATGAAACCCAAACTTACTTCTTTGAAAAGATCAACAAAGTTGGAAAATAACTAGGCCAAATGACGAAGGAAAAATGACAGAAAACTCAAATTTTAAAGTCAACAGTGTAAGTGGGAACGTAATTTTGTAGAAATTTATAGAAAGATGATAAGGGGGATATTATAAACAACTCTATGCTAATTCATTAGGAAATTTAGATGAGGCCAAGCGCGGTGGCTCACGCCTGTAATCCCAGCACTTTGGGAGGCCGAGGCAGGTGGATCACAAGGTCAAGAGATCGAGACCGTCCTGGTCAACATAGTGAAACCCCGTCTCTACTAAAAATACAGAAAATTAGCTGGGCATGGTGGCTCGTGCCTGTAATCCCAGCTACTCAGGAGGCTGAGGCAGGAGTATTGCCTGAATCCAGGAGGAGGAGGTTGCAGTGAGCCGAGATCGCGCCATTGCACTCCAGCCTGGGTAACAAGAGCGAAACTCCGTCTCAAAAAAAAAAAAAAAAAAAAGAAGAAGAAGAAGAAAAGAAAACTTAGATGAAATGGTCAAATTCACAGAAAGACACAAAGTGCCAAAACGGATTCAGAAATATATTTTTTAAAAATCTAAATGTATCTGTAATATGGAAAGTGGTTAAATTAATAGTTAATTTCCCAAAAAGAAAAAACGAAAGCTAGGTGGCTTATTGGTTAAATCCTACTAAATATATGAAGAAGAATTAACACAAACTGTTATAAACTTTTCAAAAAAAAAAAAAAAAAACCAGTAAAGGTTGGAACCTGTTTATGAAGTCAGCATCACTTGGATTTAAAAGTCTGCATTGCATGAAAACTACAGATATCTTATAAATAGAGATACAAAAATTCTTAACAAAATAATAGTAAACCAAATCCAGCAACATCTAAAAAGGATTATACACACAACCGAGTAAGTATATATAGGAATGCAAGTGTAGCAGATTATCTGGGAATGAATCAATGTAATATACTATATTAGAAGAAGAAAGAACAAAAAATACATGATCACATTGATAGAAACAAAGAAACAAAAACGTATTTGACAAAATCCAAAACCTTTTCATGATAAAAGTATTCAGTATGCTGAGAATGGAAATAAACTTCCTCAGCCTTATAAAGTCCATTCTTGAAAAACACACAACTAATGTAGTACCTACTGGTGAAAGATGGAATACGTTTTTCCCTAAATCAGGAACAGAACCAGAATTTCCATTTTTCTACTTATTACAAAGCTACAATAGTCAGGACAGTGTGGTATAGTCATAAGAATAGACATAGATGATCAATGGCAAATAATTGACAAAAATAAGCCTTCTATTCATGGTCAATTGATTTTCAGACAGGATGTCAAGCCATTCCAAAAGAGAAAGAATAGGTTTCTTAACAAATGGTGCTGGACCAACTGGAAATACATATGCAAAAAGAAAAAAAAAGTTTATCCTTTTCTGTGATAGTTAATTTTGTAGTCAACTTGGGTAAGTCACTGTACCCAGATATTTGGTCAAACATCAGTCTTAATGCTGTTGTGGAGGTATTTTTTAGATGAGATTAACATTTAAATTGTTAAACTTTGTGTAAAGCAAGTTACCTTCCATAATGTGGGTAGGTCACATTCAATCAGTTGAAGGTTTTAAGAGAATGAAATTGAGGTCCCTAGAGAAAGAAGAAATTCCTTCTGCAGTCCACCTTTGGCCATCTGCAGTAGCAATTCTTCCGTGGGTCCCCGGGTAGCTGCCTTGCCCTTCCGAATTCAGACTTGTCAGCCCTCAGGGATCACATGAGCCAATTTCTTAAAAATAAATCTCTCTCTATATATATATCTATATCCTATAGATTCTATTTCTCCAGAGAATCCTAATCCACCTTCCTCATACCATTAGCAAACATTAACCCAAAACGTATCATAGACCTAAATGTATGAACTAAAACTATAAAACTCTTAGAAAGAATCATTGGTTTAAATCTTTGTGATCTTGGATGAGGCAAAGTTTTCTTAGCCACAATTCTAAAAACATTATTTATTTAAAAAATGAAAATTAGATTTGATAAAAATCTTAAGAATTTTTGAGCTAAGAACAATACCACTAAGAAAATGTTTTAGGTTTTTTTTAAAAAAAGGACAAAATGGAAGATAATATTTGCAAAAGAAATGTAATGAGGGTCTAGTATCTAGAATATATAAGTAACTTTATAACCTTAATAAATAAAAGGATAACGATATTTTTAATGAGAAAAGAATCTCAATAGACAGTTATCTGGCAAAGATACACAAATGGACAATAAGCACACAAAAAGATGCTCAATATCATTAATTATTAGAAAAATGAGCATGAAAACTACGAGTTTCCACTTCATACCCACTAGTATGACTACAATTTGAGGACAGGCAATAATAAATTTTGGCTAGGATATGGAGAAATTGGAAGCACCAGATATTTCTGGCGGGAATGTATAATAATTAACCAACTTCAGAAAGTGATTTGATAGTTTCCCAAAATGATAAACATATAGTCACTATATGACCTATTAATTCCATGTCTAGGTACATACCCATGAAGAAAGTTCAAAATGTGAAAACAACCCAATGTCCGGATGTCAGTTGATGAATGCATCAACAAAATGGTATACGTCTTTACAGAGAGTTAATCATAATTCTGAAAGACACAAACCACAGTCCCAAACACGATAATCCCTAAAGATCAAAATCCTGAAAGTATAAATATAAAAGGAAATAATTTTAAAATTATTTAAAATATATTTGTTTGCATCCTTAAAAGGTAATTTATTTGAGAAACATCCAAAAGCACAACTGAACACTTTATAGGCCACTTTACACAATAAAATAGGCAATTAATAACCCATGTACTTTTATAAGCATGAACAGTCACATGGTTATACCAATTATGAGCAGATGAACCATATTCACAAAGAAATAGGTCAAAAAGGGAAATGCAGAAATGCGTATCACTGTGCTTGGTAATTGGTTGTACCCAGTTTTGTAACTGTGGTTATCTGAAATACCGTCACAAACAACGTAAGTCTTTTGATGAGATCAATCAAAAGCCACGATGGGTCACCACTGCATACGCAGTCCTACTAAGAACTGAGATCTTGAGTTTTATTTTTCACAAATGCAGTTGTACACAAAGGACATCTCTTTAGGTGTCTAGGAAGTTTCAACATTGTTATGTACATGCACAATCTTACAAAGTTGACTTTGTGATAATGCACTTTCATGGAGCCAGATTTGCAAAAAATGCCTAAACTCCTTTACACAAGTTATATCTCCCGTGTGGGCAATGAAGTGAAGATAAAATACATAGTGAAATGCTTTACTAAGTTTCTAGTTATTCCTTAAACCAGTCAAGCTGACATCTACAATTATGTCCATGAGCCCACCCCTTGTCAACTGGGCACCTACACGTACCTTCTTAAACCATACTTAATATCCAAATAAAGAAAATAACAATTATGATTCAAACCCATTCTTAAAATGGAGTATTATTTATCAATAAAGATGAAAGATCTACCAGTAAATGCTGCAACTTGAATTAATCTTGATACCATTATGTATGCTCGTGAAAGAAACAAGATAGAACATCCATATATTAATTATTCCACCTGTATGAGATGTCTAGAAAAGGCAAATCCAACGAGACTGAAAGTAGATTTGTGTTCGCCAGTGGCTGGGGGAATTACAAATTGGAGCAAATACTAATGGGTACTGGGTTTCTTTCTGAGGTGATAAAAATGTTCTTAGTTGTGATGCTTGGACAATTCTTTGAATGTACCACTGAATTTTACCATTTAAAGGAGTTAATTTTCTGCTATGTGAATTATATCTTGATAAAGCTATTAAAATATCTTAGACTAGGAAGGAATCAATGACTTTGATCTGGCCACTTTATGTTTTAACATACCCTTTCAACACCCAATTACATCTATTAAGACACATATATAAATGACTGTGTCTCAAAAGAGAGGTCACAGCCAAAAATGGGAATACAGGCACTATCATCATATAGCTTTAAATTCTAATTTAAAACCTGGGACTAGTCAGTGTCTTCTAAACATGGAATTGACAAAGATTTTTTTAAAAAAAAACCAGACCAAATGTATATATATATATATATATATATATACACGCACACATACATATATACACACATACATACACACCTACGCATATACACAGAAGTAGAAAGCCCAAGACATACACACAGAAAGAGAGAGACCAAGATGTAAAATAAGAATATTATGTAGGTACTTATATATTTATTGGTACAATAATAGAATGATAATTAAGTATATCTTTTTGTAATGTAGATCAACTGATAAGATGAATGGAATCTTTTGAGGGATATTCCTTTGCTTAATTAAGATTAAAATTAGCATTCATTATCTCCATAATCAACTATAAATATGTATCTTTTAATGCTGACTTGGAATGAGATTTTACGTGTTTCATCTTTGAAATGTCTTTTCCCACGGGTAAAGACTGCCAAATACTGACATCAGTCCCTGAGCATTTGATTTCAACTGGGTACATTCATTGTTTGGAAAGCATTTATAGAATTATATTTTTCTTCTCGATATTTGACTTTCAGCATACCCTTACATTGCAGATTAACTTCTAAACAAAGGCTAAATCACAGCTCTTCAATTGCTTGCTTCAATAGATTTGAAATAGGAATATTGCTTCTGCACTTGCATTGATGTATGAAACCTGGAATGTCGGAACTGGAGTTTGAACTTGAAAATAAAGCCATTCCACAGACATGTGAGGGTATGGAGACCGCCCCTCCTGTTTCGCTTTAGACAGCCCTTGACATGTACAAAGCAGGTTGACATTCCTTCAATTCAAGCAGCATTTGACATGATGGCAAAGATGGTTTCCACAGGTGTGTGTTGTATGCATCTGCACAGGGCTTCACGTCGAGAAGGTCCAGCGGTTGGTTTAATGTGCTGCTGTGATAGTCCTGAAATTTTAAATACGTTTTCTTTAAACTTGAGATATATGAAATATTCATCTCTGCTGTTCCTTGGCACTCCATTTGCAGACAGTCCTTATGACACCTCAAGAACGCAGGAGACACAATACAGATGGGAGCCGAATGAAGCACAGAGCAAGGACCAGATAAGCATGCTACGTCTGCGGCTAGGAATGCTGACTGCCCGTAGAGGCCACACCTGCTGTTCAAACCAGAACTTGCTTTGAGGCAATGACATTCAGACGAACACAAAAAATCGAAGAACATTCTCATACCCTCTTTTGCTCAAGCCAAGCTCCTGCATTCACCAACCAACTATGCTGAGAAATGGCGACCCTGAAGGAGAGGGAAAGATGAGGCAGACCCCAGTTTCTCTCCTTTCGTGCTTCCCTCCTCATCAGTAAGTCAGCCGCTGCATTCTTGTAGAATGGGAGTATATCCGGAGTTAGAATAAAAACTTGAGTTAGTTTTATGAGGTGTGTTTTAGTCAGGGTTCTCCAGAGAAACAGAATGGATCAGAGATATGTAGGAGGAGGAGTTACTGGAGGAACGTGCTCACGTGTTTACGAAGGCTAGAAATCTCATGATGGGCCATCTGCAAGCTGGAGAACCAGAGAAGCTGGCTGCTGACTCAGTTCGAGTCCAAAGACCTCAGAAACAAGGAAGGCCAGTGGTGTACCTCTCAGTACAAGGCCCAAGGCCCAAGAATCTGGAGGGCTGCGGTGTGTGAGTCTGAGAGTCCAAAATGGTAGAACCTGGAGTTTGGATGTTCCAGGTCAGGAAAAAAAGAAGTCCCGGCTCCGGGAGAGCAGCTCCTTCTTCCCCCACTCACACTGCGGGTGCATCTTTCCTACTCAGTCCACTGACGCACACACCAGTCTCCTCCAGAAACACCCCCACAAACACACCTGGGGCAGCCCAACTTTTAATCAAGAGCAAAATCACCTGTGTTTTTCTTTTAGCAGAATAGGGACAGGTTCAGTGCCTACGGAAGAACTGAGAATAAATGATGGGCTGCCATCCGCGTCTCCCTGAGTCAAGTCAAGTTGACACCCCACATCAACCATGACCAGCTCTTTCCATTGTTCTGGTGCAAATATACCATCTAGACACGTATGAGCCACAAAGGATTAATTATACATTTTTGGCAATTCTGCGTAAGTGCTCTTACATGTATCTTAAACTGTCATTGTACCATATATGGATGAATGGTAAAATTCATTTTTGGGGTGTCAACCAGCAGGGTAGGGTTATACGAGCACCTCATATGATCTCTGTTGCAACTTCTCAACTCTGCGGTAATAGTGGTGAAACAGCCCTAAAAGCAATAAATAGTTAATAAGTACAGCTGTTTTCCAATGAATCTTTATTTGTGGACTTTGAAATCTTAATTTCAGGTACAATGAAATATGATTGTCTACTGACTTTTTTCAACAATTTAAAGTATTAGAAACTAGTCTTAGCTCACAGAGCATTCGAAAACGGATGGCAGGCTGGATTTGGCTCAAAGGCTATATTTTGATAATCCCTGATCTAGAGAAAAGAAATGTAAAAGAAAAGGATGTGACTCGCCACCAAACCATAGGGCACTAACTATTGAGCATTTTAGAGGAAGAGGAGACAGTTTAGGAGGTAAAGAAGGAACGCGTGGCTAGAGACGTGGAAAGAAATCCAGGATAGCGTAGTTTCATGCACCGAGGAATTTCAAAACTGAAGGCACGCTGAAGCTGTGTCCTGCTCAGCTGGCGACAGTCACAGTAGCCAGCACCGGCAGGAAGAGATGAGTTCACGAGTGATCTCCTGGAGCGCAATCTCAAGAGAATCATTTGGAAGAGGAGCAAAAAACGTGGGTAAAAGAACAAGTGGTTCTGGGAAGTGAATCCGTTGGGGTGCAGGCAATTCTTTTGAGAAGTTTTGGCATTTATTTAATTATTATTATTGTATAATATGTTGCAAAGAGTAGCATGCTAATTAGAAGCTGCATCCAATCGAAAACCAATCAAATGATTCGTATGCATTACATCTAAAAGTTATTTTTAGGTTTTGATTGTTTGCTTTGCGAAGGAGTCTCTCACTCTGTCCCCAGGCTAGAGTGCAGTGGCCCCATCTCGGCTCACTGCAACCTCCATCTCCCGATTCTGCTGCCCCAGTCTCCCAGGTAGCTGGGACTACAGGTGCGCACCACCATATCCGGCTTTTTGTTGTTGTTGTTGTTGTTGTTTGTTTTTTGTGTTTTTTTTTTTTTGTTTTTTTGTTTGTTTGTTTGTTTGTTTTTGGTAGAGGCGGAGAGTGGGAGGGAGGTCTCACTATGTCCGTCAGGCTGGTCTTGAACTCCTGACCCCAAGTGATCCACCCACCTCGGCCTTGGGAAGTTCTGGTATTAGAGGCATGAGCTACTATGCGCGGCCGAAAGTTTCTGATTGTAGGGTAACTACCTCCAGACTCAGAATTTAAAAGTAAACGAGTAAGCACCAGGTTTTTTCTATCTCCATCCGTAGTTACATAAAGCAATTTGTATTCAGTTTGCTTTCATTTTAGTAACTTTTAAAAATGAATGCTGCCGTTTTATCAGTTGTCTTTCTTTAAGGCTGGCTCCACTTTTTAAATGTTGGGCTGCTGACAGTTCTTCAGCCTCGCCCCTCCTGCCTCGTGTGCCCCACGCTGGGGAAAGCCCAGCTGCTCCCTCCTTTGCTCTCAGCACCGCATTCAAGCCGGAGCCTGCGCGCGGGCCCCGCCCTTCATCACAGCAAAACCACAACCCTCTGCTCTCTGACACCTGCTCTCCTCGGGGTCCTCGCCAGGTGCGTAAGAAACCTTGGCATCCCTCTTGCCGTGTGAGGGGCTGGGTGGTCTCACGGTGCAGACCAGCTGTGCTGGCTCGTGTGTGGGAGGCCTGGGTCCTTCCTGTCCCCCCGGCGCGCGCCGAGAGCCGGATCCCGGGGCGCGGCCCCCCGCACCGCAGTCCGCTCGGACTTTGCTTTGCTCGCTCCTGCTGCCTGCTGCGGGTCACCGTCACGTTCGCGGCGTCTCCCGTAATTTCTCACCTGTTGCTTACAAAATGGACTTGTCTGTTTTTGACATTTGCATTTTTTTACATGAATGTTAGAATCAAATTACAAATGGTTAATTGAAAAAAAAAAAAAAAAAGAAAGAAAGAAAAGGAAAACTCCTAAGGTTGTATTGAATCGATAATTTGTGGAGAAATGACATATCGTTTGTAGAGCTTTTTGGATTTTCTGTGTTCACACAACATAATATGCTGCTTTTAAAAAGTGAGAGTTCTCTTCCTTTCTTTCATTACTTATGCTTTTTACGTATTGTTCTTGCCTTATGATGATTAGCCAGAATCTCTGTACATTTTGAGTGGGTAGAAGATCCTTGTTTAGTCCCAGTATCAGAAAAAAAACTCCATAGGTCACAATTAAGTATTAAAACTTTTAAATATATTTTTAGATTGAATAAACATGTAGATTTTGACTGCCTGAAATAAAGGAAAATAATGTTAATATGGAATATTAACATCATTCTATACAGATTGTGGAAGTATATAAAAGCATAGAATAATCAAATTTTAATTAAAACGTATATTCAAATTGCTATAATAGTTATAGGACTATGTATATTTGTATGTAACTGTATACTTCCACATACTTTCCCTAAGAACTTAGAACTGTAGAAAACAATGTTTTTATTTCTAAGCTGAACTTGAAGATGACTTGTCATTTCTAACTCACCTAAAACACCTCATCTGTACAATTAAGACTTCCCATCGATCGCCACTCAGTTGTAGACATCTTAAATTATGTTTTTCTTTGGCATGTTGACTTGATTATTGACTACACCCTTCAACCAAGAAGCAGGAATTCCCTGAGAGAAGGAACCATGGCTGTTTTGTTCACAGCTGAAGGCCAAGAAGAGTTATAACGCCGTTCCTGACACTTAGAACATTACCTGGCTTATGATAGGTACTCAGTTTTTAATTTTGAGCTGATGAAAATTGATGTAAATAATCCATCTAATTGGAAATATACAAAGTTAACTTCATTAGTGGGGTTTTAAAAGTTTATCTTTAACCTGATTGAATCACTAACATATCTAGTCAAATATTATCACTGGCCAATGTGTATAGCTCAGAAATTATAAGTCGTAGAGGCAAATGTAATTACATATTGTTCGATGATATTGTTGTATAAAAATTTAGCCAAGTCCCTACAAAGAGCCAACACTGTTTTACCAACAGGAAGTGAGGTAAGAAAGGAACAAATCAGACCGACTTCCTGTGAAACTGCTCATCCACATCTAGGAGCTTTTGATGTTTCTTACTCCTTTGCAAGGCTATTCATATTGTTATCTCTTTATGCTGTGATTGAACATTCAAAACCTTTCATGAATTTTTTTTGGTAATTCTATGCAGACCAGTCCATTATCAGAGTGTAAACTGCCTTTAAAAATATATGTATTTACAACATAAAAATAATTTGGTCTTCATTTAAAATAAATAACTTGGGTCCGGGCACATTGACTTCTGCCTGTAATTCCAGCATTTTGGGAGGCCAGGGTAGGTGTGTATCACTTGAGCCTGGGAGCTCAAGACCAGCTTGGGAAACGTGGTGAAATTGCATCTCTACAAAAAATACTAAATGATGGCCTGCACCTGTAGTCCCAGCTGCTCAGGAGGCTGAGGTGGGAGGATCACCTGAGCCCCAGGAGGTCGAGGTGATCACACTACTGCACCCCATCCTAGGTGTCAGAGAGAGACACTGTATAACCTGACATTCTTCTAATAATGTGAGCGTTTATGCAAAACTAATTCTGGTAGACTTTCCATAGTTTCTTTATCTTCCATTACAGTCACTCTAGGAGAAAGAATCCTGTATGAAACAAGGAAAAAGTGGCTTCCAGTTATGTGCCCGGGCCAGTGTCCCTGCCTTGGAGTTTCCAGCCGCAAAACAGAGATCACTTCTAAAAATGGACTTCATCATTTTTCTTTTTGTAATTCATTTATTTGGATTGCCTTTTGGTTGGCGAGGTTTTTAGAGAGTCTTCCACTTGAATGGCTCCCCATGAGAAAACCCACGTGGCTTGGGCATACATGGTTCTTCAGCTTGTTCTTGTGTGGGATGCACCTTCCTCCTGCTGTCACTTAGAAGTGTAAATAGGAGACAGGTCGGAGGTGCAGCGGCAGGAGAAACTGGTGTCCAGAATCTGAGCAAAAGTGGCCTGGAAGTCCAGGACTAGCCTGGCCAAGTAGAGACCACAGACACTTGGGGCCATGTACCTACATACTAAGGCAAAGGAATTCCGCTTGACAATTCTTCATATGATTAGTGTTTCTTACAAGGGTCATTTAAGATTGAATATGCAGCCTCTTGGGCATTTTACTTTGGCAGTAGATATTCCAAGGGGTGATAAAAGGTCGTATAAAGTCATAAGAGATACCAGATTTAGCAGCATATCATTTATTTATTCATCCATGTCATGCAGGCCTACAAATGATTCTGTACTTGGAATCTGTCAGGTTACAATGGCTTTAGCATTAGAATTATATTTAAATATCTTAAGAAAATATATTTATGTAACGTAAGAAACAACAAAATCTGAGCAAATGCAACCACGGTTTATGTTGTATGTTTGCAGGTAGCGATGAGAGTCACAAATTCAGGGGCAAGTCAGGTCCAGCACATCCTAAGACGCTTGGAAGGGCGACTGTTAGTGTCACAGCCTGGGTGGTAAGAGGGCTTGTCCTGGACAGCTCCAGATCCAGATCTCAACTCAGCCAGAATCACTGATTCATGAGCCCAGTGAACCATGAAGTTAGTGGTCCACTGTGTCTCAGGAAGATTTAGAATATGAAATAGAATGTTGAAGAGAATGTAAGTCATGGTGTTACTATCCAGGCATTTATAAGTCAGTGAAACTGTTGTATTTTATGTTCTTGAACATTTTAAGAAAAATCAGCCTACTAGAAAAAGAGATCAGTTTTTAACTCAAATGTAGAATATAGACTTTTACTAAATATAAGATTAATTCATTAAACTGTAAGACTTGTGATAAAAACTAAGAAAATGTTAGGCAGAAAATTGGTATAAAGATAAAATCAAGACATTTTATAACTGCAGTTAAAATAGCTAAGCTTATAAGTGAAATCAAGGCCTCAATTAAGGCAATTGTTAAAAATTGCTAGATTCATATGTGGAATAAGAGGATTTATAAGCTGAACCTAAAAGTTTAAAGACATGTGTTTTGAAAATTATGACTCCAATAAGTATAATACTCATTTTTACAAACCAAAGCAAACATCTAAGTTGTTATTCCTGTCTTGAAAACTGTTCTGAGGACATGAGAAAGCTTATTTTTGATACTTTTTCTCCCAGAGACACAATTAACAATGGTTGTCTTCTCACAGTGCTTGACTGTGGAGAAATAATATTCTCATCAAGCTTAGCAAGTGCTTCACATCATGTAACAAGGGGAGTGCTCATTGCTAATGTTAAATAATACATTAGTATTCTAGATGTATATATTAGTTTAATTGCCTCCATTAATGTTATTCAATAGGTGTCGGGGGGTGGGGGGGTCGGGGGGTCTACTCTTATTTTCCTGACGCAGCTCCACATTGGAACCTGGAGTTATTTTTGTTTATTGAAGACCACATTTAATTCTCTCAGCACCGTGAATGACATTGGCCTAAGCTCAAGGGAAATAACACGTCAGCCTTCATAGGACACAAATACATGCCTTATCATCCTCTGCTTACTCATTTGGAAATTTTACAGTGTGAAGATGATGTTTATGGCACTTCCTATCTATATTTCAATTTAAACTTACGACTTTATTAAACAAAAACTTCTACTCTACTGTAGCTATACCGAGAAACCTACTTACAACTGTGCCACCACGTTCTTTGGGAATTCAAGTCATCTAATTAACATCCAAATATATGCTCAGTGTGTGTTTAGAGTTTAAACATTCACAATAGCAGTCACCGTTAAAAAAAGAAAAGAAAACTGTTTTTATCCTTTGGAAAATTAAAGAGGAGTAAACAAAATTAGGAACATAAAAAAGCCATAAAACTGAAGTGTAATAGAAAGTTGCCCTTCTTCACATAGAAAAGGGATAAAATAAAGGACAGGAACCTTTTCAGCACAATCGGAGACTGTCAGATCCTCAGCAGTGAGAAGGCTCTCCTCCCAGCCCATCTCTGCTCTCTGGCCGTTACTCGCCTTCCCCCTGAGCTGCTCTACCACGGAGGCCAGCCTCTGATGTAAAGCCTTTTTTGTCATTTACACTTCGTGGTCATATACCAGTTTATTTTTGTTCATGTAATAAACTTGGCAATGCACTCATAATGTCAAGACAACAAATCCATTTTAAGTGGTGCTCTATAATTGATAAATAATGCATACATATATTTTTGTATATAACTGTAATAGTCTGTCTTTTTCACTAAGCTAATGGAAGGATATAGGGGATGTTGCTATATACGTGTATCCTATTTATCTTAAGAGCAGCAATGTACGCTTCCATAGAAAATAAAAAGGGTTTTTGTACCTTGCTTTTGCTTTGAATTGCTCAATAAATATATCAAAGTTAGTAGGTGTTATTAGAAATACTATCAATATGAAATGATTAATGTCCTGATTAACTTTATAAGTAATGATGTATTACATACCTTGTAGATGTCAATAAATCATGTTGATTGCATAGGGACTCATGTATTTGCTATTGCAATGAACATTGTCTGACAGAACAAAGTGGTTTCCCCTGAGTGTCACTGCTGTGTGTTTCTAGTAGGTATCAGAAATATATTATTGCTGATGCCCCGCTGTCATGCCAGAATAATTAACGCACTTTACAGCATCTGGCCATGGCCTGGGCTGCCCTTTCACACAGCTTATCAGAGAGACGGGAGAGGGAAGCACAGAAAACCAGGAAAGTGGCAAAAACGGAAACAGGGTGGCCTGCTTCTGATTATTACTGTTTTTCAAAATATGCTACATAGGAGAAAAGTAGCTGTCACACCAGGAACACATTCTCTGTTTGGTTATTGTTGTTGTTGTTTGTTTGTTTGTTTTTGAGATGAAGTCTTCCTTTGTCACCAGGCTGGAGTGCAGTGGCACTATCTTGGCTCACTGTAACCTCTGCCTCCCAGGTTCAAGCAATTCTCCTGTCTCAGCCTCCCTAGTAGCTGGGACTGCACACACACACCACCAGCTCAGCTACTTTTTTAAATTTTATTTTTAATAGAGACGGGGTTTAACCATGTTGGTCAGGATGGTCTCGATCTCCTGACCTCATTCTCCGCCCACCTCAGCCTCCAAAAGTGCTGAGATTACCAGTCTGAGCCACCGCGCCCAGCCACATTCTCTGTTTTTATAAAGATCTTCCAACCGTTGTGATTTTTCCTCTACCATGCACAATATTCAAGCCATGACCCTTCCTGATTTCTTTCTGCCTGACCAAAGTTGTGTTTTTATTTTGAGTAGCAAATATCTATCCTGTGAAAATGCTTATTATCAGGAATTATAGAAATTGTTACAGGGAATCAGCATACTTTTTCTCACAGGTTTCTGAGGCCTTGCTGTGTGTGCAGCACAGTGCCGGACTCCTGAGGAACATGAAGACGACTAAGACACAGTCACAACCTTCGAGTGGCTTCTAACACATTAGGGGACATGAGGCAGGTGCACCCGACCTCCACGCTGGGACTCAGGTGCAGAGTACACACCTGAAGGGAAGTGAGGCTGGAGCTGCAGGAGCTGTCACTGTCGGTGAGCAAAGCTAGAAACATTTGACGTTTGATGGAAAGAAAATGTTAAGTAGGTCTTCCGGGAAGTGGTAGATTTTGACCCATAGGTATTAGGAAAAAGGCTAATCTCGTGATGGAGTTCTAAGCCAGGAAATCACAAACCAGGAGCCCTGCTTTGGTAACAGCTAGTTTCCAATTTGCCTATTGCGCATGCTCTGTAATGGAGGGGATGGGAAGAGCATGCAATTTGAAAGGCCCAAATATATAAGAATGTGAAAATAGAATATATTTGTTAGAAAACTTTGGTGCAGGTTGTGGCCCCTGAAGATGCTGCAACAGGAAAGCTTGGTAATTCCAGGCACGTTCAGGAAAACGGAAGCTGAGGACTCAGTACAGTGTTGGAGGACTCTGGAGGTTGGACAGCCGGGTAGAGGGCCACTTAATCAAAGCCATGAGCACACTTAATTACAGTTAGCATTCTGTTTTCTGAGCACTTGTCTGGTTATTCACCTGCCTAGCTCATGTATTAAAATTCCATCTTCTGAATTCGTGATTCTTCAGCAAATGGAACAAGAGGGTATTTGAACCTTTGGACTTGAGAATGTGGCTCAGTGGCTGCAAACCTTGTAAACAGGCTTATATGCCTATATATGGTGTTTCACTTGTCCTTGCGCTTGGTATTCAATGGGATTCATTTGCCAGAGCTAAGGTATTATCACTATGTCAATGGTAAGACATTTGAAGTCAAATTGAGCAGACACAATAATGAAGCTTGCAGAAGCAGTGAACCTCTTCTTCGGTCGTCTTTCGTTCTGTTTTGTGTCACTTTCCTGATAATATTTTAGTTATATATTCTTTTGATTCTCACTTAATCAGTCATTTGCCTGGTTATTCAGATAAACATGAAATTCTCCTAAAGCCTCTGAGCAATTTCCGATGCTCCAATTTTAAATTTTTGGCTTCAAGAGACAATCAAAACTTTTTATTGGTATGACAAAGAATTTCTAAAATTGAGAAACCTAGTGGTTTGTGAAGCAGGCTTTAGAAAGTCTGATTAGAATAACAATATCTGTACTGAGAAAATATAGAGAAGACATGTTTTCACTTTATATCCTTTCACGCCATTTTTTCACAGATAAGTTACAATCAAAGCTAAAAGAATACAGATTCAAGTCTGAGATATGAGCTTCTGTGATCTAGTGAGAATATGCCTATTAGCCTGATTATTTTTATATAATCCAGTGTATTTTGGATGACGACAAAGGCAAGCACTCTCACAACCCAAGCAAGTTGTGAAGAATGACATGTGTGTTGCTGCCAGGTAAGGCCAGTGCTCTCAACTGAAAGGGTGACAGGACGTGACATGAAGTATGTAACCAAACCTACATTTGCTGTACATTTATAGCAAATCACCATGTATTTCCATCTGGCATTTACCAGCCTAAACCTCATAATTTCTCCCACTAAGGGCAGCAATGATGTAGTGAAGAGACTTTGAAGTGGAAGCAGATGATCAATGTTCAAGTTAACCTTAACGAATGGTGGTACACATAGCCTTGATGTCACCAAATCCACACATCTCAATAGAACATAAATGACTCACTCTCTGATAAAGTCAGATAAGTGAGGGGGAAAAATAAAATCTTTACCTAAGTGTCAAACATCAGTTAATTGAATCCTAGAACTACTGTGTACAAAGCACAGAAAATGGGCAGTTGCCTAGTTTTGCAACAAAATATAAAATAATGCTGGTAAAATAATCAACTCATAATCCTATTGTGAGTGCTAAATTTAATTAGGTTGATGACACCTAGAAAGACACAGGCCTAGGACAAGTTCTCATAAACACTTTTCCCCCAAACAAAATGTTCTGATAAAGTAATAAATATTAGAATCATTAGATTTCAGAAGATTTTATTGTACATGTTTGTTTAACACTATGAGAGCATTAAAGGTTGTGAGGCCATTCCAGTTGAAGACTCAAATGTTTAATGAATGTTTATTTATTTTTAAAATAAAAAATTTAACAAGTAGTATACTGATCTGGTTTGGTTCTTGTCCCCACCCAAATCTCATCTTCAACTGTACTCCCATAATTCCCACATGTTATCAGAGGGACCTGGTGGGAGATAATATGAATCGTCGGAGCACTTTCTCCCATACAGTTCTCCTGGTGGTAAATGCATCTCATGAGATCCGAGGGGTTTATCAGGGGTTTCTGCTTTTGCATCTTTCTCATTTTCTCTTCCTGCCACCACGTAAGAAGTGCTTTTCGCTTCTTACCGTGGCGGGAGGCCTCCCAATAATGTGGAGCTGTAAGTCCAATTAAACCTTTTTCTTCCCAGTCTAGTCTCAGGTATGTCTTTATCAGTAGTGTGAAAACAGACTAATACATATACTTAGTGTTAAAATAGGCTTTGAGATGGAAGGGAAAAGGATCTCATACTTTCATACTATTTTAAAGTAATTCCACACACGTATATGTAACACTGATTAGCATAGATTGTACAAAAAAGACCAGTGTGGAATTATGTCACTGTAAGTATGTTCGTTGTCATCCTTATTGTACTTGTGATCTAGTTCAAAGAATCTTTAGGAGTGCATCTAAAAATGGGAAATGTTAGATGTGATCGGGTCAGGAACACACTGACTCGGGACTTGAAAGCAAGAACTCCACCCTATCTGTTTGCAGGCAGCCTCTGAGAGGACAGCAAGGGCATTGACACACTTAGGTATTAGATCTTGTATTTCAACAAAGGGGACAGAAAGTAAATTAAACAATGGGACGACACATCACTGGTTATCACTACCTACTTCTGTGTCTATTTTGTTGGAAACCATTTTTTTTTAATAAGGGAAGATAAATCACAGATGGATACATTTGAGGAAATCAAAACTCTGGTTGAACATAATATAAACTGATTATATTATTTCTAAAACCGTAATAAGCTTTGGAACAACCACAAGGATGAAAAAAAATATATTCTTTGAAACTAGAGAAAAACAGACATCTCTGTATTGGATGTTTGGAACATCAGTTGTATTCAGTAACGATTTTTAATACCTAGCAAATACTTGGAAGAGCGCATGGAATAAAGTAGGTGTGAATTAGATGTTAGTTGAATGCAAGAAGGCAAGGACAAGTGTATTGAAGGGCCTTTGGCAAACTTTAATATGAATACTCTCTTGTGAGTCCACAGTCTTTGCTTTCAATCTGATCTTTTGTGCTGACCTGTTTTAGGAACTTGAGAACAAAAAAAGTTGTGTATATAGAGCAGTTTTTAGTCCCCACATATAATGGAGTTAACAACTACATTCAATGTCAAAAGTCTAAATATTTATTTTAAATATTGTGTAGTTTGAGGCTTTAAAAAATGTAAGGCTCAATCTAAAAAAAAAAAAATCTTTAGATTCCTGCATATATGAAAGGCTCTTTTCTTTCTTAGATGTTAAATTATATAATTCTCATTCCATTCTTACTCTTACCTAGGCTACCAATTTAGAAAATTGAAAAGACACAGGTATTGGAATCAGCCAGATCAGGAAGCCATTGGACACTCTGCCTTTCCCTATTTGAACAGTGTTGAAAAGGGAGCTTTCTCTTTCTTGCTTACAGCTTCATCTTACATAAAGTGAGACCACTCATACCCACTTCAGAGTGTTCCCATGAAGAATAAACATTGTACCGCAAAAATGCTTTCTGGTTTTTTGTTTGTTTTGTTTTCTTCAGACAGGGCCTCACTCTGTCACCCAGGCTGCAGGACTACAGTGGTGGTAAGATTACAGCTCACGGAAGCAGCACCCTCCCAGGCCCAACTGATCCTTCTGCCTCAGCCTCCTGAGTCGCTGGGACTGGAGGTGTGCCAGCACACCTGAGTCATTTTTAAAACTTTTCTGTAGAAATAGGATCTCTCTTCATTGCCCAGGCCAATCTTTAACTCCTGGCTTCAAGTTATCTTCCCACCTCAGTCTCCCAGAGTGCTAGAATTACAGGTATGAGCCACTGTGCTTGGGCCAGAGATAAGCATTTTTGCACAAGCTCTGTAGGATTGTGGTAAAACATAGAAATGCTTGTCACAAACATTGTGAAAACCTTGGATCTATGCATACAGCTATGTGAACTCAAGTCTAGGTTGGGTGATTGTAAATAATGGGACCGGTTCCAATAGGAAGCTGTAAAACATGACTACTGGCCAAAGAGAACTCCTGAGGAATATGAATCAGCCGTAGAGACTAGCTCAAAGAAGCTAATCTCCTACCAAGAGGTAATAGAAAGACAACATGGCCGGGAACAGAACTGATGACTTGTAGGGTGCTCATGAATGTCTATATTTTTCCTAAGAAGGAAAACGTAGTTGTCAGCATGAGATTATCAAGAGTAACAGAGAGTCAGGAAGTCAGGACTTGGAGGAAATCACATTCATTTTCTATTGCTGGATAATAAATGACCAGAAAATTAGCTCCTTAAAAAGAGCATGCATTTACCCTCTCATAGCTCTTGTGGGTGAGGAGTCTGGTTTGGGAGCTCTGCTCCGGGCCTCACAAGGTTGAAATCAACATATCATGTGGCTGTGTTCTCATCTGAAGCCTCAACTAGGGAGGGGCTCACTTCCAAGAACAGCATGGAGGTAACTGCCTCTGATTCAGTAACCTCCCACCAGGTCCCTCCCACAATAAGTGGAGATTATGTGAACAACAATTCAAGATGAGATTTGAGTAAGGACACAGCCAAATTATGTCATTCTGCCCGTGGCCCCTCAAAAATCTCATGTCTTCACATTTCAAAACACAATCATGCCTTCCCAACAGTCCTCTAAGGTCTTAACTCATTCCAGCATTAACTAAAAAGTCCAAGTCCAAAGTCTCATCTGAAACAAGGCAAGTCCCTCCTATGAGCCACTAAAATCAACCACAAGTTAGTTCTTTCCAACATACAATGAGGGTACAGGACTTGGGTAAATACACCCATTCCAAGGGGGAGAAATTGGCCAGAACAAAGGGGCTGCAGGCCCCATGTAAGTCATAAATCTGAGAGGACAGTCATTGAACCTTAAAGTTCCCAAATGATCTCATTATCTCCATGTCTTACACACAGGTCACGTTGATGCAAGAGGTGGGTTCTCACAGCCTTGGGCAGCTCCACCCCTATGGCTTTGCAGGATACAGACCTCTCCTGGCTGCTTTCAGAGGCTGGTATTGAGTGCCTGTGGCATTTTCAGGTACATGGTGCAAGCTGTCAATGTATCTACCATTCTGGGGTCTGGTGGACAGTGGCCCTCTTCTCAAAGTTCTACTAGGCAGTCCCCCAGTGGGGACTCTGTGGCAGGGGTGCTGCAACCCCACATTTCCCTTTGGCACTGCCCTGGCAGAAGTTCTACATGAGGGCTCTGTCCCTGTGGCACACTTCTGCCTGGAAATCCAGACATTTCCATACATCCTCTGAAGTTGAGGCAGAAGTTTCCAAACCTCACTTCTTGTCTTCAGCACACCTGCAGGACCAACACCACATGGAAGCTGCCAAGGCTGGGGATTTGTACCCTCTGAAGCAATGGCCCATGCTGTACTTTTGGCCCTTTTAGCCACAGCTGGAGCTGAAGCACCTGGGACTCGGAACCATATCCTGAGGCTGCATGGAGCAGACGGGGCCTGAGCCCAGCCCAGGAAATGATATTTCCCTCCTAGGCCTCCAGGGCTGTGATGGGAGAGGCTGTTGTTCAGATCTCTGACATACCCTGGAAACATTATCTTCATTGTTTTGATGTTTAATATTCAGCTCCTTGTTATGTATGCAAATTACTGCAGTGGGCTTGACTCTCTCCTCAGAAAATGGGTTTTTCTTTTCTATTGCATCTTCAGGCTACAAATTTTCTAAACTTGTATGACTTGATTCCTCTTGAATCCTTTGCTGCTTAGAAATTTCTTTTACCAGATACCTAAATCATCTCTCTCAAGTTCAAAGTTCCACAGATCTCTGGGGCAGGGGCAAAATTTCACCAGTCTCTTTGCTAAAGGGTAGCAAGAGTGACATTTACTCCATTTCCCAAGAAGTTCTTCATGGCTATCTGAGACCACCTCTGCCTGGACTTCATTGCTCGTATCACTATCAGCATTTTGGTCAAAGCCATTCAACAAGTCTCTTGGAAGTTCCAAACTTTCCCACATCTTCCTGTCTTCTGAGCCCTCCAAGTCTCTAGTAAGTTCGAAGCTTTCCAACATTTTCCTGTCTTCTTCTGAGCCTTCCAAACTGTTTCAATCTCTGCCTGTTACCCAGTTCCAAAGTTACATCCACATGTTAGGGTACCTTTATAGCAGCAACCCACTCTCTGGAGTACCACTTTATTGCATCAGTCTGTTCTCATGCTGCTATGAAGAAATATCCCAGACTGAATAATCTTTTTTGCAGGGAGCAGGGATGGGGTGGGGGGGTTTTTAGAAAGAGAGAAAGAAAAAAAAGAGTAATAAAAAAAGAATAAAGAAGACGAAGAAAGAAAAAGAGAAAGAGGGAGAGAGAACAGGAGTGTTGCTTTATTGCCCGGGCTAGAATGCAGTCTAAAAATGGATATGCTTATAATTGTACTTACTAATGGAGACATGAAAAAATATGAGGGAAGAAAATAACAAACAAGAAGCCAACCAATATTTCATTTAAACTTGTAAGTGGATATGATGTGGTACTGATAAGAGTGTATATTTTGTGTATTTAAAGTGGAGAGTTCTATAAATGTTTATTAAGTTTGCTTATTCCAGATCTGAGTTCAAGTCCTGGATATTGTTAATTTTCTGTCTCACTGATCTGTCAAATATTGATGTTGAAGTCTCCCACTATTATTGTGTGGGAGTCTAAGTCTCTTTATAAGTCTTGTATGTCTGGGTATTCCTGTATTGGGTGCATATATATTTAGGATCTTGAGCTCTTCTTGTTGTTACATTGATCATTTTATCATTATATAATGTCCTTCTTTGCTTCTTTTGATCTTTGTTGCTTTAATGACTATTTTATCAGAGGCAAAATTTGTAACTTCTACTTTTTGTTTATTTATTTATTTTTGCTCTCCATTTGGTTGGTAAATCTTTCTCCATCCCTTTGTTTTGGGTCTTTGTGTATCCTTGCATATGAGATGGGTCTGGATGCAGCATATCGATGGGTTTTAGGCCCATTAGTTGATGTAAATTCTTCATTATATTGATGCTCTTTACTTTTTGGTATTTTTTTAGAAAGGCTGGTACTGTTTGTTCCTTTCTGTGTGTTGTGGTTCTTTCAGAAGCTCTTGTAAAGCAGGCCTGGTGGTGATGAATTCTCTGAGTGCTTGCTTGTTCACAAAAAAAAATTATTTTTCCTTTGCTTATGAAGCTTAGTTTGGCTGGATGTGAAATTCTTGGTTGAAAGTTCTTTTCTTTAAGGATGCTGAATATTGGCCCCCACTCTCTTCTGGCTTGTAGGGTTTCTGCTGAGAGATCTGCTGTGAGTCTGATAGGCTTCCCTTTGTGGGTAACCTGATCTTTCTCTCTGGCTGCCCTTAGTATTTTCTCCTTCATTTCAACCCTGGTGAATATGACGATTATGTGCCTTGGAGTTGCTCTTCTTGAGGAATATCTCTGTGGCGTTCTCTGTATTACCTGGAGTTGAATATTGTCCTGCCTTGCTAGGTTGGGAAAATTTTCCTGAATAATGTCCTGAAGCATATTTTCCAGCTTGGATTCATTCTCTTCGTCACATTCAGGTACACCTATCAAGCGTAGATTAGGTCTTTTCACATAGTCCCATATTTCTTGGAGACTTTGCTCGTTCCTTTTTATACTTTTTTCTCTAATCTTGTCTTCTCATTTTATTTCATTAAGCTGGTCTTCGACCTCTGATATCCTTTCTTCTGCTTGATCAATTCGGCGGTTAAAACTTGTGCATACTTCACGAAGTTATCGTATTGTGTTTTTCAGCTCCATCAATTCGCTTATATTCCTTTCTAAATTGTGTATTCTTGTTAACATTTCATCAAACCTTTTTTCAAAGTTCTTAGTTTCTTTGGATTGGGTTAGAACAAGTTCTTTTAATTCACAGAAGTTTCTCATTATCCACATTTTGAAGCCTGCTTCTGTAATTGGAACACACTCGTTCTCCATCAAGCCTTGTTCTGTTGCTGATGAGGAACTGGGATCCCCTGCTGAGGGAGAGGTGTTCTGATCTTGGGTATTCTCAGCCTTTTTTGGCTATTTTCTTCCCTCCGTTGTCGATTTATCCATCTCTGGTCTTTATAATTACCGTCTTTGTAGCTGGGTTTCTGATTGGACTTCCAACTTATTGATTCCAGTGCCAAAATCTGAGCAACCCACTGCCCCAACTAAAACAGTGGCGTTAAGATTGATGGTGTTTTCTGACTCTGCACCAAGAACCGATGCTCCGAGGCACCAGCAAAACTGCCTCGCCAGTCACAAGAGTCATGCTGGTGACCTGTGGGGCTCCTCCGCTGGGAATCTCCTGGTGCATGAGCAACAAGAATTCATCTGAAAGTGTGGCGTCCTCTAGTTCTCTGTGCTTTCACTGGGAGCTACAATCCTGAGCTGCTAGTGATCAGCCATCTTGGATCTCTCTCCCTAGACCGAATAGTTTATAAAAGAAAGAGATTTAATTGACTCACAGTTCTGCATGGCTGGGCAAGCCTCACGAAACATAAAATCATGGCAGAAGGTGTTGGAAACAGATGCTCAGTGCTGCAAGGAAAAATCAGCACTGAGACAAAGGATCTCTCAGCAAGGCAGTCTTTACTTTCTGCAGAAAGGGTGCTCCCATTAGCCATCTTGCCATGAGAGTACAATGAACAAAGGAAAAACAGACATCTTTATCCCTTATGCATTTGGGGTCATCTTTACTGCTGTGCCTCATATCTTTTGGTTATAGCCAGACCTTACAATCTAAACTAAAACTCAATTGGCTAACAACTCAAAACTTTTCTAAACAGGTAAAAGCAATGGAGAACAAAAAAGGAAGCCCAAATAAGGAAGGGACATAGGCTGTGAGCTGGAACAAGCCTGTAAACAGGCCCAGCACAGATATCTTGGTTAAAGGACATAGAATGTACAATGGGCCTGTGAGCATGTCTAACCAACTAAAGAGAATAGGGCTTAATAAAGAGTTATTAGCAAAAAGGCTTTGAAGAAAGAGTTTTAAATAAACCATTATTTCTAACACTTGTGATTTATTCTTTAACAAGAAAGGAAACTTTGAAGAAGAACTTTTCTACTTCCCACAGAAGGGGAATCAAGCAAGTCTTTCTTTACATGGTAGCAGGAGAGAATAGTGCCAAGTAAAGGGGAAAAAGCCCTTATAAAACCATCAGATCTCTTGAGAACTCATTCACTAGCAGAAGAACAGCAAAGAGGTAACCACCCGTATGATTCAATTGCATTCAATTACCTCCCAAAATGTTCCCCAACCCCCAGGACACAGTGGGGATTATGGGAACTACAATTCAAGATGAGCTGTGGGAGGGGACACAGCCAAACCATATCAGTGACATAATCATGAGAGTGGCTTTCCATCATCTTCCTAGTCCTCCTCACACTGGAGGGGAAGGAATGATACAAGGAGCGCATATGATAGGTAGGGATCTCATGTGCAATCCTGGGATTATGCCTACCACAGGAAGACAAGAAGTAAAAGTCTTCCCCAAAGTAAGAAGTTCCAAGCATGGACAATTCTTCCTTTACATATTCATGCATGAATTGTTTACTCAAGTACATAAGGAAAAATAAAGACACCTGGAAGAATATAACAACTGAAAGAAAAAATATGTATGCTACATTGTCTTGTTAAATCTGTATTTAAACCAGGGCACCATGTCAGATGAAATACATCTTCTCTCTCACCTCAAATGAATATTATTGCTGATGCTTAATAACCCTCATCCAGAGCAATGTAGGTTGATGTCGTATTTCCTGTTGAGTCCTTCTTAAAAACATTGTGTGCACATTTTACCTTCTATTTTATCCATAATTTTCATGTGGGCACTTAATCAAGAGTAGTTTTATATGAGTGTATTAAATCAGATGCTATTTTTGTATTTTCATTTAAAATTATGATAACAGCATAATAGAAATGGAAAATAAATCAAGGGTTGTAGGACTTGCTTCCCGAGAGCTGTTTCTGCAAGGGCAGCTGTGATCACGTGATAAGGCTGGCTGGTAGATGACACAGCAACCTCGGAATTGTGCCATAGTATATAAAATTGAGTTTAATTTGCAAACCTTAATTAAAATGATAAAATGGTCGACATTTTTCGTATTTAAAAGTACTACATGTCTCAGAGAGAATAAGCCATCCAAGCTTTCAGAGACAGTGTGGGAGGCAGAGAGGAGGAAAGCTCCAGTCTGAGGCACCTGTGTGCTACTTGCCATTCTGTCCTTCATTAGGTGTGAGACTCTCAGCCGCCTTTTCCTCATAATTAACTTGGCATCCTAGAGTATTCACCCCATGTCATTTTCATGCAGAAAAAGTTTACAAAACATAGCAAAAATGCACTAAATGCCAACTGTTAACAATTGCTATTACTGTTATTATAAAGAAAACATACTTAAATAAAGTCCATTTTAGATATTTTAAATAAATTGACTTGTAATCCTGCTCCGATTAAAAAATATTTGTCCATTTTGTACTATGCATTATTTTACCTGATCTGATGATTCCATGTTACATTTCTGCCTGATCTTCACCCGTTACCTTAACCTGTTATTTAAAAACATGCAAACGACACATAAACAAACCAACAAAATAAGCATTTCCTGGTTTAGCCAGTTACTCCGGGGATGAAGAAATTATATTTGATGTTTTTTTTTTAAATCATCTTCATGTCTTACCAACTTGAAATGACAATTTACTCTTCTGTTATATCTCTTTGTTAGAAATTTTCTTTCAAAATGGGAAATATTTTATTCTTTAATAACTCATATGTTTCATTCCATTGAATGAAACCAACTGTCAAATTCAAAAGAGTAGATCCTCTTATTCCATTTTATATAGGAATAAATAAAACAGATTATGACAAGTAAGTGTATCCATACATAACTTCACAGTGACTTCTAGAAGACCACAAGTCGATACTACTGCTGTGTGTAATGTTTAGAAATATAATATCATGGTTTTGTTTTACCATGATTTTTGTGTCACAAAGCTAGAGATAAATTTTTAGCAAATTATTCAATTTTTTTGTGTATTCACGTTTCTCTGCACTAACTTTGCCCCAGATTTCATATCAATACCCAACATCAAATTTTTTCTATGGTGATTTATTTATGTCCTTTTATTTTTTCTTATGTTTTATTATGTATTTAAGAATGATCTATCAAATCTCTGATGAATAAGTTACTTGAACATCATCATCCATTCATAAACACAAGCAAGCAGCAACTCTAGCAAATGAAAACATTTCCAAAACAAAGCTCCTGTTTATTTTTATTTATGTTTCACCATACAGATAATAATTTAGATTTTTGAATGACCAGAAACAAACGTGCAGTGAAAAGATGCTGCTTTGTACTGCTTTGAACTCTCCTGAATGCAAACGGAAATCTCAAAACAGAAAGTAATAATTAAAAAATGGACTGCATTTCTAATGCCACATAACCTGGAACATTTCAGAAGTGGCCCAGATACAATCAAACTTATTCCGGTGTCTCAGAAACGCTGGACAGGTGTGAGGCGGGGGTGTGAGGAAGAGAGACATATACTGATTGCTTCTTGGCTCTATTCAGTAACTCAGAACTCTCATTTGGTGGAGAAAGTGAGTATGGAGGTCCCACATTTACATACCAGAAGTCAACTTTATTGAAAAGAGGTTATGTCTCTTTAAACACTGAGGACAATTCAGAAAAAGACTCCCATCAACCTGTGTTACTGTCCATCCCTGGAGTACCAGCCACTTTAGTGAAGCAGGAGTAATTCGGATCACACGTGGAGGTTAAGAGGTTATGGAGGGTGGGAATGTGGGCAATGTATTGGGCCACCTGCCGCATAGACTGGGGCACAGTCACCCAAAGGAAATAGGAGCAGATTTCGAAGGGATGAGGGGGCGACTCCATGCAGGAAAGCAGTTTACAGTTAAAGTACAAAGTTCAAGCTATCCTAGAAGATGAGTAAAGGATACACGGAAGAACTAACCGAGTAAATTGCGAGGCTTTAATGATACAACTAAAAGTCAGTCAGGGTAAATAGGCCTATCCACATAAATACACACATGGGCCTTCACACATATTATTTATTTGTTTTCTTTAGTTTATCTTCTTCCAATTGCAAAATCTAGTATTAGTGTTTTCCCAAAGCCTGCTGTGCCTTTCTGCCTTCTGACTGTTTACCTTCACAGTGAATTGCTGGAGGAAAAGGGTGGATGAACACACAACGTGCTGCTGACATCCGACTTTCCTGGTCTAATTTATTTATTCCAGCGTAAGTTTTGTTTCATAAGGTGATACTCATTTTCTAAAATGTGACCCTTTCCACCTTCTCATTTTATCTCCTCTTTGATTTCTCTCTTAATCTTATATTCTAGACACATTGAGCTACTCAACATTTGTGGAACTCACTATGTGTTTTCAAACTCTTCTCCTTTTCTGCAACGCCTTCCTTCTTCGTCCTTCCTCAGTTCTCCCCATGGATCAATGCTCAACTTACATGCCACATCTCTGAAACTTTCTTCAAACTGTCTTTTTTTCACTGCTATATGCCTCTGTTGTGACACATATATGACCCTTTCCCCCTACTTACAATACTCATGTCAAGAAGTATCTTATTTAATCATGATTCAGTATAAGTATTATTTTATCCCCCTTATTATATTCTCAAGTCCTGGAGACTGTACTTATGATTGCCACATTTTAATCAACCACATTGCCTGGCACAAGGCTTTTCATTTAGTAGGCAGACAGAAAGGAGTTATTCAAACTTTGCTAAACACAACTTTGGGTTTCTTTTGCTTAAGAATTCAGATTTAATATTGTTAAATAAGAGCACCTTGAATAAAGCATGTGAGATGTAATGACTTTGAAATATTCAGATATCCCCTTCCTTAGCTAATGTTTCATTTAAATCATAGAATTGACAAATATAATGATTCACTGATCTATTGTAAATTCCATTCATTTAAAATTCAGAAGCATGAAATTAGGATAAGTCTTTATACATTAAAAAAAGGTTTATTACAATATTTCAAGTATAATTCAGATTTCAAATATGCTTAGCAAAATGCAAAGCTCACAGATACATGAGTATAGATTATTCAGAGTAATCACAAATCGTGGTGTTATTTGCTTTCATGTTCTTTGCTCTTGGTTAGGCCAGGTTTGAACTAAATTCCTTTCTGCATTTCTCTAGGTTCTCCTAGATTGGGTTTTTGTTGTTGTTTTGTTTTGTTTTTCGTTTTCTGAGATGAAGTTTTGCAACCTCACGGTCACTGCATCCCAGATTCAAGCGATTCTCCTGCCTCAGCCTCCTGAGTAGCTGGGATTACAGGTGTGCACCACCACCATGCCTGGCTAATTTTTTGTATTTTTACTAGAGACAGGGTTTCACCACGTTGGCCAAGCTGGTCTCGAACTCCTGACCTCCAGTGATCCACCTGCTTCGGCCTCCCAAAATGTTGGGAGTATAGGCCTGAGCCACTGCGCCCAGCCATTTGGGGGTTTTCGACAGCACCACGTTGTGGCTGGGTGCCACCAGGGCAGAGGGGTGGTGGAAGCGGGAGCCCAGGCTCACAGTGCAGGACGGGCACAGAGCAGGGGCCTGTGTGCCTGTGTCTGAGGCTTCTTTGCTGACCCTGAACACTGCTCCTCTCAGGTCATGACTGCATTGCTGGACCTTTTGCAGTATGACTGAGCCACTTAGTTTATCACTTTGTGTAGATCCAAAACACCCCAAAGCAGCAGATCATGAACTCCTCTTGAACTCCAGAAACCTTTCAGTTGGAGGCAGTTGTCTGCCTGGTACAACTGTCACACTGCCAAACATCTTTTCCTGCTTGCCCCCACCCCGCCCCAATCTAGGACGTCTGCCTCACCTTCTTAGCTAATCGGTATCTACTTTCACTTTCTCAGGCCTAGCTTATTTGTTTGGGAATTCCACAAAGTTGCCTTGGTATGGTCGTAGGATGAGTAGACATATGTGAATCCACTGGCCTTTCCTGGCGTCTCACCCATGAAATAGTTGCATCTCTTTCATCTTGCGATTCCCCCAATGTCTATATTTCTCTCATATGACTTGATTTCCATAACTTGTTTATGTCCGTATCAAATGTAGGTAAGTGACGTCCAAGGTCCTAGGGACCGGACGACTCCCGGGCTGCAGCCGGCCACGGGGAAGACTGTTTTCACGCATTCTGTGCTAACCCTGGGTGCACGGGGTTGCCATGGCAAGCAAAAGATTTCTGGCAAGCAAGAGAGAGGCTGTGGCCCAGCTCTCCCTATTCAGGCAGGCTGGGAACATGCTCCTTTCCCTTTGCCGAGTGGCTGGCCCACGTTCATCCTGTGATACAATCCAGGTTCCTGTCATTTCAGGATGCTTCCCTGATGGCGTCTGTCTCCGGCCCCACTGCGCTGCCATAGGACCTTAATTAAATCCTTATCACAACGCTTGTCAATTTGTAATGTAATCATCCGCTCACTTGTAGGTCTCCTCCCTGGGCTATGAAGCGTTTAAAGAAAGTGACTATATTCTCATTGCCTGCAGATCCTTGGTGCTCAACAGGTCTGTACTGGGTCAAGGCTGTACCTGGACGCAGTCCTGCCTGTGTGCCCAGGACCCTCTCATTCCCCTAGCCTGCTCTCTGTGCTCTGTGTGTCACCTGGCCTCAGCCATGGGCCGGCAAGCATCAGTAGGATACTACTCCTTAAATAAGTAGATCAACACTTGGATGAGAATTTACCACATGGAAGGTATAGCCATCAAAATCCTAAAAACAACTATACAATGTTGATATTCTACTGATTTAGAGGTTTTGCCTTCAAGTAAGCAGTAAATTTGTATTGTGATATTCGTATTTTTTTAATTTGGGCTATTGTCATTTAATACATTACATTAAATAAATACTAACTGATTAATGTAGGCAAATCTTAGCAGATCTTCTGGAATAAAAAAAAAATCTGATATTGAAAGCCTTACAAATGAGAGATCCCAATATGTGGTTAACTGTTTAAAATTTTCCAATATTTACTTTTATTTATCATAAAAAAAACTATACAAACATATAATGGATCTACTACTCTCATCTATAACTCCCTTTAAAGAGGTACAGATGTTTTAAATTTGTTTGTCAAATGACAACCTCCATCTGACATGTGAATAAACACTCTTTGTGTAGAAGCCTGCATTGTTAGCAAGAAAAGCCTTATCAGGAGAGTACTAGGAGCAACCTTCAAACTAACACACCTGTTCTCAAATGGTTTTCATGAAAATCGTATTTCACTAAGAGGAGAAATTGAATGAGAACTTCCGCAGTATTCATCTTAAAGTGCTTTACGTAATAAGTTATGTCAATGAATATACAGTCTAAGAACGAAAATATAAAGAGTTCAGAAGTGGGAAGGGGCTCAGTGGTCATGGATGTTTTCAGGAAGGCTGAGGGACTTGGAATAATAGACTTTTTAGAGTTTTACTTTTAAACAAGTTTAGACTTAGGGAAATGTTGAAACTAGTGCAGAGAACGCTTGTGAATCCTTCGCAACTTTCTTTATTTTTCATAACCATGATGCATTGGTCAAAACTAAGAACTCACCATTGGTCTAACAATATCAGCTCAACTACGGACTTTGGATTCTGCTGTTTTCCCCGTTCATGTTTTTTTCTGGTCCAGGACCCGACCCTGCCCTGCCTGTGGTCGTCAAATCCCCTCAGGCTCTTCCGTTCTGTGACAGGTCTTCAGTCTTCCCTGGTCCGCATTTATATTCTGTTGCTGCTTTTCGAACTTTTAATAAACTTGACGCCTTAAGAAACACAAATTATTTTCCTACAGTTTGGTAAGTCAGTTGTCTCCACTGATTCTTCTGCTTGGGTTTTACCAGGTGAAAATCAAGCTCAGCTCTTACTGAAAGAATCTGGGAAGAGTCAGCCTGAAGCTCATTGAGGTGGTTGCTGGAATTCTACTCTTTGTGGTTGTAGGACTGAGGCCGGTTTCCCTGCTGGCTGTGAGAACGGGGCTGCCCTAAACTCCTGGTGGTCTCTCTCTGGTCCTGGCACATAGCCGCTCATCACAGACCCAGCCACGGCGCATCAATTCATCCTCAAACTTAGAGTCTCTCCAGCGTTCCCTCCTGCACCTGCAGCGGCTTTTTAACAGGTGCACAAATCTCTGTCCTTTTCAACGCCCCTGTGACTAGACTGGCTAAGGCTGCAGAATCCAGGAAAAACCCTCCACATGAAGGCTGCTAACCCCACAACTTCACATGTGCAAGTCCCTGTTGCCAAGTAAGGTCACGTCTGCTGGAGCCAGGGCTTAGGGTATGCAGGCGGGGGAGGGGCGGTGACATTTCTAAATAGCCCTATTCAATTAGTTCATACAATGTCCCTCAATGTGCATTTGTCTGCTGTTTTCTCATTACTAAATTCAGGTTCAACATTACTAGGAAGAATATCACCAACAGATGACATACATGCTCAGCACATCAGAGCCATAATTCACAATACCAACAATATTACCCTTGCTGGCCTAGAAAAGGAAGTATCCGCTGAGCTCTTCAAAGTGTATGGTAAATACTTTCACTCCGTGATTAATCATGTTTTTGGGGGAGATATTCTGAGACTCTGCGCATACCTTGTTTCTGCCTGAGATGGTGATTTTCTCTCATGCTTCACATTTATTAAATAGAATTCTCACAAGAAGGAGAAATGTCCCTTTTCCCTTATTTATTGTTTCAATCACTTATTTAAATCAGTCTGGACTCCTGGATATGTGTGTGTTCTATGGGTTTTAATCCAGTATTACCATTATTTAGTTTTTGGTCCAAAATTGTTCCAGTTTTGACCACTGGAAGTACTACCAGGCTGGTTCTTCCATGTCTCCACCATGCCATCCTTTCATAAGCACTTCCTTATTTTTCCGGCATCACCAGGCACCCTGGACTCTCGCATTTTTTCCCAACCAAGCTGAATCAAACCAGTTAGAGCTCTGGTTCCTTTCACTGGAGCATGGTATTTGAGAAGCCACGTGAGGGTGTGAATGCCAGGTATGCTCAGGATAGTACAATTTTAGAGGAGCCTGAAATGTCACATGTTGTTTTCCTCCTCTTACTGCATTTTTAGCTCCTTCTTCTCTACTGGCTCCTCCCCGTGGGTATTCAGGTATAATCTAATGAAGTCTGTTCCACTTTTAATGACAAAAATAAATACTCTTTTGAAGAAGTGTATATCCCTACTGAAAGGAGTTAGCCAACTTGCTTTAGGCAGATGTAAGGGAAGGGTCTCTGGAAAACCTCTGACCTGCCCCACAAGTGCTTACATCAGAGGTTTTGTGCAGATAAGGGCACTTGCACAGGGGGCTTGCCTGCAGAAGACTAAGGGCCCACATGCACACTGGCGGAAGTGGGTGGAGTCACCAGGAATTCATTCCTTATACCAATAGGGAACCCAGTTTCATCCGCATGTATCTGTATAGAAGCCCTTGTATTCAACTGCCAGGAGCGACCAGCACTCTGCTATCAGGGCTCCTCTCTTCACTGAGAGCTTTCTTTGGCTTAATAAATTCTGCACCACTCACTTTTTGGTGCCCACGCTCCTAGTTTTTCCTTGTTGTGAGACAAGAACCCAAACCTAGCTGAGCTAAGGAGTAGAAAATCTGGAATCAATATGTTATCCCTACCTGTTGTCACTGCAATTTTCTTTTCCGTTTTCATTACCAAACTCCTTGAAAGTGTAGGTGATCTAGATAAGTGGTTCTTAGGCTTTTTCCTCTTGGAAGCCTTTTATACATATTAGAATTACTCAGTACCTCCCAAGAGATTTTATGTACATCAATTACAGGGGTTGATATTTACTACATTCTGGATTAAAACTGAAGTTTTTCAAAAAATGAAAAATGTTTAATGATAATAAGAAGTAATTTACATGTTAACATGCATAAGGTATTTTTGAAATAAACCATAATGATTCCTCCAAAGATTGGTGGTGAGTGGCAATGTTTAAGACACTTGCAAATTTCTCTCATGTTGGGCTTACTAGTACACAGCTAGATTCTGATGTCTGCTTCTATAGCCAGTCTTTTTCAGGATCTGGTTCTGGCTGGAGTAGTGAAAAGAAGGCCTAAATGGATATGCAGTTGAGAGGAGTATTTTAATAACCAAGTGGATAATTGTGGATTTTTCACTGATAACACACCAACCTTGAAAAGTGATAGTTTCTCAAAGTTTAGCTAAATATGGACTTAATTCATAATCGAAGAACATTTTCTACTGTATTTCATTTCAGTTCTTTGCTATATCTTGGGTTATAAATGGATCTTTTACCAAGGCATTATTTTGAAATATGTACTGGTCATTGAGAAAATGCTGGTTTCCTAAGTTATGCAGATCTTCCAAATATTGATACATTTCTTTAAACAACTATCTTACAAAATTCTAGGAAATACCAGAATACCCAAGCACACATTCCATCAGCTGTCTCTATTATAACATCAACATGCTTCATGGAGACTCTAAAAAACTCTCCTGTGCACTTGGAGAATGAATGTAAAAAAGGCAAATAATAACATTCATATAAATAAAAAAAAATTAACATTCATTTTTTGTTAAAGTAGCTTGGACCTCTTGAACCCACTGTCAAAGTTACAGGATGACACCCCCCGCCCCCATAGTGTTCCCTAGACCTCAAATTAAAAAGCAGTGGTGCACACAATTGCTGCCCTAGCTGTCTCGCTGAAAACCTCTGCCCACAGAGTCTCATTTAATATAACCATAGGAAAATAATTCCATTTGTTTTCAAATCAACAGTTAGTCCTGAGGTTATGCACTCTCTTGCATGCGTGGCCTTTTGACTCTTTGTTTGTTTTGAGACAAGTTCTGGTTCTGCTATCCAGGCTGGAGTGCAGCTGTGATCATAGCTCCCTGCAACCTCTGCCTCCTGGGTCAAGTGATCTTCCCACCTCAGCCTCCTCAGTAGCTGGCACTACAGTTATGTGTTACCAGGCTTGACTAATTTTTGCATATTTTGTGGAGGTGAGGCTTTTGCCGTGTTGCCCAGGCTTGTCTCAAACTCCGGGGCTCAAGTGAACTCGTCCCACCTTGGTCTCCCAATGTCCTGGGATTCTAGGCATGAGACGGCATGCCTGGCTCACTTTGACTCTGGATCACTTCTTCCTGGAGTGTTCCGTGACATTGCTTGTCACTCCTTCTGCCTCTGTGACTAGCATGCCCAAACTCCTTTGCAGCTTCCTCCTTTTTGTGTATAGCCTTAAAGTAGACTTTCTATTTTTTCAGGTTTCTCTCTTCAGCCCTCACCTGTTTTTAACTTGATTTCTCTGGAGGGCCTCCCCTACTACTACGGCATCAAATCCCCTACATGTGAGGATGATTTCGTACTTCGTTAGACATCATCCACGTGAGGACAATTTCCAATCCAGCGCCCCAGCATATGCCTTTGCCTGAACCTCAGAATCGCATATTCAGCAGCGTAATATGCATCTACACTAGATGCTACTTAAACACATCCTTAGCATTTATTTACCTGAGTTCATTTCCCCTAGCACCACTGACAACATTTATCCAAGAGTTTCAATCACAATCAACAGAAAATAATATTTTTTATCAATCATTTTCCTCTCTCAAAATCAGAGTGATGTTTTCTTAGTCTCCAACGTGTTTCTTCTTTTTCCCCAACTCCTCAAAGGCCACTTGTTTCTTTAAATAAACGCATTTTTAAGCTCCTTTAGCATTTTGAGATGTTATCCTTCCAGTCCTCGCTTAAAATATCTAGGCATTATTATTATTATTATTATTAAAGATGGAGTTTCACTCTTGTTACCCAAGCTGGAGTGCGATGGCATGATCTCAGCTCACCGCAACCTCCGCCTCCTGGGTTCAGGCAATTCTCCTGCCTCAGCCTCCTGAGTAGCTGGGATTACAGGCACGCGCCACCATGCCCAGCTGATTTTTTGTATTTTTAGTAGAGATGGGGTTTCACCATGTTGACCAGGATGGTCTCGATCTCTTGACCTCGTGATCCACCCAACTCGGCCTCCCGAAGTGCTGGGATTACAGCTAGGCATTATTTAACGTATCTAGGATTTATTTCACTTAGCATAATGATTTCCTAGTTCATCCTTGTAACATGTTTCAGTGTTATATCCCTTTGTATTGTCATGTAATATTCTAGTAAGAAAATATATATATAACATTTTCTTCAGCAGTTGATTTGCTCATGGACATTTGGGTTGTTTCCAACTTTTGAGTATTGTAGATAACATTGCTATGAACATTTGTGTAACTTGTGTGTGTATGTGTATTAGTATTTTTAAAGTATTTTTACATAGCTACCAAGGAGTGGAATTGCTGGATCATACGTTATCTAAAGTTCACTGTTTTGCGGAACCCCAAAAGTATAGTATGAAGTGGCTTCATGATTTTATTAGTCTGGCCAGCAACGTATGAAGATGCCGGTTTCTAGCTAGCTAGCTAGCTATTTATCAGTCATGTTTAACACACCTGTCCTAGTGGCTGTCAAGTGGTATTATACTGTGGGTATTATTTCTACTTATCCAAAGGTGAGTAATGTTGAATATCTTATTGTCCATTTGTATATATTCTGTAGAGAGCTGTCTACTCAAATCCACTGCCCATTTGAAACTAGGTTATCCTTTTTATCATTGAGTTATACAAGTTATTTGTATATTCTGTGTTGTAATAACGTATAAGATATGCAATTTGTGAATATTTCCTCTATTCTGTTTTTTTTTTTTTCACTTTTTGATGGTGTTGTGTACAGTATGACATTTTAAATTTTGATGTGATACAGTCTACTGGCTTTTCTTTTGTTGTGAGAGCTTTTAGTATCAAATCTAAGAAATGATTGACTAAGCAAAAGTCATAAAGACTTACTACTACGTTTACTTTTAAGGGTTTCATAGCTCTTACACGTAGATTTATCAGTCTTTTAAAAAATACTTTCATACATGATATATGCATCCAACTCCATTTATTTTCATATGAATATACAGTTACCTCAGAGCTGTTTATTGAAATAATTTTTCCCCATGGAATTATCTTGGTATGCTTGCTGAAAATGAATTGAAAACAGACAGAGGAGTTTATTTCTGGATGCTCTATTATCTTCTGTCCTATCTTTATGCCAGTATCATACTGTGTTGATTATTCTCGAGGTACATTAAATTTTGAAATCAAGTGAGAGTGTCAATTTTTCAAGATTGCTTTTGGTATTCACCATCCTCTGCATTTCTAAATGGATTTTAGGATCAGATTTGCAATTTCTGGAAAAAAGACAGCTGAGCTATTGAGAGCAATTCTGTTTAATCTGTAGATTAATTTAAGGAGGGCATCTTGATAATATTAATTTATCTAATATAAACAGGAGACATGTTTTTACTTGCTTAAATAATTTTTAACATAATTCAATAGCCTTTTAGTTTTTCATGTAAATGCTGTTATGTTACACTTTAAGTATTTTATTCAATTTGGTGCTATTGTAAAAGGAAGTATTTCCTTAATTTTATTTTCAGATAGCCCATTGCTAGTGTATAAAAAATAATTAATTTTTGTATATTGATCTTGTATCCTGCAACCTTGTTATACTTATTAATTAATTCAAATCGTTTGTGTTTGTGTGTATTCCTTAGAATTTTCTATAGGTAAGATCATACGATCTAAAAACAAATACTTTTATTTCTTTCTTCTGAATCTGAAGGCCTTTGATTTCATTTTCTTGCCTAATTGCTCTTGCTAAACTGTCCATTACAATGCTAAATAGAAGTGATAAGAGTGGACTTCCTTATCATGTTCCTGATGTTTGAGAGGAGGAATTAAGTCTCTCACCATAAAGTTGGGTATGGAATTATCACATATGACTTCAATGACATTAACTTTTATTTCTAATTTGTTGACTTTTTATTATCAAAGAGTACTGTATTGTGTCAAATGATTTTCTGTGTCTATGAAGACAGTGTTTCTTTTCCTTCTCTTTTTTCTATTACATAGTATATTTTTAAAATTCAGGCATTAAACAGTATTAATTAGTATATTAAATAATACTTTATTTCATATGTGCTATGCAGAATGTCTTTGAAAATTAGAATATTTGACTACTTTGTCAGTTAGCAGATGATTAAAATAATTCAGTGGTGATGACGAAGTTAGGATTTGAACCATAAGAAATTGTAAGGTGACTTCCACCAAGATGACCAAATAGGAACAGCTCCAAAGTGCAGATCCCAGTGAGAGAGACACAGAAAATGAATGATCCCTGCAATTCCAACTGAGGTACCAGGTTCATTTCAATGGGACTGGTTGGACAATGGGTGTAGCCCAGGGAGGGTGAACCAAGACAGGGCAGGGTGCTACCCCACTAGGGAAGTGCAACTGACATGAAGATCAGGGACTTTACCCCCTCAGCACTCCAGTTCAGATATTGTGCTTCTTCCATGCCCTTTGCAACCCACAGTACGTGAGAATCTTGTTTGGCTGAGAAACACTACGAGTTGCCAGCACAGATCTGAACAATAGCTCTGGCCCTCCCAGCACTGGGAGTTGTCAGCACAGAACTTGGCAGAGGTTTTGGCTAGCCTGGAGAGCTCCTGCAGGATGGATCTACTCGCCCCCAAGAAAGAGGGAGACCTGAAAGCAGGGAGATAGGTCATATAGCTTGGCAGGTCCCACCCCCATAAAGACCAGCAAACTGAAGCCCTCTCACTTGAGAGTTTCATGGACAGCACATCAGTCTGAGTGCCATGCAGGAGGATTGAGCTTGGTGGGGCAAGGACATCCACCATTGCAAAGGTGGATCTAATCTCACCTGTGCAAACAAAAGCCAGAGGAAGCCTACACTGCAGCTGAGCTGAGTCCAAGGCAGCCCAGCGGTGCCTCTACAGGCAGACAAGGGACAGACTGCCTCCTCAAGTGGCTCCCTGGATCAAAGATAGATAAACCTATGAAGATGAGAAGAAACCAGCACAAAAAGGATGAAATCATCAAAGACCAGAACACCTGTCCTCCTCCAAGGGATCACAACTCCTCACCAGCAAGGAAACAAAAGAGGATGAAGAATGAGTTTGATGAATTGACAGAAGCAGGCTTGAGAAGTTACATAATAACAAACGTTTCTGAGCTAAAGGAACATTGTTCTAAACCAATGCAAAGAAACTAAAAACCTTTAAAAAAGTTTAGATGAAATGCTAACTAGCACAACCAGCTTAGAGAAGAACATAAATGACTTGATGGAGCTGAAAAACACAGCATGAGAACTCCGTGAAGCATACACAGGTTCAGTAGCCAAATCTATCAAGCAGAAGAAAGGATATCAGAGATTGAAGATCAACTCCATGGAATAAAATGAGAAAGCAAGAATAGAGAAAAAAAAGGTGAAAAGAAATGCACAAAGCCTCCAATAAATATGGGACTATGTGAAAAGAACTAATCTACACTTGATCAGTGTACCTGAATGTGATGAGGAGAATGAATCCAAGCCGGAATACACTCTTTAGGTTATTATCCAGAGAACTTCTCCAACCCAGAAAGGCAGGCCAACATGCAAATCCAGGAAATACAGAGAACACCACAAAGATATTCCTCAAGAAGGGCAATCCCAAGGCACATAATTGTCAGATTCACCAGGGTTGAAACAAAGGAACAAATGCTAAGGGCAGCCAGAGAGAAAGGTCAGGTCACCTACAAAGTGAAGCCCATCAGACTCACAGCAGATCTCTCTGCAGAAATGCTACAAGCCAGACGAGAGTGGGGGCCAATATTCAACATCCTTAAAGAAAAGAACTTTCAACCCAGAATTTCATATCCAGCCAAATTAAGCTTCATAAGCAAAGGAGAAATAAAATCCTTTACAGACAAGCAATTGCTGAGAGATTTCATTGCTACCAGACTTGCCTTACAGGAGCTCCTGAAGGAGGCACTAAATAGCGGAAAGAAAAAACATTACCAACCACTGCAAAAACGTACCAAATGGTAAAGACCATTGATGCAGTGGAGAAACCGCATCAACTAGTGGGGAAAAAAACTAGCCAGTAACAAAATGGCAGGATGAAGTTCACACGTAACAATATTAAAGTTAAATGTAAATGACCTAAATGCCCCAATCAAAACACACAGACTGGCAAACTGGACACAAATTCAAGACCCATTGCTGTACTGTATTCAGAAAACCTGTCTCATGTGCAAAGACACATATAGACACAAAATAAAGGGATGGAAGAAGATTTACCAAGCAAATGGAGAGGAAAAAAAGCAGAGGTGGCAGTCCTACTTTCTGATAACAGGGACTTTAAACCCACAAAGACCAAAAGAGACAAAAAAGGGCATTACATAATGGTAAAAGGAACAATGCAACAAGAAGAGCTCTTCTAACTATCCTAAATATATATGCACCCAATACAGGAGCACCCAGATACATAAAGCACGTTCTTAACCACCTACAAAGAGACTCAGAGTCCCGCACAGTAACAGTTGGAGACTTTAACAATCCACTGTCAATATTAGACAGATCAATGAGATAGACAATCAACAAGGATATCCAGGACTTGAATGCAGATCTGAACCAAGCAGACCTATTAGACAGCTATAGAACTCTCCACCCCAAATTCACGGAATATACATTCTTCTCAGCACCGCATCACACTTACTCTAAAATTGACCACATAATTGGAAGTAAATCACACCACAGCAAATGTAAAACAGTGGAAATCATAACAAACAGTTTCTCAAACCACAGTGCAATCAAATTAGAACTCAGGATTAGGAAACTCACTGAAAGCCACACAACTACATGGAAACTGAACAACTTCTTCCTGAATTATGACTGGATAAACAATGAAATGAAGGCAGAAATAAAGATGTTCTTTGAAACCAATGATAATGAACACACAACATACCAGAATCTCTGGGACACATTTAAGCAGTGTCTATATGGAAATATAGAGCAATAAATACCCACAGGAGAAGCAAGGAAAGATCTAAAATTGACACCCTATCATCAAAATTGAAAGAGCTAGAGGAGCAAGATCAAAAAAGCTCAAAACCTAGCAGAAGACAATAAATAACTAAGATCAGAGCAGAACTAAAGGAAATAGGGACACAAGAAACCCTTCAAAAAATCAATAAATCCAGGAGCTGGTTTTTTGAAAAGATCAACAAAATAGACATACTGCCAGCCAGATTAAAAAGGAAAAGAGAGAAGAATCAGATAGATGCAATAAAAAATGAAAAAGAGGATATCATCACCGATTCCACAGGAATACAGACTACCATCAGAAATTACTACAACCAACTCTATGTACATAAACCAATAAGTCTGGAAGAAATGGATAATTTCCTGGACACTTGCACCCTCCCAAGACTAAATCAGGAAGAAGCTGAAACTGTGACTAGACCAATACAAGGGCTGAAGTTGAGGCAGCAATTAATAGCCTACCAACCAAAAACAGTCCAGGTCCAGATGGGTTCACAGCCAAATTCTGCCAAACATACAAAGAGGAGCTGCTACCATTCCTTCTGAAACTATTCTAAACAACACAATAAGAGGGAATTCTCCCTAACTCATTTTATCAGACCACATCATCCTGATACCAAAACCCAGCAGAGACTTACTAAAAAAGAAAATTTCAGGCCAATATCCATGATGAACATAGATACAAAAATCTTCAATAAAATACTGGCAAACTAAATGTAACAGCACATCAAAAAGCTTATCCAACATGATGAAATAGCCTTCATCTTGGGGATGCAAGGCTGGTTCAATGTATGCAAGTCTATAAATGTAATCCAAAACATAAACAGAATCAAAGACAAAATCCACGTGATTATCTCAATAGATGCAGAGAAGGCCTTCAACAAAATTCAACAGCCCTTTACGCTAAACACCCTCGATAAACTAGGTATCAATGGAACATACCTCAAAATAATAAAACCTATTTACAACAAACCCACAGCCAATATCACACGGAACGGGCAAAAACTGGATGCATTCCCTCTAACATGTGGCACTGCACAAGGATGCCCTCTCTCACCACTTGTATTCAATATAGTATTGGACGTTCTAGCCAAAGCAATTAGGCAAGAGAAAGGAAATAAAGGGTGTTCAATTAGGAAAAGAGGTAGTCAGATTGTCTCTATTGGCAGATGACTTGATTGTATATTTAGAAGACCCCATCCTCTCAGCCCAAAATCTCCCTAAATTGATAAGCAATATCAGCAAAGTCTTAGGATCAAAATCAATATGCAAAAATCACAAGCATTCCTATACACCAATCACAGAGAGCCAAATCAAGAGCAAGCTCCCATTCATAACTGCTACAAAGAGAATAAAATACCTAGGAATACAACTAACAAAGGATGTAAAGGACCTCTTCAGGGAGAACTGCAACCCACTGCTCAAGGAAATAAGAGAGGACACAAACAGATGGAAAAACATTCCATGCTCATGGTTAGGAAAAATCAGTATCATGAAAACAGCCTTACTGCCCAAAGTGATGTATAGATTCACCACTGTCCCCATCAAGCTACCACTGACCTTCTTCAAATAGAAAAAAACACTTTAAACTTCATATGGAACCAAAAGAGAGCTCACATAGCCAAAACAATTGTAAACAAAAACAACAAAGCTGGAGGCATCACACCACGTGACTTCAACCTATACTACAAAAGTACAGTAATCAAAACAGTATGGTACTGCTACCAAAAGAGAGATGTAGACCAATGGAACAGAACAGAGGTCTTGGAAGCAACACCACACATCTACAACCATCTGGTCTTTGACAAATCTGACAAAAACAAGCAATGGGGAAAGGATTCCCTGTTTAATAAATGGTGTTGGGAAAACTGGCTAGCCATGTGGATGAAGCTGAAGCTGGGCCTCTTCCTGACACCTTACACTAAAATTAACTCCAGATGAATTGAAGATTTAAACATAAGACCTAAAACCACACAATCTCTAGAAGAAAACCTAGGCAATACTATTCAGGACATAGGCATAAGCAAGGTCTTCATGATTAAAACACCAAAAGCAATGGCAACAAAAGCCAAAACAGACAAATGGGATCTAATTAAACTTAAGAGTTTCTGCACAACAAAAGAAACAGTCATTAGAGTGAACTGGCAACCAATAGAACAGGAAAAAATTTTTGCAAGCTACTCATCTGACAAAGGGCTAATATCCAGAATCTACAAAGAACTAAAGCAGATTTACAAGAAAAACAAACAAAGAAACAAATCCATTCAAAAGTGAGTGAAGGATATGAACAGATACTTGTTAAATGAAGACACACATGAGGTCAACAAACATATGAAAAAATGCTCATCATCACTGGTCATTAGAGAAATGCAAATCAAAACCACATTGAGATACCATCTCATGCCAGTTAGAATGGCAATCATTAAAAAATGTGGAGGCAACAGATGCTGGAGAGGATGTGGAAAAGTAGGAACACTTTTACTCTTGGTGGGAATGTAAATTAGTTTCACCATTGTGGAAGACAGTGTGGTGATTCCTCAAGGATCTAGAAATAGAAATACCATTTGACCCAGCAATTCCATTACTGGGTGTATACTCAAAGGGTTATAAATCATTCTATTATAAAGACATATGCACACATATGTTCGTTGTGGCACTGTTGACAATGGCAAAGACCTGGAACCAACTCAAATGCCCATCAATGATAGACTGGACAAAGGAAATGTGGCACAGATACGCCATGGAATACTATGCAGCCATAAAAACAGATGAGTTCATGTCCTTTGTAGGGACATGGATGAACCTGGAAACCATCATTCTCAACAAACTGACACAGGAACAGAAAGCCAAGCATTGCATGTTCTCACTCATAGGTGAGTGTTAAACATTGAGAACACATGGGTACAGGGAGGGGAATATCACACACTGGGGTATGTTCAGAGTTGTGGAGCTAGGGGAGGGACAGTGGGGTGCAGCAAGGTTAGGGAATGATAACACTGGGAGAAATGCCTGATGTAGATGACAGGGGGATGGAGACAGCAAACCACATGGCATGTGTGTACCTATGCAACAATCCTGCAAGATCTGCACATGTACCCCTGAACTTAAAGTACAATAAAAAAAAAAGAAATTGTGAGGTGTTTGAATGATTAAAACTAATCTGTGTTGACAACCAATTATACTAATGTTATAGACCTTTTGGGAGACTCATAAGGATACATATGAGTTTTTCCTTCAGCATATGTTCATTTTTTGGTGAGAAACAAGAATAGAGGGGCCGGGCGCGGTGGCTCAAGCCTGTAATCCCAGCACTTTGGGAGGCCGAGGCGGGCGGATCACAAGGTCGAGAGATCGAGACCATCCTGGTCAACATGGTGAAACCCCGTCTCTACTAAAAATACAAAAAATCAGCTGGGCATGGTGGCACGTGCCTGTAATCCCAGCTACTCAGGAGGCTGAGGCAGGAGAATTGCCTGAACCCGGGAGGTGGAGGTTGCGGTGAGCCGAGATCGCGCCATTGCACTCCAGCCTGGGTAACAAGAGTGAAACTCCGTCTCAAAAAAAAAAAAAGAAGAAGAAGAAGAATAGAGAACATAAACTTTACAACTAGAGAACACGTTGCTCCCATGCTTATACCACATGAGTAGTATGACCCAGGAGAATCAGAAGTATCGTTTTTAGGCTTACATCAGCAACACACACTCAGAATTTGTCATATTCAACTTTATTCTCAGACATGGGAACTGACTTGAGTTATTCATCTTATAATATATTCACTCATTTGGCTGTGAAAGATCTTAGCATTTCTTTGAAAGCAGCTTCTTAACTATAATGAAAGTGTCAAACCTGATTAAATGTACAACAGTTTTCTTAATATTGCTACAATTATTTTAGACTTCTTGATTAATTGGCATGATATCAAGAGCAGTTCACTGAAAAACTCTAAAAGATGTATTTACATTTCATGAAAGTGTTATTTGGTTTGAAAAATCACATAGGACTTTCACATAAAAACAAAATAGAAAAAATATGTATGTTCATTTTCATATTTATATATTATACATATGTATTAGCTTTTGTATATTATATATAAAGGATTATTTTGAAATTTTTCTTTATTAGTACTTAATAAATATAAATTTTAATCAAATAAATACTGCTTTCCTTGATAAGCTTTAAATTGTGTGCATCTAGTTGTAAAATAATGGTTTTTGTAAGAATTTTTACGTGTGCATTCCAAGATTGAGTCACGTCTTTGGTATGCCACCGTTCAGATATATATGTGCTGACAGAGGTATACCAAAGATTTGATTCAATCTCATGCCTACACTCACTTTGCTGTGATTGCTATGTTAAGCTAAGCACAGCATATAAAAATGCCTACTTAAAAAAAGAAAGATGTGTTTTATCTGTAAGAAAAATATGAATTACAGATCAAAATGTCAAAACTTTATGATTGGGAACTAGAATGAACAAATAACTAATACAACCATTTAACAAAAACCCGAAAAAGGTGTAACTCCTACTATAGTGTTTGAGCTGTTATAGTTTCAGTAACTGAATACGTTTACTTTAAGCTCCCACCTCTCAAAACTGACTTTTTGAGAAACTTAGTGACAAATGGTTAAAATCACACTGGCTTCATTAGCCCTACCTTTCTTATATAAATGATCTGTTTAATTGAATCATTTCCAGTGAAAGTTAGCCTGCTTTTGGTTCACATGAAGAGTTTTGTATAAAAAATGATAATTATGTCTCACATTGTTCAATCACCTTGATTGTCCTTTTCAGTCAACAGCTTTTCTTCTAGAAATGTTTCCTAAAATGGTTTCTTTCCTGAGTCTTTCAGAAATATTTAGCAATTTAACTTATTTTGGAAAATGTGATACTTTTTCTTTTTAGTTCTGGCTTCTCTGTTCAGTTCTCCCAATGTCCATTGGCTTTGTTTCTTGTGTTTATGATGTGGGCTAATGCTTGTGCAGGTTGCTTCATAGGCATGTAGAACCCACTCTGACCAAAACTTGGCATCTCCACACTCCTTTACATTCATTTTCTCAAAAAAACTGGTTATCTACATTAACACCACTGATCACTGGATGTCTACATGGAAGGCTATGCTGTAATTCAGAACAAGTTGAACTTCACATGAATGAAGTGAATCCAATATGGGTAGCTGAGATTGGTAACCAGAAGGTTTTACAAGCGCTGCTTAGTCAACACATAATTTTTTTTTGCTAGCAGCATGAGAAGTTCAGTCCCTTGAGAAAGGAAAACTAACAGCTTTATAGATTAAAGACTGAAGACTTGCAAGTTAAATATGGAAGGGAAACAAGGATCATAAGCTGTGAGCATGTTCTGAAGTTACTGCACCATAGTGTAGAAAGACTGGCTGGTATCCACCAAGACTAACTTCTTGCTGGTCACAGAATTGGAAAGCATTTTCTAGCCTCCCTTTCAGTTAGGCGTGCACGTATGATTGAGTAGCAAGTACTAATGATATGCACCAATTCTTAAAAAAAAAAAAGGGGGGGGTGGGAGATAGAAGACAAAAGTCTTCAAATCAGTGAGAATTTTTTCTTTATGCAAAAAACAATTCAAAGGGCAACACGTATCCCATCAGAAAACATGAAGACATTTAAAAGACAAAATTTTTAACAGCTGAAAGAAAAAAGTTATAGTCTGATATGTTTTGGCTTTGTGTACCCACCCCCCCCAAATCTCATCTTGAATTATATTCCCGTAATCTCCGTGTGTTGTAAGAGGGATTCAGTGGGAGGTAATTTGAAGTGGGGAGGCAGTTTTCCCACACTGTTCTCATGGTATGAGTAAGTCTCGCAAGATATGATGGTCTTATCAGCAGCTCCGCTTTTGCATCGTCCTCATTTTCTCTTGCTGCTGCGATGCTAGAAGTGCCTTTCCCCTCCCACCGTGATTCTGAGGCCTCCCCAGCCATGTGGAACTGTAAGTCCAATTAAACCTCTTTTTCTTCCCAGTCTCATGCATGTCATTACCACCGGTGTGAAAATGGACTAATACACAGTCCCTAATTATTTGTCTAACAAAAACATCCTTCAGGAAGGAAGGAGAAATCGAGACATTCTCATATGAAGGAAAACTGATAGAATTTATGACTCACAGACCTATCCTACAAGAATTACCTAAGAATCTTCTCTCAACAGAAAGGGAATAATAAAAGAAGAAATCTTAGAACATCTGAAAGAAAGAAAACACAATAAAAAATAAAAATGTATGCACAGACAGCATTTTTCTGGTGTTTTCTAAACATTTATTGAGCCAAAAAATTACGATTTATGTATTTCAGTGTATAATGTTATACATCCATAAAATTTTCTAAAATAACTGTCTGCAAAAAACAAAAACACAAAAAGTGAGTTAAAAATAGGAATTGGGCCTTTGCAAAAATTATACAAATGAACTTAAATATATGAAAAGATGTCCAATTTTACTTTTGATAAAAGAAAGGGAGTAAGAAAATGATAGCACCGCCATTTCTCACCTATTTGATGGGCAAAAAATCACAAACTGGCCATCCCCCTATGCTGCCACGGCTGTTATTGCGATGCTGTCCTCCACATGCTGCTGTTGGAATGCCAGTGTTCACCTGTATGGAGGAGAATTTGGTGACATCTAGCAAAATTACGTATGCCTTTATTTTTTAACACAGCAGTCTTACCTCCAATAATTTATCTTAAAAGATACTTCTTAAATACAAAACAACATATGTGCAAAGTTACTGTGACATTGATTATAATAGGAAAATATTGGAAAACCATAATATTCAGGACAATGATTAAAGAAACTATGTTCATCTGCATAATAGACTTTAAGAGCTATAAAACAGAATGGATATGTTAATAGATTGAGAGTGATGACTTCTGGATATATTGCAAAGGTGAAATAAATACGGGAAAGAAGTTATCGCTGATTTCTAATGAATTACAAGTATCTTATGGGTTAACTCAAGCATGTAGGTTTATTGCATTGATTTCACAAACTCAACTGCCAGTTTGTGATCCTGCTCCAAGCACTCTCCTAGGCCTAGAGCATCCACTCTTGTGGCTTTATTACAATTCAACTAATGGTTTTTAACCTTTTATTGGGAACTAATGCAAAGCACAAGGAAGAAACTCTAAGAATGCCATGTGAACTGTTCAGTGATGAAGCCTCACTGTATTATTATAATCTATTAAATTCTACCTTAGAATCCAAGTTAAAAGATCCCTTGAAAGAAGAGCTAGATGATACACATAGTTCCCCCTTATCCATAGTTTCCACATTACATGGTTTCAGTTACTGGCAGTCAGCCACAGTCTGAAAATATTAAGATATTTTGAAAGAGAGAGAGATACCACATTTCCATAGCTTTTATTACAATATAATTTTATGATTATTTATTATTAGTTTTCATTATTAATCTTTCTGTACCTGACATATAAATTAAACTTTATCATACTTATGGTACTGAACTCTCTTTATATATACTATGTACTTTTCTTTACATACATACTTATGATAGAGGTTAAGTGGGGACTACTTATATCATCTGGCTCTTCTTTCAAGGAATTTTTGAACTTGAATTATAAGACAATTTAATGGATTATGACAATACAATGTTATAAGTCCTGGAATGAAACTATAGTAGGCAGAATGAAGATAGGGAGAGCCGTGATGAGGATGAATTTCTTAAGTGAGGTAGCTGGTGTCTGAATTAATGATTAACAGCTCAACTGTCAAGATGAAAGATTGACGCGGTTTCCATTCCTGGAAGATACAGTAGTCCCCCCTTATCCATAAATGAAACATTCCAAGGTAAAGTTTTTGGCATTCACTGGGGATCTTAAAAGGGTGCCCCTATGGATAAAAAGAGACTACCATATTTAATTACTTTAAAGAATGTATCCTTGGCAAATAATTTCTTGACTGTGGTTCATAATTGATAAATACATTTTTTAGTAATAAATGAATAAATTAATAAGAGGTGTGATAAATGGATACTAAGCAATAAGACTTAAGGATTTCAGGGTAGAATTATTTTTTCAAAATGTTCCCATGTTAGCAAAATGCCATTGATTTATTCTTAGTAAACTTGCAAATCCTAGATTCTATACTACTTTCAGCCAGCACTGTCTGGTCCATAACTACTGGGTTTAAAAAAATCTATAGTAACATTTCAAGGTATATTTTGCACGTTCTAATATGTCACTCACTTAGCAGAAAGTCAGTTCAATTGGCTGCAAACTTATCTTACTGCTTGAGTGATTGTAGGTTAGATATATATTTTCCATATGAAATGAAAAGGGAGGGTGTGGCCTTCATAAACATTTATTTGTTAATATTGGTAAGTTTCTAATTATATGTCAGGCTGTGCTCAGCCTGAGCAGAAAGGGCACAGAGGTGAATGTCACAGGGCTCTGCTGTGACAGCAGGGTAACTGCTGCAGAAAAGACGCAGCAAACGTCCTGAGGCAGAGAGGATGGAGCAGCAGTTACCTCGGGGATCAGGGCAGCTTCGCTAGTGGAGGTCCCCATTTTTCATGAAGAAAACGGACTTCACAAGATTCAGAAAGATGTTGAGATTCACTTGGGGTGGCAGTAAAATACTATGGAAAATATTAGCAAAAGTTATAGATTGTAGTCTCAAACCTTATGGAAGCCCAGAGGGTTTTACTGAGGCAGGCCAAGGCAGCCACCTCGTTTACATTAGCATAGGAAAGAGATAGAGATGGTCAAAGGGTCAAAGGCCTTCCTAGTTTAAGTGCATTTACCCCACATGCCTTTGTCTCTACTCCATTTACTCCTGTTAACTTTGTGCTGGGTGGTCCTCTCAGGGGGAGATTAAAGGGAAATTATCTGTTAATAGAGTTTACTCTGGGCCTCGAAACTAAAGCTTCTATCAGTCATAAAACTATTCTTCTAACCATGTTTATTATCCACAAGTGTGTTTTCTTAGGACCTCTGTTGTAAAATTCATACTGAATAAATGTAATGATGGAGAGGGAGTCTTGGTGGACTGGTTGCATTTCACCCTCGAAAAGCAGCCAACAGCCATCCCTAGCCCACTTGTACCACTGTAGTGGTGTGAGAGTGCCTTCATTCATCCGTCCTTGAGACAGGGTCTGCAGGCCAGACCTCTGAAGATGGTGGTCAACATCTCAGAAAGAAGGCAGGGCATCCCAGAAACAGAATCAGCTGAATCATTTCAACAGCTGTCAATACTGAAACATTTTTGTGTTGATCTCTTCAACTCAGGTATTGCACAACATATTAATGCCAATCTGTTTAAATACAGGCAAAAAAGCTCAAGCATTTTTTTTTTCATAGACATTCCGTGATGATTACTGGGATGCTTTTTTTTTTGGAAGACAAAAATCTCTACAAAATCACCATGTCCTTATTTGCTAGTACCGCAACAAAGGCTGGTTCTGCTTGTTAGTTTTCCAGATTTGCCCAGGAAGCACATGCTGTTCAGGAGTAGTGAGTAAACGACTTTGGCTGAAGGCCAGTGTTTGGGCGAAGTAGGAAGCAGTACCATTTGAGATGTGCACGTTTTATTGCAGCCATATTGTGAGGAGGGGGTAGTATTAAATGAGGTAGAGATTACAGAAGATGAAGAGGCAGGTTTAGGATGGAAGATACTAAATTTGGAATTGAATGTGTTAAGTTTGAGGTCACTGTCAGAAATCCAGAAGGAGAAATAAAGAGAAGTCATGCATTGGGCATATGTGTTTGCCATATTTATGGATGAAGTCCAGATTGCTCTCCATCAAACACTAAAAACAAAAATGGAGAACAAAAATTAAAACAAGAGAAGTCTTGCTATGACTCTTTTATTTTAATTGTACTCCCAGGAAGAGCAATGCAGAGATACAAGATAGTGGCCTGGGGTAGGTGGCTGATGTCCACACTTAGAGGGCAGCATGGTACCGTGATTTTTTCCCAAAACTTAGTGAGGAAAATGAAACAACAGCTCTGGTTCCTCGCACAGTTCTCTTAGCAAAAGCTGCGATGCGTTGTGATAGATGCAGGAACGGGACCAGATGCACTGGACGCCAGGCTCGTAATTAAGCACAGGAGTTTGTAATTACCTTCTCCTCTTGTGAGAAGAAAAGGATAATTAAGCAGACAAGTCCCAGCAGATGCTCGAAAAGGGTTTCTGATTGTCAAGGCGAGCCCTAAATTCACTTGTACTTTAACTCTTGACAGTATCAGGGAGTTACTTTTTTCCCCTAAAGTATTTAATGTTTCCTGAAATAATTGCTTCAAGTCTGAAGTGATTGTGTAGGTTGGCTTTAAAAATTCAGGCAGTAAACATGTATTAAATAACTACCAGGTAGGGGTGTGTGTGAAGCTTTGGTGTTGACGTGCTCAGTTCTTGTCCTGAAACAGTTCAGAGTCTAAAGGAATGGATGATCCTGGAGCCAGTGTATAATGTATAGTGGTTGATGTTTTAATAATAATTTTTAGATTTCTCTTTTTACCTTTCAGACTGGAGGAGTTTGTGTCATAGATTTTGGAAGTCTTTGTCAAGAGGTGAGTTAAAGGGATGTCAGATCTCGACCCTGAATGAGATGAGCCAGTTGTGTGACAATCAAGAGGAAGGGTGCCCTAGGCGGAGGGCACAGCTTAGTCAAAGACCATCCAGCTAAAAATGAGGTTGCCCTTTGGAAGAACAGAAATAAGGCCAGTGTGGCCAGAATCAAGTGTGTAAGAGGTGACTGATAGTAGTCAAGGATGAGGTACACACAGGTAAGAGACTTTGATAATGTAGTAAATTGTTTGCAAAAATGTATAAGATCATTCCTCTGTCTGTGCCCAGGCTGCTTTGCAATGTGACTTCCCAGCACCTCTTCTAAAGAAGTGAAGTCTATTTCTAAACCCTTGAATCTGGCCTGACTTTTTACTTTCTTTGGGCACAGAACACAGAGGAAGTGTTGTTGTAACATTTCCAAACGTGGCTTTGCACAATTCTACTCCCTCCGACTGAATATCGTGTGAAAATGACTGGCTGCCACTCTGAAAAATGAAGTTCATGTGGAGAAAAACTAACTGCTCCAGCCCACGGTCAGCTAGCCCCCAGCTGGCCACAGACACAGGAGGGACCCTCCAGTCAAGAGCAGATGAACCTGTATCAGGTCAGCAGCGCCTCCTCTGTGAGCCCAGCCCTACTTATCAAAAACAGTGTTGTGAACCCAAAAAATGTTGTTCTCAGCCAATGTCCTCTAGGGTAATTTTTAATGGATTTTTTATGGATCAAAAACTAGCTGATGCAGTTGAAAATCAGATTATATTGAACATTGTAAGCTACGTTGAATAGTTTAGATATTTGTGCACTTGCTGTGCAAAGACATTAAAGTGCCTGAGATTAATTTCATGTTTTAATAGCATTCTGATGATTAGAAAAAGAGTTGAGGAAGGCCAAGAATGAGACCACTGAGACATTTGGGCAGCAGCTGCAATGGATAAGTGAAAATAATGTTGATTAGAGTGGTAATACTGGAAATGAAAGAAAAAGAACAGAAACATGTATATATTATGAATGAATAATAGGCAAGAATTAATGAATGATGTATACAGTTGGTGAGAGAAAGAAAAGAATCAATGATTCTTTCAACAAATATTATGTGTTTATAAGTTTTTGAAAATGATAAAGCATCCCCTGAACAAAGGCACAGACCTTGTCATCGTAGAACTACAGTATCCTAGATGTTAAACAAATATTCACAGAAATAAAGGCAGAATTACTACTCTTACAGTGTTTTTAGAGAAGAGTTTCATATGTTGCTGTGGAAACTTCCTGATACTGGAGTCCAAATAGTTTAGCCCTATGCTATATGACATTGTCTTTCAGATTACAGACTTGATATCTACATGAATTTATTTTGTCATTACAGTGCTGACTTGGGGCCAGAATTCTTTTAGAAAATAAAATAGGTACAGATATCAGTATACGTTACATAGGTTATCAGTATACATTACATAGGTTAATGATACTTAGAATTTAATGAATTCATGTTTTATTTTAAATTTATGTCATTCATTGAGAAATAATGTATGTGTGTGAGTGTATTTGCATTCATCTGCAAAACAAAAATGTAGGAAAAGCATGCATGTAGCATAGGGTTTGAAATTATATTCTATATAAATATGGTTTAGGCCAGATGCTTATCAACTTCCTGTTAAAAAGCCTCTAATAGTTGGGAGTAGACATACTTATCTCTTATCTTCTAACATAAGAAAAAATATAAACCATCTCATATTGTTTGCTCAAACAGTTAGGTCAGCATTTAGTTTTTAGCCCAGAGCAAAGTGATGTTGGTCAATTGCTACTGATATAACAGCTCTCAGTTTTGCAGGAAAGTGACTAATTTCCACAGAAAAATTAAAAATTATATTCTATTTCCTTCTTTATTTTTCCTCCATGTTGGTCAGGCTGGTCTCGAACTGCTGACCTCAGGTGATCTGCCCACCTCGGTCTCCCAAAGTGCTGGGATTACAGGTGTGAGCCACCGCACCAAGCCTTTTTCTTGCTTTTCTAGTGTCTTGAGTTGCATCACTAGGTTGTTTATTTGAAGGCTATTTTTTATGTGTTTACTGCTATAAAATTCCCCCTTAGTGGTGATTTTTCCGTATGTACGGGTTCTGGTTTGTTATCAGTTATTTCAGCTAAGCACATTGCTATAGAAAATAAAATCAGGTTGTTTTATTTTTCTGTCAATATTACTTATTTTTCCTTCTCTATAGCTGTGTTAGTATCATGAGTATTAAAAAGCAAAGCCATTCTAAACATTGTTTAAATGAAATGTTACATAAACTTGACATATATTATGAAGTGTTATATAATATAACGTTAATAAATTAAGAAATAGTGTATGTTACTTTGGTTCAATAAATAAATATCAATAAAGTATGGTGTATGTATATATACACATATATACATATAGTGTGTATATATACCTATGTCTATATATACCTATGTGTATATATATTACTATATGTATATATGTGTATATATATTACATACACATATACATAGTAATATATATTATAATGTATTTTATATATATACATAGGTGTAATATATATATTACTATGGTAACATGCAATTAAAATACTACTCAGTTAATCGATTGTATATAAATTAGCTCAAACATCAAAATAGATCTTTGAAATTTCTTAACTTTTTAATCTTGAATTATCACAAATACCATCCCAGACTTACTTGTATAATATATAATTTCTGATTTGCATTGGAGTTGTATTAATATATATGAGGGGAGAAAATATTTGAAAAAATGTGAACTGAAACACTTAAGCATTATCCTTTATTCTAGAGCCATTCTATATCAGCTTTTTTTTGAAATAATGGGTCAGTAATATTGACAGAAAAATAAAACAACCTGATTTTATTTTAGTTAGCAAGGTGCTTAGCTAAAATAACTGATAACAAACCAGAACCCGTACATACGGAAAAATCACCACTAAGGGGGAATTTTATAGCAGTAAACACATAGAAAATAGAAAGCCTTCAAATAAACAACCTAATGATACAACTCAAGGCAATAGAAAAGCAAGAAAAAGCCTTGGTGCGGTGGCTCACACCTGTAATCCCAGCACTTTGGGAGACCGAGGTGGGCAGATCACCTGAGGTCAACAGTTCGAGACCAGCCTGACCAACATGGAGAAATCTTGTCCCCACAAAAATACAAAATTAGCTGGGCATGGTGGTGCATGCCTGTAATCCCAGCTACTCAAGAGGCTGAGGCAGGAGAATCCCTTGAACCCAGTAATTATTCATATTCAGTGATCATTCATACTCAGAGAAAGACCTGAGAAGACCTTCCGATTACGTCTCAGGCTAATTCTCAGCACAAAATATCCTACAATTAAAATAAAAACAAAGGCAAAAGCAGCAAACCCTGAGAAAGGAGTTTCTCTGCATAACATAGGAAGGGAGGAAAGAGTTACCACATTATTAGGATTCAAGCGTTCAGTTTTCAACAAAAAATAACAAGGCATACAAAAGACAACTAAGTATAGCCCATTAAAGAAATAAACAAAAACTTTCACTGAGAAGAACCAGATGGTAGATCTGCTAAAGACTTTAAAACTATCTTTATGATGCTCAGCTAACTAAAGGAAGATGTGGAGAAAGTCAAGCAAATGATATATGAACAAAATAGAGTTGTCAGTAAAAAGAAAAAAGAAACCAAAAATAAATTCTGGAAATGAAAAGTACAATAACTAAAATTAGACATTGAGTCAATGTTGAATTCCTGCCTTTCTGGGATTCAAAAGCAAATGTGAGCAGACAGAAGAAAGAATCAGTGAACTTGAGGATTGGAAAATGAACATGATGAAACCTGAGGACCAGAATTTTAAAAAATTAAAGAAAAGTGAATAGAGACATCAGATGGGACATCATCAAGCAGACCAATGTATGCAGCATGGGAGTGTCAGAATAAGAAGAGAAAGAGAAAGGGGCAGAATAGATGTTTTAGGGTGTTATGACCAAAACCACACATTTGATGAAAGACACAAATATAAGCACCTGAAAACTCAACAAACTCAAAATAAGACTCAAAAAGAGATAAAAACCAAGACACATTATAATGAAATTATTAAAAATCAAAGACACAGAATAAAAGCAGGAAGAGGGAATTAATTCATCACATTAGAGGCATCTAAGATTATCAGAACCTCAAAGGTCAGAAGGCAGGTAGGGGATATATTCAAAGTGCTGAAAGAAAAAGAAGCCTCTAATTTCAGCACTTTCATAGGCCAAGGAGAAAGGATCACTTGAGCTCTAGAGTCTGAGCCTGGTCAACATAGTGAGACCGTCTCTACAATAAATTTTAAAATTTTTGCTAGGTTTGGTGCTGTGTGCCTGTTGTCCTAGGTACTCGGGAGACTGAAGTGGGAGGATCCCTTGAGCCCAAGAGATTGAGGCTGCAATGAGCCATGATTGCACCAGCACTGCAGGCTGAGTGACCTTGTCAAAAAGAGAAAGTGAGACCTGTCAAAAAGAAGAAAAGAGAAAAGACTGTCATTGAAGAATCCTATATCCAACAAAACTATCCTACAAAAGTGAAGGAGAAACTAAGGCATTTCCAGGCAAACAAAATCTGAGGGGGTTAATTGCAAGTAGAGCTGCCCTTCAGAAAATGCTAAAGGGAGTTGTGAAAGGTGAATGAAAGGACACTAGACAGTAATATGGCCGTACAAAGAAACTGAATCTCAATCAAAGTAAATACAAAGGCAATTATACAAGCTGCTATTACTGTAATGAGAGTTTTTAACTCCTTTTTGTTTTCTACATGATTTTTGAGACAAATATATAAAAAAAAACAGTGACTTAAAGGCTAGAATCATTGTATCTTTGTTGTGTAACTCCATATTTTATTTTTAATATGACTTCAGAGAATAATGCATTTAAAATAATTATTTGTTTCTGAATATGAAACTTATAAAGATATAATTTTGTGGCATGAACAGCTGAAAGGAGAGGGGACAGAGCTGAAAAGACATGTTCATATGTTTACAGGCTGTGTGCAGTGGCTCATGCCTGTAATTCCAGCACTTTGGGAAGCTGAGGCGGGTGGATCACCTGAGGTCCAGAGTTTGAGACCAGCCTGGTCAACATGCCTTAGTGAGGAGTGACATTTTGATACATGCTATAATATGGAAGAATTTACAAAATATTATTCAAGTGAGATAATCCAATCTTAAGGCCAAGTACTGTTTTATTGCTCTTACATGTTTTAAGTGGAAAAAAATTTATAAGGCCAGAACATAGAATAGTAGTAATTGGGATTTATTTTTCATGGGCACATAGTTTGTGTTAAAATGATGAAATTGTTTTGGAACTGGATAGTGGTGATTTTTACACAATAATGCAAAGATATTTACTACCTGGAGTTGTATGCTTGAAAATGGTTAAGATTGTCAATTTTGTGGTATGTATGTTTTGCCAAAATGGTAAATATACGAATATGGTGAAATACACATAATATTTTAAAAGCTATTAAAGCTTCTCTTGTAAAGTAAGAACAATAAAGAGACTTTCTTAACTTGAAAAAGAGTATCTACAAATATCTCTATCTAACATCATACTTGTGATGAAAACAAGACAAAAATGTTCCCCTTCACTACTCTTTTCAAAATTATACTATTAGGCATGGCTAATGCAATAAGGCAAGAAAAAGAAAAACCAAAAGGCGTACAAATTGAGAAGGAAGAAATTATTACCATTATTCTTTGTTCTCTAATGTCATGGTTGCATAAAAAGTCTGAAATAATTAACAAACAGCTCCTGGAATTAATCAGTAAATATAGCAAGTCTGAAGGATACAAGGTCAATATACAAAGTCAATCAATGTTTTGTATACTATTAAATAGCAATGAACAAGTGGAATTTGAAATGAAAAGACAATAGCATTTAGATAAGCATTCCCCAAAATAAAACACTCAAGTATAAATCGTAGCCATTTTGTAAGATTGTTTGGCAGTTTCTTTTAGAACTAAACATATTCTTACGATACAATCCAATAATTGTACTCTTCGGTATTTACCCAAAGGAGTTGAGAAATTGTCTACAAAAAAAACTTATTCACAAAAAAGTCTGCACACAAATGTTTACAGAAGCTCTATTCATAACTACAAAACTTGGAAATAACCAAAATGTCTTTTCATTCTGTGAACTGGTAAATAAACTGTGGTACATCCAGACAATGAAGTATTATTCATCACTAAAATTATATGAGCAATCAAGCCACAAGAACACAGAGAAATCTTAAATGCATATAATACGTACAAGATGCCAATCTGAAAAGACAATACACTATATGATATCAACTACATGACATTCTAGAAACGTCAAAACTATGGGAAGAGTAAAAAGATCAGTGGCTGCTAAGAGTTGGGGATGGGAACGAGTGAATGACACAGAGGACTTTTAGGTCAATAAAAATATTTCATATAACACTATAGCAATGGATACACATCATTATGTATTTGTCCAAACCCCATAGAATGCACAACACCAAGACCAAATCCTAATGTAAACTACAGACTCTGGGTGAGTATGATGTGCCAATACAGTTTCATTAACTGTAAAAAAAAAAAAAAAAAAAAAAAAAAAAAAAGCATCACTCTAATGGAAGATGTTGATAATGGGTGAAGCTGGGGTAAAAGGTATATGGGAAATCTCTACACCTTCCTCTTAAGTTGATGTGAACTTAAAACTTAAAAGATTTTTTTGTTTGTTTCCCAGAGTGTCGCTCTATTGCCCAGGCTGGAGTGCAGTGGCACTGTCTCAGCTCATGGCAAAGTCTGCCTCCTGGATTCAAGCAGTTCTCCTGCCTCAGCCTCCCGAGTAGCTGGGATTACAGATGTACACCACCATGCCCAGCTAATTTTTGTATTATTAGTAGAGATAGGGTTTCACCATATTAGCCAGGCTGGTCTTGAACTTCTGAACTCGGTGATCCACCTGCCTCAGCCTGCCAAAGTGCTGGGATTACAGGCATGTGCCATCACATCTGGCCAAAACTTCTCTTTAAAAAAAGAGAAAGTCTTTAAAAACTTTTAAGATCTCTGCTAATCCAATGGTTCTTTAATAGAATGAAAATGTCAGCCACAAAGAGGGAAAGATGCTTTCAATACATAAATCTAAAGGGGACAAAATTCTAAGAAAGCCCTCGAGTTTGTATTTCTTGGTATATTCACCACATATAGGAGACCTTCCTTTCCTCATGAGCAAAGATCTGTGAATATATGGAGATACTTTTATGATTATGTTGCTATAATGAACACATTTTGCCAATACCATTAAGATGTCTATTTAGTTGACTCCAGATGAAAATTATCTTGGGTTGATTTTATCCAATGAAGTGAGACTTTTAAAGAGGCAATAGTGGAAGCCTGCCTGCTGTCACAGATGAGAGAACAGTCCAGTTGTGAACTTCTGATGGAGAGAGTCAAGTGGCTTGGATATGGAGGTGGCCTCTGGGAACTGAGATTGACCCCCAGCACACAGACAGCAAGGAAGCAGAGAGCTTTGCCCTGCATCCACAGGGAACTGAATTCTGCCTATAGCCTAAAACAGCTCCGATGTGATTGATTCCTACAACATTCATATATGTTGATGCTATAGTAAATGGCATTTTAAGCTTAATTTTCTAATTGTTCCTAGCATATATAAATTAAATAATTTGATTGAATTTATATGGATTATAAAACTGAAGATTTTGATTTTAGTTATTAATCCAGCAAATACATCTATAGATTTTTTGAATGTTCTGCATACACGGTTATGTCTTCTGCAAGTAATGATAATTCTATTTCTTCTTTTTCAAGACCTTATGCCTTTAAAAATAATTTCTTTAATTGTATTGACTATGACTTTGAATATTAAATGAGACTTCCAGTATAATAAAAATTTTTATTATGAAGAAAATATATTGTTCTATTTAACAGATACTCTCTCAGATTGAAGAATTTCACTTTTATTCCTAGTTTGCTAAATTTAATTTATTAAATCAATTAATTTAAATAACTGAATTTATTTAAATAAATTAAGTTTAAATAAATCATTAAATTTATTAAAATTTATTTTATTTAGTTTGTTTTAAGTTTCCCATCTGACAATCATTTCAATTGTTGAGAACATGTGTATTATGCTATTTGGAGTTTTCTGAGCTTCTTAAATCTGTGGGTTATTGCTTTTCACTAACCTCCAAAAATCATCAACCATCACCTCTTTGAATGTGGCTAGTGTCTCATTTCTGTTACTCCTTTTTTCTATGACTCCACTTCTAAATGTGTTATCCCTTTCGATTTTTCCCACTTCTCTAATGCATTGTTCACTTTTTTCATATTTTGTCTCTCTATGCTTTGAATTAGTTGTTTATAATTAGACAAGCCATTTATTAAAACATTGCAGAAAAAAGAAAAACTAATCTGCAACTGGTTGAACATCAGAATTTAGTCTCTGGAAGAATGGAAAAATAAAATTTTAAAACCAGTCAAATTTCTTACAGAAGTAAATGTACTTTATCATACATTTCAGCAACCGTGTTTCTTGATGTTTATCCAAATGAGTTGAAAACATTTCTCAAAAATATCTACACATGAATATTTATAGCTGATAAATCATAATTACCACACCTTAGAAGCAACTAGAATTTCCCTCAGTAAGTGAATAAACTGTGGTATATGCAGATATGTTAAAAAAAAAAAAAAAAAAAAGATCAATGGATGCCAGGGTTTCTAAACCTAAGGTAGAGGAAGAATGGATAGTTAGACCAGAGGGGATTATATATATATATATATATATATATATATATATATATATATATATATATATAATTTTTAAGGCATTAAAACTTTTCTGTATGACACAACAATGATGGATATATGTCATTATGTACTCATCAAATCTTATAGAATATACCAGACGAGGAGTGAACTCTAATGTAAACCAGAGACTTTCAGTAATAATCATGTATCAAAGTCAGTTTATTGATTATAACAAATGCACCGCCCTGGAGAGAGATGTTGGTTACAAGGGAGGTTGTGTGTGTGTGACGTCAGTGCATATATGGGAATCTTCCAATTTCTTAGTCAATTTTGCTGTGAACCTAAAACTGCACTAAAAACATTTTCTATTTTTATAAAATCAGATATTGTGAAATATGTGGTGTCTTAAATATCAACATAAACAGTTGATAAATATTCTCTCCTACTCCAATCATACTTTTAGAATTTTATATAACTTAAAAGCATGCACAAAAATAGGAGCTATAATATACACCTTAAAGAAATACAGCCAAGATCCTTTTACAAGTAAAGAGCCTACGAAAGTCCAGTTTTGTCCTATTGAATCTCCCTAAAAAAGGAAAATGTAAACTGAGTTAATGCCAACAGACTATTGATCTTAGCCTACCTAATCCTACTATTGTGCTGAAAATATAACAATGGGAAACTATCTATTGCACTTTTAAGCTTTTCTCTTTTGAAAGGAAATAACAGACAGGTACTTACTGAATTTTCTCAATTTTTGGCTGGTGTGATGAACTGTGGCAACAACCGCCAAGTATTTTTTGAAATTCTGTTTGAATTTAAAGGGTAATTGGCAGAAAGATAATATTTAAAGTATTGAGTATTCCCCTCTGACACTACAAGGTATCTTATCTATTTAGCTAAAGGCTTCATCATGTGACTTTCATTATAGCTTAATAATTATCTTTGAAAATAACTGGAAGTTTTATTTTCTTATATAATTTTATATTTTTATTCTCAACAAACATATTTCAACCCATTATTATTAAATTTTCTTTCCATTATGAAATACTCTGACCAAAAATAAAAGAAAATTATAAAAACTTGTGAATCACATATTTTTATAAATGTTAATGTTTTATATGAGTTTTATACTTTGAATAAAATATCACATTGCAGTTTGTTCGCTTTTATCTATTCTTAAATTCTATTCAACTTCTTCATGAGAAATATTCACTTTTTGTGGATGAACAAAAACTTATACATAATCTGGGTTTCTCTAGGTAGAAACCATCTGCACAAAATGAGTTTTGTTTCTTTCTTTCAAATTGAAACTCATATCTCACTTCTTAGCCTTTTGCTCTGGTTTGTGTGTTTAGGATACAGTAATGTTTAAAAGGTTTGATCTATCTATCATTCTCAGCAAACTGACACAAGAACAGAAAATCAAACACTGCGTGTTTTCACTCACAGGCAGGTGTTGAACAATGAGAGCACATGGACACAGGGAGGGGAGCATCACACACTGGGGTCTGTGGGGGGATCTAGGAGAGGGACGGCAGGGGATGGGGAGTTGGGGAGGGATAACATGGGGAGAAATGCCAGATATAGGTGATGGGGAGGAAGGCAGCAAACCACAGTGCCACGTATGTACCTATGCAACAATCCTTCATGTTATTCACATGTACCCCCAAGCCTAAAATGCAATAAAAGAGATATTTTTTAAAAAAAGGTTTGATCTAGTGTCCATTTTGTACTTTTTCTTTAAACATAAAAATTGATACTTACAGCCTATGATTGTATTGTGATTTGTCTGCAATTTATTCTTTTTGCAATTTATTACTATTGCAGTAGGATGCATTAAAATTTTGTAAACAAGTAAACTTAGTGTTATCTCTGAGTCATGAATCTATCTAACAATTTATAACAAAGGAGTAATTCTTCACCCGGTTTTATTAGAAGAGATGCTGAGATACAATAAACATCTAATATTAAATGTCTACTATATAACTTCCTATACTCCAGCATCATATTTGACATTGAATATTGTGGAACACAAAGCTCATATTCTGTGGGGATCTATTCAGAACCTAACAGTATAACAAAGACATTAGAGATTCAGCAGTTGCAGGAGAAAGTCTCCATGGAGCTTCTCTTATCTAACAGCAGAAACTTCTGAAAAATGAGGACTATCATAAATTCCATTCTTGGGGTGGCTTCTACCCCAGGAGAGAAACCAAGAGTAAACCTGTTATGAATTTGCTCACTAGGGAAGTTTTCAGTCAACATGAAGACTGAAAGACCACTGGTACCTGCATTCACGTTTTTACAAACTCCTTTACCTCCTGCTTCTTCTCTTTAAAAAATCCATTTGTCTTTACTAAAGAAATAAATCTGTTTGTCCTTCCTGTAGAAGCTTTTTCTCTCCCCTCCCTTTCCCCTTGTATGTTAGGTATACAAATACCATATTCTAACCACTCCTTTGAGGTATAGATCATAGAGGACTCCTCCATGTATGCATGTTGCATGTGTAAATAAACTCTTCCTCTGTCTCTCTGTCTCCTCTGTCTCTGTCTCTCTCTCTCTCTCTCTCTCTCTCTCTCTCTGTGTCATTCTGTAGAGTGCAGTGGTGCGATCTTGGCTCACTGCCGCTTCCACCTCCTGGGTTCAAGCAATCCTCCAACCTCAGCCTCCTGAGTAGCTGGAATTCCAAAGGCGTGCCAACATGCCTGGCTAATTTTTGTGTTTTTAGTATTTGGTAGAGACTGGTTTTCGCCATGTCAGTCAGGCTGGTTTCGACTCCTGACCTCAAGTGAGCTGCCTGCCTTGGCCTCCCACCAAGACTGGCATTAAAGACATGAGTCACCCTGCCTGGCCCCTCTCTTCCTAATTTGTCTTTTGTCAGATTAATTCACAGGCCTCCAATGACTGAACATGATTCAATGATTTATAATTATCTTTGTAAATAACTTGAAATATTTTTTCTAGTGTTATATAATTTTATATTGCTATTCTCATGAGAAGTGCTTCAACCCATTCTTGTTAATTGGTCTTTTTGCATTATAAAATAACCTGACCAAAAATACAAGGAATATTATAAAAATATATGAATCACAGATTCCTGCCTTCTTTATTAGATCATATATTAAAATCTTATAAATGGAAATGAAATAATTAACCTTATCTATTTTTAATAATAGAAACTATGCATTGTTGCAATAATACTGGACAATTTACCTTCAGATAATCTGTTATTTATAGACATGTATGTATCATTATATAGTAGAAGATATTTCTGTTCAATTAATTTTAAGAAAGACCATGAGGAAAACATGACAAGAAAGGAGAGAAGAGAGAGACTAAGAGGAAAGAAGTTGAAGAAAAAAGGGAGACACGTCTCTCAAGAAAATTGAAATATTATGGACCACACTAATGTCCCAAAAAGTAATAGAGAAAGTATATGGTGCACAATTTTAAGGCAAACCTTTATCACCAGAAGTAAATACATAGAATTAATTTTAAAAATAAACATTAAAGGCCTACATGTGAATCTATTTAAAGTAATAGTTAATACTTAAATATTCTACAATACAGAAAGGTAAAAAAGTTTAAGAAAATTTCCTCAATTTAATGAGATTTACTGTATTGGCATCAAGTAGGGCATTATGCATTTCAATTATTATTTTGCTTCTTGGGACAAAATGACTGAACAAAATTATGCCACCATAAAGTTATACTACTTTGTACTTCAAACAAATATTGCCTACAGTTTTTTAAGGTAAACCCCAAAGCAGCTGTCCAGACTGGCCATGCTGACCATTAGAGATGAAATAAGTATGGCACAGCTCTGCCTGTCAGCAGCACCTCAATGTCGATCCAGATGTCTTTTCAAAAAATAAGCAGAAGAAAAAAATGTTCAGATTTTGGACTTTATTATTTTTTTTAAAAAGGAGAGTTAGATACTATGGTTTTAATTAACTTTAAAGTCTCTCTATTCCTAAATTATAATATCAGTTATAATAATATTAATAGAAACTGGGTTAATGGTATTTTAATGCACAAAGATTTATGAATTTTATCCCTGTTTTAACTGTACCCTTCCTACTGTTATTAGATATTTGTAATTCAGTCATTGTCAATAGGCTTCCTTCAATTCGTCTTCGGATGCCATTACTGGGAGGTGAATGTGGGGACAAGCAAATCATGGGATCTGAGTGTTTGCAAATAATCTCTTAACTGACAAGAGAAAGTTTTACTGTCTTCAGAACTTGGTTCTGGACTATGGGTTTGAAAAATGATAAGCTCCTCTGAGCCGGTAATGCACCTTTAACTACCTTCTGGTTACTCCAAGCAGACATTTGTCTGGATTTGGATACTGGAATCATTTTCTCTTATAACTTTAGCAGTGGAGCCACTGCACCCATTTCTTGCTTCTTAAGATTTAATTAATGATGATCAAGGCTTCCTGAATATCTGTCTTGAAATGAATCTGAACACTGCCAAATATTCAGTTTATCCTGAGTAAGACAAATAAACCTCCAGCCACAAAAACATTTAGAGAAAATCAGTTGGTGCTCAAAGCTGAAAACCACTTCTTGGTACAAAGTTACATCTCAAAAATATGGAGTATTTCATAAATTATTAATACAAAGTAAGCAAATTAATAATTACATTTCAAAGATTAAGTATTGTCACAGTTGTCTTTTGGGTCTTAGGTTTAAATTTCTGTTCCAATAAATATGTTCTAAGCTCTCAGAAAGAATAAACAAGTTAAATAATGTAAATAGCATAATGTGAACAGTGATGTCGTATCAACAAATTTGTAACTCAGAAAGGTTGCTCCTTTTTTTTCTCTCTACAAATAAATAAATGAGTATAACAAATATTTATGAAAAAACATAAGACAGGTGTAACAAGAGTGCTGAGGTCTATAAAACATGGTCATTTTCAGAATCTTTATTCAGTTGCAAATCAATAGCTAATGTATTAAATAAATGAGAAGAGATGATCTAATACTGATCATAAGGATATGAGGAATTCAAACAAGAGAAATATCAGTGGATCTTCATGAATAAGTTAGTAATTTAGTTAAAGTTTAGAAAAAGAAAGAAAAAATTCTAACTGATAAAACAGCATCGTTAAAATTGAGAAAAGTCGAAAAATGTATATGTATGAGGTATCTTTCTTCACTGGAACTTTAAGTTCTGGGGATTAATGGAAAATGATGGTTTTTAAAAAATATAGAATCAGATTTTAGAAAAATGTAAAAACCTGAAGAACTCTTTAAACTTCAACTTGTAGGCAAGAAGGAGCCTTCCCCGCAGTGAGGACACAGCAGGCTGTGTGTAGTGTCGCCATAGTAACCAAGTACTTGACGATGGGAAGTTTTTATAGAAGAATCCCAGCTAGTGCATGCAGAAGGAGTGATTGCATTCGGATACCCTGCTTTTCAGCCAGTGGAAAATAAAAATGGATGGAGGCAATGAATAAGAATCACCTATAAAATAATTTCTTTTAACTATCAGAACTATATATGATTACGCTTCTAGATTTGTTAGCAAATTTACCAAAAAATGTAGAGTATAAGGAATATGTACAATGATACCACGGAGATGAAATCGGGCAGATCAAGAAAATGTGAAATTTTATAGAAAAAAAAAACTTAGTTTCAATAAAAACATACTATATTAATAGATGAATACTTATTTACCAATAAAATGACATCATCTGTTGAGTTTTAAAAAATTCCAGAGCTACAAAGGACGTGAACTCATCGTTTTGATGGCTGCGTAATATTCCATGGTGTATATGTACCACAAACATTTTTAAAATGTAGTTGGTGCGTAGATGAAACAAAATTGGTCAAATATGCTTAACTGTTAAAGTTCTATATTGAGCACATCAGAATTCCTTATATAGTCTTTGTACTTCTGTGTTAGCTTTAACATTTCCATAGACAAAAGTTAAAACAATGTAAGTAAAGACCTTCGTGGTGGCTTTCGTGAATCCGTTCCATCCTATGACCCCCTAGGTGATCTAACATCAGGATTGAGTCTCTCAAAGAGTCAAAAATTCCTCATTAGGATAAAGGTAATTTTTATTTTAAAAAACATGTAGTTTTTTAAGGAGAACTACAAATATCAAATATAACATAATTAGTGCAATATTTAGAAATATGTGTGAAACCCTTTAGAATGAATAGAATATGAGACAAGCTAAAATGAAAATTAGGCTAATTTCTGCAGGGCAAATTCTTCTCTTGATTGGACATGAAATGCTCATTAGAAAACTTTATCTTCCCAAATACAAACAAGAAAGTCTTTAGAATTTTTTTCAGAAAATATTACAGCAATATCGATTTATAATTAACTTCTTGAAGATTCATAGAATCCCTTTATATTTTCTATATTGTGAGCACTGTAAAATTTCAAGTTCACAATGCTGCATTGGTAGAAGAAACCAAGGTAATATCCTCTGATAGTTTAACACCCGATGGCATATTTTTGAAGCAATTTTATCAGCATGTCCTTAGGAAAGTGTTATTTCAAGAGTAATGTATGATATACTCACTGTAACTAGATACAAGTAAGCCTTATAACAGTGTTTTTAAGATTTCTGATCTACTGCTTTTGAATTCTGTCTAGACTTTGATGACAGCATTCAGTTACCAAGCCCAGGTAAGCATATTTAACAATCCTTAGATTAGCACAAAATTATGAAGGTGCCCAATGAGCTGAAGCTCTTCCCTTTAACATGGGCAATCCGTGAGTTGCACTGTGCTTCTCTGTATAAAATGACTTCAACACTCTTTCTGGGCCACAGTAAAAGAGTCCTTTCCATTCTTCCTCCCCAGAAATGTAAGTCTAATGACAATTACCACAATGGAAACAGGGGTTGAATGAAAAAATGTGAATGTTTTCAAAATAATTCTAATGAAACTTTTTTAAAACAAAATTATACTTAGAGTGATAACATAACACATTGAGGAAGAAAACATTCTTGATGAGGCAAAAGAAAATTGAAATTTAAAATGGTTACATAACGAAAGCAAAGCAAAATCTAGTGGAGGGTGTTTGGGAGTATTATAATATTTGCATTTTATATAAATTAAGACATTAATCAAACTAACATTTTCCTTTACACCAGCCTCATAAGACCTCTGAAAACTCTTGAAATTTACTCAAAAGAACAAAATCTGATGAAATTTAATACAGTAGGATTCTTGCAATTTGGGGATCTTTCAAAGAAACTATCATAAAGCAAATTATTTTTATAGTTCTTCAATTTTCACTTTCATTCTTTATTATTCTTCGTTTTGCTATTAACTTTATTTTCACCAACTGCCAGTTTGAAAAATGTCTACATTATTTACAATATCATTCCTGAATTACCAGATTTCATGTTGTACAAATCAAAATCTCTTGTTATATCTTCTTTGTATTATCATACCCTAAGGTTTAAGAGTAAAACGACACCTAGAATTAATAATATTGAAGTTTTCATTCTATGTCCTTGTGCTGGCTAAGGATATATTAAATTCAAAAAGAGTCTGTAGACGCTTCCATGGAAGCCCTTCTGATGCTGGGATCGGTGGCCGCTCTGCCTCCGTGCTTCCAGGGCAGCGGCGCAGGTGACAATGTCCAACCTCCCCCAAAGCTCAAGACGGCAGGGCTGGCACGTGGAGCCTGGCACGTGATGAGAACACGGCATTCCAAAGAGAGAGAGATGGAGGCCGGGCGCGGTGGCTCACGCCTGTAATCCCAGCACTTTGGGAGGCCGAGGCGAGCAGATCACGAGGTCAAGAGATCGAGACCATCCTGGCCAACATAGTGAACCCCGTCTCTACTAAAAATACAAAAAAAAAAATTAGCTGGGCATGGTGGCACGTGCCTGTAGTCCCAGCTACTTGGGAGGCTGAGGCAGGAGAATTGCTTGAACCCAGGAGGCGGAGGTTGCTGTGAGCCGAGATGGCGACTCTGTCTCAAAAAAAAAAAAGAGATAGAGAAAGAATTCCTTTTAGCTGCATTTCATCCCTACATTTAAAATTATTTCTTCGCAAATTTCACTCACTAACTCTAAACTCAAAAACCACTCAAATCTTAACTATACGTGCTCAGAATTCTGTACCTAGGCTACTGCCTACCACATGGTAGACATTTAAGAGAAATGATGGTAGAAATGAGATGAGGGAGACAAGCTGCAGAACGTCACACCTGGATAACAGGTGACACTAGTAGAAGGGGCTTCGATCTTATTCCAGGAAAGAAATGTTATCGGTGAAGCATAGCACACAATACAGTTGCTACATTTTTTGAAACTGTCTTTGATTGCGTTCAATAAAACACCTGGGAAGAAAGCCACATGAAAGATTTGAGCTTCAAGTAATTATACATTGATAAACGTTCTTTCTTTCCTGTCATTATCACTGCAGTAATGTTATCAGTCAGGTAGCTGTCCAATGGCTAAATACTCTCGAAAAGTTTAATGTGTTTTTTATCTTTTATTCATATTTTCATTATATCTTTTTATAAAGTTCTGCAGGTGGAGAGAGTCAGGTATGGATTGCCAAAGCTCTGGAAGATCGTCTATGTTCTCCCAGATATCACCAATGAAGGATCATTTTGCCCTCAGTATATACATTCTAGCAATTAAAAAAAAAATTTAAATAGGGAGAGAATATTTGATCCCCTTTATTGTTTCTGGGTTTTTCAAATAATCTATTGCTATGCAAACAATTCCCTGTAAAGACAGAACCAAAATAATTATGCAAAGCTCATTTTGATTTATGAAAATATTTGTGGTACTATATATTTTTTTACATTTTTCTTCCATTTAGTCCTTGGGAGAATACATTGAGATGGTTTCAACACTCTGAGATGTCCTTAGGCTTAAGTGACCTAATTTAGAATCCCACATTTGTATTATTAAATTATAGTTTTCATTATGATTTGTTATATCAAGCAAAGGATACATTTGAGTAGATGTGATTGAACAGTGTACATAGACTACTGTATGTTATCTCACATGCGTTTCTCTAGTACCTTGCTACTCTAATATTTTTAGATTTGAAAAACTGAAAACTTAAGGATGGCAGTCACATTGTTTGTGAAAATGACTAATTGATTCAATTAAGTTATATGTACAAAAAGGTTTTCTTGTATTTTGAAGTGTTGACAAAGTGAATGGATTTATATAAGCTGTATGAAAAATACAGTCTTGATTTTAACGGAGAAAAGCTGACAACTCTAAAGCTCTTGGTTAAAATGTAGCCACGTTTTAGTTTATTCTTTTATAAGACCATTATGTATTTATCAGTTATTCATTTGACTTAGGCAACGATATCTGGTCAACTCTCAGGCTATATACCTTTAACCTACTACATGAATAGTAGAATCCTGAGCCTTCAAAAACTCTGAGAGAAATCAATGGAATTGGTAGTTATGTCTATTCATATGTTTTTCAAAAAAATATAGATTTTAATACTTATTACTTTAATTACTTATAGGTAAGACAAACCTAAATATACGTTTAGCCTAGAAGGACATTTTTTAAATGGTAAATGAGAAAAAAAGGTGGGGGCGCTTAAAGGTTCTCAAGCGTAAAACAAAAACGGAAGCGTAAGTAACGGAAAGAGTAACCTAGTGGGATATTTTTCAGTTTTGGTTTCTTGTGATGTCCTCTCCTGCTATGCATGGGAAGGTCTTACCTTATGGATCTGCAGAATTAGCACTTGCTTTGCTGTCACTAATGAATTTGAGAATACAAATACCCTTTTCAGCTTGGGCACAGACACACAGGCTCAGTTCCACTCATCAGGACTTTCTATCCTAGAACTTAGGAACTGATGGAGAAAAGTGGCCAGGACCCTGGAGAACCCACCAAGTCTTCAGTGCTTGCTGACCTCAGCTCTGTGAACACATCCGTCCAGTGTCCAGTGAAGGGGCAGAGGAGGCCAGGCCACGTGGCAACCATGAGCATCACCGCAGCACTTCTGTGACTCACAATGGCCCTGACCTGAGCAAAATTCTGTGCTTATCTTTTTGTTCTGTTTTTTAGGTTTTGTTTTGTATTTTGCTGGTGGTAATAATGTGAGGTACTTAATATCCTGTTTATAAAATATTTTGCTTGAAACTCGGATGTAACAGAAGTGGATTGAAAATTTTCAAAAATAAAACTACAGGTAAATTTTACTTAATATCTTAATAAAATTCATACAGTTGGGAGAAATGAAAAGAATTAATTATTTTTCTAGAAAGCCAGGCAAAGAAATATAAAAATAAGATCACATATAATTGGCATTAAGTATAAAATTGATTCAAGGGAAAATAATAATTGGTTTGGGTGTTTGGCATCTAACAGCAAAATCGATAATTTTCTAAGAGTTTCATATTCTTTAGTTGGTCCTGTATGTAAGTCCAGATGCTTGAACTACATTTGAAAACAAAAAATGTTTTTAAAAATCCAAAACCTCAGAAAAACTATAACTATTTTCAAATGCTAATCGTGATTATTACTACACTAACTTAAGCCAATGTCTCACTTAGTTTCTGTATTCATGTCTTTAAAACAGGAATAAGAAAAGTTTACTTATGGAGTTGTCGGAAACACTAAATGAGGTAATGTGTATTAGGAGAACCTCACTCTTTAGCAATTGATATTATGATTTAACTGAAATGTCAAAATATTCTCTGATGAGATTGTAGATCTGACTTGTTATTTAGTCAAGAGGTTCATACAGTACAGCGTAAAAGAGAAAGAGCACTGAAGGATGGGTACGAGGATTTTTAGTGGTTAAAGGGGACAATGGCTAAGCCATCTGGGATTAATGAATCAATATTACATAATCAGGCTGCACATTTTAAACTGACTGCATTTTTATCTGTTGGGTATTCTGACTAACTATATTGCATTAAAAACTTAATGACAGCATAAAATTTAAATTCTATTGCAGTAATTTAATTAGTTCTTTAAATAATATTGTTTCAATTTTGACTAGATGTTTAATTTTCATGTAGCTGTTACATTCTTCATTTTTATCAAACAGTAATTTCTTAATTTATTATACTGATTTTCAAACCCAGATAGTGCTATGTTGTATTTGTCTGTTTTTTTTTTTTTAATTTTACTTTAAGTTCTGGGATACATGTGCAGAATGTGCAGGTTTGTTCCGTAGGTATGCACGTGCCATGGTGGTTTGCTGCACCCATCAACCCATCGTCTAGGTTTTAAGCGCCGCATATATTAGGTATTTGTCCTAATGCTCTTCCCCGCCTTGCCTCCCACCCCCAACAGGCCCTGGTGTGTGATGTTTCGCTCCCTGTGTCCATGTGTTCGAATTGTTCAACTCTGTTTTTACCTTGGAATATGACAAAGTGGTACAGCTAGTTTTGGCGTGAAGCTGATGTTTGCTAGAAGTTTGGCATGACCCTAGTATACACATGCCCACGGAAGTCACAGATTCTACTAAACTAAAACCCATCTAGGATTTTGCTAATTGAAGCAGAAACCTCAAGAACAATGGAAGACTGCTAAATTTTTATTGAGCAACCATTTGCCAAGTAGAACATCTCTTATCTTTTTAACCACTTTAATTTCATTTGCCAAGTAGAACGTCTCTTATCTTTCAACCACTTTAATTTCATTTCAACTAGTATTTATTGAATACCTACTGTGTGCCTGAAACTGCCAATACCAAGATAAAGTGAACGCTAGTCTTGCTCTCTTGTTTCTAGTAGAAAAGCCCAACATAAAAAAAAGTAGTAACAGAATGAAGATTTTCAACAAATAGTAAACCGCTATGCATTCATGTGGGATGGATGCTTAATCTAGGGAGTGCAAGCAGGCTTCTATTTGAAGGCTGAAGAGAGGGAGGTAAAAAGGAATCATGAGTGGAGATGGAACTAAGAGAGCATAAGAATAGAGGAGTATGTTTAAAGGGAAGAAAAATGGACGATGACCAGATAGAGAGACAGCATCACCGTGCTCAGATTTTTACAGTTGGTGCATACAGAATAGGAAAGAATGTGTCTCAAAAATGCCCTGGAGGTTCGGAGTAACCAATGTTGAGGGCATTAAACCAATTCTCTTTGGTAAATATACATTTGCATTACTTAGCCTCTGCCTGAATACTCCTTACTTTTTTAAAATCCCCTCTTTAATTTGGAACAGTTTCAAATTTTTAGAAAAACTGTAACAGTGATACAGAGTTCCCATGTAGCCCATACCCAGATGCCCTTACAAATATCACAAGGATTATTGATTTTTGTACATTAGTGTGGTACATTTTAATAACATTTTTTATTGCATGTTATCAGGGATGCTCATTGTCAATATGACTTGCCACCTTTGATGTTAACCTTGATGATTTGACTCGGGTAGAGTTTGTCAGGTTTGTCCTCTATAAAGTTACTGTGTTTCTCTTTTTCTCCCCTTTCCACATTTTTAGAAAGAAAGTCACTGTGCACAGCGAACATTTGAGGTGAAGGATGTAAACTTCACCCGCTCTATGAAGAAGTATGTATTTAAGATATTCAAATTTTTCTTCAAAGGAGATTTGATTTTTCTCTTGCATTTACTTATTTTTAAATGCATTAAAAATTTGCATTTATTTATTTCTGTCAGTATGAGCTTATGATTATTGGTTCTAGACTCTGGATTATGATTGAGTTGTTTTTTTGCTCAGATGCTTCTAGTTTCTACCATTGAGAGCTCTTTCAATTGCTCTGTATGTCCCTTTGACATACCCTCATCATTGTGGATTTTTCTGAGCACTTGATTAATTTTCTGGTACTATGACATGTGCTAGTCTCATCTTGCTTGTTTCCTTACCCAGACCTGGAAACAGCCATTTGTCCAGCTGGTCTTGGTTCCTTTTGTTGATGAATGTTATTAGAAACCAAGACCTGGGCAATAGCTGTGCTCATTGCTACTGAGTTGTCCTTACCTCTGGTTTCTCCCAGCTGACAGAGTAAGAAAAGATGTGTGCATGTACTTGCCTGCATGCATGCACAGGACTATAAAACTTTTTCTCTAGATATCCACCTATATTTTTATCAAAATAAATAAAATTCATAGTGATGTCTTCAATTCTAATATATTACTACATAGATCATTCTAGAATTCTACCTGTACTTGTCTGTAACCTTCCATGCCAACAGTGAGGCACCTGGCTACTGCCACTGATATTTCATTTACTTAATTGTTCATATCTCATATAAAAGTACAGTGATTCATAGTTGTTAACTTTTACCTACTTGGGGAATAACTTTATCAATCTCAGTACGGGCCTCACAAAGGGTTTATTTTGTCTTTAGTCTACAGACGTCACTCATTTTAAAAGTTACTTAGGTCAGACCCTTTCCCCTACTCCTTTCAATGACAATATTTCATACATTTACAGTGAAAATACTTTTTCTAAGTTATATCTCATCTTGAAATCCCCTGATCTCCTGGATGTATGTGTACACATATGTGTGTATATACATATATATCTATACACACATACTTATATGTGGCATAAATGAAGATTCCCTCTTTTTGCTATAAAATTATATGTCTCCCTACAGGTGCTATTTAAAGCATTCAGTAGTATGTAATATCATCCAAATTTTCTTAATAATTTCTGAACCCATGGTTCTACATAGTAGCATTTTATCTCTTTAAAAGTTAGGCACATTTTTAATGTCAAATTTTAAAATACAATCTCTTATTTTTTCTAATAAAATGTATTAACCAGATTTAAAATGAGTTTCAGTACTTTTTTTTTTTTTGAGACAAGCTCTTACTCTATCATCCAAGCTTGAGTGCTATGGCACAAGCTTGTCCCACTGCAACCTCTGCCTCCTCAGTTCAAACAATTCCCTCAGCTAAGTAACTGAGACTACAGGCTTACAACACCATGCCCAGCTATTTTGTATATTTTGGTAGAGATAGGATTTCACCATGTTAGCCAGGTTGGTTTTGAACTCCTGACTTCAAGTGATCCACCTGTCTCAACCTCCCAAAGCACTGGGATTACAGGCTTAAGCCATCACACCAGCCTGAGCTCCCAGTTGTAAATTATTAATTAATATACATTATTTCTGTCTTATTCATGAGTGCTTATTCAGAATATATAATATTTAAAATCATGTTTCTGGGAAAACATTTATCACCTATTTTTATTCATTTTTATTTTCCTTTTAAATAGGATTGCTAATTTCCTATTTGTATTAATATTAAATTCTGTACTATAATTTGGCACATTCACTTTAATATTTTTACTGTACTTATTATTTAAATTATTTTCATTTGAAAAAACATAAAACAGATTACAACACATTATGTTGAATGGCTCCCTTGTTCTTATATTAAAGGAAATATGGTACAGCGCAGTAAGAGAAGTCTATGGAAGTTTCAAATCAAACCTTTCAATAATCACCAAAAAATGCTGAATAAATTTAACTTACTAAATTGATATAAGAATATTTTAAATGTGAAACACAGCTCAAAAGAAAAAAATACTGGAGACATGCTTGAAGTAAGAACCTCCCAAAAGCCATCCCTCTAGGAAAGCAAAGAGAAACTGGCAAAAATTAACAAAATAAGCTTTCTTGAAAGTCTTAAAACTAACCAAAGCATTGCAACAATCCTTATTTAAGAAATGCAATGAGTATTGGTAAAAACAGAAAGCTTCGTGGTCTTCAAATTTATTCCACTTAAATCTTCATCTCTAGCTCTACAGTTAACTTGTTTGTTTAATTTCACAAGTGGAGACCAAGTTCAAACAAACCACAGTAAACTTCTAAGACCAGCAGCCTCACAACCACAGCAGTATGAAAATCAGTAGTCTCATAGCCACTGAAAGAGAAAGAATGGGTCTAGAATTCTCAAAAAGCCTCCTGGTAATCATTATTTTACCTGGGTGGCAGCTCCTTAAAGCTCCATTTCCAGGGCTTGTCTTTGGCGTGACTCCAGAGCTTGTGAATGACTATGTGTCTAGGATGTTTCCTGAAAAGAACATCAGAAGCACCTGACACTCTGGTAAGTTTGGACTAACAAAAAGATGGCAAACAGTTAAAAAATTAAAAAAATAATAAATGTAATAGTCATAGACGGCTGGTGAAAACTGACATATTCTTGGGACATGCTGGAGCAACAACTAATTATTACATTAAAAAGCAAATCCAGGAAAGCCAGTAAACAAACACTAACAACAAACACAGCAATATCAATAAACCCAGTGGAGGTGGAGAAAATCTAACTTATAATTTTACTGCATAATATTTTAAATACTCAGTTTTCAACAACAACAACAAAAAAAACTATAAGGCATCCATGGGAACAGCAAAGCATGACCTGTGCACAGGGAGGAAAAAGAACTCAATAGAAACTACCACTGAAGAATACAGATGTTTCACTGACTAGGCAAAGGCTTTGCCAGCCATTATAGATATGTTCAAAAAACTGAAGGAAATTATGTCCTTTAAAAAATTAAAGGAAACTATGAGAATTATTTCTCATTATATACATACATATACAGTTCCAGAAGCAAAGGAGCAAGATAAAGGAATTAGAAGATTATGTGAAGAAAACGATAGCCAAAATACGTCTGAAATTTGATGAAAAAAAAAAAAAATCCACACCCTAAGAAATTCAAAGAACTCCAAACAGAATAAACTCAAAGAGATCCACAGCTAGACAAATCTTCATCACAGTACAAACAAAGGCAAAGAGAGAATTTCAAAATTAGCATGGAAAGAGAGACATGGCACATGGAAAAGATAGATGCTACATAAGATTAACAAATGACTTCTCACCAAACCATGTAAGCTGGAAAGCAATGGAATGATGTATTCAAAGTACTCAAAGAAAAAGACAGGCAACCAATAATTCTATATCCAGCAGTAATAACTTTAAAATAAAGTGGAAATTAAGCAATTCTAAGATAAAATAGATAAATTAAGTAAATAGTCACTGGTAGACCCAACATACAAGAGTTAGATATAGGTTTCTCAGGGAGATCTTTAGGCTGAATTCATGAAGAAATAAAGAACAAAGTAAACATATATGCAAATACGAAAGAGAGTAGACATGTAATTTTGCTTATAACGCCCTTTTTCTTATCAGATATCAAAGGAAACTATAAACACAACAATTACAAAACTGTATTGATGGGCTTAAAAATATAAAAATGTAATTTACACTACGAAATAGCAGAAAGTTGGGGAGAAGGAACAGAACTGTATTAGAGAAAAGTTTTTGTATACTATAAAAATTTTGTTACTATTAATGTGAACCTAATGGTTTTAAGTCATTAGATGTAATTCCCAAGAAAATCACAAGAAATTACTAAAAAATATAGTATGAGAAAGAATATAAATATTCCAGAAAATTTATATTTAACACAAAAGAAAAAAGAAGTTAAAAACAGAACAACCAAGAATACTTATATAAATATTGAGAGAGAAACAGAAACAGCAAAATGGCTACTATAAATTCTAACTTACCAGTAATGAAATTGTATGTAAATAGCTAAGCAATTCAATTAAAAGGCAAATATAGGCAGAATAGGTTAAAATAATATAATTTAACTATGTTTGGTCTATAAGAGATACATGTTCAATTCAAAGCCACTAAGTTTTAAGTAAAAGAACAGAAAAAGTTGTATTAGCACATAAAGATAGCTGTAGTGATTACATCTTCTGCATTCTTCAAAAAAGTCAGACTGTGAGACAGAATTTTTTCCTATGGACAAAAGACATTTTATAACGGTAAAAGGGTCAATCCATCAGGAGAAAATAACATTTATAAACATATATGCACTTAAAATTATTGCCCCAAAATACATATAATAAAAACTGATAGAATTACATGAAGAAATACATAATTTTACAATAATATTTGGAGACTTTTATATCCCAATTTGAATAAGAGATAAAGCAAGAAGGCAGCAGATTAGGAAGAACAGACTTAAGCAACACTACAGAGCAACAAAACCTCATAGACATGTATAGAACTCTCCTCTCAATAAAAGCAGAATAAACTAATCTCAAGTGTTCATGGATTATTGCATAGAATAGATAAAATGCTATGACATAAAACAAGCTTAATAGGTTTAAAAGGATCAAAACCATGCAAAATATGTCTACTATTTTGTACTTCATAAGACACAATTGGAAAAAAATACAAAAAATATCTTGACACAATGAAATGAAATTAAAAATTCACAATAGAAGAAAATTTGGGAAATTTACATAGTGAAATTAAGCAATTAATTAAAGTACTTCCACTTGTAAATACCTAACACATCAATGAGAAAAATTATAATGGAAATTAGAAAATGCTTTAATATGAATGAAAATGAACACACAACAAACAAATTTATGGAATACAGCCAAATAAAAGCTTAGATACACATGTGTAATGAAAACTTGCCATGTTTAACCAGAATCAGTAGCCTCATAGTCTTAAATCAACAGCCTAAACTTTCACCTTAAGAAATAGTCAAAAATAGCAAACTAAAACCAAAGCAAGCAGAAGGATGAAAATAAAGGTTAAAGAGAGAAAGAAAAACAAAAACAAAAACAAAAACAAAAAAACACAGAGACCAGGAAACAGTGGAAAAAAAATCAATTAAAGAATGTTTTTCATATGTGAGGTTTTTGTCTAGTTTGGGCATCTTATTCTATGGCCTCACAGAATGTGTTTGGCAGTGTTAAGTCCTTTTATACTCTTGGAAGAGTTTGTGAAGGATTTATTTAATTCTTTTTAAACATTTAGATAAAGGCACCACAGGAAAAGAAAAGGTACACAGAACAGCATCCCTTAAAAATGTTGACAATTATATCCCCAATAAAATGCTAACAGAACAAAGCAACATGTAAAAAAAGATACAAAATATAAAGGACAAAACCAGGTGATAATATCGATATTTAAAAAGAATACTTGTAAAATCCAACTTTCTTTCATGATGAAAACAAAGAATAGAAGGAAATTTCTTCACCTGATAACTTCTCTGAAAAACTCATAACTAACATCTTACTTAATTGCAATCCACAAAATATTTTCTCCCTAAGATCAGTGAAAAGCCAAGAAATATTGCTTTGGACACTTCTGTTCAACATTGCACTGGTGAATCTAGCCAGGGAAATTAGGCAAGAAAAGATACAAAAGCTGTATTAATTGAAAAAGAAAAAGTCATATTTTATTTGCAGATGATAGAATCTTAACGTACCTAAATTTTAAGGAAATCTATAGATAAAAAATACTTTAAGATTAACATATAAAAGTAAACTATATTTCCATATACTAATCATAAAATTATAAAAAATGAAATTAAATAATTTTACTTAAATAATATCAAAACTATACTTAGGCATAAATTTTAAGCAATAAAGGTAAGATTTTTAAACTGAAAATAACAAAGGGTTGTTGAAAGAAATTAAAGAAAACAAATAAATAGAAAGATATCACACGTTCATGGATTGGATGATAATAATTTTTTTAGATGTCATTACTTCCCATATTGATATACAGATTTAACATAGTCCCTATTAAAATTCCAGTGACCTTTTTGGCAGAGAATGTCATTTATCTAAAAATACATATGGAAATATAAAAGATTCAAAATAACTAGAACAATCTTGAAAAAGACAAAAAAAAAAAAGTTGTGGGGCGTACACCTTTGTATTTAAACAGTTACCATAAAAGCAAAAGTAATTAACAAATATGATACTATTAGGATGACCATATAGATCAATGGAATAGAGTTGAAAGTCCTGGAATAAACTTTTCATTTAATGTCAACTGATTTTTAACAAGGGTCATTAGAGGAAAGAGTAGCCTTTTGAACATAGTGCTGGGAGGACTGGCTATATACATTTTTTAAAAAGTTGAATGCTACATCACTTCATAATTAAAAATTAAATAAAAAGGGATTGCAGACCAAATTGTAATGCTATCTCTGTTAAACTCTTACCTGCTATAGCCACCTGCTAAAAGCCTTGAAGGTCTGAGATTTCCACCCTGCTTGCAAGATTACAGTTTACCCTGCCACCATTTTATGGATGCAGGTAGAAGTCACAAGACTCCTGTGTAAGAAAAAGTTCTTTAGGAGGTGCCTGGCTCTCATGTTATTTCTTATCTGGATGGTTACTCTGACTTTTACATCTGCTTATTGGTATGCTCTGTGACATCATCCAATTATGTCTTAAGCTGATGGCAAGTGTAAACTGGTCCTTTCTTCCTGTCACATTTGCAAGCAGCATCAGCATCATCACTGCTGCCTTCGATTTCCCATACAGGTGGACCAGAGGGAGGCCTGCACATGCATATTACAGGAGCTGAACTCTGAACTGGGCAACTCAAGTCTTTTATAGTGCTCCGTGATTGGGCTTTGTCCTTTGCTCTGGAGAGACACTGTATCTTCCAAGGCCATTTGCTAACAAATGCCTTTGAAGAGATACTCTGTAACAGATGGTAGTTGGAGCCTTGCTTGCAAGACAGGCAGAAATGCATGACCCTGGGAGAACTGTCTTCCAAACCATCACGTCCACATTCCTGGAAGGAAAAAGAAGGCAACAGGCCAATGACATATTTTCCTTATTTAAGTCTACACCTTTTTAAATAGCATTAGAATTCAATAAGCCTTTCCCAGAAGCCTTTTTTTTTTTTTTTTTTTTTTTTTGAGACAGAGTCTTGCTCTGTCACCCAGGCTGGAGTTCAGTAGCGTGATCTCAGCTCACTGCAACCTCCTCCCCTGAGGTTCAAGCGATTCTCCTGCCTCAGTCTCCCAAGTAGCTGGGATTACAGGCGCCTGCCACCACGCCTGGCTATTTTTTGTATTTTTAGTAGAGAAGGGGTTTCTCCATGTTGGCCAGGCTGGTCTCGAACTCCTGGCCTCAGGTGATCTGCCTGCCTTAGCCTCCCAAAGTGCTGGTATTACAGGCGTGAGCCACCACGCCTGGCCCCAAAAAGTCATTTTCTAATTGCCCCAAATTATTTCACAGGACAACTCCTATCTATAGAGAAGGCCGGTAAAGGTCATTTTACAGTAAGGCACAGTACTGCCTAAAAAAGTTGTCATTCTGAGGGAGGGGAGGACGGTTATTGGAAGATCAACTATTAGTGTCTACCTCTGAGTTTATATTTATTTTATCTCCCGAGGGTATTCTAAAAATATAAAATTTATGTTTATCTTTCCCTCACACTAAACAGCAGAGACTCTCATTTGTGTTATATTGCTCAGGTGCACCCAGTAAACACTGACTGACTACGGATAGTTTTAGAGTTGCAGGTTTTCTATGGTCACTTTCACCAAAAGAATGCTGTCAAAATTAAGAAAAAATTATCTGTGCTAGATTTCCTCTTAATGTAAAGACTTTTAATCAACAAAAAGCATTGGTATAATAGCAGTCACCCTCGTTGCTATATTTTGTTTTTGTAGAATAACTTCTCAGTTCCTGCTGCATATTATCACTTACTTCCCAGATACAGTAAGGTCTCAACTGAAGTAAGAAATTTAATCTGCAAATGAGCAAACACTATCTTAGGTATACTGACATGTGATCACAATTATACAAATTGCGTATATCCTGATTTGTATAATTTTCACAAATGATAATTTCTTACTAACAAACATAAAAAAATAAAAACACTTTAAAAACCTGTTGATTAGAAATCAGTATAGAAAAAGAGAATGGGAATGGAACACAAAAAAGCTAAAGCATTAACAAGTCAAAATTCCTCAGTGGAGGGACTGTGACGTCTGTAGGAAGGAAGGACGTCATATGCCTTTAAAAGAGGCAGGGCTGCCTGTCCCAGAAAACAAGGGAAAATGACTTGAGGCGACTCAAAATAAATCTGACCTATTTTACTAATTTTCCTAGGTATAGCAATCCATTTAAACAGTACAAAGCATGTTAAAATTAAGCTCCAAATTGATGTCCTTTATAAGGCTGTGTATCAAAATACTAGGAATTGTTTCTATTTCTACTGCTGGGCTTTTAATATTATTGTAAATGTTTTACATGACCATATATTAATTTTGTAACTTGAAAACAATAAAGCTAATTTCAGTCATGAAAATATGATATAGTATAGTTATAAATTCTTGTAACAGTCCCTGACACATTTAAATTGAACTTTTTAATTAAATATACAGTATTAGCAAATAGGCAAAAAAGAAAAATAAATAAGCCACAACAAAAAATAGATTTGAAAAAAAAAGTCTACCTTTTTTTTAGTTTCAAGGTTGTATTTAAATGTATGTACAAATGCAAAATATTTATTGATATTTTTAGGAACAACTTCAGCTGTTTTATTTTTAAATGCATATATAACCTATTGTACAAGTGTGAGTTAAAGTTATCAAACAAGGAATGACATAAATTAAATATCCTGTGCAATTATGAAAGAACAGGCAAGAAAACAGCGTGAAATTCTAGAAGAATATCAGCTTATGAGGGTGCAGCAGTGGCTACTAATGGTTAATTAATTTTATTATTTAATAACTTCGTATTTTTATTTTAGAATTTCCTTTTTTGCATGTGGCAACAACTATGAATGTGAACATTTACCTAACACTTTGGTCTCAGGGCTTCTCATTTCTCATCTTTTTGAGGCGTGAAATAACAAAATATTATTAACTTATTTAGGGTCAAAGATCCCATGCTCTTTCTCCTTAGCAAACCAGATTCATTTGATCTGACTAGATTTGCTATGTTTGCTTATCTGAGTGGTGTGATTAATTCATGGAAAATAAAATACAGATACTGAAACTCTTCGGAAGAGAAAGATTTTACTTATGAAATCATAACAGACAGAACTAGTACAAGGTGCAGATGTATTCACAACAGCTGCAAGAGTATAATCTATCAACATCACAAACAAAATGAAAACTCTTCCCAGTCTTTAAACCAGGCTTTCTCTATTGGAGATCTACAGCTGAGAGTTTCATCCTCCTGCGGTCCTCACAGCAGGTGTTTCAGTGCGACTTTTCCTGGTTTTCAGTGCTGTCCAGAGTGCATGCTGGTAACTACACGGTGTGACGAGACTGTAAAATACAGCATGTTGCTTTCAATATAATGGGGAACTTGTCAGAAAATCCAGATTGTGCCTCTGTTTTTCTTCCCATGCTGTTCCCAGAACTGTTTTTTTTTTTTCTTTTTCACCTAAGGGAAAAACAATGGCATACAGAAAGGGAAATGAACATTTGAGGTTTCAGTTACTGCTGGTAAGTCTTTCTATTGGCTTTAATACTGCCACAGTGGAAATACTTGAATGAAAGCATCCTTATCAACAGTGTTTTTAACTATATTAAAGTTAACTGCATATATACTGAATATTTGGCAATTTTTCTGTGCAAGCATTTAATTACTTTGGAAGGTATTGTGTCCCTTGTTATCATAGCAATACCATGTAATGCACAACAATAAATGATTGTTGATTATTACCCTAGTCAGCAATCATTTATTCTTGCTCACCCAGCTCTCTTGGCTGGTGGTTGTCTGACCTAGGATTGGATTGGCTGGGCTTGGCTCCAAGCTTCCTTCGGTACAGAGTACCTCCACCTTTCTCTCTCATCTCTTGATGCATGTTCTCAAGCTGATGGCAAGTGTAAACTGGTCCTTTCCTCCTGTCACATCTGCTGACATCCCATTGGACAAAGACCAATCAAACACCTATGGAGCTGAGAAGTATATATCACCTTCTATGGGGAAACTGCAGTATCATATGAACAGGAGAGTGGATATATAACGTGATGAAGGCATGGTAGCATCAATACAATATATTCCATACTTGTTGTATATGACACATCATTTTATATTATACATAATTACATGAGTATATATACATATTCATAAGAAAGATGTTTGGCATTTCTTCATGCAACTGTGATGCATACAATTCTACCAGCATTTGAGTAAGCAGTCATCCACAGGACTCACGCATGGCAAGTTCTCTCTTGCAGGCACCGATACCCACGTTATTTCTTTCTCTTTTTCTTTTCTTTTTTTTTTTATTTTTTTTTAGATGGAGTCTCACTCTGTCACCCAGGCTGGAGTACAATGGCACACTCTCAGGTCACGCAACCTCCGCCTCCTAGGTTCAAGCAATTCTCCTGCCTCAGTCTCCCAACTAGCTGGGATTATAGGTGTGCACTACCACACCTTGCTGATTTTTGTATTTTTAAGTAGAGAACGGGTTTCACCATGTTGGTCAGGCTGGTCTTGAACCCCTGACCTCATGATCCACCCAACTCAGCCTCCCAAAGTGCTGGGATTACAAGTGTGAGCCACCGCGCCTGGCTTTCATGTTATTTCTTATCTGGATGGTTACTCTGACTTTTATATCTGCTTATTGCTATGCTCTGTGACATCATCCAATTATGTCTCTTAGATCCTTTTTGTCCTGACATCTGTCCAAATTAGTTACCAGAACTGAGATCTTAAATTCCATCAGATTTTATGAGTGCATAAGAGGAAATATTAATCTTCCGAGGATTTGAAGACATTAATTTTACTCTAGCAGCTGTTAAGCCTGTCTTCCATGTCAGCTACACATGGTTTATGTTTGTATGCAAAATGCACATTGCAATGACATATGTATTACAATTTCACAATTGGAGAAAAGCTGTGATGACTTGACATATCTATAAAATCTTCGTAATTAGTTTAATATTCTAATTGCCAAGATTTCTTAAAAACAATTAAGAATTTTAGTGCTAATTGCATGTATCTAATTCTTTTATTAGAGCTATATCTGTTAAATAGCATAAATTTGAAATATTTATTAGTCATTTTATCTCTCATCATTATAGAATTATTGTCTGAAAAAAATTTATCATTTCATTTACTATTCTCTAAAGATCTGTCATGTATTTGCTGTACAAATCTTACAAAACTTTACAAAGCCACATGTTGTATCAAAAATGAATACTTTTCTAATGTTTTTTATTATAACCACCTAGATTTATTATTCCTGACAATGAAACTTTAAAATTTTCTATGTGAAATAGAAACAACTTGAAACAGCCAGTCTAAGGAAAACATGGTTTCTCAAAATTAGAGACTGAAAAAGGAAAAAGGAAACGCATTTATGTAGAGAGATATTAAAGAAAAAGACACACTTTATAGTTGAGAAAATTTAAGATGCAATTATTCATTAAATAGACCATTCATTAAATAAGCATTGAAGACATACAACAGTCATCTATGCAAAGTTCTGGGCATCAATGTATGTAAAATGTACATCTCTTAACTTTCAAGATTCGTATTACCAGAAGGTTAAGGGCTCTGTAGAAACAAATATGTAAACAGGAAATGATGTTAAGTATTTAAAAACACATATAATATGATGAGGGATTATGACACATTAGGTGAGCCAGGTATGGCAGGGGAAAACGGGAAAGAAGCCAGATCATTGCTGTATTATAGAAACAATTATGTCAAGTAAAAAAAAAAAAAATCTTCTGTGGATAATTTTCACAATAGAAGACGCCAATTAATGCAGAAGTGATTATAAAGTGATTATGATTCTTGTTCATGCATAGGTGCAAACCACTGCCCAGGGCCCAAGGAGTATCCAGTTTGATCTCACATTGTCACTCGTGGAAGGAGCCAGGATCTACACCTTCAATCTTTGCATGTGCTCTGTTGTAAATATATTTAGCCTTCCAAGTAAAACGAACAAAAACAAAAACATGGTGTAGATTTCCTATTGCTCCCCTAACAAACTCTCATATACTTACTATCTTAAAACAACACCATTCGTTTGCTCATCTTACTCTAGATCTAAAGTCCTATGTGGTATGGCTGGATTCTGTTCCAGGGTTTAAGGGGTAGAATCAAGGTGTCTGGTTGACTGCTGTTCTTATCTGAAGTGGGGTCCTTTTCTAAAATCCTTGATTGTGGGATTCTGTGGACAGAATTCAGTTTCTTCCCACACTTTTCATGTGGCCTCTTCGTCATCATACCAGGCTTGGTATGTGGGGTCTTATGGTGCTTAAAATGCCCTTACTCTTCTGCTTTTAGGAGCTCTGTGATCATATTGAGCTCATCTGGGTTAATTTCTCTGTATTCACAATATCCATAGAGCAGTGTGTGACATCTTGGAGGCCTTTTGTCTGCCTTCCATGAATATAAAACATGATTTCCTCAGAATGAAAATGTATATGAAGAAAGAGAAAAATGTAACTGGAAAGTAGTTCAAATAATGAAAGTCTTTTGCTTGTCATAGCCTTCCTTTGTTCTCTCCTTTTTTCTTTCTTTGATAAAAAGGGTTTATTATATGCTTTTAGGAAAATAACAAAAGCAGAATGTTTGCCAACCACCTGTGGGTGAAAGAGTCATGAATTTGGTTTAAAAGAGATATTGTTAATAATGGTATGACAATTCCAGGGATTCTGAGAGTTATTTAATAAGGAGACAGAAATTGATTCAATATGCCAATGCACCCCTAATGAGAAAAGAGGATTCTTTCACTGAGCTCTGTAATCTTGGAAACATGCTTTTCATTAAAATTGTAAGACTAAAACTTTTACTATTACTATGACTGTTTATAGCCCGTAATTTAACTCATCGAACAGAGGAGTGAGTGGATGAGTGGGCCACACTCAAGATGGAGAGGGAGGAAGGAGTGAAAGAAAAACCCACCCATCTCCCCACCTGAAGGCCCTTGACATGTCCATGCTTTGAGAGTAAGGCAACAGGAGATTTAAATCCAGTTGGCAGCTGATTTTTGAACTGCACTAGATTCCAAAGTTCAATTTCCAAGAGGTATATGAAGATAGAACTAACATGAGAAAAGATGGACACCCATTGCACTCATTCCTTCTTCCACGTTCCATTGTATCATCACAGCCGTTGCCTGTGGCAGGTGCACTCTGAGATGGCCCTCAGTGTTCCGTCTCCTGGACTCCATGCCCTTGGTAATCGTTTCCACTTCACTGTAGGCTGGACCCAGTGGCGCATTACTGAAAAAGACAAAATGGCAGAAATGCTGGGATGCCACTGATTTTGTTAGGTCATTGAAAGGCTATGGCTTTTGTCTTGAATTTCTCTCCATACTAATTTTCTTACTCTCTGTAATATTTTATAAAAGGAGAAACAAGCTTGCATAATGAGAGCAGTTTTATGGACAAGCCCATGTGGGAAGGAACTGGTATCTCCAGCCAAAAGGTAGTGAGGCTATGAGCCTGTCAGGAACCAGTGATTGAGTTTGGAAGCAGATCTGTCAGCCCCTTTGAAGCCTTCAGATGACTCCAATTCCAACTGACACCTTGTCTGGAATCTCATGAAGCCATGAAGCATCTAGCTAAACACATCCTTTACCAATAAAAACTGTTAAATAATAACAATCAATTGTTTTAATCCATGTTTTCAGGTTATTTATTATAGCAATAGATAACAAAGACGCGTAGCGCTCAAGTTTAAAAGGGATTATATACTATTAAATGCACATTGCAAATATGATTATTTGGATCCATTTTTCCTTACAGGCAATATTAGAAACAAAAGTCAGATTCTTGGACAGCCTAGCAAGATGAAATTACTTTCATAAAAAGATGACAAAGGTGTTTGCATAAAATATTCTTGACATTTCATAACATCAAAGCAAACGAGTACTTCACAGAGCAGTGTAGATTGTGAAATACTCAGACCACTTACAGAACCATGGGGTCATTATATCTCTTTGACATGTGGTATTTATTTCCACTAAGTTTGTTGGAATAAAGTCTGTGAAAGTCTCCCAAGCAAGTTCAAGGTGTTGCTCTTTCTGTAGTGCAAATTTCAAAAAAAAAAAAAAAAGAAAGAAAGAAAGAAAGAAAAAGAAAGCTGATATTCTAAGCCTTTCAAAAGAATTCCACCTCTTTTTCTTGCTTTACAGAAATAAGAAAAATCAAATATTGTATTTCAATTAAAGATACAAATCATTTAAAAGAGCAGACATTTATTAATGAACAAATACGTTGTTGAAGAGGTGACAAGGAATGGTTCCAGTTATTTTCTTTTTACTTCAAATTGGTTATTCCAGCTTATGAGCTGCTGTTAATTGAACTTCTATTTTACTCCACCTTGCACAAGAGCCCTACAAACAATCTCTATAAGCCTTGAGATAATCTCACAAAAGGAAGCCATTATTTCCATTTCACAGATGAGGAAATGCACAGAGTTATCAGGTAGTTGTCTGCCTACGAAATGGAAGAAAAGGCATTTGAATTCAAGTTTATCTAGTCCTAAAATTAGAAACCTCTTCTCCTTATGGTTCTAAAACACAGTACTTCCATAATCAATAAATTAATTATTTATTGAAAAGTAATAAATAAATGCTCTTCAGAATGGCTTTTATCCCCAGCTTTTACTCCTTATTAATATAAAAAGCTTTATTTTCTGACAGATTATGCAATGATTATTTCAGGATCTAAGCATAAATAAAACAAAAGTCCCTACACATTTGTGAGACATCATCTGCCTACCAACAGGTTTCTTTTGGTTGACTGGCAAGAATAATAATAATGGCCAATTTCTTCATACTTTGTATTTAATAATGTTAAATTGCAGCCTTCAATAACCTTCTTAATGTCTTTCAATTTATATTTTTCTCGTGTCTAGTGATTTTATTCTCAAATTCCCAGAAAAATAATGAATAAAAAGATTTACAATACAAATCTGCATGTTATTTTGGCTTTTATGTTAATTCCCAGGGATCATAATGTTTCTCATTACTGGATAATAAAAGCTTCCAGAAAAGTTTCGCCTTTAAGGTTGTTTTCAATTATTTTCATCTACAAAATTAACTTAACATAGATTATTTAAATATAAAGTCACCAAATGAGCATTTACCCTATTTTATAATCCAGATAATAATGTTTCGATTGAGCGAAGGTTACTATTTCCACGAGATGCCTGTATTTCTTTGTATATTTTTTCAATTGCACCTTAGAAGTTCTGCTATTCCGATTCTATGGTAACTAAATCATGGTGAGTGATGTGCTGGAACTGGCTTGAAGAGCTTTGAGAAGGGTGATTGTTAGCATCTTTTCTCAACCTCTCAGCTTCAGTGGTGTTATATATACAGTTTGAAATCTGCCTGGCAGGAGTATTGACATCATGGAAAATAATAAAATTGCTACAAACTGGGGCTTTAAGTCTTAGGCAAACCGTGTTACTACCGATTACCATCCATGGGGAAAAATGAAATAATAAGAAGGTGTTCTTTACTTAATACAGAAGGAAATTTTAAAAGTATTAACTATAAGAAATACTAAATTTGATGAATATGCTGAAATATGTGTAACTTAGCATATTTTAGATGAATAAATCAAGGTTTTGGGAGCCATTGCAATGAGATAGTCACAGAAAAATTTGAGCCAGAGTGTTGGTCATTTGGTAAGCAGAATCAGTTTCAATGTTTATTTGGTAGACAACGGAGTCTGTGAAGCCAAATGGCAATGCCACACATAAGTGAATTTTGTTTTAAACAAAGTGCTCATGATTTATTTTTTAAAGTTAATGGTCAGCCTGTAGGAGTTTCCGTGTCCCCCCCCACCACCATTATAAGTACAGGAGGAGAAAAGAGGTCAACGTATGCCAAAGCTCAGAAGTTCACCAAGGAACAATTTCAAACAGTTAACTTTCAGTCTTTGAAAAGTGTGTTTATCTAGCAAAAAGGAAGCACCTTTAGCACTGAGATGAAATAGAAAGGTACTTTTGCATGCAATGTAAAATATTTTCGGTGAAACTGTTTTGAATTATAATTGAGTACAAGCCTTATTTATGCCATGAATAGTGTAGTGCAATTCCTCTACTTAGCTCAAAAAGAAGAAAAATAATCATGGGGAAATGGCATGCATTATCCAAACAGGACTGTGCTTGGTATAGATTCAGATTTCACATTGTGGTCCTGAAAAGAATATATTTAAAAACTAATCCACAGAGTTGACCTCAGTGTGAGGCTCATATATCTGCTTTGTTGTTCTTTAATAATAATGGAGCTCTTCCACTGTGATAGTGACTCAAGAGCAGGCTTCACTGTTTCAACAGCGCCATCTTGGATGGAATGACACAGGTGCACACACCTTCTGAAGAGTACTGCTCTTAGGCAGTGCTGGGGCCCAGAGTACCTCAAAATGAAGGCAGAAGCAGCCTCAGAGCTGAGGTGTCTCTCTGGCCCTCCTGTGTCTGGCCCCTCATTCTCCCCTCCGGCCAGCCCTAGAAAACAGAAATTCTCTTCTCCAAGGCAGGTCATGGAAACCTGAGCCCCTTTTCCCCAAAGCCAACCATGAAACCTAAAAATATTGCTCTGACTTTCCCTATCAATTCTGTGTAAAAACTGGCCTTAAAAAATATCTGACCTACCTTGTTTGATTGTGGATCATAAAACTCCCATTCCAAGTAGAGACCTGCTTCACATCCAGATGGAAGGAATTCTATGCAGAGAGGCCAAGAAGAATCTAGACAGGCCCTGACAGGTGTCCCACTCAGTCTATCTGCACTAGATCCTACCCTTTCATCTCATCAGATTTCTATGCAGCTATCTATATTCTGTTGAACCTAATCATAAAAATGGGCAATTTCCCCCATATGTGGGGTTTCTTCATTCCAAAGGCTCTCATGTCACATAAAACTATGAAAAAATAAATTTAGATGCCTTTTCTCCTATTAAACTGCCTTTTCTCAGTTAATTTTCTGTGACCCTTCAGAGGATGAAGTTAGCGTTTTCCCTTCAGCCCTACAGCAGCTTCAGATCCCTACGGGTGTCAGCCAAGCCCTGGACTGCAACTCCATCGCAGCCCAGCCTCATCATCTGTCCAGCTGAGCTTTATCTTTTCCTGATAGGCACCCTGACAACACTATCCATGAAGTCTCTTACAGCAAAATCTCTGCCCCAAAGCTCTTTCCCGGGGACATATTAAAGAATAGAAATGCGTTTATTTGGTGGCAAGAAAATTCTGACTAGCTGGCTTTTCCTACAGAGAATCCAAGAAAAATTTCTGCATTAAAAAACATGTGTGGGAGGTCACTAAACTGAGATCAGGACAGAAGGAATCCTATGCAGAAAGACCAGAAACAGTGTCAACAAAGACCCTGATATGACTGGGGAGTCGTGGAAAAAGTTGGGTGAGAGAAATCTTGGGTATACGTATAGAGTGGAAGTGGCTGAGGTGGAAGGGTTAGAGCCAGACTGTGAAGGGTCCTGTGTTCCCCGTCATAGTGAGGAAGAATAGTGTCACACGGAGGTCTCAGTGCATCCTCAGCTGACTAAAATGTATGCCCTTCTTAAGCCACCATCCACTAGGAGAAAAAGAACCAGTGTCTCTCTAGCACTGTAGATCAAAGTGGTGACTTACAGGATTTCCTTCAAGGCCCAGGAGATGCCATGGTCCAAGGGATAGAATCTGTCTTGCATTGCCTCACATTTGTTTCCCTTAAAACTCAGCAAGAGAACGTAACTGAAGAATGAGACCTTCATAAAGGTCAAGTCTGTTCCAGTCTGAGGAGCTGAGGAAAAATCATCTGTTTAGGGGTCTCTACCTTGGGTCTGAGTCTTGTTGTGACTATCTCGACAGTTGCCAATAAAAGTTTTTCTTCCCCATTTTAAAAATTAATGATAAAGTATTAAATCAGTATAAAAAAAAAGTGAAGGAAGGACGACTGGATTTGAAATTCCAGGAACTTTGGAAGAGCCTGAAGTATATTAATCATTTCACTAAGATCTTTATTTTTGAAGGCTGGGAGGTCCAAGAAAAAAGAAATTGTTTAAACAATTGACCCTTGAACGACAGGAGATTGAAGTGTGTGGGTCCACTTATGTGTGTAATTTTAAAAATAAAAGTTACACTGAGTATGCCTGCCCCTCCCACCTCCCTTTTCGCCTCCTCCACCTCTTCCATCTGTCACCCCTGAGATAGCGAGGCCAAGCACTCCTCTCCCTCCTCCCTCTCAACATACTCACTGTGAAGATGAGGGAGAAAACCTTTATGATGATTCACTTCCACTTAATGAATAGTAAGTATGTTTTCTCCTTTTATGATTCTCCTAAGAGCATTCTATTTTCTCTAGCTTACTTTATTGTAATAATACAGTATACACATATATCTCATACAAAATACATGTTAATCGAGTGGTTATATTATCATTAAGAATTCTGATAAACAGTAGGCAATTGGTAGTTAAGATTTTGGGGAGTCAAAAGTTATACACAAAATTTTGACTATGTTGGAGGGATATCCATGCTGCTAAACTGCTAACCCCTGCATTGTTTAAGGGTCAGTTGTAAAGTTGTGTGTGCATGTGTGTCTGTGTGTGCGTGTGTGTGTGTTTGGGTCTGTATCTAAACTGAACACAAAATTATAGAAAAGATTCAGAAGAAAATGTCCCATCATACTTGAGTTACTGAGCTTTTCATAAACCCCTCGAGTTCTCTAATAATTTCTATTTCTTTTTATTTATTTCTTGGAGTAAGAAAAAATGGTGGTCATAACACTAGCAAAAAAGAAATCAAAGGGAAGTAAAAATCAAAACCATGAAAACTGTTTTTCACTTTGCACAAGATTCCTTCTCACTTGTGATGCCATAGAACAGCTGGCTCACTTTGTTCGTGGCAGGATCAAGAAACCACGGCTGCCATTCATCACCTAAACTGTGGTACCTGCTGGTTGGAAGTGCAGACTTGTCCCCAAGGATTGCTTGTCAGAGATACGCTGAGAACACAAGAGTTCCCAGACTCCTAAGTTTCATCATCCTGGATGATCGTTAACTGTGAAAGCACAGCTCACACTGATCCTCCATTAATGTGGTCCTCTGAGCCGAGAGCCTCTGGCCCTTCCCTCCCCTGTGCTGTTCCTTTGTTTCTAACACACTATCCCTGGCTGCTGCAGACATGCGTGGAGGTGGCCCAAGTTTCAAATTCCAAATATTGGTTTATGTAAAAACAAATACATACCTATTTTTTGTGTGTAGATGAGGGAAATGGGAGCTCCTATTCACATCTAAAAGTTTCAGTAACACACAACAGCATTTGTCATTCAAGTTTATAATGCTGAAAACTGTTCTTTTAAAAATCTACTCATTTCCACTTCTGCAAAAATTTCCTTTTCACAAACTACAGACATTTTGTCTGTTAGACAACTATGAACATAATACATTTTCAGATCCATGAGAAATTACAGCATCTCACCCTCGCTCTGCTCCCGGATTTTCTCAGAGGAGTTACAAAAGTCAGGCAAAGAAATTTTGTAATTGTTCTACAATCCTTTCTCCAGAAACCCTGAAATTTAAATTTTCAAGAGACAAAAAAATACATTTATTTCAATATATATAAAACAAGTAAAGTCAGGCATAATAATCTCATGCTTCAAAAAAAAATTCAAATTTCTCTATCAGATAGTAATAGACCGAGCAAACTCTTGATGATAATGTCCACAACAAAACTACCAGGAATGCTTCCCCCATTGACAATTACCCTTACAGAAATCACCCTACATATTTCCGTGCATGTGTCAGGTATCTAAAATGTATTCTTTGTGTGCCCTTTGCTTCTTTTGTCTGCACTTCATATTAATGAAGATACAGAAAATTACTTTATGAATGTTTCTCGGGGTGTTGCCAATAGGAAAGCTCAACATTTTCTGCTCTCGTCATCTCAGATACACACACACACACACACATGTGCACACACACACACACATGCACACACATACACACACACATACACACACACATGCACACACACATAAACACACACACATAAACACACACACGTGCACACACACAAATACACACACACACACCAAAGTCTCAAAAACAATGGGTCAGAGAGATTATTCAAGGCAAATTATTTTCTGTTTATCAAAAATGAAGGCAAAGAGTAATTAAATTTCCCATTGCCACAAAGTAACTTAGTAACACAGCACCAATGAAACAGACCCCTGAGTGAGTGCCTGCATAGGCACTGGGTAGTTACACTATCACACCCATGCTACAGATTTAATTTAAACAAGCATAAGACATGAGAATAATTAATTTAAACTGATGCTAATAAGGGCAATAATTTAACTGTAATTTAACATGATTACAGTGAGGATAACAGGGGAGGTGGAGGATGACCTCTCTTCTCTGCCTCAGGGGTTACTCATCACTCTGCCCTGGGAGCAGAGAAAGGAGAGCCTGTTAGAAAACAAGGCTACCGGTAATCAAATTGTCCACTGAGTCAGAATGAGTTACACACACAGCAAGTTAATACTTGAGTATGACCTTTCCCCAATATATTTTGGACAATTTCACATCTTAAGAGTACATTTTTTTTTGTTTGTTTGTTTGTTTGTTTGTTTTTTTTGACAGAGTTTCACTCTTGTTACCCAGGCTGCAGTACAACGGCATGGTCTCAGCTCACCACAACCTCCGCCTCCTGGGTTCAAGCAATTCTCCTGCCTCAACCTCCCAAGTATCTGGGACTACAGGCATGCACCACCATGCCCAGCTATTTTTTTTTTTTTGGTGTATTTTTAGTAGAGACGGGGTTTCACCATGTTGACCAGGATGGTCTCGATCTCTTGACCTCGTGATCCACCCACCTCAGCCTCCCAAAGTGCTGGGATTATAGGTGTGAACCACCATGCCTGGCCCAAGAGTACATTTCAAAAACTCTTGTCAACCACCAGTGACCTAACTGAACTTAAACTGATTGAACATTTTTCAAACTTCATCTTCTTTTTACCAGAGTTTCACTTTGCTGTTGATATTTTCTGAATGACTGCATTATGCCTTATCTTCTGAATATTTCGGGAGCCAACCTCAGTGGCCATCTGTCATAATCCACATGCTTGTCTTCTATAGTGCCGCTTCATCCTACAGCCCACACACAACCCTTTGGATATTCTCCACTGCATCCTCTTTCATCAGAAACATCTTGATATATATTTGTTGGAAATCATGCTTTACAATCTGCAAACTCTTATTTCCACCCTCCTTCTCAGAGCATTGCCTCGACCACTTTGTGAGAAACCTGGTCTTATCCCAAGGCTCATTTAATCTTTCTCTCTTCATTGCCCTTTCATCTCAGGATTTTAAGGTGACATAGTGTTCTTTTATTCACCTGCCACATCTTTGAAGCATTGGCCACTCCACAGTCCTCCAAAATGACCCAGCTACTTCAGCTTCATTCTCTCAGAACTTACTGCTTTCCTCCCCAGGCTGCCATCTGCACAACTCATCACTGTCACTTCTTTATTTTTTAAATGTAAACACCTGGCCACTCCATTTCAACTCCTACCAACACTGTCATCAGCAACAGCCACAGGACAACCCATTCCAATCCGCAGGGTTCATTGGTTTCTCATCTCCCATGGTCTTCTCTTTATATCAGAAACCCACTTTCATGCTCATATCCAGGACACAGCCCAGCTGGAAATGGCATCGGCACTAAAATACTAATTCTAACTCTTATGATAACCAGTCATCACCTTTCATCTTTCATATTTCCAGTTCATTAATGCTAATTTTTTCTATTGTTAATGCAATCTTTCCTGTTTTCTTCTCTCTCCCAGCATTACTTAGATGTCATGGTTTGTTACTGTACTAAATTGCTTGCAAAGAACCTCAGAAGTCATTTCCTGTATTTTTGCTATCATTCTAAAAATGAAAATACAAGAACATTGCGGCTGAGCCCAGCAGTTGGCCTTCTTTAAAGAAGCAAAAACATATTTGAACACTAATTTTGAAAAAGTAGAAAGCCAGGATGACTCCCTTTGTATTAAATTTCTGATAGATTACATCAAGCATTTAACACTGTCTGGACTACTCATCTCACTAATAGCTTTCTCTGTATCTTTCTTGCTTCTTTTCTATAACAATTTAATGACATAGTTCACATACCTTAAAATCCATTATTTTGAAGTGTACAATTCAGTAATTTAATACAGTCACACGATTGTGCAACCATCATGCTTAACTTTAGAACATTTTTAATTTTACTTAAGAAGCCAGAGTATTATTAAAAATATTATTTATTGATAAATTGACATGACATGCTTATTGAAAATCAATTGATCCTAAATGTAAGGATTTATTTCAGAACTCTCAAATTTGTTCCACTGACCTACCTGTATTATGTATATATATGTCTATTATCCCAATATTATGTTTATGCTCTCTTAATTACTGAAGCCCTGTAGTGAGTTTTAAAATAAGAAACTGTGAGTCCTCTGTAACTTATTCTTCATTCAAGATTTTTTTTCACTATTCTGTGTCCCTTTAATTTCCAAAACAGTTTTAGGTCAATTTCTCAATTTCTGCAAAATAAAATAAAATAATCAAGCTTAAAAAGGCAACTGGAAATTTGAGATGAACTGTACTGAATTTGTAGATTCATTAGGAGGTATTGCCATCTGCTATGGAAAGAGTTGTACCTCTCCTCATTCACATGTTGAAGTCCTAAACTTCATTGTGACCCCTATTTGGGGATAGGGCCTAGAAGGAGGTAATTAAGGTTAAATGAAGTCATAAAGATGGGAGCCCTAATTTGATCTGATTAATAGTGTTATAAGTAAAGGAAGAGAGACAGTTTCCTCTTGTGTGGACAATGAAGAGATCACGAGACTACACAGTGAAATGACAACTACCTACAAGCCAAGAGATGAAATCTCAGATAAAACCTGTCAGGCCAGCTAGTTGAATTTGGACTTCCCAGACTTCAGAACTGTGAGATATAAATTTCTGTTGCTTAAGACATCAAGTGTATGGTATTTTCTTATGGCAGACCTAGTAGACTAAGACATCACATAAGCAATAGTAAGCCTTAATATAACAGAATGTGCCTTTATATTTCTTTATTCATTCATTCCTCAGGAATTTTTGTAAGTTATATGTTTGACCACTTTCATAATTTCCCACTTCTCAAGACTTTCATGTTTTTTTTTTCTTTATTTTTGTCTGTCTGGATTAGTTCGAAAGACTGATTTGATTGATCTTTAAGCTCTGAAGTTATTTCTTCTACTTGGTCTATTCGTTAAAGTTTTCAGCTGCATTTTGAAAATCTTTAAGTGAATTTTTATTTCCAGTAGTTCTTTTCTTTCTTACTTACTTACTTTTCTTTCTTTCTTTTCTTTTTTTTTTTTTTTTTTTTTTTTTTTTTTTGTTTTTTTGTTTTGTTTTAAGATGTCTATCTCTTTATTTTCTGGATGCTTTTGTGAATTCATTGTGTTGGCTTTCAACTGTCTCTTAAATCTCAGTGATCTTCCTTGCAATCTCTACTTTGAATTTGTTATCTGTCATTTCTGAGTTTTGGTCAGAGTTCTTTACTAGAGAGCTAGTGTAATCCACTGGTGTTGTCATAACATTCAGATTTTTCATGGTGCCAGAATTCTCACACTAGTAAATTGTCATCTGGAGAGGCTGACAGTTCTTGGTTTTGAATTAACTTTTATTTAGATTGCGTTTTTAATCTAATTTTATTCATTTATTTCTTTGTGCCCTCAACCCCTGACAAGGTTGTTACTGTGGAAGATTTTTAGTAAAGTATTTTGGCTTTGCTTCTGCAGCCCTGTGTTCTTCTATCAGCCAGTTTTATATTGGGCTGTGTAGTTTAACCTACAGGCCAGTAGGTGATGCTTATGAGTAAGAGACAGCTGAGTCAAAAGCAGATGGGGATGTACTGGGTCATTGTTTACGGTGAGGTGCTCTCTGTTGTTTCAGATGATGTGCTGGACTGACTGTGCAACATCCAGTGCCCTGAGTTTCCTCTTTGCAGAGGAGGAGGTGAGACACAGTTGGCCACAGCTGGACCACCTCACCTGCCCATGGATGTTTCAATGGCAAGCACAGGAACCAGTGTGGACAGGACTGCCTGGGGCAGCTTCTGGCGAAATGGCCTGTGCCTCTAAGTGGGACAAGGGGTCTGCACTAGCTCCACCTCCTAGAAAGACCAGACCACTGTTTCCCTATCACACCCCTATCCCAGGGCTCATGACTTTCTTTTCAGACACACACAATTATCTATCTCCAGGCTGTGGAATATGCCTGTCCTGCTACTTTCCGTGGGAGTGGTTTCCAGCAGAACGTCTTACTCAGCCCAATATAGACGTCTCACTGCTTGCATGTTAACGGATTTGGTAACACGGTTGCTTCATGTAGAGGGGGAGAATTTTCACCTTTCGGCACATGTGTAGCTTTTAAAAAAAATAGGAGAGGAAAAAATTACAAACAAAATTATATTAAAAAGTATTTGCCTACATCCTCTTTCCTGTGCTCTTCATTTTTTTAAGTGGATTTTAATGGTTGTCTAGTGTCTTTTCATTTCTGCATGAAGGATTTTTTATAATCCTTTTATGACAGATCTGCCAGGTCTTCTTGGGGAGAATTCTCTGTTTTTGTTTGTCTGGAAATGTCTTAATGCCTCATTCATTTTCGAAACGTTGATTCACTAGATGTAAAGTTATTGGTTGACATTATGATAGTATTCAGCACTTTAAACATGTCACCTTTCTGCCTTATGGTTTCCATGGATTCTGTTGAGAACTCAGCTGGTAATCATACTGATAATCCCTTTGACACAGTAAGTCACTTCTATTATTGTCTTTGGCTTTCAACGGTTTGACTATGATATGTGTGCATGTGGACCTCTTTAACTGTGTGCTCATTGCAGTTAATTAAGCCTCTTGGATGTGTAGATTAATATCTCTCATAAATTTTGGAAATATTTAGCCCTTCTTCCTGGACTCCTGTTATGGGTACAGGTCTCTGAGGCTCTGATCACTTTTCTTCATTCTTTTTCTTTCTGTTCTTCAGACTGGAGAATTTCAATTGATCTATATTCAAATGACCTGATTGTTTTACTTTCTTAAATCTGTTATTAAGCTTTTCTAGTTAATTTTTAATTTCAGCTATTGTACTTTTAAACTCCAGAGTATCTACGAGTCATTTAAAAATATTTTCTATTTCTCTTTAGTAATATTATCTATTTAGTGATAATCATTCTCATATATTCTTCTAATTTTGTAAACATGTTCTCCCTTTCTTCATTAAACATATTTGTAATGATTTACTCAAAGTTTTTATGTGGTGAACTCAATGTCTTAGTTTCTTCAGGAACAGTTTCTGTTGACCTGTTTTTATTTTTCTGTATGTGGGCCAAACTTTTCTGTTTCTTTGGATGCACCATAACTCTTGTCATTAAAACCTAACATTTTTAATAATGTAATGTGGTATCATTTGAAATGATCCCTTTCCCTAGCGTTTTTTAATATTGTTACTGCTTTTTGCTGTCATTATTGCTGTTGTTTTTAAATTCCTGAAATAATTTTGTAGGGTTTCTATTCTTTTTTCCAGTACGGTTGTTAAATTCTCTTCGTTTATGAATTAACTAATTACAATGCAAAAACTTTCTTAAACCCCTTGAATCAATAGTTTACCAGCTTTTGTCAAGTATCTTTGTGTGTGTGTGTTGTATGTGTTTTTCAATACTTTAGTAGACAGTTTAAAATTCTGTCATATTACATGTTTGCATAGAAAGTGAAAGTCAGCTAGAGGTGAGAATGTAGGGCCTTTTTAGGGCTTTTTAAAGCATGCTCACAGCCCTGAACATGTGTCTGTCTTCCTAGAGTCCTATGAATATGTCAGATCTATTTCATGCATCTTATTAATATCTCATTCCTAGTTTTCCTCTGAAGGATTTTGGTCAGCCTTTTGTTATCTCCAAGTGGAATTGCCACCTCAGGCATCTGTAACATTAGTCATTTGACATTCTTTATTTTTGAGAAATGCTCTGGGGATAGACTTGTTTACATAAACTAAATTCTGAGTTGTGTCAAATAAAGACAAGCCCTGAGATTCTGTCGGGGTGGGGTGTGGCCTTTGGGAAGCTCCAAGCTCATGGTACATCTTCCAGTGTTCCCTTGGCGGCTGGTTTTCACAGCTACTGCCAATGTAAGGTTGGTCTTCAGGTTGATTGTGGTTATGTGGAAAGACTGAATGGGAACAGGGCAAGTTAAGAGGCCACAAAATTTACTGTTTTTATCTTGATTCAATGTTTGTTTTTAAATGGGGCTTCTTGCATGTTTTAAGCTTTCAGCTAATTTCAAGATTTCTAAACATGTTGAATTTGACAACTTTTGACAATGTTCTCAGGGCTTTTTCCATAGAGGTGGATTTTGAAAGTCTTTGATCTGCCATTCTGGGAATGTTTCCTTAAATATGTTTCTCACTGTGAAACAAATCTTTTATAACCGTCCCTGTCTCTACATATCTCCATACTTTCTCTCTCTCTCCACTCCCCCCTCCTGTCTCTCTTTGTGTATCGGTAACTGCATACCCTTTGGTAAAATGGAATGGATTCCTCTTTCATTTTCTCAGCATAACTCAACAAATCCACTTGAACCACGATCAGCTTTCTTCATCTTCCCTGGCATAAGAGTGAAGGGTTTGTTTCTGTCCTGTCAGACACTTACGTTCCCTCATGCTTGAATCCTTTTCTGGAATTTGCCAAGCTTTGCTTTGTGGATCCTCTTTGCCTCCCGATCAGCTGCATGCACTCTCTGGCTTCCACTCTCCTTCTTGTCATCTTCCAACCCTCCCGGCCTCCCTCCCTCTCTTCTACCCCATTCCAATCAGCACCAAACTTAGATGAATCACTAGAAAGATGAAAAGGCGGCCGGGCGCGGTGGCTCAAGCCTGTAATCCCAGCACTTTGGGAGGCCGAGGCAGGTGGATCACGAGGTCAAGAGATCGAGACCATCCTGGTCAACATGGTGAAACCCCGTCTCTACTAAAAAACACAAAAAATTAGCTGGGCATGGTGGTGCGTGCCTGTAATCCCAGCTACTCAGGAGGCTGAGGCAGGAGAATTGCTTGAACCCAGGAGGCGGAGGTTGCGGTGAGCCGAGATCGCGCCATTGCACTCCAGCCTGGGTAACAAGAGCGAAACTCCGTCTCAAAAAAAAAAAAATTTTTACCTCCAGCATATCAGCCGTTATGCTCTGAGCACATCGACTTTATCCAGGATTCTCAAACACATGAAAGCTGTTTTCATCTTAGGCCCTTTGTAACGTTCTCTTTCCTTGACATGCCTAAACTGCAGGCCTCAGTTAATGCACCCAATTATTTATGTCTACATACATTTTACCCTTCAATTGTTTACTGTTGAAAATGAATACACACACTTACCTACTTATGTAGTGATCCCTGGTTTTTTATTTAAATTAAACTGTTCACCTTATTGAAAAAGATAGTGAAAAGCAACATGACTCTAGACAGTTCTACATGATTCTAGACAGTCCTGTCATGTACTAATTGAGCTTGTCTTCATAAATTAGTTTGTCTTCATCTTAGTTAATTGATCTATAAAATTAGAATAATAATGACACGAGTCGTTGTGAGGATTAAATAGGATAATAAATACATGAATATCTGACATATTGTAACTATTCAAATATTAGCTATTACTTTCATCACGGTTTTAAAATTTAAATGATTATAAGAAAAGTAAAACTGAAGTAATCATCTTCAGAAAATGTCATGGGCATTCATCATTATAAAAACAATTACTCAGAGTATAGTTTAAATTCTAAAATATAAGTGTAGAATATAACAGTATATAATTTTTTTTCTAAAATAAATTAAGACTGAATTTTTATATTAGCAATTGAAGTTAAAGTCAGTAGAGAGACACAGTCTTACACAGGCTGTGACATTCAAAACAATAATAGTATTACTGCATAAAAATTCAGTTGTTTAAACTATTTTAAATACAGTTGCCAATACTTTCCCTAGTTTTTCCTTGACTATTTAAAGGGAACTAAAATTTCTCAAATGCCTATTTTTCCATTGTGCACTGCAGCTGATTAGATACGTGCTATGCCATTCCATTCTCACTGGAATCATATTTAAAAGATTTACGATTCTTATTTTATAGAAAAGGAACCTGGGAGTTGGAAAACTTCATTTACTAAAAGTTGCATAGTAATTGAGAGAGTGAGAAATTAAAACCTATTGATATTGACTAATTCTTCTGGTGTTTTTCTTGTATTATACTTCCATGTTATCTAGTATTATTAATTATCAATGGATTTTGCTAATAAATTGTTGTGATTTTCTTACGATGTTTAAAAATATGTTTTTTTCTCATTGTTTTACACCCAATTCAAAATTATTAATATTTTACTTACCCTTCATTTTACTTCCAAACAATTCAAAATATACAAACTCCAAATTTTATGATAGCTCTTGATAATGTCTGTTCTTATTTACTTTTAAGAAAAGTTCATTTCCAACTCCTTCCACAATGGATGTGCCTGATTAACAAAAAGCTCTGTTCAAGACCTGAGTCAGTGACCAGATTTGTTCTATCTGTCTTCAACAAATGGTTTCTAAGACACTGTATTTGTCTCTGTCAAGTCAGCAGAGGAGGAAGATATTTATCTGCAGGGCATGACAATGGTGCACATAACGAACTCACATTCTCTTGGATAGAACACTGACATGTGGTAGATCATATAGTGTAATGTGAGCTTTGAAAAGGATGTTTTGTAAATACTTAACCAGTCTCTGACACATAATGGCATATCATTATTAAAGTTTATATTATTTGCAAAAAGTACAAAAGAAAAATTCTATATTCCACTTAAGTTAAATGAAAGTATTTTTCAAGTTCTCCTATAATTTTTCCGGAATATAGTCATAACAAAATTCTACTTGATTTTTCCTTCTATTTCTGTTTTAATAGTATTAATCTCTGTCAGTTGGATGATAAGTTGGAAGTGTTAAGTGGTATCTTACTTTCTTATTGTTCCTACTGTAAAATCTTTTAATTTATGAGATAACCTATAAATAATACACTTACGGCAAGCCAGATAAATTTTCATTCTGAATTTATTTATTTATTTTTTTTAAACTTTAAGTTCTGGGGTACATGTGCAGAACATACAGGCCTTTTACATAGGTATACGTGTGCCATAGTGATTTGCTGCATCCATCCCCCCATCATCTACATTAGATATTTCTCCTAATGTTAGCCCTCCCCAATGCCCCCACCTTCTGCTCTCCCTCCCCTAGCACCCCACTCCACAATAGGTCCCAGTGTGTGATGTTCCCCTCCCTGTGTCTATGTGTTCTCATTGTTCAACACCCATTTATGAGTGAGAACATGCGGGGTGTGGTTTTCAGTCCTTGTGTCAGTTTGCTGAGAATGATGGTTTCCAGCTTCATCCACGTCCCTGCAAAGGACATGAACTCATCCTCTTTTACAGCTGCATAGAATTCCATGGTGTATATATGCCACATTTTCTTTATCCAATCTATAATTGATGGGCATTTGGGTTGGTTCCACATCTTTGCTACTGTGAACAGTGCCATAATAAACATACGTATGCATGTGTCTTTATAATGGAATGTTTAATAATCCTTTGGGCATATACCCAGTAATGGGATTGCTGGGTCAAATGGTATTTCTCTTTCTAGATCCTTGAGAAATTGCCACACTGTCTTCCACAATGGTTGAACTAATTTACACTCCTACCAACAGTGTAAAAGTATTCCTATTTCTCTACATCCTCTCCAGCATCTGCTGTCACCTGATTTTTTAATGATCACCATTCTAATTGATGTGAGATGATATCTCAATGTGGTTTTGATTTGCATTTCTCTAATGTCAGGTGATAATGAGCTTTTTTTCTTATGTTTGTTGGCTGCAAAAAAATGTCTTCTTTTGAGAAGTGTCTGTTCATATCCTTCGCCCACTTTTTGATGGGGTTGTTTGTTTGTTTTCTTGTAAATTTGTTCTTTGTAGATTCTGGTTGTCAGCCCTTTGTAAGATGGGTAGATTGCAGAAATATTTTTCTCATTCTGTTGGTTGCAGGTTCACTCTAATGCTAGGTTGTTTTGCTGCGCAGACGCTCCTAAGTTTACTTAGATCCCATTTATCTATTTTGGGTTTTGTTGCCATTGCTTTTGGTGTTTTAGTTGTGAAGTCCTGGCCTATGCCTATGTCCTGAATGTATAGCCTAAGTTTTCTTCTAGGGTTTTTATGGTGTTAGGTCTTATGTTAAAATCTTTAATTCATCTGGAATTGATTTTTGTATAAGGTGTAAGGAAGGGATCCAATTTCAGCTTTCTGTACATGGCTAGCCAGTTTTCCCAATACCATTTATTAAATAGAGAATCCTTTCCTTGTTGCTTGTTTTTGTCAGCTTTGTCAAAGATCAGATGGTTGTATATGTGTGACATTACTTCCAAGAACTCTGTTATGTTCCATTGGTCTATATCTCCGTTTTGATATCAGTGCCATGCTGTTTTGATTACTGTAGATTTGTAGTACAGTTTGAAGTCAGGTAGCGTGATACCATCAGCTTTGTTCTTTTTGCTTAGGATTGTCTTGGCTATGCCAGCTCTCTTTAGGTTTCATATGAAGCTTAAGGTGGTTTTTTTTTCAATTCTGTGAAGAAAGTCAGTGGGAACTTGATGGGGATAGCATTGAATCTACAAATTACTTTGGGCAGTATGGCCATTTTCAGGATACTGATTCTTCCTAACCATGAGCATGGAATGTTTTTCCATCTGTTTGTGTCCCTTCTTATTTCCTTTAACAGTGATTTGTAGTTCTCCTTGAAGAGGTCCTTCACATCCCTTGTTAGTTGTATTCCTAGTATTTTATTCTGTTTGTAGCAACTGTGAATGGGAGTTCACTCATGATTTGGCTCTCTGTTTGTCTGTTATTGGTGTATAGGAATGCTTGTGATTTCTTCACATTGAATTTGTATTCTGAGACTTTGCTGAAGTTGCTTATCAGTTTCAGGAGATTTTGCAGTGAGAAGATGAGGTCTTCTAAATACACAATCATGTTGTCTGCAAATAGAGACAATTTGACTTCCTCTTTTCCTAATTGAGTACGTTTATTTCTTTTTCTTGCCTGATTGCTCTGGCTAGAACTTCCAATACTGTGTTGCATAGGAATGGTGAGAGAGGGCATACTTGTCATGTGCCAGTTTTCAAAGGGAATGCTACCAGTTTTTGCCCATTCAATATGATATTGGCTGTGGGTTTGTCACAAATAGCTTTCAGTATTTTGAGATACATTTCATTGATACCTAGTTTATTGAGAGTTGTTAGCATAAAGGGCTGTTGAATTTTGTTAAAGGACTTCTCTGCATCTATTGAGATAATCCATGTGTTTTTTTTGTCTTTGGTTCTGTTTGTGATGGATTACGTTTATAAATTTGTGTATGTTGGACCAGCCTTGCATCCCAGGTATGAATCTGACTTGATCATAATGGGTAAGCTTTTTGATATGCTGTTAGTTTCAGTTTGCCAGTATTTTATTGAAGATTTTTGCATATTGAAGATGTTCATCATGGATATTGGCCTGAAATTTTCTTTTTTGTTGTGTCTCTGCCAGGTTTTGGAATCAGAATGATATTGGTCTCATAAAATGAATTAGAGAAGATCGCTTCTTTTTGTGTTGTTTGGAATAGTTTCAGAAGAAATGCTACCAGCTCCTCTTTGTGCATCTCGTAGGATTCAGCTGTGAACCCGTATGGTCCTGGACTTTTTTTGATTGGTAGGCTATTAATTGGTTCCTCAACTTCAAAGCTTGTTATTGGTCTATTCAATGATTCAAATTCTTACTGTTTTAGTCTTGAGAGGGTGTAAGTGGCCAGGAATTTATCCATTTCTTGTTGATTTACCGGTTTATGTGCATAGAGGAGTTTCTAGTAATCTCTGATGGTATTTTGTATTTCTGTCAAATTGGTGGTGGTATCCCCTTTATCATTTTTTATTGCATCTCTTTGATTCTTCTCTCTCTTCTTTTTTATTAGTCTGGCTAAAGAGCTATCTATTTTGTTGATCTTTTCAAAAAGCCAGCTCCTGGATTTATTGATTTTTTGGAAGGATTTTTTGTGTCTCTAACTCCTTCAGTTATGCTCTGATCTTTGTTACTTCTTATCTTCTGCTAGCTTTTGAGTTTGTTTGATCTTGCTCCTCTAGTTCTTTTAATTATGACATTAGGGTGTCAATTTTAGAGCTTTCCTTGCTTCTCGTGTGGGCATTTAGTGCTATAAATTTCCCTCTAGACACTGCTTTAAATGCGTCCAAGAGATTCTGGTACGTTGTGTCTTCATTCTCATTGATTTCGAAGAACATCTTTATTTCTGCCTTCATTTCATTATTTATTTATCCAGTAGTCATTTAGGAGCAGGTTGTTTAGTTTCCATGTAGTTATGCAGTTTTGAGTGACTTTCTTAATCCTGAGTTCTAATTTGATTACACTGTGGTCTAAGGGACTGTTTGTTATGATTTCTGTTCTGTTGGATTTGCTGTGGAGTGATTTGTTTCCAGTTATGTGGTTAATTAGGGTCAGGCGCGGTGGCTCAAGCCTGTGATCCCAGCACTTTGGGAGGTTGAGGTGGGTGGATCACGAGGTCAAGAGAGTGAGACCATCCTGGTCAACATGGTGAAACCCCGTCTCTACTAAAAATACAAAAATTAGCTGGGCATGGTGGCGCGTGCCTGTAATCCCAGCTACTCAGGAAGCTGAGGCAGGAGAATTGCCTGAACCCAGGAGGCGGAGGTTGCAGTAAACCGAGATCGTGCCATTGCACTCCAGCCTGGGTAACAAAAGTGAAACTCTGTTTCAAAAAAAAAAAAAAAATTTAGAATAAATGTGATGTGGGGCTGAGATTAATGTATATTCTATGGATTTGGGGTGGAGAGTTCTGTAGATGTCTGTTAGGTTCACGTGGTCCAGATCTGAGTTCAAGTCCTGTATTTCCTTGTTAATTTTCTGTCTCATTGATCTAATATTGACAGTGGATTGGTAAAGTCTGCCACTATTATTGTGTGGGAGTCTAAGACTCTTTGTAGGTCATTAAGAACTTGCCTTATGTATCTGGATGCTCCTGTATTCAGCGCATTTACATTTAGGATAGTTAACTCTTCTTGTTGCATTGAGCCCTTTACCATTGTATAATGCCCTTCTTTGTCTCTTTTGATCTTTGTGGGTTTAAAGTCTGTTTTTATCCAAGACTAAGATTGCAACACCTGTTTTTTGTTTGTTTGTTTGTTTGGTTTTTTTTTTTGCTCTCCATTGGCTTGGTAAATCTTCCTCCATCCCTTTATTTTAAGCCTATGTATGTCTTTACCCACAAGATGGATCTCCTAAATACAGCACACTGATGGGTCTTGATTCTTTATCCAATTTGTCAGGCTGTGTCTTTTAATTGGGGCATTTAGCCCATTTGTATTTAAGGTTAATATTGTTATGTGTGAGTTTGATCCTGCCATTTTGATGTTACCTAATTCTTTTATCCATTAATTAATGCAGTTTCTTCATAGTGTCCATGGTCTTTATAATTCGATATGCTTTGCAGTGGCTGGTACTGGTTATTCCTATGTTTAGTTCTTCTTTCAGGAGCTCTTGTAAGGCAAGCCTGGTGGTGACAGAATCTTTCAGCAATTCCTTGTCTATAAAGGATTTTATCTCTCCTTAGCTTAGGAAGCTTAGTTTGGCTGGATATGAAATTCTAGGTTGAAAATTCTTTTCTTTAAGGATGTTGAATATTGGCCCCCACTCTCTTCTGGCTTGTAGGTTTTCTGCTGAGAGATCCACTGTATGTCTGATGGGCTTCCCTTTGTGGGTAACCTGACTTTTCTCTCTGGCTAACTTTAGCATTTTTTCCCTCGTTTCAACCCTGGTGAATCTGATAATTATGTGTCTTGGAGTTGCTCTTCTCAAGGAATATCTTTGTGATGTTATCTGTATTTCCTGAATTTGAATGTTGGCCTGCCTTGCTAGGTTGGGGAAGTTCTCCTGGATAATATTTTGGAGAGTGTTTTTCAGCTTAGTTTTATGTTCCCAGTCCCATTCAGGTACACTGATCAAACATAGATTTGGTCTTTTCATGTAATCCCATATTTCTTGGAGGCTTTGTTCATTTGTTTTCACTCTTTTCTTTTTGACTCTTGCCTTCTAGCTTTATTTCATTGAGTTGATCTTCAATCTCTGATATCCTTTATTCTACTTGATCAATTTGACTATTGAAACTTGTGTATGCTTCACAAAGTTCTCGTGCTGTGTTTTTCAGCACCATCAAGTCATTTATATTCTTCTGTATGCTGGTTATTCTAGTTAACAATCTGTCTAACCTTTTTTCAAGGTTCTTGAATTAGGTCAGAACATGCTCCCTTAGCTTTGAGAAGTTTGTTATTATCCACTTTCTGAAGCCTGCTTCTGTCAGTTGGTCAAACTCATTCTCTATCCAGTTTTGTTCCCTTGCTGGTGAGGAGTTACCATCCCTTGGAGGAGAAGAGGTGTTCTGGTTTTTGGCCATTTCAGCATTTTTTCACTGATTTCTTCCCATCTTAGTGGATTTATCTACCTTTGGTCTTTGAAGTTGGTGACTTTCGGGTGGGGTCTCTAAGTGGGCATCCTTTCTGTTGATGTTGAAGCTATTTCTTTCTGTTTTTCAGTTTTTCTTCTAACAATCAGGCCCCTCTGCTGCAGGTCTGCTGGAGGTCCACTCCAGACTCTGCTTGTCTGAGAATAACCCACGGGGGCTGTAGAACAGCAAAGATTGCTGCCTGTTCCTTCCTCTGGTAGGTTTGACCCAAAATGGTACCAGCCAGATGTCAGCCAGAGCTCTCCTATATGAGGTGTCTATTAGTCAGGATAATTGGTGGTCAGGGAGCCACTTAAGCAGGCAGTCTGCCCCTTATCAGAGCTCAAGTGCTGTGCTGGGAGCTCTGTTGGTTCCTTCAGAGCTTCTGGGCAGGGATGTCTTAATCTGCTAAAGTGGAAGCCTCAATGCCCCTTTTCCCAGGTGCTCTGTCCCAGGAAGATGGGGGCTTTCTTTATATATCCCTGAGGGGCTGCTGCCTTTTTTCAGAGATGCCCTGCCCAGCATGAAGGGAGTCTAGTCACAGTCCGTCTGCAGAGGCTTTGCTGAGCTGCTGTGGTCTCCGTTCCTGGTTGCTATGTCAACTTTCTGGTAACTTTGTTTACACAGATGAGTTTAGAATGGCCAACCCGAGCCTCAGTGTTGGCAGATGCCCCTCCCCCCACCAAGTCCAAAGTTCCAGGTCAAGCTCGGGCTGCTGTGCTGGCTGCAAGAATTTCAAGCCAGTGGATCTTAGCTTGCTGGTTTTCATGGGGGTGGGACCTGCCAAGCCGACCACTTGGCTCCCTGGCTTCAGCCCCCTTTCTGTCTCACTGACATTTCAGGCACCACTGGGGTATGAGACAGGAAAAAAAAAAAAAAAAAAAAAAAAAAACTGCTACGGCTATCATGGCCACCCAGTTTTGTGCCGGAAACCTGGAGCAATGGTGCTGTAGGCACCTGTGGGAATCTCCTGGTCTGCAGATTGTAGAGACAGTGGGAAAAGGGCGGTATCTCAGCCAGAGTGCCGGAGTGTCCGGAAAAGTTCCTAATGGCTTCCCTTGGCTGGGAGAAGGAGTTCTTCAGCCTCTTGCACTTCTGGGGTGAGGCAATGCCCCACTCTGCTTCAGCTTATCCTCCTTGGGCTACTCCCACTGTCTAACCAGTCTCAATGAAATAAACCTGGTACCTCAGTTGGAAATGTGAAGGTCACTCACCTTGAGATTGCTCTTGCTGTGAACTGCGGACTGGAGCTGTTCCTATTCAGCCATCTTGGTGGAACTCTGAAAATTTTTTATTCAAATTCTTAAAAGATGCTATCAATATCTTTATTAATTCGTTTTCTCTTTTCCTTTCCCGAATTGGCAATAGGCAAGATTATATAGAAAATGGCAAGCTTTACCATCATTTTGAGAGAAGGCCAAAATGGTTTACCAAGTCACTATTTAAATCCTTTCAAATTTCAAAAGATAGAGCATACTAAGTTTACTTGGAGCCCATAACAGGCATTTAAAATTAAAGCTGATTCTTATAATAAACTAAGAATGTAATTCTTGTACTAGAACCATCCCCAGAGGGATTTTCTTTGAAAGTTCCCTGAAATTCCATTAAAGTTCTTTAAATTATTATGGGAATTTGAGAAAGTTTAAATAGAATACCTAACATTTAGTTTGCATTTGTGTCTTTGTTACAGGATAGAAACTTCACTGTCTAAAAGATTAAGACATTTCTGACTTCTTTGGTATCAACACAGAAGTGTATAAACTAACTCATCACATCAGAAATGTTTGCAATCTAGCATAAAAAGGCAATACAATAAATCTGGATGTATGTGTTTTACGAAGAAAATAAAACACCATATATTGGATTTTAAATGGTAATTTGAAAATCTTAATTGACCAATAGTCAAAATACATAGCTTATGTCTATATATAAAAAGGTTTATGTTTTCTAAATTTGCTTGCATTAAGGATATAGTCTAACTCAAATTATTAGTCTAACTTCTTCTTGTGTATAGTGTGATCTCAAGAGCTCTTTAAAAGTTCAGACCAAATGCCACGTTGTTTACATAAAGATATTTAACCAAACACACACGCACACACAGACACACACACTTATTCACTTTTAAACCATATTGGTTATTCAATTCATAATATGTACATATTTGACCACAGTAGATTATGGCTCGTTGGGAGACAGGACAAGGGGAATTTTGTAACAGGAACTTTCAGATGTTGCTATTCTGGTCACTTACCATTATTTCTAATTTCTTCTGCAAAAGATTATGCTTGCCTATTCTTTTCACTTTGCAAAATGTTTTTTTTTTTGTTTCTTTCTGAGTGTTTTGATGTTATAAATCTTTATGAATACAGAAAGTGACTCATATTTCTTGATGGGTACCATCTTCACTGATGTTTTAAATAATGAGTAATACTAAAAAGGAAATGACCAAAATTTCCCTAATTAAAAAAACACAAGAAACTGAGCTGTGTTTCTCAATTTTATTAGCTTGGTTAATGTATTTCCCCTTCTTTTAAGGTGATTCTACCAACATTTGAATACATGCACTCACATACACATACACATACACATACACATACACATACACATACACATACCTGTATACACACGTATATAATACTAAAGTTGTATGTATTTACAATTCTAACAGCAAAAATAACAACAACCAACCAACCAACAAACAAAAAACTGACCAGTTTTCAAATAACAAAAAGTACAGACCAAGAAATGAAATACACAATAGATTGATTTCCAGGGATAAAGTGTAACTAACAAAAACAGCTATTCTTTATTTTTTTTTTCCTCACAGATGTTTACTTCCTCTTCCAAGGACACAACCTTCTTAACTGCCAATTTTTCTTAAGATCCTGACATTATGTTTTTACTTTCAAGAGCCAAAAACAAGCAAATAATAATAAGTCAAAAGCATTTTTTTTCAGTTTCTATATTCATTTTACAGATTTTTTTCTAAGAAAAAGTCAGCACATGATTTATACATTGCCATTATGCATTGTACATCTGTCCAAACCGATAGGATGTACAGCACCAACAGTGAGTTCAAATGTAAATTACAGCCTCTGGGTAATGATGATGCGTCACATTGACTGAGACAAATGTGCCCCTTCGTGGCAGAAGTTGATTATGGAAAAGGCTGTGCACATGTCGGGCTGGTGACGAGAGAACTCGGCATCTTCCTCCTAATTTTACTGTGTATCAAGACTAGTCTGAAAAATAAAATCTATCACAAATTTAAAATAATAAGTGGTCAAGGTTGGTGTAATAATTTTTGGTTTTCTTCCTTTCATGGATACGTCATGTAGGTAAGTACAGCAGAATAAATTAATTAACATTAACTTTATAATAAATAACTGTGAAATTGTTATAGCAATTATACAAATGCTTACATATACTTTGAAATATATCTATGTGTCAAAAGAGAAATAATAGGCTGGGTGCAGTGGCTCATGCCTGTAATCTCAGCACTTTGGGAGGCCAAGATGCATGGATCACCTGAGGTCAGGAGTTAGAGACCAGCCTGGCCAACATGGTGAAACCCAGTCTCTACTAAAAATACAACAATTAGCCAAGCATGATGGTGTGTGCCTGTAATCCCAACTACTCAGGAGATGGAGGCAGGAAAATTGCTTGAACCCAGGAGGCAGAGGTTGCAGTGAGCCAAGATTACCCCACTGCACTCTAGCCTGGGCGACACAGCAAGATTCCAACTGAAAAACCAGAAAAACAAAAGAAAGAAAGAAGGAAAGAAAGAAAGAAAGGAAGGAAGGGAAAAAGAGAGAGAGAAAGGAGTAATGTTGGATTTTGTTGAGGGATACTTGTTCCTGTTTTATCTGTCAATCATTCATTTTAGGTTACTTTATTTTAGATTACTTCTAAAATTAAGAATACCCTCCTGAAAACTAACTCTAATGTGGTTGTTAGGGATGTTCGTTTGGGCCATGGGACAAAGTATTTGAAAGCTCTTACTTATGGTTTTCTATTTTCAGGACCACCTATTTTGAACAACTTTTCTATTTAGCTATATAGTTGTGCCATAAATAGGGCATGAGGATCTTACCCATGGGATCTATTACAGCCAGACTCTAAGTCAACCCCCAAATGATCCACAGCTCCCAGTGTTCACACCTTTGTGTGATCTACTCTTAGTGTGTGCTTCCTACCAAGAGAATATAGCAAAGGTAAGGAGATTTCACTCCTAGAGTTACGTTGACCTCTTATATAAGACTCATTCTGGAGACTTCCCTTGCTGGCTCAATTTGAGATTGGCAACTGCTAAGAAAGTTATGCAGCAAGGAAAGAAGGGCAGCCTTTGGGAGCTGAGGAAACCCACGAAGAGTGAAGGGGAACCTCTAGGAGTGGAGGGTGGACTCTGAATGGAGGGAGATCTCTGAAGGCGGAAGGTGACCTCTAGGAGTGGAGGGCGGACTCTGGGAGTGGTGGGTGGCCTCTAGTGTGGAGAGTCTCCTGAGCGTGAAATAATCCAGGAACAGAAAGACAAACACTGCATGACCCCACTTATATGTGGAATCTAAAAGGTGGTCTCATAGATGTAGAAAGTAGAATAGTGGTTACCAGAGGATGGGAAAAGGAGGTGACAGTAGAGATCGGGAGAGATCAGTCAACGGATCCAAAGGTACAGTTAACCAGGAGGAATAAGTTCTGCTGTTCTATTGCGTCTAGAATGACTATTGCTAAAATTAAATGCATATATTTCAAAATAGCTAGAAGAGAGGTTTTGAATGTTCTCATCATAAAGAAATGGTAATTTTTAAGCTGATGGGTAATTACCTAAATTTGATAATTACACAGTGAATGCATGCGTCAACATGTCAAATTTTACCCCACAGATATATAAAATTATTATGTGTCAATCATATGTTTTTAAATGAAAATTTTGTCCTTTTTCCTGTGATGAGAATTTATCAAAAATTAATTGGTCTACTGAAATCTTGTCTTATCAAAGAAAATTAATCATCAACAATTACGGTAAGATTTTGGAAGTCAAGCTTGCGAAGTTAAAGTTACCGTGGAGTTAAGTCACTTTTGATTAATCCACCACTTAGAATTCTGTTCTCCAGTAATCTTACAGGCACATGTAAGCAAGTGTCCAGGTGTGCGCCTTGCAGCCTGGCTTCCAGCGATCACTCTGTTTTTGGCATTCCCTTTGTATTACTGGTCTTAGGCCTCTGTCCTTCCACCTTGCTTGCCCTTCTGTTGCCTGCTCTGCAACTCCAAGGGTTTATTTTGAGTCCTGAGCTTGGTTGTCTCCTAGGCCAGTAAGTTTCTAGCTGGGTTTTAATGGAGGGTAAGAGCAGGGAGAGCCCAGGCCGTATCTCCTTCTCGCTTTCTTGCTGTCACAGATGGCAAAACCTGTCACGTGAGAGTGCCCGCCACGCCTTCAAATCTTCCTGATGGGCCTGCTGTATTTCCGATTTTTGCTAGCTGGCCCCACTCCGGGGTGCTGCTGAAAGGGCCTCTTTCCTGTGTCATTTCAGCATGAGGTTGCTGATCTCTGCATCACCCGCTTGGCTTCTCACTTCTTGCATTCCCAGTGAAACTAATTCTCTGTATACGTTTCCCTGTGTCTTAAACGTTGTTCAAATGCTTAGAGTAGCCTCTGTTTCATGGTTGGACATTCACGCCTGTGTTATTAAAAACTCTTACACAGTATAAATTATTAAGTTTATGATTTCATTGAAAAAAGATTGAACAATTTGCTTAATGTAGAAGAGTTTATATGCCACTACAATTAACATAAATAATGTAGGCATTAATGATTTGCATATTAATTATTTACCTACATATTTATCATAACTTTAGGATGGAGAGTCAAAAAATCTGGAGGTTTTAAGACCCATAATGCATTATGAAGTTTTTCCATCAAGGCTATGTACACTCCAATGAAGGCTGAATATCATTATTTTAAAACCTTTTGCTCATTTCATGAGCAAATATTTCCAGTTCTTACTGCTAGGTAACAAATTACCTTAAACTTAGTGGTGTTAGTGAGCATTTTATTACGCTCGTGGATCTACCGTCTGGCAGAATCAGCCGGCTGCTCCTTTGTTCCTCTTGGATGCGGATATCAGGCCTGGAATTCAGTTGGCTGAAGGCTGGTCCTGAAGGCCGGCAATGACTCCCTCCCATGGCTGATGGCTTCTGGGAAACAGCAGTGATGTCCATCAGCACCTCCCTGCAGACCCTCCGGCCTGACGAAAGACTGTCAAGGACTCAGGAAAATCAAGTGGGAGCTGCATGGCCTTTTCTGACAGCCTTGAAAATCACCCAGGTCACTTTGGCCATACTGTGCTGGCTGAAGGAGGTGCAGGTCTGCCGGGTCCAAGCGCGTGAGAAAGTGGCCAGGTCACGTCCTAGAAGAGCACTGTTGCGGTAATCTTTAAAAAATACAGCCTTCTCAAAGAAGATGAGAACACTCTGTATTACGTCTCCAAACCTCTTTTAAAAATTTATTTTCTGATTTGAAAAAATAAAGTGTTAAAAGTTACAGAAAGATCCTTGAGGAAAAAAAATTGTTAACAGAAGTATTGGAAAACTGGAGAAATATATGTCTCCTGTGTGCTCTGACCCTTATTTATAAAATGGATAATAATCAAACATTAACATAATCCATGAAGATAATGTAAGTTCTTGTGAGAAAAAATACCTATTTGGAAAAGTACACACTGATAATTCAAATGTGCTTACCAAAGATACCAATCGTCAGGTCTAACGTATCTTACCCAGGGGCTGTACTCAAGCTTGGGAGAAGAGGTCTTTTAGTAAATGTCAGCTAATGCAAGAAAAAAATTACTGATGCTAAAACATGCAAAAATCTTAGCTCACGATTCATCTGAGGAAAATCTCTAGCTCCCTCTGTTGGGAACATTGAAATTTACACACTAAACAACCTTCAGCACATCTGGGGAACACTTCCAATCCTTTTAAAATGGGCACTCAGCCAGGTACCTGCCCTGTGCCCCTTGATAAGACATGATGTTGAATGGCCTCCTTCTTAAATAGCTTATGCTCCCTAAGGTTTTCCATATATTTGAGTTTAGCTGCAATCTGACATGTGTTGCTGATAGTGCTTCGAGAATAATGAAGAGACTATACAATTCATAAAGCAAGAAGAAAATATGGGTAACATACTAAGAGCAATGTTTCTTTGTGGCACTTTTATAATAACCTGTAAAACCAATATGGTTGTCCATCCAGTCATCTGTGATTTGCATGTAAATTTGGGAAGTTATTCTGCATATTTGTTGCAGCAACTTCTCTAAACACAAAAATACCAAAATGATCACAAAATAGCCTTATAAATTATAAGGTACTGACTTATAGTCCAAGAAACCCAAGTTCACCTACTTTCAGCGTTTGGCTATCCGTTTGATTCTGCTTTGGGATTTAGACTCCATGCTGGTTTCAGCTAGTAGAATGATCTCTCACGCCAGCTTTTCCTTTTCCTGTGCCTTCAAGCCTTATGTGTGGTGCATAGTTTTTTAAATGACAATAGTTAGAAGGAACTAGGTCATTGAGTCAAACCCAGACATGAGCAGAGAGGGAAATTTAAATGAGTAAATGTGAATTTTAAAAATCCAAACCATGGGATTTTCAGCCATGCCTTTGTCCTTACTGCTTCTGTGAAGTTGGACAGGTTACTCCGTTTCTTCAGTCTTTCATGGAAATGGGTATACAGCATTGGAATAAATGACGATTGTTGGATGCGCAGTGTCTGGGACCTAATTCTGAGTTTGCATCTCAACTCATCCACGCGTTAGCTGTGTGGCCAGAAGCGGTGGCTCACACCTGTAATCCCAGCACTTTGGGAAGCCGAGGCGAGTAGATAACCTGAGGTCAGGAGGTCGAGACCAGCTTGACCAACATGCTGAAACCTCTTATCTCCTAAAAATACAAAATTAGCTGGACATAGTGGCAGAAGCCGGTAATCCCAGCTACTCAGGACACTGAGACTGGAGAATCGCTTGAACCCAGGAGGCAGAGATTGCAGTGAGCCGAGAACAGGCTGTTGCACTCCAGCCTGGCGAGACTCCACCTAAAAAAAAAAAAAAAAAAAAAAAAAAGATAAACATAATATTATCCTCACAGAGCTGTTGAATAGGTTGAAATTAGTTAACATATTTTCCTCTGTAAAATGTAAAATACCTACTTCATAGGAGTGTGGTGGGAGTAATGTCTGTTATGATATACAAAGCAATTGATTAATGATAAACTTCAATTTCATGTGATGTTATGACTTATATGTCAAATGTAACAATTCTTAAGCAGTTTATCAAACTCATTACATTTTATACACTCTTGATAAATGGTAGCTCCTCATGGCATTTGTAGAAGTAACAGATTGTAGGGACAATGCCTAACCTCTTTTTAGAACGTCGCTATTGCCAGTGTTGACCAGCCAAGGTCTTGAGAACACTTCTGTAGTTGAACAGAGCTTTGTTTATTAGCAGCTGATGCAGCAACAGAGGTTTCACATGATCAGAAACCATGGGGTGTCAAGCCCATCAGGAAAGGCTTGTTACAGGATTTGGACTTGAAGTTAGAGGATTAGAGTGAAGGTTCGAGGAATCGTGTTTTTGCTCTAGATAGGGTGCTGTGGGGGGGGGGGTTCTATAATAAGGTGTCTATACAATTATTATCTAAAAGGTGGAAGACATGAATTGGGATTAAAACTGCACTTGGTTAAGAAGTACCAATTGTTTATAATAGCTCAGAAAAGGGTGGTTATCATCTGAATGTTTGTGTCTTTTCAAAATTTATATGTTGAACTCTGATTGCTAAAGTGGTGGTATTAGGAGGTAGGGTCTTTGGGAGGTAACTAAGTCATTGGCGCAGAGCCCTCCAGAATGGGACTAGTGACCTCATAAAAGAGGCCTCAGAGACCTCTCTCACCCCTTCCACCACGTGGAAACAACTAGAAGACAAAATCTAAGAGGCAGTGAGCCCTCACCAGGCACCAAATCTGCTGGCACCGTGATCTTGGAACTCAGCCTCCAGAACGATTAGAAATAAATCTCTGCTGTATATAAATCACCCAGTTTGAGGTATTAATCAGACTGACTAAGACAAGGGTGTTGAGTAATGTTGCTGGTTTGCACACTCCTGTTTACATGTTTGCAGGCAGCACTGTGATGTGGGTATTGCCGTGCTCTGCTGCATGGCAGTTTGGAGTGCTCTTGCCTAATGTGTTATGTGAAATTCCTTCTGCTCAACGCCAAAACACTACGGCCCGCTGCAAGAGCCAGGCCAGCTCCCAGCTCACTACCTTATATGTATATATATATATATATATATATATATATATATATATATATACACACACACACCAATATTACTACTGTCAACAGACATCAACTTTTTGTAACATAAACCTAAGGAAAGTACAGTATTATGACTTACATTTTCTCTCTCCTCGCTGCAGTTTTAGCTAGATGATTTATCCTAAAGAATAACTTTCATCATGACACCTGCAAATCCAAGATTCATTTATTAGCAATTAAATTTAGCCTGTGCACATGTCCAGTTGTATTATATAAGCTCTTCTAGAATCAGGCTCTAACTCCCCTGACTACCCCCATACTCACCACCTGTACCACCTGCCGTGGCTGCTGTGTTCCTGCCTCCATGCCTTTACTGGTTCTCTTCTCTCAGCTTGCAAGACACGCTCAGAAAGTGTCTTTTATTTGATGAAATTTAAATTAATTGCATCTTAGGCTAATAACTCTAAGGAACTTAATTTTGATAAGTAGAATCCATATACATTGGCTGGTATGTTTATTAAATTTGAAGCATCTCGCCAGATTGAGATACAAGATAAGGCTGCGTTTCATTTAACATTTGAAAGAAGTGCTTCTGAGCCCCACAGGTGAGGTTACTTTGCCATTCATTCTTTCATTTTCAGATCCTTTCTGCAACATTTGGAAAACATTAGAACATCAGTCAGCCTCAGGGTTTAGTTCAGCTGCCTCGTACATTGTCCCGGTTAGCAGAGCTCAGATGCCCCAGCTACCACTGCTGCTGAGGCTCCAAGTATACCGCCACACTATTTTCATGCCAATCTTAGAGGTTTGGAATGACTGGAAACCTAGAGACGCTGAATATTGCTCCTTTTCCATTAAAGATGCCAAAACACCAGGCGTTTCCTCACTGGTTCTGGGGAAGGCCACAATTCCAAACTATTCAACATTGTCTATGGCAAAATTCATCTGGACTTAGAATGTCATTCTTTCATAATCTGGCTTTTTTGAAGCCCTCCCTGTACCCTCACCAGCTTACACACACAAACACACCTGCAGTCATCCCATTAATGACATGCCATGGTTCCATGATGGTCATCAGAAACTCCAGATGCAGCCACACACCACACCCTGCCACCCCTTTACCACCTCTCCCATAAACAATGCTCAGCTATTGAGCCCAAAGCACTTGTTTAAGGAGCAAACAACAAAAACTAAATCTAAAATAAAAAGTAAAAGGACATCCTTTGAAATGATTTTTTTTAAATTAATGTATATTCTTGGTGTCAGGTGACTTCCATCAGGCCTATTAGAATTCGTGAAAGCCCTGCCACCCACGCCGATCTTCACAACAAAATGAATAAAAATCTTCATCCCACTTTTAACTAGAGAAGTTAGTTCCTGTGAAAACATTCTCACCACTTTTCAAAAGCATTTAGAGCAGAGTTTCAGAAAAGAGCAGCTTTCCTCAAGATTTGCAAATGCCTGTTTCCCTAGAAGCAACACTTGCTAACACTTAAAGGGAAACACTTTATTCTTTTTTTTTTTAATTGCATTTTAGGTTTTGGGGTACATGTGAAGAACATGCAAGATTGTTGCATAGGTACACACATGGCAGTGTGGTTTGCTGCCCCTTCCCCTCACCTGTATCTGTCATTTCTCCCCATGCTATCTCTTCCCACCTCCCCACCCCCGTCCCTCCCCCATTTCCCCCCAACAGACCCCAGTGTGTAGTGCCCCCCTCCCTGAGTCCATGTGTTCTCATTGTTCAACACCCGCCCACGAGTGAGAACATGCGGTGTTTGATTTTCTGCTCTTGTGTCAGTTTGCTGAGAATGATGGTTTCATATCCAAAGGATTATAAATCATTCTACTATAAGGACACATGCACATGAATGTTCATTGCAGCACTGTTTACAATAGCAAAGACCTGGAACCAACCCAAATGCCCATCGATGATAGACTGGACAGGGAAAATGTGGCACATATACACCATGGAATATTACGCAGCCATCAAAAACAATGAGTTCATGTCCTTTGTAGGAAACACTTTATTCTGAAAAATATTTAAAATTCAACTTATCGGCCTCCATATTACTTGAAGTCTATTGATTCATAACTGACCTTTGTATGATTTGATTTTTGTTGTGGTTGAATTGGTGATTTGGGTGTTTGCACTGGGGTGTGTTAAGATTGTAGCCCCTTATAAAATATCTCAGAGGGAAGGTAGGATCACACATTTCACTCTCTACGTAACTCAACTCAGAATCCAGTCCAGTGTTTGAAAATAATGCTTAGTCATTTTGTTACTTACCCATTTCTAATTCAATGTTGGTTTTAGAGCTTTGGGTGAAGAATGTTAAAATAACTCAAATAATAATTTTAGATCATAAGGAAATTCATTACATGAGTTCATTGAGTTCCTTTTTAATTGACATATATTTCAAGACTTGGACTTTGATAGAGTTATTTTATAGGCCTTTTCAATAAATTAACTTAGAGAATTGATTAGCCATAATATAGGAAAGAGCATATGTGTAGTCAAAGGAAAACCTTTTCTTTGATTAAAAATACCTTCATAAATATTCTGAGGAAATGAAAATTTCCAGATTATATTGCTATTATTGACATAATAAATATATTCTTAATAAGTAGAGAAACGTTAAAGGTTACAAAATTTGAAAAGAAATGCATATATTACCTTGCCAATTTAAGTAATGTTTTAGTAAATATCCTCCTAAGGTTTTTCACCTAACACCTAAACTCGAAACAAAGGTATTTTAAAAGGCTGGATTTTCACTCAATTAGTATACATTTACAATTTAATCGAATGCAAAAATGCAATGCGCTACTGATCCTGTAAAATTAATTTAAGTGTTTTATTTTTTGCTCTCCCATGTAAGGACGGGAGTACTATATCCCCTTTTATGGGTGGATTAGCAAGAATCTGTAGAATGCTAAGGCATGCTTTGGCTCAGGAATTATTAAATTATACTCTAAGAATATCATTTTGAGATTTCGTTTCTTTCTTCCAAGCTGTTCCTGTTTCTTTGCATTCATCCTTTAATTTATGCACTGTGGCTCTCTCCAGGTGGGAACTCGTGAACGAGCTTTGGTGAGATCCCCACGGGATATTACACACGGCAATCTGGCATTAGCGTGCATCTCCAACATGAAACAAAAGGAAGCACTCTGAAAACTTTTGATTTTCTAATTTCTATATCCAGAAGACAAGTTCATCATTTATATTGCGGACTTTTCCAGTGAATCTGGCAACCTTCAAGATGTTCATTCTGTACACCTAGAAACCCTGCCAAACACAAAAACATCCCAGAGGTTCAAAAAAGTCCAGGACTAACAATACATTCCGGTGCTGAGCAGATTCCGGTGTCTCTGGAATGAGTCTTACTGGAGTCTGGATTTGGTGGGCAGATTCTGGAGTGAGGCCCTGGGTGCTGCTGGTGCTACTGGCTGCAAGGGACAGATGTGCTAACTCCTCGACCAGACGACCCAAAAGATTGCACAGGACTCTGACCCCTACAAGAGGGCCTGGAACATTGAGACCTTGCCCAGCGACAATAGTCAGAACTGGAGCATGCTTCAGAACCTAAATAGCTGATGGAGAAATACTCCTTCCTTATGAATAATATTCATGCTTCACAACCAGGCCTTGCCATCTGCTGTGATCTTTTATAACCTGTGCTCGACTCTATTCTCAGTTACCAGATGGTGGGTTCCAGTTTTGCAGAAAATCCACATTTACATTCTTTTTACCTTTCTCACTCTCTTTTCCCTCACAGATACCTGCACTTAGCCTTTGCCTCTCCCAGTTGTCTTGTAACTGGAGAGCATTTTTAGGCAAAAAGAAGAGAAATTACAGACAGTGACCTAAATTCTAATAATAGCCTTACCACTAGCAAACTCTGCCATGTTAGTTAATTCGTTGAAACTCTCTGGGTTTGACTGACAACATGGTAATAAAAACACGTCCACATGCTGTGTGTCGAGTCCTATCCTTGGAGCTTCACATGTCTGATTTAATTTTCATACTAATCCCACTTTACCATGGAGAACACTAAGGCTGGGAGAGTTTGTGAGTTAGCAAGTGTGGCATCATTTATTATTAGCAAGACCAGAATAATTTCTGCTCTTTGAAAATAAGGTTTTGGTTTTTTTTGAAAGACACAGTGTGATATTATGATGCAACAGCAATATATAATGTTTAAAAAGGATTTGAATACCAGTAACTTTTAATGTTCTCTGTCATTCCCAATTCTGGTGTCAGAGATTACAGATATTTTACTATATTTCCATCAGGAGCTGGTACATTGTATGAAACCTACCTTGATTTCATAATAAATATGCTTCTAGGGGGAAAGACGCAAAGGATTAGAAAGTCTTAATGTTGTATCTTGCTTCTGGTTAAACTTCAGGTTATATATGTCACATGAGAATTCGTAAGACCTTAAAATCTGGTTTTCTCTTTTTGTCTGACTAGCAATATCCATGTGGAACTCTAAAATTAAACTTTTAAAGTTGAGGCTGACAAGCAGTTGATAGTTATTCATGATTAAATTGACTACATTTGTCAGTTCTAACACACTTCAGCTTCCTCATGTGGTGGGCTGAGGCTCTCCAAAGAAAGAAAAAATATATACTACAAAGTTACCTAAGAAAAATACTGAGTGCATTTATAAAATCTATCATTTATCCATCATCTTTCTATCTATCTGTATGTCTAATCTATCTATCTATCTATCTATCTACCTGTCTAATCTATCTATCTCATCTATTATTTTTCTCTCCTGTTTATCGTATTTCTTTCTTCACTTCCTTCAACCTCCTATTGAATTTTCCTTTAAGTATTTAGTCCTCACCCTCGTCACATTTAGTGATTAAATATGAATATTAGAATCTCATACATCTAGTCAAAACCCTTCATTTTGTAGGTGATGGAATGTAACCAAAAGAACCAAAGTGACTTGTCCAAGCCATCTGGGAATTACCTGACCCATTTAGAAAGATAATCAAGGATATTATTACTTCAGTGTGAGGAAGACTTTTGCCAAATTGTATGAAAGGGAAAAATTAATAATTAATTGCAATTTAGCTTTCATTATTTTACTACCAAAAGAATCATTTCTTAAAAGTGTCACTTACATTTATTCTCTAAATTTGGCAGTAGTCCATTAATACGTGTTAAAAATAAATTTTAAAATAGAAATATTCAGTCAAGGCACGCATGTAATCCTAGTACTTTGGGAGGCTGAGGCAGGAAGATTGCCTGAGACCAGGAGTTGGAGACCACCCTGGGCAACATAACGAGATCCTGTCTCCACACAAAACATTTTAAATTTAGTCAAGTGTGGTGGCTTATGCCTGTGTGCCCAACTCCTCTGGAGGGTGAGGCAGGCTGATTATTTTAGTTCAAGGAGTTCAAGGCTGCAGTGAACTATGATCACACCACTGTAGTTCAGCCTGGGAAACAGAATGAGACCCTTTCTAAAAATAATAAGTAAATAAAAACAAAATGAAATAGGAATGTTCAAAATGGAATAGGATTTTGACACAGAGATATACATTTTTAAATAAAGGACAACATAAATAATGTATGTTGAATCAGAATTTACACTTATGATACAAATAATTCAAAAGAATAATGGCAATGACTATATGTAGCACTGAACTCAGAGAAGTCTGGAAAACATCAGGTTATGAGCAGGCTAGTCACCACATTAGGGGGAGAGGTGGTGTCTTCATTAGGACTTTCAAGTTTCTCCTTCTCAAGAAAGCGTGAAACAAAATCAATAACTTTATTAAGGATCAGATCCATAACGTATTATTTGGTTTTCACACTGATAAAAAGAATTACCTGAGACTGGATAATTTATAAAGAAAAGATGTTTAATTGACCCACAGTTCTTCATGGCTGGGGAGGCCTCAGGAACTTATAATCATGGCAGAAGGTGAAAGAGAAGCAAGCACCTTCTTCTTCCAGGTAGTGGGTAGAAGAGAGAAGGAGTGAGGGAGACTGCCACACACTTTTAAACCATCAGCTCTCAGCTCTTGTGAGAACTCACTCCCTAGCATAAGAACAGCATGGGGTAAACTGCCTCCATGATTCAGTCACGCCCCCACCAAGTCCCTCCCTCACACGTGGGGATAATAATTCAAGATGAGATCTGGCTGGGGACACAGAACAGAACCCTATCACGTAAGACAGAAGGACTGTAGAAAACATGCCTGGGAGGTTCCGGAAGCCAGAGTTGGTGTTGTTTTTCCTTTCACGTCAGTTTTTCCAGTCATTGAAAGTAGAATAATTAATCAAAGAAAAGCTTTGTATCAAACTTTCATAAACTCATAGCAGAATGATTTAAGAAAAAGTTTCAATTTCCTCACCTCTATTTTTACATTTTAATTTTAAACTGGAACAAAAGCAAAATTAAGCAATACAGTAAGTCTCCTCAATGACTATTAATTTTTTCTTTTAAAAAAACATTTTTCCATTAGAAAAAAAAACTATTGCTTATTGAATAAAATAAGGGTTAAGTCAGTCTCAATGGCACTAGACATGAATTTAAGAACATTTTCTCTTGAAGATGACTAGAGACAGTGAAACTAAATAATGATTACATGTTTCTTTTCTATTTAGAAAATATTTCCAGAACTCTTTAGATTTCAAAATGAAGAGATGGAATATCAAAGTTAACCCCAAACAATATCAAATCATTTGGTAGAATTGTAGGGGAAAGGGATGTCAGAGGCAAACTAAAGCAATCCCTTAATTTTCCACTGGAGAAAAATGAGGGTGAAGAAAATGAATGACAAGGTGATACTGCCACAACTGTCAAGAGACAAAAATGGGACTCAATATTTGAAGTAGTGATCCACACTACTTCAAAAAGGTATCGCTTTCTTTACACAGCATGTTTTATTCAATTAATATTTTTTGAACATTCCCAGAGGAAAGGGCTTTGAAGAGATGAATAAAAAGCAAGTTACATTTCTAGTACACAAGTACTGTGTCTTAAGCGAAGGAATTATAAGCATGGCTCCCAGAGGAATTAAGAAAAAAATAAAGAAAACAGAAGCTATGTGACAATTAACCAATATAGTAATAAGTGGAACATGACAAGGAGACATCTTGGAAGCATAAATGATTTAATGCATCTGCAAAAAGCAGAAATATAAGACCCATGTGTGTATCCCCATCATCGGAGAGTATCTGTGGGAGAACAGATGTTTAAGAAGATTGTATGTGATTAAAAAAAAAAAAGGAAGGAAGGTAACATGGAAAAAAAGGAAGGAAAAAAGACAGTGAGGGAGGGAGAGTTTGGAAAATAGAAAAATATTTCAGGAAGAGATTGGAGATGTATATAGTGTATTGTGAAATGGCAAGCAATGGTTCGTGACTCAGAGCATATTTCAAGGAATAGCACAGGAAGTGCTGCTAAAAACACCGGCAAGGAGGAGATCACGAGTGGTTCGCTGCGCCGTGTGAGGAAGTCAGTCGGGCGTTCTCCTTTGGGCAGCAGAGAGACCTTCCCAGATTGTAAGCAGCGGTCTGGAGTGGGCACAGGTGCCTTACAAAAGCGGGCTCAGAGCAGTTCAGAGGGACAGGGGAAGGGCTGCCCCGGGATGAGTCCGAGCTGATTCCTCCAGGATCCAGTCATCGAGAGAGAGAGAGAGAGAGAGAGAGAGAGAGAGAGAGAGAGAGAGAGAGAGACATTTGGAAAACGAAGACAGTAGACCGGGCGCGGTGGCTCACGCCTGTAATCCCAGCACTTTGGGAGGCCGAGGCGGGTGGATCACGAGGTCAACAGATCGAGACCATCCTGGTCAACATAGTGAAACCCCGTCTCTACTAAAAATACAAAAAAGTAGCTGGGCATGGTGGCGCGTGCCTGTAATCCCAGCTACTCAGGAGGCTGAGGCAGGAGAATTGCCTGAGCCCAGGAGGCGGAGGTTGCGGTGAGCCGAGATCGCGCCATTGCACTCCAGCCTGGGTAACAAGAGCGAAACTCCGTCTCAAAAAAAAAAACCAAAAACCAAAAAACAAGACAGTAGGCCATCGTCAGAGCCCGTCAGAGGCACGAGCAAGCGTCGACAAAGACCAAGTGTTTGTTCTTATCAGGAAAACAGTTTATTTTGAGGAGTCAAAAGGATTTTGACGGACGACAGAAGAAGAGAAGTGGATTTGATCTAGAGAAAGGAGACGGACCGAAGGCGGCAGGCGCGAGCGTGTCCGCCCGGCGTGCGCCTCTGGGGTGTCTCCCCGGCCTCCCCGCACCGCAGGCGCTGCCGCCGCTGGGCTCCCGGGGCTTACGGCGGCAGAGACCGCGCGGAAGGAGGGCGCTGGAAGTCGCATGGAAAGCAGGCTTCGTGCCAAGCAGGGCGCGCAGCCCACGCTGGGAAAGCGCGGAGATAGCACCGAGCGCGGCGGGCGGGAACCCGAGCGAGCCCGAAGCGGGGGAACGTCGGCCCGGCTCGGAAGCGGCCTCCCAGCGCGGGGGAGAGAAGGACGGCCGGTGCGCGCGGCCTCGCTCCTTACGCTTCCGTTGGCTTTTCTTTGTGCCTTGAGGCGAGGAAGCTAAGACGGTCCCAGCGGAGCGGGAGCAGAGCCTTCTCCTTCCAGGACGCGGTCGCTCGCTCTGCGTACAGATTCCCAGGGGCCGGAAAGAAACGGCGCCGGGACTCCGACACGGTGTGGGGAAGCTGAGGCGGCCGGACGGCGAGGGACGGCAGGCGTGAGCATGCGTGAGGTTCCGTGAGCATGCGTGAGGATGCGTGAGGATGCGTGAGTTTGCGTGAGGATGCGTGAGGATGCGTGAGTTTGCGTGAGGATGCGTGAGGATGCGTGAGTTTGCGTGAGGATGCGTGAGGATGCGTGAGGATGCGTGAGTTTGCGTGAGTTTGCGTGAGTTTGCGTGAGGATGCGTGAGGATGCGTGAGGATGCGTGAGTTTGCGTGAGGATGCGTGAGGATGCGTGAGGATGCGTGAGTTTGCGTGAGTTTGCGTGAGTTTGTGTGAGGATGCGTGAGGATGCGTGAGTTTGCGTGAGGATGCGTGAGGATGCGTGAGGATGCGTGAGTTTGCGTGAGGATGCGTGAGTTTGCGTGAGTTTGCGTGAGGATGCGTGAGTTTGCGTGAGTTTGCGTGAGGATGCGTGAGGATGCGTGAGTTTGCGTGAGGATGCGTGAGGATGCGTGAGTTTGCGTGAGGATGCGTGAGGATGCGTGAGTTTGCGTGAGGATGCGTGAGGATGCGTGAGTTTGCGTGAGGATGCGTGAGTTTGCGTGAGGATGCGTGAGTTTGCGTGAGGATGCGTGAGAATGCGTGAGTTTGCGTGAGGATGCGTGAGTTTGCGTGAGGATGCAGGACCGCAGTTAGGAAGAGAAGAGAGACGCAGAAAAAAACGGTCAGAAGGGGGAATGTGGGACGAGAAACAGTATTATTATTTAGTATGTGGAAAATTATGTTTTTCTCTCACGTTTTTATTGACTAAAATCAGGGGAGATAGAAAAGTTGGTTGTTACAGGGCGAAGATTGAATCTTTGTGTGTAAACACGAAAGCGAAAGAGACCGCCATGCATGGGAGCTCTCCACCACGGGCAGCCCCGGCCGGCTCCCCAGGTCTCTCGGAGGCCTTTGGGTGTGGACTGGAACCGTACTGCTGGCTTTCGTGGGCCTTCCTTTTGCAGACAGCAAACCGTAAGCCCTTAGCCACCAGAATCGTGTGAGCCAGACAGTCCTTTACATCTCATTCTGTGTGTATCTGTATCTGTGTCCACTGATTCTACTTCTCTGGAGAACTCTGTCCAGTACAATAATATTCACCAAATCAATTTAAATTCTCATTCACTCATGCGTCGTTTTTTTTTTTTTTTTTTTTTTAGCGATGACATTAATTTTCCTGCTTCTCTTGTCTGTCAGGGGCTAAAGAAATGAATGGACAGATTCACAGCCTGTTGGAAGGCTAAGAGTGCGAGGGAGCAAAGATGGGACACTTCCTCGAGAGCCCTGGCATCCCTTTCTCTGCCCTGCCTCTACCTCAACTTCTGCCTCTAAGACGAATGCAATGGCCCGTGGACTTCTAGAAGTAAGGAAGGACATAGCTATGTTTTCTATTTTACGTATGCCCATTTTGAAACAAATAGATGTAGAAAAATCTCCACTTTTGTTTCCTCCCAAATAGCAATTCTGTCATTCATATATTATAAAAGAGAAAGTGAACACAGTAGATATATACTAGTATGTTATGCATTTCTGAAACAATTTTTCATAGCCTTTCACAAAATATTGATCACCACTCATAAAGGGTAATGCCAGGTAAGCATCAATTTTCTTTCAGTCTTTCTGCATTTTAACTATGCTTTCTGAGAACTTCTTCAAGTCTTCAGGGAACACAGGTGATAAATAAATAGATATATTAATTTTAAAAATTAATCTTCTGGAACAGGATTTTGCTCCAAGCTGCTTGCCTTCAAAAATAGCCTTCCCTATAAATTATAGTGTTAATCTACTTTTCAACCCTTATAACTCATCTGCTTTTTTTCTTACATAACTCTGTTCTGCATGGCAACCAATGAGTTTTCATCTGGATGCAAAATTTCTTCCCTGCAACATGACTTTCAAAAAGCAACTAAAATTCACATTTCGTTAGCTTTGGCTATTAATATAATTATATTTCCATTATCAAAATGAAAATGGTGAAAAGATATTTTTCAAAAGATCAATATTTCAACACTGACTCACGATTATGATTTACTGATACAGTACACATATTGTATCTCTAACTTACTGTATATTTGTAGTGTGTGGAATCTGTGGTGTGGTGAAGTAGGAAGCTCCAGGAATCTGTCTCCCCACCTAGACAGCAACTGCACTGGCAGAATCTGTCAGACGTAACTATTTTGGAATTCTTAAATCTCTGGACGGCTTGCAAATTCCAGCGGCAGGCTTGGGCAGTAAAGTGCAGTTAACTGCAGTCAATTTCAGCTCTTAGCACAGGAGCAGCCTCACAGCCTCTACTCACTCCCATGGCTGGAAGCTGGCGCATGTTCCTGAAGCACCCTGCACACAGGTACGGGAACCCAGGTGGGATAAAGGACCACATTCTCCAGATACTAAGGATTATTTTTCTCTAATCACTGATTGGTGCTTCCGATGACAGTGGTGCAAAGAGGGTGAGCTCTTGTGCACTTCCCCGCGTTGTTGCCAGCCCCTCCTTTCCAGTGGACGTGACTCTCTGGGTATTTAAAGGGTCAACATGTCATTTAAAGGGTCAGCACATTTTTTCCTCCTTTGTCATTCTTAGTGTCTCCCTTTTGGGAGTCAGACATGAATCATAAAAACATTCAAAAAGCAACTATATTTATAGGAGAAATTAGAAAGTCACTGTGCAGGCCTGGCAAGGTGGCTCACTTCTGTAATCCCAGTGCTTTGGAAGGCAGAGGCAGGCGGATCACTTGAGGCCAGGAGTTCGAGACCACCCTGGCTTATCATGGTGAGACCCTATCTCTACCAAAATAAATACAAAAATTAGCCAAGCATGGTGGCGCATGCCTGTGGTCCTAGCTACTCAAGAGGTTGAGGTGAGAGGATTGCTTGAGCCTGGGAAGTGGAGGTTGCAGTGAGCCGAGATCCCACCACTGCACTCAAGCCTGGGTGACAAGATGAGACTCAACTTAAAAAAAAAAAAAAAAAAAAAAAAAGTCACTGTGCAAGGTATTGGCTCAGAAACAACCTGAGAAGACCTGAAATTTACTCTTCAGGCTGATCCTTGGCATAGAGACAGCCCACAGCATTCAAAACATTAAGAAAAATAGCAAGATTTAAAAAAAAAAAAAAGGTGAAAGGGGATAATTTGATTTCCAGAGTTATCCCATTGTTACATTCAAATGTCCAGTTTTCAACCAAAAAAATCACAAGACATTTTTTAAAATGTGAAAATATAACCTATTAACAAAAACAACAGAAACTGACATTAACTAGGACCAGATGGTGAACATGCTTACAAGACTTTGAAAATATGTTTTCAAAGTAAGGCATGGAGAATGTGAAGGAAATGATACATGAATAAAATAGAAATAACAAAAATTAATAGGAAAAAAACTAAGAATAAACCAAAATAAATCCTAAAACTAAAAAGTATTAAAATGAAAATTTGCAAGGATGTAAAGATAGATTTGAGCAGGCAGAAGAAAGGATTGGCAAACTTTAAAGACATGGCAGGGAAACTGTTGAAGCCACGGAACAGAAAGAAGATTAAAGAAAAGTGAACAGAGCCTAAGGAGCCTGTGGCATGCCTCAAGCAGGCAACATACTCTTTGTATAAGTTCCACAAGAAAAAGAGAGGAAGAAAGGGGTAGAGAGATAATTATGGTCTTCCTGCTTCATACATAAAATACAGTGATTTCATTTTTTTTCATTCTTGAAACTGCTAACAAAATATGATATTTTAATTTTTTTCTGATTTCCCTTTAGTTGCCAACAACCTTAACATATTGCAAATGTTTGACTCGATTGTGTATTTCACAGAGAGTAATCAAGGCTTCTATAATCTCTTCCCCAACCCCTGACCCCAATGTTACTGCATTGGGCATAAGGAAAAACAAATTATTTCAATGTGACAATGTTTTAAATTGATCAATCATTGCCCACCATGTAGAGCAGATATTTTGATACATATGGCCATCACTAAGTTATACAAAATATAGCTGAGGTTTCCTTTCAAAGCTACTGGGAGGTCCTGCCCATATGTTTTGCAAGTTGAGTGACTCAGTGTTCAATGCTCAGTATTATAATATGGTCCCACAGCCTTTAATATATTATTTATAGTAAAATCCTTTTTTACATTTGACCATTTTAAGTAGCAGTGTGTGAATTTAAATTCTCATCACTTATATATAAGAAATAATTTATTGAGGTCACCAAATGTGTAATGATACACATGAGGTGATTTTATACATACTAGGTGATTTTATATAAAATTTATGATCATAGTTTATTTTACAGGAACATTGGTAGCTGTAACAATTAATTTTTTGATACTTATTTTGTTATATATCACTTTCATTCATAGATAAGATTTACTAATTTATTAGTCATTGCACACAATTCAGGCGTGAATGTTTAAATGTAAGGGAGTTGAACAAATTAGTACATGGTCACTGTTAGTGGCCTTTGTAGTTTTCTCAGATCTTCAGGTCTTTAAGTATAAAAATGTATTTATTTTGGAAAATTCCCTACGTGAGTTTGCTAAAGGTCACTCAATAGTTTTCTGGAACACTTTCTGAGTTTACCTCTTACGCAGTTTCCTTTTCGCGACATGTTATCTATGGCCTTTATAACAAGAAGTACATAGATGCCCCAAAATTCATGAAGATACAGAACTAAATCTGAATATGAAAGGAAGAAGATGGTTTGCTGAACTCACTTTCTGTTCTTGATATCTCTGACTTACAAATTGACAGAGGGAAAATTGAGAGTGTACTACTATTCTATATATTTAAAGTCAAAGTACCTTCTTTAGCTGAGAAGGAATATCACAGGCTCTTTTCAATACCTTACCATAGATAAATGAATAACAAAATTTGTATTTTGTCACTCATAGACAATACTTGCCACTACAAGTATTTGTTACAGTAAGTATAGCTCTGTAACCTTGTAGCTTCCTTCCAGTGACAACTGCATATTATAGAGGATACAATACAAATTTCTGTCCACCCCTCTGGCCACCAAATATTCAAATGCATTTTTTGTACAAGTAAAACATACGCATTTTTCTCCCCAAGAGACAGTCCAAAGTTAAACTGAGTTCCAAGTGGGTATGGCAACGTTTTCTCCATCAGTGTTTCACCCTTTTGGCCCACCTGCTTACAAAATTAAAAACAAGTTATCTGCCTCTTGCATGTACATACAAGTATACAATGGTGGACATGACTAGAGTAACCTCAAGAAAAACTGCAGCTGACAAAAGGGAAGCTTGGGGTCCACGTTGCAGTCACTGATCTGCAACAGTGATGAAATCCTGATGGCCAAGTTGTAGAGGAAGGCACCCTTTTTCCAGAAGGATGTGGAAAGACCCTCAATTAACTCCAGTTCTGCTATCTGAGGAGATTTCCTTGTGTGACATTGTTTGACGCTGGCTGGACCCTCTGTGGGTGCCCTTCCCTTGACATCATCCCCCCAGGGTTACATCTGGGGGGCTTTGGGAATCTTGTCCTTGGTGGAGGGTTTGGAACTTTTACTGCCTTTTATCTCCTGGGAAACTTTAAGCACCTATGGGCGGCCTTGAAAGCCACAGGAAATAGACTTCCAATTTGTTTGTTTACTGTCAGTTTGATGTGCGTGCACTTGGCTAAAGTAATTTTCTAGGAGTTGTCCTCAAGTGCTTGTTTGCTCTTTATTTCTCCATCCCTATGCATTTTTCTTTCAATTGAATTGTGGCTGCCATCATGCCATTTGAAGCAACAGGACTTAGTTGAGAACGAATCTGCTTAAATCCGGTCTCTGTTCTACAGTTGTGTCCCCATCTTAACCAATTAATCCCTACAGGGCCTTTTTTGCTCAAGTCTTTTTCGGTATTACCTCTTACTGTTTGCAGTCCCCAAACAGTAAACTTTTGCAACTCTGCATGGCCCAAATGTCTGTGTTCTCGTTCATCCTTTGCCTCCAATCTTGAAGGAGGCTGCTCTTGCCTGAGTAATTAGCTGCCTCTCCTAGACTAAAAAAGAACTTAAAAGCATCAACCTACATTTAAAAACATTCTTTTAAAAGGAGTTTTCATTTCCCCAGTGACCAACAGAGTCATTACTTGACATGAAATTTTTCATTTTATATTTTATGAATCTGTGAATGTTTTATACATCAGTCTAATTAAAGAAGCCTTCCCCTTAGATTTAATCTCAAGACAAGGAATAATTAAAGCATTTTCATTTATATTATAGTATATGTATATGGGGAAAAGTAATAGATATTTATATTTAATGTTCATCTTTATTAAAATTATCCTAATTATGCACATGAAGTTGTCTGGATCAGAGACGGATTTCTTATTAAAACCTCATGGTAAACAATAAGTATGTAGGTCCCCTTACCATAGTCATTTCTCCTGGGGTGTCATAAGAGCCAGGGCAATCATTCTGCCAGGCGCTCCTAAGAAGCGTGACGGGCTAGAGTCACACTCAAACCTTTTGAACGGAAATAAAACCTCTGGAGGAGCCAGACTGTCTCATGTATTGGGCCCTTTAAAACCTAGACCATGTTTCTTTTTCTTTTTTTTTTTTTTTTAGAGGTGGGGTTTCACCGTGTTGGCCAAGTTGATCTCTATCTCTTGACCTCGTGATCCACCCGCCTCAGCCTCCCAAAGTGCTGGGATTACAGGCATGAGCCACCGCGCCCGACTACCTAGACCATGTTTCTAAGTGTCCAAGCCTCCTTCCTCCTTGAACTGTAAATACAGTCATCCCTCAGTATCCATGGGAGTGTCCAGGAACCCCTCAGATATCAAAATGAACACTCAAGTTCCTTATATAAAATGGTGGAGTATTGGCATATAACTATACACATCCTCCAGTATACGTTAAATCATCTCTCAATTGCTTATAATACCTAAAACAATATCAATGCTATATAAATATTATTTATCCTGTATTGTTTAGGGAATAATTATAAGAAAAAGAATGTCTGTCTGTTCAGTACAAATGTAATTATCTTTTTTCTTTCCGATATTTTCAAGCCCCAGTTGGTTGATGTGAAACCCACAGATATGAAGGTCTGACAACTAAAAGGAGGAGGCTCCCCACTCCCAGGGACCTGAGGCTTAACCTGCGGAGCTAATCTGGGCTGGAATCTTTGATCTTCTTAGGGAGATCAGTGACATCTTATTATGCTCTAGGAAATAAGCAATTGGCAGGACGAATGTCTCTAGACCTGACCCTCTTAATATGTCCAGAGTCCAAAAGGTCAGGTTTATGACAGGAGCACTGAGAAATCCACAAAAGTTTTACTCCATTCTTGTAAGACCCCATGTCTGACAACCAACGGAGAGCTTTCCAGGGAGCCTCATCCTGTAGGGACCTTTTCAGGTATTGCTGGTTTGCCTGAAGACATTCAACATGAACCTGGACCAATTTTGAACCTGGACCAATTTATTTTTAATAATATATATTTTATTGCATTTCAGGTTTGGGGGTACATGTGAAGAACATGCAAGATTATTGCACAGGTGCATACATGGCAGTGTGGTTTGCTGCCTTCCTCCCCATCACCTGTATCTGACATTTCTCCCCAAGTTATCCCTCCCCCAACTCCCCACCTGCCCCGCTGTCCCTCCCCAGTTCCCCCCAACAGACCCCAGTGTGTGCTGCTCCCCTCCCTGTGTCCATGTGTTCTCATTGTTCAACACCCGCCTATGAGTGAGAACATGTGGCGTTTGATTTTCTGTTCTTGTGTCAGTCCAATTTTAGTTAAAGAATAAAAACCGCTCCCAACCTCTGCTCTCTGTCAATAACCACTGCTCCTTATTTCTCTCTAGATCATCAGTGTCCCTAAAGACAAACGTTCCTACAACTTTTTCAGTATATCTGATTGCTTCTGTGGAGAAATACCCAGGTATAGTCCACATGCAAAAAAGCAAGATGTGGAATAGTGGGCCTGGTATACTACCATATAGGAAGGGTGATAAAAGAAAGCAGCTTAAGTTAATTGCTTATTATGATGGAATTTTATATACAGACACATGTATGCTCCATGGATGGAAGCTACTTTTCTCTGAATTTTTAATAGTTTTTATTTTAAAACCTCTAAACAATTTACGTAATTTTTAAAAACAATAAAAATGAGAGAGAATCCCTACAAATACACAACAAAATGAAATAGTTAAACCTGATCGTATTTCATGTTGATTGCTAAAACACACAAAGAAGAGACATTTAAATGATCTTTAAAATTCCATAATAGTAATTTGACTATTCATTTGCCAAAAGAAGTCCAAATAGTATATTAAGTAATCATATTCAGTAAGAATATAGTGTAGTTGTTTTGAAGTCATAATAAAACAATTATAATTTATTTTAAAGACATTAGAAGCCAGAATTTTTAGCTAAAGGAAAAAAAAAGAGAGAGGCCAGGCGCAGTGGCTCACTCCTGTAATCCTAGTACTTTGGGAAGCCAAGGAGGGCAAATTGCAAGGTCAAGAAATCAGGACCAGCCTGGCCAACATGGTGGAACCCCGTCTCTACTAAAAATCTAAAAAAATTGCCAGGCATGGTGGTGGGCACCTGTAATTCCAACTGCTCTGGAGGCTGAGGCAGGAGAATTGCTTGAACCTGGGAGGCAGAGGTCACTGCACTCCAGCTTGGGCAACAGAGCGAGGCTCTGTCAAAAAAAGAAAAGAAGAAAAAAAAACCTATGAAAATAAAGTATTAACTGCAAACATTGAATCTGAATTGGAAAACATTAAATCTGAATTGGAAATATCAGTCTAAACTTAAAATTCATGTTTCTCTTTGCCCAACCTAAGGTTATGACAGTATTCTATAATTTTCATCTAAAAGTTTTCTAGTTATACTTCTCATAAGCAGGTTCGCAATCAAACTGCAGCTGATTTTGGTGTAGGATGTAAAGAACAACATTAATTTTTTTCATTTTCTCCCCTGTGTTCTGAAATTAAATTGTTTTCCTAATGCAGTCTATGTTTACATTTTGTTGGATTTTAATAGTTACACTTTTAAGGAATTTTGCATGTCTATTCGTTAACAATGGTAAAATATTAAAACATTTTTATTTGACTTAACTCCGTCCTTAATTTATATAATTATTTTATGTGTTCTAATGTTGTATATATTTGTATTACATGTAATAAAGTCACCCTTTCTGTTCCTCTTTCTTTATGCATTTCTGTATTCAAATCTGCAATCGTTTCTCTCCCACTTGAAGCCCGGCCTGTAATAATTTTTATAACTATCTTAATGTACCATCCTTTCCATTTATTTTTTGAAAACGTCTTCATTTCTTATTAATATGTTAATTTTCCCATGATTTAGATGTGGACTCTGTTCTTCCAGCTCATGAATGAGGCTATTTCATCATTGTCTGGCTTTCCAGCATTTTCACTGAGAAGTCAGCTTTAGATTTAGTTTTGCTCTCCTGAACATAATGTGTCTTCTTTTGTTACCTATTTGTAGGGTTTTCTCGTTGCTTTTCAGCATTTTGTTATAACTATCTCCTTTATATTTATTCTGCTTGGCAGTAGCAGAGCTTTTTGACTATGTGGGTGAATAATTTTCATCAGTTTGGCAAAATGTTTAGCCATTGTCTCTGCCCTTTTGCATATCTTGTTCGGAGTCTCTTTCTGAGACCCAAATTACAAAATATACCAGTTTCCCCACATATTTCTTATTCTGCTTCTTGTATGATTTTTCGTTCTCTCCATGCCTCTACTTTGAATATTTTCTACATGTCTTCTACTTTCCAAGTGTCACATTCTTGTGTCTAATCTCCTAAATCCACTTACTGAGCTCATAATTAAATATATCTTTTAATTCTGGAATTTTCATTTAAATTTTTTAAAATTCTAATTCTCTTTTCATATATTTTCTCCATCTTCCTATTTTTTGTAGATATTAATGATAGTTTAATTAAAGACCTTGTTGCTAACCCTGCATCTGAAGTAACTTCAGATCTATTTCTAGTTTCTGTGATTTTTTTAGTTTTAATACAAATTCATATTATTTATGTGTCTAGGAATTGATAGGCTGCCAGCTATATATATAAGCAAGGTTCAATATAGTATCTTCTTCCACAAATGTTCAGCCTTTGCTTTACTAGGCAGACGCAGTGATGAGGGATCACTTGCTCCGATCCTGGGCTGAGATGAATCAGGCGATTACTAATTAGGAAGTTTCCATCTACCGCGGTGCTTCCCTGTAAACACTGTGACTCTCTCCTGACTTCCACGTGAGATAATGGCGCAAGCAGCACTGTCCTCCTCCTAAACAGGTCCTGAAGTGCAGCTCCGGCTTCTTACTACAAGACTGCTCACACATTCCTCTGATTTTCAGAGCCCTAATGCTTCACTTCTTAGTCTGTCTGCTGTACAATTTCACTTCAGAATTTGCTACATTTATTTAGGAGGAAGCTGGCTCTGCTTTCACACTGTTTTTTAGCCTTGAGACCCTGTTCTCTATCCTCTTCATGCACAGACTGCATAGTGAAACTTCTTTCTTCTGTCTTAAGTTGGAAAATGGCTTTAAGGCAAAAGCTGCTGTAGCTGGGGAGCTTCTCTCATCGGTATCCCCGTTTCACAGCCCTGCTTCCCCGTTCTTGGTCATTTCAAGAGATCTCAGTCTTGGATACATGTAAGCATATTTTAAAAAATCATCTACATTATTTAAGAGCTCTCAGTTGGACTTTTGATCAATTGCAATGTATCCTGCATTGGATTCTGTGATTAATTTATACATTATGCATAAATGATAGCATTTCTGGTGTGAGGTCATGGAAGAAACAAAACACCACCCTATAAAGATTTCCACCAGTCCTCTACATCTAGCTACTGGCTTGCAGATAGGAGTTAGAAGAACATGTTAAGACTTCAAAGGAATACGTCATGTATACAAAAAATGTGCTCAATTGTTCAGGACAAGTGACCTATAAATGAAAATAAAGAAGGAGGAATTTGGGACTGCATAGTCTAAAAGAGATTTAAGAAATATATAAAACAAAGGCAACGTATTGACTTTATTTTTATCCTGATTCAAACAAACTCTCCATAAAATATATTTGTGATCCAATTGAGAAAATTTGAACATAGACTGAATATTAGATAACATTAGGAATTACTGTTTATTTTTTAGTTACAACTTTGGTAATGTTATGCTTTTTTTTTTTTTTGCTTTTTTTTTTTTTTTTTTTTTTTTGAGACAGAGTCTGGCTCTGTCACCAGGTGCCAGGCTGGAGTGCAGTAACGCAATCTCAGCTCACTGCAACACCCGCCTCCCGGGTTTAAGCAATTCTCCTGCCTCAGCCTCCCGAGTAGCTGGGACTACAGGCACGCACCACCATGCCCAGCTAATTTTTGTATTTTTAGTAGAGACAGGGTTTCACCATGTTGACCAGGATGGTCTCAATCTCTTGACCTCGTGATCCACCCGCCTCAGCCTCCCAAAGTGCTGAGACTACAGGCATGAGTCACCATGCCATGTTATGTTTTTAAAAAGTATTTTCTCTTACAGGTACACACTGACATATTTGCAGATTAAATTGAAGTCTTAGAATTGCACTAAAAAAATCAAAAAAATATTAGGGATCAGGGATGTAAGAGAAAAAAGGTACAGTTGACCCTTGAGCAACATGAGTTTAGTTATGTGCATCCACTTATACCCGTATTTTCTTCTGTCTCTGCCACAAGATCAACCCCTCCACTTCCTCCTTTGCCTACTCAATGTGAACATGATGAGAATAAAGGCCTTACGACAATCCACTTTCATTTAGTGGTAGCATGTCCTGAACTCCATCAGTTTATAGAGGAAACACAATTTCCATGTGTGTTTGATCACATACAGATAATAATATGTTGATCATTATAGAGGATGATTGTGAGGACATGTGGTTTTATTACACTGTTCTCAAATCATTCATGTGCAACTTGAAATTTTCACAATAAAAATTTTAAAAGGCATTTTCTTTTGATTTACATTCAGTCCTATTCAACACAATTATTTCATATGGAGTCTTAAGTCCTTCTCCTTCCCACCAAACCCCAGTGCCATCCCCAGTGTTATTATTCCAGTGGCTCTAGCAATTCAGAGAATGTACTGGGGTGGACTGAAAGTGGGAAAGGTAGTGATTTATTTTCCCAGTAGGAGGAGGAAATTCCATTTCCTTTCCTTGCTCTTTTTGGTGGCGCGGGAGGTCAATTAAGCAATAGATACCTTCTCTCTTAGATGACCAGTATTTATCAGGCTATTTCATTTTCTGTTGGTTATATTGGAAGCACACCTTGATTGTAGGTGACAAGATCAAGATCTCCCTTTCCTATCTACAGGAAGGGAGGAATGGACGAACCAAGAATACTGGTAGAAAACACATGATGAAAACACAACTATAAATGCTAACATATTAATAATTACATTAAATATTAATGAACTAATTTCTAATTAGTAAACAATTATGAAATCTGTACATTTAAAAATACCTATTTCTGAGTCATTCCCTTAGTCCTCTTCCACCAGATCAGGAATTCTGCCCTGATATGTCTACAATGTATCTGTAGCACAAAACACTGCCACTTTCAGCATTCTAACAGAAATCTTTTTTATCTCTGGCTTATTGAAGACTATTATGAACTTGCTTGTAGAGATTTAAATGATAAAGAAGGTAATTTCGTTTTGTAGAAAATGTTTACTGTGTTTCTAAATTGAAATTTTTAAAAATCACATGAAGGATATGTACAATGAAGATGTTGTTATATGTTTTTCTTCTCCATTAATGGGGAAAATATAAATGGTTTTGAGCTTTTTTTTAACCTTTCTTGTTACACGTTTCCAGAAAAGCTTAATGTTTTCAAAGGGTGAATAGTAGGCACATAATTCTGTTTTTTACGGTTGAAAAGCTGCCAAATAATGTTTATCCAGCACTTATTTCTTCATTCAGCTCAACTTCAGCCTCATGAAATAACACACAGGCAGATAAGTCATAAACCACAAGAACATAAGTATAGGCATACTTTGAAGATATTGAGAGTTTGGTTCCAGATGACTGGAATAAATCAAATATCACAATAAAGGAAGTCACATTTTTGGCTTCCCAGGACATATGAAAGTTATGTTTATGCTGTGCTGTAGTCTATTAAGGGTATAATAGCATTATGTCTAGAAGAGCAATGTACTTACTTAAAGAATACCTTATTAATTTAAAAAAATGCTAAGAATTATCTGAACTTTCACCAAGTCATAATCCTTTTGCTGGTGGAGGGTCTTGTCTTGATATTGATGGCTGCTGACTGATGAGGGTCGGTTTCCTGAGGGTTGTGGTGGCTGTGGCAATTTCTTAAAGTAAGAAAACCTTAAAATTTGTTGCACTGATTGACTCTTTCCATGAAAAACTCCTCTGTAGCATGCAGTGGTGTTTGACAGAATCTTACCCACAGAATTTCTTTCAAAATTGAAGTCAGTTCTTTCAAACTCTGGGGCTGCTTTATCAATTAAGTTTATGGACTATTCTAAATCATCTGTTGTCATTTCAACAATGTTCACAACATCTTCATCAAAAGTAGATTTCATGTCAAGAAATCACTTCCTGTGCTCATACATAAAAAGCAACTCCTCACCTTTTAAAGTATTATCCTGAGATTGCAGCAATTTACTCATGTTTTCAGGCTTCACTTCTAATTCTGCTTTTGTTGCTATTTCCATGACATTTGCACTTACTTCTACTGAAATCTTGAACCCCTCATAGACATCCATGAAGAAGCTTGAATCAACTTCTTTAAACTCCTGTTAATGTTGACATTTTGACCCTCTCTCATCATCACGGCAGCCATTGCCTTGCAAAATGAATTTCTTAAGTAATAAGACTTGAAAGTCAAAAATACTCTTTGATTAATGGGCTGCAGAATAGAGGTTGTGTTACCAAGCATGAAAACGATATTAATCTCCTTGTCTGTCTCCGTTAGAGCTCTTGAGTGACTAGGTACACAGTCAATGAGCATTAATATTTTAAAAGAGATAGTGAGAAGTTGGTCTCAACAGTGGGCTTAAAATATTCAGTGATCCATGCTGTAAACAGATCTGCTGTCATCCAGGCTTTGTTGTTCCATTTTGGGAGCACAGGCAGAGTAGATTTAGCATAATTCTCAAGGGGCCTAGTATTTTTAGTATGGTAAATGAGCATTGGAAAGTCACCATCTGCAACAGTCCTTAGGAAGAGAGTCAGCCTGTCCTTTGAGGTTCTGAAGCCAAGCGTTGACTTCTTTCTAGCTATAAAAGTCTTAGATAGCGTATTCTTCCAATAGAAGGCTGTTTACACTGAAATTTTGTTGTTTCGTGTAGCCACCTTCATCAACTATCTTAGCTAGATCTGGGTAACTTGCTGCAGCTTCTACATCAGCACTTTTGCGTCATCTTGCACTTTTAGGTTATGGAAACGGCTTCTTTCCTTAAACCTCATGAACCAACCTCTGCTAGCTTCAACCTTGCCTTCTGAAGCTTCCTCAACTCTCAGCTTTCATAGATTTGAAAACGTTAGTGCTTTGTTCTGGATTAGGCTTTGGCTTCAGGGACTGTTGCTGCTGGTTTGATCTTCTACCTAGACCATGAGAATTTTTTTCCGTATCAGCAATGAGGCTGTTTTGCTTCCTTATACTTCAGGTATTTGCTGGAGTAACACATCTAATTTTTTAAAAGATATTTTCCTTTGAATTCAAAACTTGGCTGTTTAGTGCAAGAGGGAGGCCTAGCTTCTGGTCGATCTCTGCTTTTAACATGCCTTCCTCATTAAGCTTAATTATTTCTCCCTTTTGATTCAAAGTGAGAGTATTGCGATTTTCTTCTCACTTGAACACTGAGAGGCCATCGTAGGATTATTAATGAACCTTATTTTAAGACCATGTGCCTCAGAGAATAGGTAGGACAGAGGAGAGGGAAAGAGACTGAACAGCCGGCCAATGAAACAGAACACACCCCACATTTATCAATCAAGTCTGCCCTCTTACATGGGTACAGTTCATGGCACCCTAAAACAATCACAACAGTAAAATCCAAGATTACTGGTTACAGATCACTATGCAGATATTGTAATAATGAAAATTTCAAAACACCGTGAGAAGTACCAAAATGTGACACAGATACATGAAGTGCATGCCTGCTGTTGGTAAAACATTGCAGAATAGGCTTGCCCCATGCAGGGTTACCACAGACCATCCATTTGTAAAGGAAAAAACCCTGTATTTGCAAAGTGCAATAAAGCAAAGTGACTGTATCTAAATGCTTTAAAGAGTCACCTATTGATATGTTATTAAAGTATTCTGATTGTTCTTGGCATTATTAGTCAATTCAAGTTTTATATAACTACCTGTTCACAGATTTTCTTGCAGTGGTGCTAAAATTAACTCATTTAGCATGCTTCATTTTATGTTTAGTTCCTATAGAACATACAAAAATGATTTTTTGCAATAAGATTTCATTCCAAGTAGCTAGGCCCCATTGGACAACTCTATGAGAAGTTTGTACAGGAATACATCTCATAGTCACCAAAAAGGACATTTTTTAACTTTATTGAAACCAAGTAACTGATGTTTTCCATTGATCAGTAATATCACTTTTTACCCTGCCTTCAGGCTTTTTTCTTGTCTTATTTTTACAAAAATTCCATTTTTAAATACATGTATTAATATGTCTGCTAGCTCAGAGGCCTGTTCTATTTCTTCCAATTATTGGTTTTGATGGATAAATTATCCACATCAATGTTTTGAAAAAAAAAAGACAAAATAATAAACCACCACCAAAAATCTCACATACATCTGAATATATATTATGGAAAAAATGCATTTAGGTTTTCAAAAGAGTAAGAATAATATCAATGCTTCGTTTTTATCTAAATGTATGTCAGAATACCCACACACAAAATTCAAAATATTCATTGAAAAGATCAATGAATGCTTTAGAATTGTGGTCATAGCATTAAAAGCGTTGGAAAAATAAATATGCTTTTATGGGTTTTTTAAAAAAAAATCAGTGTTATCTGAAATAACAATTATCTTTGGTATACACCATCCTGCTGAAATAGTTATAAAAGCTACAGTAATTAAAATATATGATTTCTTTTTTTTTCACATGAGCATATCAAAAAGTTCCAGTAAAGAAAAGAATATAGTACATATGTTTTATAGGGGGAATATTGCAAATTCCCTATTTTTGCATTCAGTGATATTTTTATTGAGTCCTTGATAATGTAGATTTTTTTGGAATGATAATAGAAATTTCACTATGAGTTGCAAGGAATGGACTGATTGAATAACCTTACATGTGTGAGGGGCCATTATAATAGATTATCACATACAGATTGCCTTGCCTTGGGAAGTGACCCTGAAGTTTATATCAAAAAGAAAAGTAATTCTAAGGATTATGAAAACAAAGAGATATTTAGTGAGTTTGAGACTCTGATGTTTTACAGAAGCCCGATAGGAATATGATAGCAGATACTCAACACAGAATCGATTGGGTAATAATCACGCTGTTCTGTTGGCTTTGCTCCAAGAATATTCATACAAGTGAAGAGAAATGCAGAGAGGAGTTATACTTTATTCTGGGAAGAATCTACATCTTCATAGGTGGAATAAACACAAATTGACAAGCTCCTGCTGACTAGTAGTACGATAATGTCACAGACCATGAGAATAAAATGAATGGAAGAAAATAGGCAACCCTGATTTTCACAGGAAAAACTTAGAGAGTAGTATCTCAGCATCAGGAAGGAATGATTGGTAACAGCTCTCATAGTAAGAGTCCCAAGAAAATGTCAAGCTTAAACATAACTGAAAATGCCATTGTTATTTTCATTTCCATTTTACAAACTGAAAATCAAAGACCAAAATGATTAAGACACCAATCCAGTATCTCAGGACAAGTAGGAGGACCATTTTAAAACTTAAGTCTGCTGTTTTCAGTTTCCTCGTTCAGTGTGTTTCTTAGTTTTATTTTTTAAAAAAAGGCTAAGAACGAAAGAGGTGTTCATTATGCAGGATGGTCTAAGGCAGGCTGTGGTCCCAAACACCTCAGTGCTGCAGTCTGCAACCGGGAACTCCACTGCATGGCCCTAGCCTGGCTCTGCCCCTCTCTCACTAGCGCCATACTCAGACAATGGGATAGCCTCTATCTAGGGCACTGCCATCTGCCAACACACAGAATCTTAATTTGTAATGTTGCCATAACAAATTACCACAAACGTAGTGACCAAAACCAACACAAACCCACAGTCTCACAGTTCTGTGGGTCAGAAGTCTCGCCTGGGTCTCAGCCAGCTAAGATCAAGGCAAACGGGCCTGTGTTCCTTCTGCAGGCTCTGGGGGGACTCTGTTTCCTCACCTTCCTCAGGTTCCCACTGTCACTCTCCAGTGGGCTGAGTGGTGACCCCCAAAAAGATGTGCCCACATCCTGATCTCCAGAACCTGTGAATATTACCAGATATGGTAAAAAATAAAGTTTATTGGAAAAAATACATGATCAAGGATTTGAGAAAAGAGACTTATGTTGAATTATCTGAGTATGCCCTAAATCCAGTAAGTGCCCCTTATTAGTGTAAGGCAGAAATAGATTTAGCAGTCTCCCAGAGGAGAAGGTGAAGTGAAGATGGGGCCAGAGATGTAAGTGATGGGAGCTGAGGCAAGGACTGCAGCAACCACCAGGAACTGGAAGAAACAGGGAATGCACATCTCCCCGGAGTCTTCAGAAAGAGCTGTCTTGCGGGTATCCGTGGGCTTCTAACGTTTGGAACTGTGAGAGAATACGTTTCTGTTGTTTTAAGTCACTACCTTGGCCAGGAACTGTGACTCAGGCCTGTAATCCCAGCACTTTGGAAGGCCCAGGTGGGCGGATCACAAGGTCAAGAGATAGAGACCCTCCTGGGAATATAGTGAAACCCCGTCTCTATTAAAAATACAAAAATTGGCCAGGCGTGGGGGTGCACACCTGTATTCTCAGCTACTTGGGAGGCTGAGACAGAAGAATCACTTGAACCCGGGAGGGATAGGTTGCAGTGAGCAAGACTGTGCTTCTGCACTCCAGCCTGGGGAACAGAGACTCTGTCTCAAAAGAACATAATAATAATAAATAAAAATCAAACCACTCTACCTTTGTGGCAATTTGTTCTGGCAGCCTTAAGAAACTAACGCTCTTACATGCCTTACCTCCCTTACATCCCTCAACTTCAAAGCCAAAAGTGACCGTCGAGTCCTCCTCGCAGTGCTCGCTCGCTCTCTCTCTCGCTGTCCTTTTCTTTTCCTCTTTAAAAATTATTTTATTTTAAGTTCTGGGATACATGTGCAGGATGTGCACATGGTGCACGTGCCGTGGTGCTTTGCTGCACCTGTTAACCCATCACCTAGGCTCTCTTTAATTTAGACCATAAAATGAGCCTCAATAATTTTAAGAAAACTGAAATTATATCAAGCACTCTCTTAGAATATAGTGTAATAAAACTAGAAATCAACTCTAAAAGGAACCCTCAAAACCATGAAAATACATAGAAATTAAATTAAACTTGTTCCTGAATGAGCATGGGGTCAGAAACAAAATCAAGATGAAAATTTTAAAAGCCTTCAAACTGAGCAACAATAATGGCACAACCTATCAAAACCTTTGGGATTTGGCTAAGGCAGTACTAAGAGGAAAGTTCATAGCCCTAAACACCTACATCCAAAAGACTGAAGGAGCACCAATTGACATGCTGTGGTAACACCAGAGAAACAAGAACACACCCAACCCAGACCCAGCAGAAGAAAGAGGATAACCCAGATCAGAGCAGAAGTAAATGAAACTGAAACAAACATCAAAAAAATACGAAAGATCAATTCAACAAAAAGATGGTTCCTTGAAAAGATAAATAAAATTTATAGAGCATTAGCAAGAATAACCAAGGGAGGAAGAGAGAAAACCCAAATAACCTCATTAAGAAACAAAACAGAAGATATTACAGCTGGTACCACCGAAATACAAAAGATCATTGAAGGTTACTGTGAACACCCTTACCCATGTAAACCAGAAAACATAGAAGAGATCGAGAAATTTCTGGAAACATGCAACCTCCTAGCACAAATCAGGAAGAATTAGATACCCTGAACAGACCAATAACAAGCAGTAAGATCGAAATGTTAATTTAAAAATTACCTGCGAAAGGCCGGGCACGGTGGCTCAAGCCTGTAATCCCAGCACTTTGGGAGGCCAAGGCGGGTGGATCACGAGGTCAAGAGATCGATACGATCCTGGTCAACATGGTGAAACCCCGTCTCTACTAAAAATACAAAAAATTAGCTGGGCATGGTGGCGCGTGCCTGTAATCCCAGCTACTCAGGAGGCTGAGGCAGGAGAACTGCCTGAATCCAGGAGGTGGAGGTTGCGGTGAGCCGAGATCGGGCCATTGCACTCCAGCCTGGGTAACAAGAGTGAAACTCCGTCTCAAAAAAAAAAAAAAAAAAAAAAAAAAAAAAAAAAAAAAAATTACCTGCGAAAAAAGTCCAGAACCAGACAGATTCACAGCAGAATTCTACCAGACATTCAAAGAAGAGGTCATCATGCAAAAAAGATGCACATACATGTTTATAGCAACACAATTTACCAAATCATGGAACAAACCCAAAATGCCCATCAATCAACAAGTGGATAAATAAACTGTGAGGTATATATCTAGATATGTATATATGTATAGATATATAGATACATATCTATATATAGATATATCTGATATATATCTAGAGATATATAGAGATATAGAGATATATATCTATCTCACAGTTGATTTATATACATATATATGTATAAAAGTTTATATATGTAAATATATGTCATATATATTATATTTACATATATACATTATATTTTTATGTAGTATATAATATAATATATTACATGCCTTACTCTGTCTCAAAAAAAAAAAAAATAGTGGAACTCATTTCATTGACACTTAAACAAGAAAATACCAGCCATTTAAATAAACACTGTGTTTTAAATATGCCTTTCCAAGATCATAAGAAATATACATTAATCTTATGCAAAAAGACACTATCTACCATTTGAATCTCTATGCCCGTATGTTTCCATGTTTAGATTACATGTTTTTACCTTTCACATTAATAGCGTAACTGCCAACCATTTACTTATTGCTGAGAACTCACAGACACTGATATTTTAAATATTTAAATAAGTAAAAATACTTACTCAGAAAGGAAATTTTAAATTCAAACTAGAAGACCTCACCAAGTAGGTTGTGGCCTCTAACCAGTGGAAATCACACTAATGTTTTAATCACTTCCCCGCTATCGGGGTTGCCTAATTTTTCGACATCTGCCTGTCTTCAGTTTTCCCGGCCGCAGCAATTAGGAATGTTATGTGAGGCTTAGCAAAAAGCCTAGAAGTGATTTCTTTGTGGCTAGAGAGGGACAGGAGCGGAATGTGATGGCTCTTCCAGCATAAATGCATTTCCTTGGTGCTCCTTGCATTCATGCGTACTTTGAGCTGCCACAGACGGAGGAGTCTAATTCACTGAAGAAATTCACATCATTGTGCTTCTGCGAGCTTCCATAAATTAAACTGGCATTTCCTATTATAAACCCCTGTTTTTAGGATTTTATAATAATTTTGCTAAGAAATATAATTTGATACAGAACTATACCGAATGGCAGCTAGAGCAAGCAGTTAAGTACATCCTTTGACGGGATTTAAATTAAAACAGAAATGAAGACCATTTCAGCAGCTTTAATTTACACAACTGCAAAAATGTAAAAAAAAAAAAAAAAAAAAAAGTGCTAGACCCAGAGTTTATTCAAAAATGCTGTCTGTTACCTTGAAGCATTTTGTACAGCATCAAAGCTCCTGGGAAGCATGAGCAGAGTACTCATAGCCTTCTCCATACCCACGTGATGCCTCTCTCTCACGTGTTTATGCAAAACAAGCCTTGCCGAACAAAATCCCCTTTGCTACTGTACTCAGTTAGCACTACTTCAAATAAAACACACTTTCAACAAAGCAGGCGAATCCCTATGCCCTGAGCACTCTCTGATACAAAGAACTAAGCGTGTTTTGTCCATGAAGTAAGCAGCAGTCTTGGTCTTCCTTTTCAACCATAGATACTTCCATTTATTTTGGATAAAAGAAAATTTAGCTTAAAACTCCAGTTACTATTATCACCACTACGAGCATCATCATTATCACCTCAGGGTATTAAAAATTAAAGAAAATACATTCACAAGGATTCTGCTGCAAATAACCTAGAATGTTTGACCTATTCAAAGCTTAGAGGACTTAAAAAGACAATATGGTTGCTGACAACATTTTGGAAGGGCTGAAGAAGTTGCTCTATGCTTTACTTCAGAAATTATACTAGAATGATACTGCCTGCCTGGGAGCACATGAAATCTGTGCCACTTGTGAACTGAGAAACTGGGAATATGCCTCTAGAACAAAGCTCACCGTGAACTGTCCGCACCTCGCCTGTGTTGAAATGCCATCACCATCATGAAACGAACAGAACAAGTCTTCTCAATGCTCTAAATAGTTACGATCCCACACTTCCATAGGAAAACCCAAAACTCACACAAAACAAAAGCATGTGCATCTCCAACAGCATCAAAGCACTTGCTTCATTCCTTCATCTATATCTGACATCAGTGTCTGATGCCTGGAATCCAAATCCCATATGGAATCCTAACTACCAGGCAGCCTGGTAAACCTTAATGTTTAGCTATCCAGTTTCTAAAGTAAAGGAAAGCATATTAGAAGAACTTATTTTTAAATTAATATTAGGAAAGCATATTTTTAAAACATATTTGGTTTCGGTTGTCAAAAAAAAAGAGAGAGACAAAAAGAACATACTTTCCATGACAATACAGCACACAGAAATCCACGTACGCATATAGACAAAATCCTTTTTGCTGCTGCACTTTCTACTCATTCAACTAAAATCGCCCTTTCAGCAAAGCAGGCAAATCCCTATGCCTTAAGCATTCTCTGATGAATTAAGCATATTTTGTCCATGAAATAAACAGCAAGTCTGGTTTTCCTTTTCCACCCTGGACACTGCCATTTATTTTCAACAAAAGAAAGTATAGCTTAGAAACCTAGGCATTAGCATAACCATACAAATGCATATACATACATAGGTTTTAAAATACTATGAACTCTCCCCAGGTGTGAGGCACCCAGATATCTCCTTTTCTATCTTACTGTTGTGTTCCATTCTAATCTGTATTTTCACATTTGTTACAGGTGAGTGAATAGAATCCTGCTCTAGAGACAAAGACTATATTATAAGGATGGCAAAATAAATACTGAGCATCAGCCTACCATATCTACCACAGAATGTTAGGGATAATTTAGTTTATTTTTCTCTTTTTTCCCTTTCCTCCTTATTTTGTTTTAAATTTTCACCAATCAGACAGAAAATGACAGATGTTAGCAAGGATGTATAGAAAAGGAAATGTAATGTACTGTGGGAATGTAAATTACTACAATCTCTATGGAAAACAGTGTGGGGATTTCTCAGAGCTAAAAATAGAACTACCTTTTGATCTGGCAGTCTCACTCCTGTATATCTCACCCAAAGGAAAAGAAATCATTATATCAAAAAGACTTGTGTTTTTATTGCAGCAGTATTCACAATAGCAACGTCATGGAATCCATCTAAGTGGATCGATGGATGACTGGATTTTTTTTAAAGTACGTAATAGAATATTACTCAGCCATAAAAAAGAATGAAATCATGTCTTCTCCAGCAAAACGGATGGAACTGGAGGCCACTGTCTTTAGTGAAACAGGTAGGACACAGAAAGAGAAATACTGCATGTTCTCACTTATAAGTGTGGTTCAAATACCGTGGGCATGTGGACACAGAGTTTTTAGTGATAGACATGGAAAGCATTGAAAACAAGGAGGTTGGAGGTGGGTGGATAGTGAGAAATTACTTAATGGGTGCAATGTACCTTACTCTTTGATTACATGAACAGCCCAGACTTCACCACTATGCAATATATTCACGTAACAAAATGACACTTGTACATATACATTTATAAAAATAAAAAAATTAAAATGTTAAAATAGATAATTTAGTTGAATTCACTCATATTTTAGACAAGGAAATGAAATAATGTTTCTAAAATCGCACAATCACCTTAATAGTAGCAAATATGAAAAGAGAAATTGGATCATTTGGCATTTCATTCTAGAGACCTGACATTCATTCAATAGAAGCTTATTGAGTTCCTATCACGCACTGACACATTTATAAACACTATCCTATTTCACTCTCAGAAAACTCGGAGACATGGGTATTATTATATGCCTGTCAAATAAGAGAAAATTGATACTCAGATTAAGAAAAAAAAAAAAAAACTCCCCAAAGCTTAACTGCTAAACCTAGGGTTGAAACCCTCAACTGTGAGACCATGGGGGTGTTGGCCTTATGATCCCCCCTACATTATCATTTAGAGTGTTTGCTTTTCAACAGCAATGATTACTACCAATATTAGAAATGCAACTACAACAACAGAGAACTGATAATGATAAGATTATTTACTATGCATCCATTGTTTATGAGTCATCATGTTACATGTACTATAAAATTAAATTAATTTCCCGAAAGGAGAGTTGTATTGCTTCTATTTTAGAGGTGAGGATGCTGCAAATCAGTGAGGTTTACTGCACCACTCAAGGTCACACAGCCAGTTATTAGCAGAGCTTGGATAAACCTGGATTTATCTGACTGCATGCACAGACCAGGCCTCCTAAACCAGGTAGGCTGACTGGATACACAGAAACTCTCAACACTTCATTTCTCCTTCTGTGGAAGTCACTACCTAGGGACTATAAGAAAGAACAAAACAGAACAAAAATGCTGTGACAGTAAAAAATCATATCACTTCCTGTGTACTTTATATACTTCTTAGGTATTTGCCCATTGTCTGTGAGCATATTCAATTTTCAAAATAAAAGAAATAATATGTATCACAAAAATTTCATTGATATAGAGACTTTTATTAACCCCGTTACATATCTTGCTTATCTGAGGCCAGTGAAGTTATCTAGCCAAGGTTGCAGGGCCAGGAAATGGTAGATGTGGATATTGAGACAGGGAGTCCAGCCAGAGGCCAAGGTTTATAGAAACACAAATAATAGTGAATGTGGACAGTCAAGATAGGGAGATCACAGCTGTTTGGAGTGCACAAGAGTTTATGGAGGTGATAGCACTGAAGATGTTAGGTTAAGGATGAGTAGAAACAAGCTGCATTATAAAGAAGACAGAAGAATTATTCCTTATTCACTTATTGGTAAACATAAATACATAAATAATTTTTTTAAAAATTCACAAAGGCCAGGAAAACACAAGGCTTTTACATGAAAGTCAACTTAATTATACATACCACATATTGCTGGAGAATTGTGAGATAAACTTAGAAAGCTGAGCTGCAGCCCAAAGGTGGAAGACGCTGAGCTAAGGAGTTAGTCTTAACTTCATTACGTCAAAGGTGAGCTTGTTAAGGAATCAATTAGGAAATATTGATTAATAACCAGTAACTTCGCTATGACAGCCCTAGCTGATTTAGGACTCTACGATTTTTCCATGCTGTGACTTCCAACTGGAATCCTTTTCCTCCTCCCTTCTTTAATGCCTGTCAAATGTCCTGAACCAGGATGAAGCTTCTTCATCTTTAAGGATCTGGTATGAACTTCACATCCTCTGGAATGTCTTTCTAGAACACAGAAGCTGGGATTAAATGTAGCACTTCCCTTTTATTTTAATACTCATATTAGTAATTTATATTAAAATATTTAGTTCATGTATCTTTCTTTCAAGCTAGACAGTGAGTTCTTTGAATACAGTTGTGAATGTACAGTGCCAGGCATGTAATCACTTATTAATGGATGGGTAGAATAAATTTGTGAATTTGAATGAATTATCTCAACCACCAATTTAACACATCCTCTACTTTAAAAATTAGTTTTCATATGAGTACTCTTATTTTTCTATCACATTGTTTCTCAATGTCTCGAAGCAAACAATGAACCTGTAGACAAAATATCTAGATGCTCACAGTTCATATAAGTAGATACAAAATACATATAATCACATAATGAATGAGCAACACTGAATTGTTCATGTTATCAATAATTAAATGAACATTTATTATGTGTTTGTATAGATTTTACATCTATACATAAATATATGAATCAATTGTGCCCCTCAAAATTTAAAAGTTGAAGTGTTAACTCCCCAGTACCTCAGAATCTGATTGCATATTTTGAGATAGGGTCTTCGAATAAGATTAAGTTAAAATGATGTCCTTAGAGCAGGCCCTAATCCAGTATGACTGGTGCCTTACAAAAGGAGAACATGAGAACACATACAAAGGGCAGACCGTGAAGACACAGGGAACAGAAAACCGTCTCTAGTCAAGGAGAGTGGTCTCGGAGAAGCCAACACCTCCATTTCAGACTTTCAGCCTCCAAAACTAAAGGAAAACGAATTTGTATTCTCTAAACCACCCAGTCTGTAGTTCTTCACTATGACTGCCCTAGCAAACTTGTATCCTAAGCATTAGAAGGCAAAGAAATGAGCTTCCTAAGTCAGTAACCATTGATTCTGATGCTGAATTATTTGTAGGCACATGGCTTCCCATTACTGAGGTGCTACCCTTGGGGGAACATGCTTTTGCTGCTCCTTACTGTTGGAGCTGAGAGGGGTGGCTCTGGTGTCCACACGGCAAACAGCACCTCAGTACCAAATGTGTAAGCAGAATGCAATGATTCAGTTCCAATAGTAAGAAAATAAGCATGCAGAAGTGGGTACATGGGTGCGAGTGGAGGGATGGAGAAGAAAAAACCGGTAAGGGCAGTTTCCTCACTAAAGAGTTATCCACAGCCCATGGTGACTTACGTCATCCACATCAAGGAATTTCCAGTGTCTTCCACCTTCTACCTCCTCTGAGGCAATTTGTCCACTCTATCACGGAAGAATTTCACTTCTACACAGATTATTAGTGCAGGAGCACGGTGCAGATGAAAGAAATAACCATTTCCCCCTCTCATAGCATTGTTTCCCAAGTCGCTCCTTCACTTAGAACACCATTTTTTCTAAATTATTTCAAGCAACTCACTTGAAATATGTGCTCCGCATTCTAACTATAATTAACCACTGATATCCTGGCAAAATCACACTTCTGGGACACATGGCTTTGAATGGTGTACTTCAGGAGTTTGCAACTTGTGTTTGGGATATAAGTCTTGAAACACAGTTTATTCAAGGCTTATTCTAGCTGAATCTCAGATCTCACTGGTATTTACGCCAGGAGAGAGGTGGTCCACAAATCAATTTCAGACTCACCTTTGACTCAGTTAGAGCAGGAACAGTATGCACAAACTTACATAAATTATGTATTCAAGTTTTATCACGGTTGTACTGACAGCCTCCCAGCAAAATTAGAGAAAGAGTGTTGAATTGATGAATTAATTGAATTATTATTGCTTTGTATCTTTCCCAGACACCAACCTATCCTGCTAAATCCTGCCAATGCCACTAGCTTGGCTGGCCTCCCATCAATACAGCAAAGTCTCTCATCTTTGCCAACCTTTCTTTTTAATTTGCAACACTGAACACAGAGCCCGCGTTTGCCCCCAGGGAGCTGGTGCTGTTTGCTGCTTCCCTATGAAGAGTTTCATTTTCTGGAATTAATTTCAACCATGATTCACTGTGTCACCCATCTTTAAATGTCTCATAAATATTCCTTTGATTTAATCTAGATTTTTCTTACGTTCGCGAAAAGGTAAAATGTCTTCTCTTTTTATGTCCTAAGTACTGCATAGAAGCCCATTATTTTTTGAACGCATTTCAGTTAGGCTCCTATCACCTCTTCTCCATTGAAAGGGGTCATGTCCAAGTTATGAATGACCTCACTAGATCAAAACCAATAAATCGCCTATCATAGGGGTTCTATTAATGAGCTCTCAGAAGCAGTGAGCACTTGACTATCTCCTTGTCTTCAAATACATTTTACTTGTCCTCATAGACACTGCCTTCTTGATGCTTTGTTTCTTACCTCATTGGCTGCTGCTTCTCAGTCTTCGCTGGATGTCCCCTGGTCTGACCTCTAAATGTTGGAATACTCAGTGTTTCAAAACTAGATATTCAGAATATTGTTTCTCAATCGACACTCATTCTTCACAAAGATCTCGTTCAGCCCTACAGCTTCAAAGGCCGTTGGTACATCACTACAGGTGTGATGTGATGCTCCCGCTGAGATTCCAGGACAGTGTATCTGCTTATTTTCTCAGTCACCATCCCCACTGAGAAACGTAATAAATAACACACAGACACGCTTGCTCTCTTGTTCCCTTTTCTTTCTCTTCCCTTATCAACCCCCAAATCACTCTTCTCTTTGTCTTCCTTATCTTGGTAAATGTCATTACTCTTGACCAAGTTCCTCAGACACAAACGCATGAGGTATTTTGATTGTTTTAATATCTCATTCCCAAAAGACTTCACCGTCAGTCAATTCTACCTTCAGAATATATTCCCCAGATCTGGCTACTTTCACTGGCTCTGTGCCCTCCACCACAGTCCATGCCCTAATTATTTGTGGGTGTTACTAAAACGGCCTCCACAGTGGTCCTCCGCCTCCACCTTACCTACTTTCATGTTCTGTTCTCCACCTTGCAGTGTTTTCTTAATATTTAGAAACATTTTATTCATAGAAGTAACTGTATCATCAAAATGGTCTTATAAAATAAGTTAGAAAATCAGTTTGCTTTTTCCGAAATCCTTTAACACCGTCTCACACATTTAATGCAATGTAAACATCTTGTTTTGGCCAATAGGGACCTTCAGGACCCAGCTCTCCCCACGTCTCCTTGCCCAGCTTCACTGCAGCCATGTGGGTCTCCTTCCTGCACAAATCATCAAACTCATTTCTGCCTTAGGTCCTTTGCATCTATGGTTCTCATGAAATACTGTTTTCCCCAGATAGCCACGTGGGTTTCTCCTCACATATTCATGTCTTTACTGGCCTAATCCCTCCTCACAGAGGCCTTCCCTGGCCTTTCTTACAATACAACCACCATCAGCACCACCGTTGTCAACTTCTTGAAACTTCTATGAAACTCATTATTTTCAAGCGACTCTTCTTTACATGAAACTATAGTGCATATGATTATTTGTTCTTTTCTGTTGCCTCATCTACCCTCAAAAAATACTTTGCTTGTTAATTGGCTGCCATGTTTCAGTATTTAAAAGGTAAAGTTTCTACAATTAGTATCTGATTTGCACTGTGTCGGGAAGAGTTGGACTAGAACATCTGATATAAATCTATTTCATATTGCTTCAACGTATTTTAAAGACTGCTTCACAGGAATGCTGTCTTATAACCAACATAACAGTCTCCGACTAACCACTTTTATAGCCTTGCGTTGCAGTACCTGAACTGTGTCTCCATATTTGTATACTGCACAGTGTTCCCAGAATCCAGCTGGCATCGACAGAGAAAAGATGACAGGCAGTTGTCAGGCGCTCACTTCAGAAAAATATCCTACAACAATTCTACTAATCAGAGCTCTCTCGGTAATGCACTTTCAATCAGCAACACATTTTCAAAATGTATTTATAATTTCCTAACACATGGAATAAAGCATAAGTTATTCATGAAAACACTCATTAGAATTTTCAATGCCAGTTTTTAAAAATAGTTTGTCAGTGCATATGCAAGAGCTGCCCTTGCCTGTCAATACCAATGGGCAGTCCGGTCGAGGAGATCATAATGGATTGGAAAGGCACTCTCAGCTTCCTTCCAGTATTGCGGTTGAGAGGGAACTCATCTCCAGCTATCTTTGGGTCACTGACCATTTAGCCAAAAGTAATAAAAGTATAGAATCAGAGATATTTGAGGGGAGGAATTTCATAGGTCAAATACGAATTTACTAGGAGACTAAATTATGTCTAGCAATTTAGGATTCATAAACATGATTTAAACTCAGGGAAGTGAGATTTAAAGATGACTGTTGCTAAGAAGGCAAAGACTTACAGAAACCTGTACACAAGCACGTCAACGTGTGTTCGATGCCGTCTGAAGAAGGTGCGTGACAAGCAGCAGGTGTGTGCAGCAGCAGGTGTGTGTAGTGCCAGGAGGGAGGATGGACTATGGCTCAGAGACACGTACACATCCTGTGATTCGTTCTTCTATCACAGAGCCCACCCATTCTAATTACGACCACATTTGCTTTCCTGTGCAGATTTTCCTACACTGAGAACAAGTAGTCCTAACCACAAGGATTTTCTGGTTCTCTTATCTTTCCTTTTTGAAATGCAGTCTTTTATGCCCTGAGTGGTCCTGAATCATTGGCCAAAGTCTGCTCTAGTCTATGACTCACCAAAATTTTTACTGGATCTGCAGAGCTAAGGAGCAATCCACAGGTCAGGGTAACGTTCCTATGAATTCCATTTGCCGAATTATTTCCTGAGGGACTAGCTTTTCTTCCAAACCAGTATCTCATCCCAAATACCCCTACTTCTAGTGTGGAACTGAATTATAACCTAAGAATATGAAGGTATCTGATTCATCTGATTGAATAAACTAAATGTCTTTATGATGACGAAGTGATAATTGAGATTGCAGGGTGACAGAAAATGACTGAAACAAGACACGAATGTAATATATATACACAACGTGAAATACTATTCAGCCTTAAGAAGGGGGAAAGTCTGTCATTTGTGACAACATGGATGAAATTGGATGACTTTATGTTAAGTGAAATAAGCCAAACATGGAAAAAAATACTGTGTGTTTTCACTTATGTGGAATCTAAAACCTGGGGAGTGGAGGGAATGAGGAGATGATAATCAAAGGGTACAAAGCCTTGGTTAGATTGAAAAAAATATGGTTAATTTGTTTTATTTTTTAGATCCACGGCACTGTGTGGTGAATATAGCTAACATTTTAGTGCTATACATTGCAACATCACTGAGTAAATCTCAAAGATTCTCACCACATAAAAATCTAATATTTGAGGTTATAGATTCATTAGCTGAATGTTTTCATTTCACATTGTATTCAAAAATTATAACATCACTTTATACCCCATAAATGTATACAACTATAATTTGACAATGTATGATAAAAAAATAAATAAAAAGCCTATATTGAGACCACATAAATAACACTGTAAAACATAAGCAAAATAACTTCCCTATAAAAATTTTAAACTAAAAGTTTTTATAAAATGACAAAGAAATATTTATATATATATTACACGTATCTCACATATATGCAGACATGCACATATATATAGTAAAGGATATATATATAATTATATACATATATTTCATTGTAAACATTACAATTAGTCTGTAATGCATATCAGTACTTTGTGAGTTATGACAAACTATCCATAGGCATTTATTGAACTGATTTAATTGAACCAAATATTGTAATACAGAGGGTACACATCATACAAAGAGGAGGTAAGGAGGAATTTTGAAAGCTAAGATACAGTAGAACTGTGCCGAGAAAAAAAATCGAACTGATGGATTCTTGATCTATCAGTACCTTCAGACTAAATAAATATGGGATATTGAGGCAAAATCCTCTTCACAATTTTTTTTAGGATATTCCTTAGCCCAAGATACCCCAAACCTGGTAGGTGTTATACATATATGTGTATGTGTATGTTCATATGTATGTGTGTGTGTACATATATGTATATATATATTTAAATATAAATTTATTTGTTATATATATATAATAAAAACATCTTTCTTTGTCACATAAAGTATGTTTGGTTTTTTTTTCTTTTTTTTTTTTTTGAGACGGAGTTTCACTCTTGTTACCCAGGCTGGAGTGCAATGGCGCGATCTTGGCTCACCACAACCTCCGCCTCCTGGGTTCAGGCAATCCTCCTGCCTCAGCCTCCTGAGTAGCTGAGATTACAGGCATGCACCACCATGCCCAGCTAATTTTTTGTGTTTTTAGTAGAGACGGGGTTTCACCATGTTGACCAGGTTGGTCTCGATCTCTTGACCTCGTGATCCACCCGCCTCGGCCTCCCAAAGTGCTGGGATTACAGGCTTGAGCCACCGCGCCCGGCCTGGTTTTAAGGGAAAAAAAACGACTCTCCTCAAGTAATATCACATTTGTTCTAATAATTTCTGCCTTTGTGTTCTCTCCTTTCTCCTCACACCCCACCCCTGAACTTGGCACACTGGCACATGGAAGGTCATTGCCTTTCAGTGCCAGGAGGAAAGGCATTGGTGTGTGGCATGGTGGATTCAGACCTACGCTTTCTCAGGGGCCGCACTGATAAAGACTTTCGGACCCTGGGATCTGGGGCCTGCCAAGACATTTCTTTCCTGTATTAGTCACTCGTTGCTGCGTAACCAGCGACTGGGGCTTCTGCCCCCTCAGGGCCTGCCTGGGCTGCGACTGACCTCCAAGCACAGTCACATGGCTACTGCAGCAGACCTCGGCTCCTCACCACACTGGCCTTTGCACAGACTTCCTCATGTCCTCGTGACAACAGGGCTGGCTTGCTGGGATTGAGCTTCGTGTTCTAAGAGTTATCAAACATTTTGTGGATATATTTTTACAACCACCACATCCTCTGTTGTATTGCAACTTGTACCTCAACCGTTAGGAAAGAATCACAACCACCGGTAGGGCACATTGAATATTAGAGGCAGCATATTCCGTACTTAGGAATACTTCTCAGACCCATTTTTTAGATGATATAACTGCTAGTTTTGAGTGGAGTCTAAAGCAAATAAAATCTCAGCAGCAGGTACTGGCTGTTCTACCGCCAGCTCTGCAAATTGGGCCATATGGCCCAGCAGAACCCCTGGAACTAAATGTTTCTGTGCTGGGAAAAGACACCATGTGGTGCCTCCAACAAGAGTCAGTAAGGGAGTTACAGGGCAGCCCTCACTTCTCAGAGTAAGATCATGCTATCTCCAGCAAAGTCCAAATGCCATTTGAAAAGCAGCTCCTGGCATGCTACCAGGCCCTGGGAAGCAGAGCATCTGGATACAGCACACCAAAGTGTCCATGAGCCTGTCACTGCCCACCGCTAGATCTGCACGGCTGCACACAGTGGCTTCTATTGTCAGGCAGTGCAGCCTCCATCAGCTCTACGGCAGGAGTGAAACGCTGAAAGTGGGCACTCGCGTTGCAAAGGGAAGACCCAGGCTTCAGGAACAAGTGGCTCAGGCCTCCATTCATTTTGGCCAGGGCTGCCTTAATGGCTCCCTCTCAATTCACACCTGTAGCCTCATGGCAGGGGGGTCCCCACCACCAGCTGAAAATGGAGGCAAACACCCAAGCCTGGTTTGCAGAGGGGTTAGCTCAACAAGTTTGCACAAGCTGGAACCACCGCTGTGCCCTGATCTACTCAAAATTCTCTAAGAGACTGCAATGTGGGAAATTCTCTAAGGGCTCAGGGTTTGAGCCTTGTACCATGCCATCTACTTTGTGTGAAAGCAGAAATAATCCAAGGTAGAGATATATATGCCCCTTGGGCAATAGTGAACGATACTTGATGAGGCAAGATTGTGTGGATAGACCTACAGGTTGACCAAAAGTGTGAAAATATTTGTATTGCATGTTCATTCCTACCAGAGAGCATCCACTGCAGAGCAGTCACTGAACAACCATGTAGGCAGGACGGATTGCTTGATTGATGGCAGCTTGCCTTTGCCCTTTGATACTCCCATGCTTATCAGTGGACTCATGAACACCACTGCTATGGCGGAGGTGCAGACTGTGCCGGGCCCGATAGCCGGGGTTCTCTCTCGTCAAGGATCGTGTAGCCACTGCCTTCACTAATTTCGGCATGTCAGCAAAAAACAACAGGTGTCAGTCCCCCACATGGTACCGTTCTTCCTGGAGACCAGCTGGCCATTTGGTGATAAGTACATTTCGTGTACTTCTTTCCACAGGGAGAGTGGTACCGGAAAGGTAATATATTTCCCACCCTGGTGTTCCATGATGGCATCTCGTGGTGCTCCCAGGCCCAGCTGCAACTGTCACTGAGCAAGTACAGCAGCCACAGGCTAGTAAGGGCATGCAAATCAGAGGCTCCCACCCCTCAAAGAAGAAAAGTAACCTGGACAAGAAGTGTTAGCTGAGATGGAGCTGAATCTACAAAGGCTGGTAGAGAGGGGAGAGGGGTGTTGAATACTAGTAGGCTTGTGATGCACTGTAGCTATGGAGACTGTAGTCTGTCCCACTAACCTTCCTTTAATAAGTTTCCACAGAATCCTGGGAATGCTACACTTGGATAGAGAGAACATATATGGTAATCAAGTGATCTGAGAGATTCAAACAGAAGATTCCAACAGATGTGTTAGTGTCTTACCCAGATTTCTCTGTGCTCCTCAGGGCACGCTCACCCAGCTGCTGCAAATGCTGCAGATCGTGGCTTTGACCTACAGAACTTTCACTGGAGAATTGCCTGTTGTGGAGAGGAGCCCCCCGACCCCACATGCCTGGGAGTTTACACCAGCATCAAAGCCCTCTGTTCATGCACACCCTGGATCATCCACAGCTGATTAATTGATACTACCGTACAAAGTCAGACCAGCCTCCTGCAAGGTGGAATCTGTGCATTATAGTGTGTACCCTCAACCACTGCCCTAACCCCCAACACCTGGATTAGACATGACTGAACTTTTCTAGTAACACATTCTTGCCTGGCCCATTGTTCTTTTCCATTCTGCCTCGCTCAGTTCAGCCAAGTCCCTCCAGTGGGTCCTGCTTCTAGAGAATGCCCCTTGGAAACTGGCTTTTAAGGAAATTGAGCCTGATTCCTTTTACTTCCAGTGGAGTATCCTACCAGTTATATTTATTTTTCACGGCTAATGTTTTCAGGAGCATGAGACTAGTTTGGGAGGGAGAAGGAGGAGTTAAGATCTCATTCCCAATAAGTCCACTTAAAGCAGAATCTGTGGTTACTGTAAAAGTATTCCAGGTGAACTGGATAATGTGAGACATTTCACTATGGAGATTAATTGCTGATACCTATTTGGTCTTTTACAGTTGATTTTCATAGAGATGATTTTAGTTTAGCAATAACAAATACGCCGGGTGCAGTGGCTCAAGCCTGTAATCCCGGCACTTTGGGAGGCCGAGGCGGGTGGATCACGAGGTCAAGAGATCGAGACCATCCTGGTCAACATGGTGAAACCCCGTCTCTACTAAAAATACAAAAAATCAGCTGGGCATGGTGGCGCGTGCTTGTAATCTCAGCTACTCAGGAGGCTGAGGTAGGAGAATTGCCTGAACCCAGGAGCTGGAGGTTGTGGTGAGCTGAGAGAGCGCCGTTGCACTCCAGCCTGGGTAACAAGAGTGAAACTCCGTCTCAAAAAAAAAAAAAAAAAAAGAGCCAGAATCCAAGAGAAGTGATTTGAAACTTATGCTCTTTCCCCGAAACCCCTTTCCCTGTTGAGATCCAGATAACTCAAAATTCTGTGATTTGACCACCATTAGAGATAAGTTTCTTCAATAAAAACTATTTTATGCATTTATGTAAACATGGAACATTTACAATGCCCTACGTTCTGGGAAAGATGCTGAGAACATACAAAAATCTTAAATAAAAATTCTCCTTCTGAAACTCCATTAACACTAAAAAAAGGGGAAGGCCTTTGCCTAGGATCGTACGTAAAGCAGTACTGTTTCTCCATCACTCAAGACCCAATTTCTATGCAAAAGTATGCTATTTTCAGGTTCAGCAGACTTCTGGGTAGCAGAGTATTTAAATTTATGAGATTCCAGACTTTAAAGTCACGATTTACTTCCTGGATTGACCAATAACAATTAGCTGTGATACCTTGCACAATTTTACCTCCTGAAATTTTGGTTTATTCACCAACAAAATGAGCATCCTTGTAAATTTCTTACAGGTCTTACGTGAGGTGAGCTATGACTTAGATGTGGTTGTTTGTCCCCGCTAAATCTCATGTTGAAATTTAATCTTCAGCGCGGCAGTGTTGGGAGCGGGGCTGAGCTGGAGGTGTTTGGCTCATGGGGGCGGATCCCTGATGAGAGGTTCCGTGCTGCTGGCCTGGTAGTAAGTTCTTACATGGAATTGGTTCTCAAGGGAATTTACTGGTTCTGTGAAAGTCAGTTCTTATAAAGCCAGGCTGCGCTGGGTTTGGTCCCTCTTCCTACGTGCCCACTTCCCCTTGCTCTTCTCTGCCATGCTTTCGTCAGCACAAATGCTCTCACGGGAAGCTAGGCAGATGCTAGTACCATGCTGCTCATACAACCTGCAGAGGTGTGAGCTAAATCAACCTCATTTTTTAAATAAACTACCCAGCCTCAGATATTCCTTCACAGCAACACAGAATTCACAGAGATAAGGAGCATGTAATGTAGGTAAGGAAACTTCTGGAACATGCTAAGTATGCAATAAGTAGTCATGTGACAAGATAATCAGTGTCTCAGTAAAATATTAATACTAATTACTACTAATGTAGACATATCAGAAAGAATGATATTTAGACCAGAGCCCAGAGCTGTGCATCCCTAAATACATTAGACATTTTGCAATAGAAAAGGAAAGTTGGAAGAAAGCAAAAATAAGTTTCCAGGGAAGCCTCTGGTCAGAGGAAGATGAAGACAGGGCTTATGTAACCATGGGGGACTCTAATTGCTTTATTTGCACCAAAAACGGACTGCAGAGAGCTCAATTCGACAAATGTCTGGAGTGCATTCCGTGTACTCAGCATTTTGCTTGGCAGTGGGGATTCAATAGTAAACAAGGTAAGGCTTTTGAGCTATAGACCTCAGAAACTTCCAGTCTATAACCCCCATCATAGTGAAATGCATATATTTTCAGAAAGAGCTGAATTACCCTAGAGGTAAAATGTTCAGAACTAGAGTCTCAAAGAGGGAGAAGGGACATGTAGCTTTTTGAGGAAGTTTCTCTTAATATTAGAAAGAGGACACATATCCAAAATGTTTCAACATAGATTTGATCTGCCCCTTGCATTTGAATGTGTGAGGAGATGCGAAGGCCTCAGGAGGGAATTGTGGAATTAATTTAGGGATGCACAGCTCTGGGCTCTGGTCTAAAAAAGGTCCCTCTCCCCAAAGTAGGCCCAGGAGCAGTGGCATTAACTTCAAGAGCCTAAGGTCAGTGATAACCATCCTTAGACCAACACTACTGGATATGGACAGTGAGGTACCCCGGGGCTTCAGATAACCGCAGAGGGGTGAGCAGGGAGAAGATGGAAATCCAAATTAACTTAGGAAACAGCGTTTCTTATTGGATTAGCAGGATGAGAACATTCAGGCATATTGTGTTAGAGAAAAATAAAAGAGGAGTGACTTTGTTCATGCTTGCTATGTACAATAAAACTCACAAGCAAAAGTTGTTCTAGCTACTTGCTCCCCACCCCTCCCCTTAAGGCACCCTGTGAATTCACGTAATCTCAGTAAAGAACAAAATTCATTCCCATTTAACTTTTTGAAGAAAGGATTCTACATTTCTTTTACAAATTGTGTTTTGAAATGATAACAAAGAAACAATTCATCCCTTTTTAGATGGTTCTTGCAAACATGAGCCTAAAATTGGCAGGCGCCTAAAGTGTCTAGAAAAGAAACCGAGACTTTGAAAATACATTAGACATTTTGCAATGGAAAAGGAAAGTTGGAAGAAAGCAAAAATAAGAGTTTCCAGGGAAGCCTCTGGTCAGAGGAAGATGAAGGCGGAGCTCATGTAACCATGGGGGACTCTAATTGCGTTCTTTGCACCAAAAACGAACTGCAGAGAGCTCAATTCGACAAATGTCTGGAATGCATTCTGTGTACTCAGCATTTTGCTTGGCAATGGGGATTCAATAGTAAACAAGGTGCAATTGCTCTCTTTGAGGAGCTGACATCAACTGTACAGATACAAAGGAAACATAGTAATTTCAACAAAAACGTGTGCACTCGGGGGAAGCATGTAACGAGTGTGCCTGGCGTCCCACAGAGAATGATTACTGGTTTAAGGGTGACTAATAGTAGCCAGAGAGTGGAGGTAAGGGATGGAGATGGAGGAAGATGTGGGGCAAATGTAAGACAAAGAAAACCCTTCGGAAAAGACAAAGAATGAACGTAACAATACAACATGCACAAGGAAACGGCAAAAGTCAGAACATGAGATGGGAAAGAGCCCTGGTGGGAAGGGCGGAACTAGTAGAGATTTCTTATGTTTTTAATATATAACATTCATAGAGTGCTTACTGTATACGATGTACAGTCTCAAGCCCTTTACTTCAATTTGCTAAATCAGCACATTAATCCTATGAGGTGGTTATGATTTCTCTCATGTTTGGAGTGACAGCTTAATGTCTTGTGCATCTGAGAGTGAAAGGGGAGCACTATTTAATTATTAGGCTGAGATAACAGGTACAAACCATGACCTCAAGGGAAGCTACAGTGAATGGTCATCACCCTGTACATGTTTGTAGATTAAATAAAAATAATGAGGGACAGAAGGTCATCTCATGTCCAAGGCCTCACAACTGCTAAGCATTGGAGATTCAAGGAGGACGCAAAGGAGGGCAACAGAGAGTGGCAGACCGCAGTTCACAGGGATTATGAGCAGGGATGGAGCATGCAGGGGGCAAATAGCAAGGCTTGGGGATGGGCGGGGCATTGGTGGGGAAAGAGGAGTCCAGCTGACACCCCCAATTATGGTTCAGGCAGATGTGTGGATGGTGATGCCATCTATCTGGGGGTTGGAGTCAGGCTTTGGGAGGAAGAGCAATTCCAGAGGAGAAAGGATGGGTGCCTGCCAGCTGTGGGTAAGCTGCAACTGAGGTGTGTGGAAGCAAACACTATTAATGAAAATTATTCAATGAGCATTGCTAGAGCACAGTGAAGGCAGACTTTACTCAGGGCAGTATGATAGACGCAGGGGCCACTGCAGCCAGGTCTTGCAGTGGGAAGATAGACTTGGCTCCACCCCAGATACAGCCTGGGTAAGTGGGGATTGATAGCCAAGCAGCAGGGTGGCAATCAATGGAGGGAACATTACTAAGAGGAAAGTCAGGGGCAAGGGAGATTCTGGCTAAAACAACCTCATGGGCTTCTTGCTGAAGGCAGGGAGGGTGACCAAATATTACCTGGGCAACAGTGGGGATAAGAAACTCAATCAGATTTCATTGAAGGTGATCAGATATCGAGGATGGGGGATTCTAGCTAAACTGGTTTAGCAGGGTTCTTTGCTAAAACTGGATTTCACAAAGTTTATAGATGAGCCTAGGAGAGGTTCACAAGCCTTAATAAAGTGTGGCCGTGAAAAGAATCGTTGACAATATGTCCTGCAGGATTTAAATGTATACATTTTAAACTCAGTGGATAAGTTAGGAAGAGAAAGAAAATGGCGGGGGGAAACTATAAGCATATTGGAACTGGTAAAACCATGATAATGAATGAGACTCGCAATAGATAAAGTAAAAAATACCAGTAACTATTTAAGGGACCTGGGAAGGAGAAACAAAACATGTCATTATGCATGTCACCCAGATTAATCTCTATGTTCCTCAGGGTTTGGGCTCTTCATAAATTTACATTCAAAGAAGATCCATCCAGCATCTCAAAATAACTTGAAAGTTATTCTCATCTTTTATGTAATTTTAGTAACATTGTATGAATTTCAATTTATCACATCCAACATTTCTCATCAGTCTCCTTTCTCTACTTCAGTCTTTTACTTCACATCTGCTCACCAAATCTCAAACTGTCTTCTCTGTACTCCACCATCCCCCCAACACACACACACACACACACACACACACACACACACACACACGCTACTCGGCATTTTTGTGGCCTCATCACACCACGCTGACGAACTCTATCCTGCTGGAAGTGGCTGCCCAGACAATGGGGTTCAGGCTCAGCCACTGAGAGGATGGCTCTAGGGGAACTGGAGGACTCAGAAAGTCTTTAATTCCTAGCTCCCCCAAGGCCTCCGGAATTACAGTTTTCCCAAGATAAAGTACAAAGAGCTCTGTAGGCAAATTAGGTTTTTTATGTTGTTTGTTTTCATTTCTAATATTTCTAATTGCTTTGCTAGCAGCAGAATATAGAAAACCAGGGGTAAATAAAAATTGTCCACCACCTCACACAAAAACAGAGAAAATGTGAGGAGAACCTGCTTTGGAAAAACGGGTAAGTCGACCAAGCCCTTTCCCAGTATTAATTGAACAGATAAAGACCAGTATCTTATTTAGATGGCGTTATACCTAATGAGAAAGTTAATAAGTGGCAGATGATAAGCCCCACAAGTTTAAGCCCTGAGTAGCTGTGTTCAAGCCGAAATTTTAGATAGTCGTTATTTTCTCTCCGTAACACATTTAAACATTTATAGTCCAGATACTCGCTGCAAAAAGCATGAGTATCACTACGGTAGAAACTTATTTCTATATTAGTTTGATACATTTATATTCTGCCCCATCCCTTGAAAATGACTATTTTTATTTCCAGGAATTTATCCACCTCCCCTGGATTTTCTAGTTTGTGTGCATAAAGGTCCAGGTAGCAGCCTTGAACGATCTTCGGTATTTCTGTGGTATCGGTTGTAATGCCTACTCTTCTGTTTCTAATTGAGCTTATTTTGATTTTCTCTCATATTTTCTTGGTTAATCTCACTAATGACCTATCAATTCTGTTTCTCTTTTTGGAGAACCAGCTTCTAATTTCTTTTGTGTTTTTTTGTATGTGTGTTTCGATTTCATTTCGCTCTGCTCTGATCTTGGTTCTTTCTTTTCTCCTGCTGGGTTTGGGTTTGGATTGTTGATATTTCTCTAGTTCCTTGGGGTATGACATTAGATTGTCTATTTGTGCTCTTTCAGACCTTTTAATGTAGGCATTTAATGCTATGGACTTTCCCCTTAGAACTACTCTTGCTGTATCCCACAGGTTTTGATAAGTTGTGTCACAATTATTGCTCCGTTCAGATAATTTTTAAATTTCTATCTTGATTTCATTACGGACCCAAAGATCATTCAAGAACAGATTATTTAAGTTCCATATATTTGTATGGTTTTGAGGTTTTCTTTCGTAATTAATTTTCAATTTTATGCTATTGTGGTCTGAGAGGATACAGGTATTGATCGACTTACGACCTGTGCAACTTACGATCATTCGACTTTACGACCACAATCGCTAGCCACGACTGCTCTGCGTCTGGCAGCGCAAACGTTGCCCTGATGGGCTTACGACAGTGCGGACCAGCTGCCGGCAGCACTACCATCTCCACGTGCACCATTTCAACTGTACATGTAGCCTACTCAACTTACGATCAAATCGAGTTATGACCATTTCGTAGTCCCGACTGTGGTCGTAAGACAAGCACTACCTGTACTTGATATGATTTTGATTATCTTAAATGTATTGAGGCTTGTTTTGTGGCCTATCATATGGTCTGTCTTGGAGAATGTTCCACGTACTGATGAAAAAAATGTATATTCTGCAATTGTTGAGAAGAATGTTCCATAAATATCTATGAAGTCCATTTGTTCTAGGATATAGTTAAGTCCATTGTTGCTTTGTTGACTTTCTGTCTTGATGACTTGTCTAGTACTGTCAATGGTATATGGAGTCCCCTATTATTGTTGTGTTGACTTCTCTCACATTACTTAGGTCAAATTTTGGATTCCAGTGTTAGATGCATACATATTTAGGATTGTCATATTTTTTCATTGGACTGATCCTGTTATCATTATGTATGTCTCTCTGTCTTTTTTTACTGTTTTGCTTAATAACCTGTTTTGTCTGATATAAGAATAGCTATACTCCTGCTCACTTTTGGTTTCCGTTTGCATGGAATGTCATTTTCCATCCCTTTACCTTAAGTTTATGTGAGTCCTTATGTGTTAGATGAGTCTCCTGGAGACAGATGATACTTACTTGGTAGATCTTTATCCATTCTGCTATTCTGTATCTTTTAAGTGGAGCATTTAGGCTATTTATATTCAATGTTAGTGTTGATATGTGAGACACTGTTCTATGCATCCTGCTAGTTCTTGCCTAACTGACTTGTTTTTTCATTGTGTTATTGTTTCATAGGCCCTATGAGATGTTTTTTCATTGTGTTATTGTTTCATAGGCCCCATTTATGCTTTAAGGAGGTTCTGTTTTGGTGTATTTTGAAGTTTTGTTTTAATACTTAGAACTCATTTTAGCATTTCCTGTAATGCTGGCATGGTAGTGGCAAATTCAGCATTTGTTTGTCTGAAAAAGACTAACTCACCTTCATTTTTGAGGTTGAGTTTTGTCGTATACAAATTTCTTAGCTATCAATAATTTTGTTTGGGGAAACTAAATATAGAACCTCAATCCTTTCTGGCTTGTAAGGTTTCTACTGAAAAATCAACTGTTAATCTGATAGCTTTTCCTTTATAGGTTACCTGACGCTTTTGCTTCACAGCTCTTAAGATTCTTTCTTTAATCTTAACTTTAGACCACCTGATGACTATGTGCCTGTGTGATGATGTTTTTGTGAAGAATTTCCCAGGTGTTCTTTGAGTTTTTGTATTTGGATGTCTAGATTTCTAGCAAGGCCAGTGAAGGTTTTCCCAACAATTCTCTCAAATAAGTTTTCCAAACTTTTAAATTTATCTTGTCCTCAGGAACACCAAATATCAGACCAATGATAAGTAGCAACATTGAAAGAGTAATTTTTAAAATTGCCAACAAAAATTTTCCAGGACCAGATGAATTCACAGCTGAATTCTACAGACATTCAAGGAAGAATTGGCACCAATCCTGCCAAAAATATTCTGAAAGATATTGAAAGAGAAAATCCTCCCTAAGGCATTATATGAAGCCACTATCACCCTAATACCAAATCAGGAAAGGGCATAACAAAAAAAAAAAAAAAAAGAAAAAGAAAAAAAAAAGAAAACTACAGACCAACATTCCTGATGAACATGAATGCAAATATAGATGCAAAAATCCTCAAAAAAATATTAGCTAATCAAATTAAACAGCATATCAAAAAGATCACATATCATGATCAAGTAGAATGCAGGGATGGTTTAACATACATAAATCAGTAAACATAATACATCACATAAACAGAATTAAAAACAAAAATCATATGATCATCTCAATAGATGCAGAAAAGGCATTTGACAAAATTCAGCATCACTTTATGATAAAGAAAAAAAAAACCCTCACCAAAATTGGCACAGAAGGGACATACCTTAAGTTAATAAAAGTTATCTATGAGAAACCCACAGCCAACATTATACTGAGCTGGGTAAAGTTGAAAGAATTCCCCCTGAGAACTGGAACAAAACAAGGATGCCCACTTTCGTCACTTCTGTTCAACGTAGTACTGAAAGCCCTAGCCAGAGCTATCGACAAGGGAAAGAGCTAAAAGGCATACCGATCAGTAAAGAGAAAGTCAAACTGTTGCTGTTCACCAATGACATGATCATATACCTATAAAACCCTGAAGACTCATCTAAAAAGCTCCTAGATCTGAAAAATGAATTCAGTAAAGTTTAAGGATAGAAACTCAATGTATACAAATCAGTAGCACTGCTATACACCAACAACGACCAAGCAAAGAATCAAAGTGAGAGCACAATCCCTTTTACAGCATTTGCAAAAATTAAAATAAAATACTTAGAAATATACCTAACCAAGGAGGTGAAATGTTTCTACAAAGAAAACTACAAAACACTGCTGAAAGAAATCAGGGGATGACACAAACAAATGGAAATCGATCCCATGTTTCTGAATTGGTAGAATCACTATTGTGAAAATAACTATACTGCCAAAAGCAATCTACACATTCAATGCAATCCCCATAAAAATACCATTATCATTCTTTACATAACTAGAAAAAACAATCTTAAAATTTATATAGAACCAAAAAAGAGCCTGCATAGCCAAAGCAAAATAAAGTAAAAACTGAAGACATCACATTACTTGACTTCAAACTATACTGCAAGGCTATAGTTACCAAAACAGCATGATACTGGTATAAAAATAGACATGTCGACAAATGGTAAAGACCAGAGAACCCAGAAATAAAGCCAAATACTTACAGCCAACTCATCTTCAACAAGCAAAGAAAAACAAAGTGGGGAAGGGATGCCCTATTCAACAAAATGTGCTGGGATAATAGGTAAGCCACAAGGAGAAGAATGAACCTGGATCCTCATCTCTCACCTTATACAAAAATCAACTCAAGGCAGAGTTGATTTTTAAAAGACTTAAATCTAAGATCTGAAACTATAAAAATTCTAGAAGATAACATCAGAAAAACTCTTCTAGACATTGGCTTAGGCCAAGAGTGCATGACCAAGAATCCAAAAGCAAATGCAACAAAAACAAAGATCAATAAATGGGACTTAATTAAACTAACAAGTTTCTGCACAGTAAAAAAAATAATCAGCAGAGTAAACATACAACTGACAGAGTGAGAGAAAATATGCACAAACTATGCATCTGACAAAGAACAAATATCCAGAATCTATAAAGAACTCAAACAAATAAGCAAGAAAAAAAAATCCCATCAAAAAGTGGGCAAAGGCAATGAACAGAAAATTCACAAAGGAAATATAGAAATGGCCAACAAGCACATGAGAAAATGCTCAACATCACTAGTTGTCAGGGAAATGCAGATCAAAACCACAGTCAGATATCCTCTTACTCCTGCAAGAATGTGCATAATGGAAAAATAAAAAAAAAATAACAGATGTTGGTGTAGATGTGGTGAAAAGAGAACACTTTCACACAGCCAGTAGGAATGTAAACTAGTACAACCACTATTGAAAACAGTGTGGAGATTATTTAAGGAACTAACAGTAGAAGCACCATTCTATCCAGCAATCCCACTACTGGGTGTCTACCCAAGGGAAAAGAAGCCGTTATATTAAAAAGACATTTGCACATGAATCTTCATAGCAGCACAATTCACAATTGCAAAACTGTGAAACCAACCTAAATGCCCAACAACCAATGTGTGGATAAAGAAAATGTGGTACGTATACAGTATGAAATGGTATTCAGCCATAAAGAGGAATGAAATAATGGCATTCCCAGCAACATAAATGGAGTTGGAGATGATTTTCTAAGTGAAGTAACTCAAGAATAAAAATCCAAATATCCTATGTTCTCACTTATAAGTGGAAGCCAAGTTATGAGGATGCAAAGGTTTGAGAATGATATAATGGACTTGGGGACTCTGGTGGAAAGGCGGGAGGGGTGGGTGAGGGATAAAAGGCTGCACATTGGACACAGTGTACACCGCTTGGGAGATTAGTGCCCTCAAATCTCAAAAATCACCACCAAATAACATATCCATGTAACTAAACACCACCTGTTCTCCAAAAACTGTTGAAACAAAATAAAATAAAATGATCATTTTTCCCTTTCCTATGATAATTGGAAGGAAAGTAAAAAAAAAAAAATTGAATTTTCCCAAGTCAATATTTGTATTCTTTTTCTAAACAATAAAGAAATTCTATTCCCATAGTCCCTTTGCAGTGAATCTTTGACTCCGACAAGAAGAAAATAGCACTTTTCATCTCCTAAGCGAGATCAGATGGCTTTTAGAGGTTTGGACTCAGCGTTTTCAGTGGCCTAGTGTGAGAAGATTAAGACACCTTTGTGCTTCTGAAAGTCCTCATGCTTCTGGAGCCTGCCGGGAAGAAGAGGGCAGCAGGCAGCCCATCGTGTCTCCAGCTCAGGGCTGTCTCTATGACCACAGGGCCTTCCATCAAGAGGGAAGCAGAGGCCACACCACAAAAGGGCCTTGGATTTGCCTCGAATTTGATATTTGATCTGAGAGGAACATAAAGCCATAAAAATATTCAAGATGAATAGCTAGAGCAGAGAGAATGTTTAGGGCAGTGAAAGTACTCTGTATGATACCATAATGATAGATATGTGTCATTATACATTTGTCCAAACCCATAGAATGTTCAACACCAAGAGTGACCCTCATGTAAACTATGGACTTTGGGTGACGATAAGGTATCAATAGGTTCATCAATTGTAACAAACATGCCACTCGGGTGGGGGATGTTGATAGTGCAGGGCTATGCATGTGTGGGGACAGGGTACATGGGGACTCTTTCCTCCTCAATTTCGCGGTGAACCATTCTAAAAATTAAAGTGTATTTCTAAAACATTTCAACAGGTCACTGGTCAGAAAACTAAATCACAGATTCCAGAAACATATTCTGGTTAATTTAAACCAAAAAGGATAAAAAAGAAAGGAAGAAAGAGAAGGGAAAAGGAGGTGAGAAGAGGGAAGGGGAGGAGTGAGGAGGGAAGAAACGGTGAAGACTCCGTAACAGAACCGCAGGCAGGTCAGAACACAGGAGGGTGTGCGTGGGGACCCCACCGCTCCTGCGGTCACACTGCCGCCCCGACGTCGGCCTCTTGCTCTCGGATGCAGGTGCGCCTCTCACCCAACTGGGAGCCCCTCCGTCTCCTCAGTCCGTCAGCCCCGCTCCTGCCACACAAGACCCAGGGCACCAGAGACTTCAGAATCGGTCCATTCCACTGCTCAGCTGTCCCAGTCTCCATCTTTGGCCCGGTGACACTGTCGGCCCACGGGAGCGCCACGGGACCCTCACCACTTGCGTTGGTTTCCTTGCTCCTTTCTGTGGGCCCCCGGCCATGGCTGCGCCTGTGCCCACAGGCCTTCTGTCAAGCAGGGTTTCCACCCAGCTCCGCATCCCCTCCCACGGCCTCTCACAAGCTCCAAGATCCGCTCTCCTCTGTTTTTCTCTTTTGTTCGAAAGTTTCATTTGTTCTCAAGCCTTTTAACGTATTCTGCTCTCTAACACGAAAAGGTGGTTTTGCTGAAGACTTCAGGATGGTATTGCACGCACTTCTTCAGTCATGCTCCAGGCTTTCCTGCAGCCCCACTGCTTTTCACTCAGCTCCACTTCTTCAGAGGGAGAGGCGCCAGCTTTGGTCTAACGCTAATGCCTCCACCCAGACCGGGTATTCCCTTCCCTGTGTTCACAGACTGTGTGTCACCAAGCCCCAGAGCCTACTTCCTACCCTGCAAGCCACCCCAGCTTCCTGTACTTAAACACCTCAATGACTCCACCAAAATCCCCCGCAGCATTAACACCGAGACTCTCCTATGTTCCTAACGTCAGTAAATGGTGACTCCTTCCTCTCTGACCTGAACAGTCAGGATAAGGTTTGATGTTTTCCTTAGTGTGTGTAGTGGCATTCAGTGCAGATTGATGTGCATCCGTTTTGTGTGCTTACTGGTCATTCACACATCTCCTCTAGTGAAGTGTTTGTCAAAAACGTTTTTGTTCATTTTTATTCGGTTTTTTGCCTTACTACTGAGTTATAGAACTTTGCCTTTTAATTTTTTTAATTCAGTACACAAATTTATATATGCACATATTTGTAGCTTTATTTTTATTGTGTCTTTGAAGGAATAAAATTCATTAATTTTGATAAAGCTTGACTTATCTTTTGTCTTTTGTAAATTTCACTTTTTGGGTCTTACCCAGTCTTTGTTTAACCCAAGTTCACAAATATTTATTCCGCTAGTTATATAAGCTTAGTGTTTACATTTAAGTGTATGAAGGTTTGAGATGAACTGGTATGAAGTAAATTCTTATTTTCTTTATGTGGCTAGCCAGTTATTCCAGCACAATGGGTTGAAAAGGCACGCCTTTTCTCATTGAAATGCTTTCACAGCTTAATAGAAAATAAACTGACCGTTTATGTATAGGTCTTTTTGAAGCTTTATTCCATCGTATTTATTTATGTGTGTATCCCTCACCACACTCTTTTAATGTATAAATGCTTTATTCTCAGGACTAAAACTAGATTATATAAATTCTTTAACTTTGCTTTTTCACTTTTAATATTTTGCTGATAGCTATGGGCCATTCACACTTCCACATATATTTGAAAATCAGCTTGTCAGTTTAAAACCTGGTATTAAAAAAACCTTTGTTTTATCTGTTGATGAATTTAGAATGAATCAACATCTTAAAAATGGTACGTTTCAACTTATGAATATTTTTCTCAATTCACATAGGCTTTTAAATGTTTTTACAAAACAGTTTTGTAGTGTTCAGTGTACAGGTCTTGCACATGTTTTTATACATTTATATATACATGTTTTATTCCCAGAGATGCTATTGTAAATGAACTTGCATTTTTTAATTTCCATTTCTATGTTCGTGTTTGAGATATTTGTTTTGATTTTATTTGTCTAATGTAGTTGATTGATATAATTGACTTTGTATATGGACCTTGTAACCTGGGACCTTGCTAAACTCACTTTTTAGTTCTACTAACGTTTTTAACAGGTTTATTAAAATGTTCTTTTGAGAAGTGTCCATTTATATCCTTTGCCCAATTGTTGATGCAGTTATTTGTTTTTTTCTTTTAATTTTGTTTTAAGTTCCATGTAAATTCTGGATATTAGGTCTTTGTCAGGTGGGTAGATTGCAAAACTGTTCTCCCATTCTGTAGGTGGCCTGTTCGCTCCGATGATAGTTTCTTTTGCCATGCAGAATTCTTTAGTTTAATTAGATCCCATTTGTCAATTTTGGCTTTTGTTGCAACTGCTTTTGGCTTTTGTGTGTGTGTGTTTTTTGAGACAGAGTCTCACTCCATCACCAGGCGCCAGGCTGGAGTGCGGTGGCGTGACCTCAGCTCACTGCAACTTCCATCTCCCGGGTTCAAGCAATTCTCCTGCCTCAGCCTCCAGAGTAGCTGGGACTGCAGGCACGCGCCACCACACCCAGCTAATTTTTTTGTATTTTTAGTAGAGAGGGGGTTTCACCATGTTCGTCAGGATTGTCTCGATCTCTTGCCCTCGTGATCTGCCCACCTCGGCCTCCCAAAGTGCTGGGATTACAGGCGTGAGCCACCGTGCCCGGCCGCTTTTGGCATTTTCTTCATGAAGTCTTTGCCCACGCCTATGTCCTGAATGGTATTGCCTAGGTTTTCTTCTAAGGTTTTTATGGTTTTGGGTTTTAATCCATCTGGAGTTAATTTTTGTACAAAGTGTAACAAAGGGGTTCGGTTTCCGTTTTCTGCATATGGCTAGCCAGTTTTCCCGGCACCATTTATTAAACAGGAGATATTTTCCCCATTGCTTTTTTTTTTTTTTTTTTTTTTTTCCTGGTCAAGTTTGTCAAAGATCAGATGGTTGTAGATGTATAGTGTTATTTCTGAGGTCTCTATTCTGTTCTATTGGTCTATATGTTCACTTTGGCACCAGTACCATGCTGTTTTGGTTATTGTAGTCTTTTTGTTTGTTGGAAGTGTTTGTGAAGAATTGGAGTTAATAGTTATTTGTTTGGTGGGATTCACAAAAGAACCTGTTGGATCTGAATTTTGTGTGTCTGAGAAATTTTTGTAACTACCAATTTAACAGCATTACATGTTATAAATCTAGTCAGATTTTCTCCTTTTATACTGAGCCAGTTTTGGTAGTCTTTATATTCCTAGAAATTTGATCTAGGAATTTCATCTCGGTTATCAAGTTAATTTATTTCTATTTTTTTAGTGTTGATTACAATCCTTTTTTATAAAAATTTTTATACAGTCAGTGGAATGTCACCACTATTAGAGAATGCTGCTAATTAGCTGTGAATGCACAGTGTTAACACAAAAAACTGTGTGCACTATTCTTTTTTTTTTCTTTTTCTTTTTCTTTTTTTTGTGGATAATGAGTGATGGAAATGTTTGCCAATTTGAAGTCTCCCAGATTTAAATTCCATGTTGTATGATAAAAAAAATATATTATCTCAGAATGGTACATTAGTTACATAACCACTAATGATTCAAGGGTAAACTTTACATTAGTAATAGCAAAAACCTAGTAAAACAACCCCAAATCTAACCCCAATAAGCAGCTTATGTCAATTTCCTGTGTGTGACTCTAATGAGTTTATCCTAAATCTAGAGGGGGGGATTATTATACTTGGAATTCATTGTGTCTTGAAGGTGTAATGTTTGAGCCAAATATGGGAAGTTTCTGGCTATCATTTCTTGAAATATTCTTTCTTCCCCTCTGTCACTTTTTTTCCTTTTGATACCCCCATTACCTGTTTGTTGGTACATGTGATTATGCCTGGCATTTCTTTGAGTCTTTTTTTTTAAAATTCTTTCTCCTTTCTCTGCCTTAGAATGAAGAAGCCCAACTGTCCAATCTTCAGATTCACTGATTTTTTTCTTTCTACTTGAATCTGCTGTTGAGCACATCTAGAGAACTTTAAAATTTCAGTTAGTGTATATTGTAATCCCAGAATTTCTATTTAGTTATTTTTTCATAATCTCTATTTCTTTATTTATGACATCTATTTGTTGAGAGATTACACTTATATTTCCATTAAATAATTTGCACATGGTTTCTTTTCATTATTTAGTAGCTTTATAATAGCTGATTTAGGGGCTTTATCTAGTGAGTAAAACGGTCCTCAAAAACAGTTTGTATTGACCCCTTTTATTCGGGTGCGTGGACAATACTCTCTTGTTTATTTGCATGTGTTATATTTTTTTTCCTGAAAATTGAACATGTTAAAAAAATGTAATGTGGCAATTCCAGAAATCAGACCTCCCTCATTCCTAGGAATTGGTTTCGTTCCTATTTGTGTTCTAATGACTTTTGAAGACTCATTCTACAAAGTATTTCTGTTTTTTCAGCTGCTGCCTCTGATGTCTCTTCTCGGTTAGCTTACTAGTCAGCATACTAGTCAGCATTTTGTTAAATGCCTTCCGGCAAGTACCTCATCCTTTGCCAATGGGTTCTATGTATTTGTTGGGTCACATCTTCAATATTTCAGCAGTTAACAATTCTTCCTGGGCATTCACTTTCTGCCTTCATGGAGCCTCAAGGTCACTCATTGGTGAGAGATTAAGGTATTTCTTGTGTCTCCTAATATGCATATATGCATGGAGTTATATCAGATCAGAACTTTTCAAAAACCCTAAGTATGTTTCATTTAACTTATTTTTGAAGTAAGTTTTTTTTTTTTTCAAGACTTTTGTTTTACCTAACTGGTAGTGCCACAACCACAGAGCTGATTGGCTTCCCTCTGACTCCCAAAGTGACAGGATTACAGGCATGAGCCACTGCACCTGACTCATCGATCATTTTCAACAAATACGCGGAGGATAACACTTTCTCAGCCAGGTGTGGTAGCTCACACTTATAATCCCAGAACTTTGGGAGGCCTAGGTAAGTGGATCACCTGAGGTCAGGAGTTTGAAACTAGGCTGGCCAACATGATGAAATTCTGTCTCTATTCAAAAAACAAAATTTACCCTGGCATGGTGGCATGCACCTGTAATCCCAGCTACTAGGGAAGCTGAGACATGAGAAGTGGTTGAACCTAGGAGGCGGAGGTTGCAGTAAGCCAAGATCATGCAATTGTACTCCTGCCTGGGTGACAAGAGTGACATTTTGTCTCAAAAAAAAAAAAAAAAGATTTTCATTGAGTGAGTTTTGTGTCATGTGAACTGCAGACAGTTTGTGAATGGGACTTTTCTGGAGAGCTCTCAGATCAAATACATACAGCTTTCTGGGCATGGGACTTTATCAGTAACTATGGACCTACCCATTCCAATGGCTGCTAGGCTGCTGGCTTTCATGTCACCATTCTTCTGAGGCAACTGGTGTTCAAGGCTGCCATGGAGCTGAGAAGGAGATCAAAATAGAGCAAGTTCAAAATGTTTCAATTGTTGCTCTTCCCACCAATACTCAGCTGTTTTTCTTGCATTTTTGGTCCTCAGATTGTTGCAAGCCTTTGGTGAATTTCCAGAGTACTAAGAAAGTAGATTTTGACAGTTTTAGTGACTACATCCCCCTTGCTTCTATTGGGAAATGTATTTTGGAGATTTTTACTCTTCCATTCTGCTAGTGGGTAATTTTTTTTTTCTTAACAGCATTAGAACTATATATATATAATTTGCTGCCACACTGGCAAAGAAGCTTTAAGTACACAGGCAGTATTCATATTTCAAGGTAAGTGGAAGCCATACTGTGTCCATAGTCATAGAATTCTCCACTGGAAGCCAGAATTTCCAATGTGACAGAATCTAGGGTTATGGGGATGGAAAACGCACACACAAAAAGATGGTATTTGACTAATAATGACAGTAATAAACTATTTCTATACCTAGGTTCCTACATCCATATTAGGAACCTCGCCCTGTACACTGGCCCTTAGTTCATACATCACATGCCGGGGGAAGTACTCCTTCCTGCTTCATGATGTTAATCTTAATTAACTTGATATTTCAGTCAATCAAATTAGTGCTGCGATGAAAGCCAAAAATTGACATTTTCTTATGTAGTGAGACAAGGTTTTTGTACTTTTTCCATTTTCACCTTATGTTTATGAACTGGTTGTAGTACAGGTTTAAGGAGGATGAGAACTATGAGGAGCTAACTGGTAGCAACCTACAATCTCCATATTCTGCTGTCTATAAACCAGCATGAAAAGTCCTCTTCCCTCCATCAGCTCATTGCAGAAAACCACTGTGGTCTTGGATGTGATGTGAAAATCCTTTACAGGAAAACTTGTACTATAGATCTGCTTGGGCCTGATGCCAAATATTCTGATTCTATCATATACCTGATGCTGCTTTAACTGCTCCTTTTTATGGTTCAGTAGATTTGAATCCAGTTCATCATGGACAGCTCTATCTCCATATTCCCTTGGTTCGCCACAGTCATATTTTAGTCTCTGCTTGTCCTAGTAGCATGGCTGCAGGTAGGCTTGAGAAAGCAGGTAGTTTTGATTGCTGGACCTGGTGGAAACTATGCAAAGCATCCTTATCCATGGAGGATACATTTCTGAATTGACCTTTGTGTCTTCACCGAGTCTTATCACCCAAGTGGCAGGGCAGTTTGCGTTGAAGCCTTGATCTGCTGTATGGCCCACTCTTGTTTTGAGCCCTGACTAAAACCTGAATCTTGTTTTATCATCTGACAAGGAGACCATAGCCGTATTTCCAAGTATATGCTCCTTCTAAATTCTGAAGAGGTTCTCTAAATGCTTTGGGTTATTCACGGAGGCAGGAGATGTCAGGTGCAGCTAGCTGTCCTTTATCTTACAGCTAGGTCCATAGCGTTTGTCTTAAGGGACCATATATTAAATATTTTATTATTTGAGGCCATAATTTCTATCACAACTACTCAACTCTGTTACTGTAGCTTAAAAGTCACCATACATCACCTGTATAGATGCAGAAAAAGCTTTCAGTAAAATCTAACAACCCTCCATGATAAAAACCCTCAAAAAACTAGGCATTAAAGGAGCACACCTCAAAATAATAATAAGAGCCATCTATGACAAACCCACCACTAACATCATACTGAACAGGCAAAAGCTTGAAGCATTTCCTTTGAGAACTGGCACAAGACAGGAAATCCCACTCTCACCGATGCTATTCAACATAGTGCTGAAGTTCCTAGCCAAAGCAACCAGTCCAGAGAAAGAAAGAAAAGGCACACACGTAGGAGAAGAAGTCAAACGCTCTCTCTTCGCTAATGACATGAGTCTATACTTAGAAAACTCTACAGATTCTGCCAAAAGCCTCCCAGAACTGATAAATGACTTCAATCAAATTTCAGGATACAAAAGCACTGTACAAAACTTAGTGGCATTTCTATACACCAGTAACATTCAGGCTGAGAATTAAATCGACAACACAATCCCAGTTACAAAAGCCACAAAATAAAATATAATACCTAGGGATGTATCTAACAAGAGGTAAAGATGTCAACAAGGAGAAATACAAAACACCGATGAAAGAAATTATGGATGGCACAAACAAATGGAAAAACATTCTAATGCTCATGGACTGGGATAATCAATATCATTAAAATGCTATACTGCCTAAAGCAATTTAAAGATTAAATGCTGTTCCTACCAAACTTTCAGCATCCTTTTTCACAGAATTGGAAAAAAATTTCCAAACTGTGCGTGGAACTGAAAAAGAGCCCAAATAAAAAAAAAGAAATCCTAAGCAAAAAGAACAAAGCTGGAGACATCACATTACCTGATTTCAAACTATACTATAAGGCTACAGTAACCCAAACAGCATGGTACTGGTAGAAAAACAAACACATAGACCAGTGAAACAGAATAGAAAACCCAGAAATAATGCCACACACTTACAGCTATCTGATCTTTGAAAAAGTCAACAAAAATAAGCAATGGGGAAAGGATTCCCAGTCAATAAATGGTGCTGAGATAGCTGGCTAGCCATATGCAGAAGAAAAAAACTGGACTCTTACCTTTAACCAATACAAAAGTCAACTTGAGGTGGATTAAAGACTTAAATGTAAGATTTCAAACTATAAGAATCCTAGAAGAAAGTCTACAAAACACATTCTGGATATTGACCTCTGTAAAGAATTTTTGACTCAGTCTTAAAAACCAATTGCAACAAAAACAAAAATTGACAAGTGGGACCTAATTAAACTAAAGAGCTTCTATACAGTGAGAAAGAAAGAAAAAAAAAAAACAACTGTAAATAGAATGAAGAACCTCTAGAATAGAAGAAAGTATCCTAGCCACAAACTACGCATCTAACAAAGATCTAAATAAAGAACTTAAACATTCAACAAGCAAAAAAACAACCCCACTAAAAAGTGGTTAAAAGGCCAGGTGCAGTGGCTCATGCCTGTAATCCCAACACGTTGGGAGGCTGAGACAGGCAGATCACTTGAGGTCAGGAGTTCAAGATCAGCCTGGCCAACATGGTGAAACTCCATCTCTACTAAAAATACAAAAATTAGCCAGGCATAGTGGCAGGTTTCTGTAATCCCAGCTACTCAGGAGGCTGAGACAGGAGAATCGCTTGAACTGGGAAAGCAGAGGTTCTAGTGAGCCAAGATTGCACACTGCACTTCAACCTGAGTGACAGAGCAAGACTCTGTCCCCCTCCATCAAAAAAAATTATCAAAAGACCTGGACATTTCTCAAAAGAAAACATACTAGTGGCCAACAAACATGAAAAAATGTTCAGCATCACCAATCATCAGAGAAATGCAAATCAAAGGCACAATGAGATACCATGTCACAGCAGTCAGTATGGCTATTACTAAAAAGTCAAAGAAACAACAGATGCTAGTGAGACTGTGGTGCAAAGGGAAGGCTTATAGAATGTTAGTAAGAATTTAAATTAGTTCAACCCCTGTGGAAAACAATTTGGAGATTTTCAAATAACATAAAACAGACCTATCATTTGACCCAGCAATCCCATCATTAGGTATATATCCAAAAGATAATAAATTGTTCTACCAAAAAGACACATGCACTTATATGTTCATCAGGGCATTATTCACAATAGCAACGGCATCAGATCAACCTAAGTGCCCATCAACGGTGTATTAGATAAAGAATATGTGGCACATATACACCATGGAATACTATGCAGCCATAAAAAAGAATGAAATTATGTTTCTCTGCAGCAACATGGATGCAGCTAGAAGCCATTATCCTAGATGAATTAACACAGGAACAGAAAACCAAATGATGCATGTTCTCACTCATAAGTCAGAGCTAAATATTGGGTCCATATGGACATACAGATGGCAATACTAGACACTGGGGACTACTAGTGGGGAGAGGGGGGAAAGGGGTAAGGGTTGAAAAACCAAATGTTGGGGACTATGCTCAGTGCCTGGGTGGCAGGATTAATATCATCACACAATATACCCATGTAACAATCCTGCACATGTACCCCTGAAACTAAAATAAAAGTTGAAAAAATGTTTAATAGGAAAAAAATTAATTTTTTTTAAAAAACAGTATGTTAATGAATGAACATGGCTGCATCGTAAGATAACTTTATTTACAAAACTAAAACTGCTGCCAGTGGGCTGTAATTTGCCATCTTCTGCCTTAGTTTATTTTAAATGCCCCAGATCTTTGGTCTTCTAAAGTCTTCACTAATGTTAAAGAGCCCGAATCTTAGTGGGATTTTTGTCTGACCATTGCCATGCGAGCTTTCTACAGTATTCGTAGAATATGACACTTCCTGCTCAACATGCCAACTTAGCAGGATGTCATCATGATAGTGTGCCACCACGATTTCCTCTGGGCTATCAATAGGATTCATTCATATCGATTCACATTTGAATGATATTTTGAATCATGTCATGTTGACTTAAATTCATGTTCAGTTCAGCCTATTGTAATGGAATGTTTTGCTTTTCTCACGTAAAAACCATGCTTGATCAACATTACTCTCAGTGATGGGTACTGAGAAGACAGCCATATCAGTACTGTAAAGCAAGTAGCAAAGGCTGTGTCGGTCTGTTGCCGTAAAGATGGCACACTTCTAGTTGCTGCAGTAGAGGCAGCCAGTCAGTCATCCATAAGGACTCATCTAATTTTCGCAGGAGACACACAGCAGATAAAATAAGGAGATGATGGAGACCACCGAACTTGCATCTTCAGGTCCACGATGGTAGTGATGTTTTTATAATTTAAAATTTTCTGTGGACAGGAAGGAGAGTACTTGAGCCCAGAATACTTTTTAAAACATGTTTTATCCATACTGTTAAGAAAATTAATTTGGCCGGGCATGGTGGTTCACGCCTCTAATCCTAGAACTTTGGGAGGCTAAGGTGAGCGAATCACTTGAGGTCAGGAGTTCGAGACCAGTCTGACCAGCATGGTGAAACCCTGTCTCTACTGAAAATACAAAAATTAGCTGGAAATCACTTGAATCTGGGAGGTGGAGGTTGCAGTGAGCTGAGATTGTGCCACCTGCACTCCAGCCTAGGGGACAGAGTGAGATTTTGTTTCAAAAAAAAAAAAAGGAAAAAAAAAGAAAGAAAGAAGATTAATTCATGTTTGCTAAAATGTACCAATTAAGTTCCATAGCCATTTGGAATTATTTCTCATTTAATTTCACATAATTTTAATTTGACAGATAACTGCCTCACTAAAACAAATAAAGACACTGCAAATATACACATAAATTTAATGGATGCCTTAAAAGAAATGCATTTTAAGAGCCGGATCAAGAATGTCATTAAAACAGTGAGGTTTATTTATAGGTGTCTCAGCAAAAGTGATATAATTTAGTTATCAAGTTTGACAGAGTACTGTTATTTTGATCTACGCAACAAATCTTCAAAAAATGTTGAAATCACTACTTGATCTTTGCCTTTACAACATGTCCTCTTATTCTAACTTACTTAGAATAATGCTAACAACTTTTTAAGAAGTACGGAGCCTATCACAGAACTCTACATACACACAGAGTATTTCACGAGTGTCATTAAATACCGGAAAGGAAGATGATGCTGATGATAAGTCACATTCGGCAGCTTAGGCCAAGTGTGGTTGTGTAGTCCCACAGTGATCGACGTTGTTGGTTACTATTATTTCCTCTCTCTACTGTCAACATATGGCATTATGCAGTATCATAAAAGAAGATTCTTGAGCCTAACCCTAGATATACTGGTCGGGATCTCTGGCTCCGAGGTACTGGAGTGTCCTCTATTAACAAGTGGTCCTGTGTGGGATCTGAAGTACTTTGAGGTGTGTGAGCTCCAGCTCTCACTTTTGCACTAGAAATCACTTTAAGATAGTGAGTTAGGGGCCAAGGCGTGGTGGCTCCTGCCTGAAATCCCAGTACTTTGGGAGGCGACATGGGTGGATCACTGAGGTCAGGAGTTGGAGACCAGCCCATTATGGCAAAACCCCGTCTCTACCACAAATACAAAAATGAGCTGGGCATGGTGGTGGGTGACTGTAATTCCAGCTGCTTGGGAGGCTGAGGTGGGAGAATTGCCTGAACCCGGGAGGCAAAGATTGCAGTGAGCCAAGGTCGCACCATTGCACTCCAGCCTGGGCAACAAGAGCAAAACTCTGTCCCAGAAAAAAAAAAAAAAAAAAAAAAAAGATAGTGAATTAGGGGCTCAACTCCAAATTTGCTCTAAAATTTATTAATTTCAACACTGTATGCTGGTTCCTTCATGCTTCTTATTTAACTCCTCCCTTAGAACCCTATTTTATTTTTCATTTACTGGATCCATTCTCTTCCCATAACGTTATGCCCCCATATGTAGTCAATCCTGATTTTTTATAACGTACCCCATTTCCTTGAGTCTACAATCCACCCTCCTTATCCCCCTCTTTCATTCTACTCCTTCCAAGAACAAGGGCTCCTCGCCCGCCCTGAGCTCCTCTCTGCTGCTGGCTTCTGCTGCAAGTCCCTCCTGCTGTGTGACGCCTTAGGGTATTGCTCTACCCTAGAGCTGCCGTGTTCCATGGAGACAGTGAAGGATAAAACAGACACTGCCGGTGACAAAGTGACCTCTGCCTTTCACCACATGAAGAAAGTAGACCAGAAAAGTTAATTGGCTGCAAGATCCCAATAAAAATTAACGGAACACAGCTGCTGCCAGATACTCCAGGCCCTGACACGTGCCTTACGCAGTCTTGGGCTGCAATCCGCCCTTGCCTCTGTGATCTTTTCCAGCACTGCCCCAACCCAGAAGATATGTCTGCTGCATATTTGGCAGGACACAAACTCCAGATGCCAAAGCAGCTTTTTAGCTTGAGCATGTTCTGTCAGTCATTTTTAAAAGTTTACAAACAGCTAATATAGAGGCCATTATCAGTGTTTAATAAAATACCTGGAATTTTAGAAAACAATTTCGAGGAAACAACAAAAACTTAAAACCCTGAAGACTATGAAACGTTCTTGCCAAACCAATATCTTGAAGAATGTTCCAGTGGCACATAGGTCCGTTTAAACATTCATTTTAACTCCGTGCTTGCTTTTAAATAAGTGATTCTATGTGTGCCATGCATAGCAGGAGCCACTGATGGAATTTGTAATTATTCCAAGATCTGTTCCCAAAGAAAGTTACTTGTGTGTAAACTGTTGGAAAAGTTCTTACAAGCCAGTTAACATAAGATTTATTCAATTATAGTAAAGTCGAAAAGTGAAATTTCACCCCACCCTGTCCTTCTGCCTAGATGCTGGGGCTGGTAGTATTTGGCCTCCAGATTCGAGGAAGAGAGATGAGAGACAGTGACTAAGGAAGAAGAGGACCTGGAATAACCCACAAAAGAAGTTAGATTGCTTTATAATTAAGGGGAAAAAACCCCAACTTTCTTGGCTTCCACCAGATCTTTGTAAAATCAAATATTTCAACTACGCAAAGATGGCTTAAATAGTTTGCAAAGCAAAGTTACAAGTCTTGTTTCTTACACACGCAAATGGTTCAGGCCCTTGGTTGGGAACAAAAGAGAGTAACAAAAGCTATACTCAATTACATTGACTTTTCACATTTTGAGGTGGAATCTCAGCAGCTTATCCATTCAAGAAAAATGTTTTCCTTTCTTACGGGTGTAAACCGGCCTGTGACTGAGAATTAGCAACGAGACTTGGAATGCTGTGTGCATAGATTTATTTCCTCCAGAAGTTGCCTGCTAGAAGCCAGGTAACTTGTCCCTCTCCCTGAGTGTGGAGAGATCCCGAGGTGACCTGGCTTGGGATGCCAGAGTCCATACTCAACTGTATTGTTCCAATGAATTTTGAAAATCTGCCTGTGCAGAGTATCTAATCTGGGAAGTTCTCTGTGCAAACAGCGGGATGGAACCTATGATAAGAGCTAATGAGGAATGAGGACAAGGGGACAATTTAAAGAATGGGCAAGGAAGATTGAAATTGAGAGACAACATGGGATCTAAAATGAAAGGTTTAACTTTTTTTCCTTTAACTTTGGAACACGGGAATATTTATTATTTAAAGCCAGTTTTTAGCTTTATTTGTTTTTATTTTTTTTAATTTATCTATTCTCTCCAGGAGCCCAGTGAAAATTAGCCTTACATGGCTTTTACGTTAATGGCAGTGGGAAGGTTAAAGAAAGAGGTGGTAAAGAGTTATGATTTTCTCTGTCACCCCTAAACAAGGGCAGAATGCAGGTAGGTGACCGAGAAGCTGGAGTAGAGAAACAGAAAATGATGGTAAGGAAGGAGGAAGGTACTAATGCACGAGTTAGATTAGAAGGCAAGCATGATTTTTAAAATAATATATAAAGTATAGAATTCAAAGGGATACAAATCCCAGACTTGACAAAACTCTGTTCATGCGAGAAATCTATATTTTCTACATAGTATGAGATTTACAACTCAGTGGAGAGTTGGTAACTCTCCTTTTCAAAGCTCACCTTTTCAGAGACCCTCTGGAGTGTGGCGGCCTGACTTCCCATCATAAAGTTTGCTTAGGCTTGGTGCCATTGTCTCCCACGTCCATATTGCTGCTAGACTTTTTCTTCTGTTCTATCTGGCTTCCCTGTTCTTGACATCACTTGCCCAATAAATAATTTGAAAATATTTTTCCAATCCAACTCTACTTCTAGGGAAACAGACCTAAGACATAAATCAAGTTTTGTGTTTTGAGCTGTTTCTTCTCTATTCTTCCTTTGCAAAGGACTTCCTGAATTTCTCACTTATCTGCTAGCCAAATATATGTATTTGATCATTTTTACATAGATCGTTTTCACAATAGGGAGAGTTTCCAGTGAAGAATAATATCAGCCTCTGTTAGAGATAAAGCTCAGAGTCATAAGGAAAAACGAGCACTTACATAAAGGATTTCTCAGTCAAGCAAATTTATTTTTGTGCAGAATGGTGCCTCTTGTAGGGCTGGTTGCCACAAGTGCACCCAAACAAAGGAGAGGAGAAGGTTTTATTCCTAGCATGCGACTCCCGCCTCTGAGCCCTTTCCCCATTGGTTGGAGTCCGACTGCAGAATCCTAAACTAGACCTAATTGGCTAAACATCTAAACGTCTTTAGGTAAGGTGGATGTGTGATGGGAGGGAAGGGAGAGGGGGAAGGGGTCTTCTGCGGTGGATCAGCAAGCCAGGCCTTTCCCAAAGAAGAAAAGAAATGTGAGCTGGTGCTGCGGCACGCCTGGGCGTGAAGAATAAAAGGTTGAGCAGGCTGTTTGAAGACAAACCTTGCTATAGCTCACAGACTCACGTGAGATTCCTAAATTAAAAGCTTTGTTAATGAATAATTAAATATGCAACTTAGTATTACACTTTTCTAAGACATTTGCTCTCAGTTTTGTTACAAGTAGAATCCCATTATACCGAGATCAGAGGGACTAGATGGTTAGATGGCAAATACACCCATGCTTTCCCATCCGTGGCCTTTATGACGCAGTATTTTCTCATGTAGCGTCTTTTGCACATTGATACAAAATTGCTTGACTCCTCATTCTACATTGTCTTTAAGTAAAACCACATGGAGAAGAATTTGCAAGAGAAGCTAGAATGTGTCTTTGGAATCCTCACATGGATTAGTTTATTAACCTTGGTAATTGGTATTTGGAATAGGAGCTCCTGAAAGGCGGAGATGGTCTCCTCATTTTCTCTCTCACAGAATCAGTGTATATCATATCATAGATCATTACCCAAAATCTCAAGTCATGGAGGAAGAAGGTAATGGAAGTAGAAGAAGAGGAAAGAACATTTGTGAGAATTCTGATGAAGGAGGATGGCACTCTCAATGGTGCTTTCAAGGAAAAACAGGCCTGGCTGGGCTACAAGGAGCAGGCTAGCTAAAAGAGTCGAAAACTCAAAAAAACTTCAAACCGCGATGGAGTTTTTTGCAAGGGCAGAGGGGTTCTGAGCACAGAGCACATCCTCTCGATAACTATATCCCCAGTACTGACCAAGGAATCTAGAACACCAGTAGAGGAAATAAACAATTTGTTGAGTACATAAACATGTAATATTTTACCAGTTTAACAACCCAATGCAGTTTCAGTCTATCATTGTATTTAGTAGCTACTGATAATGTTCAATTTCTCAACAGTGTTGAAATCTAGAAGTTCCCAGGGACAGAATTATATCATATGACTACGCTCTGATGACACCGTCATTTCTCTTTTTACCTGTGTTTCTTCCAAAAATGCTTGATTCGTGAGCGTGGAGTGACGCCAGCCTGGCTTCGTTTGTCTTCTCCTTCTCCTTCTCCTCTCCTTCTCCTTCTCCTTCTCCTTCTCCTTCTCCTTCTTTCTCCTTCTTTCTCCTCCTCCTCCTCCTCCCTCCTCCTCCTCCTTCTCCTCCTCCTTCTTCTTCTCCTTCTCCTCCTCCTCCTCCTCCTCCTCCTTCTTCTCCTCCTCCTCCTCTCTCTCTCTCACAGACACACACACACATACACATGCATGCGCACACACACACACACACACACACACACACACACACACACACAAGCCGCAGCTTGAAAATTTTTAGGTGCTGTTTCCAAAAGTGTTTCATGGCATGACTTTTATCTCTGTGTATTCATTAAAAGCCCCAGGTCTTGTTCTTAAACTTGCCGGTTGAGAAACTGAATTTGTCAGCAAGAGACCGAGAGTAATATATACCTCTTGAAAAAAGTCAACCAGTTTAGAATGACTTTGCAGAAAATGAAACTGCCCACTTTCATTTACATTAAGAAATATAATTGCCATATAATTGCCATTTAGATTATTCTGGCTTACTAAACTTCTCAAATTATAAGCAAATATCCATAAAATCCACCAATTCATGATACAGGCTTCCAAAACAGCCACTCCAAAACAATGTTAAATAGGCATAGAATGCTATTAAAAATACTAAATATCATGATTCACAAAAGAAACATATTGCATATATTAATGCAATATATATAATATGTATTATATATATTGCATTAATAGCAATGGTAGAAATGCTATCCTTTGTGTGGCAGGTAGCATTTGGCAGGCACTGACCTGTTGATCACAGCTGATTCTTACTCAGGCATGGGAGAAAGGGGTGCTTATCATCAACATTTGATTTACGAGGAAACTGAGGCTCAAAATGAGAAGTCACATGCCTGAGGTCATTTGGCTGTGGGTGGCAGAACCGGATTCACATGAACATCTGTGTGGCTCCCAAACCTGCGACCTCAGCCCTACCTCATCACCGTACCCACTTGCCCAGTACGGCCTCAGTGAACACCTGCTCGGTGTGCTCTCACTTGACCATTGCAATATATAATATATATATATATATATATATATATATATATATATATATATATAAAACAATATATATAATAACTTTATATATTAATATATACAATACCATTTTCCAAGCTTTAGTCAATGTAAATGCAACCTAGTTTTAGGAAAAAAAAATTGCCCTGTCTTTCTCTTTCCAAAAGTGGATATTTGGTTGCAATGCACCTTCTCAGATAACAATCTCCCCTCTTTAAATCTGTAATGTCTCTGGTTTATTTCTGTAGCTTTAATTCGTATTTTTTCAGCAAAAATTTATCAGATGATCTCATTTTTGTACTTCATATGGGAAAGTTAACAAAGGAGAGAGGTTTGGGTGATAACTAGGAAGGAAAGGACCAGTAACAAAGGGCTTGGCCAACAAGGCCCAGCAGGTCAGCTTTTCCTCTGCAGGCGATGGGGAGCCACAGAAGATTTTAATAAGCAGTGAGAGGACGAGGCTTTTCATGCATTTTAAAAGACGACCCTATCTTTTAAGATTTTTCTAGAAAAGATTCATGATCAGAGAGCAGAAGCCTGTTGGGAAGTTCTTGCAATCCAAGGTAAGGAGGCTTGCACAGGCAGGCAGCAGCCCATGTGGAAGAAAATTGGGATGTGATCTATTTTTATCATCCAAAATAAGTTACGTATTCCACCCAAGGCTATAACATTAGTGACTTTTCTGTGTTCTCTTTAGCAAAGAGATCATCTTGATTAAACAGGATTTTTTAAAAATGCATTTGTGTGCTTATGATGTCAACCAGTAAAATGTGACATATTTTAGCTAATTTTACTACCATTCTCAGTACTGAGTCTAATTTACTTTAACTTTATATGTTTATTTTCTCAAGATTTTTGTGTGTCTCATTTTTTTCCTTTTTATATGATTAATTGTTTACTAATAAGTTGTTACTACTGAAAACAGTTCAAAGGACACATTCCTTATGTTTTTGTCTCAATAATGTTTCAATCTAGAATCAACTCAGATGATCATATTATTTTAGGTTTAACCCTGAAAAGTATTTATAACCCCCTGTTAGTCTTTATATCCTTAAAAGCCACATTTATCTCTGCCATTGTTCAATATTTGGCCCAAAATAGAACCATATAGAAATATTTGAGTTATAAAAATAACAGAGGCAAATAATAGAACCAAGAATATGGGGATTTCTGTAATCTGAACAGTTCATTTTCACTTGATTATCATAAAAAATTAATTCTCTAATTCAGACAGTGCCAAATATCTTTTCAGATTTACCTCCCTATGGCATGCCATATTTGCCTAGAATTCAACAGCTATTTCCATGGGTCTATATTTCAGGTCTTAGGTTTCTACTAGTTTATTTTTACCATAGAAAAGCTTACCCTATGTTTATATGTGAGAATAAAAATTGAATAAAATGGGCCCCGATCTTACTGTATGGATAACTGATTACCTCTAAATATAAGGACAATCTCATTTTGTGAAAAGAACAATAAAATTGATAAATATCTAGTCAAGCTAACTAAGAAAACAGAAAGAAAACACAAATTGTTAATATCAGAAATGAAAGAGGAACCATCACTGCAGGTCCCATGAACTTTAAACAGATAATAAGTGAATATTATGAACATATTATTATGTTCACAAATTGAATACTTCAAATGAAATGATCGGGCTGGGCGCGGTGGCTCAAGCCTGTAATCCCAGCACTTTGGGAGGCCAAGGAGGGTGGATCATGAGGTCAAGAGATCGAGACCATCCTGGTCAACATGATGAAACCCCGTCTCTGCTAAAAATACAAAAAATTAGCTGGGCATGGTGGCATGTGCCTGTAATCCCAGCTACTCAGGAGGCTGAGGCAGGAGAATTGCCTGAACCCAGGAGGCGGAGGTTGCGGTGAGCCGAGATCACGCCATTGCACTCCAGCCTGGGTAACAAGAGCGAAACTCCGTCTCAAAAAGAAAAAAAAAAAAAAGACCTAGTTGCTGAAAGACAATATCAAAAGTAGTTATTCTACATAGGCCAATCAATCTTAAATAAATACTAACAACCTTCCAAGACAGAAAGCGTTAGGTCCAGATAGGTTCACTGGTGAATTCTACTGAACATCTGAAGAAATTACACCAATTATTTACTGCTGCGGTTCACTCAGGGTGGTTGGCAAAATATTAAAGGAAATATTACGGAAAGGTATAAGGTATAGTCTCAAACCTTTTGGAAGGCCAAAAGGTTTTTTCATTATCTTGTAATAATAGGGTGGGCTGAAGGCAGCTGGTTTTTACCTTAGAGAATTAGGTCATAGGGTGAAGATTAGGGACAATATAAACTTTCCCAGTTAAGTCTGTTTACCCCACATTCCTTTGTCTCTACTGCTTTGTTTACTCATTTAAACTTTGTGAGAGATGGTCCTCTTGGCGAGATGTTGAAGGGGGATTACCCATTAATGGTGTTTTTTCTGGGCGCTGGTACAAAAGCTTTTATCATTTGGAAAACCACTCCTTTAACCATGTTAATTAGCTACAAGCATGTTGACTTAGGACCTCTGTTATTAAATCTATACTGAATAAATACTAGAAGGAACAGCTAGTGAGCTGTCAGGTAACTGCAATCACCCTCTGAGAGCAGCTGACAACCTCCCTAACCCACTCGTTCATGGTACTTGATGTATGATTGTACTTGATGTATGATTGTATTTCATTCATCCATTGCAGAGTCAGGGTTTGCAGGACAGACCCCCACAGGTGATGATCAATGTCTCAGTTTACAATCTTCTCAGGAAATAGAAGCAGAGAGAACATATCTTAATTCATTCTATAAGACTGGCAGTACGCTAACCCCAAAACCAGACAAAGATGTTATGAAAAAGCAAAACTATGGACCAAGAACTCTCATGAACGTAGATAAAAAATTACTCAACTGAATATCAGCAAACTAAATCCAACAATGAATACAAAGGATTATATATCATGACGAAGTGAAATTATATAATTCAGCTCATCAACAGGATAAACAAGAAAATTCAAATGATCCTATCCATAGATGCAGGAAAAGCATTTGACAAAGTTTAACATGGACTCATGATAAAAACTCTCAGCAAACTAGGAGCAAGGGAAATGTCCTCAACTTAAAAACACCAGCAAAAACTGTACAGCTGACATTGCACTTAGTGATGAGAAGCTACATGCTTCCGCTCTCAGATCAGGGAGCGAGACAAGGATGTCCGCTCACAACACTTGTATTCAATAGTTTACTGGAAGTTCTACATAATACAATGAGACCAGAAAAGATAATAAAACATACACAAACCGGGAAGGAAGAAATGCACTGCCTTAGTTTATAGATGATTTGAATTCTATGTAGAAAATCCCAAAGAATCAAGAAAAATTTCTGGAACTAATAAGTGATTACACGAAAGTTAAAGGATAAAAAGTTAATAAACAATTGATTTCCAATATGCTAACAATGAGAATACAGAATTTAAATTTAAAAACACATAATTTGGTGAGGCATTTCTATATAAGCAAAACTACAAAACTCTGATGACAGATGTCAAAGATTTGATAAATGGAGAAATACTTTTTTTTTTTTTATCCAAGAGTACAAGAAGACTCACTGCTGCCAAGATGTCAGTTCTTCCCAGCTCAATCCATAGATTCACATGGAGAGTGTAATGTGAAGATTAGAGTTATTCTGTTACAAGCCAAGGAACATCAAAGTTGACAGGGAAACCACCAGAAGCTAAAAGAGAGGTTCTCACAGCCGTTAGAGAAAACTGTCTGCTGACACCAGGATCTTGAACTTTAGCCACTAGAGTTGTGAGATAGTAAGTTTCCACTGTTTAAGCCACTCAGGCTGTGGGAGTAGCTCTGGCAAAGTAATATCAAAATTCTTTGCTTTCTGCTCAATTTTTTGGTGCACCTAAAACTTCTCTGAATTAATATATATATTAATTTATTACTTTCAAAATTATTATGGATAAGGACTGCATCACTGGAGTTGAAGAGAATCAAAGTATCTTTGTTATAATGCTCTATGCATGACTCAACAAATGTATCATTTAGATCTTTACTGCATAATTGTTTTAATAATTACTTGACTTAAAATGAGGTTAAAATTTTTGTATAGGCAACATCATATCTGGAAGAGCTCCTGGGCTCTCATTTGGTTAGATTTTGTCTCTAATTTGTTATTTGCCCTTGAGCAAATCACTTTTAAGCTTTCTAATTTCATCATCTGTAACACAGGGAGAGTTAAAATAAATGGTCCTTAGACACCCTACACTACTAAAGTTCTGTGAATCAGCAATGATTGAAATGTTACTGTTCAAATTAAGAAGAAATGGCCTGAGATATAATGATAGCTCACTTCTGAATTAAACTCAGTTTGAAAATTACAAAGTACCACAAAAAGTATTCTATTTCTGGATACATTATCAATTCAGCAAACCAGAGAATAAGATGCCAAGTTGGGATTCAGTGCCTAAAGAATGTATGGGGAGCAGGAACAGGGTCTCTATGTGCAGCGGGTTTATTACTTACAGATAGATAGGCAGTGAGGGACAATGGAATCCTAGAATCCATGGCAAGCTGCCAAAGGTGATGGAGTCCTGACTGCACACACCAGCCACACCTGCCTCACAGCTGAGGAACCCCAAAAGGCAATTGCCCTGGATTTGATACCCCAGGACGAAATGGCCTGCTTGGCTAAGGCGTTGAAAGATATCATATCGTTTTTCTAGGGGGTGACTGTTAGAACCCAGGTGTTCTGGCCAGCTCCCCCTTATCTCAAGACATTGCATTTCCAGCATATTACAAAGTTATTCATGAGAACAACAAAGGAGACAGAAGGAAGAGCTAGGTCAGTCCAGAGCCAGCTGGAAAACTGTCCTGCACAAATCATTAATGAAGATAGCACCTTATTTGTCATCTCCACAAGGACATATTATGTGCTAGATTCCTTAGAGTGAGTAATAAAAACATGTCGTTCTGTTCTTAGGAAGTATTTTGTCTAAGTTTTACATGCCATAAGAAAGATAATAAAAAATATTATAACTTACATTCTGGAAATCACCCTTCCTAAAAAATAAACCCTTAGTGCTCAGTCTTTGTTCCATAACGAGACTGCACATAAACAGAACAAGGAAGCTAATATTAAATCTATTAAAAGTCTACTTTATCTTACTGCTACTGAATAAATTAATGACTGGTTGCAAAGACATTTGCAAGAGTAAATTATTGAATTTATATTACTCCTGATGAGGTCACTAATGAAGAGCTATATGGGTCTTTCTTTGGCCCTCACTGACTTACAGATGAGTATTTGCCTGAGATATGTACACAAACATAATGCTCAATACATCTGCAGGGGAAACAAAGCTGAGCTTGCTAATTCATTGGACGATAGCATCAAAACAGTTGCTGCAACATTTCAGATGCTCTGAGAATTGGCGATAGAACACATCTTTTACATACAGATTGAAAGTTAGACTAAGTTTCCAATTTATTTAGAAATGAGCACAGAATCTTCAAAGAATGGAGGTGGTCACAGGACTAGGAGCACATAACCCAGTACAGCTTTTCAGAGCTCTGAAAGTTGCTGATGGGAGCTTCCAATATACTAGTGACTTTGCCCATCAAGTATGGTCATGCTGAGTCTAAGAAGTTTAAAGTTTTTTTCTCTTTTCCTTGTGCAGTAGAAACTAATTTACATTTTACTGATTTATAGCATAAATACAATGAAGTGCAAAAATTACAAGTGTACAGCTTAATTAATTTCCAAATTCAATACGTCTATCACTCAGTTTTAGAAACAGAATAAAAACAGTATCCCACAAGCCCAAACTATGTACCTTCCTAGTCCTGAGCACTTGCTCCTGCAAGGGTAACCACTGTTGACCTATGTCTTCATAAATTAGGGTTACTCATTTTATGTTGTAACTACATATAAATGGAATCATATTTACATTAATAGTACCGCTAGTGCTCGACTTATGACCACGATTGGTTTCAACAGACCAGTCGTAACACGATTTGGTTGTAAGTTGAGTAGGCTATATGTACAGTACTGTGAAATGATGTTATAAAAATCTTTAAGTCATATTTTATCATAATTTTCTTTCATTGTTATATATCATAATTTTCTTTGTTCATTTTATGCCATTTGTATCATCTCTACACCATTTTGTTTCTTATTTTTACACAAAACACAAATTGCTGTACTGAGTCTGGGATACCAGTTGAAATGGTGCACGCGGAGATGGTAGTGCTGCCGGAAGCTGGTCTGCACTGTCGTAAGCCCAGCTGGGCAACGTTTGCGCTGCCAGACACAGAGCAGTGGTGGCTAGCGATTGTGGTCGTAAAGTCGAATGGTCGTAAGTTGCATAGGTCATAAGTCGACCAATAACTCCATGTGTTCTCCTTTTTTTTAAATCATTTTTTATTTAACATTCTGTTTAAAAGATTCACCAACAACATACCACATACTTATAGTATGTTCATTTTTATTGCTGTTTAGTATTACAGTATAAATACCTTATTTTATCTATTTTAAGTTGCATATTAAGTTCCAGACTATTACAACAGTACAGAGCCCCACAGTGTATGACTATGTCCAGCTTAAGCAAATGCTGTCAAATAGTCATTCAAAGTCTCCTAACAGTCCTTACAGCAATGTTTCAATGCTCCATTTATTCAATGTATTCTTCGAACTTTGTATTTCCTATCCTTTTAAATTTTAACTTTCTGGTGGGTGTGTAGTAGTATTAAATACGGTTTTAGTCACATAATCTGCTGACGAAGGACACTGAGTGCTTTTTAAAAATATTCATTGGCTATTGAAATGTGTCTATTGTGAAGTGTCCCTCCCTGTTCTTCCCGCCGTGTTTTCTCTTTTCCATTTGTATGATCTCTTTATATAGTATGGATATTTGTCATTTGACCGACATGTTTATTGCAAATATATCCTTCCACTTTTTTGGTTTATCATATGTATTAGAGTTCTCCAGAGAAACAGAATCAATGGGAAATATATACATATGGAAAGTGATTTATTACAGGAATAGGCTCTCATGATTATGGAAGCTGAGAAGTACCACGATCTGTCATTTTCAAGCTGGAGACCCAGGAAAGCTGGTGCCTAGTTCACAAAGCCCTGAAAACCAGGAAATTCAAAGATGCAAATCTTGGTTCAAGTCCAAAGGCCCCAAGGATAGAAACACCAATGTCACAAGGCAGGAGAAAATGAAGGTCCTCACTCAAGAACTGAGAGCAAATTTGCCCTTCTTCTGTTTTTGCTATATTCAGGCCATTAATACATTAGTGTATTTCTGTAGTGTTTCTGATGCATTTGCTGTAAGATTTTGTAGTGTTTCTGTAGCATTCTGTGGCATTGTTTCTGTAGCGTTCTGATGCTTGCTATATGATTTTGAAATTAATCCAACTTTCCTACTAGTTCTACAGGACATATTGGCTCACTGCTAAAAATACTGTTACTCAAAATAGTATTTTTTCTCTTATCCTTCCTATAATTAAAGCACACATTACTATTAATATTAAGGAAATAGCCACCCACATGTCTATGCTTTTAACAGGACTTATTTACAGCAAACCAGCCTCAGCAAATCCACCCAAATGTGTGGAGAAAAGAAGCTATCCCCAAGTTTCTCAGCACTGCCTCTGTCACGCTGGGTCCATGGGATCTGTTTACTTACTGATGTCGGTGGCTTCATAAATACATTGAATGTAAATATTTATTTATGTAAATAAATATATTGAACTAAGTAAAATTTAATATTTATAGCTAAATTCCTGCATGTAATCCAATGTAGGAAATAAGAATAAATAAAAGGTTCCTCTTCAAAGCTTTCCTCTTAGTTCATTACAAATAAATAACAGTTTCTTCAAAGGTTAATTTACTTTAAAGCTTTTGCTAATAGCTGTTAGTCATAATAAAGAAATAAGTACATCCCGTGTTCTTGGTTCCTACACCTTGACCTAGATATTTGCTCTGGTATGCCTGGACAAGCCAGCGAAGTCTTGGGTCAAAGCTTACTCCCCCTCCTTATTTGGAAATGTTATCACTTCTCTAAGCATTCCTCAAGTTACTTCCTCTTTTCCTTTGTTCTCCTCTGCCTTTAATTCTTTAGAAAATATCAAAGTTTTTAGCCAATCAGATCAAATATAGAATGTGAGGCCCCGTTCTGGCCAATGGAAACTGGACACAGCAATGGGACGATTGTGTCAGGTTATGAACGTTATAAAGGTCCCTGTCTCCCTTGTTCAGGGGTGCTCTTATGGCAAGACTGCTGGTGAGTTGCAACCCTTCCTGCAGGAAGTAAAACTAGACTTGCTGAGTGATCCATTGTCTCAGTGTGGATTTTTCCCGACGTTACAAACCCGTTTCAAATCTCCACAGAGTTGAAGAATCTCAACTTGACATGACTCAAAAAAAGTGAATAGAGAAAAAGATTTGATTTTAAGCCCCATACTGTTGAACTCTTACATGTTGCTGTTGATTAATTGTTAATCTGTTTAAGAATTGCTGTAGAAGATGCTGGCTGTCTTGAAAAGTAAAATGAAGAAGGTGATTGTCCAGTATATTCTCTCCTTATTAAGCCACAGAGAATGTGAGTTTATTTCCTACTGTGATTTTAAAAGGCAAATTGAAGTGTTCCTTGGGTAGGTGACCAGCTACATAAAGGGGTTCAATTTCTTTATATGGGAAATATCAAAAGAAATTAGAGATACTTAGAATGGCTACACAATTTAAGCAAAATTAAAATTGTAAAAAGCTGCATAGGAAAGTATGATTAAACATGTTTTGTATTCCTCGTGAAGATAAGACTAGGAAAAAGGGTAAGAAAGGACATGGAAGGGACGTGTATATTACCATAGATTTGTTTAAATAATTAGAGCTGTCTGCACATGGAATAGCTAAGTACAGATGGAGAATATATCAATAATAGTCTAGACTGTAGGGGGAATACACATACTGCATGAGGAAATAGATGTTTAAAACACAATTCTATTCATAATTATCCTTGGGAAAGAATAAAGAAAAGTAAATATCCTTGTGGAGGGAAAAGTTACCTTAAACTGATTAAATAAAATACAGAATAGACTAACATCTAAATCTTAAAATTAAAGAAGACAATTAATGAATTTTTAAAGTTCTATTGTAGGGACAGTACTAGGGACAGGCATTGTTAACAGACTGATATATCTATAAATTATGTGAAGCAAATTATATTTGCATAAATTTAGCCGTTCATAGTTAAATAATTCATCTGCTGAAAGAGTTGAGAATAAGTCCTAGCTAATGGAAATTTAGGTCCGTTGAATAGTACCATATATAATAATATAAATGTTTTGAAAATTTTAGGACTTTTTAAATAAAATGCATCACTCCTGATGCAAGTACAATTTGATGTAGATTTTCTCAAAAGCTGTGGTAACATAAATCAAAAGGCTCTGAAATATTCATAACTTTTTCCCCAGTAGTTTCACTCCTAGAAATATATTCATTGTTGAAAAAGTATGTAAAATTACATTTGTTTCAGCTCTGCTTAGAGAGTGAAATATTGGATAAATATTAATATCCAACAGCAAGGAATTGGTTCAAAAATATGATATTCAATAGCATTGTAAAGTAAAAAGGAGATGTGAATAATTATTTGTTGATGTTGCATGTGTATGTATAGACCAAGAATACAGGAGACAAGCACAGAAAGGTGCTCTGCATTACTACTGAGTAAGAAAATGTTACAGTCTCACCAAGGTACCACAGTGTAGCAGCATCATGTTGTGAGTGTTACCCAGAGTTCTTTGTCTCACAACCAAGAGAATTAAGGAGCATGGACACAAAAGGATGAGTTTGGAGCAAAAGTTTAATAATCTAAAGAAGGAAGCTCCCTGCAGCATAGAGGGGGCCTGATGGGTTGCCACTTATACAACTGAATGCAAAGGGTTTTATAAGAAACCAATGAGGGCTGGGTGTCTCATTTGCATAAGGTGTGAATTTCTGGCAACTCCTCCCCAACCTCCTAGTGCTTATGAGGACCCTTAGCTTGACTTACTCCATATTGCTTTGTTCCCTTTACTCCACATGTGCTAGGGGGTGGAACTTTCCATCTCAGGCATGTCTGCCCAAGTCACCTGGCATGAGCTACCCAGAGCTTAGCCTTTCTTTCCTTTGCAGCTGTGGGCATGTCTTAAGAAAGCCCTTCTGTGCAAGTTCCCATAAGACAAATATCGCAAGTTCCAATAAGACAAATTTTGTGTCTTATTGCCAAAAAGATTGTACCTGCAGCTTGATTTTTCAGATTATTCTTTTGTTTGAAGGAATTCAGCCAAGGACCCACTCTAACTGCCTGACCCGTTTCTTCCTTTCTTCTCTCTCAGAAACACAAGTAAAACCCATGAGGATATGCAATTTTATCCCCATTAGAAGAAACAACTTGAATAGGATGAACATTATTTGGCTAGAAGTGAGCATTCTTACACAACTTTTTTCTGCTCTTGTGAGTCAAGCCAGGGCCATTGTTTAAGCAACCATTAAACACATTTGCAAGCAACATTGACAATATCTTCACGGTCCTCCTTAACACCAAGTAGGAACTGGCTTTTGGTGTCCTACACTTCAGCTCCTCCTCTGATTAACTTGTTATTTTGTTATTCTGGGATGGCTAGTCTTATTATCCTCCACATAAGAAATAAGTTAATATCAGGTTGAAGTTGTTCAAAACCATCTCAAATCAATAGCATTTCTGTTGTTGGGTACGAGGTGAGGTGCAAAGTATTGAAGGATGTTTTTATATGAAGATAGAAAAAATGTTTTAAAATAAATCACAATAATCCCCCATGGACTAAAGTTGCTTTCTGTTTTTCTAGAAATAAATATTATCTTTATTTACATCAGAATATGTGTGCTTTTATTAGCACCTGAGATTACTAAAATTGCCATTAAATTAGGCCATCCAATTTAACTTTCGTACGGATTACGGTTTAGCTTCCTACCCTATTGTTTTAATAATAAAATGCCTCTTCAAATATGAACATAAGTTTATTATTATTATTTTTGCCACATTCAGTGTACAGACTTTATGTTCTCTCTAATGGTAGTTGATTCAAAGCAACTGGAGAACAAACATCATTTTCGGAATCTTGCTGACAAATATAATAACACTGGCATGTAAATAGCAATTTTTTACTGAAAAGGGGGCAGATACGCCAAAATTGTAATGTTTAAACTGAACGCTTTCATCCAGAATATGGGTTGTGTTACTGGAAAAAACAAACTCTCTAAAGTATTTAAAGAGATTTATCCCAAGCCGATGTGAATGACGAAGGTTGATGGAACAGTCTCAGGAGGTCCTGAAAAAGTGTGCCCAGGCGATCAGATTATAGTTGGTTTTATACATTTTAGGGAAACAGGAATTGCAGGTAGAATCATAAATCAATACATGGGAGGTGTACATTGGTTCAGCCTAAAGAGGTGAGACATCTTCAAATGGGGGCTTACAGGTCATAGGTGAATTCAAAGAGTTTCTGATTGGCAATTGGTTGAAAAAGTTAAGCTTTGTCTAAAGACTTGAAGTCAGTAGAAATAAATGCTTGAGTTAGGTTATGGAGGTCTACCTTTCTGTTTTGTAGCTGAAGCCTCATAGGTATCAGCCCTCGGAAAAAAAAGATGGTGAAAATCTCTTTTCAAGCCTTAAGAGGGTGTCAGGAATTAAGTTAACCTCGCCTAGATCCTAGAAAGGCCTACAAAGGGAAAGTATGGCTGCATTGATGGAGATTCTCTACAGATGCAAATTTCTCCCACAAAAGACAGCTTTGCAGGGCCATTTCAGTCTGCTGGCCCTGTGGCAGCCATTTCAAAATATGTCAAAAAGGTACATTTGGAGGCAAAATGCCTTGATTTTCTTCAGGGTCTGCTATCCATCATGTGATGCTATACCAGAGTCTGGTTGAAATATTGTGTCCTGTTGCCAAAAAGAATCTATTTGGTCAGTCCCATCATCTCTACGTTAATGTTAATGCTGGTCAGTTGTGCCTAAACCCCAAAAGGGAGGGGCATCCAGAGGAGTGTCCAACCTCCCTTCCGGTCATGCTTAGGAATTCAGTTTTCTCTGGGGTTTCTTTGGCCCACAGCGGGGCTATTCAGTCAGTCGAGGGAGCTTAGAATTTTATTTTTGTTTACAGTTGTGTGGAAGGGGAAGGCTATGTGAGAGCAATGCTCAACCGAAATAAAAGAAGGTGCAAATATCAGGGGAAATGTAATTCTGAAGTTATTACAGAAAGGGACATAAATTCTGCTGGAGGAGGGAAGGATTGCAAAAATGACTTGACACTACCCTTTTAAATATTTTAAGACTGGTTCAGATTAAAACAGATCATAACAGATTACTATCTGATCCTATCCAAAACTATCTGGTGATAATGACTACCCCCAACTGTATGTCGACTTCATTTACACCATGTGCCCAGGGTAGTCGTGGTAACAGCCTGCTCTTATACATTTTAGGGAGACATAATACATCCGTCAATACATGTAAGATTGACATTGGCTCCATCTGGAATGTCGGGACAACTCAAAGCAGGGGCTTGCAGGTTATAGGCAGATTTTAACATATTCTGATTGGCAATTGGCTGGAAGAGTTATTGTCAGCAGAAAGGAATGTCAGGGTTAGTAAGCGGTTGTGGAGACCAAGCTTTTGTCGTGCAGATGAAGCCTCCAGGTAGCAGGCTTCCAAGAAAATAGATTGTAAATGTTTCCTCTCAGACTTAATGTCTGTGTTAATGTTAATGTTGGATGAGAATAATGAGGTTCCCTGTCATGCCCTGAACCAGTATTTCAGGTTAAATTTTAGAGTGCCCTGGCCAAGGAAGGAGTCCATTCAGATGGTTGTAGGGCAGAGGGACCTTTGAAATTTGTGTTTGTGAGGCTGGTTAGGAGATGTGAGGCTGGTTAGGAGCACTTCCCTGGTTCTCATTTAACACAGAGCTGCAAAAAGTAGAGAAGATAGAAAAATTTTAAAAACACACAGAAAAGCCATATTTTTAAGGAAGAACATGTCTGTAAAACATAGGTAGAGGACAGATACTTTATCCTGCAAACCACCCTGCAGTGACAATTTTGAGCTGCACTGAGAGAATATGGCTTAAAGAACTTACAAACATACACTACACATAGCGAATGAAGAATCCCAGTCACCCAAGCACACAAGTCCAGCTCACTCATGCAAAACTCTTTGGAAAAAAGAAACAAATAAGTTTCTTTATTTAAATAACTTTATTTAAAATTGATTAAGAATATTAAAAGGAGCAACCATTTGAAATATTCTCTAAGAAGGAGCATTAATGACCAAATTGCATGCCAAAGATATGCAACAACAAAATTACATAATTACTCAAGAACAGATGGAAATTTTACCAAATAGATTGACGGTATTTTTTAAAAGGAACTATAACCTTCATAAATCAGAATCAAAAAGCACAAGTAAAAGAACTGAATGTGCTATAAAGGATTTTTAAAAAGACATGAAACAAAGTCAACACAAGAGAAAGAAAAGTAAAAATAATTACGATAATCAAGACCAGTCATTACAGCTTAAAAGAGAGTAAAACCATGAAAACGGCAAGAAACATGGAGTTGAGGAATGAAAAAAACAAGCGAATGAAATTAAAATGCACAAGTTTCTTTTAAGTGGGGGGAAGTGATTAGAGAGAAGGAAAAACAAGTTTTCCTCTAGACATTCTGAATTATTAGTTGGAACAGGCCCCCATAACAAAAGATAAGTTAGCAAGAGAAAAACAAATAGAAGTTTATCAAGATGGATATTGTACGTTCTTTCTTCATGGGAAATACCCAGGAAGTTAGTGGCTTGGAAAGAGGTGGCTGTGAGATGCCCTGTACTCCATCATCCACTGAAACAAGGACAGAAGGCTACGGGGAGTGCTGCTGGGGAGAGATGCCAGGAAAAGCTTAGTGCTTGCAGAGTTAAGTCAGTGTCTCCTCTCCTGGTGACTCCTGGTGATTTACAGCCCTTCTTCTCTCCCTCATACAGAGAGGGAGCATACTTACGAACAAAGATTTCCTTTGTGGATTTACATTTCCTTGACAAAAGGGTAACTTCTACTCTATTTTCAGAGTTTCTCCTGTGTCAGCAGTTTCTCAAAATAATCAGCTCAAAATAGTCCTTATGCCAAAGAGGTATATTTTGGGGTGGCATATTTTGATCTTCTCCTTGGTGTTAGTGTAAATGACAAATTAACGACCTCCAAAAATACTCTCCTTCACAGAAACAATGAGAAAACTGCAAAAACTGTCAAAATAAACTCTTCCAGAACTTCAGAAATTAATCGAAGTTTTGCAACAAGCTAAACATTTATTTTTAAAAAATAATTGGATAATGGTAAGAATGTTGAGTTATGTGGCATATTAACTTCAATTCTCATAGACTTCTCTTTAGTTCCACAGTGGCCTTGAAAACAGTCAGTTTGCCATCATGGTGAAAACTAGTGGCCTTGCTGTCACTGGAGATGACAGAACTCCTGCAAAGCTCCATTTCTAAAGACCCCATCGTCTCAGCGCAAAATTTCCTTAAATTGATAAGCAATTTCAGCAAAGTCTCAGGATACAAAATCAGTGTTCAGAAATCACAAGCATTCCTATACACCAGCAACAGACTAACAGAGAGCCAAATCAGGAATGAACTCCCATTCATTATTGCTACAAAGAGAAGAAAATACCCAAGAATACAACTAACAAAGGATGTAAAGGACCTCTTCAAGGAGAACTACAAACCACTGCTCAAGGAAATAAGAGAGGACACAAACAGATGGAAAAACATTCCATGCTCATAGTTAGGAAGAATCAACATCGTGAAAATGGCCATACTGCCCAAAGTAATTTGTAGATCACATGCTATCCCCATCAAGCTACCAATGACCCTCACAGAACTGGAAAAAAAAAAAAAAAAAAAAAAAAAAAAACACCTTAAACTTCACATGGAATTAAAAGAGAGCCCACATAGCCAAGACAATCCTAAGCAAAAAGACCAAAGCAGGAGGCATCACACTACCTGACTTCAAACTATACTACAAGGCTACAGTAATCAAAGCAGCATGGTACTAGACCAAAACAGAGATATAGACCAGTAGAACAGAACAGAGGCCTCAGAGGCAAAGCCACACATTTACAACCATCTGATCTTTGACAAACCTGACAAAAACAAGCAATGGGGAAAGGATTCCCTGTTTAATAAATGGTATTGGGAAAACTGGCTAGCCATGTGCAGAAAGCAGAAACTGGACCCCTTCCTGACACCTTATGTTAAAATAAACTCCACATGGATTAACTCCTAACGATTAACTCCTAATACCATAAAATTAACTCGTAACACCATAAAAACCCTAGAAGAAAACCTAGGTGAAAACATTCAGGACATAGGCATAGGCAAGGACTTCATGACTAAAATACCTAAAAGCATTGACAACAAAAGCCAAAATAGACTAATGAGATCTAATTAAACTCCAGAGCTTCTGTAGAGCAAAAGAAACAATAATTAGAGTGGGCTAGCAACCAATAGAATGGGAAAATAATTTTACAATCTACTCATCTGACAAGGGGCTGATATCCAGAATCTACAAAGAACTAAAACAGATTTACAAGAAACAAACAAACAAATCAATTAAAAAGTGAGCAAAGGCTATGAACAGACACTTTTCAAAAGAAGACATATATGAGGCCAACAAATGAAAAAATGATGATGAAAAAATGCTCATCATCACTGGTCATTAGAGAAATGCAAATCAAAACCACATTGAGATATCATCTCACACCACTTAGAATGGTGATCATTAAAAAATCTGGAGACAACAGATGCTAGAGAGGAAGTGGAGAAATAGGAACACTTTTACACTGTTGGTGGGAGTGTAAATTAGTTCAACCATTGTGGAAGACAGTGTGGAGAGTCCTCAAGGATCTAGAAATAGAAATTCCATTTGACCCAGCAATCCCATTATTGGGTACATACCCAAAAGATTATAAATCCTCTTATTATAAAGACACATGCACACATATGTTCACTGCAGCACTGTTTACAATAGCAAAGACCTGGAACCAACCCAAATGCCCATGGATGATAGACTGGACAAGGAAAATGTGGCATATAAATATATATAGTATACCATGGAATACTATGCAGCAATTAAAGAAAAATAGTGAGTTTGTGTCCTTTGCAGGGACATGGATGAATATGGAAACCATCATTCTCAGCAAACTGACACAAGAGCAGAAAATCAAATACCGAATGTTCTTACTCATGGGTGGGTGTTGAACAATGAGAACACAAAGACACAGAGAGGGGAGCATCACATGCAGCATAGCAAAATTTTACCGACTTCCATATTTCAGTAATGTTGTGCGTATAGGTGGTGTTTAGTGGGTGGAACTGCAGAATTAAGAGTGCAGGAATCAGGCACCGTTTATTCTTTCCAGGTTTAAGAACAGAACAGATTGAGCTATTAAATGGAGAAGCCGTAAGAATAATCATCTTTTCATTAGACACATCTTGTACCATGGGTTTTAAGCCTTGAAGTCCCTGGGAGTAACTGGGAGTAACTGGAAGTAAGATTCATGGAGTCCTCTGTTTTTTCTTGATAATTTGTAAGTGGTAAAGACTTCATTTAATTTTAACTTATTACTCATTGTATGAGATCCCCTATGCCCACTATGGGAAATTTTGAGGAAATGGGTGTTCTGAGCATGGGGAAATTCCAGTACTTAAGGTGTGGCATGCCAGTTTGACATCTCTTTATGTTCAAGAACTCCCTAAAATTATAGAGCGTACTTTGTTTAAATTTAATCCGATTACCAGGAGTAATCAATTTTGGACTTACTATTAATTAAGGTGATGAAGATTTTCCAGTTAAAATATTATAATACATTTTAAAGTTAATTCAGAACCTATCTTAGAGAGGTGTAGGAGTCAATAAGAGGCCTTTGGTCAGAATTTTTGCTGTTTTAGTAAATCCTTCTAATAAATTTTAGTTTTCCAATTGGATCAAATTGTGGGTCTCGGTTTCATTTTTGTTTCTCTTCCTATACTCGAGATTTTTTTTCTTCTTCCTTTCTCCCCTCTTTTTTTTTGGACAGTGTGGGGAGATTGTTGTTGTTGCTGATGTACTTCAGGGTAGCCCGTCTCTACCCTACTCTATTTCTGAGTCGTTTTCTCCATAGAGCGAGCCTCAAATGACTGTTTCCAGGGTTAGGGCATTCCCCGGGGCACCGGTTGCTTTATAGGGTTGAAGAACCCTGGCCTTAAGTTGGGTTTGAATTAACCTGTTTGTTGTGTGCAGATGCCATGGCTGTTTCTTTCTGTAGCCCTAAATTGCTAAAGGACAAAATCTCTAAAGGTGGAGTGACCGCAAAACAATACATTGGCGACTTTTCTTTGAAATAGATATGGCTTCAACACAAAGTTTCAAAGATCATATGCAGGAGCTCTGCATATCCTTCACTGGGTTTCCCTTAATGGTTACTTCTTACATAACTGTAGATCAATATTAAGGGAAGGGATCTGATATTGGTAGAATGCATGTTGATATCTCTGTCATTTACAGCATGTGTAGATTCACTAACCAGCCTTCTCCGTCAAGGACACAAGACTATTCCATCTCCACAAAGACCTGCTTCCAGCCATCCCCACGGTCACGTCCACACCCCTCACCTAGCACTTCAGCCACTGATGGCCACCAATTCGATTCCATCTCTATACTTTGTCATTTTAAGAATTACATACGTCCTCTCCAGCATTCTGTTGAGGAGTTGGTTCATGCAATTATGGAGAAGTTCATGATATGCCAACTGCAAGCTGAGACTCAGGAAAGCCCATGGTATAATTCAGCCTGAGTGTGAAGGCCTGGAACCAAGGGAACCGGTGATGGAAAAGTCACTCTGAGGGCAGGGGAGGAGGAGAGAAGAGTAGATGCTCCAGCTTCTGCAGTGAGACAGGGGAAAAGGAGCAGGCTCCTCCACCTTCTGCCGGTTTTTCTATTCAGGCATTTGGTGGATTAGACATTGTCCACCTACACTGGGGAGAACAGTTTACTTTACTGAGTCCACAGGTTCAAATGCTTATCTCCTCTGGAAACAGCCTCACAGACGCATACAGAATAATGTTGAATCTGGGCGCTCCTTGGCCAATCATGTTGATGTATAAACTTAACAATCATAAAAATCAAAGACGGAAAGCAACCAGGGATGACAAGGAGACAGCAGCACAGCTTTAGACCTGTGTCAAGTTTAGATCAAACTTCATTTGATCAAAAACATGTTACGGGGTCAAAAAACTACTACCGGGTGTTGTGCTCACTACTTGGTTGATGAAATCATTTATACAACCAAACACCAGCAACACACAATCTACCCATGTAAAAGACCTAGACATTTACCCCCTGAAGCTAAAATAAAAGTTGAAAAAAGAAAAAGAATTACATACAAATGGAGTCATACGTTATGTGAGCTTTTGCGACTGGGTTTTTCATTTGTGATTTCCTGGGCATTCATCCATGTTGCCGTATGTATCAGTAGTTCATTCCTTCCTATTACTGAGTAGCATTCCATGGGCTACATGTAACCCAGTTTATTTAACCATTCACTCACTGAGTGATATTTTTCCACCTAGGGTTATTATGAATAAACTTGCTAAGAGCATCAGTGTATGTGTTTTAGTGTGAACTTGACTTTTCATTTTTCTGGAATCGATGCTCCACTGCAATTGCTGAGTTTTAAGGTAATTGCATGTTTAGTTTTATAGGAAACTGACCAACCATTTTCCAAAGTGTCTGTACCATGTTATACTCTGACCAGTAATGTGCAAGTGATACAGTTTCTCTGCCTCCTCCCGGTGACTACTACCTTTTGTATGATGTTGGTGCACAAGTCATTACTTTTAATGACAAAAACCGCAGTGACTTGTGAACAAACAGAATAATTTTCTAAAGTGTCTAAAATATTCTTTCAAGTACACATGAGAATCTTAAAACAATTGATGCTTCAGAGACTAGGATTTGGGGAATTAAAACAGAAGGAGAGACAGGCTCTTTAAATGATTCTCTTTTGTATCAGTTGAAATGTATACTCTATGCACACAGTACTTATTCTAAGTGAGTTATTTTTTTACAAAAAGCTGTGACTGCTTTATAAAGTGTGCCACACTTTATAATTCTTAGAAGCTCCTGGCAGGCCAGAACCCTGTTTCATCCCATGATGTATCCCAGGTTCCTAGAATAGTGTTATACACTCAGTATTGTAGTATAAGTATACGCATTTGAGAATAACCAGTCGGTTCTTGATCATGCATTCCAATTAGGAGGAAACTTCATTCTCATATCATGTGTTGTTTTTGCTCACCTAGAGACACACACACTCTTACCCTTCTCATCTCCGATCCAGTGAAAGCACCTCCTAATTCATCACAAGCAGTTACGGTACTCCAGGCCAACGCAGAATCTTTCTTTCTTTTCTTTCTTTCTTTCTTTCTTTTTTTTTTTTTTTTTTTTTTTTTTTTTTTTTTTTTTTTTTTTTGAGACATTGTCTTGCTCGCTCACCTAGGCTGGAGTGCAGTGGCACAATCTCGGCTTACTGCAACCTCCGTCTCCTGGGTTCAAGCGATTCTCCTGCCTCAGCCTCCCAGGTAGCTGGGATTACAGGCGCGTGTCACCACACCTGGCTAATTTTTATATTTTTGGTAGAGATTGGATTTCACCATATTGGCCAGCCTGGTCTTGAACTCCTGATCTCAAGGGATCCACCAGCTTCAGCCTCCCAAAGTGCTAGGATTACAGACGTGAGCCACCACACCTGGCCCAGCACAGAATCTTAAATTGACTAATAACAATAGAACCTCTCATGTGCAGAATGCTTAGTATGAATGAAGCATAATTTTGGTTACAATAATTTAAAGACTTTTATTAAGGGTAAGATTGAACCAAGCTTGTGATCACAGCATAGTGTTGACTGGAGTACATTGCAACAAATAGTCATTGAAATAACAATCACTAATTATTATTGTTGTTATAAATTTGAAAGCTTTCTGTGAACACTTTCAAAAATAAAAAGCCAATGCTTTACAGATCACTTCCCAAAACTGTTGCTAAAGCGGATTCCATTTTTAGAAGTCCTTATATGAACAGGGTGTGTGTGATTTAGACATTTTACTCTCTGGAGGAATGCAAAACGATTGGAATTCTTTATGAAAAGGTTGTGTGTTCTTAAAATATAAAAATTATTGGGGCGTTATGTGAAATAATAAAGATCACAAACATCTAAGCTTTTCCTTATTCATTCTTTTTTTTTTTTTTTTTTTTTTTTTGAGACCGAGTTTCGCTCGTTACCCAGGCTGGAGTGCAATGGCGCGATCTCGGCTCACCGCAACCTCCGCCTCCTGGGTTCAGGCAATTCTCCTGCCTCAGCCTCCTGAGTAGCTGGGATTACAGGCACGCGCCACCACACGCAGCTAGTTTTTTGTATTTGTAGTAGAGACGGGGTTTCACCATGTTGACCAGGATGGTCTCGATCTCTCGACCTTGTGATCCACCCGCCTCGGCCTCCCAAAGTGCTGGGATTACAGGCTTGAGCCACCGCCCCGGCCCCTTATTCATTCTTTAAAGCTGCTTTAAATATTTCTGCTATTGTATTTTCTTAAAGTTTAAAGGCACAGCAGCAATTGTTAACTTCAGCGTCCTGGTGGTTCCGCCCTTCTACCACCTTTCTACAATCCACAAATGTCTGCAGCAGGCATTTAGTAGACTTTCACCCCCCTCAGCTCTTTCTTTACAGGAGAGGAAGTGTGATTATCTGCCTGCTCCGGAGTCTTGGGTGGCATGTTCTCTCTCCTGATCCTCCAGTAAAATGAGGGTATGATGAGACTGGAATCCAGTTGAGAACCTGGCACATGGGAGATAGGCAAGAAATCACCATTTTGTAAGGAAAACCGACAGGCCCCTGGAAGTCAGCACACATCTCCTTTCTTTTTTATTTTATTGCATTTTGGGTTTTGGGGTCCAAGTGAAGAGCATGCGAGATTGTTGCATAGGTACACACGTGGCGGTGTGATTTGCTGCCTTCCTCCCCTTCACCTATATCTGGCATTTCTCCCCATGCTCTCTCTCCCCAACTCTCCTCCTCCACTGTCCCTCCCCTATTTCCCCCCAACAGACCCCAGTGTGTGATGCTCCCCTCCCTGTGTCCATGTGTTCTCATTGTTCAACACCCGCCCATGAGTGAGAACATGTGGTGTTTGATTTTCTGTTCTTGTGTCAGTTTGCTGAGAATGATGGTTTCCTTTCTCCAATCATGTAATGCGTTTCCTTCCCTCCCTACTCCCTCCCTCCCTTTCTTCCTTCTTTTCTTTCTTGTTTTCCTTCCTTCCTTCCTTTCTTCCTTCTTTCCTTCAAGATAGGGTCGTGCTTCATCTCCCAGGCTGGACTGGTGTTATCTAGCTCACTGCAGCCTCTATGCCTGGCCTTGCCCTCCCAAGTAGCTGGGACCACAGGGGCCACCAAACCTGGTTAATTTCTTTCCTGTATTTTTCGCGGAAATGACATTTCTCTGTGTTGCTCAGGCTGGTCTCGTGTCAGACTCCTCAGCTACAGTGATCCCCTCACCTCCACCTCCCAGCACACTGGGATTACAGATGTGAGTCACGTGATTGCCCGTATTCTATTTTTGAATGTGTTTTCTGGGCCGGCTGTATTCATCTTCAAAGCCATGGTGCCACTGCAGAATGACAGAAGAAAATATACGCTCTTATCAGGTAGGCATAACATAACGTACATTTTATATAAACAGAGATAAATCGAAAATAATTATCATTTTTAAGATTGCATTTATCTCTAAAGTAAGTCATGAATGAATTATGACCTAAAAAACAAAAACGATGTTTTAATTTAAAATTAGCAGCTGTCTGTAATTACCAACATTTAAGGATGTGAAAGAAAACTACCTACAAAACTTGATAATCTTTCAGAACTCCCGTTTGTACTTGATTGCTTATGTGTACTTCTAGCCCTTCCTGATTTGAAATAGCCTCTCTATTTTACATGATTTTGTTTCTAGAATCACTCACTTTCTCTCTCAGGTCATTATGCTTTTCACACCAAAATTATCACTGTAGCTTAACAGAAGCAGCTTGTTCCCAGACTTTGGGCAGTGAGACCCTGGCAGTTTGGCCCATAGGCAGTGTAAAGAAGTGTTACTCTCTGCACCAGAATCAAATCTCCAGAAGCCGTCACTGAGGCACGGGATTCCTAGCCCTTAACCCGAGACTATCGGTGCAGGATTTCTGGTGAGGGTGCCCTGGTATCTGTACTTTCTCAAACTCACATGAGTCTCAGACACATCAAATTGTGAGAATTTAAGGGCTGCAGGTTTGCCAAAATAAATTTTGGCTTCTTTAGACTGCAAACTGTTGTAGTACACTTCCAGCTCTTCTTTCTGCCTTACCACATTTTTAACTAGTGAACATCAGAGAAATAATCGTTGCTATTTAAAGAAATATGAGGTATGCTTCACCTAAATGCTATAACTAACTAACTAGAATAATTAGCTGAACAGCAATTTGACTCTCTGAAAATTAACATGCTCTAGAATTTTGAAAAAAGAAAGCATATGGAATAGTGTTTAAAAAATGGTTTTGAGAAAGAAAATACTTGTTCATTGATTTGAGATTAATTGGCCAGTTACAGCTTTATTAAACTTTTAAATATGTGTAAGAGGAATTAATTCACCTCCACGGATCCCCAGTTTCGGATTCCAGTCCTACATTGCTCCTTTAAGTGAAGCCTACTTTGCTTTTATTTCAAAACCCTTACTCTGGTGGCCTCCAGAATTCAGCACCAATTGAGTTCTGACATTCACCATCAAACAGATTCAAATATGTTCCTAACTCAGGGACGGCTGTGAATAGCAGCCACACATATCAAGGTAGAAGGATGTTTTTTGCACAATAAAGAGAAAACAATACAGTCTCCTTCTAGAATATTAAGCTGTATCAGCAGTAAGAGAAAGTAAATGGATATATGAAATCCATCTAGGATAAAAAAGAACCAAGTAAAATGATGAGTTTACTTTATGAATTTTATCTGTCTTCCCTTTTCATGATAAAATTTAGCTTGAAATTTGAAGATAAGTGGCTCTCTGAATTTGCTTCTTAAGATTGCACGAATATTTTCAAAGGTAGTTTATTTGAAAATAAAATGTTAGTCATTCCTCCTTGAAAAAGAATTTTAAAACACTAACCTTTGTAGTGAATTGGCATACAAATCATAGTTCCAGTAACTTCATTCATTAATTCTAAAGCCTCTGCTAAGCATGAGAAAAGGATAAAATATTTATGAAGTTTATATTTCAGTTGGCTGTTAATCAAATAATTACTAGAGCACGAAGGATTTAATATATTTAGAGTTTATAATTTAGAGGGAAACAGACTCCAATACACCTAACTAAAAATGGTGAAGCAAAACTTTTATGGTCTACCCCTCTTCATTAGATAAAACTATAACAGAAATACATTTTTTTTCTGAATAAACAAAATAAGTGTTTGGTTATAATGAACTTAATTCAAAGGTATTTAAAAGTTGAGTAAAAGTTGTTTGGAGATGCATTCAAAACACATCCTAAGCTTTTTTCTTAGCCTTTTGAGAACCAAATGATTTGACTACATTGGAGAAAACTTTTCATTCTTCCTACATTATTGTGTAAGGAAGGTGATGGTGTGGCACTCCCTTTTTTTCTAGTCCTTAGAAACAAAATTGTTCTAGAAAGATAGTTTGTCAAGGAGACACTAGAGAAGAATCTTTAACAGCAATGCGCTGACCCACTTGGTGTGAGGCGTAGGAAGGAAATGATAGAGTAGAACTTACCTTGTTGGCTTAGAGAACTATCTCAAGGGTGGACCCTCCTGAGGCCATGCCCCACTGCACTCGGGTTACTTTGCATGCATGCTCCTGTGCAGTGTGATGGCGGACAATTCATGGATCGCCCTGAGGGACTTGAAGGGGACAGGGCCTAGTCCCCGTACCCTGCCATTTCTCAGTGTGGGTGTAATTGGGAACAACAGCTGTTGACAATTTGACCTCCGCATGGAAAACGCAAAATTCTTCCAAAGCCATTGTCTGTTGACCAGAGACTGTGTACAGAACGCAGAGCAGAGCAGGCTGCATTGGCTATTTTCTCTGCCCAGAGTATTTCTCCCAAAATTGGTCACTTCTCCTCTTTCAGGACTCGACCCCAAAGCCAGCTTCTCACTGAGTCCTTTCCTGACTTGAGCAATCGAAGCCGCCCTCCTTCTGTCTCCACCCTGCGTCACTCTCCCACAAAACGCTTTACTTCCTCTACAGCATGGATCACTATTGGGAAACATTTTCTTTATTTCTTTACTGAGTGTTTCCTCCTTCCCACTGAAGAGTAATTCTTCTTGAGGTTGTGACCAGTCCTGGCTCAAGAACCATTGTCATTGATTTGCAAATATTTATTGCATGTCAGAGGCTGGATGCACAATGTTCAGCAAAGCAGACAAGATCCTTGCCTTCTTGTAATAGTTTATAGTGTAATGGATGAGCCCTATATTAATCAAATAACGACAGAAACAATTGTAAAATTGTATCTGTGATCAGTGCTGGGAAGGAGAGAGACATGCACTTAGCCGTGTGGGTAATGGAAAACCTAACTGAGTCAGGCAGGTCAGAGAAGGTTTCTCAGAGGAAGTGACTTTGGAGCTAAGGTTTCAAAGATAAGCGGACAAGGAAGGGCGCGGTGGCTCACGCCTGTAATCCCAGCACTTTGGGAGGCCGAGGCGGGTGGATCACGAGGTCAAGAGATCGAGACCATTCTGGTCAACATGGTGAAACCCCGTCTCTACTACAAATACAAAAAAATTAGCTGGGCGTGGTGGCGCGTGCCTGTAATCCCAGCTACTCAGGAGGCTGAGGCAGGAGAATTGCCTGAACCCAGGAGGCAGAGGTTGCGGTGAGCCGAGATCGCGCCATTGCACTCCAGCCTGGGTAACAAGAGCGAAACTCCGTCTCAAAAAAAAAAAAAAAAGATAAGCGGACATTAAGTAAGGAGATTCTAAGCTGAAGGAAATGAAAAGACCCTGTGGCAACAGGGCAAATGATGTCCGTAAGGGACTGCCGGAAGGCAGGTGCAGCTGGAACACAGGAGGCTGTGGGGAGCAGGATGCAGGGATGGATCATGGGGGTCGCCAGGGGCTGGACCAGAGCAGGGATTGGTGAGCTGTGACTTTACATCTAGTGCATTGGGAGCGATTGAGACTTCTGTGTGTGCAAATGTGGGAGTGTGTGTGTGTGCAAATGTGGGAGTGTGTGTGTGTGCAAATGTGGGAGTGTGTGTGTGTGCGTGTGTGAATGTTCATAGGCGAGGATAATCAGGCTGTAACTTCTAAAGACAGTTATGGTTATTCTGTAGAGGACAGTTGAGTAGAGAGAGAGAAAAATAGTGTAAGCAGACCGCTTAGGAGGTTATGGCAGTATGCCAAATGATGGACATTTGAATTTAAGTAGTACTCTTGAGAAAGAAAATAAGTGGGTAGACCCCAGAAACATAAAAGATATCAAATTGAAAGGACTTGGTGCTGGATTGGATAGCAAAGAAAACAGGACAACTTGCTACTTAGCTGAGTTGATTAAGGCTGCCATCATTATCTGAAAGTGAAGATTCTACAAGGAGATGTGGAGAGGTTTAGAGACCATGAACCTGGCTTTGATGTGCTAAGTTAGAAGATTTTACAGGGAGCTTGAATAAATTACAACTTGCTACACTTCTTGAATTTCCATGAGTTAGAGTTTTAGCCCTATTCAATTCAACCCGGCCGATTACCTTCACTCTTTAAAATAATTTTGGTTATCATCCTTCTTTAATAGCTACATGGAAGCCTGCAGTTTTGTCTTCTATGACTTTAAATTCTACATATTGCCTGAAGCACCAAGAAGGCCTAAACACCAACTCAAGAACTTTTACGGTCGTGAGAATTGAGGAATTGGCTGTTTGTTGGTGGTTTTATCTGTAAAATGTTTAAAGACAGTGCAAAAATGTCTTCTGACACATTGAGAAAGATTAACTAGAATTAACCAGAAGATACTGTGTTCTTTTTATTTATCTCTATTATTTTCATTTTGTAGAAACTCTGGGATAGTATGCAGAAATACTTTTCATTTTTAAAACATTTTGTGAGTTCAATTTAATGTTACTTTCTGGAAATATTTCTTTTTTAAAAAAAAAAGATATCTATCTATCTCATCTACCTCACATATGTGTGTGTTACCACTCTAAAATATTTAACAACTATATGTATTCATAGTATGTTTGATTTAAAATTTTATGTAAAATTCCATTACTTTAAACAGTAATAACTTTCAGAAACAGCAACACTAGTCTAAACTAATATGAAAGCTGTAATTTTTACAAATTACGTAAGCTCTCCCAAATAAGGTAATTTAAAAAATGATATTTTTCTGAGTAAACAAAATGCCAACTTGCTAACCTATTTTGCAAAATTTATCAAGTAACCTAAACAAGCAATCTGTTCATACATATATCAAATAATTAAGAAAAAAAATAATTTGCTGATGTTAGAGTAGAAACAGAATCTTTAAAGTTTATCATTTTGCTTCACAATATTTTTCTCTCACTTAAAAAAAAATCCATCTTTAATCATTAAGATTTAATTTAGACCCAAATCAAGTAAAATATACATACTCCTAAAATTTAACCTGCTTCTAGAAATATAGAAAATGTGTTCATGCAGGCAGCCACCAGGAAAACCACCACATGTAAAGAGTGCCGTGGATCAAAGGGATATTGAGTCGTTTCATTAACAGCTATGTAACAGAGGGACAGAAGCTTGAAGAAATGCCTTTCCCAATTGGAAAGGGTAAATGTTCTGTCTGCAATGTCTGTCACTGCCAGTGGCCAGCCTGGATGCTCTGTCCTGGTTATGTAGTTGGGTAGGAAGACATTCCTACTAAGGGTTATGTGTGCCCCACTGGGTATTTAAGGCAGCATTGGCCTCATGACTATAGTGATGTCCACCTCTAAATGAGTGAGCATCTCTAGTATCGAAGCCTTACATCATACACTGAAAACTACTTGCAAGCAATATGCAGAAACTTATCAATTGAAAATTATTAAGATTATTTACCCAATATTCAGAGAAGAGAGAGCTATTCTACTCAATGTAGGGAATATACTTATTCAGAAAATTTATTCCAGTGTTCCTTTTTATATTAACATTTATTATTTTCTAATTATACAAAATACTTGTCATATCAGAAAAATTTGGTGGCATAGAAAAATATATTAAAAAGAGAATGAAAAATGCATATAACCCCATCTCCAGAAATAGCCCCTTCAGCATTTTGGTATAATTCCTTCCAGCCTATCTTTATGTACATGCAACTTTTAAATACAACTAAAATCATACCAAATATGGTATATTATACTAATTTTAATACAATATTATATTATTATTTTCCATGTTATTAAATATTTTTTAAAATCATGAATTTTAAAGTCTATACAATGACCAGATGGTTACCTATGTGGCAATATATTTAGCAGGTAATGTACTTAAGAACACATATACTATTTCCAAACTTTATTACTTTTTAAAAACAGAATTTTGACAAATCTTTTCTAAACTTCCACATTCAATGCCCTTTAAACCAGTATGTGAAACACTGATGCATCAGTTTTAAGGCATAATAAATAAGTCACTCAACAGACATAAAAAGAATCTAACAAATTTTTTAAATAAAAATGATATGCTTAATGAAAGAGCTACTTTCTATAAATCACAACATTTCAAGTTATAGTACTTTAAAATGGTGTCTTGTTTCTAAAGGCACACTTTTCAAATATGCACCGGGTGGTAAGTACCATTTGCAGTGATAATCTTTGTGTTGAGAAAAATGCCTAAACTTCTGCTGTATCAGTGGCTGCTATGATCTTGCCTCGTAAGTGAGATCTCGGGCACATTTTTGTCTTCTTACAATGGAGAACGGTCCTGTAGTAGGTGGGCGCTGAAGGGGAGCCATTCACGTATGGACGTCTGCAGCAGGCAGAGGATCTTGACTGTCAGAATCAGCCGCTGGTGCTGTATAGGACAGGCAGCCGTTACCAACATGGTCACCGAATGGCAGCGCAAAGATACTCAGCTACAAAGTGCTCATCTGCAGTTGGGGCTGTCTTTACAGTAGTCAGTGAGGAGGGGTTACATCAATAAAACACTCTCCAGATAATTCAAATGAATAAACTTGATGAAGAGAGACGAGAAGACATCTTTCCGACAATTAGCCTTGCATTGGCTTTTTAAAATATTTTAAATAATGGTTCTATTTTAAATTTATCTTAGGTGGAAATTCATCAAAATCACTATTTTAACACTAGCATCTATGAATCCCGTTATTATAAACTCTGTCTATTCCATTTAATTAGTAGATATTCAAGTGTCTAAAATCCAAAATAAGTAGTTTAAACACATTAAGTAACAACTGTCCTGCTCAGTGTGTTAGAGTTGAAAACATCTGAAAACAACTGCACACACATCCCCAATTCCACCTGTCTGGTAACTTGCACCACACAGAAGCTAATCAAGATCAGCAGTGTAATCCTAAGATTATCTAAGACAACAGCTAGACAGTGATTATTCTTTTCCTGAAGGTACTGGCAAAACAAATGTAGACCCTTTCTTCTGATTCCCAATCCATTCCCTGCCAAACAATGACCTAGTTGGGCATATGACTTCTCCAGCACCCTTGAGTGATTGAACAGGAAAGGGTGTTACGATTTTTTTTTTTTTTTTTTTTTTTTTGAGACAGAGTTTCGCTCTTGTTACCCAGGCTGGAGTGCAATGGCGCGATCTCGGCTCACCGCAACCTCCGCCTCCTGGGTTCAGGCAATTCTCCTGCCTCAGCCTCCTGAGTAGCTGGGATTACAGGCACGCGCCACCATGCCCAGCTAATTGTTTGTATTTTTAGTAGAGACGGGGTTTCACCATGTTAACCAGGATGGTCTCGATCTCTTGACCTCGTGATCCACCCGCCTCAGCCTCCCAAAGTGAATTACAGGCGTGAGCCACCGCGCCAGGCCTGATCTTTCTGACAATGACCTGCAAAGAGGGAGCTGTGGCACTGCCACCCTCGTCCCTCAGGTGCACTTCATAGGCAAGGCTCGCCACCTCAAGAGACAACAGTTCGTACCCTAAGTGAGTAGCGTGACACGTACCACATGCATAGTTTCATTCCCAAGTAAGAAATGCCCTTAAGCAGAAAAGGCTAAAACTCACCCAAAGCAGACAGATCTTTTACTCTCACATTTGAAAGCACAGGTTCAGAATGGAAAAAGGATTTAAACCACCAGGTGGATTCTGCCACTTCAGGCAACCCTATCAAATAAAATTCATATTACTCCTTATTAAACAAAGTAGAGATTAAGAATAAAAAGAAATAAGAGTGACACTAAAGAAATAACTAAGTACCTTGATGTGATTTGTCATCATCTATGAAGTTCATAGAATCAGAGCCCGTTAAAGAACTGACTGAAGAGATACTGGACTCTGTGGGAAACAAATGATATTAAACGAATAAATAACTAGCAACCAGACAAGCACATTCACATCCTTTACATACAAACACTCAAGGAGCCTGGTTTTAAATCATTTACTCCTGGCTTATGAATTCATGAATTAAAAAATGATTAAATTACAAATCAGTAGAAAGCTGCCGCATTAAGAAAATACTATATGTTCTACTGATAAGATAAACTCATTTCCAAGGCAGGCAACTCTCTCTCTCTCTCCATGGATATGAATGTTGAATTTAAAATGTATTGTAAATATTTTCCGATTCAAAAACTTTAGAATGAGATCAACAATAATTATTGTTGTACTACAGTAGAAATATTACATATGTATATGTTTAAAGCTCTACGAAAGTCATAAAATCTAGAAATTAAGGAATTATTTTAAAAGAGCAAGTATTTAAGCCAGGCACGGTGGCTCATGCCTATAATCCCAGCACTTTGGGAGGCCGAGGTGGGTGGATCACGAGGTCAAGAGATCGAGACCATCCTGGTCAACAAGGTGAAACCCCGTCTCTACTAAAAATACAAAAAATGAGCTGGGCATGGTGGCGCGTGCCTGTAATCCCAGCTACTCAGGAGGCTGAGGCAGGAGAATTGCCTGAACCCAGGAGGCGGAGGTTGCAGTGAGCCGAGATCGCGCCATTGCACTCCAGCCTGGGTAACAAGAGCGAAACTCTGTCTCAAAAAAAAAAGAAAAAAAAAAAAAAAAGAGAGAACAAGCATTTTGTCTTATTAGACTTGTATTTAAAACCTATGCCTCTTATAAGATCAGAATATAAAAATAACTCCTGTAGATAAATAGCACCAATAAATGAGCACAGTTTAAACTGTTAGTATAATGAATAAATCAGTAGATGTTTCTGTCACTTGCACTATGAGCAACCCTCGAAAGAGGAGTTTTCTATGTGTTGCTGCCATAGATACTTTTAATAACTACTAATTTAGTTCTAAAATGCTTATTTCATTTTAGGACATTTTTCAATCTTCTCTAAGAAGCTACAATTTTCTATTTGCCTATGAATATGAACAGATGGATAGATTAATAAAAATATAACTGGCCAGATAGAAGTTGGCCTATTCTCCATAAAAGATGGAAATTAGAAAATTTTTGAAGCAAAATCATGCTATCTTTTCTTTTCTAAGGAGTTGAATAACGCTTTATTTATATAAAATTACTCATTTTTAGTGGATCTTACAGAATGCAAGGCACATAAAATTAAAATGTAATTAGGAAACATAAGCTGATGTTCGCTGATTTATAAGGGTCAGTGACTTCACTGATATAGTGTAGCTAGAACAAAGAGAAATTCTTGTCAGCACTGGGTCAGAGAGGTCCCTGTGGCCTCCTGGTTTCTTCACTATCACCAATAGTTGCCTCCTTAAGCTCTGAATGTAACATGATACATAAGTCAACAATATCCACAAACATCACCTCAAATCATATTGTCTAGAGATGTTCTCTGTGATGATGCAACTTACTTCGATAATACTGATTTCTGGCTAGAAGACAGCCAATGGAAGGTACTGACGCCATGGCTTTACCCGTGAGAAAGCGCCCAGGAAGCTGTGAGCATCAATCTGAGAAACAGCAACCAGGAAAAGAGACGTTGATGTGAATTACAGGGAGTTTCCTTTCCCTTTCCCATGTGACTGTTAAAGTATTATCATTTGCCATGTAATACACATCTGATAAAAGGAATTTAAATGTTTACACAAAAGTTCAACCAAATATATTGCAATTAAAAGATGCAATTAAGTAGTATATTTGGCTGAAAAAATAAGAACTATACATCCAACTATAAACAATTCACAGAACTCATTCCATTGAAAACAGACCTAGAGGTCAGAGAAAAAGTGTTAACTCAGCCGTAAGGTAGTCACTCACCTATTTGTTTTCTTTAGTTCTTCTGAAATGAATGGGGTCCTAAAGTTTCTTCAGAAAATACATGCTTTGAAAGAATCAGTTCTTAGTGAGTGAAGAGAGGCTGCACCACCCACACAGGCCCAGACGCAGGCTGCAGTGACTGTGCGTGATCTGGGACCCCTGAGCACACCTTATATTTAGAAGCCCCGGGCTGGCTGGAACCTGAGCTGTGGGTGACTCGGGGTGAGGTGGGCACACAGCCAGTCAGAGGCAGCAAGCAAGGACTCTCTGCACGTCTGCCCTCCAGACGGCCAAAGGCCCTCAGAACGCGGCAGCCTGCCAAGTTCAGCAGCAGTGAGCAGGGCAGGACGTGGCCCTATGCTCTTCTGAGCTCAGCTTCTTTAATATTACAACTGCTGGTGACTGCAGAGAGGGAGGTGATACCCAAGTGTCTCCTCAGCCTTAGATACAGTCACACGCTCCACCTGCAGCACCACGCTGGGCACGTGTGGGATACACAGACGGCCTGTTGTCTGGCCGGGGAGACTGAGCATACCCGCCCACAGACACAGTGGGGCAAGGCAGAGTCCCACAGTCAAAGGAGAGCAAGAAAGAACTCGAGGGAACACTGCAGTCTTCCTGGAAGACGGACAGAGTCAGTAGAACTTGATGGACAGTGAGTTAGAAATTCTAGCAGGAATGACAAGAGACAGATGGAAATCACGGGTCATAAGAGGTTGTTGATGACATTGCATCAATATCATTCATTGATACAAAAGCTAAGTTTCATTCTGATTTTAGTTAACATTTTTCAGATCGACTACTTTGCCCTTTCATAGACTCAGTCGACTTATGGATCAAACTGTGGCTCCCTTTACATCGAATGGCGACTGCGTCTATTGCTGATTCAATTTGTTCACTGGCTACTGATTGTGTGTGGCTTGTGTATTCTTAACACAATTTTTGTAGTGTGTACATTGCTATAAAATCCTTCATGTCGGCTAGGTTTTCAAATATATTCAAAACTGTAGTATGCCATCATGGTTTTTAAAAATATTACTCCAGACATGGGACCAAAAGATAGCTACAGGATCCCACTTACCTGCGGAATTGACAAAAGTGAGAAGAGCGATTAACCAGAAGCAGGGAGCTGGGAGAGTCGGGAGGTGTTGGCCAAGGATACACAGCTGCAGTTGCGTGGGATGAATACATCTAGAGATGTAATGTACAGCAGTATTGCAGCTAATGCTATTTTACTGCATACTGGAAACTTTCCAGGAGAGTAGATTTCAGGTGCTCTTAGACACACACATACATACACACACACACACACACACACACACACACACCCCCCACACAAAATAAAAACTATATGATATGGGTACGTTAATTTGCTTGAGTGTAGCAATCATTTTAGCACGTTTAGGTATTTCTCATGTCATGTCATGTTGTACATCTTAAATGTACGCAATTAAATAAAAAACAAAACAGACGCGCTGAGTTGGATAATTACTCTGAGTAACTGTCAATATACTGATAGTTTGGAAGCCTATGAAACAGTTTGTGAACATGAACACATTTTATTGCCTAGCAGACATTCCATAGTATCCATACGAGCACAGAATTGTCAGATTTTGTTTAAATTTTGATCGCTCTTAACGTCAGAGCAACATCTTCAACACCATTTCCCCCCAATCTATATTATTCCCATTTCCCCACAAATTCCCCTTCTCAACATGAGGAGTCTGCTTGTTTTGATATGGCTCAGATCCTCGTCTATGAACTGCAGAGTGCCTCTGATTATCCGACGGTAGGCACTTCAGGCTCTGTTACCTAGAAGACAGACAGATTTGCCCAGTTTTATTGAAGACTTGTCTTGGGAAAAAAAGTGATGAAAAAGAGTAAGGAAAGCAGGGCTGAGCAGTGAGAGCTACTGAACAGCAGGGAGCGGGCCTCGGTGGGCTTGCCCGGGAGGGAAACTCTGGCAGCGTGGCCTGGCCCCACAGCCTGTCCTTACGTCACTTGAATCCACTGTCTTTGGATACTAAGTTCATCTGTCTGGGAGCATCTTTTCAGGGGCTCAGATCGGTTCTTTTTCTGGGAAAACTCATACAAGGAAGGTGAGTAGGATGAAGTTGAATTCCTGCCACTGCCCAGGACTTGAGGTCACCGTGACTTCCCCCTCTCCGGCCTGTGTTTCCTGACCAGTACCTCTTCTGAGACAAATGGTTTACCTGGAGGACTGACTCGTATCTTCGTCCTTGAACTTTCTGAACCACTGGCTATCACACCCTTCATAAGCTACGGGTGTAGGTGGGAAAGGTGCAGTTCCACAGAAGTCCTGTTCATATGGCTCGCCCTTGGCTGCTCCTGGGAAGGAGCCTCTGGAATCTTCTGTCCCATAGGAGTGTTTTTGCATTCCGGAGGTGTCAAGCCACACGGTACCAATTGTCTGGATAGTTTATACCAATGCGTGCTCCATGGGGATCTGGCGCTTCAGGAACAGAAGCAAGTCATACGAGTGCTCCATGCCTGCAGGACCGACCTTGATAAAGACCTTGGGCTCTGAGGTTCAGGTGGACTTTCCTAACAGGAAGCATTTTGTACATGTCACACATTTTTGCTGGAAGGTTTCAGTGTGTCCTACGTGACAGCACCGGGAAGGAAAACCTAGAATCTTGTGGGACCTGATTTTCTCCAGATTTCCCTCCAACCAGGGAACGCCGTGTGTATCAGCTAGCTCCCTGTGTGCCGGGCATCCTGTGCTGCTATCCTGACCTTACCACTCACGACAATTGCATCACCAGCTTCTGATGATCGAGTGCCACCACCTCGCCTCTTTTGGGGGATCCTGTCCTTCCCATTGTAAGTGGTGGTTCCTACTCTATAACAGCACCTCCTATTCTCAGTTCTGAAAAATAGAAAAAAAAAAAGCTTCACTGATTTTCTCTGCAAAGCTGGTACTCCTCTCTCTGATGCGCTCCTTTTCATTTTGGGGAAACAGTGTTCTCTGTGAAACGCAGCCCACTAGGTTTTCTGGCCTTAAGTAGGACACCCGCTCCAGCATGCACATGGCTCTGAGGTTTTGTTTTTTAACCCTTTCCTCAACCACCACCTTGATCTGGAGGGAAAGCCCTCCAACAATTCAGAAATTTCTGTTTCACTTTGTATGAGCTATTGTTACTTCCAAGAACTATTCTCACAACATAGCGGTTTCACATGCTGGGCTTGCCAGGGTATTAGACGCCATATCATGGAAAAAATCACCCTCATCAAAAAATTCTTCCTTACCCCATACGTCTGGCACTCCTTGAGCCAGCTCCGTAGGGAACCGGTTCTGTTTGTATTCACCCATGTGCATGTTAGCTCAGCCCTGCGGCACCTTTAGGGTAGACGCCCTTTCCTATGTTAGCGGGCCGGCACTCCTTAGTAAGCTAATGTTGTAACTTAAGCAGGTTACTTGTCCAGTGGTCAGGTTAGAACATAAGTGTCGATCCAGGAAGGACACATGGTGCATCATTTTAAGCAAGGAACGAGCCTTGATTTTAAAAGAAAGGAGTTGGCCATTTCTGTAGTCATAGAGGGTTTGGAACAATCTTGCCATTCAAAACACGTTTTTAGCGCATTGACGGAAATGTCCCCATCACAAATCTCAGTGTCTGATTTCTTTCCAGAGGCGCCCTGCCCTTGAAGAAGCAGACTCTGCGCTTCTCATAGTTCAGCCTGAGGCTCACCCCTCAGCTTATTATGCCATTTAGCCGCAGATCCCTTGACCTGCTGCCAAGGAGCCATCTGACTTTCTCCTCCTCTGGCAGATTTTCTCCAGTGAATTGGCACCAGCCAGCAACAGTCAGCTCATCCCACAGCCCTATCGTTGCTGTTTCCCAGACCCTCTGCAACATCAGAGATGGTGCCACCACTGGGGTGGCCCTCCCACCGTTGCACCCTTCCAGTTACCATCTGTGGACATTTGGGGAATTGCCCCGTTTGTTTGTTTGCTAAGGCAAATGTAATAAAATACGGCCAACTAGGGGGACTTAAACAAAAGATGTGTATTTCCCACAGTTCTGGAGGGAGAAATCCCAGATCAAGTGTCCACAGGGTTGGTTTCTTCCACGGCCTCTCTCCTGGGCTCACAGTCTTCTCTCTGTGGGTCTCTGTGTCCAAATTCCCTCTTCTTATGAGGATGCCAGTCACATTGAATTAGGGCCCACCCTGATAACCTCATTTTAACTTAATTACCTGTGTAAAACCCTATCTTCAAATCCAGTCCTATTATAAGGTTAAGACATCAAGATCTGAGTTTTGGGGAACACGATATAGCCCATGCCATCCTGTGTGAGCTTGCCATAAGACTATGGGTCCCCACCTGTCACCCATGACAGGGTCCACACTGCCAGCCAACTGAAGGGTCATCAGCTCCAACAGCTCAACCCTACTCCTAAGAGAGTTTTGGTCTCTCACTGGGCAACCTGAGCTCTAGGTAGGGGGAGTTTGCTGAGGCATGAGGGAGAGAGTCCTTGAGCATCACCTTTGCAAATCACCTCTCTTTGCAATTACCTCTTGATATCACTCAGACAGTTTACCAGTTATAAGTAAGTTTCAAACACAAAATGTATGCTAAGGGGAAAAAAAAAGTTTGTTTTTGAACATGAATTATCCATTTTATAAAATATCTTGCATTACATCAATTTTGAGTTTTTTACTTTACCTATGAATGCATTACAGTTTTTGAAAATAATATCCATATTTTCTGACATAAAATTTCACACATCCAGTCATTTTTTCTGCTGATCCTTTAGCTAAACTTATACAAAACAATTTCCTAGTCAGAATTAAAAACAAACATGGGCCAGACGTGGTGGCTCACACCTGTAAACCCAACCCTTTGGGAGGCTGAAGCGGGCGGATCATCTAAGGTTGGGAGTTAGAGACCAGCTAGACCAACATAGAGAAACCTCATCTCTGCTAAAAATACAAAATTGGCCAGGCGTGGTGGCACATGCCTGTAATCCCAGCTACTAGGGAGGCTGAGGCGGGAGAATCACTTGAAGCCAGGAGGCAGAGGTTGCAGTGAGCTGAGATTGCACTACTGTGCTCCAGCCTGGGCAACAAGAGTGAAACTCCATCGCAAAAACAAACAAAAAAAACAGCGATGCAATAAGCTTCAGAGGCTGAGGCAGGAGATGCATTTTTAATAACAAAGGGATAATTATCAAAGAGCCCAAATCAACCTACCATGTTGAAAGCATTGAATTATATGTTATTTATTTAAAATAAAATTTCAAAATCTGAGACCTACACATACAATACAGTTTTTGCAGTAGTGTTTATTTCACTGTACTCTTCACTCTGTCCCTAACTGAGGACATAATGTTCAATGCAGTGATCTTTCATTTCCCTCCTTGTTTTTCTTTCTTACGGAAATAAACACTGCTAAACTTTCAGATGAAGTACAGTATTAACTTTTATCACATGATCCAAAGCTCAAAATGGATTTTGAACTTCAGCCGAGGGGGCAATATATCTTTATAAGTTTCATCCCAAGAAAGATAAAAAAGACAACAGAATAAAACATTACCTTGGCTAAATCTTCCCAAGCTGTTGCCAGAAACTGTGGAAAACTCACTGGTATTGCAAATACATTATAACATAATAAGATAGTTTTATGTAACCAAGATCAGTAGTTGAAGGTGATTTATGTATAGTTAACTATAGGAAGACACAAGCAATTAATGTTATGTTAATCATAGACAATTTTCTAAAGTATTATTACTATATATATTCAAGCATGTATACTCACAAAAACATGCAAAGAGGTATGGAATTTTAGGTAATTACACAGTAAGTGTTTGCAAAACAACAGTTTGCTTGCCATCTAGAGGAAATACTGCTAAAACGTTTGCCAAAGGCAGAATTGCCTCAAAATAAGTCTTATTCCAAGACTAAGCCTTATTCCCCTGGCGACCTCAATCCCTACCATGGCCAAGATCACTCTAGCGTTATCCCTTCTTAATTTAGGGCTCAAATATTGTGTTTTACCTCTGTTAACACACTACCCTCCTCACCCAAGCCCACACCACACCTCATGGAATATATCTGGACCTGGGTCTGGAAGTAGGTTAACATATAACATTATAGAGCAAGTGTTAGAATCAAAGAGCTCAGACAGGAGATAAAGCCTGTTGTCTGCACTGTTTCCTTTCAAACTAAAGTGGGGTGCCAGATGACACTGTTCTCAGGGAACATGTCCATTCATTTCTTTCTTTCTCTTTCTTTCTTTCTTTCTTTCTTTCTTTCAAACAGAGCCTGACTCTGTCACCCAGGCTGGAGTGCAATGCTGTGATCTCAGCTCACTGCAACCCCCGCCTCCTGGGTTCAAGCAATCCTCTGCCTCAGCATCCTGAGTAGCTGGGATTACAGGCACTCGCCACCACTCCTGGCTAATTTTTTTTTTTAATTTTAATTTTTATTTTTAGTAGAGGCGGGTTTCACCATGTTGGCCAGGCTGGTCTTGAACTCCTGACTCAGGATCCACCCACCTCAGCCTCCCAAAGTTCTGGAATTACAGGCGTGAGCCACTGCACCCAGCCGAATGTGTCCATTTCCAGGAAAGCTAGCCAGAACAGAGGCTGTTCAGTCAACCGTTACAGAACACCCCAACTGTGCAATATACCATCCCAAGCACTAGTGGGGAGGCATATATCCCTGCCATTAGGATGTTTATAGTCCCGTTGGTGGAGATAATTTTATTAACCAACAGCCAGAAAGAGGAACCTTAGCATGGCATCGAAGTGGGTGGAGGTGGCCCTCAGCACGCTGAGCAGGTGCCTGACAACAGCCAAGCATCGAGCAAATTAAGCAAATTTCCAGAAAATGGAGAATTTTGAGGTCAAGATGTCTTTAAGCCTCTTTATTAAATAAAGAAACCAGTTGTCTTTCTTATCTGGTTTCTTCTTTCTTGATGAAACTGTAAAACTTTGTAGCTGAAGTAACTTTTTAAATACCCCACTGCAAGCAATGTGCTCACTGTAAAATATTGAGCTAAGCAAAATAAAGTGCTTCAATCCCTGTCATATTAGCATTCAGAATGCATTTAAGCTGTAATTAAAACACATTTTTCTTTGAATGCACATTTAATATGCACAGGAAGATTGATTGAATACCTCCAGCAAGCTGATCTTTTACTTTTTGGTCTCCAAGATGGCACATGCATTGATTCAGTTCCCCGCTTCGGATTCTTTCACTGTCTTCATCCCTCATATATTCCAATGGAGGGCCCTCCAGCAGCGGCAGAATGCCTAAACACAGAAATGCAGACACAAATCACAGAACTGCACATTGTAATATACGGTGCATACTATACCATTTAGTTATCAATTGTTAATCTTTTTCGTAGGGCTGTTTTATTTCACAGAATGGGGAAGAAATGTAACCCTGAGATTAGGATTGAGAGTTGGGAATCAGAAGTTACAGGTCTAACTTTGCTTTGAGCTATTCACATTAACCAAGACAAACTTCCTTGTATTGAATTCCACAATGGGTAATTTTTACTGACACTGTTGATGAGGGCTAATAAAATTCAGCAGGTGCTGCTTCAAGTCTGGATTTTGTCTGAATGTGCTGGGGTAAGGAAAACAGCATTTATCTCCCCTATACCCTCATTTTTTTTCTTACAAAAACACTGCTATTCACGTATGTTCATTGCGGCACTATTTACAATTGCAAAGACCTGGAACCAACCCAAATGCCCATTGATGATAGACGGGACAGGGAAAATGTGGCACATATACACCTTGGAATACTGTGCAGCCATAAAAAATGATGTATTCATGTCCTTTGTAGGGACATGGATGAATCGGGAAACCATCATTCTCAGCAAACGGACACAAGAACAGAAAACCACACACCGCATGTTCTCACTCATAGGTGGGTGTTGAACAATGAGAACACATGGACACAGGGAGGGGAGCAGCACACACTGGGGCTTATTGGGGGGGAATAGGGGAGGGACAGCGGGGGTTGGGGAGGTGAAGGAGGGATAACATGGGGAGAAATGCCAGATATAGGGGACAGGGGGATGGGGGCAGCAAACGCCTCGCCATGTAAGTACCTATGCAACAATCCCCCATGATCTGCACATGTACCCCAGAATCTAAAGTATAATTTTTAAAAAAGCATTATTAAAATTTAAGTGTTCTTCAAAATTTTAGATATAGGAAGCTTTAAATTATTGTATGCATTATACCTCTTGTTACCAATTTAACCAAATTAGTGTTCTCCTTTGACTTTTCAGTTAATCTTGAATTGTACATTAGACATCTGTGAACTATCAGGAGCTATGTTCAGCCTTTTTTGGCAAAACCCTGTGGAGGCATGTCTATTGGAGTTGAGTCATCAGAGTATAGAACCATATTAGGGAACTTGAAGGGCTTCCTTCAGTGAACTTCATTAAAACTAACCTCCATTGATCATAAAATTCAGTTTGGCTCTGTAGCAGCATTTCACGGTGAGTGCAGGCCTTTTGTGAAGTGTCTTTGAAGTTTTCACTAAAATATCTTTGATCTGAGATTTATGTAGAATTGCTCATGGAAATAGCACACCTTTTTGCAGTGCTTTATGCTATCAACTCATACAGAGTTGCAAACTCACTCATATTATTTAGTAAAATGTAATCTTTCATTTAAAGTAACTAGAGCAGAATTCACTTTTTCATATCTAATGGGAATGTGGTGAAAGAGTTTATTTTAACTTTTAATTAATTTAATTTTCCTTATGAAAGATATGGTGTTTATGTTTGTTTGTTTGAGGTGAAGTCTCGCTCTGTCGCCCGGGCTGAGTGCAGTGGCTCTATCTGGGCTCACTGCAACCTCCATCTCCCAGGTTCAAGTGATTCTCTTGCCTCAGTCTCCCGAGTATCTGGGATTACAGGTGCCCACCACCATGCCTGGCTAAAATTTTTGTATCTTTAGTAGAGACAGTGTTTCACCATGTTGGACAGACTGGTCTGGAACTCCTGGCCTCATGTGCACCCGCCTCAGCCTCCCAAAGTGCTGGGATTACAGGTGTGAGCCACTGCACCCAGGGCTTATGGTTTTTTAAGAGGAAAATAAAGGGTAGCTCATTGTCCAAAATTCACGAGCCTTCATTCAGACTAATAAAAAATGTTGATAAATATTTCATCAAAAGCTGAAATCATAAAATGAAACGTTTTGTAATTGTTTCAAGAGCCACAGTAATGTGCCTTCACTAAAACAGTGCATCTGTTGGCAAGCCTTTTTTAGTCTGTTATTTTAGGGAACAGTACTAAGGGCTCAGTAACTTGCATGTATACCACAATCTTTCAAAAAATTTGAGGAAAGAACACAAAGTTTGTATATCCAGTTTGCAAGAATAATCACCAAGTGATTTCAAGTCCAGAAACAATACTGGGGGGTTTATTTTCTAATCTAGAAATGGGGTATCTGTGCATACCAGGATGAAATATTTTTCAAGGTGTGGTTCAAAGTAACAACTATTTATGTGAGTGGTTACTGTGCATCTCGCACTACTGCTATTTTTATTTCCAAGAATTTTGTGGACTTAAAAAATACCAAAGGATAACTGAGTGTCATATTTCTATCTATCATAAAACGGACAGGAATTGAAATGATTAGTGTATTTTTGAATATGTATCTGGTGTTTATCATTTATAGATATTAGTTTTCATGGATATTTCTCTACAAGCAGGGTGAAAGCCGGTATGCTTTGTAAATTCTTAACACCCATTGGATATTTTGGCATGCTCGCTGAACAGACAGTAAATTCATCAAACAATCCATTCATTCATTCAAAGACTTTTTTTGTGTGTGTACTACACACCAGGGCTTACTGTGATGTAAATACAGAAGATTAACCAGAGAGTTTTTGATCTAATATCTAATGAACTCAAGCAAACTAACAAATTATAATAAAACTTCCAGTAAAGAAATATGCTATGAATAAAATAAACCAAAGAGAAAGAGTGTTGGGGGACTGCTAATTTAGATACTGTCCTAAGAAACAGCATCTCTGAGAGGGGCGCATTTGGGTAGAGCCTTCGAAAAGGACCGAACGCAAGCATAAGATCAACGTGAGGAAAGTTCCAAACAGCAAGATCAGCAAGTCTGGGTGCTCTGAGGTACAGAAATGCTTGGAAACAGAAGAAAAGGCCATGAATTCAGCTGAGCAAGTGAGACGGAGAGAGGGAGGAGGCTAACAGAAAACGTCCTCAGAGAAATGAGTAGAGAACAGCTCCTACTTGTAGAGACAGCAGGGATATGAATGGATTTTATTTTCAGCGTGATGGGAAGCTACATGTGAGTTTTTAATAGAATCATGACAATCTGATTTTCATGGTTAAAAGATGTTCTGTGGAATAAGGGCTCTGAAGTTATCAAAAGTGCAAGCAAGTAGAATTAGGAAGTTACTACAATTCTCCATGAGAGCAGTAACATGAAATTGAACAAAGAAGGTAGTGGTAGGGATCAAATTTTGTAACTTGGCTATGGAACTGACAAAATACCCTTACTAGCACTGGGAGGAAAGTACATTTGAAAAGCAAGAATGACTCCTAGATTTTACACCTGGGCAACTGGAAAAGGAGAGACTGACAGCAAATTGAAACTAGTGTCTTTCTTGTATGCCATGGGATCGAGATGAAGGGTTTTACTTTGGACAGTCAAATCTGAAGTGCCTTATTAAACAATCAAATAGAGATGAAACAGTCACCTGAGACTCAGTACAGAGACCAGAGCTGTAGATGGAGATGCAAGGCCTGGTATTTATCATTCATAGATATTACTTTACTATTCATAGATATAAATTCTGGCTGTTATCAATGTAATATCATATTAAAACCAGAAGCCTAAATGAGATTGCCTGTTGGTATAGTACGTAGAGACAAGTAAAAAACGTAGAAGGTTGAGAACAGGGCGTACCAACCTAACATTAGAAGTCAGGCAGGAGAGTGAGAGCCAGCACAGGAAATGGGGTCTGAGCAGGTAGTGCAATAGCAGAAACTATTGTAAGTGTCATGTCCAAGGTGCAAAGTGAGATAAAGGGGCAAGAAAGAGGACCATGCAGAAACCACTGATGTGCAGTAGAGAGGCCACTGCTGTTCACTCTGATGGGAAGTCTAAATGAGGCATAGTGAGGGCTTTTAATAAGACTGCAGCAAAGGTGAGGGGCAGGAGGAGAATTTAAAATGAACACTACCTAACAAAGTGAAATCATAGAGCCCAGAAAGCAACTGATCCACAGCCACGGATGAAACAACAGTGCCATTCCCTAAGTAGAAAACACAGAGAAATATGCACGTTTTAGGAAACTTCTATGAGTTCAGTTGCAAACACATTGAGCTTGAGGTTTCTGAAGCATCATGGAGCTCAGCAGCGGCTGGAAACTGGCCTCAGCCAGAGTTAAAAACACGCAGAAAATAGAGCTTTGAGGAGCATTAACATAAAGATTTAAAGAGAGTATTGGGCAAAGTGAGCCTGCCCCAGAAAATTAGAAGGAAGACAACTAAGAGAATATATTGACACATGTAAAATATGGCTTTTGAGTGATGATGCTGTTTCATGTTTCCTTGTCTTAATCTTCCCCAAATTTTTCAATCTGGTTCCAAATCTGTGTATTAACAACAGATGGCTATGTCCTTAATTTCCTCCCACTGTGATCAAGAAGAAAGAAAAGTAAGCTCTGTAAGAGTATACATACACACACACATGCACAGACACACACACACACTCATACACATAGAGTTCACCCTTGAACAATGTTAAGTATCAGCCCCTGAGCAACCGAAAATCCACATACAACTTTTGACTCCCCAGAATTTAACTACTAATATCTTACCGTTGACCAATAACATAATCAATTAACACATATTTTAATATATTTATTGTATCTTGTATTCTTATAATAGAGCAAGCTAGAGAAAGAAAGTTATTAAGAAAAGCATAAAGAAGAGAAAATATATTTCTTATGTTTTAAACGGAAGTGAATCACCATAAAGGTCTTCATCTTTATCTTCTTCACACTGAGTAGGCTGAGGAGAAAAAGGAGGAGGAAGGGTTAGTCATGCTGTCTCAGAGTGGCAGAGGTAGAAGTAAATCCATATATATGTGTGTGTGTGTGTGTGTGTGTGTGTGTGTGTGTGTACATATATGTATGCCTATACTTTTTTTCTTCATAAACTAGTTTCTTTTGGGACACAGACTTTCTGCAAATATTGATGAGTTGGGCCTGATAGTAGAAAGAAGAGAGATTCTGAAGCAAGCCAACCTGACATGGAATTCTGCTTCTCCCTCCTTTTTGCTGTGTAGCCCTTGGCAATTTACTTCATCTCCATAACTCAGATTTCTTATCTATGAAGGGAGGATAATGAAACGAACTCCACTAGGTTGTTGTAGATACTACATATAATAATGTCGGTAAAATTTCTCCCACGGTGCTTGGTGCATAGATGCTTAATGGGTCTTTGATATGATTTGGCTGTGTCCCCACCAAATCTCAATTTGAATTGGATCCTCCAGAATTCCCACATGTTCCGGGAGGAAACCAGGGTGAGGTAATTGAATAACGGGCCCAGTCTTTCCCATGCTATTCTCGTGTAGTAAATAAGTCTCATGAGATCTCTCAGAGGTTTCCGCTTTTGCATCTTCCTCATTTTTCTCTTGCTGCTGTCATCTAAGAAGTGCCTTTCTCCTCCCACCGTGATTCTGAGGCCTCCCCAGCCATGAGGAACTGTAAGTCCAATTAAACCTCTTCTTGTTTCTAGTTTTGTGTGTGTCTTTATCAGCAGCATGAAAACAAACGAATACAGTCTTTTTCCAGTCCCTCCTGAGGGTGTTTTAGAGAATTTCTACTTCAATAAAACCTAAGCTCAAGGAAATATCAATTTTGTTTTCAATCTTTTTAATATTGTGGTAGATGTAATTGGGAAAAGTTGAAGTAACACATATCAATGGTTTTTCAATAGTTTTTGTTGTTTAGAATTTTTATTACTTTTTATTGAGTTAAAATTTATATACAGTGAAATGCACAGACCTTACAGGTATAGTTGGATGAGTTTTAATAAATACATATACCTATGTAAGCACCATCCCAATCAAGATATACAGTATTTTTATCATACCTAGTCGTGTCCTCATATGTCCTGATAAAAATTGTGAGAATCTGTTCCTGTGCTTATTGCCCATTCCTATATTTTGTGAATTGCCTATTCAAGCTTTTTTCCCATTTTTTACTAGGTTGTTCATCTTTATTGATTTGTAGGAGACTTTGCTCATTGGATACATGTCCTCTCTACCATATGAATAAATTTCTTCCATCTGTACATTGTCTTTTCATTTTCTTAATGATGTTTCTGATGAGCTGAGGTTTTTAATTTTAATAGAGGCCAATTAGTAATCTTATTTAAATTTTAAATCTAGTGCTTTGTGTTTTTGCTAAGAAATCATTGCCTACCCTACAGTTGCAAAGGCATTTTCCTCCTTTTCATCTAGAGATTTCATAACTTTAGATTCATGTTTAGATGTATGATCCATCTAAAATTATTTTTATACTAAGCATTAATTTTTAACAATGTTCTTTTATGTATTATAATGTATTCTGGAATTTTTTCAGTGTCGTAATTTTAAATGTCTTATCATGTGATGAGATGAGGTTTATGATGAAGCATCCAAATTTTAGGTTTGTAATATAATCTCCCTTTTGAGCAAATGGATTTCTAATCCTACCTCATTGACTAGTTGTAAACTAGCCAAAATGTGATTCAACTGAAAAATCTGACACTTTCTGGGATAGAAACAGAAATCGATACTAAGAGGAACTATCAAAGCCACACAACTACATGAAAATTAAACAACTTGCTCCCGAAAGATGTTTGGGTGGAAAACAAAATTGAGGAAGAATTTTAAAAATTCTTAGAAACATGAAAACTGAGACATAACATACCAAGATCTATGGAATATAGCAAAACAATGTTAAAACAAAAGCTCAGCACTAAATCCCTACATTAAGAAGATAGAAAAACCTCAAATAAACAATCTAACATCCACCTAAAGGAACTGGAAAAGCTAAAAAAAACTAATCCCAAAGCTATCAAAAGAAAAGAAATAACTAAAATCAGAGTCACACTAAATGAATTAAGACCCCAAAATACAGAAAAAGAATCAGTGAAACAAAAAGTTGCTTTCTTGAAAGAATAAACAAGATTGCTGAACCTCTAGATAGATTAATAAATAAAAAACAGAGATGATCCAAATCAGCACCATGAAAGAGATAAAGGTGGCATTACAATACATTCCACAGAAATATAGAAGATCTTCAGAAGCTGTTATGAACATTTCTATGTGCAAAAACTAGAAAATCCAGAGGAAATTGATACGTTCCTAGAAACATACAACCTCCCAAGATTGAACTATAAAGAAAAAATTCTAAGTGGACCAAAAACAAATATGGAAATTGAATCAGTAATTTTAAAACCTACCAATAACCAAAAAGAAGCCCAAGGCCAGAAGGATTCATAGCTAAATTCTACCAGTCATACCAAGGAAGAGCTGGTACAAAACCTGCTGAAACTATTCTGAAAAATTGACAAGAAGAGATTCCTCCTTACCTCATTCTATGAAAGCAATATCATCCTGATACAAAAATCTGGCAAAGACACACAACAACATGCCAATATCCCTGACAAACAAAAATCCTCAACAAAATACTAGCAAACCAAATTCAGGAACACATCAAAGGGTTAATTCACCAATATCAAGTAGTCTTTATTCTTGGGATGCAAAGTTGGTTCAACCTACACAAATTAATAAGTGTGATGTACTACATTAACAGAATTTTTTTTAAAGCCAAATTTTCATCTCAATACATGCCAAGAAAGGCTTTTGATAAAATCCAAACAAATCTTCATGATAAAAAGTCTCAACAAACTAGACATTGAAGGACCATGCTTCCAAATAATAAGAGCCATCGATGATGAACCAACAGCCAACATCCTACTGAATTGGCAAATGCTTGAAGCATTCCTTTCAAAAACAGGAGCAAGACAAGCATGTCCACTCTCACCACTCCTATTCAACAAAGTATTAGAAGTCCCAGCCAGAGGAATCAGAAAAAGGGAAAAAATAAAAAGGATCCAAATGTGGAAAGAGGAAGTCAAATTATTTCTCTTTATTGATGTGCAATTTTATACCTAGAAAACCCTAAATATTCTGCCAAAAAAGCTCCCAGAACTGATGAACAACTTCAGTAAAGTTTTTGGCTATGAAATCAATGAACAAAAATCAGTGGCACTTCTATTAACCAACAACTTTCAAATAGAGAGGCAGATCAAGAATGTAACCTCACTTATAATGGCCATGAAAAATAAAATACCTAGGAATATATCTAACCAAAGAGGTGAAAGATCTCTGCAAGTAGAACTGCAAAACACTGCTGAAAAAAAAAAGTGACACAAAGAAGTGGAAAAGCAGTCCATGCTCATGGATTACAAAAGTCAATGTCATTAAAATGGCCACACTGCCCAAAGCAATCTGCAGGTTCAATGCCATTTCTATTACACTACCTACATCATTTTTCACAGAATCAGAAAAAAAAAAAAAAAAAAAAAAACTAAACTTCATATGGAAGCAAAACAGAGACTGAATAGCCAAAGCAATCCTAAGCAAAAGAATAAAGCTGAAGGTATCGTATTACCTGATTTCAAGCTATACTACAAAGCAATACTAACCAAAACAACGTGGTACTGATAACAAAAACAGAAACATAGACCAATCAAACAGCACAGAGAACTTAGAAATAAACCCATACACCTGCAACCAACTGATCTTTAACAAAGATGACAAAAACAAACAATGGGGAGTGACTCCCAGTTCAATGAATGGTACTGAGAAACCTGGCTAACCATATGCGGAAAAATGAAACTGGACCCCTGTCTCTCATCCAGATACGAAAATTCATTCAAGGTGTATTAAAGATTTAAATGCTAGTCCTCAGACTATAAAAATCTTGAAAGAAAATCTAGGAAATACTATTTTGGACACTGGCCTTGGGGAAGAATTTGTAACTAAGTCCTCAAAAGCAATTACATCAAAAACGAAAATTGACAATTGGAACCTAATTAACTAAAGAGCTTCTTCACAGCAAAAGAAACTATCAACAGTCTAAACAGAAAATCTACAGATTAGGATAAAATATTTGCTAACTATGCATCCAACAACTGACTAATATCCATAATGTATAGTTAACCTAAACCAATCAACAAGAGAAAAATAAATCACCCCATTAAAAAGTGGGCAAAGGACATGAACATACACTTTTCAAAAGCAGGCAAACAAATATCCAACAAACCAGTGAAAAAGTGCTTAACATCACTCATCATCTGAGAAATGCACATCAAAACCGCAATGAGATACCATCTCATACCAATCAGAATGGTTATTATTAACAAGACAAAAAATAATAGCTGTTAGCAAGGCAAGGTCGAAGGGAATGCTTACACACCGTTAGTGACAATATAAATTAGTTCAACCACTGTGGAAAGCAATTTGGACATTTCTCAAGAACTAAAAATGGAACTCCATTTGACCCAGCAATCTCATTACTGTCTATATCTCCAAACGGAAAAGAAATCATTCTACCAAAAAGAAACTTGGATTCAGATGTTATGACACCATTCTTCACAACAGCAAAGACATAGAATCAATCTAAGTGCCAATCAATGGTGGCTTGGATAGAGAAAATGTGGTACCCATACACTGTGGAATACTATGCAACCACAAAAAAAGAATGAAATCATGTCCTTTGCAGCAATATGGCTGCTGCTGTAACCCGTTATCCCAAGTGAGTTAACATAGGAATGGAAAACACCACATGTTCTCATTTACAAGTGGGAGCTACATATTGGGTACACATGGGCACAAATATGGGAACACTGGATACTGGGGGCTAAAAAGAGGGAGGGAAAGAGGAGGCAAGGGCTGCAAACTTATCTATTGGGTTCTGTGTTCACTATCTGGGTGATGGAATCAATAGAAGCCCAAACCTCAGCATCACACAATATGCCCTTGTCACAAACCTATGCATGTACCTTAGGTCTAAAACCAAAATTAAAATACAAATAGATATGCTGCACTTTGCATTCCTAAAGTTAAAAAAGAAAGAGACGTGTGTTTCACATTAACACTCCTGAAACCTTTAGCAACATCAAAAAGTACAACAATAATATTAAAAAGTGCAAATTTCTTAGAACTACATAAATACGGTCAGTGATTAGTAATTAGTAAACGTATTGTGTTTTTAAGAGTTCTGCCTTTAGAATCCACTTACAACATCTGAGGAAATACAGATTCAACCACGGATTTCAGGGGAAACTTAACTTTATAATCTGAATTATATAAAGTAATTCACAAACCATTTTTTGTATTTTGTGCCATGGTGAAAACACATCTAGGACCTCAAATTATTTTTATATTAACCTTTCAGAAGATAATGATTTCTAAAGTTGAAAAGTAAGAGAAAGTCCATTTCATCACTCCATAATTTAAAAAAAAAAAAACCTATTTCTGTAAATTAAAGTAAGAAAATGACCAATTTAAGTGGTCTGATATTTGTCATTTTGCATTATGCTTTCTAACGTTACAGTTTATAAAATGTGTCAGTTTTATAATTGAGCAAACAAGTACCAATTTGCTATCAGTCTGCACATACAGTACTAAACCAATGGCCCATCCCAGCTGTCTACCTGATTTTATCTATTCTAACTTGGTGCTGATGATCTGTAAATATCCCCTCTGCACCTTCCCGCCATTCACATGCAGACGTGGGTCCCAGTTACCCGCCTACTTGCGGTTGCTTGCCATCAATGCTGCACCCGTATTAGAGAACCGGGGTGGAGCTGTGAAGATACATATGAGTCCCTGGGCCCCCAAAGCAGCCCATGGCCTGTGGGTAAAGTAAGACCCAATTAAGCTGGTACTGACTGATGCTTCTGGAAATCCACACCCTTTCAACTTCCTCCTAAATATTCTGGAGTCACCAGGAGTGCTGCACCTGCTTCTCTGAATTATACCATGCCTGCCAAATGTCTGTTTTTCCTGATTTAGTGGACCGAGGTGACAGTTCCTGTTGCTACTGAGACAGAAGAAAATCTTCCCAGGTCTCCTCTCCCTCCCTGCCAAGTGGCGCGCAGGAGCAGCACACACAGAGGATGCTGGCGTCTGACACTCAGGACACTGCCTCTGTCCACCTCTGCCAAGCCACCGGCACCTGTGATGCCGATGGCCAGCCACCTCAAACAATTGCAGCAAAACCACACTTCGAGTTTTATGTACTTTTGAAAATATGGCTTTCCCATGCTGATGTGCAGCCTGGTTCTGTAGGCAGAACGTTTTAAAATATGTACTTTTGAAAATATGGCTTTCCTATGCTGATGTGTAGCCCGGTTCTCGGCCTGGGGAGACTCAAGCATTAATGCATGCTGTGCTCCGAGCCAGCACCTGCCTCTGCTCTTATCACCGTTCTAAGCCATACGGCAGGTTCCTTTTTTTGTTTTCCCTAGACTCTGTCCTTGAAATTTCTTTGTTAACACACGTGGTAGGGTCCCCAAAGGAGCAATGCCACCAGCACCCCCAGGAACTTGAGGCTCAATGGTAGCATCAGTATGTCCTGGGGCTTGGAGAGAAACAGACCAGCACCATATGCCACTCTGGAAACATGGAAATGCCAAAGTCCCTCATCTGTACACCTGCCACTCGACCCTCTTTCCTCTGGCTTTCTTTCTTGATTCTGTGTCCCAGCTGCTGACAGCAGTCTCTCTGAAGCCCTCTGCTTTTCCAGTTCCAAAGGGTGTCCTCTCTGGGCTCTGGCTGTGGGGGGTTCGCTCAGCTCCACATTCTCCACAGCCTGTAGCCCTTTGAAAGACTTTGAAAAGCTTCAGCTCTAGCATATACCACCCTTGGGGAACCACATTTACCCAGGAGGGAGGCACCTGAAACTCCGCCGATGCGCTTCCTTGCAGAGGAGACCTCTCCAGGCCCCAGCGACTGCTCCGGACCGTCCCTCCCTCAATGCTTCATTTCTAGGTGGAAGCACAGTCCTAGAAATATTGCCCCATCGCCACCCACAGAAGCCATAGAGGTAAAGGCGTGAGAACTCTGCAGGGAAGAAGATCTGCATGAGGAACGCCTCTCACATTAGCTTTTTAGCAAGGAAGACTAGATGCCACAGAGAAGGTGCTGTTGTGAAATCACTTCTGTGATTTGTTGTTTTAATTGGAATAGAAAATGAATAAAATTATCATTCTAGAAACACGGTGAGTTTGACATAATTATGCTTCACCTTTTAAAAGATCTTAATGGCTCTCTTCAAGTATTATTCTTTAAAACCAGGAGATGAGCTCACAGGTTGGCACAGTCAGATTATGTAGAAGTCAAGCTGAAATGAGCCGCTCACCTCCTTTAGGATGGCAGCACCTGGGGGTTGCCTGTTTTAGGACACCGTGCATGGCAACACAAAATAGGGGGAGCTCACCTGTGCAGAAAGGACTCTCCCCATCTCTATTTAGATAATGCCAACAAAAATCAGCTACTATAGCCAGGAATACAGTACAGTGACTCCTGGTGGAACTTCCCTTCCCACTCCATAGTCAGATCCACCTCCACCCAGCATGTCTAAGGAAAGGGCTCCTGTCTGGCCAGAGAGAGGCTGGCATCTGGAGAGGGGCTGCTGTGCCCCCTCTTAGCTCATACATTCTTCCTGGGACATTGTCATTCTTCCTTCCAGCACTTCGGTCCCCACTGGGCCTCCCAGTCGCTCATACCTAAATGCTACCTTTCGTTCTGGTATAGCTTTACCGACGAGAGACGCATCGTTCTTCAAACCCTCTTCTGAAAAGGGGCTGCCTGCCAGCTTCTGTGAAATGGAGGGAGTGACACTCTAGGATCTGTGTTTTCTGCCAGGATCCACAGTGTGGCACATGTGTGGACTTTCTAGTGGGTGCCTCCTTGTCCTGCCACCGAGTCTCCCTGCCCATTCTTGCCTCCAGCATGGTTCTGGTGACCCCCCTAATAAATGCCTTCCCAGGGGTCTCCACCTGAGCACTACAGCTGTGACGTGGGGAGGCTCTGCCCACTGTATGATGGTCAGTAGCAGCCCTGGCGTCCATGCCCTAGAGGCCACTAGCACCCTTCCCTCGGGCCAGGAGCAGCCTGACCACACTGCACCTCAACTCCAGCACGCATCTCTCACTGTGAGCGGTGGTGGTGGAGCCCACTCCGGCCCATGCTCAGGCTGGGAGAACCAAGGGCCGCCAGGGTGGCGTATGTTTGCAGGGGTAGGGGGCTGTCCATCACCATCAGCACAGGCACCTGTGGACCAACACCTCCATCCCTGTCTCGGTATTGACCACGTCTTGCATGGGGTCCAGCCTGAAAATTCTTGCCTTGGTGCTTATCATCTCATGTAACTATAGTTCTCCCAAAGAAAGTAGCTCAGGGCAACACAGTTATGCATTTTACAACCACTGTCGGGTGGACCACAGTCTATTAAAGGAAGTCATTAAAAAATCCCGGTTCATGGAATGATGCACCCACTGGTTGATAGGTTTCACTTCAAATACGTGAGTGGAAGACACGACGCTGATCATTTCTGAATATTATGTTACATGAAGATGTAGATTCTAGGATATTGGTGGCTAAGCCATTGAAAGCTTTAGTTAGGCAGTTTTATACTTCAGTAAAGTGAATTAAATGCAACAAAAATTGACTACTTTCCAAAAAGCAACGTATAGTTAGTGATCATACTGCAACTTCATTTAATGCCAACCGTTTATTGGTTTTCTGCTCAATGGTCATTTTATTATCTGAAAGATAATAGAACGATGTACATAACAAAAATATTAGAGAGAGAAAGGTATTGTTTTCTTAATATTCCTGTTACTTAAGACACATATATGCACACACACACACACACACACACACACACACACACACACACAGGTCGAGACAGAGAGAGAGCCCCAGAGAGCTCTCTGCATTCAGTCACGTTGCATTTCCAGGTGGCTTTATCTCAGCCAAGGGAGGATGATCGCTGTGATCATTATGCTTTTCCTTTGAGCATAATCCAAATTTAGCCAGACACTGAGACAGATGAATGGCTCATCCTTCATGATCAAATTAGAAAACATCGTGGAAAGGTGGCCTTTTTATCCCCAAACGTCTGGTTCCCTTTCCAAGTAGCCTCACTTATTCATACCCATGCAAATGAGATGGACATGGAAATGCATTTGGAAATTCACAGTACAGTTCCAAATTCAGAGATGTTGGGAGACCAAGGAAGGATTCCAACCAGAAATGGCTCTTAAAATATCAAGAAACTTTTAGTTAAAAGATATGCGTGTTCCCCAGGACAATAAAATCTACCCAATAATGAAACTGTATTTAAGCATGCTAAAGAAGATAAACCTGAAAATAAAAAGAAATACAAATAAGAGAGAAAAAATCTGTGCTATGAATGCTTACTAAAACACAGACAAGGAAGCATACAAAAGAAATGTTTCAAGTAAGTTCAACCCTAAAATACCTTGTAGGCACAGATCTCTGGTGTCAGCCATGTACCTGTGGGCCCAAGAAGGTCTCAGCCTATGGCTGGAAGCTGCTCGCATCTCTGTCCCCACTGCACTGCACCCCGCTCCCATGCCCTGCAGAGAGAGATCTTAGTGGCAGGAGGACACGCATTCTTACTGGCCTGGCTGCTTTAGAGTCACCTTCAGGACTTCCTTTTGGGTGTGGGAGGAAAGATAGAGTTGGCTTTATTTCCCTTTGTATCTAGGAAATACAATCATCAGTACAGGTGACTGTCAAATGCAAAGGTCTTTTGGACAGAGTGACGGTGATGGTTTTGAAGCCTGGTTTTCAATGGGCAGCCGGCTCTTCTCATTTTGAGTCTTTCTGTTTTCCTAGGCCTGCCCCTTCGGGAGGTGTGAGGGAGTCGCCCCCCTCCGAGTGCAAGCTGGAACTCAGTAAGAGGATGACGTCTGTTCCATCAGTCTCAGAAGGAAGACAGGTTTAACCCGTCAAACGGACAAGGTTGGCTGGTGATTCTGAATGAAACCCGCCTCCTACCCACAAACATCACCTAGAAGAAGTCCTCATCACAGCACAGCTACTGGCAGAACTGTTGACAAATCACACTTCACACACTGGTAACATCGGCGGCCTTTGTTGTATCCAGATGGACTGAGAAAACTTTATCAGATTTGAAAAATTAATAAGCTAAGGAAAGCTTTTGCAATGAGGTTTCCAGAGCTCAAATGTCTTCTTTTCCTTCCATCTGGGCCAGCACAGTGTTCATCAACTTGACTGCATCTTATCCCGAGGTTTACTGTGCACTAACTGTAAAAAGATATACTTACACTCAAGATATTGTGCACACATGACAAGTATCAAATATCACCGTGCAGGTGCAACCGGAAGCAGTTCCAGGGAAAGTTTGGGTCACATGACCAGCAAACATGTCATGAGCATCTTCTGCACAGCAGTCATTGCACAGGAGGCAGCAAGGGACAGAGAGAGCCAGCACCTTCTCTGGAGTCGGGCAGACCTGGGTTTGAATCCTGACTCTATCACCCGTAATGTTAGGCACAGTTCCCCCCTCTCTGAATCCAAGTTATCTAAGATCATAACATTACCCACTCCTGATGATCTACATAAGGACTTAAACAGAGAACAGTGTTTATAGACGGTATAGCTGGTGCTCGCACTAAAGTGCATTTCCCTTCTACTTCTGTAGGAGCTGGGGGTGCAAGGAAATTTAACAGTCTGCAAACTCTCGGGAAGTTGCAGCTCTTTGGTAGAGACAACACATGAATTGAGTTCACAAAATACAAAGCAATTGGTCATGGGGTAGCTACTATGTCAAAGCTGGAAATTAAAATTATTCAAATACCAATGGCAACCCAAAGCACATAATCACACCTCCAACAAAGTCTGAGACTTGTTAGCGGCCTCCTGTGAGAAGCTGTCCTCCTTGAGCTTACAGTCCCTGTGTGTACACACGTTACAGATTGCCTACTGCATGCCTACCGCATCAGTTCACCAGCATCGGCTCTTGACATTGGATGAGATCCCTACCATCCTTTAATGGGCTCTTCCCTTTCCTCTTCCTACTGTTGCCACACGTGGCCCAGGCCTGTGACAAGGGAAAAAAGACTCACTGCTATTGTAGCTTAACAAGGAACAAATGTCCCTTGAAGAGGAAGAGTCACCCCACACCTTTAGTCACCGGCTGCAGGAGACTGGAGGGGTGAGCTTCTGTAGAGGCCAGGGACCCAGAGGCACATCCTAAGCTTAGATCACAGGGAAGGGACAATAGGACATTTGCCTGCTCCTGATCTGTCCTCTGTCTGGATATTACTATGTTGGTGATTAGGCTGAACTATGCAAAACTGATTATTTTTGAGCTACAAAAATTGGCCCATTGGCCCATCACATGATCCTGCCTGATCACTCCTACCTATCTCCTGAACCTCAGCTCCGTCAGGCAGGCACCTCCTGGACTGGCCCACTGGGTTGGAAGTGCCCCCAGGCGTCCCCAGCACATCCTGAAACCTGACTTCACAGTGTTTGAGTGATGGGTGTTTCTGATGCCTCATTCTTAAATCCTTTAACAGAACACAGGGGCTCCTGAAAGGGCTATTCCCTGTTCCCAAATCAGTGATGAGCGATTTTAAAACTACCTAAGACTGGTTCAACATTAGTTCTCAACAAGACTGAGTAGTTAAAATGACACGAATAATCTATCCACTTAGGTTATTTCATATACACACACACATACACGTTTTTAAAGTAATTTTGTAGTTAAAATTTTAATATGTCTATGCTTTGAGTAAAGACTGGCTGCCATCAGATTCATTTAAAAATTTTATTCATTAAACCTACCAAAATTCTATGTCTTTATGAGGTGTAGCATGATGTTTTGAAAGATGCCGAGGCCAGGTGCAGTGGCTCACGCCTGTAATCCCAGCACTTTGGGAGGCCAAGGCAGGTGAATCATGAGGTCAGAATCTCAAGACCAGCCTGTCCGAGATGGTGAAATCCCATCTCTACTAAAAATACAGAAAATTAGCCAGGCATGGTGGTGGCCACCTGTCATCCCAGCTACTCGGGAGGCTGAGGCAGAGAATGGCTTGAACCCGGGAGGTAGAGGTTGCAGTGAGCTGAGATTGCGCCACTGCCCTCCAGCCTCAGTGACAAAGTGAGACTCCATCTCAAAAAAAAAAGAAAAGAAATATGTCTGAATTGTGGAATGGCTAAATCAGGCTAATTAACATATTTATCCTTTTGTGGTGAGAACGCAAAATCTACTTGCTTCGTAATTTTCAAGTGTACAATACATCATGATTATGGTCACCATGTTGTGTAATAGATCTGAAATTATTCATCCTGTCCAGCTGAAATTTCATATCTTTTGACCAACTTCTCCCCAGTCCCCCACCCCCTGGCTTCTGGCAACCACCATTCTACTGTCTGCTACTATGAGCTTGATATAGTTCAGATCTTTTTGGAGATCATGTGCTTGTCTTGAGCTCATCGGCTTCCTGATTTGAGGAGAATGGAGAGGACTTAAGGGTGACCTAGGGCCTAATCACAGGGTTTCTAGGACCTAACAACTTATTCCACAAGATTTAGGCTGGAATAACTTCCCTTTACTAATCTACTTAAAACAAACAAATGTTCTTCCTTTGGTTGAACATATACCCAAGCTCACCCCTCTGAAGTCCTTGCATTAATAGAGTATTGGGTTTCTGCAAACAGCCTCTGTTTTTAACCGCTTAGCTGATGATCCAAAGAAGAAGGCACTATGCCCATTTTCCACAGCAACTGACTTCCAAGAAGAATGTGCTTAGTAGAAGTAAACAGCAGATACAGGGGCGGCCTGATGACACATCTATTTTGAGAGCAGTTGACCTAGATTTTCTAACACTGCAATTAGGACAGACGCCGGCCTGCACTGGGTTCCCTCAGACTCTGTAGGGGAGCTGGGGTACACGCTATTGGCCAACAGCAGTTTGTGGCCAGGGTCCTCTGGGGTGCTCTTGGGCTTTGAGATAAGACTCTGGTTTCCAGAGTGAGGGCTGCTTAAAATATGGCAGCCAAATCCGAGTCTCTGCAGTCAGACTCCCAGGTTTAAATCCTGGGTCCGCCATTTAGCTGTTAGGCAAGTAATTAACCTTCTACACTTCAGTTCTCTGATTACCAAGCTAGAGAGATCAATAATAAGGATAATGATATGCCTCATGTAAAGACTCTGACCTGCTGCTTGGCTCACAGTGAGAGCATAATTACTCTGTCCCCCTTATCCGAGTAGGATATGTCCCAAGATCCCCAGTGATGCCTGAAATCATGAATACTGCTGAGTCCTCTCTATGTAGTACTATGCATTAATTTCTTTTTCGTTCTTCACAATTTCATATACTGAAAATTTATTCTTACCCTTGATCTTAGCATCCTCAACATACTTTTAAAAGAAAATTCTGGGGCCGGGCGCGGTGGCTCACGCCTGTAATCTCAGCACTTTGGGAGGCCGAGGCAGGTGGATCACCAGGTCAAGAAATCAAAACCATCCTAGCCAACATGGTGAAACCTGTCTTTACTAAAAATACAAAAAAATTAGCCAGACGTGGAGGCGTGCACCTGTAATCCACCTACTTGGGAGGCTGAGACAGGAGAATCGCTTGAACCCAGGAGGCGGGGGTTGCAGTGAGCCAAGAATACACCATTGCACTCCAGCCTGGGCAATAAGAGCAAAACTCTGTCTCAAAAAGAAGAAAAAAAAAAAGAACAGAAAAGAAAAAGAAAATTCTATGTCAAGAACTTTCACCTTTTCACTTGATGGAAGCACTTTATGGCTTCTCTTTGGCATACCCAAACTGCTACGCTGGAGCAACTCAGATTGCTTCTCAAATAGCTACTCTTGAGCATCGGGGCAGTTGTTAAGTAAAATAAGGGTGACTTGAACACAAGCACTGTGATTCTGCAATAGTTGATCTGATAACCAAGACTGCTATGAAGTGAGTCATAGACAGTGTGGAGATGCTGAGCAAGGGGGGGAGTCGCGTCCAGGTGGGATAGAGTGAGCTGGCTTGAGTTTTCTTTGCGCTAGTCAGAATGGCTCACAATTTAAAGCTTATAAATTGTTTATTTCTGGAACTTCTTATTTTATGTTTTTAGAACACAGTTGGCCACAGATAACTGAAACGTTAGAAAGTGAAACCTCAGATAAGAACTACTGTGCTGACGGCCATATGGAATGAAGAAAAATCCCTGATGAAACCGGGATAGAATTGGAAGGCTAGCCCACTCCCTTTGTACAGTAAGATTATAGTAGTCAGAAATCAATTGCAGCAGATGCTACTATTGCCATAGAAATGTAAACACGATTAACAATTTTCCTCTTCTACAAAGAAATGTAATACTTTCACACAGAAGAGAACATTCTTCATACAATAGTAAAAACATGCACTTTGCTCTTTAGTTTAGAAGTAACCTTAGCTGAAGTTGTATATGCTCCCTGGACTTGTGATTTCTTTCTGGTTTCTTTATCCACATAACTAAGTGATTTCCCAGGGATAACAGGACTCATATGAACATTGACTGACTGCTCTTCCATAAGCACACCTCACATATATGTAATGCTCACAAGTTATGAGCTGTAAAGCTAGGAGGTAGGTACCTTCTAGCGGTCACCATTGTATGGGACACAGAGGCGGGAGGTGGTGAGTCCCTTAGTCACACAACCTGTAGATTACCTGAACTCCAGTGTGCCTGCCTTGTGTGCTGACATGTCACACTCAAACCAGGTGCCTGCCATAGCGAACACACACATTCTTCACTGTCTGCCTTGTGTTGTGTGACTTTCTCACTGCCTCTATAAGGTGCAGAATAAGAGGGATAAATGCTCCTAATCAGACTTCACAAAGAACCATCCTGCAAACCCGGGCACTTTATTGTGTGACCACATGGTGGAACATGGTTTGGCCAGGAAACCCCAATGCTGGGATTTCACTCCATGATGGCTGATTTCAAATGCCTCATCCCAAAATTGCACCGTAAGCCTTGATGACACCCAGCTGTGCTCCAAGGAGAAAAGAGAAACAAGTTTTTAGACAGGACACTCTAAGACTCTTCAGTCCCTTTCTACTTGTCCTGAGATAACAGGTGTTGCGTATTTCACGTTTTTTTCTTTCATCCAGAGCCTTAACCTTTTTAATATGTTTGGCGACTTTCCCCACCTTAGGGTCTCCTTGGGAGATAGCAAGTATTCCTCATCCGGAAGCCGAAGGGGCCAGATAATCATTTTCCCCACTCCCCTTGCACGTAGGACATAGACAAATGGCCTCAAGTTAGCAAAGATGCATCACCAGGGCAAAACCAGTGAAGCATCCCCTGCAAGGCGTTGTGGCATCAGGGTGGCAGTAATACCCTGTTTCATGGGTGGCACTTGTCATTGATCCGCAGCACCAGCAGAGGTAGCTGGCTGCAGCATCCAGTGTTTTTGGCATTGGACGGGTTCTGGGCTGCGCTTTTAGCTGTAATGTTGGCTACTCAATCCTGGCAAATCTCTACTTCATTTTCTAAACTACTGAGTTATGTTGTGACCTGCCTTTCTTTTGCTTAGCCCATGTGATTGATTCTTTGCAAGGTAAGCACAATTATTCACCTCAGTGTATGCATGTCCTTGCTACGTCAATACACAGCTCTTCCCATAGTGAAGTGGAATCTATTTCCCTTGTCCCCTAAATCTTATCCTTCTGATTTGCTTAGGCCAAAAGAAAATGTCAGGAAGTTTGTGGTTCGTACTCTCAAGACAGAGTCACAAGAAGACTTACAAGCTCTCCACTAAGTCTCTTGGAAATCTTTTCAGCCACAATACGAATGGGCCTTGGCAACTCTGTTGGACAGTGAACAATCTCGTCATCCAGATGTAAGAAATCCCAGCTGAGGCATTCTATGTACGATAGCTGACTGCTGTCCCAGAGATGAACAACAGTAAAATGAGTCCAGCACACGGAATCATGAACTGCATCACTGGTTCTTGTTTTGTGTTTTGGGGCACTATCTTTTGGAGAGGTTTGTTACACAGCAAAAGCTAATTGTTAAAGTCAACCTTCGTTAATTTCTGATGTTTGCGTCTAAGCACTTTGACTACCCTGGTTTATGTGAGCTTCCAGTGGACAGTGATTTGTGGTGGCTATGAACAGAGAAGCTATCTTCATGAAACTTCTCTGTAGATTTCATTAATTAGTCAGTAAGCCATTTGAAGGCAATGTCTTTTTTTCATTTCTCGCATAGAAAATAACACTTACTATGTGGCCCCCAGTGGCCTAAAAGGTTTAAATCTCTTATTTATGAATACCAGAAAATCAACTAATGATTTAGATTAATTTAATGCATGTAATGTTACCTTTTTAAATCATAAAAATAAAAATAAATAATAATAAATAAATAAATATCTCAGCTGATAAGGGGATCACGTTTAGCTTTTTTAAAAATTTCAATTTAATATTCTATTTTAGATGTAGCGGGTATGTGTGCAAGCTTATTACATGGATATATTGAATAATGCTGAGGTTTGGGCTTCTAATGATCACCTCACCCTAAATCATACCCAGTAGGTGGTTTCTTTTTTTTCTTTTTTTAAGACAGAGTCTCACTTTGTCACCCAGGCTATAACACAGTCTGGACTCACTGCAACCTCTGCCTCATGGGTTCAAGCAATTCTCATGCCTCAGCCTCCCAGATAGCTGGAATTACAGGCATGCACCACCATGCTTAGCTAATTTTTGTATTTTTAGTAGAAATGGGGTTTGGCCATGTTGGCCAGGCTGGTCTTGAACTCCTGGCCTCAAGTGATCTGCGCCCACCCCCTCCCCCGGCTGGGATCACAGGCGTGAGCTACCGCACTCAGTCACCGGTAGGTAGTTTTTCAACCGTTGCTCCCTTTTCCCCCTTATTTGGAATCTCCAGTGTCTAACGTTTCCATCTTTATGCCAGTGTGTATCCAAGGTTTGGCTCTCACTTATAAGTGAAAACGTAGGAAATTTGCTTTTCTGTCTCTGTGTTAATTTGCTTAGGATAATGACCCCCAACTATATTCATATTGCTGCAGAGGTCATCATTCCATTATTTGTTATGGCTGTGTAGTATTCCATGGTGTATATGTACCACATTTTCTCTACCCAGTCCACTGTTAATGGGCACCTAGGTGATTCCATGTCTTTGCTATTGTGAATAGTGCTGTGATGAACAAACAGGCACAGGTGTCTTTCTGGTAGAATAATTTATTTCCCTTTGTGTATATGCCCAGTAATTGGATCACTGGGTCAAATGGTAGTCCTATTTTTAGTTCTTTGAGAAAGCTCAAAGCCAATTTCTACCACAGCTGAACTAATTTGCATTCCTACCAAGAGTGTATAAGTGATCCCTTTTCTCTGAAACCTCACCAGCATCTGGCATTTTTTGACTCTTTAATGATAGCCATTCTGACTGGTGTGAAATGGTATTTCATTGTGGTTTTGATTTGCATTTCTCTGATGATTAGTCACGTTGAGCATGTTTTCATACATTCGTTGGCTGCTTGTATGTCTTCTTTTGATAATGTCTGTTTATGTCCTTTGTCCACTTTTTAATGAAGTTATTTGTGCTTTGCATGTTGGTTTGCTTAAGGTCCTTACAGACGCTAGATATTAGGCATAATAGTTTGCAAGTATAACCCCCCGTTTTCTGGGTTGTCCATTTACTTGGTTGACAGCTTCTTTTGCTGTGCAGAAGCCCTTCAGGGTGTTTAGGTCCCAATTGTTAATTGTTGTTATTTTGTTGCATTTGCTTTTGAGGAATAAGTCATAAATTCTCTGCCTAGACCAATGTCCACGAGAATATTTCCTAGGTTTTTGTCCGGTATTTTTTTTTTTTTTTTTTTTAGGTGAAGTCTCACTCTTGCTGCCCAGGCTGGAGTGCAGTGGTGCGATTTCAGCTCACTGCAACCTCCGCCTCCCAGGTTAAAGTGATTTTCCTGCCTCAGCCTCCCAAGTAGCAGGGATTATAGGTACCTGCAACCACACCCAGCTAATTTTTTGTATTTTTAGTAGAGATGAGATTTCACCATGTTGGCCAGGCTGGTTCCAAACTCCTGAATTCAAGTAATCCACCCACCTCGGGCTCCCAAAGTGCTGGCATTACAGGCGTGAGCGACCACACCCAGCCTCTTCCAAGATTTTTATAGTTTGAGGTCTTATGTTCAAATCATTAATCCATCTTGAGTGAATTTTTGTATGTGGGGAGACATAAGGGTCTAGTTTCGTTCTTCTGCGTACCAGTTTTCCCAGAACCACTTACTGAATAGGGTATCCTTTTCCCCTAGTTTGTTTCCATCGATTTTGTTGAAGATCAATTGGTTGTAGGTATGCAGTATTATTTCAGGGATCTCTGTCCTGTTCCATTGGTCTATGTGTCTGTTTTTCTATCAGTACTGTGCTGTTTTGGCTCCTGTAGCCTTGTAATGTAGTTTGAAGTAGGGTAATGATGCCTCTGATTTTTTTTATTTTTGCTTAGGATTGCCATAGCTACTGGGGCTATTTTTTGTTTCCATATAAATTTTAGAATATATTTTTCTAATTCTATGCAAAATGACATTGATAATTTGATAGAAATATCATTGAATCTAGAGATTTCTTTGGGAAGTATAGATATTTAAATGATATTGATCCTTCCAAATCATAAGCATGGAATATTTTGTCATCTATGATTTCTTTCAGCAATTTTGTAATTCTCATAGAGATCTTTCACCTCTAGGTATTTTATTTTGGTTTTGTGTGTGTGCATGTGCATGTGTATTATACATGAGACTGCATTCTTGATTTGATTCTCAGCTTAGTCATTGGTGTATGGAAATGCTACTAACTTTCCCATGCTGATTTTGTATCCTGAGATTTGGCAGAATCTTTAGGGTTTCTAGGTATAGAATCACATCTTCAGTGAAGAAAAATAATTTGACTTCCTCTTTTCCAATTTGGAAGCCTATTTCTTTCTCTTGCCTGATTGCTCTGGCTAAGACTTCCAGTGTTATGTTGAATAGGAGTCGTATGAGTGAACATTCATGTCTTAGGAGGAATGCTTCCAGTTTAAACCCATTCAGGATGACATTCGCTGTGGGACTGTCATAGATACCTCTTTTGAGGTATGTGCCTTCAATGCCTAGTTTGCTGAGGTTTTTCTCATAAAGCAATGTTGGCTTTTATGTTTTTCCTGAGTCTATTAAGAAGATCATATGGTTTCTGTTTGTTTTTAATTCGGTTTATGTAGTGAATCACTTTTATTGATTTGCATACATTCAACCACCCTTCATTTCAGGAATAAAGCCCACATGAGTGTGATGAGTTCACTTTGTGATGTGCTGCTGGATTCAGTTTGCTAGTTTTTGTCAAGAAATATGTAGAGAATTTTTAAATCTGTATTCATCAGGAATATTGGTCTATAGTTTTTTTTCTTATTGTGTCTTTGCCAGATTTTAGTATCAGTATGATACTGGACTCTTAGAATGAGTTCAGAAGGAGTCCCTCTTTGTCAATTTTTTGGAATTGTTTCAGTAGGATTGGTACCAGCTCTTCTTTATATGTCTGGTGCAATTCAGCTGCGAAACCATCTGATTTGGGGCTTTTCAGTGTTGTTGGTAGGTTTTTGATTACTGATTTAATTTCCTTACTTGCTATTGATTTGTTCAAGATTTCTGTTACTTCATGATTCAGTCTTGAGAGACTGCATGTTTCTAGGAATTTGTCAATTTTCTCTAGATTTTCTAGTTTGTAGGCATAGAGATGTTCATAGCCTCTGAGGATTTCGTTTCTAGTGGACTGGTTGTAATGTCACCTTTGCCATTTTTTATTGTGCTTACTTGATCTGCTCTTGTTTATTCTTTCAAAGAACCAGCTTTATATTGATCTTTTGGGTGATCTCAATTTCGTTCAGTTGTGCTCTGATTTTAGTTATTTCTTTTCTTCTGCTAGCTTTGGGTTTCATTTGTTCTTATTTGTCTAGTTCCTTCAGGTGCAGCATTAGATTGTTAATTTGACATCTATTTATTGTCTTGATGTAGGTGTTTAGCACTATAAACTTTCCTCTTAACACTGCTTTTACCACATCCCAGAGATTTCGATATGTTATATCTCCATTTTCATTTGTTCAAAATAATTTTTTATTTCTGCCTTAGTCTTGTTGTTTACTCAAAATTAACTCAAGGGCAAGTTGATTCGTTTCCATGTATTTGTGTGGTTTTGAGAGTCCCTCTTGTTAATGCTCTCTGTTTTCATTCCACTGTGATCTGAGAAGATGCTTGGTATAATTTTGATTTTTAAAAAATATTTTAAGACTTATTTTAAGACTAAGCAGGTGGTCAGTCTTAGAGTAGGCTCCATAAGCAGATGAGCAGAAAGTATACTGGGCAGAGTATTCTGTAGATATCTGTTAGCTCCAATTAATCCAGTGTCAAATTTAAGTCCAGAATTCCCTTGTTAATTCTCTGTCTCAATGATCTTACTATTGCTGTTAGTGGAATGTTGAAGTCCGTTATTATTACTATGATGCTGTCAAAGTATTTTCTTAGGTAAAGAAGTACTTGTTTTGTAAACCTGGACGCTCCAATATTGGGTGTATATATATTTAGGAAAAGTAAATCTTTTTGTTGAATTTAACCCCTTATCATTACATAATGCTTTTCTTTGTCTTTTTTTACTGTTGGTTTAAAGTTTATTTTATCTGATATAAGAATAGTGAACCCTGCTCCTTTTGTTTTTTATGTGTGTGGTAGATCTTTCTCCATCCCTTTTACTTTGAGCATATGGGTGTCATTGCACATGAGATGGGTCTCTTAAAGAAAGCAGAAGCGTGGGTCTTTTTTTAAACCGACTATCAACCTTGTATCTTTTAAGTGGGGCATTTAGACCATTTATAGTCAAGGTTAATATTGATAAGAGAGGTTTTGTTCCTGTCATAATATTAGCTGATGCTCTCCAGTCTTCATTGAGTCTGTGATATAGGTACTTACGTGTATTTTTATAGTCAAAAGTATCATTTATTTCCATGTTTAGACCTCCCTTAAGCGTCTCTTGTAGGGCTGGTATGGTGGTATAACTTTTTTGTTAACCTTGGGAAAGTTGATTATTTTAAATATATCCAGTAAATTTTTGTTATTCACGAATTTCATATTCATGAATGAACTTGTTCACTAAAATTTATTTATAACCACCCAGACAAGAGTTGCAATGGTTTGTGAAAGTGTCCTGTCTATTATCTAGTCAGTGCCATGCTCTAGATCACTTTTTGTTGTTGCTTTTGCGTTTTTGTTTTTTATTTTGTTTTTTGTTTTGTTTTGTTTTGTTTAAAATGACACCAACCATAGTGCTGAAGTACAGGCTAGTGTTCTTAAATCCAAGAAGGTGGTGATGTACCTTAAAAATACGTATGCTAGATAGGTTTCATTCAGACATGACTTATAGTGCTGCTGGCTGTTAGTTCAACGCCAATGAATTAACTATATATATATATATAAAAAATACAGTGTCTTTCAACCAAAACACAAATTAAACAATTTTATGTATTGATGAAATGTGACCAGAGGATGAGAGGAACCTGACCCTCTGAAACAATGATTCAGAGGGAATTTCCCCTAGAAACAACAATTCAGTATTCGGTAATTCAGTATTTTTGGTGACTTAACAGATCATGGCTAACATACGTAATAAGAACAAACTGTGTATTGTATGCCATTCAGTCAATTGTCTTTTATTGATGTCGAAATAACTAACTAACAGGTGACTTCAGGTCCATTTTAAGGCAGGCTGAAAAACTGTATGATAAATTAGATTCTGGAACCCAGAAATATAATCATAGGTTAAAAGTAACATGCTCAGGGTGACACAACAGAGGTCCCATTACTCCCCATCTGCTGCTGCTTTCTTAATTATACTACACCTCATGTAAAATCTCCTAAATGATCCCAGGGCATTCGGACTGGTGAATTTTAGAAGCATGCTCTCTTAAGAATGTATGTTAGGGGTCCATATTATGACGGACTGTATTAGTCTATTTTCATGCTGCTGGTAAAGACATACTATACCTGAGACTGGGAAGAAAAAAGGTTTAATGGACTTATAGTTCCACATGGTTAAGGAGGCCTGACAATCATGGTGGAAGGCAAGGAGGAACAGGTCATATCTTGCATGACGGTGGCAGGCAAAAAGAGAGAGAGCTTGTGGCAGGAAACGCCTGTTTTTAAAACTGTCAGCTCTTGTGAGACTCATTCACTAGCACAAGAAGAGCACAGAAAAGACCCACCCCCATAATTCAATAACCTCCTACTAGGTTCCTCCCACAGCATGTGGGAATGCTGGGAATTAAAATACCAGATGAGCTCTGGGTGGGGACACGGCCAGGTTTGTTAAAGTTCAGATAAACATCATTCCCCAGTGCCTTCTTAGGACGTAAGGTCCGTGCCTACTTGATGAAGGTGCTTTACTAGAGCAAACGGTAATGTATGCAATTTCACATTCACATTCATCATAGAAACATGTTTTAAAAAACAAAAATTGCCAGAATAACTTTGTCAGAGCTCTGGAAAATAGTCAAAGTTTAATGACAACTAAGAAAAAGTGTAATTTAAAAAAGAAACAAGAATAAAAGTTTTCTCAAAACACTAGCTAAAAGTAAACTAAGAAACAGAGACTTTATGTAACCACGCACTACAAGGAATACAGTTTTTGAAAAAAATAGTTTGAAGAAAGTGATTAAACAAATAGACAACTGCAGAAGTCTACAATTAAAAAAACCCTGAAACCCTGGAGAAAAGGAAAAATATAATTATGTTACCACATTATAATATCCAAATCACTGCATTTCAACAAAAGGTCAGAAGGCATTCAAGAAACAGGAAAGTATGGCTAATTTTCGATGAATAAATAAATGGATGGAAACTATCATTGAGGAAGCACAGACATCAGACTTACTAAACAAAGACTACAAATTAATTTCCTTAAGTTTTCTCAAAGAACTAAAGGGAATCAAAAAAATAATTTATGGACAAAAGAAGACTATCGGTAAAAAGGCAAGAATTTGTAAAGGGAACCTGGAGCTGAAGGATGCAATAACTAAACATTTAAAATTACTGGAGGGCTTCAACCACGGAATTGAGCAAACAGGAGAAAGAATAAGCAATCAAATATGGAACCATCTAAATTATTCAGTGTAAAGAACATAAAGAATAAAGAAAAATGCACACATCCTAAGTGATCTGTGGGACATTATCAAGCATATTGATATTACACATTATGGAAGTCTTAGAAGAATAAGAAAGAAAAAATAACAGAAAAAATATTTGAGAAAATAATGGCCAATTTCTCACAAATTTCACGAAAAACATGAATATACACATCCAAGAAGCTCAACAAACTGCAAGTATTGTAAACCCAAGAGAATCACACTGTAATATATTCACAATATATAATTCACAAAATAAACTTAATACACATTGCAATCAAGCTGTAAAAAGCCAAAGACAAAGAGAATTTTAAAAGCAGCAGGAGAAAAGCAGTCCTTCATGTACAAAGTATCCTAGTAAGATCAACAACCAATTTCTCAACACAAACTGTGGCAGCTAGAAGGTAATGAGATGACCTGTTAACTTGCTGAAAAAAGAAACTGTCAATCATGAATTATTTGTCTGAGCAAATTATCCTTCAAAAATAGAGGTAAAATTAACACAATCCCAGATAAACAAAAGCGGAGTGGTTTATTTGCCAGTAGACCTGTCCAAGAAATGCTAAAGTGAGTTGTTCAGAAATATAAGAACCATTGACAGTGATGCAAAGAACAAAGAGAGAAAGATTCTGGTAAAAGGAATTGCATAGGTAAACATAAAAGGCAGCATTATTGCATTTTTTGGTTTGTAAATACACTTTGTATTTCTTACATGATTAAAAAGTATAAACACATAAAAAAAATCATAAGTCAATGTTATTTGGCAGACAGTGTATTCTCAAGCTGAAAGAGTTCACATGTGCATACAATGTTTAGATGAAAAGGGTAAAGGTCTTTTACAGTTAGCTACTTTTAAAAAACACTACCATTGAGTGCTTTTCCTTTAGTGTTCATAAAAATACATGAAACTTTAGGGAAAGCTATTCAGGGCTGATTTACCTTTGATGGTTTTTATTCCAAATCATCTTTGTCTATGTTTTCATAATTTATTTTCCAGGAATAAAGTATGTCTTTGCAGTCAGGAGCAGAGTTAGATTTTATTGAACTCACTAAACAATACAGAAAAAAATCCAGTGTTTTTTCAATGTATTTCAACAATCTTCAACTGAGTTGAGACCTTTATATTATTATTTTTTATATTATTATTTTTTAAATAAGGGTCTAACTCCAAGGAAGAGGAATTGAAGCAATGTTGAGAAAGAGGTTTTCAAATGTATTAATTGTACCTATGTTTTCATAGGCTGTCTTCATCTTGAACCTTCATTATGCTTCCTTTCTGCTTACCCCCCTGCTTTATGTCATATGTAAAGAGATGCAATTATCTCTAAAATGAACAGAGTGGGTTAATTTTAAGAAGACCTTAGGGCATGAAACTAATATTGTGTCTTAATATAATCAATGACCGCATCCGATCCCACAGGTTTTGCTTCTATCTTGAATGTACGTTGTCACTTAGGGTTTATATTTTCTTCAATATTTCCCCTCAATTTTTATAATTGAGAAACAACTCTCTATTAATAGATTTTAAACATAAAATATTTATGTTTTTATTTAGAACTGAGAAAGTTGAACATGAGTTTACACATATCCATAATTATATATGGAAATTTGGCATTGTAATGCTCATTAGAATTGACAAAAACAGATAATTGAATTCTTGTTCCTTATCATTAATATTTATTCCTGATTGGTTCAGTTATATACAAAGCAGGATAGAAACACATACTGATGTTTCTCAACTTATAAAGGAAATACATCCTGACAAGCACATTATAAATGGAAAATATCATAAGCCACAAGTGCGTTTAATACACCTAACCTACTGAACATTATAGCTTAGCCTAACCTACTTTAAACGTGCTCAGAACACTTAATTACCTACAGGTGTGAAAAATTATCTGCTACAAAGTCTATTTTATAATAAAGTGCTGAATATCTCATGTAACTTATTGAATACTGTACTTAAAGTAAAAAATAGAATGATTTTTATTTACTCAAATAATGCAAACGTGAAGTACAATTGGTATTGAATGTACATCAATCTTGCACTATTGAAGTTACATACAGATGGTCTCAACTGAGACAAAGAAATTTTTGGCTCCCCAAGCTGAGGGAACACCTGTGGTTTTCAAGTGTGAAACAATGCTGAACATCTTGTCTACATACCCTATTGCTCTTACAGAAACTGTTTTGATAGGGATTGAGCTTTGGGTACCTTATAAAGGTGAACAATAGCACTCCATACAGATCAGCCTCATATTCAGATGGGAGCACCCCATTCCTAACTTAATCCTTTTTTTTTTTTTTTTTTTTTTTTTTTGAGACAGAGTTTTGCTCTTGTTACCCAGGCTGGAGTGCAATGGTGCGATCTCGGCTCACCGCAACCTCCGCCTCCTGGGTTCAGGCAATTCTCCTGCCTCAGCCTCCTGAGTAGCTGGGATTACAGGCACGCACCACCATGCCCAGCTAATTTTTTGTATTTTTAGTAGAGACGGGGTTTCACCATGTTGACCAGGATGTTCTCGATCTCTTGACCTCGTGATCCACCCGCCTCGGCCTCCCAAAGAGCTGGGATTACAGGCGTGAGCCACCGCGCCCGGCCTCCTAACTTAATCCCTTACAAGACCTTGGTTCATCTTAATAATTGATATAATTAACTCTTGGCTTGCGGGGCCTCTGATTTTGCGCTTGCAAGTAACCAGGTCGCACTTGGCACTTTTTCCGTCCAAATAGGCTTGCTCTCGCTGTCTCTCTCTTTCCCTATTTTTGTTCTCTACTTAATTTTTTAGAATTCTAAAATGGAATTAATATTTGATTCAATGTTGCTGAATGGCCTCTGGGAATAAAATATATTCATAGGATGCCATTTGTGAGGGAAGGAAGGAAGGAAAGAGAAAGAAAAATTAAGAACTCTCCTTCCATGTTCCCCGAGCTAGTTAAGATAAACCTAAAACCCTTTCTCCAGAAACAGTATCACTAGCCTATCTGGAAAATGCGGAAGTTATTCTACACATTGTCCAGAGATCGAATGTCCTCCCCAGACTTTCACAGTCTCCTGATTTTCTTCTCCTCTCTACGGTGGGTAGCATCTTACACCTCCATCCCCCTCCCTACAACCTGCTCTGCCTCCTGCACATTCAGCCTCTCCTGGGAATCCCCAGACCTCACAGGAGCAGTCAGAGAGGGAGGAGGCTTCACCCTTCTGTGGGTCAGCGGGAGCGGGGCCGGGACTAATGCCTCTGGAGCCAGGCAGACTTGAATCTTGCTCAAGGTCAACACTTAGCAGTGATGTGATCTTAGACTTAGCCTGTCGAAGCCTCAGTAGCCTCATTTGTAAAGAACAATGACAAGGAAGCTACTTGAGAATTTAATGAGATCAGCAATGTAAAGTGTTCAGGGCACTGTCTGGCGTAGAGTCAGAACTAACCATGCATATAATTTTCTAACTTTGTCTTTGGTTTGGGATTATTACTAACGGTACCATTGTCTACTGCCACATGCATTCATGCTACCTACTGTATTTGTAATTTGAACTCATGATTTGCGGATCCCTCTTCTCACAGGCTTTCACAATAGGACAATGCCATACAATAAATCTAAGTGTTCAGCCAGTCTCACAGACCTGGAGAGAAATATATAGTCCTGGGACAATAATCATTCCATAGAGAAAGAGAATTATTTATAATCCCAGAGTAGGAAAGGTCTTTCTAACGCTCTTCAAAATGCAAAGCCACGAAAGGAAAAACATTGGCAACTTGTTCTAAGTAAAATCATAACTTTGCATGGCTTAAAACACCAAAGACAAACAAAAGACACCAGGCACAGTGGCTCACATCTGTAGTCCCATCTCCTCGGGAGGCTGAAGTGGGAAGATCACTTGAGCCCACGGGTTCAAAGCTGTAGTTATCTGAGATCACGCAACCGCATTCCAGCCTGGGTGACAGAACAAAATCCAGTCTCAAAAAAAAAAAAAAAGAAAGAAAGAAAGAAAGAAAGAAAGAAACTTTACACCACTGCACTCCAGCTTGGGTTACAGAGTAAGACTCCATCTCAATAAATAAATAAATAAATAAATAAATAAATAAATAAACAAACAAACAGGACACATGGCAAGCCAGGAAAAATATATTCACAATTCAATCACAAAATACTAATATCCTCAATATATATAGCACTTTAGTTAGAAAACGACCAACAATTCAGTGGGAAGAACGTTTTAAAAAGGGAGACAGAAACAGAATTGAGAGAGCAGGAAAGGCAAATGTGTCTTAATCAAAAGGAGTCTCAGTCTCAGCTAGTAAACGTCCTGCTATGCCACACTGAAGTACTGTCTCTCCGCCACCACATTTGAAGTCTGAAGTTGGACGATGCACCCTGTTGGTAAGAGGCATCCTTGAGCGTGACTGGTGGGCCGGATATTTGTTAAACCTAATAGAAGGAAATCTGGTAATATAGAGCATAATTTCAAATAAATATTCCTTTTGCTCCAATAATCCTAATTCTGTGTATTTAACCCACCTACACCTTCTGATTATTCATCAAAAATATGAATCAACATATGTCCAAATTTCTCCACTTCAGCACTTCAAATAAGCAGCCAATTGAGAAACTGGGGAGTCACCTTACCCTGACACTGTGTCTTCCACAGAGGTGACCTGAGCTCACAGAGCCAGAGTGAGATGCATCCTCTGAACCATCTCCTCCCAGCTCTGCCAGCAATGTTGTCCTGTGGGAAGCCTGAACCCACCCCTGGCGGTCATACGTACACCACAGAACCAGCAAACATTACTCCTTAGATAAAAGGAATATGTATTTGCAGTTGTGATATACCTTGCCAGATTTCCTTCCACTAGGGTTGCACAAATAAACAGCTCAACAGTGATGCTCAAAGGTGGCTTTTAGCTAGAGTGCATCATTTTCTGAAAGCTGGTCACACTGGAAGGAGCTATCACACCAAATAACAGACCTCAGCACAGCATAGATGAGACTTAAATGAATACCTCGTAACTCCAATCTCTCCAGCTCTGTGCTGAGCTCGACTGCCTATCGCTGCAGAAATCCAATTTAAACTAGAAAAACGATTCTACATAGGCTCTTAAGGATGCTTTGCCAGAACATGATCGAGAGTGATCTTCATCCATGCACAAATCACAAAGCGGGAGCGACAGAAGCGAGAGAAAGGCTCCCAGCGCATGCCAAATGGGGAGCTCTGGAGCTGACAGAACTCCCCTAAAGATGGAATGGAAGGGAATTTGTGTGATTCTGGTTTAAAAGTCATTGTTCAACAAATAGCTGTTTGCTGACATCTGATCAAGCAGCAGTACGTTTGTCTACCCCTAAATTTACAGCGTTGTGAGAGTTTCCTAGTTGCACAAAGTTTCCAAGTATATTGTCATTTCTGTGACTATTTTGTATGTTTAGATTCCTTTGTGAAAAGAGAGCAGGCTGATAACACTGCCCGTGATAATTTCTAAATCAGAAACCCAAGTCATCACCAACAGCTCCTGGAGATGACTGCTATCCAAGTTACAAAGCTGCCATGCAGAGATATTCGGGTGCCATTGGAAAGGAGATACAATCTCTTTAAAAACGTTTGCTCCTTGGATTCGGTAGTTGTAACTTTACACTAAAACTTCAAAGAAAACTGAAGTTACCAAGAGGTAATATAGAGTGAGTGATCTTATTTCTTTAACTCCAGAATGAAACAGAATTCAATATTTACTGCTAACATTTAGACTGTGTATGCAAAATGAGCTATTACTGTAAGGTAATTCCAATCCAAATCGCCAATAATTTAAGCTGGGATCACACTAAAATTAATTTTCAGTGATCTCTCAAGTGAACTCAGAAAATGTGTTGAATATACATTCCAATATATATCAAATTCTTCATAAATATACATGCCCGTCTGTTTTATGCATTATTAAATGTACGCAAAACCAAAACCTTAAAATAATAATGTAAAAATGAACATAAATGTAGGAACCTACCCTTCCTTTCTTCATGCAGCAGGCCACTTTGCAGGTGACCTCCATGTGAAAGTAACGTTTCAGAGAGCACACGTCTGAACTGCTGCCTCCCAGTGTGCGTCACAGCAAGTGTGCGCTTATGCAAATGCACCCTCTCCATCTATAGGATAACATTCTGGGTGCACATTGAAAAGAAGCTGTGAGAATATTATTTTAACACCCAGTGGGGTAAGGGGTGTCAGAGGATACTGAATCATGCTGTGAGAAGTAGTTTGGAGCCTGAGTGATTTATTACATGCAATGTTTGGCTAAGTCTCCACTCACTTTTCATTGGTAGCCATAATAATTTGTCTGAAGAAATAAGTAACTAAAATTCCTTGCTACAAGAAGAAAAAAAAGGAAATGAATTTCTTCCCCTCAAATACTTAAAATGTTAGTTACCTATAATTTTTCCGTTAGAATAAATAAATACACAAAACTTCAAAGGAACATTTAAACAAAGAAAGTTCTATGATAGCCTTTTGTGACTAACAACAGTAAAAACATTTATTTTTCTTGGTTTTATATCCTGAAAACTGAAAGTAATTTATTAAATAAAGCTTATAGCTAAATTAAAAAAAAAACTTTTCAAATGAAAAGCAATTATCTGACACAGAAGAGACAAAAAGCTATTCAAATCTTAAGTAATAAGATTGAATGCTCCCTGGGAGATATTATAGATACTTAAATCATCCTAAAGGGACTCAATATGTGTTTAAACCAGCTTATCTTAAGTTATGGCATTCCCAATGAATTGTAAAATGAATGATTACTGATTTTGACAATTTGTGGCATGTTATAATATGTTGAATTTCAGTATAAGCTATTTAATTTGAACAGCACACATTTTATAAAATATGTTTAAGTCTCTATGTTCCAATGCCAACATTTAAACTTTCCAGATATATTCTGTGAAATGTTCAATTAAAAACTAGTTATTACTTGAAAATTTTATTAAATTGAAGAGAAATGAGTGTGAGAAAATGAAGATAAAAATGAATAGCCTTTTTCTTTTCATGTGCTAAGAATGTTAACAATAAAAATATGTTTTTATGTCTATGCTTAGCAAGGATAAATAAGAAGGAAGGAAGGAGGGAGGGAAGGGGAGGGGCAAGCATTAGATCACACAGTCTTAGAAAATGTTTAAAGAGAAGAAGACCTTTGAAATAATTCTTTTTTTTTTTTTTTTTTTTTTTTTTTGAGATGGAGTTTCGCTCTTGTTACCCAGGCTGGAGTGCAATGGCGCGATCTCGGCTCACCGTAACTTCCACCTCCTGGGTTCAGGCAATTCTCCTGCTTCAGCTTCCTGAGTAGCTGGGATTACAGGCATGCACCACCATGCCCAGCCGATTTTTTGTATTTTTAGTAGAGACGGGGTTTCACCATGTTGACCAGGACGGTCTCCATCTCTTGACTTCGTGAACCACCCACCTCGGCCTCCCAAAGTGCTGGGATTACAGGCTTGAGCCACCGTGCCCGGCCTTGAAATAATTCTTTAAAAACTATTTCATCAAACTTTTGAGAAGGTGAACAATTTGGGAGGATTTCTTGCACTTAATTAACTAGTTTTCTATAGATAGGCTGCTAATATTAATTCAAATTTATATTTTAAAAGAATTAAGTATTTTATTGGGTGGAAACTTTTAGTAACTTGGGTAATTTAAATATTAATGTGTATAGGCTATAACACTTTAAACATTTATAATATTAAATAATTTAAATATAAGCGTTGATTATATTGCAGTCCTTTCTAAGTAAAACATAAAATTCAGAGATCATAAGGGAAATTTTGATAAATTGAACACAACCGTAAAAATAAATTTCTGTACCACATAAAGAATACCAATTACAAAAATTTTAGCCAACTTTCTATGTGCTTATATTTATAAGACATAGTATATTCTAAATGCTAAGCAAATATCAGTTTACTTAATCCTTACTAATAAAAATGTATAAAATAAAATATTTTATACATGGTGTGTAAAAATAAAATAAGCTAAAGCTTATTCCTCATTTAAAAAATTCACACTTTTAAAACCAATTTTTGAGACCCATATTAGCACAGCTCTGAAAGTTTGATATTACAGAATATTAACACGGTGGACAGAATACATTATCTCATGCACATTCCATTAGGAGAGTAGCATGATAATAACCACAGAATACTTAAATGCACATCCAGGAAATTATAGGACTGATATTATCACATGTATGCAGCAAAATAATTTAATAAATAGGAAAAACAGAAAACTGAATTCTATGCAGCTATGAAAAAGGGAAGCTCTGTGGGTACTCTGTCTACTGCTCTGAACATATTTCCAAAAACTGCAAACACATCAGTCTCAAAGTGCAGAACCAGGTGTCCCTCTGTACACAGTGCCAGGTGTGAGCACAGGAACCAGGGCCTGGGCTGTGACTTCCTAAGCGGACTGAAGGCCAGGCATGGGAGGGACATTTGCTCTTCCTCACATCCAATGCAGTGTTTGAATTTCACTATCAAGCGTGTGTGGCTGTGATACACGCACACCGATATGGGTTCCTGGGGTGTAGTGGTGTATGCACTCTGGGAGAAGGGCCTGCCTCCCCCGTCGTGATGGGACACAGCCTCACGCTGCACTCCTTGACCCCACCCTCGCAGCCAAAGCTCATGGCCAAGAAGAACACCTGATTCTCCACGGCCCCACTCGATTCTCTCTCCAAGGAATGTATAATTGAGAAGAAAGGGAGTACCTGGGGTGTGCCGAATTGCTATTTAAACCGAGATGCCGAGTGCAGTTGGGTGGAAACAGCTGAGGGAGAGAGCAATGTTGTGGAGAGGGCGTGGCGTGAAACTGACCAGGCAGCCCAGGTGGACCAGGCAGGACCTCAGGCAGCTGGACGGGGGCATTCTGGTTTCTTAATCCACAATCTCTAGCACCACTCCACCGATTCCCTTCCCCAACGCCTTCATGGCCTTTCTTTTCTGTTGGGCACTCTTCTGTCCTTTGACAAATGTCTTTTTCATCCAGACTGGCTCAGGTGCATTTCCATTCTTTGCAACTCACACTACGGCCTGATTTTCCCCAGTCTGTATTTTTATTACAAAGCTTACACTCCATCCTCTGAGTATTACTATCTTAAATATAGGATTTAGCTGGGAAATTAAATCAATTTTAACTAAAATCAATGTATTTATGTCTCCTCTCAAAAAATATTCCCCTCTTACAATCCCCCGTCTCCTGAGGCAAAGTCATCATCTTCCACCAGCTTAAATCTCAGCCATCTTTGGGATCTTGCATTGCCTTATTTCCTTAGTACCTGGAGGAGCAAGAGACCCTTGATGCTACTTTTTCAAATATGTGTCCCCTCCCTTTTATCATTTCTTCTGCCTCAGTTGGACATAAGCCTTAGTAAGTTTTCACCTAGAACACTAGAAAGGCTTCTGGTTGTCACCATAATTCAGTTCTATCTCCCCTAGATAAAGCTTCCTAAGATGAGAAGAGCATTGCTCAGAAACTATCTTCTATGATTAGCACCGATTCATTGATTATCAGGTCTTACATTGGCTGGAAAGGGGTGGACACTTCATCCGAGGCAGACCCTTTCTTCCAAGAAATGGAAGAGGAATTCACACTTTGCTAACTCCATCATTTCTGTTCAGGCAAACTCTTTATAGACAATATATTCAGAAAGCAAAGTAAAAAGGAGCATCACAATTCAAAAGAGAAGAGCCATCATCTATGCCAAAAACTGCCCATAGGTATGGAGAATCAGGTCATATCTCCCAGCCCAGTGTTTGGGCCTAAAAGGACTACTGTTCTCCTCCAAAAGCCAAGCTTCCTCTCAACCCCACTTTTCTTTCTCAGTTACCATTCTCTTTGTCTTTCTTTCTCCCTCCCAGGTCACAATGAATCCAGGAACCGGTTTTTTGAAAATATTAACAAAATAGATAGACAGCTAGCTAGACTAATAAAGAAGAAAAGAGAAAATAATCAAATACATACAATAAAAATGATAAAGGCGGTGTCACCGCTGATCCCACAGAAACACAAACTACCATCATAGAATACTATAAACACATCTATGCAAATAAAGTAGAAAATCCAGAAGAAATGGATAAATTCCTGGACACATACGCCTGCCCAAGACTAAACCAGGAAGGAGCTGAATCCCTGAATAGACCAATAACAGGTTCTGAAATTGAGGCAGTAATTAATAGCCTACCAACCAAAAAAAGCCCAGGACCAGATGGATTCAAAGCTGAATTCTGCCAGAGGTACAAAGAGGAGCTGGTACCATTCCTTTTGAAACTATTCCAACCAACAGAAAAAGAAGGACTACTCCCTAACTCATTTTATGAGGCCAGCATCGTCCTGATATCAAAACCTGGCGGAGACACAACAACAACAAAAAAGGAAACTTCAGGCCAATATCCCTGATGAATATCCATGCAAAAATACTCAATAAGATGCTGGTAAACCTATCAAGCAACACATCAAAAAGCTTATCCACCACGATCAGGTCAGCTTCATCCCTGGGATACAAGGCTGGTTTGACATAAGCAACTCAATAAATGTAATCCATCACATAAACAGAACCAGTGACAAAAACCACATGATTGTCTCAACAGATGCAGAAAAAGCTTCGGAAAAATTTAACAGCCCTTCGTGCTAAAAACTCCTAATAAATTAGGTATTGATGGAACGTATCTCAAAACAATAAGAGCTATTTATGACAAACTCACAGCCAATATCATACAGAATGGGCAAAAGCTGGAAGCATTCCCTTTGACAACCGGCACAGGACAAGGATGTCCTCTGTCACCACTCCTATTCAACATAATATTGAAAGTTCTGGCCAGGGCAATCAGGCAAGAGAAAGAAATAAAGGATATTCAAATAGGAAGAGAGGAAGTCAAATTGTCTCTGTTTGCAGATGACATGATTTTATATTTAGAAAACCTCATTGTCTCAGCCCAAAGTCTCCTTAAGCTGATAAGCAGCTTCAGCAAACTCTCAGGACACAAAATCAATGTGCAAAATTCACAAACATTCCTATATACCAATAATAGACAAGCAAAGAGCCAAATCATGAGTGAACTCCCATTCACAATTGCTGCAAAGAGAATAAAATACCTAGAAATACAACTTACAAGGATTGTGAAGGACTTTTTTAAGGAGAACTACAAACCACTGCTCAAGGAAATCAAAGAAATAAGAGAGGACACAAACAAATGGAAAAACATTCCATGTTCATGAGTAGGAAGAATTGATATTGTGAAAATGGCCATGCTGCCCAAAGTAATTTATAGATGTAATGCTGTCCCCATCAAGCTACCATTGACTTTCTTCACAGAATTAGAAAAAAAACACTTTAAATGTCATATGTAACTGAAAAAGAGCCTACATAGCCAAGACAATCCTAAGCAAAAATAACAAAACTGTAGGCATCATGCTACCTGACTTGAAACTATACTACCAAGCTACAGTAAACAAAACAGCATGGTACTGGTACCAAAATAGACATATAGACCAATGGAACATAACAGAGGCCTCAGAAATAATGCCACACATCAATCTACAATCATCTGATCTCTGACAAACCTCACAAAAACAAGCAATGGGGAAAGGATTCCCTATTTAATACATGGTGTTGGGAAAACTGGCTAGCCATATTAAGAAAGCTGAAATGGAACCTGTTCCTTACACCTTATACAAAAATTAACTCAAGATGGATTAAAGACTTAAATGTAAGACGTAGAACCATAAGAACAGTAGAAGAAAACCTAAGCAATACCATTTAGGACATAGGCGTATACAAATACTTCATGACTAAAACACCAAAAGCAATGGCAACAAAAGCCAAAATTGATAAGTGGGATCTCATTAAACTAAACAGCTTCTGAACAGCAAAAGAAACTATCAGCAGAGTGAACAGACAACCTAGAGAATCAGAGAAAATTTTTGTAATCTATTGATCTGACAAAGGGCTGGCATCCAGAATCTATAAGGAACTTAAACAAATGTACAAGAAATAAACAAACAACCACATCAAAAAGTGGGCAAAGGATATGAACAGACACTTTTCAAAAGAAGGCATTTATGTGACTGAAACACAAATGAAAAAAAGCTCTTCATCACTGGTCATTAGAGAAATGCAAATCAAAACCACAATGAGATACCATCTCATGCCAGTTAGAATGGGGATCATTAAAAAGTCAGGAAACAACAGATGCTGGAGAGGATGTGGAGAAATGAATCACTTTTACATTGTTGGTGGGAGTGTAAAATAGTTCAACCATTGTGGAGGACAGTGTGGTGATTCCTTAGGATCTAGAACCAGAAATACCATTTGACCCAGCAATCCCATTACTGGGTATATACTTAAAGGATTATCAATCATTCTACTATAAAGACACAGGCACACATAAGCTTACTGCAGCACTATTCACAATAGCAAAGACATAGAACCAACCCAAATGCCCATTAGTGACAGACTGGATAAAGAAAATGTGGCACATATACACCATGGAATACTATGCAGCCATAAAAAAAGGATGAGTTCCCTACAGGTTGTCTGATGGCAGACACAAGCCCCAGTGCAGAGGGAGAAACAAGGGAAGTTATATAAGTCTTGTCTCCATGTTATACTAGTTATTTAAACTTTGAGAAACTACTTAATTTTACTAATCCCACTTTGCATTTATGAAGAAAAGATGGCAAAGTAATAGATGCCTCACATATTTGCTGAAATAATCAAATAATGTGATGCCCCCCCCCCAAAAAAGGATGAGTTCATGTCCTTTGCAGGGACATAGATGAAGCTGGAAACCATCATTCTCAGCAAACCGACACAGGAACAGAAAACCAAACGCTGCATGTTCTCGCTCATAAGTGGGAGTTGAACAATGAAAACACATGGACACAGGGAGGGGAACATCACACACTGGGGCCTGTTGTGGGGTGGGGAGCTAGGGAAGGGATAGCATTAGGAGAAATACCTAGTATAGATGACAGGTTGATGGGTGTAGCACCATGGCAGGTGTATATTACGTAACAACCCTGCAGGTTCTGCACATGTATCCCAGAACTTGTAGTATCATTTAAAAAAAAAAAAAGAAAAAGAAAATACAGTGTATCAAATTTTGTAGAAAACAGCAAAAGATTGGAAGAGATAAAAATGTATAGCACTGGCAAGGTGCAGTGGCTCATGCCTGTAATCCCAGCACATTGGGAGACCTAGGTGAGTGGATCACCTGAGGTCAGAAGTTCAAGACCTGCCTGACCATAATTGTGAAACCTCATCTCTACAAAAATTAGCAAGGCATGATGGCAGGTGCCTGTAATCCCAGCTACTTGGGAGGCTGAGGTGGAAGGATTGGTTCAACCCAGGAGGCAGAGGTTGCAGTGAGCCAAGATCATGCCATTGAATGCCAGTCTGGAGCACAGAGGAAGACTCTGTCTCAAAAAAAAAAAAAAAAAAAAAAAAAAAAAAAAAAAAAAAAAAAAAAGTATAGCACTAAATATTTACATAAGAAAAGCAGAAAAGTCTCAAATCAATAATTCAATAATTTAAGCTCTCGCTTCAAGAGCATAGAAAAGGAAAACCAAAACAAACTAAAAAAGGAAAAGAAAAGAGATAAAAATAGAAGCAGAAATTAAGTTAAAGGGAATAGATTCATTTAAGAAGTGAATGAAACAAGAAGCTCTTTTAAAAAAAAGAATGTGTAAATTAGATCAGCCTTTGCCAAGACTGACAAAAAAGAAAAGAGAGAATGTATGAATTACCAAAATCAGCAATGAAAAAGGAAATATCACCACAGACACTGCAGATGTCTAAATTATAATAAGGAAATACAACACAGAACTCTACACAGAAAAATTTAACAACTTGAATACATCAATTTCCAGAAAAATACAAACTACCACAATTCACCCAATATGAAATTGGTAATTTGACTAGTCCTAAATATAGTAAAGAAATTTAAGTCATAAATTAACAGCTTCTAAAAAGGAAACTGCCATTTCCAGATACTTTAACTGGAGACTTCAACCAAACATTAAAGAAGAATTAACATGGACGCTACACAATCTCTTGCAGAAACAGAGGAGAGGAAAGCATTTCCCACTTTGTCTCATGAAGTTTGTGTTACTCAGATACCCAGTCCGGCAAAGCAGTGTGGATACACAAAGCGAATGTTCCTCGTGAACTGAAATACAAAACCTCAACAAAATATTGACCAGTTTGATTTATCCATATATAAAAATTAGTTCTATGCCAATGAATAAAAGGGTTTATTCTAATTATACAATGATGGTTCTATTAATTTAAAATTAATCAATGTGATCCAAGATATCAAAAACTAAGAAGAAAAATCATAATCAAATTAATTGATGATGAGAAAATATTTTATCAAATTTAACATCATTTGTGTTAAAAAAAAAACTCCCAAAAAATAAGAATGTAGGGGATCATCCTAACTTTGTAAGAGGAATCTGACCAAAAAAAAAAAAAAACCCTACAGCTAATGTTATACTTAACGGCAGAATACTAGATAAATGTGTATCTATATTTTAGCATGAGCACATGAACTGCAGAATTAAAAATCCAGACAGAGGCAGAAATGCAGATCTCAGCAGCACACCTGGCTCTATTCTAAAATGGTCTCCTGTAGTGTCTTTTTGTTAGTCTTTCTTTCCCGTCCTTCATGGGACCTCTTGGGCCTCACACCTTTATTTTACAGAGCCATAAAAAGTGTGTACCCATTCCACAACTGAGTATATAATCCAAAGGATTATAAATCATTCTATTATAAAGACATACATACCCGTATGTTCATTGCAGCACTGTTTGCAATAGCAAAGACCTGGAACCAACCCAAATGCCCATCAATGATAGACTGGACAGGGAAAATGTGGCACATATACACCATGGAATACTATGCAGCCATAGACAATGATGAGTTTGTGTCCTTTGTAGGGACATGGATGAATCTGGAAACCATCATTCTCAGCAAACTGACACAAGAACAGAAAACTAAGCACCACGTGTTCTCACTCATAGGTGGGTGTTGAACAATGAGAACACATGGGCACAGGGAGGGGAGCAGCACACACTGGGGTCTGTTGTGGGGGTAGGGAGCTAAGGGAGAAACAGCTCTGGGGGCAGGGAGGCTGGGGAGGGACAACACTGGGAGAAATGCCTGATGTAGGTGACGCGGGGGATGGAGGCAGCAAACCACCATGGCATGTGTGGACCTATGCAACCATCCTGCAAGATCTGCACATGTACCCCAGAACTTCAAGTACAATTTTTAAAAAAGTGAGTACTCATAGGCACTTCCCTGGCTATGAACAATAATAATGGAGCTTGGGTCCTTTTAAAAAAAAATAAGTTTCAGTATGGCTAAGAAGCTCCTGATGCCTCTGTAGCTTTGACTTGTGGAAAATGCAGTTAAATAGATTAAAATACATTTTAATCGTAGAAGGGTTTTGTGCCATCTTGCTATTCTTTTCCCTTGTTTATAACTTTGGAAAACTTCAGATGTGTTATTGCGCTTTCTAGAAATACTTTAAATTATTAAATGTGCAAAAATCTGTTAGAAATTAAAGAAAGGTTACCCAAAAAAACCAGATTAATTTATCTTTCAATCACATGGCACTGACTTGTCCTGACCTTCTGACCCAACATCTGTACCATTCCTTTGTTTTCTCCCAGTATTCTAAGGCTTGATTTATATCTGATCAATAAAATATTTTTATAAGAAATATTAAGGGGGAGATACAGCCTGGCAGCATCAGGAGCTCCATTGACCTGCTCCTCAGCGAAAGTGGAGAAAAAATATTTTTAAATAACCGTTTAATGCCTCTGCCCAAGAGAAAAGAGCAAATGAAAAAAAAAAAAAAATACGTTCAAGAAAATCAATGAAAGCTGGGTAAGAAAGCTGGAAATACGTGGCACTTGAACCACGATTGCTCTTACCCTCCTCCTGGCTCAGCAAGGCAGCGACCACTCCAGACTGCTGCAGCCAAGAACACAGGGCTCCCCCCGGCCCTGGACGGAGGACTCTGGCTCACGTAACGGCAGGACTGGAGCGTTTCCGCGTTCTGCGCGGCCCCTGGCTGCCTGTGGAGTGCGCCCAGGTGAGTGAAGTCAAGAGGTGGAGGCTCTGTCCTTCTACTCAGCTCTCACCTGGGGAACAGGTGTGACCTCGACGGATCCTGAATCCCCGAATGACCTTGCCCCGGCTTGCGACGTGCTGGTTACCTGGGAGGACCCAAGGCTTCTGCCACCTCCTCCACTGGGTGTCCGTCCCCTGCAGTGGGGGTGTCCTGCCGTCGTGCTCACCCCCAGCTGCAGATCTCTGACCCAATGTTTCGTGGAAGCAGAAGCGAGCCATGAAACAGGTATCGCCTTATCGTTCCCGGATGGAACTCATTCGCAACAGAAGGTAGAGAAGCTCAAAACTGAGGGTGCTCACAAGAACGGTGCAGGTGATGACTTAAGGCAATGGGGAGGGACTTAATGAATTGAATTAAGATGAGGTGTGGATGCTGGGCGAGAAAGAACCCGGGAAGAAATCAGCTAGGGGAGCCTCTCGCCTTCGGAACAAGCATGATACACTGACCTCAGAATTCTGATACAGTTTTGTAAAATTTTATCATTGGGGAATGTGGGCATATTGTATGGATGCTCTTTCTGTTTTATTTCATACAACTGCAAGTGAATCTACAATTGTTCAGTAAATTTTACATTTAAAAAATACAATTTAGCCAGGCGCGGTGGCTCAAGCCTGTAATCCCAGCACTTCGGGAGGCCGAAGCGGGTGGATCATGAGGTCAAGAGATCGAGACCATCCTGGTCAACAGAGTGAAACCCCCTTTCTACTAAAAAATACAAAAAATTAGCTAGGCATGATGGCATGTGCCTGGAATCCCAGCTACTCAGGAGGCTGAGGCAGGAGAATTGCCTGAACCCAGGAGGCGGAGGTTGCAGTGAGCCGAGATCGCGCCATTGCACTCCAGCCTGGGTGACAAGAGCGAAACTCCATCTCAAAAAAAATAAAAATAAAAATACAACTTAAGTACTGTACCGTAAGAAGTAAATTGCTATAGGAGCAATAAAAGGGAGTTTAAAATTTTATCATTATAATTTGGTTCATTAAATAAGTAAATAAACAACATATAATAAGATGTTTAAATAAATGGGGGAAAAAATTCTTGAAAAACTTGCAGCTCTAAAATCACATTTACTTTGAACTAAGGTTTAGAAAATCCTAACACGTTTTTCACACTATGCCCCCTAATACAGGCTTGGCTGAGTTAAGGAGCTATTTCACATTCAACTGCAAAGTGGGAAACATGTTGATTATTTTAATGAATGTCTCCCAGCACAATTATTAGATAAGGACCTTCATTTTAATACTAATACCCTTTGGACCATGGAAGAACGACTTTAGCAAACAATACAAGTTCAAGTAGCTATGGAAGAGTGGTATGCTTTGTTGCCTAGGCCAGCCTTTTAATGAGAACACACAAGTTAACCTGGAATAAATTACGTAGATTTGCAGGAGATTGTGCAGTCCAAGTATTTCAACATTTGTATATTCCAGTGAGGAATCAAATGCTGGAGCTATTAAGTGATTTGTCCAAATGGCTAGGAGAAAGAAACAAGGGAAAAAAGATTCTCTGATACTCTCTCATCACATTATACTTAGAAGCTGTGTCATAAAAAATGATCACTAATCCATTAGATAGTGGTCATGTTGGAACCCCAGATGTGAAAAGACGTGTCACTTAGTGAATGAAAACAGATAGAGCTTTGCTGATTCAATTATATATTACTGCTTAAAAAGCACGTCTATTTTTTTCATTATACTTATAGATGATTTTACAAGTATATTTAAAAGTTAACATTCTAAGGCAGGCTTTTGGTAAAGGAACACTGATGTTTTTAAATCTAAAGGATAGCGGCATTAGGATTCAGTTGACAGCTTGTAAGTCCACATAGATTACTAGTAAATAATTATATTAACTCTTAGTTCTTAAAAAATAGAAAAGGGGAAATCAGGAAGAAGAATAAGAAGAAAGAGGAGATAGAAAAAAGAATGGAGTGTTTTCATTTAAAGCAGATTAAAATTGTAAACTCTGTATGAGGCAGTGCCAGCTGTGGGTGAAGACAGCACATCAATGCTTACTTATTTTTCAGTCTCCTTATATGGAATGCTCCCTAATCAAAATCTTCAGGGCTACTAAAGGTATTCCAACTGCTCCTCTTATTGAAAAGCTTGTAGAGCCCTTTTAATTATTTCTTGATTAAAAGACTATTAAAATCAATTCTACTCAATAAATATTATGAGCTGGAACTGTGTCAGATGTTCTGTGGATGTTAGCCTAGTGGACTGCCCTAGGGCGGCAGCAGCCTATTAATAATCATGTGGTTTTATAGACATACACTATATGAAATGTAATACGATGTTTGAGCTAGTTACTGTTCTCTTTTACACATATGAATATACTGAGGTTTAGTGCAATTACTAGAAAGTATTACTAGATGAAGCAAGTATATGAACATAGTGCAAGGTACAGTAAGATCATGACTGTAGCATATGCACAGATTAGAAAAAGAAGTTGGAAGGGCCCAAAGGCGAGCTGGATCCCTCATGTTTAGGGAAAGCAGATGACAGCCATTTTAGAAGGGCCATGAAATATGTTAGTAGAATAATACCTAACACTTAGAGTGAATGTATTTCATACTAGGCACTGACTGTTGTTTAATACAGATTATCTCACAAAATATTTATAACTCATACAATAGGTACCATCATTATCCTAATTATAAAAGTGAGAAACAGGTCTAAAGAGGTAAAGTAACCCAACATAATGCAGTAATAAGTGGTAATGTCAGATTCAAAGCCAAGCTAAATCCAGAGTCCACACTCAAAATTACTATAATATATTGGCTAAGTGTTCAACAGTTTCATCACAGGGGGAGGCATATGAGAGTTATCACTAGTATATTAAGGCAAGGATGTCCTACCTCACTACTGGTTTTCAACATCATATTAGAAGTCCTAGCTAGTGCAGTGAGACAAGAAAATAAAAATGAAAAGTAAATAGATTGAGAAGAAAGACATATTATGAGCTTCCTTCACAAATGACAAAATTGTCTATGTAGAAAGTCCAAAAAATTGGCAAAAAAATGAAAACAAACAAAGAAACAAAACTGGAACTAATCAACAATTATAGCAAGGTTTGACAATATAAGAATTATATTCTGAAGTTACTTTCCTATATATCAGCAATGAGCAAGTAGACGCTGAAGTTTAAAACAGAATACCAGTTACATTAGCACCCCTGAAATGAAATACTTCGTTTAAATCTAACAAAATGTATACACGATCCATATGGGAAAGCCACAAAACTCTGTTAAAAGAAATCAAAGTCGAACTAAATACACTGAGAGATATTCCATGTTTATGAACAACAACAACCACAAATCCCAAATAAAAAAGAGAACTAGACAGAAGGAGGGAAAATTTAGTCAGTGGATGGTAGGCTTTAGCTAATTTAAGGACAATGGAAAACACTGCCAAACACTGACAGGAGAATTCGAGCATGCCGTGGCATAACCCAGAAATTGGTGCCCTGGAGTGAAGCTCCAGAGACAGCAGAAGACAGGTGTGAAAAGCGAATCTGAAAACATGGGGAATTATTTATTGTTAAACCCTTAGCTAGGAATAGCCATGTAACCCAGTGTGGGCCTGGCATTTGCAGCCCTCTACATTGTGGCAGCTGGGAGTTCCCATCCACACAGACAGCTCTGACCTGTAAAACGTAACGTGATTTCCACTTTGGGACCACGCTCAGGGTGAGTTATAACAAAAACTCACCAGTCCATCTTTGCAGTACTAGAGGACACCTCTGCTCTTAGAAACAGCCTCTGAGGTTGGCGCTATCACTATCTTTGTAAATGGGCTATGTGTGTGTGTCCTCAGAGTGTACAACTCTTGAAGGTAAGTAAATGATCGAAATGTAAAAAAACAATCCATACAGAAACGTAAGTAATTCAGGCCACAAAAAGCATTTTAAAACATCTCATTGCTGTCATCAGTAAGGCTCAGAATGATTGCATTTATAAAACAAGAGAATAAGGAGAAATTGAATATAAACATGGGATTGCTGGAATAAAAGTGTCAAGAACAAAAAGGAGTGTGAAATCAAAACAAAAATAGAAGGCAAAAAAGTCAAAGAAAGTGAAAATACAAGAGAAAAATTAAAGATCTACACAGACCATCTCTGGCAAATAGAGATTTATAATTTGAGAAGATGGAAGACAAGAAATGAACAAGGAATTTTTCAGCATTACAAAAACACACAAACATTCCAGTTGAAAGGCCTGGCAAGTAGGAAAAATGCAAAAATGACCGAAATCTAAAAATATTGTCATTAAATTTTAGAGAAATGAAGATCTTGAGGATATCCTGAGATCCACAGAGATAAAGGAACAATACGAATCCAAAAGCCTCCAGACTTCTCATTTGTCAAAGCATATGCTAAAAAGCAGTGGAACAGCGCTTGCAGAGTTATAAAAACAACTGATACACACACATAGGCACATACCTGTACACAATGGGATATTATTCAGCCTTAAAAAAGAATAAAATCTTACAATTTGTGACAACACAGATGAATCTGGAGGACATCATGTTAAGTGAAATAAGCCAGATGCAGAAACACAAATCTAGCACTGTCTCACTTACATGTGTAATCTAAAAATACCAAACTCAGAAGCAGAGTAGAGAATGCTGGTTACCAGAGGCTCAGGGAATGGAGATGTGGGGAGATGCTTACCAGGGGATACAGTTTCAGTTACGCAAGACAAGTAAGTTCTCAAGGCCTGATGCACAGCAGGGTGACTGTAGTTAACGATATAGTATTGTATGCTCAAAATTTGCTAAAAGGTTAGATCTTAAGTGCTCTCACCTCAAAAAAATATATATAACTGTGAGGTGAACATATTAATTAGCTTGTGATGAATATTTCACAATGTATGCATATAGCAAATCATCAACTTGTACAACTTAAATAAATAACATTTTTGACTGTCAACTACATCTCAATAAAGTTGGGAAAATAATAAATAAATAAACAAGTTGTGAAATGTTTTAAGCATAGAAAAAATATCTAAAGAAATGTATGTCCCACCTTTGGGATTTAACACATTTTCGCTTTGACACAAATAATTCCAACCCACATCTTTCCCCACTCTCCTTCCCAAGCGACTTCAGACCTGCTGTTTGTCTGTACTTTTATCATGGGGGTTTTTATAATGGTATTAAATGTGCATGTATCCATAAACAATTTATACCATTGCTGTTTTTATTTGTAAAAAGGTATTTAAATGGCACTAAATTGGACATCCCTGCAAGTTATTCTTTTATTTATATCATTTAATACATTTATAAGTGTTCACTTATTAATAGACTGTTGTTTGGTTAAATGTCTACGTCTTTTCGTGCCTTTGAAGCACATCCTTCGGTCAGGATCTGGAAATGACGAAGAGGCATCTTCCTTTCAAAGAATCTGACCACACGGTTTTTAAAATGTCAGGGTCAGTGACCAGGGCAGGCTAGAAAGAATGCCTCAGGGCTGGTTCTTTGCAGTGATGATTAATGTGCTGCTGACCTCTAGACTCAATCCCAGCCCAACACAGGAGGATTCCTGTCAACCGAGAAGAAATGCCCTCTGTCCTTTGGCCCTGGGCATGCCTATGAGTTAGCAAATTAATTGGTCAGTGATATGGTCTGGCTTAAACAGATTAGGGAAATATCGCCCACCCGGCAGATCTTTCAGCACTAGCTTCCTGCTGATAGAGTAAATCTCACCATTAGGGACCCATCTGTAGTTACCCAACTATTCTTATGGAAATACCATAGGCATTAAGCTCAATCAACCAATAACACTTTATTTCAAGTTAATTCACATACTCTGATATTAAAGTGGCTCCACGTTGATTGAACAGGGATAGGTGAGTCTGGATAGAGGCGATTATGGAGAAATATGAAGCACCCTACCTGAATGGTTAAGCCAAGTGAAGATTCTAAACATCCAAGGAGCAAACAAGTGATCCGTGAGCTGACCCTTTTTAAAAGAATGGTCTCCGTTTATTTAGTGTGGATGGGGACATGTGATTACCACTGATACATTTTAATACTTTCATCTTTCAGGATACAAATAACGAATGTATTGCATGGGATATTTTTTGAGATAGTTCCATTCTTAGGAAGAAGAGGAAAAAGTTTGTAAATTATATAAATGTAATAATATAAAGTTACATAGTAAAATAAATCTATCTTTCAAGAAAACAGGACTATATTATGAATTATTCAGTTTCCGAATTTCAACTCACGGCTGCCATCCCAATTTGTTAACAGTGGCAATGTACTGTCTGGATCACCTGGCCTGACTTCAGCACCTCCCAGGCAGCTTTCATATGTGTGTTGCGAGAATACTCAGTCAGAGTCCAGGAAGAAGTATGATAGGTGTGTTTGTCTGTGTGTTCTAATTTTCCTGAGACAGAGGGGCAGGCGCAGCCCGTGAGTGGGAAGGGCTTGGGGACTGTTTTCACCGATATCAAGGTGCGTGAGTGCATCTGCATGTGCCTCCTTTGCAAGGAACATATCAGAAATTCAGAAAAGGCCAAGCATGGTGGCTCACACCTGTAATCCCAGCACTTTGGGAGGCCGAGGTGGGGGCATTGCTTGAGTCCAGGAGTTCAAGACTATCCTGGGCAACATAGTGAGACCCTCATCTATAGGAAAAAAAAAAAAAAAGCCTTGCATCATGGTGCACACCTACAGTCCCAGCTACTTGGGAGACTGAGCTGGGGAAGGATGGCTTGAGCCTGGGAGGTTGAGGCTGCAGTGAGCCATGATCACACACTGCACCCCAACCTGGGTGACAGAGCAAGATCCTGCCTCAAAGAAAAAAAAAAAAGGAAATTCAGAGAAGGACATAGTTCCATGAAGAGAGAAGAAAGCCTGTTTTGCTTGATCAGTATGTAATTTGTGAGAGGTAAACTGAAACAAAAACGTGTTCGGATCCAGCGGTACCTGGGCGTCCTTTGCCCCGGGATGAGCCCAGGTAGATTGTATAAACAAGCGGAGGTGATCAGAAACACAACCAGCGTGCCTGAGAGCCCAGAGATTTCCAAAACGTGAATGTGATCACTGGGGCCTTGGTCCTGCTACCTGTCACTTTCAGAACAAGGTCTACACCCCAGGATGGGATTCAGTGCTACGGCCTGCTCTTCATACTTCAGGGGTTTGTCTCCGCCCACGCCTTCTCACACTCTGTACTTCCTACTGAATAACCTGCAGTCAGTACCTTATCTCAGGCAGTCGTACTTGGCCTGATTTACTCAGAGTCACTCCCAGATTCCACTGAGGCAGTACCATTTCCTTCCCTGATTTCCTGCCCCAAGAGCTGACCAGGCACCTCTCTTGTGTGCACTTTGTCTCAGCTACAAGTGCCAAGCTCTTAGGCACAAGAAACTTCTTTCTGGCCAGGATGTCCTCAGGGTCATATCCATTCCCAGGCACAGTGGCAGGATACGCATGTGTTCTGAATGAATGAATAGCTGAATGAATATTTGGAAAACAAAGAAATTAAGAGCCTGGGGGAAATAGAAGCAAACCTTAGGGAGTAAGGGCAGAGAAAGTAACGTTTGGCCTGTTGCTGCAGAGATGGGATTGTGCAGGAAATGTGCAAGCTAAGATAAAGCAAGATTTTAGGGAAACGAATCACGGGGCAGAGGACATATTCACCTTTGCTGGATCCTAGAAGCACACGCTGCCAGAGAACCCAGAGAAAAGGTTTCTTCCAGAAATGTTTTGAGATAATTCTCCAATTCAAACTAATTGACAGATACAAAGGAAGTGGTGGCTCTGAGGGAGTTCAGGTCCACGGGCAGAGGTAGCAGCAGCAGTCGAGTATCAAATGCAGATGGTGGCATCTCGATCCTAAAGCTCAGAGAAGGTTCTTGGTGGCCCTATAAAAAAATAAAAATTCATTGTTCAACACCCGCCTGTGAGTGAGAACATGCGGTGTTTGATTTTCTGCTCCTGTGTCAGTTTGCTGAGAATGATGGTTTCCAGGTTCATCCATGTCCCTACAAAGGACACAAACTCATCATTTTTGATGGCTGCGTAATATTCCCTGGTGTATATGTGCCACGTTTTCCCTGTCCAGTCTATCACCAATGGGCATTTCGGTTGGGTAGTTGGGGAGAGAGAGCATGGGGAGAAATGCCAGATATAGGTGAAGGGGAGGAAGGCAGCAAATCACACTGCCACGTGTGTACCTATGCAACAATCTTGAATGTTCTTCACATGTACCCCAAAACCTAAAATGTAATGAGAAAAATAAATAAATAAATAAAAATTAAAAATTAAAAATAAACAGGGAGCCCATCAAGGGATGGAAGCTGCAGGAAACGCCACACCATGGGCTCTGTTTCCACAATTGAATTTCAAAAATACAGGTTATCCCTTCTTAAAGAGGCAAACTGTGTCCCAATCCGATCCACTTTTGATCCAGCATTCACACGTTAGGACCACTGGTGATGGGATACAATGGAAAGATGAGTTAAGAGGTTTTAAAGACAGTATCTACTCTACAGGAAGAAAGCATATTCAGTGAGGACCATGACATTGCAAATTTGCAGATTTCTCCAGGAAAGAGGAGTTTTCTTGATGCCACTACTTACGTATTAGATTGGGGCAAAGGAATTCTGGTTTTCGCCATGACTTTCAGTGGCAAAACCGCAATTAGAAAAGACTTACATATTAGTCAAGGACTTGTTAAGATTGGCTAATTTGGAGGAATTCTGTCTTCAAAATCATCTTTAATTTTATAGAACCAGTGGCATAGACTCACTGGTAACCTAAAAAAGTTGAAAGTGCTCTTTTGATCTCTCCCGTTTTCCCTCTTCCCAAGTACGTGATCTGTGGCTAACAGCAGTAATGGTGTTATTAACTACAGCCATTTCACATACTGAGCACTCAACCACATAGCAGCCCATGCAGTGCTGCTTTATGTAAAATGAATCCTCACAGTAACATAAAAAGCAGATACTCTTATTATCCCTGAGCTGAACTTTGAAGAAGACACATGATCAAATGAAACTCAGAACAGACTGGTAAAATACAAAGTCACGCAGCTGGAAAGAGACGAGGCCAGAAACCACACCCATCTCCCCAAATTCCAGAGCTCACGTGCTAATTACTGTGCCATGCTGCCCCCCCCCCCCCAGTTCTCACTTATATACTGGCCTGTTAGAACACGGGATTTGGAGTTTTCATCATGGTTTTGTTGGCTGGTTGGTTGGTTGGCTGGTTTTCCTAAGAATGAATACTACGAACGGACGTTTAGATTGTAAGTTGCTAGAATTATATATTTGCTTGAGTACTTAACTGTGTTTCTATGTTCACCAAATGCCTGGCTGGTGAAACAGTTCCATGAATCTTATTGGTTCTGCATCTTGAGAAAATGCTCCTTAGAAAGACTTGAGTATGGAGTAATACAGTGCGGGCATGTCTGGTTTTGTTTGTTGTTGAATCCTAGCTCCCAACCTAGGTGCCTGTTCATTTAATTGGTGTTCAATACATATTGCTCGAGTGTCTGAATTGGATGGTGGCCCGCAGAAATTCCATGTGGGCACAGGTATGATGTCCCAGGTTACAGTTGAGACTCCAGGGTGGAGCTGCTCAGATCTCCAAGCCAAACGGGGAACTGCGCAAACTGAGACACTCTCATGCAGGTTTTATAACCGGTGTTGTTAATGTATCTGTGGAGATGCAGATGTAGCAGCTTTCATTTTTCCTAAGACCTAATCTCTGCAAATTAAGATGTGCCTTTTCCAGGTTTTCATGACATGTGCCACTTTGAAGAATACACTCTGACAATAAAATATTTGATTCTATTTTGCAATAAAACTGGTCAGGCAATAAAACTGTCCCTGCCACCTTGGCTGAGAAACCTGGATAATACTGCAGGCTTTAACCTAACGGGGGAAATAAATGGGCAGAGACGGCTTCTTGCAAGAAACTCAGCAGAACCAATGGCACCGTCCATTCTATTTTCTTGGATTGGGTGGATGAGGGCAGGGGCTACTCAACTCATTGCTCCCAGAAGGGGTCACAGAAGCAAAGACTGGGAAAGCAGCTCCCCAGGGTGAATCCTTATCCCTGCCTCTTAACTCCTGAGAAGCCTTCAAGGATAGGGATTAAAGGCACTTTTCAATATACCTGGTGATCTCCTCTTAGGAATAAATTCAGCAGCACACATTTGTGTCTGGATAATGTTGGTATTTGAAGTTTCTTTCCCAAGGCACAAATAACATTATGCTTAGTCTTGTTTATCAGGGGAAAAAAAGGACTAAGTATGAGGCTTGAGCCTGAAGCCCCGAGCTCATAATAAAACCTATTTTCTGTGCTGACATTTTTCTTGTCCTAAATGCAACCACTCTAGTTAGCTGACTAGTGATTCAGAGATTTAGGATTTAGTCCTAGATAATAGCTCTTCTCTTGGGAACTAACATCATGAACAAGCCATATGACCTCAAGCTTATTACTTAATCTAAGCTGGTTTATTCATCTGTAAAATGTGTTGTGCCAGGACTTAATGAGAGAATGTTTGTAAAAGTCTAAACTGCAATGTGTTCTGGTTATTAGTAACTTGTATAAAGTGGTTTCCACTTAGCTCCACATGAAGTGTTCCAAAATTGGATGAGAGCAGTTTTAGCAATAGCTAAGTGTAGTGAAGCTGCCTGGATATAATGCAGCCCTCTAGAACTTACCACAGGTATAATGTCTTCCTCACCAAGTTTAAACGTGTTCAATTATAATTAAGAGCATGAAAATCAAGGCACTTCTTTGACTTGCCTCAGCGACAATGACAATTCGATGCTGGAATTGTTTCCTGCCAAAAATCTGTTGTTTTCCTCTTTCTCTTCTTCATTATTCAAAAATAAAACGACTTTCTTGCAATCCCCTGCACATTTACTTCTCTTGGAATTAAAACTGCAGAAATTACTGTCCCTGTTTTGTTCACACAGCATATTTTGTTAGAAATCCAGTAGTCATGAGTAAAGTATAGCAACACTTAAAGCCCCTGGATAAAAATGAATTTTTGGACTGTGGAAACAGAAAGATTGCTTCCAGCTCACTCATTTCCTTTTTGTTTTTCTCAAAACAGATCATTCAGGTTCATAAAAATTATATAACTGCTATATATCTGCAATAAAAGTTAAGTAAACAAATACTGTATGTCCCCAGTAGCTTCAACACAAATATTTAAAGTGATTTTATCTATCACAGCACAGACTCTTGGATGAAGGCAGTAGGAAGAGAATCAGCTACAGAATCGGCTTGATTACAAGTGCACCCTGCCCCCTGGTGGCCAGCCCGCCTTTCATAGACCTGCATGGGAAGCCTGTCATTCTTCCCAACACAGTTTCCCAAGTGAATGACAATCTTCAGCACATTTGTCTTTCAATAAATAAAGGTTTCTAATTTTAATGTATCTTTTTGTTTCTTTAACTTTTCGGCAGGGTTACTTATTAATCTTTAGTATGTTTCTTTCCAAGAACTCTTCTTAAATTACAAATACTTTAAAATGCTTTATTTCAAATATTTTAATTTTCTTTCTTTTTTTTATTGCATTTTAGGTTTGGGGGTACATGTGAAGAACATGCAAGACTGTTGCATAGGTACACACATGGCAGTGTGGTTAAAATGGGCGAAGGATATGGACACTTTACAAAAGAAAACACACAGGAGGCCAACAAACATATGAAAAAATGCTCATCGTTACTGGTCATTAGAGAAATGCAAATCAAAACCACATTGAGATACCATCTCACACCAGTTAGAATGGCGATCATTAAAAAATTTGGAGACAACAGATGCTGGAGAGGATGTGGAGAAATAGGAACACTTTTACACTGCTGATGGGAGTGAAAATTAGTTCAACCATTGTGGAAGACAGTGTGGCGATTCCCCAATGACCTAAAAATAGAAATTCCATTTGACCCTGCAATCCCATTACTGGGTATATATCCAAATATTTTAATTTTCTATTTCATAACTTTTATATATGAACACTTTCATAGATTTTATATATTTATAAAATAAGATAAGGCGTATTACCGGCCGATACAATATCACCAGTCCTTTTGATGCATTGCATTCACCAAAATGATTTTAATTTGCCTATATTGAGTAAAGATTACAGAATGATGGAGAGGGTGCTTCCTAAAATCATGACCTTGGGCAAGTATTTATTATACCATACTTTCACTTTCCTCAATTTCCTTCAAATTATGTGCAACATTTACAGAATCATTAGAAAAAATAGTATATATGTACATCACCTAGACCTCTTCCAGGCGGAGAGTGTCTGGCTAGGGCCCCGCGCCTCCTGTCCCGACCCCCCAGGCCTGCGCAGCCAGGTATCCCAGCACCTACTGCATGTCGGGCTCTGGAATTCAGACCAAAATAACCCTGCGCTCCCAGAGCACGCAAAGATGGCCCAAATACAGAAATAGGCTTGTCTGCGGTCGCCCAGCCGGCCCTGCAGAGCTCACGTTGAAAGAACGAGGCTAGACGAGCTGGGCAGAGCTCGGGAGACCAGCTGAGGCCCCAGAGGCCCGGCCTCGCCGCCACGCCCAGAGCCAGGGCAGCCTGGTCTTCCAGGCCACCGGTGACGCCCGCATGGCCCGGAGAACTTCCAGTTCAAGTAGGGCAGGCAGCAGTGGCTTACCTCGCCTCGGGTTCGAGCACTGGGCGTCCCACCCGCGAGGGCTGCACAGTTCAGCTGGCGGAGGCCGCCAAGGAGTTGCCAGGGCTTCGAGGGCCCGGGCCGCACCTACGTCGCCCAGGGCTGGGTGCAGGACGGGGCGCAGGGCTGGGGGCGAACCGGGGAGCGCTGCCTGCGGCTCTGGGTGCGCGAGCTGGGGCAGTGCTGGCGGCCTTGCCTGGGCGCTCCTCACCCCAGCCCCGCGGGCCCAGTGTCCTCCCCACCCAAGGAGAACGCTGTGCCTTCCGGACCACCGAGGCCTCTGCGGCCCCGCGGCCACCTCCTGGCCAGCAGGCCCTGCGGAGGCGGTGAGAACCGACACAAGTGCCCCTGTGGTGGCCAGGGCGCCTGTTCCAGGGTGACGCCAGCCCCCAGCTGCGAAGTGACCCGGGAGCCTGGCCCTGGGGGAAACCGTGGTCAAGGAGAGCCCCGCGCGCGCTGCGGGCTGGGTTTCGGGACGCTTGCTCTGAGAAGGTGCTGGATTCCGACGGGGCCTCAGGATCCTGTGGCTCAGAAGGCCCAGCCTCGGGGACCGTGGTGCCTGACTCTAAGGACAGACGGCGCCTGGAGCAGCCTCTTAAGCCTCAAGGGCTGCTTTCCCGGGAACTGCAGCGCAGGCCCGGCCCTGGTGACCCCGCAGAGGCCTCGGGCAGGCGGTCCGCCTCGCGGAGCCCACGGCTCAGACGGTCACTGGGCCCGGAGATGACGGTCTGTGGCCTTCAAAGCAAATGCGCGGTCCGCGCTGGTTCTTCCCGGTCCCGACCGGGCCCTTGGTGTGAGTGGAGAGAGAGCGTGGCCGTGGCAGCCACACCCGGCTTCGCTTTGCCCCGGGGCCGAGGAGGAGCTGGCCCCGCTCCAGGCCACCAGCCCGCCTCCAGGAGCAGCAGGTGCAGTGCTGCGGCCCTTGGCCTTGGGCCCTGGCTGTGTTCCGCGGCGACCCTCACAGGGCTCTCCTGATCCCCCTGGACGCATCCTTCGGTCTCGTCCCCCAGGTCTGGGGCTTCTTGGGAGCTCTCCTGACCTCCAGTCCTGGGCTAGGCAGCCTTGCTCAAGCTGACCCTAAAACTGGTTCCTCCAGAGAGGGGAGCCTCGGAGCTGACCCGCTGCCCGGAAGGCCTGCGTGCTGACCCAGTGGCAGGGAAAAGGCAGCCCAAAGCTGCGCATGGCTTCCGGAGGCCCCTCCAAAGCAGGCGGCCCCTCGCGTGCCCCCTTCTGAACTCAGCACCGCACCCCCGGTATTCCTAAGGGACATGGGGTCTCGTCCTGCTGCTGGCTGACCGCTGTTCCCGTCTCCACAGTCACCGCAGTGAACCTCGGGGCTGGGACACTCGGTTCTCACCTGGGTCTTGTTTACAGTCCCGAGTGCCCCACCCCGGGGACCCCCTGAGGACACCTCTGCCCCAACCTTATTTCCCAAAGGCTGCCTCTTGCTGACGGACAGGGTCAACCCGCAGCCCCTTCCTTCTGTTTTTGGAGACACTGGCCTTGGGAAATAGGAGGGAAGTCGGGCTGGGGTCAGAGCGCGTGTCTCCTCCAGTCAAGGCCTTTGCTGTTTGCTGCTGGCCCAACACTCAGGCTTCAATTTACATTTTATTTTTAGACACTTTGGATATATAGATATATATACACACTTATGTATAAATATATGTGTATATATATGCATATGTGTGTATATATACAGATAAAGATATATACATATATACTTGTACATATATTTAGATATCTATACACATATATGTATATATATATATATATATATATATATATATATATCTCCAAAGTGTTTAAAAATAAAATATACATTGAAACCTGAGTGCGCTGGGCCAGTAGCAAGCAGCAAAGGCCTTGATTGGAGACACGCGCTCTGACCCCAGCCATATGTATATAGATACATACATACATATATATATATATATATATATATATATATATATATATATGTATATATGTGTGTGTGTATGTATATATACACGTATGTGTATATATAACCATATATATATACGTGTGTGTGTGTGTGTGTGTGTGTGTGTGTGTATTCTGGCAACAAAGCTTGGTATTTTCACTGCTTTGGCTTCGTATTGGCTGGTGGGAGGGGACAGGATCTGCAGCTCTGGGCTCGGCCGTGGGGACTTTTGGCGCTGCTACCAAGGAAGAAGGGCAGCCTGGGCTGGAGAAACACAGTTGGCGGTGCAGCAGCGCCTCGGGAGGGAGGCAGTCTGGTCTTTGCTTTCTTCCCGGCAAGCCCTGCTTTCTCCAGGGCAGGTGCCTCTGCGGTCTTGGTACGTTCCCCATTGCCCTCCTTCCAGAGCCCCCGAGTGGTGTTAGTGGGGGTGGCGCCTCTTGTGCACGGGCTCTAGAGCTCCGGAGGGGGTTAAGAGCTGCCCAGGCCCCGTGTTCTAGCAGACTCGGCTGGTGGGGTGAGCCATTATCCCCAGTCCTGGTGCATTTACAAACTCTAAAGGTGCAGTGGCCCTGGTCTCCTCCTTTCAGAGCACAAGCTGGGGTCAGGCTGCCCCTAGGGTTAGGAGGGGTAAGGAATGTCAGCTAGCCTGGGAGGGGAATGCAAGGACTAACATAAATAAGTTTGTCAAGTAAAAATATAACAAAATAATAAAAAAATAAATGTTAAGTAAAGGAATGAATTTATCAAATGACGGTTGAAGGTGGACAAATTTTAATATATTTCAGCATCTGTATATGGTTCAAATGCTTTTTCATGGTCAAGATGTTAGACATCTAATGGAAATAAAATAAAAATATGAATTTATGTCAACTGAAAGCTGTTGAATATATAATAGATAATTTCTTATTTTTTTGTTTGGTTTCCATGGAAACCTATTTGGAAGATGAGATTAAACACATATAAACGTGTTAAAACTGTCTATGGTAAACAGTTTTTACCATAGACGGTTACTTCTATTTGCAGGGCAGTTCTTCAGATGCCCTTGGAGTAACCCACTTTTCTCCCCTTTCTTTCTTGATTTTAGTTCTTGAGAAAAGCCATAGAATGTGCTGGGAACACAGTGTCCTGAGGCAGGAAGGAGCCCGGGCCTTGCTCCTCTTCTGCCTGGGAGATGTACCGTCTTGAATTAGGAATGAACTGCCCAGGTCTGTCCTGGCTTCACTCCTTTATTCCCTGGAAGCAGGGTGCCCTTTAAAGCTTTGCCCAGCATACGCATTTCTCTTGAGATAAAGAACACAAGGCAAGCTGCCTTTCAGGGTCCATCAGCTGTGGTGCAAATGGGACATGCGCAGTCAGCCTCCATCTACGCCAAGCAGATTTCCTGAGCCTGGGGACCAGCTCACCATGAATCTTAGGCTTCTGTTGTCCCTCACTGCCTATCTGTAGTTAATAAACCCTCTTGATAGAATTACTGCATACATGATCTGTCTCCCCAGACTGAGATGTAGGTGACCAGTGCACAGTGAACCTACTTCACTATTACTTTTTCTTTCTTGACTAAACAATATAGAAACTACGCAGAGAATAAAAAGCCTGGAGAATGAATATCCACATTCACATCTGCATCTGCGTGTATATCTACATCTGCATCCACATCTACATCCAAATCTAAATCTGAGGCCACATGTGGTGACTCACCCCTGTCATCCCAGCATTTTGGGAGGCCGAGGTGGATGGGTCACCTGAGGTCCGAAGTTCGAGACCAGCCTGGCTAACATGGCGAAAATCCATCTCTACTAAAAATACGAAATTAGCCAGGTGTGGTGGCAGGCACCTGTAATCCCAGCTAATAGGGAGGCTGAGGCAGGAGAATCACTTGAACCTGGGAGGCGGAGGTTGCAGTGAGCTGAGATGGCACCACTGCACTCCACCCTGGGTGACAGAGAACCCTGCATGTCAAAAATAAATAAATAAATATATCTATATCTGCTTCTCTGTCTGCACCTATATCTACATCACTGCATCTGCATTGCTATCTACATCTACATTACAACTACATATAAATGCATCTAAATCTAGTTCTATACGCGTATCTGCATCCACATCCAGATTTACACCTGCATCTGCATCTACATCGTCTACAACCACGTTGTATCTACATTTGCATTCACATCTATATCTGCATCAACATGTGCATCTACATCTAAATCTGAATCTACATCTACTGACACATCTCTATTTGCGTCTGCATCCACATCGACATCAACATCTAAATCTCAATCTGAATCTGAATCTGCATCTGCATCTACGCATCTACATTTGCATCCGCAGCTGCATCCACATCCACATCCACAACTGCATCCACATCTGCATCTACATCTAGATCTAAATCTGCATCTATACCTAAATATAGACCCGTATCTACATCTGCATCCACATCTGCATCTACATCTACATCTAAATCCTCATCTATATCTAAATATAGACCCGTATCTACATCTGCATCCACATCTGCATCTACATCTACATCTAAATCCGCATCTATATCTAAATATAGACCCGTATCTACATCTGCATCCACATCCGCATCTACATCTACATCTAAATCCGCATCTATATCTAAATCTAAATCTGCATCTACCTCTGCATCCACATCTGCATCTACATCTACATCTAAATCCGCATCTATATCTAGAGCTCCAGAGGGGGTTAGGAGCTGCCCAGGCCCCGTGTTCTGGCAGGCTCAGCTGGTGGGGTGAGCCATTATTTCCAGTCCTGGTGCATTTACAAACTCTAAAGGTGCAGTGGCCCTGGTCTCCTCCTTTCAGAGCACAAGCTGGGGTCAGGCTGCCCCTAGGGTTAGGAGGGGTAAGGAATGTCAGCTAGCCTGGGAGGGGAATGCAAGGACTAACATAAATAAGTTTGTCAAATAAAAATATAACAAAATAATTAAAAAAAATGTGTTGAACAATGAGAACACATGGACACAGGGAGGGGAGCACTACACACTGGGGTCCGTTGGGGGGAAATGGGGGAGGGACGGGGGGTGGGGAGGTGGGAAGAGATAGCATGGGGAGAAATGACAGATACAGGTGAGGGGACGGAAGGCAGCAAACCACACTGCCATGTGTGTACCTATGCAACAATCTTGCATGTTCTTCACATGTACCCCAAAACCTAAAATGCAATAAAAAAAGAAAAAAGAAAAGAAAAGAAAAGAAAAAATAAATGTTAAGTAAAGGAATGAATTTATCAAATGATGGTTGAAGGTGGACAAATTTTAATATATTTCAGCATACCTGTATGTACATCTGCATCTGCATCCGCATCTGAATCTACTTCTGCATCTACATCTGCATCCACATCTACATCTGCTTCTAAATCTGTATCTACAGCTGCATCCCTATCCATACCAACATCTAAATCTAAATCTGCATCTATCTCTGCATCCACATCTGCATCCACATCTACATCTGCATCTACATCCGCATCTACATCTATATCTGCATCTACATCTACGTCTACATCCACATCCACTTCTACATCTGCATCTACATCTGTATCTACAGCTGCATCCCTATCTACATCAAAATCTAAATCTAAATCTGCATCTGCATATACCTCTGCATCCTCATTCTCATCTACATCTACCTCTGTATCCGCATCTGCCTCCACATCTATATCTGCATCTACATCCGCATCCACATCTACATCTCCATCTACATCCGCATCCACATCTACATCTGCATCTACATCTACATCTACATCCACATCTACATCTACATCTGCATCTAATCTGTATCTACAGCTGCATCCCTATCCACATCAACATCTAAATCTGCATCTGCATCTGCATCTGCATTGCATCTGCATCTACCTCTGCATACGCATTCTCGTCTGCATCTACCTCTGCATCCATCTGCATCAGTGGATCCCTGCCTCTCTGCTACATCTACATCTGCCTCTGCCTCTGCATGTGCATTCACATCTACATCTACATCTACATCTGCATTCGCATCCACCTCCACGTCTGCATCTACATATCTACACTTACGAACTCCATGATATTACCAAATTGCTTTCAGTTCTGTCCTGTAGAGGCCCTATCATTTGCATTTTTCCACCAAATAAAGACTGACTCAGATAGAGCCTAGGGAACCATTCTTGGTTAACTGTGTCCTCACAGAATCTAACACAAGGCAGATACATAGGGTGAGACATCAGATGCTCAGTATGCACCAAAGTGCTCTTGGACACAATATATAACTACTTAGAATTTGAAACTACTATATTAACATCTACCATTTGTGATTTTTGTTAACATCATCTTTCAATGATACACTTGAAGAGCAGGAAGAAGCAACTCACACACAAAAATTAGGGACACTCTTATTATTAGGGTTCCTGGGACAGTGAACCAGTGAGAAAATTGCATTGCACTTCAGTCCCATTCATTGTTCTAGCAGAGGTCATTTATTCAGACCATACTATGTTGCAGACATTGGCTAGACACTGGGAATATAAGGACAGAACAGCACTGTTTCTGATGCCAAGGGTCTCTGTTCTAGTGATGGGAGGAAATAAGTCAAGCAGTGACAAGTACAGCTGTGGGCTAGGAAAAGACAGCTCACAGAAGGAATATCTAAGCTGGAAGTCAGTGCAGAGTATGCATTAGCCAGGGGAACGTAGACTAGGGGAATGGACAGATGGGAGGAGTAGTCCAGGTAGAAAAACATCACAGGACATAATTCAAAGACAAGAGAGAGCAGGATAAACTCAAGGAGTTAGTTTATGGAACTGCTCCATCTGTCTGTATCACAGATGAAGACAGGGGTTTTGATTGAAGCTATCTGAGAGGAAGTAGGGTGAGAACAGGGCCCTTAGAAGCACGCTTAGATGCGGGACTTCACCCTTAGAGCAACGGAAATGTTTGATGCATTTTGGGAAAGAGTGACTTAATGATTCACACATTTTTTGAAGGATATTTTTCTCTCTATTATCAGGAAAGGGGTTAAAGGAGGGGGATACTGGAAGTAGTGAGACCAGCTGACAGGTTCTCAATATCCCCAGTAAAAGTGGCCAGTGGCCTGACCTAGAGCAGAGCAGTGAACATGGGGAGACCCAGGTGGAGAAAGGAAAACCACAGGTTTGGTGACTGGATGGGAAATGAGGGGGAGGGAGGAGTCAGTGAAGTGCGATAAGCGCAGGAGAGCAGAAGACAACATGGTCTACTCAGCATGGCTGTGCATGTGCAGGACTTCCAAGGCACGGCGCACGCTGCATACGTGGGTCTGAAACTGGGAAGGAAATGAGAGTGGAGATGCTGGTTTGTGGCCAGCACCAGGGAGACAGCCCATGAAGGCCTGGGAGTTATGAGTATGGCATGGAGGCAATGTACACGGAGAGAAAAGTAGCATCCAGAGAGAATTGGAGAGAGAGAGTGAGGGGCCTAGGGACAGCCACAGAGTAGATAATCAATACATCTTTGCTCAGTTTAACAGTTAATTCAAATATAAAAAAAAAATCCTATGACAAAGAGCTTTCAAATCTTCTTCAGAACAAATAGTGAAAATTTAAAAAATATATTCATGAGCATAAACTGCAAACAACAATAATAAATTAGATGAAGATTTGAATCCAAGCTTACAAAAAGGCCAAAACATGTAGGTACATTTATCAGGAAACCCATTGCAGATCTCAAAACGATGGTTATCTAAAAAGTATTAATGTTTTGTTTATAAATGGCTCGAATATGTCAATAAGCAATGATAGTCCCAAGAAACCTATGGGCAAAGGGCCTAACATTTCATTAGTGAGAAATAGTTCTAGTAATTTAAATAAGAAAACAAAGACTTTAACCTTTCTGGGAATCAAATACATTTAAAAAATATGCTGTAGTTTTTCACGCACTGAGGAAATACCGACAGGGAAGACAGTTCCTGTCCATTCTGTGTGGCTTCGTGAACTCACTCATATAGTCTATCTGAACACACACAGCTTGGGTTTTGATATCTGAAATTCTGACAATTTGTATCATGAGCTATGGAAATGCTGATACTCTTTGGCATCACAATTTTGTTTCCAAACTATCTTCTAATGGTATAATTCTAAATGCCATATCATCAAACGTACTTATTATAGTACCATTGTCACAGTGAACATTTGGGAACAAGAAAATGTTGACAAACAGAAGATGACTAAAACACATTCAGATCTTGTCTGAACAACATTATTGCAACAAAGTATAAAATGTGCACACAAAACCTTTCCAAATTAAAACAACAAAATTTTAGTAAAGACTCTGTTATATCACTGAGAGTAATATAATTGTTTCTTTTTGTTCGCTTCCCCAGTGTTTTGACAATATTTTGTCAGTTCTAAAAGAACTCTTTAGGCTGACATGGTGGCTCATACCAATAATCCAGTACTTTGGGAGGCAGGTGGGCAGATCACCTGAAGTCAGGAGTTTGAGGCCAGGCTGACCAACATGGAGAAATCCCGCCTCTACTAAAACTACAAAATTAGCCGGGGGTGGTGGTGCATGCCTGTAATCCCAGCTACTCGGGAGGCTGAGGCAGGAGCATCGCTTGAACCCGGGAAGTGGAGGTTGCGGTGAGCCGAGATGGTGCCACTGCACTCTGGTCTGGGTGACAAGAGCAAAACTCCATATCAAAAAAAAAAAAAAAAAAAAGGAAAAGAAAAAAAAAAATGCTTTAAACAGCTTATCATTTACCAACATAATAAATATAACATATAGTAGCATATATTTTTAAGAATTCCCAATGAATGTATTAGCTTCGGGGAAAAACATAATTGGAGTATAGAAGCTGGTCTTTTTCAGCTTTTAACAAAGCATCCACTAAAGAACAAAGGACCCAAAATACGTGGTATCACTGGGCTGCTTAATATGGGCATCAATTAATTTAGGATTTCTCAATACCTCAAAAGAGTAAACAGAACAAAATAACAAATAAAATTTAAAAGTCAAAATTGTTATTTTAAAAATTTTTACTGTTATGCAGCTCTTTGTGAAGGACAAATTACTTCATGCAAATGTCACAGAAGAAGTGACTTCCAGCTGAAATCCACTTAGTAGTTTACTTGTTTGCATAAAAGACAAAGAGGAAAAGCCAAGTGTTTGTGGTTTTGTTCAAGCCCACCATGCATTCAACCAATAAGCTGAAAATAAATTAGAAAACAGTTTGGATAATCCATTTTTTCCGTACAAGGCTCATAGTCCTTCCAATGGGATATATGTACAAAGAATTAATTATTCTTCCAACCTTCCTTGAACAACCCTCAAAGCCAACAATGTACTAGGATTAAGGCTGTAATGGGAAAGGTTAAATTTACTACATCTAGTGAAATGGTTTGAATTCTCTTCAAAACACCTCTTGGGTAGGTGCATTTGTATTTGTAACATGGTTTTATTCCTGTAAAAAGATTTTTTAAGTTCAAAATAAGATTCCCCCAAAAAACTCAATTTAACTGTAGAAAAAATATGATCAGAATTAATTCTTTTTGGTAAAGTTCACTAGTTAAAATACATGTCAGCCAGCCTTTTTAAATATATATATATTATTGCATTTTAGGTTATTGGGTACATGTGAAGAACATGCAAGATGGTTGCCTAGGTACACACATGGCAGTGTGGTTTGCCGCCTTTCTCCCCATCACCTGTATCTGGCATTTCTCCCCATGCTGTCTCTCCCCACCTCCCCACCTCCCACTGTCCCTCCCCTAGTTCCACCCCACAGACCCCAGTGTGTGATGCTCCCCTCCCTGCGTCCATCCGTTCTCATTGTTCAATACCCGCCTGTGAGTGAGAACATGCCGTGTTTGATTTTCTGTTCTTGGAAACCATCATTCTCAGCAAACTGACACAAGAACAGCCAGCCTTTCTGAGGAGGGAAGTTGAATACATGACTAAAAGCTTTCCATTTTATGTCAAAAGGGAGTAACTTAATGATCTGCAGAAACAAATGTATGTCTTCACCTGAATGTGCCTGACTTTCTTTTGGGGAATAACTTAAATCTTGATGGAATTTAGTAGATTGGGAATAAATTACAATAAGAATTAATACATGACTCATTTTGGCAGTGACTCACCACTGCTGTATATTGGAAAAGTGACATGTAGAAAAGGTTGAGTTTGAAAGCAGAATGAAACATGTCCCAATTCTGTTTTGTGACCTTGGAGAAATTAGCATCTTGTACACTAGATTCCTTCACCTGCAAATTACTCACACTAATATTCACTTTGAAGAGTTTCCTAAACATTAAGTAAAATAATATATGAAAAGTGATTTGTGGCCGGATGAGGTGGCTCACACCTGTAATCTCAGAACTTTGGGAGGCCGAGGCGGCCAGATCACCTGACTTCAGGAGTTCGAGTCCAGCCTGGCCAACATGGGGAAACCCCGTCTCTACTAAAAATACAAAAATTAGCTGGGTGTGGTGGTGGGTGCCTGCAGCTACCAGCTACTTGGGAGGCTAAGGCAGGAGAATTGCTTGAACCCAGGAGGCAGAGGTTGCAGTGAAGTGAGATCGCATCACTGCACTCCAGCCTGGGCAAAAGAGTGAAAATCCTTTTCAAAAAAAAGAAAAGTGATTTGCTCACAATGCCTCCTCTTCCCATTTTAGTTATCTGCCTCAAACCAATTAACAAATTAAGACACACCTTTCTAGAGACCTGTTTCTGATAAATGGCAATTTATGGAGAATGAATAAATTGAGAATGAATAACTAAATTTGGCAATGACTTAGTGATACGAATTAGTTAATGTGGAAAAGTATCGAGGTTAATGGGAAATTGCTCAAGGGGTTTTCCCAGATACAAAGATGTGAAGTATAGCAGACATTATCTTCCATGAACAAAAGAGGAACATTCTCACATTCTGTGTGTGTGTGTGTGTGTGTGTGTGTGTGTGTGTATCGCCCCTCTCACCTCATTTTTTGAAAATTCTATTGAAAATATACTCTGCCTGTAATCCCAGCACTTTGGGAGGCCGAGGCGGGTGGATCACAAGGTCAAGAGATCGAGACCATCCTGGTCAACATGGTGAAACCCCGTCTCTACTAAAAAATCCAAAAAAATTAGCTGGGCATGGTGGCGCGTGCCTGTAATCCCAGCTACTCAGGAGGCTGAGGCAGGAGAATTGCCTGAACCCAGGAGGCAGAGGTTGCGGTGAGCCGAGATCGCGCCATTGCACTCCAGCCTGGGTAACAAGCGAAACTCCGTCTCAAAAAAAAAAAGAAAAAAAGAAAATATACTCTGTACATGAACTTAAAGCCTTTATTATTTCAGTCTCCCCAGTGGTGTTCGTAAATCTATACAGGATTAAGTTCATTATTTTTTTTTCCATTTGTTAATTCTTTAAAGTATGTGAAAACATATACAAAATATTTTTCATGCCAATTTTTCAATTATTTAAACGAAACTTCTACACACTACTTCACCTGTTTGTTTAGTTCTGGAGGCATTCTAATTCACTAAGTTCCCTTCCGAACTCTTGTGTATGGACTGGCTGTAAGGCAATAGAGAATGTTCTAAAGAAGGAAGAACACCTTAAAAGTTTTGCTGATGTGCCAGTTGTGGGCACCATACCTGAATACATGCACGAGCTTACCTTCCGTTTAGCCTTCTGTGGTAACAAGATCACATTTATTTATTGGCATAAATGGCTATCTCCATCTTCCGTAGTTGATTTTTCCCTAAGCATATTTAACTGGCACATTGTTTACCTAGAATATTCAGTAATGTAATTTTCGGACAATTGTTCCACTTTGCCGACATTTATATAATAATCTTATTCCACATCCATGAGGTTATCTCCTGCACCTGCGTTTCTAGACCCACGAATGCAATAAACATGCATTCCCATCCACACTATGATGCAGGAACTTCATGACCAGCTACTTTTTCAGGAGAACTAAATTCATATGTCTACAAATAGATGTGTACACAAATGTTCACAGCAGATTTAGTTATAACAGTCCTGAACTGGAAACATTCCAAATGTCTACCAACAGGTGTACTTTTTGTGCGTCTGTTGGAAATATCCAGACAATAAAACACCACTCAACAATAGATAGGAACGAACTTACGATGATGTGGCTGAATCTCTTCGTGGCTCATGCAGAGCCAAAAAGCCAAACACGGTAAACAGTGGATACTACAGGGCTCCAGTTAGGTGAAATATGGGAAAAGGGAAAACAAATGGATGATGATAGATCTCAAACAGTAATTGCCCTTCAGCTGTAGGGATAGGGGCCTGGGAGAGGCCTCTGACTCCCTGATTCAAGAGATTCTCCTGCCTCAGCCTCCCAAGTAGCTGGGACTACGGGCGTGCGCCACGACACCCAGCTAATTTTTGTATTTTTTTAGTAGAGACGGGGTTTCACTATGTTGGCCAGGATGGTCTCGATCTCTTGACCTCGTGATCCACTCATCTCGACCTCCCAAGTGCTGGGATGACAGGCATGAGCCACCACGCCCGGCCTTGTAGCAAATTTAAGAAACATATTGGCTGGGCTCAGTGATTCATGCCTGTAACCATGTGGATATTTGCAAAGCAAATGCCACAATACGGATGGTTTTGATCCCAGACACAGAGACGCCTGAATAGGGGGAGTTGAGATAAATTGAGTCAGGAGCAGACAAAGGAGAATCTGGTTAAAAAATATTCTGATGAGTAAAACCAGAAAACCTTGTCACATGTGAGTTCGAAAACAAGATCAAACCAGAAACACCTGCACTCATGAGGAACAATGGCTGGATGTAAATAAGCTTTGTGATCACAGGAAATTCCATTACTTTTTACAACCACTGATGTGTATCTGACTTCTCTATCGTATACGCCATGTAAGGTACAGATTTGCATTTCCTCTTGCAATGACGTAAACCAGAGCTGAGAAAATGTATTTATTCCTGGCCTTTGAGAAAATAAACCTGCTCTTTAGGCACGGTCTTCTTAGCCCTCCAGACCCCGCTTTCTCTCTTTATTTCTGTGCAGTCTCTCTTCCAGGTATTGGGACCCTCTTGCAGGTCGAGAGATCCCCGGCAGATGTGCCGTCCCGACTGTCCCCGACAGCCTGGCCTTGTAGCAAATTTAAGAAACATATTGACTGGGCTCAGTGATTCATGCCTGTAATCCCAGCACTTTGGGAGGCCTAGGTGGGCAGATCATGAGGTCAGGAGATTGAGACCATCCTGGCCAACATGGTGAAACACCATCTCTACTAAAAATATGAGAACTAGCTGGACGTAGTGGTGCATAACTGTAATCCAACTACTTGGGAGGCTGAGGCAGGAGAATCTCTTGAACCAGGGAGTCGGAGGTTGCAGTGAGCCGAGATCATGCCATTGCACTCCAGCCTGGAGACGGAGCAAGATTCCATCTCAAAATAAAAAATAAAAAAAAAATTTAAAAAAAATTAAAAAAAAACATATCTAGAAAATAAGAGTGGGTGTGTTGTTGCCACATATGCTTGAGGAATCAATTCTACTGAAAGCCACCAAAGTCTTTGAGAGTTTTGCCACCTAAAGAAACCGTCAGCCAGGGAGAAAGAGACTGAGACTGTATAAGAATTACAGGAACCAAATGTGCGTAACATTTCATGGGGAAGTAGCGGCTCAAGAAACTAGCCCCCAAGGAGGAGCCATGCCCAGTGGCCATTTCAAATGTGCCCAAGGAGCATATAAAGGGGGAAGAATATTTCAGGATGTGTTGGAGACCATGGTGATCAAAGCACTTCAGGAAGAAGATCAGAGCTGAGTCATGGAATAATTCGACTTCCTGGGTGAGGGGTGCTCAGAACATCTGCCCAGTGAATATTTATGGTCCCAGTGACTTCTATGTCTCTCTCATGATTTTTTTTCAAGTGGGAAGAGCATTAATTGTCATTTTTTTTTCTGCCCTTTCCACCATCATGTATCCAGTGTGTAAAGCCACAGCTCATTGGTCTGTACACCAAGGCAGAGGCCCACCCTTGGAGGCCTCAGACACTCTGCAGACAGCCTTGGCTCTGAGCATAGGGCCTGCCAGGATTGGAACCTGGGCTGTCCCCCTTCGGAAGAGGTGAGGACAGCTTGCCTCTGGGGAGGACCATGAACTGAATGCGGGTGACAGGAGCACAAACTCACCAGGAACGAGTGCTATTTGTTAAACATGCTTGCTTTCCCCCGCTCAGGAAGAAAGAGGCGAAGACGGAATTCCCTGCCCCTCTTCTGGTTAGGTAGGTCCATATGCCTAGTTCTAAGGCCAAATGGCTGTGAAGAGCCCGGTGCCTGCCACTCCCAGAAGAGAATATTTTATTACAAATGCCAATCCCCCTTCCTCTGCCAGGACAGTTGGAATCCCAAGTTTCTATAAAAAGCAGAGAGTCCTCCTCCTACTCCAGACATAGTCTCAACATGGACATTTAGCATAGAGGAAGAAATAAACCTATATGTTTTAAGCTAGTGATAGTTCATCTTGTCTAAATTTAATACTTGTTTCCTTACTGCAGCATGATTTAGCCTACCCTGAATGACACACCATTCCCCATAACTCCTGGGCTTCCAAAACCCTTTAGCTGGGTAGCAAGACAGGCATGTGAATGAATAAGGGTCCCTGCAAACAACAGACCTCACCCAGTGGTCAAATGAAGACTACTCTTTTTTTTTTTGAGGCGGAGTGTTTTGCTCTTGTTACCCAGGCTGGAGTGCAATGGCACGATCTCTGCTCACCGCAACCTCCGCCTCCTGGGTTCAGGCAATTCTCCTGCCTCAGCCTCCCGAGTAGCTGGGATTACAGGCACACGCCACCATGCCCAGCTAATTTTTTGTATTTTTTAGTAGAGACGGGGTTTCACCATGTTGACCAGGATGGTCTCGATCTCTTGACCTTGTGTTCCACCTGCCTTAGCTTCCCAAAGTGATGGGATTACAGGCGTGAGCCACCGCGCCCGGCCCCAAATGAAGACTCTTAAAAGCAGGGATTACTCTGAGACGCACACGGAGGAAAGAAACAAGTGAGAGGGGATGAAGCATGCAGAGGTGAGCAGGAGCAGAAGGCGGGCCCCGCCCACGGGACGGAAGGAGCAGAGAGAGGGAATAGAGACACTGAAACCCAGGGGCAGCTGGCACTCTAGGTGAAGGGTGACCAGACTGCTTGCTCTTCAGGGCAGGAGGCATGGCTGTGACACGAGGGAGGAGAGCAAACACCCGAATTTCGTCCTCTGTCGCTCTGCTGTCCATGGACTCCTACCTAGCAAACCAGAAGCCAAGGAATGCATTCCACATGAGCTAGCCCTCGAGGGCTTACAGGCCAGCGCAGAAAGGTCTGGGATGGGAAATGAGGAGGAGGTGGTCAAAACGACAATTGTAGGTGCTCTGTTCAAAACTATGAAGTGACAGGGTGCTTTCAGAAAAGCAGTGAATTCTCGGGCTGGGCGCGGTGGCTCAAGCCTGTAATCCCAGCACTTTGGGAGGCCGAGGCGGGTGGATCACGAGGTCAAGAGATCGAGACCATCCTGGTCAACATGGTGAAACCCCGTCTCTACTAAAAATACAAAAAATTAGCTGGGCATGGTGGTGTGTGCCTGTAATCCCAGCTACTCAGGAGGCTGAGGCAGGAGAATTGCCTGAACCCAGGAGGCGGAGGTTGCGGTGAGCCGAGATCGCGCCATTGCACTCCAGCCTGGGTAACAAGAGCGAAACTCCGTATTAAAAAAAAAAAAAAAAAAAAAAAAAAAAAAAAACGAAAGAAAGAAAGAAAAGAAAAGCAGTGAATTCTCTTGAAATAACCCTTTAAAATTATAAATGTTCGTGCTGAAGAAGCACTGTGCAGAGTAGTAGAATTATAGTAGCATTATTTTTGTGTAGTAACTTTTAATAATAAAATTCAGAAATATAGTTTAATGAGAGATTATGGTTCTACATTTCTCACCTAATAATAAAGACAATTTAAGCACATTCACAGGTCACTTACTTGATTCTTGAGAACATTTAATTCTTTTAAAAATAAAGAAATGTATTTTTTTGAGATAAAGAAGTTCAAAAGGCTATGCAAAATCAGATAAGAATAGTAAAAATCTAAGCGTTTGCAGACAATACACTTAGAAACATAGAAACCTCCCTTAAAGGAGTGGCCGTCCGCACCTGCCAGTCAGCTCCGTATCACCCCAGGAGGAGTCTGCTGGGCAACTGTTTTATTTCTGCCGACACCAAAAGAATTATCATTTTAATAGCTTCTTCAAACGGAAATTTTTGACTACATGTGAAAATGACCTACCAGGAATCAGAGTATCAAAATGTATTGTCACTGGCACTAATGCCAACAAGTGACCCCCACAAAATAATCAGAAATGAAATGCCACAGCTATTATAAAATATTAACCCTTTCTTTTAGCTTTCGGATCAACAATAAACAACATTATTATCATTTGTAAAGTGCTCATATGCAGTTATGTAATATAGTGACCATCATATGAAACAGTATTTGAAATTTAACACCATGCCATGTTCCTAGTCTTGAACATCACGTTATTTCCTTTTCTTTTTTTATTCTGAGACGGAGTCTTGCTCTGTCACCCAGGCTGATGGTGCAGTGGTGCTATCGCAGCTCACTGCCTCCCAAGTTCAAGCGATTCCCTGCCTCAGCCTCTTGAGTAGCTGGGATTACAGGCATCCACCACCACGCCAGGCTAATGTTCGTATTTTTAGTAGAGATGGGGTTTCAGTATCTTGGCCAGGCTGATCTTGAACTCCTGACCTCGTGATCCACCTGCCTCTGCCTCCCAAAGTGCTGGGATTACAGGCGTGAGCCACCGCGCCCAGCCTATTTCCTTTCTCAAATGAATAGGGGCAGCATCCATCCTAGGGGCTCTTTGCTGCAGTGCTGATGAGGTATGAAGAGCACACACCACGGCCGAAGTACTGAGCTTTTCTGGGACAGCTTCTTGTGTGTGACAGACCAGGGCCCCAGCTGCACACGTGCTAAAGGTCCCTGCTTCTGCTGCTGGGAGCGGCTGTGTTGTGGTTACAGTGGGAACTTGACTTTTCTCACTTCCCTGGGTTCAGGTAGAGCTGGCATTTGGTCCATCCAAAATCACATTTCAGCCTGACAAAGCACAAAGGCCTTATGTAAACTCTAACTTACTCAGGTTCCCAAAAGATTTCAGTCCTTCCCTGTCAAATGCTTGTCACGGTTGAACAGAGACCCTGTTACCATGGAGCAGGCCTGTTGTTCTACACTGCAGCCGTCACGTGGCAGGCTGGAGGCCTGAGCCAGATGTCCACCGAGGATGAAGTGAGGTCGTGGAGAGAAGGTCAAGTGTGTGCAGCTGCAGCAAACCTTGAACTCCGGTCCCTGGAGGTGAAAGACACCTTATCACTCATGAAGCTTATTCCACCACCTCACACTTGCTTCTCTTCATGTTTGCAAGGATGTCTAGAGATCGAGGCCGTATGCTGGAAAAATTTCAGATATGTGATTTCACAGACATCTGAAACAATTGCATTCTTGAGACTTCCCTTTTGAAATTTCAAATGTTTAGTGGCCGATTGTCACTAGTTTTTTTTTGTTTTTTTTTTTTTTTTTAAAGATGGGGTTTCACCATGATGGCCAGTCTGGTCTTGAACTCCGGACCTCTAGTGATCCACCTCCCAAAGTGTTAGGATTACAGGTGTGAGACACCGCGCCCGGCCGTCACTAGTCTTATATTATGAAGACAAATAGAATGATTAAGGACCAGAAAATTGTTGAAGATGAAATCAGGGTGCCAGATAAAAGTAAGTTAGTTTGGCCCCTCAGATTAATTTTCTAGAGCTATGAAGAAGGATTTTCTCTCTCCGTTTTTGTTCTATTTAAATTTAGATATTTTTTCTTCTCTAAAAAGTTATTTAAAATCCTCTCCAACTTCATGCTTTATTTCCTGGTTATTATTATTATTTTAAATTTGAAATAATTCCATTTCAATTTCCTATCTCCTGTTCAATTTTTGTTTGACCTTCAAATTTGCATTGAATGCATTTTGAGAAACAGCTTTTCTTTCTTTTTGTTTGAGACAGAGTCTTACTCTGTTGCTCAGTCTGGAGAGCAGTGATGCGATCTCGGCTCACTGCAACCTCTGCCTCCCGGGTTCCAGCAATTTTCCTGCCTCAGCCTCCCAAATAGCTGGGATTACAGGCTCCCACCACCGCACCCAGCTAATTTTTGTATTTTTGGTAGAGACGGGGTTTCACCAGGTTGGCCAGGCTGGTCTAGGACTCCTGACTTCAGGTGATCCACCCACCTCGGCCTCCCAAAGTGCTGGGATTACAGGCATCAACCACCACACTGGGCCCATCATATATTATTTTGAGAGGGCTCTTCTTTATTTCCCATAGGCTAATTCTCACTGATGTATATTCATGCACAACAACACTTCAGTCAACAAGAAACTGCATATGCAATGGTGGTCTCCTGAGATTTTAATACAGTTGAAAAATTGCTGTCACCTAGTGAAGTTGTAGCTGTCATAAGGTCATAGCACAACGCGTTATCTTTTCTATGTTTAGATATGCTTAAATACAAAAATACTTACCATTGTGTTATAATTACCTACAATACTTAGTAACATGCTGTACCAGTTTGTAGCTGAGAGCAGTAGGCGATACCATATGGTCTAGGTGTGTAGCAGGCTGTACCTTCTAGGCTTGTATAAGTGCATTCTATGATGTTCGCACGGTGATGAAGTCTCTTAATGATGCATTTCTCAGGACATATTCCCATTGTGAAGCGGCACATGAATGTATTTGATTAACATTTGGTCAGTTTGCATTTTCATCATTTGCCCTATAATTGCTTCATTTTCTTTTCACCGCATACGTTATTTTCACTCTCCTTAGTCTTCTCTTAGGATGTTGTAAGTTGTACTTATTTATCTAATAATAAAAGAAGAGATCTCCTATTGTTAGAATCCTTCATATTTCCAGTGCTTATCATTTTAAAGCTCTGACTTTCATTTTTAAATATGTGGGAATCCAAATGGAACAGAAATGCTTAGCAGAAGCTTACAAATTTTAAACCTACTGGTAAGAAAACAGGTTGGAAATGTAGAATTATGACTGTTCCTGAGATTGTATTTAAAAGCTACATGTGGGCAGGATTTCTGGAGGAAAGGAATGAGGATTTCTACAGATATGCTTCTATATAAAAGCAATGAATGCACTAGCGAGTGTGGCAAAAGGCAAAATCAAATTTCACGGAACTCTGGAAATTAATCAAAGGTGTATAACAATCTAAAGAGCATTTATTCAAGAAAAAGTGCTACTGAACCTCAGTGGGAACAGTGAGGTCTGTGCAACTGTAAGTTACTCTATTCCCATCCTCTTTTTCCCTGCTCCTTAGCAGCCATGAAAACCAGCATGCTGGCAGCAGAGACAGAAATAGATCAGGTTTGGAGCTCCTCAGCTCTCCCCACCCTAGAGCACTGCCCCTCTTCGACCTGTCTTCTAGCTCCTTGGAAAAGCCACATTCCAAGATATTGCTGTTATTCAATCTGGCTCAGAACTTCCTTTCTGAAAAACTCTATCTCAGGGCAATTGTTTAACGTGGCAGCTGCCTAACGCAAACAAGATCCCAACCAAAAATTTAAAAGGATGATCTGGAGAAGATGTCCAAAGGGGGCTGTGAAAAGCTCTGACATACTCTTGGGGATCTAGAAGGCCAAGTGCATGTGCAGGAAAAACATGAGAGGGTCCCAGCTCTCTCTGGCTGACCTGGAGGCTCTGTGCAAGTTTAAAGTGGAAACTAACATGGAATTGTCTGAGCATTGAACATGTGACCCAATGTGTACATGCATGCACATGCACACACACATACACATGCACACACACATGCACTCACACACACATGTGCACTCACACACATACACATGCACACATGCACATGCACACACATGCAGCTGCTCGGATATAGTAGAATTACTGGTGTAAGACACCTAAGGAAATCACTGATCAATCATTAACTAAAAACTGAGACTTCAGTGCTCACACACAACAGGGAATACAGACTTTAGAGAGTTAGTTCAGGAAAGTTAAAATAATAATAGGAAAACAGCAATCCTGCAGGGTGGCGAGAGGAGATACGGAGCTGACTGCAGAATTATCATCTTATGTTATCTAAAATATCTAGTTTTTACCAAAACATCTTAAGATACATAAGGAAATAGAAAACCACAGCTCATGCATAGGAAAAAGTAGCGGTTGACAAAGATATAGAAGAACACGATTAACCAGCCTGAATGAACAGACACCTCTGGAACACACCATCCAACAGCAGAATAGACACCCTTTTTAAGTGCCAGGGACTATCCCCTAATGCGAATCATATCCTGGCCATAAACCAATCCTTAATAAATGGAAAAAGATTGAATCATTCAAAGAAACACTCTGACCACAACGAAGTGAAATTAGAAATCAATAACAAGGTAATTTGGGGAAACCACAAATATTTGGAAATCAAACAGTAGATTTCTAAATAACATGCATGGGCTAAGGAAGAAACTATAAGGTAAATCAGAAAGTATTTTGATCCAAATGAAAATAAAATGCAACACAGTTTTTATGATATTCAGCTGAAGCAGTGCTTATTGTAATTTAACTTGAATGCCTATATTAGAAAAGAAGAGGGCCGGGCACAGTGGCTCACGCCTATAATCCCAGCACTTTGGGAGGCCAAGGTGGGTGGATCACGAGGTCAAGAGATCGAGACCATCCTGGTCAACATGGTGAAACCCCGTCTCTACTATGGGACAGGGAAGGAGAGCAAGGATGAAGAGTTTTTCTTTTCATTTAATCAAACTAGACTATTGAAATGGTGGCTTGTTTCTAAATACAAGAGTATTTTATACTTTTAGCAAAATGTCAACATACGTATTCACACAAAAAATTTCTCCAATGTTTTTTCATTCATCTTGTAATGAAGAAAATGCCCTCAACACAGCCAGTAGTAGACCTCGAGCCTCAGCCTCTCCACCTGTGTTTCCTTCGGCCACACTTTTCCTATGCCTGCTGTTCTAAAACAGGGCCTCTTAGCTAGAGCACGTTCCCCGGGCTCCCTGTTCTTCTTATTTCTCCTACTTAGAATGCTTCCCAGCCCCTTCCTGCTTTCAGGTACCACATACCTACCCAACTCTCTACTCCGCTGAGCATTGCTTCATCAGAACAGGATACTGACTCTCCAGAAAGGGACCGTTTTCCTGTTTTCTTGTGTAGCATCACTCAACCTCTACAATTGCTACAATTTGTAGTTCACATTTTTGAGGTGATCAGTACCTTCTCCCGTCTAAATTACAAGCTCCGTGGGATCAGGGTTCTGTCTGTTTAGCTTACTATTGTTTCCCCAGCATCCAGAACATGATCTTGTATATACTGAACAATTAATACAAATCTGTGGAATAAATAACGAACTAGTATGTACATCAAGTTTTTTTTTTTTTTTTTACAACCCCTTACTTCTCCCTGTATAGAATGTCTGAGTTCCAGGTCACCATCCTTGAAAGTAAGAGTAAGGGGGAAACGAAACTGATTACTTTCCCCATGCCTTAATTTATGCACATGGCTTTTAAATCATTACAGTGCAGCAAAGTCTATGCAAGCAATATGTTCAGAATTATTACACTTTCATACTTTATAACTCAAGTCCCAAGAAATAGGACTAATACCTGTATCTCAGACTATTCATGTTATTTGAGGTTTCGGCAGGTGTTCTTGTTATGTTTGGAAGACTTAGTTGACCAGCAATATATCCAAATCTGCAGATGAATCATGCCGTAACAGGGATCTACTGTTATTATTAATTTTGGCAAGGGAGTGACAGAAGGTCTCAATGGCTTATCTTGGATCAGATCCAATGCCCTCTTTTGCAGTAATAAATAACATCACCCTGAGAACTAACAGCAGTAATAACAGCGGCAAGATCTTATATAAAAGAAGTCTCAGGATTACTTCTATCTCAACTTGTCTTAAGGTGATAAAAACAAAGAAAAACAAGACAAAAAAAAGCTTACGGTCATCCTAGAATCATGGCATTAAAAGGTAATAATCATGTTTCTGAAATAAAACTGCTATTGTTGGATATTAAATCGTCATTTGAGTTCCTTTTAAAATGTTTTTATAACAAAAAAAAAAAAGGAAGGGAGTTGGGTTACGTGATCTCTAACAACGAGAGCATTAATTCCACTCCTCTGCCAGCAGGTCTCATAATGGAAGCACGAGGTCATACCAGATAAGAGCAGGAGTTCTGGCATCAGACTAACTGTATTCACCTCCTGTCTGTAACAGCTATGGGCTGTTAGCTTGGACGGCCCACATGCAAAATGGGGATTTTATCAAGACTGAGTTAAAGGATTGGGAGAGGATTAAATAAAATCTGCTAAATTGCTTAATAGCATATCTAGTACATAGTAAGCACTTAATGCAAGGCAGCTCTTTTCATTGTTTCTATATGTGCCGGGAACAATATTTATAACTTTACATGCATTATCTTACATACTTACAATATCTCTGCAAGACAATCATCAATATTCCTATTTCCCAGTGAGTAAATGGGAATTCAATAAAGAAGCTGAGGTCACTGAGCTAATAATACCAGTCATTACTCAAATCCAGAGCTACAGAGCTTCAAACTCTGCTATCATTAGAGATCTCTAAAGCTGTATAATGTAATGGGCACTTAGACTACGTCATGTTATTCTTTATTATATTCTTAACCAAACACAATTTCCCCATCTGAATAACAGCTGTTATACCTGTAGTCTGATTCGTAAATAATTGGAAGTCAACTGGTTGTTCTGCTAAGATCCAGTTAAAAAAAAAAAAAAAAAGTAAACTCAGAGTTAGAACAACTACCATGTGTATAAATTCCAGATCTCAACATCATCGACTGTAAAAGAATAATATATACCTATCTCAGGGAGTTGTTATGAGATTTAAATAAGATTTATAAATATAGTCAGTGTAATTCTTGGCTCAAGGTAGCCACTCAGTAAGTGTTTATTTAAGAAAGAAATATGCACATATATATATACATATATATGTATATATGTGTGTGTGTATATATATATATATATATATATATACACTTCTAAGGACATGTGATAAATAATAATTGATAGGTAGATCATGATAATTAGATGATTGATTGATGACAGATAGGTGATTGGTTGATACTTTAATTGGTGGTAAACTGATGATAGATGATTGATAGATAGGTGACAGGTTAATGATGGATTGATGATAGATTAATTGGTGATAGATAAATGTTAGATGGTAGATAGGTAGCACATGGAATCTTTGCGACTTGCAGAGTCACTTCCTGCTAAAATCACGTCCACAGCCCACCTTACCCACTTGCACTATTTCATTCTCTGCAGTCAAAGGTCTTCCTCCTTTTCCTGAGTTATATGAAAATCTATAGTGCCCCTGGCTGGAAGAAACTATGAGCAGTATCCTCTCTGTTATGCCCACATGGCTACGTGGGTGACTGTATTCCCTTTCAGAATGTTTGGTCTTGACCAAATGAATGGGGAAATGCTCCATAGCTTTTCGGCGACTCCAGCCACAGAGCTGAAGGGAACGAAAGCATCTGTGGTGGTGGACTGAGCGTGGCAGTGGAAGGATGTGCTCTCCCGGCTGCTGTCCTGTCACCAGCACATACAGGATTTCAAACAAGCCATTTTATTTCTCCAGTTCTTTTTTTTTTTTTTTTTTTTTGAGACGGAGTTTCGCTCTTGTTACCCAGGCTGGAGTGCAATGGCGCGATCTCGGCTCACTGCAACCTCCGCCTCCCGGGTTCAGGCAATTCTCCTGCCTCAGCCTCCTGAGTAGCTGGGATTACAGGCACGTGCCACCATGCCCAGCTAATTTTTTGTATTTTTAGTAGAGACGGGGTTTCACCATGTTGACCGGGATGGTCTCGATCTCTCGACCTTGTGATCCACCCGCCTCGGCCTCCCAAAGTGCTGGGATTACAAGCTTGAGCCATCGCGCCCAGCCTCTCCAGTTCTTAATCTCTGACTCTGTGTGTAATAAGATTTTCAGTTCAAGGATCTAGGTAATGTTCATCCTGGCGTTCAACAATCAGGATGTCTGCAGGGCAGGGGAAGGATCACCTATTCGGTGCCTATCTGCATACAAGACCAGGAGGTCTTCCAGGAAAATACAGTCATGCATCACATAAACAAGGTTGTGGAGGTTTGGATCAACCATGGGACATGCATACAATGATGATACCGTAAGATAATGATTCTGTATTTTTACTACACTTTTTCTACGTTTCGACGCACAAATACCATTATTTTACAATTGCTTACAGTATTTAGTACAATAACACGCTGTACAGGTGTGTCACCGAGGCACAATAGGCCATATCATATAGCCCAGGAGTGTGGTAGGCTCGACGTCTTGGGTTGTGTAAATACACTCTACGATGTCCATGCAACGAAATCACACAACACACTTTTCAGAATATATCCCCATTGCTAAATGACATACAATGGTAATCCAAGGGCATGAATCTTTTAGGACAAGTGGTTCAGTGTCAAAGAGGAAAGGTTATTCTGCACTGAGCACAGTATCTGTCATTCATATTAATATTTTCTTACTGATCCCTGTGGCCTCATTTCCAGGTCCTAGGGCAGGGGATTAAAACAAAGTTATACAGCATAGGGGTGTGTAACGGTGTTGAGGCCACATGGCTGCTGTGCTCAGCAGTCCGTGTGGAAGAGAAGAAGACATGTTTGGTAGTGAGGTTCTCTACCTGGAGCCCACGGGAGCATGGACACTAGAGTCTAAGCAAAATGGGTCTGCATGCAGACAGGAAAAGACGCCAGAGGGAACATCACCCTTCAAGGACGCCACACAAGCTTTGCAATGGCTTTGACGGGTTTCGCAGTGATGGTGGCTACTGGAGCCCTGGCTTGGGGCCAGGAAAGGACGAAAAAAACAAGAACAGTGTCACCAAGATGGAAAGGGCATGCGACTCCCCAAACTCCCACCCAGAACTCTGGGAAGGATGGAAGAACTTAAGAAGGAGGCCTTCTGCAAAGCTACGGAGACAAAGACAGACAGCTACTCTTCTGTGTTTTTGATTGAACCCTTCTTTTAATCTTCAGGCTGGCACAGCTTTCAAGCCTGTAATCCCAGCACTTTGGGAGACCAAGGCGGGTGGATCAAGAGGCCAAGAGATCGAGACCATCCTGGTCAACATAGTGAAACCCCGTCTCTACTAAAAATACAAAAAAATCAGCTGGGCATGGACGCGCGTGCCCGTAATCCCAGCTACTCAGGAGGCTGAGGCAGGAGAATTGCTTGAACCCAGGAGGCAGAGGTTGCGGTGAGCTGAGATCGCGCCATTGCACTCCAGCCTGGGTAACAAGAGCCAAACTCCATCTCAAAAAAAGAAAAAAAAGAAAGAAAGAAAGAAAGAAGAAGAAGAAAACATAAGTTGCATGTAAGACAAAGAATTTGTGATCAATCACCTTTGATCGTCCTTTCCAAAGAAAACATCCAGCGTGTCTCCATCTTAGTGCTCTGGCAATTGCTCTGAGGCTTCAAGAGCATGGTTCATTGACCTGAAATGACTGAAGTGTCTTCAAAACATACTCATTTAAGTGCCCTTAGAAGAAAATGATAGTGGTGACGAAGAGCTTACCACTTGCTGTCATTTCCAGATTTTTTTTTCCAAATTCACTTTGGAATCCGTTGACTCACTCCTAGCAGAAATATCCAACTTTTCTCTTCCAAGTGCAAAGCAACAGAAAAAAAAAAAAATCTTATTCTCAAAAGAAAATGAGACAATATGTAAAACCAGCTTCCAAATTTTCCAAACTGCGGCTCTAGAATCAGCCGAGTAGTGAATTTGATTTTCTCATGACGTCCCACAGCTGCTCAATCTCCACTGTGGTTAAGCCTCAGACCCATAGGGGTCCTGACTGTTCTCCATCCAGCAGGCATCCTCAGAAGAGCCAGGGAAGGGCTGCCTCTGCGTCCCGGCGCCTTTCATCGGCGGGCACACCCATCCTCTCTTCACACCGACAGTTAAGACAGTTAATCCTGCTGTCATCGCCGGGGCATTTCATGCTGAGCACTCTTGACTTTCAACATCATTGTGTCAAATCACTGCCTTCCCTGGGGCTCCTGGATGATTTTCCTCCAGCATGAAGTCTCTATTCTGATGGACACAAATACAACTTTGATTCATGGCATGGAAATGATGCAGATAAATGGCTCGGCACTCTCCCTATACAGAGGTGACCTAGCCGGAGCCTACGTGACTAAAATATGGTAGCTTGGAATGCCTTTTTTCCCACTTACGTAACTTGATACATTTTCATTATCGTCTAGAGAAAAAAAAGACACTTTTGTGGTGTGCAGAGGAGTCTGGATTTTTGCCTGTGCCTGACAGTGGTAACTCTAGAGTCCCCAAAGGAGTGTCTCGAGTGGGGGCTCAACCTCACCATTCCTAGCATGCTTTGGGTTCATTTGATGGCTTTAGGGGAGGTGTCAGGGATTAAAGAACTTGCAACCCAACCTTGAGAACACCATTGTACCCATATAGTTGGGATATGAAATTCAAACTGTCTACACACTAGGCCAAAAAAATTTCACTCAGTTGTAGCTTCAAGCCAAGGGAAATCCATTCTTGACTTAATGATAGAAAGAAAACCAAACACAGGGAGTCAGGAAGATCCAGGTGTACAGATTCACCCTTTCCACCACAAGTTCTTCATTACGATGTAGCCACTTGGAGTTGTGTCGGTTAAAAGTCCTCGTTTGCATTTTGGTCTAAAATTATTGACGCCACAACATCTTGTACCTTCTGTTTTCTGCTCGGAGTGTAAAAGTATAATAATGAAAATGAAACATGCAAGGTGGATGGCCGAGGAATAAACCCCGTAGATAGTCAACTGTCCTACTCCACAGGTGGAGAGGGGAAGGACTGGGCAGGTCAAGATTCAGAATTGCACATGAGTTTTTAAATCGAGTACTATTCTTTCTCTTTCTTTTGATTTATTTAAGGACCTTCAGGGAGAATTTGCAAAAGCTGATCAATTACATTTTCAAATAAAAGGCTGCCTCTGCAGGGCACCATGGTGGCAACCCGCTCGGGGCGCTCTTACCAAGTTTACATGTTATAGTTCTAATCCTCTATGATGCTGAGAAGGTTCACACCCTTACACAGGCCTCTTCTTGCCCTCTCAGGCAATAGTAAAAAAAAAGGGGGTTGGGGTGTTGTACCTGATGGCCAAGTTCCTCCGTCACTCTAGTGTTCTGTGATTTCATTCCATCTCATTTTTCTCTGAAGACTCAAATTCTCTTTCCACTCTCCTGGAGTCAAATTGTCGGTGCTAGCTCATCACTGAGGTGCTGTGATCCCAAAGACTCGGGAGAGCTGGGAGGTTCAGGATAATTTTCATGCCATTAGCTTTCATCCATACTCACTTATGAATGATTTCACAGTGTCTTCCACCTTCCCTTTGAAAGTGTGGTGATGAATTTCCACCCCGTCAGTAAAGTTTGGGTCTGCATAGCTGTGCTTCGGAAGCAGGGTGGAAAGGAAGAAATCCTGTCTGCAAGCAAGCGATGACAAAGGGACCCATCAAGGCAGCTCCTAAAAGGGCTTGTGCCTCTGCAAGCAGCCAGTCACCTCTGAGTGCTGGCAAGTGTTACGTCAACGACAGCTTCAGTGCTAGATTTGAATACTCTTCTGTTATTAGCTCACCTGGACTGCTCACTCACCTGAGGACTGAGCAATTAGGGTGCGTTCCTAGCATCAGCGAAGGCTCCTATCCAAGGACAGGACAGTAGGTTTGAAAGGGAAAAGTGAGTGCAATATTTCTTTCCCATTATCATTCTGGCCTTCAGGTAGGACTCCATTTTTAAATGCAAGCCCCAAAAGTACTTTTAGAAAAGATCTTTCCACCTGTGAAGTGTGTGCGTGTGCCTGTTTCTTTTTAAATAGCCATGGTATCATTAAAGCAAATGTCTCCTTTGATAAAGGGCAACATAAAAATATTTCTATTCAGCCAAAAATTTGGATTCAGGGGTGAGTCCAAATAGCCACAGGGTTCTTCCAGACCGGGTTCTCCATCTTTTTTTCAGGAGTCTTTATCAAGGATTAGGTTTGCAAATGGTGTGACCGAGTTTGACAGGCAGATGGCCAGTGTCTGTGGAGCAGAAAAAGCCACAGCACGGTGAGAGCTGGGAAGTGCTCCCAAGCCGTGTGTTCCCAGAGGGCTGACAGGTGTGATTTGGATGTGGCTCCGCAATTGGTGCATCAAGATCTAAAAGGGGGAGGCCAACCTACACATGGCATCATTTAGACCTTGCTTCTCTGCGCAGTCCTGGGAAGCATCGCAGTCTGCTGCTCTAAAGGATTTTGAATTTCATATTCGGGTAGGTGTGCTGATGTCTCAGATCTGTAGCGCAGGGAGAGGCAGGGGTGCCATGCAAGGCAAGGACCAGGAGTCCACACCTGTACCCTCAAGCCAATGACCCCCGTCTACTGCTCCGTTGCTCATGTGCAGGCGGCGGCTGCATTCCCTTCCCACTGATTGAGGGCCCAGCAACTGTGAGGTCATTCTGGGAATCCCACGGTGCTGTCCTTCATGGTCTAGAAGACAAGCTTTGGGTTCCAGTGTAGAACAGGCAGCGTCCTCCTCCTAACCCACTCAGTCTCTCTGTCTTGTGCACCGTCTTCTCTGCTCCCCTACAGGGCACTGATGAGAGCCAGAGGATCTGAAAGGCCTTCATTTCTCCCTGGGCAGCCTCCTCCCTCGATTCTGGCTGCTATCGTAAAGTGTCAGGACTGGAGAGCTTATGAAGAACAGAGGAAAGAAGTTCATTTCTCATACTTGTGGGGGTTGAAAGTAAGAGATAAAAGCCCCAGCAGATTCAGAGTCTGGTGAGCTTCTTCGTTCACAGACTGTCTTCTCTGGTATCCTAGAATACAGGAAGGGAAGAGAGGGCTCTCTGGGGTCTTTTAAAAGGGCACTAATCCCATTTATGAGGGCTCCACCCTCAGGATCTGACCCAGTCCCAGAGGCCACACCTTCAAAGACCACGACCTTAGCAATCAGGTTTCAACATAGGAGTGTTGCGGGGACATGAGCATTCGGTCCACGGCATCAGTACTGCCACTTCCCCTGGGGACCCACCTGTCTCTCAGGCACCACGACACCTGTGGGCAAGCCCGCTGCCCATGCTGATGCCCCTGGGGCACTCGGGGACGTCACTGTTGTAATCACTGCCAGCTGTGGCAATGCTCTCAAGAAACTCTCTCCATGTCTCGTGCCACCTCCACCCCAGAGGTTCGAAGGCAGCACGGCCTGCTCTCTAACACCAACAGAATTCCAGGAAAGCCACATTCAGCCCCACTGAGGGGTCCATGCCTGCTTCTCCACAGCACGTGCGGGTGCTCAGCCAAAAGACCTGCTGGAGCGCTGGCTTCCTGCTGTAAGCAGCTTCAACACCCTTCTACGGGGACTAAGAGGTGGTTGGAGGAGTAGGCTTGGTGGGTCTGGTTCCTTTTCTCCCTACTGTTCCTGGATATGTTCTCCCCCGGGAAGCGACTGAAGCCCTTCTTGTGATAGAACGCAGACCAACCTACCTCACAACTTTACCACAAGTGTCCACTGCCATAGGAACCCACGGAGGCTTCTTCCGGAGCAAGGCAGGCACACCGCCCCTCTCATCCACACCCGGGCACACCTAGGAGAGGAAAAGAGAAATTTTCAGACTGTAAAACTCCATCATATTTGGAAACACTTATTCCTCATTGATGCCTTTATTCTCCGCCACGTAATCTCACTCAAGATAAGGCAACAAATGTCACCACCGTTTTATTTCGAAAAACCACGTGATTCTTACGAAAGAAGAATGAACCATCATCTCCTTCTCTGGCAAACCAGAAGACAATGGCAGCTATTTAGTTAAGCACTAGGATTCTGCTCCCAGAAGTCACACCCAACACCGGGAGGCAACTGGCATCAAGTCTGAAACCCAGCAACCCTGACCCTGGTGTGACTTGGGAAACGTGTGCAGGAAGACAGCGTGGAGAGAGGGTGAGGGAGGCAGCGGGAGACTGCAAACCCTGTACTTGAGTGTCCTCCGAGTGGGGAAGAGCAAGCAGGAAGGCCAGTTTTCAAAGAAGTCATATTTTACAGCTAGTCGTGCGTCTATTTCACCATTACGATGTGCTATTACCATTAGTGTCCTGAAATATGTGGGACTTGAAGTTAAACTGTTCTAAATTCAAACACTGCCTCTACCGACTCCTTACTAGCAGTGTCATTTGACCAAGATAATTAACTTCGCTGTGTCTTCATTTCTTCATCTGTAAATAGGAACAAACTCTACCTTGCAACATAAGCTACTTTGGAGGCATTCATTAAAATAATGTGTGTGGAAGTGCTTAGCATAGTGGCCAGCCAGCTCATATTAATCATGAAGAATGACAGCTCTTACCACTACCCATAATGCCACACACTGCTGGACACGGAATGTCCTTAAAGCAAACCAAGTGGGGTGGCCGGGTCCAGCAACGAAGTGCACAGCCTTGGAGGCAGACAGATGGAGTAGGAATCCTGGCTCCATCGCCTTTATTCTGAATGCCCTGGGATACCGGGCTCAGGCTTGGTTTCCCATTCTTAAAATTCCTCTACCTTGTACGTTATCATGCAGACATAAGAAAGAGTCCTGCAGGGTGCTGGCTCGCCTCAAGCGTAGTGCTAGCTGCTTCTGCCTACTTCCTTCTTCCGACTGCATAGACTGATGATGTCATAACCTTTCCCTTTCTTGCCTATCTTATAAAACCAACATAATTTGTTGGGTAAGTGTTGCGCCTATTTTTTTACAAACACAAATGTGTCACTTTGAATGATGAGTACACGAATACGTTCAACAAATGTATATAATCTCCACCTGAAACTGACAAATTTGTATAATGTCCACCTGAAATTGACAAATTTATATAAGGTCCATCAGATATTGGGGCAATTACAAAGCAAAGCCAGGTTGATGCTTAGGGTTGAGCCAAATGCATCCATTTTCCACTAGGTGGCGGACCTTGCTAAAAAGTTACTGGAAAAGGTAAGAAAGAAAAAGACATTGAGTCTTTGGAAGGCGACCAATAGGTGTCTCTTGACAACCACATATCCCTGAGCTGTGGCTTAAAACACAGACGAGTTCAACATCCTCTAGTCTTTCTTATTCATCTTGCAGATACTATCTATCATCGACGCTTTCCACAAGGTACACACAGAACACCAGAGAGATGAGTATCTCTTACTTTTCATGATACACTTAACCATATTCTATCCAGCCAAAGGGAAGTGAGATCATTCAAACTCAACTAGGAATAAGATGCTGAACCTAAGTGACTGGGCGGAAAGCAGATTTCATTAAAATGCTGTTCCCAAGTTAAAGGTTTTCTGTTTGAAGTGATCTTAGATGTTTTTTGATCACATGTGATGGTACTCATCTTGCTATTAGCATTAGCGAGTGCTATTAGCAAATCTAGTGTTAGATTTACTAACTCCAGACAGAAACAGAAGGCTAGTGACTATTGGCCCGATGAACATGACCCTGGGAACACGCAGGAAATAATGGAAACTCCTCAAGAGCAGGGGGACATCCTAGCACCATTTTGGCTACTATTACTTGTCCCGGCATTCAGACAGGTGAGTGATCACACAAACGCACGTTCACGCTCGTATTTGGCCCTGCTGACGTCACCAAGCACATACACTTACATATGTGAAACTTATATACGAGTACCATCCATGCCCTCAGACAAAAGACGTTCTCCATATTCTGAAGCTCAGAATATTTAAGCAGAATCCCATGCCCACTCTGATAATTTTCCTTTTTACATTAGAAATATTTGTTCCTAAATCATTTTACATACAGGTATGTGTATGTTAAATCCCACAATGTGACATCACACCTTTGTCATTCAAACTTCAAAGTTATATATAATGAATGCTTTGTTTCTATCTCAATGGATTTTTTAATTAGTCATGTATTGTAATATTCTCCAGATATCACAACCAAACTGCTATTTCATCGCTTCATATCTTTCAAGGGATATGAATATGCATATGAATTGAGGAGCTATAAATCCCCTCCAGAGTGACCCTACCACACACCAAAGTTAAAAAGAGATGTCTTTCATTTTAGGAGAAAGGACGCAGCATAAAAGGGGACTTTTCAACCTCTGCCACAACCTGGTTTCTTCTAGTGTTAGATTTACTACTCCATTTCCTAAACATGGTAGTCAATACTTGCACTGCTTTTTACACACCGAAATGCCTAAATGTGTACAAATTCTCTATGCAAAATAAAGAAACCCAAGGTACATTCTCAAACCTCATGGACCTAATTTATTTCCCTACTTGGCAGGGCAAGAATGTGTCTTTCATGAAAAAGACTGGCTCCAGGAGAAACCACCCATCCAGAGAGCCTGTGGGGAAGGCTGGCCCAGATCTTTCACTTACAGAGTTTTCCACAAGTTATCTTGGTCAGCTTCTTCAGAAAACAGAGGAAATGAGAGCCCGTCAGGTACGTCACGTCAAATCACATCATGGCAATTAAGGAATTAGATTATATGGGCATCTGGGGTGCCAGGCAACCCACGGAGCCCATGCTGTGGAGTCTCGCCAGTGGGGCTTAAGCCTAGGAAGGGTTATTTTTTAAGCCTCCCACGTTTGTCTTTTCTCCCCACACTACATTAAACTCTCAAGAGCCGAGGGCAGAGCTTGTGCCTTCCTTATTTTTGTCTTACCTGTGCCCACTGGCTTCACCCTAGCTGGGCTGTGCCCACGTGGCTCTAAGAACAAACCCCATTTATTTGATAGTTATTAAATAATTTCTCACCAATCTAGGACTGAATCCTTGGATTAGCAAAGCCACTGGCTTTGCTTGGCCCGTTTTGTCGCCTCAGTCACTGATTTGATTTCTACTGGATTCCAGAAGGAAAACTTTAAAATCTGGTGTAGTCGCCTCCACAGAGATTTCTGTCCCTGGTTGACGACCAAAGCCAACCCCTCCAGACGAGCCCTCTGCCTGGCAGAAGGAGAAGAAACCTCTGTCTTGTCTTAGCAGAGTCCCAGCAGCTGGCCTTTGGGTGTGGCCTCGACTTCCCTGCTTGCATTTCTACCACGTGGTGCTGGCGCCGCATGCCCTCCGCTGTGTCTGAGCAGAGCACCTGTTTCGTCTGACTCACGCCATCGGCGCGCAGACTTGCCCTGCTCTGACAGCAGCCCAGACCTCACACGGGCATCCGTGTGACTCGCTAGCACGCGGATCTGTGTAATGACATGCCCCATGCACAGACCCGAGCCCCATCCGCTCCTCGCAGAAGGTGTGGCCGCACGCCCCGACGCCGATCTCTGCGGGGCACCCTCCAATGCCTGCTGCTGGGGCTGGGCTGGGTGATGCCTCTTTGATCCAAATTTAAGCTTTTTTCATGCATAGTGAATTATTGTTCAACGTTGCAAATGGATTTTTGAATACATATTTTAGTCGATTATCTTGTTTGTCATAACTACCATCAGATAAATACCAAACGTTGTCTAACACTCTCCTCTGCTGTGAACAGACGGTACAGGGTGAAACAAGCACGTAACAACTCATGAGGATTTGTGTTTCCTCAACCGTGCTAGATCTCTAACAAAAATGTGTGTTTCTCGGGAAATGGAGTGAAGAGCAAGGAGGACTCCTGCTCTCATAAACCCAGGCGCCTACATCTGAACAAACCCTCACATAGAGCAGCAAGCTTAGAAAACTGGCCCTGGCTTTTCCTCCGGGTTCCAGTTTGTGAAGACATGGAAGGTGCATTCATAATTTCCTGTCTCCTGCCAGTCCAGTTCCCTCAGCTTAAGGATTCCTTTGAATTATTTTCTCCGTTTGACGTTTAAATTAGTGTCTGCTGGAAGAGATAAGAATAATCATTGAAATTAGCTCAGGAAACGTGTAAGTGCCCCGCCTCACACCCCCAGACACACATACACGCTTGTTTTCTCATTCCAAGATTAAGAAGTTATGCAGCCTGACAATGCAGTTTTCCCTGACAAGTCTTGACATCACCGCTGTTATTTTCTTTTTCACTTTTTTCCTCCAGCACCTGTTAGAAACGAAAGTAGGGTGATCTTTATGTGAATTTGTTCTTTCCTTATTCTTTTAGTAAAAGGTAGGAATAAGAGTCTGTAATGGGCAAAGATGCTTTAAAATATGCTTGAAATTTTTTATTTAAAATAAATCACCTTAAAGTATTTTTAGATTGAAGACCATAGACAAAAGAAAGGTGTTTTTGCCAATTACTAGAATGGATTATGAAACCTTTAACCAACTGATACTCGTAAGAGTATCCTTTAATTTGTTTTTTAAGCATTAAACCGGAACCTGGCAGATACGGAGGTGAATTTTAATGGCTTTATACTGATGAAAATAGCACCAAATAAAAGCAGGGGAATATCTGAAATGAAATAATCGTCTCTAAAGACCCATACACCCTTTTCCCCATAAAAATGCACCATAGTACATGAAAAGACAAGATCGCTTGTCAACGTGTGCGTGAGAGACTGTCCCATGGTTCCAAATGACAGTTTGCCTCTTGCCCCCCCGCCCCCTTCTCTGCCAGCGTTCCTTTTTATCTTTGCAGTCTTGCAGTTCTTCCGATCGCCTTGCCTTGAAAGGGCTACAAAGCATTTCTTTCAAGCCACCATAGCTGACACGGTGACAAGATCACTCAATTTGCACGCGGCCGCGCTGCCCCTGGCTTCGCGGAAGCCCCAGTGGAGTCGCTCACTGCCCTGGCCGCACGCAGGGCTGCAGCCCCCCCACCCTCAGCCCCCAGGCCCGGGTCCCAGGAGAGCGCCCGCCGCGCTCACAGGCGCCTTTGTCTTCCAGCTTCCCCCTTCCTTTTTCAAAGGCCAAGAGTTAATTATTTGGTCCCTGCGCAAGGCAAACCTCTCCAAATGCCACTTCCAAATATAGGCTCTCATGAACACCAGAGGCTGGCCTGGTGTGGCGCGGGGCGGCCCTTCCTTCCCTGGCGGACACCGTGTCCCCGCGCGCTGGCGCTGCCCCACATCTGGAGGCCAGGCGGGCCGGGCAGAGACCCCGGCTCCTGCGCCCGTCCTAGCTCCAGGGAGCTCCGGGTCGCGGACGGGGCTCGCCGAGCGAGGTTACCTCTCTCGAAAATACTTAAACACTTTTTTCCCTCTCTCCCGAAATCTCGAAAAACAGCCCATTTTGAACCAGAATAATTTAGTCTGACAACAGATTCTTCCTCTGTTCACAGCTGTCCCAGAGGGAGGAGCTGAAATCTGAACCTCTCCGCTGTGATTGGATCGTTCTTGCAAAAGAGAGGAAAAAAAAACCCTCCCAGCCAAAACGGGCTCAGTTCGTAAAGGAGCCGGGCGACTTCAGAGGCGCCGGCCCGTCCGCCTGCCGCACCTGAGCGCGGCCCCTGCCCGAGCCCGGCCGGCCGCGATGCTGTAGGGACCGCCGCGTCCTCCCGCCGGACCGTTATCCGCGCCGGCGCCCGCCAGACCCGCTGGCAAGATGCCGCGCTCCTTCCTGGTCAAGAAGCATTTCAACGCCTCCAAAAAGCCAAACTACAGCGAACTGGACACACACACAGGTAAAAAGAGAAAAATCGATCTCGAGCTGCGAATCTAGAGCTTTGCAAATACGAATCTATGTATTGCTCTTCAAATACCATTGCAAAGGAGCCAAAGATTCAGCTGGTTTCCTTTAAAACGGTGTCCTAAAAGGGAGCTTACATTATTTTGGTAACTTGGGGTGCGTTTTAATTCAAAACTTATTGAACTCTTGACTGACAAGGAACATTTCATTCGGATCTCGCAGCCTGGTTTGCGAAAGCCTGTGGATGCGTGCGTAATGAGTATGTGAACGATGAGCAACATAAGGCTTGCATTCCTGCGTTTGTCGATCACCGAGTCTCCTTTCCTTTAGAAGGCAGCTTGACGCAGGCGTATCTTTGTACTCACGGTCGTAATACACGTAAATCGCCCAGGCATAAAATGCAAAACAACTTTCTGTGTGTTTAAAAATAATGTGGAGGCTCTCTCCGTCCTCAGTGGGGACGCGCGGCGCTGGCTTGGCTGCGCTCCCTGGCTTCAGAGCACCTATAGCTCCCTGCAGCTGTCAGCCTCTGTGTGCATTAACGCAGTAACTCCGTCGGTGCCAGGCTGGAAATGAAACACCTTAGCAGAGTGCATGGCCTCCCAAATGGGTCTATCTTCTTCCTGAGGAAATCACGTGTGTGTTGCTAAATATCTTTTCAGTGTATATATGAGTGCGTGTGGATTTATTTTTAGTTTTTGGTTTTCTGTTTTTTTTTGTTTGTTTGTTTTTTACCTTAATCTTCTCTCCTTCTCTTTTCTTCCCCAGTGATTATTTCCCCGTATCTCTATGAGAGTTACTCCATGCCTGTCATACCACAACCGGAGATCCTCAGCTCGGGAGCATACAGCCCCATCACCGTGTGGACTACGGCAGCTCCATTCCACGCCCAGCTACCCAATGGCCTCTCTCCACTTTCCGGATACTCCTCATCTTTGGGGCGAGTGAGTCCCCCTCCTCCATCTGACACCTCCTCCAAGGACCACAGTGGCTCCGAAAGCCCCATTAGTGATGAAGAGGAAAGACTGCAGTCCAAGCTTTCAGACCCCCATGCCATTGAAGCTGAAAAGTTTCAGTGCAATTTATGCAATAAGACCTATTCAACTTTTTCTGGGCTGGCGAAACACAAGCAGCTGCACTGCGATGCGCAGTCTAGAAAATCTTTCAGCTGTAAATACTGTGACAAGGAATATGTGAGCCTGGGCGCCCTCAAGATGCACATTCGGACCCACACGTTACCTTGCGTTTGCAAGATCTGCGGCAAGGCGTTTTCCAGACCCTGGTTGCTTCAAGGCCACATTAGAACTCACACTGGTAAGAGAAAAACCACAGACAGGCATGTTACTCTCAGATACAATGAAGCTGGGCTGACTGTTGGATGTGCATGAAGTTGTGACATAGTGCTTTTAATGAGGATAGTCACTGATAGCTACTTCCTGACTACCCAAAAAGTTGTTAGGGCACAAAGTGCTCCATTTGTTGCTAGCAACCTCTGCTCCAGGGACTGCAAACACCATGTAGACTTTGGAAAGTAGACTCAGGAGGTTTGGTCTCAAAGATCAGTGAGAAAACCAGGAAAGATGTGTTTGAATGTGTGTTCTGTGAAACTGCCCCCAGTAATCAGCAAATACAAATGCTACTATCTTAATCAATTGATTTGGTTAATAGATGAAGGCTTTTCCTACAGTTTTCTGTTGGTTACATTCTTGCTCTGATATCTGTCACCCATGGGTGACTTGGATAGTTGAAACTGAATTTATTTTGCTTCTCTTGCTTCGTGTGTGGATTTTTTGATGTTTAATTTCTTATTCCTATCACGGGATTATCCTGCCGGGTGTCATGGAACTTAGACTGCCTTAATCATAGTACAGAAAGAGAGAAAAGGGGGAAATACTGGGAAATGCTGTGAGGTGCTCAGCATTAGCTGCACCTGCTGAAGAAGAAAGCTTTAAGAAGTGAAAGTCCAAGAGCTACGTAAATTATTTCTGCGTGATTGGCAACAGTAATAATATTGTGTGTATGGTGTTTTAATGCAATATTCAAATTTGTCTTAAAAGGTCAGATACTTTTAAAAGTGTCTATTATGAGGGATTTTAATCAGATTTTGCTGCTTCTCATTATTTAGGCAAAATGTGATTGACTGTTGTTAACATTATTTAACTTTATGTTTTCTCTAAAAACACTGACTATCTTTCTTTTTTTCTCCCACCCCACCCCCAGGGGAGAAGCCTTTTTCTTGCCCTCACTGCAACAGAGCATTTGCAGACAGGTCAAACCTGAGGGCTCATCTGCAGACCCATTCTGATGTAAAGAAATACCAGTGCAAAAACTGCTCCAAAACCTTCTCCAGAATGTCTCTCCTGCACAAACATGAGGAATCTGGCTGCTGTGTAGCACACTGAGTGACGCAATCAATGTTTACTCGAACAGAATGCATTTCTTCACTCCGAAGCCAAATGACAAATAAAGTCCAAAGGCATTTTCTCCTGTGCTGACCGACCAAATAATATGTATAGACACACACACATATGCACACACATATATGCACACACACACACACACAAAAGCTGCAAGAGCATGGAATTCATGTGTTTAAAGATAGTCCTTTCCATGTGAAATTTAAAATTACTATATATTTGCTGATGGTTAGATTGAGAGAATAAAAGACAGTAATCATTCTCTTCAAAGAAAAAGTGAAAAGCACATTGCATCTTTTCTTCCTGAAAAAGAATACAAAGATTTTTATTAATGCCAAATCATTTCAATTGAAAAGAACAGTATTGCTTTGTAATAGAGTCTGTAATAGGATTTCCCATAGGAAGAGAATCTGCCAGACGCAAACTCAGGTGCCTTAAAATGTATTCCAAGTTTACTCCATGTCTGATGTCTGGTTGCCATTGTTGAACTAAAGCCTTTTTTTGATTACCTGTAGTGCTTTAAAGTGTATTTTTTAAAGGGAGGGAAAAAAAAGAAAAAGTACAAAACACAGGAGAATGTATTAAAAGTATTTTTGTTTTGTTTTGTTTTGTTTTTGCCAATTAACAGTATGTGCCTTGGGGGAGGAGGGAAAGATTAGTTTTGAACATTCCTGGCGCATGCTCCATGTCTTACTATTCTAAGGAATTTTAATGATTTTCAAAAATTAATTAAAGATGGGAATAGGTGCAAAAGATGATTATTACAAATTCATTAATGTACTTAAACTATTTCAAATGCATATCAGAAATGCAATAATACAATTCCCCTTCCAAGTGCCTTTTTGAATCGTATAGTTGATGAGTCAATGTAAATTTGTGTTTATTTTTATATGATTGAATGAGTTTTGTATGAAACTGAGATGCTGTCTATAGCTATGTCTATAAACAACCTGAAGACTTGTGAAATCAATGTTTCTTTTTTAAAAAACAATTTTCAAGGTTTTTTTTACAATAAACAGTTTTGATTTAAAAACCTCTTGTTTGCATGCTATTTCCAGAAGCTTTACTTGCTGCACGATTAATACCAAACCACAGTACAAAGAATTGTTTGTTAATAAGAAAAAATCAATAGTGCTTATTATGCATCTTAAGTGTTATTCTTATGTGTTAGATTATAATAAAGTAAGCTATTAGTATTACTTTTACTCTTAAGATAGTAGTGTCACATTTAAAAGAGACATGATATTAGCACACCATTTTAACAAACATCACACTTTCTGACCGCAAAAATAGTTGCATTACTAATAGTCAAAAATAATTTTCAAAAATTTTTATGTTGACTTAATATATTATGTTTGTTTTACAAAAGCAAAAATTACAATCACTTTTATTGTTACATAAGCACTATAACAGTTTAAGATTTTTAAAAGAAATATTATGTCATGAGATATATGAGAGAAAAGAAGACAAACTGCAGGAAAAGACCAGGGAAAACAATTTACTGTAAATTACAAGAGTTGGAAAATTAAATCATGCAAAGAAAACCCCACATCTGGAAACATATAAAATAAATGATATGCTTGATAGGAACAGGTCAGTGAACGGTGACAATTGCCTTTTGAGTTATTTGAACAAGAAGGACAAGCCCCCCATCCAAACTTAATGTGTACTGGGTAAATTATAACATGACCATCCATTTGTATACACATGCATGTGTGTATGCTGAATAAATGCATGTGTAGTAACTCATATGCAAAAATCTTAACCCTCATAGGAACTGTGAAAATTAACCAAATGTGTATTAGAATCCAATCTCCTAAACTTATTATAAGACAAGTTTCTGCTACCACTCATTGCACCTCTCTGGTGATTTACTCAGAACTTGAGAATCATTTTTTTTCCTTTTAACATATTTGTAATATTATATCAATAAATGCCAGAATTTGTATATCAAAGATGTTGGTAGCAGGCCCTTAGCAAATGACCAACAATAAATACCAATACTATTCCCTTAATGTTCACATTCCTTCCACTGTATGTTACATTTACATTTTCAGCCAACATATAAAAGGGTGTGCACTTAACTAAAATAAAGTCTTAAACTTAATAGTCTTCTTTAGTTTTTTTTTTTTTACATTTCAGTACACATTTTTTAGTGGCAAAATTATTTGGAACAGCAGTTTATGAATATGAAAAAATGGCTGATGGCTTGACTGAAGCATTCTCAAGTTATAAAAGTACCAATTTAGCTAAATGTATATGGTAAAAAAATGATTGCCAATGATTATCTAGAAGTTTCCAAGCCAGCTAGTATGTAGAAACGTCTGGCAAGGGGAAGTGTGAGTGAGTCAAGCCTTCTTGGATGCTCTGGTTGACTATCCCAGGAATCACATCTACTCCTCTTTCCCTCCCTCATGCGTAGGTCTATAGACAAGTAGCCTCTTGGTGTCCAAAATCTAAATGGCTAACTTTCTAAGAGGAAAAGTCTATTCATGTTTAAAAGTTCTTCATGGAGAATGAGTAGTAATATTTTTGTAATATATTCTACTTCATTCTCATTATTCTAATTTCATTCATGATTGAAATATGTTACTTTCATTAAGGTATCATGGGTCTGAATTAAGGTACAGCACATATTAAGAAATCCTTAAATATACCTCAAGTAAATTTTTAGAGTGTTCAGAATTTTTTACCAAGATCTTGGACTAGGTATCTGCTCTCCTATATACATACATAAGACCCAAATAAAATGTCACTTACTTTGAAATACTTTATCAAATTCACCCCCTTGCGAGCTTTATACCATTTATATGATATCACTTACCTCATTACATCACAATCTTTTCTCAATGTCTTTTTCACTACACAAAACATCCTTAAAGCAGAAATTCCTAGTACCCAGTCCATCATCTAGAACAGAATCATCAACAAATGTTTGTTGAATGATCAATAAAATAATAGAAATTGGTAAAATAAAATGCTTACAGATCTAAAAGAAATTTATCATATTCCCCTTTATTGCATAGTATTGATAATTTCAGAGAGAGTCTTGAAGCAAATTTACTGGTGTCTCCTAGTGATGACAGATCCCCAAAGTAGATTGGATGTCCAAGAAAGTAAATAAGCAGGATAAATAGAGTGCGTATAGACAAGGTTTAATAAACATTCTGACAGCCTGTGTTTTGGAAACTATGGTTTTAACATGTACATAGGCACATAAGCATTCTCAGTATCTTTAATTTGTTTTATGTAATCTGGGACACTGTGTTATAGTGAGGAAAACACAAGTTCTTAAAGCCAACAAATGCATTCATTGCATCACTGCCTCACCACTTTTTGGCTTTCTGTCCTTCTGCAAGTTAAGTTATGCATGCGCTTCCTATTGTGTAAAATAGAAATAGAATCTCATTATCATAAATAAAGTACTCAACAGTCCCTTGCCCTAATATGCCTCATATATCATAATAATGAGCTCTCAATATTATCATGAAATGTTTAACAATACCTGCTCTTGTACCAGGAAACCGACATATATATGATCTTCTTCAATGGTTGCAATTTATCTCTGAAGTTGGTATTTCATGGATAAGGATATTAAACTCAGAACGACTGGATAATGGGCCCAAAGTCACAAAGGTGGCAAGTTGCAAAACTGAAACACAAACCCGGACTCTCCCGGCTGCAAAGACTTTGCCTTTTCCATGGCACCAGGGGAATGAGGAGGAGCTGCTGTACCACAGTCAGTGAGAGATTTATACCTTGTAGGCACATAGCAGAGGTCTGTTGAAGAGGACTGTGATCATGCTAAATATGCCAGCGGTATATTTAGAACCGCCAGCATTCAGGAGTTGTACAAAGCACATGTAACAATCTTCAGAGCCATTTTCCAATTTCTTCTAGAAATCCTGTGGGCTCCACCTTCTGTGGCAGCGGCCCTCCCTTCCATGACACCTCCCCATAGGCCCTCAAGTTCTCCCGGTGACCTTGAGCCTTTTCTGTGGGGCTGGTCTCAGTGCGGCTGGGAAGCAGCTGGTCTCCATCCTCTGAACATTAACACTTCATCTTCTGGAGGCCACTGCGGCTCCCTCACACGCCCACACTCCCCACCCGGCTTTTATCTTCTTAGACTGAAAAGTCTTCCAAGCTAAACAATGATTTCTTTCACTACTAAAATGTGGACACTCTGATGTAATGAGGCAATTATAACTTTGAAAAGTATAAGGTTTTTTCTGGCTAAGATCCACATCTAAGGAGTTGTCCCTAGTTTAGATATGAGAAACATTTCAAGCAAAATTAATTTGAGAATGAGTACTCTGTCATCTAGGAAAGCAACAATTCTCAAATAAGACGATTTTCTATCATGTCTTCTCATCAGACACAGGGAAAGAAGTAACTCATCCCATTAACCTGAGATGGATACATATGAAGGAAAAAAACCCTCCGACTTAATTTTCAGCAATAAATGTGCACAGCCTACCACCACAGGAGTAAGTCGATGGCTAAAGTTAGGGTGAGCACACAGCCCTCCGGGAAGCAATCACTATTCTGTGAAAGGCATGCATGTAAAAATCAACAAGCATGGCAACTTTTCCGTTGTGGCGCTTGGCCAGACCCCTGAACAATGAGAGATTAGCAGAGGAAATGGCAGCGTATCCCTGTCCGCAGACTCCAAAAGAGGCTGGGAGGTATTTATAGCCATGAGTAGGAGAGCTGCTATGAGTAAAAGAGATAGGTGCGTTTGTCCTTTCTGTACCAGTTCATCTAATTACGCTCTTCTGGTTATCAGAGTCGGTTTAGTCCGTTCAGCGCATTCTTTTGAACATTTGTAGAGATCGTTGTGAGGCCCTTTGAATGATCACTAAGTAATTTTCATGCACAATGGCGGGGGAAGGGCCTGTCAATCACTCGTTTCACCAGTTAGGACAGCAGAGAAGGATGTGACGATATTCTCCACGAATCTGTTCTGGGGCTTGAGTCAACTGCCTTCCAGGTAAGGAGCAATACTTAATATGGTTCTTCTACTACATACTTGGGAGGTCGCAACGGCTGAGTCTAAGGAATGGAAAGGGAAGCCCTGGGTTGGGTAAAACAGTGATACCTTCTCTGGCCAACGGAAATGAATGGTAATTCTATTTCTTGTGAGTTCCAGCTTCTCTGTCCACACATCCTCCAGACGTATAGAGGTGTAAGGTTTTCCCACATTGTGTGATAACTTTTTACTTTTATTGTTTAATCTAGCAGACAAGGCGGTAATAGAAGGTATCGCCTTCAGCAGCACACAACGCCGCTGAGCTGGGGGCCCTGAGGTCCTGCCAGCCGCGGTCAGAGTGCGCCACGTCCCACCGTGCCACGCTCCTCAGTGGGTCTGACGAACGTCCTGGCTGATGGGCGGGGCGGGCCTGAGAGTCTGCATTTCCAGCCAGCTCCCAAGCGAGCCCCTGCTGGTGGTCCTCCTGCTCACTCCTGACAACCAGGCTCTACCCACCCGGGCTTCGGGCCCCAGCCCCTTCCCCACCCCGCTCCGATCTCAGGACGGCCGCGGGAGAGCAGGGTGTCTCCGGAAGGTGCCTGTGCTCCACGTTTGCCACCGGGAGTGGGGACAGAGGGACCTGACAGCGGGATCCCACGGAAGCCATCGTCCTCTGCTCCCGCGTGCGCCGCGGGATCCACGGAACAGTGCGCTGGGCAGCTCCGGTTTTCACTCCAGGCTTCGGGCGCCCTGGCTCGCCCTGCTCCGCGAAGGCCACAGGGGCTGGGCCGGGCTCTCGGCAGGGACGCTTCTAAACGGAGTTTCTCCCCACGCGTCAAGGGCTCCCCTCTGCGGTGACAGTGGCCGGGCCGGGCCCCCTCCACACCAGGCCCCTGGTGCACCGGCCAGCCGCCTGTGCACCGCGCCTTGGACCCCGCCGCTCCTCCTGCTGGTCTGCGGTTCCTCGAGGGCTACCAGGCTCCTGCCAGGAACATCTGACGCCACCTCGGCTGAGCGAGTGGCTTTTGCGCTGGTACCATCATCTTTTTTAAATGTTTGCAGTTTTGCCAAGGGGATGTCACCTGACTGTTTTTTCTCCAGTTCTCTGATTACTTTTATTCATGTCATTTTATGTTATTCCTTTATTATGTATTAACATTAATGCAAAAGCAAAAATAAACGTACTTGGGGGACATCGTTGTCTCCAAGTTGGTGACAAACGCTTTTATTTCACAACACCTAAACACGTCCAAGATACAACAGAATATTAGATAAATAAATAAATCATAAATAAGTACCCTTATTAGGAGGTCTGTCCCCATCTCAGGCCGTGGTTTCCGGGAGGTGGGTGGGACGCGGTCTGCAGGACCACCGGGCCTGGAGCTGCTGTTTCTTCCCTCCTCCCGCTGTGCCTGTCCAGTACGGGCTTCCGAGCTGCTCTGAACACCGGTAGTGACTATAAATTATATGTCCTTGGGGATGAAGACATTCTTCTGAGTACCAGCCTAAAACACACAACTGGTCCCTGACGAAGCCTTAGCGACCACTGGCCCCACTTCCGCATGGCTGTGGCAGGAATGAGGCTCACACCCCAGATGTGCCTTAGTCTGAGGGGTCAGAAATAGAGCCCTGGGCCCCCTCCGGCTTCAGAGGTGAGATGGTTGGAAGCAGCCTGTTGCCTCCAGAGAGGAGGAGAAAGGAGACTCCACAGGCCAGGGTTGCTTACCCACGGCAGGAAGGAAAGCGGAGGTGCAGGGATGGGGTTGCCTCCGCAGTGATCAAACTTCAGGGACCACCGGATCGGCTAGAGGGTTTGTTAAGACAGGAATTGCTGGGTTCCACCCCTGGTTTCTGAGTGAGAGGGTTTGTAATGGCCTGAGAATCTGCATTTCTAACATGCTCCTGGAGGAAGATGGCACAGCCAGTGTGGGGACCACACTCTGAGAATGACAGAGTGGGAAGTTAGGAGCCAGGACTGGAGCCTCTGAGTTGTAATGATGTGCTGTAAATCACAAGTTTTATACAACTGCAGAATCCCTTCTCTTTTCTCCCTCTTATCTACTGCATGCCTGCTGTTTGCCAGTGAATCACTGCTAGGTAGTCAGTGGGAAGAAGGACTGAACAAGACCCCTTAGTGAAAAAAGAAAAAAGAAAAAAGAAAAAAGGAAAAACGTTGGTTTTTTTTTTTTTTTTTTAATGACTCAAAATTCTTTTTCAACGCCTTAAAAAAAAAAAGAAAAAAAAAAAAAAGAAAAAGAAACCAGAGTCCACAGCACAGGGCCTTTAAGAGTTTGAAATCAAGCTGAAAAGATATGCTATAAAATATGCAGGGATGGAAGGGGTGTGGAGAAGGGGCTTCCCTACACAATGAAAAACTTTTACATCATGAAAGAAATAAATTATAGCTTGCATAACTATGATGGTTTCTTTATAAAATTAAATTAAGTGAGGATCTGGCTTGGTTTTTGTATCTCAGAGTTCTGAATCATTTTCTTGAGTTCTAGGCTAAAATAAATGAACTTGTTTGCTGTAATGGGGCTTTTCCTGGGAGGATGAGCACTGATCAGCTACAGATTTTTCTCCATGAACACAGCCAGACAAGCCCCTCTTGGATTCTGCTTTTTAAATCAAAAGATGTAAAAGGATCTTTTGTGTTACTGCTTTCCTGAGGCAATAAAAAGGCAATAAAATAGAATTAGAAGAAAAGAGTATTCTAAAACGTAACTTTCAGATTTTTACAATTGAAGAAAATCTCAGAAGCTCCAGGGCAGAGCTGCCAGTGGGTGCTGGCTGGACCCAGCACGGGCGCGTGTGTCTCCAGGGGACGCCAGCTCCCACCACTGCTCACACCAAGGATGAAACAGTCCAGGTAATTTTCCACTGAGGTGTCCTGATTGATTTCAAAGGCAGCCACTCTCTTTTTTTCAGTTTGGGAAATCTTAAACAAGAAGGGTGCTGCCTTTTTAGTTGTCTTGCAGAAATTACTTTTAAGATGTTTGAAATAACTGTGGGCATATATGTAAATATATTTAAATAAAATATACTATATATTATATATAGTATATATTTATATATAAATATATCATATATGTAAATATATCTATATATAATATAGATATACTATTTAAAAAGTGGGTGCAACCATGTTCTAATCCAGGCCGTCTGGTTTTGTTATTTCAGCATAGTAGTCAGAAGAGCCGCGCTCTGCCCTCAGACAGGCCTTGGTTCAAGTTGCTGCCTTACCATGTATGTTACGAGGTGGCTAAGCTGCTCTCTGTCTCACAGCTCTACGGCCGAGACAATTCCTGGGCCCAGGCGAGTGGAGGAACTGAAGACAAGCACAAGGCACTGTGTCCCACACAGTGGAGCAGAGCTCGGTGTTTTATTTTATTTTTTCCTTAAAGTCGAGATTGGTTTTCAATCTATACATACCAATACTCAGAAGAAAGCCCAAAATGTACTTTTTACGTACTGAAAACATCATCTTAGCCTTGCCTACTAGAAGGAGGTATTCATTCTTCTCTCAGTAGTCTCTCTGACCTGCTCTTCATCACTGTTTAATACGAAAGTACCTGACTTTGGCATGATCAGAGAATCAGCTATGTCCCTGTCTTGGATTCAAGTGTGTAGATAGTTTGCCCACACTATCATTGTCTCATCCAGCATGATGCAAAAAGCTGAACAAGTCAGATGATGTCCCTCCAATTTACAGACCACTAAAATACACAAATGTCATTCATCATCCCGTGAGTTTCACAAGACATTTTTTTTTTTTTTTTTTTTTTTTGAGATGAGGTTTTGCTCTTGTCACCCAAGCTGGAGTGCAAGGGTGTGATCTTGGCCCACTGCAAGCTCTGTCTCCGAGTTCAAGCGATTCTCCCGTCTCAGCCTCCCCAGCATGGGATTACAGGCTTCTGCCACCACACCCAGCGAATTTTCTGGGTTTAGAAATGGGCTTTCACATTATTGGCCAGGCTGGTCTCAAACTCCTGACCTCAGGTGATCCACCTGCCTCAGCCTCCCAAAGTTCTGGGATTACAGGCATGAGCCACCACGCCTGGCTGACAAGACTTGTAAAAATTTTGCTTTCTCTATAGTGCATTTACATAATGTGTATATTCACTGAGATGCATAAACTGTTTCTGAAATCTAAAAAGAAATACATACTTTTAAAAATCCAAAGGACAGAGTTTTATATTTATCTCTTATTCTATGCCCAAAGCTTGAATCATTATTCTCTTCTTATGAACCTCTGGGTTTATGTTAAAGATAAAGTAATTTTATAAACAAAGAAACTTTTCTTCAGTCAGGAAGGTTAGTAATGATATTGCAGAAGAGAAATGATCCAGAGCAGAGCTGAAAAGGAAGATTAGAACCAGGGTTTCACCCATTTTGTTTATGAATACAGTTTCCACTGACACCTGGGAATTACACCTGCCAAATGCCTTGCCTGTGACTGAACACTGCACAAAGGCAGGAGGCTACGATAACATATTGACCCTTTTGCTGAAACTGAAACAAGGTTGTGCTGTGCACGGATGGATACCTCCAGGGGTCTTCCACAAGCATCAGCAAGTTGGTATTTATTTAGGAACCAGAATGCCTAAATCAAGAGCAGGCCTGGATGGTGCGACTGGCCTCTACCTGCCACTCAGAGGTGCCTTCTGGCCTGAGAATGCCGCCTTCCACCCATGGACCATGTGATGTACTCCATCCTGCTCCCACGTCAAGCATATCCTTCCAAAGCATGGCTGAGCTGACACTGGAAGCAAACCCACTGCGTTTGATATTCCAAGGCCCTCGGTGGTCACCTCGGCTCTTTCTATGAGTTAGCCCAGTTAATGCGGTTAAGTCCCAAATCCTTATCGTTTAGACAAGGAATGAGAAAAATGTGACCTGAACTTACTGTTACCTTGTTTTGCTCTCTTTCCCAAGTGTGTGTGTATATATATATATATATATATATATATATATAGCAAATATATATGTGTGTATATATGTATAATATATGTGTATATATATATACACATATATATAATTGTACATATATACAACTAAATATGTGTGTGTGTGTGTGTGTGTGTGTACACACACATATATATAATTGGGCTTTTAGATTGGCCACTGCCCAATATTAGCAACAATGGGGCTTATCAAACAGAAGTGGGACCCCAACCCCAACTTCATTCAGTGAGCTGATTTATGGAGGGCATTTGATAAAATAAAAAGTAAACTATGTCAAAACTTCAATATTGTTTCTAATTGGCCAAAGAGTTTTTGCTATCCAGTAATCAGGAGATTATCTTTTGTCAATTACTAGGTAAATAAAGACTCAAAACTCTAAAGAAGTTAAGAATGTATGTTTTTGGTGTTCTGCTTAATTTATTTGCTATCGCAAATCACCTTTTTCCAAACATCTGAAAGCTCCATGGTCAATTCATCCATCAAGTATGGTTGGGAAGAATACATTCCCCCAAGGGCTCCTGTTGCTCCAGCCCGCAGAAGAAAGAGGGAGAAGCTTTTCTCAAGGGTCAGTGGGTCCTAGAAAACGCAGAGAGGGCCTACCTTGGGATTGTGTGAGACATTCAAATAATTCTGGTCCAAATGTGAAATATCTGATATGGCTGTGGCTCTCAGCTGAGTCCCTGATGAGTTAATCTGAAGGAACGTCTGACCCACTGGCGCAACTCAAAGGCAAACACAAGGTTAGGGGATCGGCAAGCATGCTTTTCAATGCTTTCACGGAAACCGCCTGCCCGCGTCTTGTCAGCCAGGAGGAGAGATGACAGAGAAGTCTCAAAAACAAAACAGAGTTTGCCTTTCCATCTTTTTCCAATACAGTAAAATAAAGTGATTTAAACAAAAATATTTTCTTAGCACATGGCCATCAAGGCAATTTCTGTACATGGTAAGATATTCCTCAAATCCATAAGCGTGTGTTTATTCCTCCATAAATAGTGATTTATTTTATATTTTTGCACACTCCGGAAATACCAAACAATTTATGGTTCCCTAAACAAACTAAACTCTTATGCGTGCTGTACTGACTGCCTCAAATGCCCATCATCCTCTTAATCCATCTAATCCTGCAGAGTCTTGGAATCTCACTCAACTGCCACCTCCTGGAAGAGCCTCCCCTGACTTTCCCAGGCCTCCCTAAGGGTCCCTTGCCTATACTCTTACTGCACAATTGTACAAACTTCACGTGCCTGCTTCCTCACTAGATGATGCATTTCTTAAACTTAGGGACTGAGATCACATTCTTATTTCCAAATGCCAGCAGCATATTCCTGGGACCTCGTAGATGAAACAAAAATTTTTATTGAACAGATGGCTATTTTGTCCTAAAGAGGATATGATCTGGTTGACTGTAAGCATTTTAAGCTGCTGTAAAACACCTGAAAACCCAAACAGGACAGAGCACAGATGTCCATCTATGATCAACAAAACAGCCCGCAGCAGTCAGGCAAACGCTCCCTGCATTCACGCACTTTTCAAATGCTCGTGCTGTGGCTACTGTTGCCACATCTCACAGAAAAATCAAAGGCAATTAAAAGACACACACACAGACAGACAAATAACAACAACAAAAAATCTAACAAACATTGTGCCTCCAACTTCGTGAGATCTCTCTTTCTCTCTCTCTCTGCAATACACGGGAAGAAGAACACATATGGGATATTCTTACGGCATGGTGCCCTATTGCTGTTTCTTACAGGCTGCCCCCTGATTTCTTGCGGTCTTGGAAGGCAGCCTTCGGAATGATTCACCCACTGCCTGATGCTCTGGGTTGCTTAAGAGTCTCTCATACCCTTAGTGGTTCTGCAAATCGGGCATTTGCCTGTAATCTATGTCTAACTGTCATCAGTCACTCTGTCAAGAAGGGAAAATATGTTTCAGCTCGAATCATCGTTACTTGTACACAGATTTAAGTCACCGTCTACATTTCTGGCAAGCACGCACGCGTGTGTGTGTGTGTGCGCACGCGCGGGCGGTGGGGGAGAGAGTGCCCGTCAGACAGAAGCCCCATCCTTGTGTAGGACCCTTCAGGCTGGCGGCCTTGATGCAATGTTCAGTCTTTGGAAATCCCTGCTGGGAACATTAGAAACATCTGGAGAAACCACATTTCCATGTTGAAATAAAGATAAGTTGTCATTTCTGCTACTCATTTTGAGTGTATCCCACAGCCTGTTGAGAGGATTTTGCCCAAAGCAAGTTAGGCAGTACATAACTTTTTAAAAAAGGAAAAAGAAAGAAAAAAGCAGAAGGTAGCACATGGCCATGTGCTCCTGATTTTGGGGCATCCTGCCAGGGGTTTTCTCAGCTGCCCCTCCAAACACTCTGACTCGTCCACAGGAGAGGGTCCTGGGCACACAGGAGTGCAGATGCCAGGACCTGGTGTGGCCAGGGGACCCAGCGATGCATGCCCATCAGCCTTTATTGATTTTCCTTCTACCACATTTACATGAGGTATGCACATGCCTAACAATGCATACCTTGGGCCTGGAACTTTAGGGTAATGCGGGATAAAGATGAAATCCCAGTCTGATTCTCAAGGATCATTTTTCTCCAGTTTCACACGTGATTGTGTTTGAGGGATGTGCTTTTGCGCCTACACTTTTCACAGTTTTGGACGTCTCCCCCTCATCAGGAGACGGTGATGAATTTTTGTGAAAATCTGTCCCATTGGAGCGGGCCTCTGGTCTTCAGCTCCCTTACCCCGGGAGCAGCCACTGAGAATACTGAGGTGACTGACTCTTGAATGCAGGGGCTGGAGTCCGCTGCCCAGGACAGCCTGGTGCTGTAGCTGGGAATGTTCAGCCAGAGAGCTGCCCAGGGAGCTCACACACAAGTCACCAATAGTGTCTGGCCTCTCTGGCCTCTGTCCGGCTCCATCACTGACCCCCCACCAAGAGGGTGCCCTTCCCTTTGCTCCTGGTTCTAACATACTTGTGGGGAAAAGTCAGACGTTCTTGCCTTTTGGATTTCATATGCGGTTTCATTCCAAAAATATCATACGAAAGTCTGAGGAGCAGCAAAGCCAGGGGGAAAATAGCTGACATTGAGCCTCGGTCTTGAGCATCCACAAATATTTCTAGAATCCTTTTTCTGGGGGGTTGTGTTGGTCAAAGAAACCTTTCTTCAAAAGAAAGCTTAGTCACTGCAGAGCCAGACATGTAAAAGAAAGGAGCAGGAGAAGACTGTCCTTGACACGGGCCAGCATCCTGCCGCTTTCCCTCTTCCCAAAGCTTCTCTAAGAAGTTCATTGAGCAGGTCCCAGCACCACTGCCTGCTTTCCACGCTGTGCTCAGAGAACACGCGTCTCCTCAAATGGTCCCCAGCTTCTCCGGTCAGGCACCCGTCACCTGCCACGTGTGCCACATCTTCTCCAAGTTTCGAAGTTCGCTTTAGCATGTCGAAAGGCTCCAGGAAGCGCTTATCACGGGGAATTCAATCTCATTATCTTGGGTCTCTGGAATCTGCGAGGTCACTGCATGGCCCTAAATTCTGTAAACCCCCAGCCCCTCTCATTTCCCCAGGGCCTCCAAAACCCACTCCCTGCAGGAAGCTCTTGGGGGAAACATCCATCTGACTTTTGGTTTCTTTCTTTTGGCACTGAGTCAAAGTGGAAAGGTGGGAGGCATGTGGGCAACTCCGTGGCCTGTGGGTTGCGGGGGAGGAGAATCCAGGGACTGGCGAACATGGCGGGCCAGGTTTCCAACAGCAGCATCAATCACAGCAAACGTCGGCCCCTCTCTTTCTCTCTAGGGAGGCAGAAAATCCCGGAGAGGGTCATCTTCTGACACTCTCAGCAGAGAAACACAGCATCTCAACCAAAGGGTGGCCGTCTCCTCCCAGGGACAAAAAGTAGACCTCTCAGCTGCTCCCAGCATTCACCGTCAGCCATCTCTGTATCCTTACAAATACGTACCCTTCAAAGATTTGTGAAAAGTGAGTTAAAAACAAAACAACTCCAGAGAGTTCTGTTATGCAGCTCCTACAGATGGTGCTAAATATATGAAATTAAACAAAATGATACTCGTTACCCTGTCTGTCAACATGGATTAACAACGGATTTTTTTTTTGTCTTTTTGTGAGTTTATTTGTAATCTTTGTAAGGAATGGGTGAAATGCTTTGAGTAAACAGGTAAACCTGCAAATCCTTCTGAACCGCGACCTCAGACATCAGCTGTCCCACGTTCTGTAACATGCTGAAATTTTCCACTCAACTTGGGTGGCTGATTTCTCATTTCCTGGACTTCTGCACCCTGCGGAGTCTGGGACACCACCAAGGACAGGGAGTGAGGCTGACACCTGCCTGCGGTCTCCACCCTCGGCTCCTAAGGAGGACGGTGAGACTGAGGGTGAGGGGCCGCCCGGGGCTGGAGGAGGAAGGAGAACTCCCAGGGCAGATATTTCTAAAGAAAATAGAATTATGCACCAAAGGTTTTGCTCAGAGGCAAACGGAGAAAGTGCAGTTCGCCTATTCTTCTTCCCATCAGACTTCTGTTTTTTAGAAGGTAAAAAATCAAATGTGTATACACACACACACACACACACACACACTCACTCCATATATGTGTATATATGGAACTTGAAACCTTTTAAAAACTAGAAATAGACTAGTTAGTGAATATTTAAATTTGAGAAATATTTATTATCTTTGAAAAAAAAATAGTGTGTGAGCCAGAGATAAACACATTAAAATCCCAATTTTAAAAGCAAATAAGAAGATGTGCTCCTGGGAGGTTTTACCGTTGCTGCTTCAGCCACACACGTAAGAGGATGTTCCCAGCCCATGTTGGGTATCCAGCCTGTCTGGGAGGTACTTTTCTAAACCTCAATTTTATTTTAAGAAAAATGCGGCCGGGCGCGGTGGCTCACGCCTGTAATCCCAGCACTTTGGAAGGCCGAGGCGGGTGGATCACGAGGTCAAGAGATCGAGACCATCCTGGTCAACATGGTGAAACCCCGTCTCTACTAAAAATACGAAAAATTAGCTGGGCATGGTGGCGCGTGCCTGTAATCCCAGCTACTCAGGAGGCTGAGGCAGGAGAATTGCCTGAACCCAGGAGGCGGAGGTTGAGGTGAGCCGAGATCGCGCCATTGCACTCCAGCCTGGGCAACAAGAGCGAAACTCTGACTCAAAAAAAAAAAAAGAAAAAGAAAAAGAAAAATGCTCAGAAATGAACGATGCACCTACCAACACCTCTTTATCACTTTGAGAGAATTCAGATTGTTTTCTGAAGATCCTGTTGCTATCACTATTTTTGTACAGGACTACTGTTCTTCAAGTTAATATAACTCTTTGTTTTTAGGGAATTGTTAGCTGGGAGGTAAAACTGACTGCCTTGCCAGTGACCTATAGTGACAGAACGAGGTGGTCTCTGTGATCCTTCACTTTGAATGGCAGCCCTGTTGGTAATATGCTAATGTTAAAATGTGTCCAGTCTGCCTAAGACAGCTTCTGTGACCATTTGTGTTTTATTTTTTAATGGTAATAGCTAAGTTAATGAAGCAGTTTGTCATTCATAATTTTTACTGATGCATAAGCTTGGTACATACTTACGGGGACACACGATATTTTGTTACAGGCATAGAATGTGTAATGATGTAACGATCAAGTCAGGGTATTTAGGGTATCTGTCACCTTGTGTGTTTCTGTGTGTTGGGGACATTTCAGGTCTTCTCCTGTAATTATTTGAAATATAAAATATATTGTTGTTAACCCTAGTCTCCCTCCTCTGCTGTGGAGCATTAGACTTTATTCTTCTGTTGAACGCTATGTTTGTGCCCGTGACCCAGCCAGTCTCATCCTCCCACCCTCGTGTTTATCGCAGCACTAATCACAATAGCAAAGATACGGAATCACCATCATGTCCACCAACAGCTGTGACCATTACTACATAAAAGGAGCAAAACTGAGCTCCAGAGACAAATCTTTCATCATTATTACCATATTCCTTTCTACTACCTATATCCTAATTTTGAGAAAACTTTGAGTACTTTCCTGGAATTTTCAGGTAGCGTAATTATCGCCAGGCACGAAAAGTCTGGAGGTTGGCCTCTACTGCATTCATCATTTCCAGAGTGACTCCATGAAACACGCATCCTGAGGAGGGCAGCTATTCCTGCGTGCTTCCATCACCTGTCTTCACACGGTGTTTTCTACATGGAGGCACACGTGACATAAATTAAATCATACCCCCCCCCCGCCCCACAGGAGTAATAACACTGCCAAAGCTCAATATTATAACACAGCAACTGAACTTGTGGCTTCACAAACCATTAAAAAGGAAGTTGTACAGTATCATTTTCTCTAAAAACAGACCAGTATGTTTACCCCATTTTCACCCTCAGTTTACCATTTACCTAATAGGATGAGTTATTCAATTCATGGCTATCTTTATTCTTTATTAACTGCATCTTTCAATATAAATAATTGAAAGATTAATTTTTAGTAATGCTCTTTCTTTACACACAGTGAAATGTAGTGGACCTACTCTTATGACTTTCATTTATTTTGAATTATACATCTCAGCAAATAAGTAGCTTAAGAACTCTTCCTTGTCAAAGAGAAACAAAAACGTGATGAATTCCGAAAGGTCAATGCACTCGCAGACATAACGTCAAAAAATAAATGTCTTGGGTAATAACCTCCAAGACTATAAAGAAGTCCCCAGCCTTGATTCTGCAATGGAGATTAGTCTTATTGTATCTACAACACCTAACCTTCAGGATAGCAGCCCTCCTTGCCGATAGTACTGCTATTTTACGGTTGGGATGGGAATCTAAGGGTTGTGGCACTGTTGGGGTCTGCATGATTGCTGCGCCATTAGCCAGCAAGAGTGGCCTGCAGAGCTTTAGAACCGGCGCCCTTCACCTCCA